>NW_024609838.1:47746015-49048151 GCF_016920785.2 Ixodes scapularis | reverse complement strand
ATTCGTTAACCCATAAAGGGTACCCAGGTAGCACCGAGTTCTGGGCCAAAACTTGGCTTTTTTCTGGGAGTTTGGGCCATTGAAGCCCGAAGAAGCCAAAGTATAGAGCCAAACCTGACCGCCCTTTGCAACAGTCTGGGTATTTTGGCCCTAATTCGCCAAACAAGTGCCAGACTTAGGCTTTACTTTTTGATAGTTCGGCTGTCATTCGGCACCTTCGTTTCAAATTCGCCACAAATGTGCCAGAGTTAGGTTTACTACCTTGTAGCTCGGTTGACATCTGGTATCTTTGGGCTCAAGTCGCCAAACGAGTGCCGAAGTTAGGCTTAGCTTCCCGATAGTTTGGCTGTCATCTGGCAGCTACGGGCCAAAGTTGCCAAACAAGTGCCACAACTAAGCTTACTGCCTTAAAGTTCGGCTGATGAGGTATTTAATGTACGCGGGGGTTCTTCATCTTAATTAAATAGAAATCAAAATTCATTCGGGTGGCCAGTCTGTCTTATTTTGGGTGTCTCTTGATTTCTCCAGTCCAAAGGTTGGCTGAATGTTTTGACGCGGCTGGACCAGGCTTTGCAAACACAAATTGTGCCGGATGTTGTACTCGCGCGTAGGTACACACGCAAATATCGGGACGCGCCGTGAGACTGGTTCGACATTAAGGCGCGTTCACACCGGCGATGCGATCTAGTGGCGCGATAACTTTCATCGCAAAGGCGACCATCGCGGGAAAAAAGCGATGGGATTTGAGCAGTCGCTTCCTGAACCGACTTTTTGAGATGCGCTCTAGTCGCAGAGAGGTTGAGCCAATAAATGGCGTTCGGAGCAGGAGTTTTTGAGAAGGACTCGCCAACGAAAGCGTTGGACTCGCTCATCGCGCACGCCAAAGTGACCATTTAATTACTTTTTTTTTTTTTTTTTGCGATGCGATTTAGCCGCATCGCGCGACGGCTTACATCCCCGGTGTGACTGCGCCTTTTACAGAAAGTGCTTCCATCGTGCTAGAGGTGCATTGCAAAAGCGAGCGTTGCTCTGTGTGTGTCTTGCATTGTGATTGAGCACTGTCAAATCATAGCGATAACAAAGAGCAGAAACGACCGGGGCTCCGTGTCGCGGCTTCCGCATCACACTTGGGGAATTAAAATGAAATCCTAGAACTTGTGCTATTTTAGCGTGTTAGTACTTTTTAAACATTTAGAACGTGGAGACACATAAGGGACGATACCGACAGAAAAATCTTTCAACTTCAACAACATTTATTTTCCGCTTCAAGCTCAAAGCCCGTCCGCTCCGTGGGAGTACGGGAAAGTGAATTCTCGGGGGAAGGAGAGGAAGCGGAGGAAGTGTACGCGATCCCCCTGTCCTGCGGGGCCAGGTCAGTCTTGTACACGTTACTAAAAAAAAGTAATCGATAACAATTACTATTACTTTTGGCTAAAAAGTATTCGATTAGATTACTTGATTACTCGGCGGCAAAAGTAATTGGACATTACTTAAAGGAGTAATCGTTACTTTTCTAATTACTTTATTGTCTGAAGACACATCTTTAGCGCTCATAACAATGAACTACTTACAACCTATATTTCACATTTGCACAAGTATTCAAAAAGAAAAACTGGCTCCGTCTTCGTGGTCGTTGCACCTTCAGAATGCGGACACAAGCATAAAATTCGTTTGAAGACGTTTAATGATTTGGACGTTCGCCAGTGTGTGTGCGTGTGTGTGTGTGTGTGGGGGGGGGGAGCGGAGGGGGTTCTAGATCTTGTTAAGCTTGAGCAAGGGTTGTCGCTCAAAGTTTGCGTCGCTCATTTTATTATTGCCATGTGGATGAGCTCGCATGTTATACAAACGAGCAGCAGCTCCAGGCGTAACCTCTCTACATAGGGCGCGTAGGACAAAAACGTTTGGACGAAAATTTGTCACGTGACTCTCCCTGTCACGTTGATGGGATCTCTGGGGCTGCCGTTTTCGCCGTTTGCCTCCTTATAGAAATAGGCGGGCCACGTAGGTCCGGTTTTCGAAATGCGCTGTTCAGTATTCTGTTGCTTTCGTGCGTTGCAGACGCGGCCGTGTTTTTTTCGTCGTAAACGGCCGGAATACGTCAATGCCAATTTTTCGGTAACAGACATTTTTTTCACCGGAGTTCGTGGAATTCTTGTGATGTGTTTGTTGGACACGCTTCAACAAAAACTGCTCTTCGCCGACGACGAGACGTCAGTTGAATGTGCGCAACCTTCTTTCTCGGGTGTGTTTGTGGGGTGCCCTGAGTTGGATTATACATCTCTTAAGGATTACATGATATCGCCCTTTTATTAGTAAGTACACTGCAAGCATGCTTCTGGTAGTAGTCCTGCCTTCCTCTCAATCTCCGCGGTTTTTGTGTGATGAGTTTTGCTTGGCATGAGGACAGTGTTAATTCTATGTTATAATTTGCTTTTCGTTTTACAGAGAAGTGTGACCATTGTAAATATGCCTAGAATACACTGTGTGTAATGATAGTGGTTTAATAAACTCCTGGGAGCGATCGGAAAAATTTTGTTTGTCCGTATATGTGATTAGATATGCAACAAACGTTATGCAACGTACATATACTTGCACGACATTCGGCCAATATGGAGCAGACGCATCGTAGAGTATTCACACAATATTGCGCGAACGCTAGGCCGGGGCAGAACGTCTGTACGGCAATACCTGCCGGATATCAAACGGTGGTGCAAAACTGGACATTTGAGCGGTATTGGAACCGACTTTCGGCCTGTACTGGCACGATACCGCAAAATATTGCCGTGCTGCTTATGAACGGAAGTGATGACATCTGACCATCGTGTTCCCAGCGCTTATTTAGTTTAATTTCGTTCTGGGGCGCGTGAAAGAGCACTTCTGTGACACACCAGAGATATTCCAAACTTGGGCAGGCTTCTTTGTTTTCTTTGCCAATTCTTTTGCATTTCAGTGGGTAGCCAGAGAAGAGCCAAACTGCGGCATGCCCCGACTCGCCAAATTAAGATTTATTGCGGCAGTTATCGCTCAGGTCTGGAACTTACTTTTGTACAACTGTGGCGCAACAGAGAAAGGCCAAACTTGGTGTGGCCGAACTACCCAAATCAGGCGTTGCTCTGGCAGTTAGGGTTCAAGTCTGGCACTTACTTTGGCAGAACTGTGGCGGACCAGAAAAAGGTCAAACTTGGAATGTCCTAAATACCCAAATTAGGCGTTGCTTTCGCAGCTATGGCTGAAGTCTGGTACTTACTTCGGCACAACTGTGGCGGGCCAGAGAAAAGCCTAACTTGGTGTGATCGAAATACATAAATTAGGCGTTGCTCTGGCAGTTATGGTTCAAGTCTGGCACTTACTTTGTCAGTACTGTGGCGGACCAGAAAAAGGCCAAACTTGGCATGTCCGAAATACCCCAATTTGGCGTTGTTTTGGCAGTTATGGCCCAGGTATAGCACCAACTTTGGCGCTCCTCTGGCGTTTCAGAGAAGAGCCAAACTTTGGCCTGCCCTAGGATCGCCCAACTATGGCTATAGTTAGGCACCGTACTTTGGCACTGATGATTGCCATGGTGCAAAGGCCTAACTGCGCCAAAGTGGGGCCCTTATGTTTGCCAGACCTTTGGCCAAGTTGGGCATTCCTCTGGGGTGCTACCTGGGTATCGTCTCGAAGGTTGGATATCTCAAAATTATTTAAAACGTCCCGAACTGAATTATTCTACTTAATACATAAAGGAAACGCATAAAGAAAAAGTACTCGCATATGAGTTTGTAAACAGGCAGCAAAACAGACACAAAATATTCTCTTCACGTCCCCTGGAAGTTTATTACACACAGCATGTTCCGTAGCGAAGTACAAACGGGCAAGCTATCTGCGAAATGTAAAGGGTTACTGCTAAGCTTTTATACAGCTGAAAAGATTGCGAAACAAACAGAGCCAGGGTAATTCTAGGCCATATTTTCTGTACTCCCAGCAGCTGGAAAAATATTTTCCTCGAAATTCTCCTCACAGACGCCTCTCATTGGCCGCGGCACCAGTTCATTGAATGACATTTCATTCAGAGATCGCTTTATTGACAGGCTGTTTCATCAGCAGACTGTTTTACAAAATAATATTATTATCTTTTTTTTTCTGGTAACAAGTTACCCCAAGTTGTCGCCGCAAATGGCATGTAGGGTGGGACACGTGGGTTAACATTCTTGTCATGAGCCGTCGCAGAACGTCGCCGCGCAGCTGCGTGGACGGGTCTGCCGGCCGATGACACTCCCGCAAAAAAAAGGAAGTGGATATTCTGCCGCTGGCACAACAGCCCGGGGAAACAAATGCCGGCAGTTGCCCCCTATTGGGTCTCGCATAAAGCGAATTGTGAAATCTATTTGAAGCTGTAGAGTAACTCCCTGGTAAGGTGTCCGTCTCTTATGCGGTCGGACCCTGGTTTAATCGTCAGTGTGAGATGACTTTTTTTTTTTCTTCTAGGCATTCGCGATACCTACGGCATTTATTTTTTTACAATTAACACTAAAAAAAAATATTGTGTCAACGGAACTTTGCAGAATTAGATGGTATGAGACTCCCTTTCGGGGAGTCTCATATCGGCGGTCCGCTGGGAAGCGGCGTGTACAGGCGGGTCAATTGGGTATATATTTTGTTTCTAATGAGCAGCTGCAGACTGGGATTCACCCGCCGTCCGAGTGATACACGCGCCGTCCAAAACTGGCGGAATTTGTTTTCCCCTAACTATCTCCTCCATTCACACCCGAGAAGGGTGCAGTCCCATACCGTTTAATTCAGCGAAGTTTCGCCCACAACTTTTGTTTTTTTCACTGTTAATCGTAAAAAAAAATGTTGTAAATATTGTCAAATACTTAAAAAATGTTCAGGAGAAAAAAATAAGCCCACACTTGTGGATTGAATCAGGGTCCCGCTGTGCATCAGACAGACACCTTACCAGTGAGCTACTCTACAGCTTCAAATAGCCGTTTTCACAATTCGTGTTATACGAGACCCAACAGGGGACAAGTGCCGCCACTCTTTTCCCCGGCAGCTGGCAGGATATCCACTTCCACGAAAAACTTTCCTCTCAGCGTGCGATTCGCGTAGTGAGTGTCAGCGACACGTTAGTGTCGACGTAACGTCTCCATGAAATGTGTGTCCATAAAAAGTTGTCTATGAAACGTGTTTCCACGAACTGCCTGGAGAACAAGAAAGTCAGTATTCTACCGGGAGTTCCATGATTTCAGGCACCTAATTGGAGGCAACTCTTCGTAGAATTCCGGTAAAATTATTGTCCCGGCTGCCAGGAGAATAGACACTGCCTAATTCTATAGATAATCTGGAAGAGTACCCGTAGAACAGAGGTCACTCGTGGCCAACAAGCGGGTTGTCGTGCACTTACCAAAATATTAGCGGACTTGAAAGATGTATCTCTAGATATTTGTCAATATGTGTACTGGCGAACAACCACGTACACACACTAAAGAGATGATAGGGCTCCTTGAAGATAAAACACGATGCGGTACTAGCTGTCATTTGCCAAACCGAACCACATCACGAGAATTTCTGTTACTTTTTCGCAGAAATCGCTTGTTGCCGATATACGCGTAGGACTTTTCAAACACTGAGCAGCACAGGTAAGAGTTCAGTCAGAAGCAGGGAAAGGAATGCTGGTAGGGGAAAGCAGATGGGTTGCTGGAGAGGTGAGGAGGAAACAATAACTTCCCTCCAGCATTTCGCCTGCATCCTGCTTCTTCAAGGTCTAAAGTTGAGGCTTGGGCGAGTTGGTACATACTTCGGAAATTAAAAACAGCGCGGAAAGACGAGGACCAGACAAAGAAGTGACACGGACGTAGCGCTACGTCCGTGTCACTTCTTTGTCTGGTCCTCGTCTTTCCGCGCTGTTTTTAATTTCTTCAAGGTCCCCAGGCTGGTGCGCCCACAAAAGGCTTATCTTCGAGGATCATCCGAACAAAAACACAGCGAGAGGATTTGTCAGTGGATACTTTTGTGTGTTCGTCCCAAAGTTGATAGTGCACTGGATGCTATGTGAGTGGTCTACCAAGCAGTGTCCTTCAGCCAGGTGCCGTGCTCTGTCGTGTGACCCGCTTGGAGACTATAGTCAAGTGACCGTAACCGGAGACACACTTGTCCTAAAATACGCATAGCGTCTGCTCTGCTGTCAATACCGAGCGAACAAGACAGCAGCACGACGGCTGCTCGGGGACAACGTTCCTTGGCAATGCAGTGGAAAATAGAGGCCCGCGCTTCCTCTTCCACTTTGAGCGCTGAATAAAGCTGTGCGCGGGATCTCCACGTTTCCGCTGCATTGCCAAGAGAAGTTCCAGCCGAGCTCGTTTTTGGAATCCCAAAGAAACTGCCCTTCCCAAAAGTTAACCAAAAAGGGAGGTATGAATACGCAATGTTTTACTGAAATTACAAAGAAAAAGAATATTACTCAGAAATAAGCTGTGGTAATAGGAGGTACCTAAGGTGGTAAAAAATTCACGATTAAATAATTAAACATTTGTTTTGGGTGTCAAAAACTGTTTTACTGTATATTTCGCCGTTCTCGACGTGGGCGTCGACGGACATAGCGCCGCTGCTTGCGCCCCAGTCGAGGTGAGCACTACTTTATACTCGTTGTAATGACACTATAGCGCGCTATAGACTCTTGTATTTGGGCCGCATGCAGCCTCGAGCTAGCTATTTTGAATGTCGGTGCAAGACAGAGTAACGGCGTAGCAATGCCGACATGAGAACCGACTGCGCCTCGATCTAGCCAACCACGCTGGCTCTGCTGAAAGGTGAGCGTGGGAATTCCGAGCACTGTTAGCTCACTGGTGTTGCAAGAGGCTGCTATGTCGTTGAGAGCTTGCAAACCCCTGTAGAGCCGTTCCAGTGCTTGGCGCATCTCCCGCGCAGCATCGCAACCTTTTTGGCGCCTGATAGGCCAAGAGAGCCCGTAGCATGTGCTGCGGTTCATTCTATGTTGAAGCAGAGTATCCGTCAAGTACGTGAACCGTGGCGGCGATGCGTGATGTTGAAAAATATACCGAGAAAAATCATCCCGCTGGTTTTTCCAGTTTCAGGTGTGGCGATTTCAGACATGAATGCTGTAAATGTCATAGAGGGATCAATTTGTTTAGAATAATATTCGTTCATTCGGCTCGCTCTCTACACTAATGAACTGATCTTTTGATTTTCGAGACGTGCGCTTTTCTGGAGAGCTTCGTGACAACTCCAGTCGTTCCTTGGCGCACTGAATCCTGCAAAGCCAATACACTACACCCGAAACCACTCCGTTGTAGTTCTGTGGAATCCTGGGGCCAGTGAATACAGTGAAGCGCCACAAAATTCGTATATGTTGGTGGCCGCCCGCCTGTATACTCTGGTCGGCTCAGACCAAAGAGAGACAAAAGTCGCCAAAAAATCCCTTCCCTGGCAGTTCCGTGTAATTCCGGTGCCCGGAATATACAGTGAGACGCCATGCTGGGAGTTCACCGAATTCCCTGGACAGTCCCGGTCTAGTCTGCTACGGCCAAGGCCCAATCTTGGCACCATTGCTAGTCTAAGCAAGTGTGCTGCCTGGGGTGTACTATGTTGTAAACTCCTTCATGAAGAGTCTATTCAAAAATACGACTTTCCAGTTGACACCTTTGCCCTCAAATAGGTATTTAATAAAGTTGACCAATTGGTTTTAATTCATGAATAACTTCTTTATTTACAGCGTCTTCCTGGCAGCCTTTTTGTTAAGACGCCTTCTTACAACAGTGATTATCATTGCCTAGAGTACCTCATTCGTTTTTAAAGCTCGGTTCTAGTAACTGAGGCACCCTGATACCTTGCGCCAACGCATTTTCAATGTTGGTAACTCATTGGCTAAGACAGGCCAACGTTGGTCAGCCTAAGCCAATGGATTACCAATGATGGTAAGCCATTGGCTAAGAGAGGCCACAGTTGGCCAGACTAAGCCAATCACTGACCAACTTTGGTAGGCCACTGGCTAAGACAGGCAAATGGAGGCCAGCTTAAACCAATCGATTGTCAACGTTGGTAACCCATTGGCTCTATCACTTTTTATATTTCGACGGGCGTTGTCACTACCGTGGCCATTACTGCTGTTGTCGTATTTTGTATGCACTTTGAAGTCATTTTTCGGCAACCAGACATATAATTCCCCAGCTTCGTCTGTTATATGTTGCGTGATAACCTTTGTTTTCAGATTAAAATGCGCATTAACTTATTTCACCTCCTACCTCAAACATGGGGTGTTCGAGATCCTAATTAAACGTGATTTTTTATTCGTGAAAACATGTAATTGCTTAATCAATCGCTGGGTTTTAAGGTTTTCTTTTTTGCTAAAAAATATTAGTGCTTTTTATTTATTTAGAATCTTGTCAGGATCGGCCTGAATTATAGGCCGTGTTTCGCGGCTCAGCAAAGCGGGTTGCTTTGAGATTTTCAAGATCACATACAGCTAACAATACACCCGTGTCGTAGATACTGGGGAGGCGGGTGGAGTTTTGGGGTTGAACCCTGCGTCCCCCCTTCCCCCCTTGGAAACGTTTCCTGACTGCGTCGCTAACTGGGTATCAGAGAAGAGGCACTATCCTTTTTTCCTTACAAAGATACACACAAATCGAAGGAAGCGTGCATTTGGTTATTTCGTGTGGAATTTACTGAGCATAACTATCAGTTTTGGAATAACGCGCGTTAGTTATAGTCCATGAAAGGAGGTAAAAGCTCCTCCCACCTCTTTCTATTTTTGCAGAGCGAAGGATCGAGAGGAGAGAATCTCCTCCCCAGCGTTTACTTTAACCTGTCACCGACTATGGCCTTTTTTTTCATGGAAGTTCAAAATTGCTATAAAAAGTCTGTGCGTATACTTCCCCGCACAGCAATCGAAGAGCCATTCACCGAAACTCATGGAGGCAGCTCAGAGAATGACGATGCCGAAACATACACTCTCAGAAAAAAAAAGTGTATTATTACACCCTTCGCCTAATATAATACACCCCAAAACATCAATTCGACGTACAACACCCTATAATCGAACAAACGGCCCCCAATTTTACGAGGGGCTTGATAGCCGTGTGGTACAACATATTAAGATAGCTAATGTACGTCTTACTGGCTACAAAAAAAGATTATCAGAGTTTTCTTGGCCCTACTGCAAAAACTCTATATTTTCTTTCTTTCGTCTTTTATACGTACTTTAGCAATTTAATAAGTTATATCGCACCTTTATCAAGCCCCCCGTAAATATTGGGCCCGTCTGTTTGACTATAGGGCACTGTACGTGGAAATGGAGTTTTGGGGTTTATTATATGGGACAAAAGGGTGTAAGGTGGTACCCTTTTATTTAGAATGTATGTTTCGACCAAAAAACGCACTGAGTTGTGACATTAATCAATGCAAGCGGGATATTTTGCATTGCTTAATGTCACAACTCAGACTGCGTTTTTTGGTCTAAACTTATGTTTCGTCATTTGCTGAGCTGCCTCCGTGAGTTGCTGTGATTGGCTCTCCGAGTGCTGTGCGTGAAAGTACACGCACATACTTTTTAGAGTGAATAGCTCGCAATGCATACAGCGTTCTAGTTCAGGTGCTAACTTGTTGTGCGTGTGAAAACAGATGAGTCGTTGCCCCCAGGGAGCCATATATACAGACTGTTTTCAGCGTGCGCGATCAGCACATTAAAAAAAACTATGCCAAATAATTATGACGTTGGTAAGCCACTGGCTAAAACAGGCCAATGTTGCCCAGACTAAGCCAATCGATTACCAATGTTGGTAACACATTGGCTAAGACAGGCCAATGTTGGCCAGCCTAAGCGAATCGATTACCAATGCTGGCAACTTTTGGCTAACATAGACCAATGTTGGACAGCCTAAGCCAATTCACTGTCAATGTTTGTAACCAATTGGCATAGACAGGCCAATAATGGGCAGCCTCAGCCCACTGATTGTCAACATTGGTATGTCATTGGCTGAGACTGGCCAATGTTGGCCAGCCGAAGCCAATCGATTGCCAACGGTGGTCTGTCGGCCAAGATACGCCGATGTTGGAAATATATACCAGTGTACCACCAACTTTGGTAGTGCAATGGCCACATTGGCCCGATGTTTGGACACTGTTTGCCAATTCAATGCCAATGTTGGCACGACGTCGTGTACTGTCTGGGAAGGCCGGGGCTACATAAGAGGCGGAAAAATCGCGCGGGTGCCTTACCGCAACCACTAGCCTTGTAGCTGCTCCACAGGTGGTAACTTTATTGCGCTACTATTCTTCTTAGCGCTCAAAGTCTTTCTGAACATAACTGATCCAGAGGTTCAGCAACTTTCTAATTGGAACCATATGTTTATTTCCACCAATTAAAAATTTAATTAACAAGTTTAATTCATTAGCTGGCTAATTAGTCTGTTTTGTCAGCTCTTGACGTCCGCCGTGGCTGGTAGATTGTTCCTAAACACAGTTTCTCCTTTTTTTCAAATCCCCTAATCTTTAGGTTTTTTGAAAATCTTCGCAAAGACACACGACTCGAACCTCAATACAACGTTCATCGAACTTTCCACTAAAAGTTCGAAAAAGTCAATCCTGGTTGAATTCGAGCCTCGGCCGGTTCGCGACACCCCTACTTGTACTCGATATCGTAACAAATGGAAAAGTCGAAGACCCCGATCCAATTCAAGCCGAAAGTATCATAAAGTTCCCGAAAGTGTGCATCGGGCGGCCATGCTGCCTTTCGGGTATTGACTAGTGTGTTTGAGCGTCATGTTTTCATAGTGTTTTCGGAAGTGCCCTCTTCACTGGCGATGTCGGCGGCGAGAAAGTGCTCATTTAATGCTCACTGGACTAACCCGAATATTTCGGAATATGCAAGTTAGATTAAGCCCGTGCATAATGATCCTAAATATGCTCAATGCCTTGTGTTGTAATGGTATTATATAGTTAACCACCTCTACAGTGGTCAGGGAATTTCAGCTTTGTCGGGGAAAACCTGGAAAAGTAAGGTCATTTCAGAATAATATTTTGCTAGACACCCTTAAATCTCCTATTTCCAGAGAATTAAAAAAAATTAAAAAAATGTCTATAGGTTTAAAACCTGCAGAGAATAAATTTTTTGTCCACATAAAAACGTAATACAGTAGAGGGTTAAATGTGTTTGGCCAAATAAGCAGACATGCAACCAGTTTTAACTATTTTTGGAGTACTACGATAAATTTTAATATTATAAATATGCATAGTTCCTGTCATAAACTTACTGCCTTTACGAAAATCACTAAGTCTGTCAATAAATTTAACAAGACTCGGTGCTCGTATGAACCTTAGTGTTTGGCAGACGACGCTTGACCCTGTCACAATCCTGCACCAATCCCCCCGTCGTTGCCTTGAGATTCACGTCCCATCTCGTACCACGTGATAGCCATGTTCTTGGCGGTCCGTGGCCGATGTTGCCGAACGGAGCCGAAGTTTCGGTTTCGATTTGTGCTTGTGTTAAAATTAGATTTAAAAAATATATATCCCAAGGGAAACTCCACTAAATTCCGCATTAAATTTCACATTAGCTCAATTTCGCATTAAAAAGCCCTAGTAAGAGGCACTATGTCTTTTGCTTTGCGAAAAATGGGATATATATTTTAATCTAATTTGAAAACCAGCGCAAATCACAAAAGAAACTTCGTCTCCGTCCGGTAACATTGGCCTTGGGCCGCCAAGAAGATGGCTATCACATTGTAAGAGATGACACGTGATCCCGTACGCAACGGCGGGCAGGATTGGGGCGGGCCTGTGCCAGGCGTAAGTGTCGTCTGATCCACACTCTTGGCCACGTTTTGATGTTTACGACATTCGACGACGTCTGCAGAACTGCAGCATAAATCTGCGCTCATGGTGTCGGTAGTGTCGATAAATTCCGAGATACAATAATCACGAACTGTAAGGCGACGATGGTGGTTGTGACGCGGGAGTCGGTGGTAACAGCGAGACCATAGCGGGACCACCTCCCAAGAAGCGCGCTGCGCATCCGCGTTACGCCTATGACGTGGACAACGCTGAGCGAGGCGAGAAAACTATGCTAACACCTGTTACGATTGCCAGGAGAAGCAAAAACAAACACAAGGGGGCAATGGTGCCGTCGTTTAGCTCAATGTTGGCTTCGCCCACGCCGTTTCCTTGACTGCACTGTTGGTTGCGCCTTAATTCGCCGCTCGAGTCAGCCAATTTCGGCAACTCAGCGAGTTGCAATGTTTGCCTGACCTTTTAAGAAACACTTAGACGGAACTACATCGAAATATTTGATGTGTGGTCTTCCTAGGTGATAAGGAAAGGGTCTGCATTGTTTTTCAAAAAGATAAATGAAGTGGAGTTTCCTTTAAAGCTGTTATGAGGAACCACGCTTTGATTTGTTTGTCCACACGCCAACACATCATTCAGGTTGGCAGGACCTCTGAAAGTGCCTTGTATTACCGGGCCTGGATGTGTCGCCATCTGGTGTGCTTACCGCACTATTCTTTTGGTGCGTCTACAGTCCACAGTCGCTTCACAGTCAGAAGTTAGGATGCCATGACGACAGCGGCACTTGTACCTGCTTGTGATATTCACCGCACGTTTGAAGACGAACTCCCAGGATCTTGATATTCGACAGCATGACACTTCCGGTTCTGCAACAGCCTTTCTTGCCACCGTGGGACCACTCTTAATGCATGGGAAGAAGAGGGTGGTAATCACACCAGCGGGGAATGCATCCAGGCATTATGCCTGCACGAAAACATGCTTGAGCACCCGATTTTCTAAGATTATGTTTACACTTGCAGCGTTACCTCGGAGGTGGGGTTTCTCTACCCGAAGACAAGTTTAACTGGGCCGTGGATAAGCACAAAGTCGGACTCTCGCTGCTGCATCCCGTTGGCCCGGTGCCTCTACAAGGACGAGGACCTGATCAACAGGAGCGTGACGGGCCAGCCCTCCAGGCACAACATAAAGGATGGCGCCATGAAAAGAAAGCCCATCACACCAGCCAAAGTGGATGCAACCAAAGATGCGTGCCTCACTCTAAAAAAAAGTAGTCATAGGTGACTACCTTTGGGGTGGTAAAAAGTTGTCCCAAATATAACGACCCCTAGGGTAAAAATGACGACTCCACACGTAGTCAAAAAGCAGGTAGTGAAATTTGACTACCCCCAAAAGCAACATGGCGGACGGTTAGCGAGGCTCGGATTCCCCGGTAAGGCCTAGCGAACAGCACGGCTTTTCGGCCGAGTTAGAGAATAAGGTGCATACGCCTATTCGACGTCTTCCAGGCGCAACCAGACACTCTAAACATCCGTCCTTAGACACCGGTACCGTACCTATTAGCGGGAGGACGGCAGCGTGTTTGCCGGAATCGTCGCGATTGCAGCCGACGGCATCTCGCTAGATTGACTGTATTTTTACCGCCGGCGGAGAACGCTCAAAAAAGAAATCGTAACGCGAGGGATGGGTATGCTGACTTTATTGAAGACAACGTATGCTTGTCGTTTGCGGCGATGAATCGCTGGGCACCTTCGTCGACACGACGGGAGGCGTTCAACTCGCACCAACACCCCGCTTTCTTTCTTTTTTTTTTTCCTCTATCTCTTCTTGTTTGGGCCTACCTCAACCGACGTGGTTATCCATTGCTGCCTGCACTTCGCAGTTCTTCGACACAGAACAATAATTTAGGTGGGCGAGTCAAACAATTATTACGATTGTTTTCAATCTGAGAGGCACGTGGAGCCCAGTGGACCGCAGAGCCTGGACGGCTGGACCGTAGCCAGCTGTTTGTAGTCAGTAGGTACAGGACTTCACAACACTTAGCTTATTGAATCAGGCGGCAGCTTGCGCCACCTAGGAGGTGTAGTCGTAACCGCTAGATGCACTGAAAAAAAAATGCTCATTCAATAACTCTCCTGAGGCTCTTGAACTATGTACGTACTTCACCTATGACAACTCATGCGCCAACACACACCAACCACGATACCGAACACTGTTACGGGCACATACATATGAACAGTACAACAAGGCACAAGCAACTGCAACACAACAACACCGCGACTCTCTAGACTGACCACTCTACCGACCCGGTTCGTATATATGCCCTACCCGGTTCTGACAAGGATTAGGCAGGTGACTGCCGCTGTTTAGTTGATGAATTCAAAAAGTATCTGCAAGTATTATTAATATACAGTTGTTCTGAGTATTTAGATTGGCCGGCTAGACACCTCTCTTAATCTAACGTTTTGAAAGGCAACATGATATGAAAGTAATCGGCTAAAGTAACACCACATGGCATGCTCCCGATCAGTTTCGGTTTCAGATTCACGCAGAGATAAGCTTACTAATGCCATGTTGCCCCATGCTCGTTCCGCGCGTGTAATAGCAGCAAAGGTTACAATAATATCTGCATTCCTAGTCAGTAATCGGCTAAAGGTAACATAATTCTTAGTCCTGTGTTGTTAAATACCCCACAAAGCCCAGCGTATCATATTTGCTACGTGGAGTTTGATAACTCAAAAAGTGACAATAAATTGCGTGAAGCTGAGACCATAGCGTTATTATTGTAATAACTCTATGGCTAAGGCCAAAGCCTGCAGTATCGATCTTGATACGCTGACAGAGTTTTCCGATTTAGGTAGTTCAGCAAGGGCCCGGCAGGCTGCCGCTGGCAGCTAGAGCAAGATGGCCGCACGCAGCAGCTCGCTCGAAGCAAGGAGGTTAGAAGTACTAGAGCACTATATAGCTCCTACGGAGCAGAGTAGCGCAATCCTTTGAACTCCGTGTTTTGCCGACAACATGGCCGACAGAGCGGATCGGCGCGAGTCACGTGGTACTCAGGGTTCCAGGAGGCGGCCAGCCCTATGGGAGAATACATGGAGATCGACTCAACACGGCTGATTAAAAAATGAACGCCAAGTTCACACTTTTCAAAACTAGTCTGTCGTGAATTTAGTAAAGCACTAAACGTTTTATCAAAGTTTTAATAATATCGGATGCGTGTGCAAATTTTGAGAAGGCTATTTCCAAGTCAATGGCGTTTGAAGCAGGCGATTTTTGCTCGTAGCGGAGATGGGCTTTTCGGGTAGGCCGGGGCGGGTCACGTGAATGGTGTGACGTCGCCGTGTCGTCTGCTGCATGATGCCGCTCAGGCAATTTTTTGAAAAAGATCACGTCCTTGCGGGGCACAAAACGTAGCGATAATTATTCTAAAATGTTCCATTATTATGTCAAAAACGATTGCCATTCCGTACATCCCCACAATACTGAAGAAACAACGATTTTCTCATGTTCTCCATGCATTTCTGACCGCAGTTGGAACCTCCGGGCGTTCGCCACTAGTCGCCGAGAGGCGGCGTTCTAGATTGCGCTACTCTGCTCCGAAGGAGCTATATAGTGCTCTAAGAAGTACTAGGAGGGGGCACGTTGCAATATTGGTGAAGCCTAGTCATAAAAATTTTCAACGATTTTGTGCCCAGCGTGACCGCAGATCTCTCTGGCGATTGGTGCGCGTGACATGTTACGTGTGAGATGGATGGTTGATTGTAGAAGGACTCCTCGCCGGCTTGCTCGCGCTCCGTCCGGTAGGTTTTATCATATCGAAGTCTAGACTGTGGTGTATTCTAGTACCCCATAGCAACACGAAGGTTGGCTACGGTCGCGTGATGTGGTCACGTTGGCATGGTAAGTGAGGAGAGTAAGGAGGAAAATGAGAAAGAGGCGAGGCGTCAAGTGAGCATGGCTTGTGGAGGCTACGCGGCCGACGTCATGCCCTCTCCTACCCTTCTATTCTCCATGGCTCGAAGGCATACCGTGGGCGTCATTTTACTCTAAAAACAGTACGCCGTCCTATATTCGGCAATTTTTTTTTGTTTTTTTTTTGCTCAGAAAGTGTTGCGCAACCACATTATTCCGTTTGCTGTTGTTTTTGAGTCCCGTACGCTTAGTAACATTGCTTCAAATATCTGCGTATCATTTTCGACACAGTGGGTCGTAATTGATGGCACAATTTTTGTACCAATTCTGATACGTTTTCTTGGTAAAGCTTTGAATGGTACACGTTTTAACCGTTTTTTTATTGATTTTTTCTTTCTAATTTTAGGTTTCTAAGTTAGGAACATATTGAACAACATCGTCGCCGGCGAAGATGTCAGCGATTTTAGTGATCTGTCGGAAAGTGACGAAAATTAGTCCCCCCGCCGCGGCTGAGCCCTCTGAGACAAGTGATGATGAAGAAACCGTAGAAAATTAATTCGGATCATCTGTAGCTTCGTCTTATCGTCCATACAACAAATGGCGAAAGGAATTGCTCCAAAACAGTCATGCTGAATTTTCCAAAGTATTCTTTGAGCCGGATGCCATAGATTCACCATTGTTCCTTTTCCGCCAGTTTCTAAGTACTGATATGCTCACTATGCTAGTGGAGCAAACAAATGTGTACAGTACGCAGAAATACGGCAGCTCCTTGACACAACTCTGCAAGAGCTGGAGCAGTATATTGGAATATACCTGAAAATGGGGCTTACAAAATGCCGAACGTCATATGCTACTGCGAGAATGGGACAAGGTATTCTCCTATCGCTGACAAGAGGTCGAGAAATCGTTTCATGAAGCTGATTCAATGCATGCATGCTGTAAACAACATGAAAACCACCAAAGAAGCGAAGGAGGACAAGTTGTGGAAGATTCGTTCTTGGATTTTATTATTCCAGCACAACCTCTAGAGCATTGAACAAGAAGAGTTCAATGCGGTGGATGTGATAAAGGTGTTATTTACAGGAAGGAGCTCGCTAAAACAGTACATCCCAAACAAATTGACGCCGTGGGGTTTCACGCTTTGGGGACGGGCAGGCACAACCGGTGTCCTTTACGAGTTCGAGGTATACCAAGGCCACTCTAAAGAAAACTACATTTTTGGACTTTGCGTGATACTGTCCTGAGCATCTGCCCTGAAATACGTTCAAATGAAGACTTCAAGGTTGCAGCTGACAATTTTTTTAGCTCTTTGAACCTTGTTGAAGGGCTAACGAGAGGACTACACTACGTTGGAACTCTGAGGCAAAATCGGCTAAGAGACTGCAAACTCCAGGATGAGAAGACTCTGAGAAAAGTTGGCCAAGGCTCACATGATTACAGAGTTGACAATGACAAAGGAATTGTGGTAGTTCGCTGGTTTGACAGGAAAGCTGTCACCCTAGTGTCAAACTTCGTCTCTGTTGAGTCAATTCTGCAAGTCAAACGGTATGACCGGAAGACCAAACTCCACATTGACATCACACGCCCGGCAATTGTTGGTATGTACAACAGTTTTAGAGGGGGGGGGGGGGGATTGACCAGCATAATTATCAGGTGTCGCTGTACAAATACACCATTCGGTCCAGGCGCTAGTACACGTACCTCATATATCATGCTATCTTCATCTGTGTCGTGAATGCCTCGAATATTCACAGGCGCCAAAGCCATCAGCTGAAGGAGCAGCCACTCAAGCTGAGAACCTTCATTGCCAGTTTATCAGAAAGCCCAATCTCTACTGGAAATGCGCCAAGAGGACGGCCGGTCAGTCTGCCTTCGCCTCCTATGAAGAGGAAGTTCACGCCAAGTCATCCCCAAGATGACGTTCGAAAAGGCGGGGTTGGGCATCTTCCAACTATGGCGAGCAACCGACTTCGATGCAGGAACTGTGTGCCCAGCGTGAACACCTTTAGCACGGTTGTGTGCGCGAAATGCAATGTAACTCCGAGTCTGAGCAAGCGACGCAACTGTTTCTTTGAATACCACAAGCCACGAGACTGCAGCTGGCAAGGACGTAGCAGAAAAGCCCAGTGTATCATATTTGATACGTTCAATAAGTTTTTACTGGTTTGAAATTTCATTGTTCTTTTTGTATGAATGTACTTACCTTAGCCACAAATAAAGGCACACAAGTTTCTACAATTTTAATTTGCCTAGAAATATGTTTGGGCTTAAATTTCTCAAGCACTTAAATTTAGTGCTTGAGAATAGGTGACAATTGTAGCGGGCAAACACTGGCGGCACACTTTCCCGTGTTGATCGTGTGACCGATGAGTCGCTCTACTCGCTCCACTTTAGAATCCCCTAAATTATACTCGTGTGAAAAAAAAAGGATTGGGGTACCTGTAAAGAAACAAAAACAACTAGGTTTCTTCTTTTTTTGTGGGCTGCTTTTGGGGAACATGTACACCGATATCAAATTATTTTAAATCTTTCAGTTTTTTGTTGACAACAAAAGGTTGGCACTTTTCAAGTATGGGGACACTTGATATAAACAGTGTATTAAGCTCAAAACATTAAAACATTACAGCCAAAACTATACTGTGTATATATATATAAATTGGCTATAATGAAGACAAAGTGCTCAGGTGGCAATTGTTTGTATTATTTTATTTTCCAAACCTGATTATACAATTTTATATTGAAAATATTTTCCTCTAAAAATAAAAAAAAACTCACAAAACAACCTTGCAGGTTCTTTTGACACATTGTGTAAATGGAAATCTGAAAAGGAGTCTTTTTCCAGCACCGGACTATCGAACTATAATAGTTATAGTAATGATACTTTCAAAAGCCTGAAACAAACCTTTGAACATGAAACAAACCAGAAAACTTACATGGAAACAGGGAACGTTTAACCAAAAAACAATGTTATGTATGCATTACAAACATATTAAGTCATCAAAATATGCAACATCACAGTCACTTCACCATTCTAAAAAAAATACCTGAAAATATGTATAACACAGAAAGGGATATGGTTTACACCAAGCAAGATACTGGGCCATAAAACCAAAGTTTCAACAATAAAAGAAAGTATGAGTGGGTACCCAAAAATAACCGGAATGAATTCCAGGAGGCCGGGCATTCTTAGTACCAGCATCCACCTCTTGCAGCACCCTTCCCAAGTTAGTTTGCCGACCGGCGTCGTCTGCTAAGGATCTAGCGGCATGTTGTGAATTGTTTCCCCAAGGGCATCAAAATCATTCCTTGTTTTTGCGATGTCTGACTTGAAGGACCTTCCACATCCATAAAATGATTTCCTTTCAAGACTTTCGATACGGGTGAACAGAAAAAAGTCACACGGGGCGAGGTCCTGAGAATATGGGAGGTTGAGAAGCGGTGTCATGCCAGGACAGTGTCTGCTGAGGCATTGTTGTGATGGAACTATCATTCCCCCTTTCCCTCATATCGGGGCATTTCTGCCTTACTGAGTTTCGCAAGTGTCGCAAAATTCCCCGGTAAACACCTGGTTAATAGATTCACCAAGAGGAACAAACTCTGAGTGATCAATGCCCAAATATTTTCGCGTTCTTCTTCAGTTGAGGAGGTTAAAGGTCTCCCAGAACGAGGTTGCTCATCGATCAAAAAATCACCAGTCTTAAAGCGAGAAAACCACTTGCAATTTCTTATTAGCATCTTCCTTGTAAGCTCTCTGAAGCATTACAAGAGTTTCTGGCAGAGTTTTACCTAAAGCAATAATTCACAGCCCCATGTTGTTCTTTCATATCAGACATTGAAAAAAAAAAAAGATTTTGAAGTGCTTGGAAAAGCTATTTGCAGCAGACAATGCCAGTCGGCAAACTCGCTCGGAAGAGGTGCTGCAATGCGCTGCTAGCGACGGAAACTGGTACTACAAACAGCCCGCCTTTCAGAAATTCATTCCGGTTACTTTTGCATCCAACCTGGAACGAATCACTGCACCAAAAGCTTTCGATATATGCCATGTTTAAAAAAAAAAGATGGCAACCAGTCAAAGAGGCTCAATAGACCTTATGAAAAATTGTTTGGTGATCTGACAACACTGAGAATGTCGCCATTTTAATGTTGGCAAGCGTCGTCGGTACCAAAGCACGGTGGAGGCATCAGAGGGAGCCGTACGCGCAGTGTACGATAGCGCAGCAGCTGTTTTCCGCCTTCTGACCATGAAATGTGGACAAGGAGTTTAAGCAACCTACCGCAACTGTCTGATGAAGCTCTAGGAGGCCTGTGCACGCTGGCAACAACCTCGTCGAAGCAAAGTCCTTCGCCTTTGCTGTACAAGCTTACACACTGCGGGTTGTCGCCAGCTTGTGCACAGGCCTCCGAACGTTTCATCAGACAGTTGCGGTAGGTTGTTTGAACTGTTCGTCCCCGTTCCATGGTCAGAAGGTGGAAAACACAGCTGCCGCGCCATCACACACTGCCCTCCACCGTGCTTCAATACCGACAACGCTTGCTAACATTAAAACAGTGACGCTCTCAGTGTTGTCAGAGTACCAAGCAATTTCGCATAAGCTTAATTGAGATGAGGCAATTTTCTCTGTAACATCAAGCAACATCAGCCACAGTGTGTGCCCAAATAATGGCAGACTTCGATAACTGGTACTGCAGCTACCATACTTCATTCACCTCTAAGCTGAGACTGAGGTGGAAGCGAAGCTACGTCCTCGTTAGAATAGTCATACGCCTCTCTTTTGCCACATCATCACGCTCCCGGCCATACACACGCGCAAAGAGTTGGGTCAGGTGATAAAAGCAGTGATGTGATTGGTCATAGCCATTTTGGAGCAGCTGTTTGAGCAGCCAAAAGTTCATTTTGAAGAAGCAAAAAGAGCTCTTGGAGCACAACCGCACACTTCATTTTCATTTATATCACAGCAAATGTGAGGAGAGATGGCAAATATTAGGAGAACAAACACCAGCTGTTTAGTTGCTTGTGGAAGCACCAGACACGGCAACAAAACGACGACTGACGAAGAACAGCGCAAACGGCTGTGGATGATTATTTTAGGTATGAAATCCCACTGAAAAAATGTTAAAATACAATCATTTTGAGCACCTAGATTTATGTGTCCTTCAAATTCTCAGGGGGGTTGTAACAAAACTGCAACTCTTAATTAAGACAAAAAAAAACATAAAAAATAAACCTACAAGAGTCCATATATTCGCGACTCCAGCGACCTATAGGGGGCGCCACCACCAAACAAACATGGCGGCTGAGTCCAGGTCGCGTCGGCACGGCCGCGCCGCCTGAATGGGTGGCGCATTCAATTTAACAAATTTTCTTTTGTTGGATGCCCAATTTTATGGGTATTTGAACTGAGACAGTTAAGTGGAGCCGGTGCGCATAAACTTGTCGAGCATAGTTTTGTTTTGCCGGTGTTTTTTGTTCTTTTCATGTCAAACTTTCGTTTCGGAGACTTCGATCAAAACCGAAACTATGGGCTCCGGAGAAACGGTAATAGACTCTAATTAGTTTTGATCATCTAAGAAAAGCGGCGAGGGCTACAAAATTGTTCCACCGAGAGTAATTTTTAGCTAACTCGCATGCCTCAACCATGCGACTTATCTGTCCGCGAAATTGAGCTTTTGTGCCTGTCCGCGTTTCAAGAAACAGCTCCAGTCGTGTGCTCGGTCAAGAACACAGGCTGCAGGAAAATTACGAAAATTAAGCAAGCGCTTTTTGAGCCAAGGAGCATGTCAACTCGGTGGCGCTTCACTAAGCAGCTGATACTCGTGTTTCAATTCAGGTTTTAGTAGCAATCGAGAAGTCATTTTGACGAATATGCGGATTATGTATTATATTACGTACTATGGTCCCACTAAAGCGATATTAGTATATTCTTCGGGTTGAAATATGAGCTTGGTTAACTAACTATTAGGTGAACTGCTGAATAAAAGTATATTTGACAGAGAGAGAGATACTACTTAAACTTAGCCAAATGGTTCTAGCCGGTAAAACGGAGACGAATGCGGACAAACTGAGGAGAGTCTTCATCGGAGATTCACTCAGACCTCTCTGCATTGAACTTGACCTCGAATCCTGAACGGATAAAATGAGTATTTTTTGTGGCCGGTCAACCTGAGCAATGTAGACGTATATTGCTGCTGGCTTCGACAGGGGTTATAATATGAATATTGGAGGCGCGATAGATCCTAATGACGCGACAGCTTCTAACTTTGCGAGATGTGTCCCCCACCCTTTTGAAAGCAGATAATTTCCCTCATTAATCATATGCAGCGAGCAGGTTTTCTGAATCAAGTAATTGCGAAATTAGCCCAACTCCTTCAATGTGGTCTTTTTCGGCGAAAAGCCGCAAGATGAATAGCCAACGCACCGGCCGGCGTTAGTGGCTAAATTAACTTGAAGCTAATCGAGCACAACCAAACTCAAGGAAAGCAGCTATCGAACCTTCCCATTCACTTAACTGCAACATTGGTGTTCCCTCCAGTGAAACACTACGTCTGTCGACCTCAGTCCACTGTTCTACATCCTTATAAAGAAACCACTTATCAGTTACCAAGCAGTCGTCACTTTGAATGTGATTAGAGACAGACGAGAAGTCAAAACGTTGTTCCGTGATTCCTCCTCATCCAAAAAAATTTAAAGCACGCGACCGTGTGTTGTAGAGTAAACGGGCTTTCAAACACGCGATGGAAAGAAATAATCTACTGAGGCTTCACCACACTAATTAACACTCAGGCAAACTTAAGAAATTTTCGGACCTTCGTCAAATTACATTGCTCGCCCCCGCGCCGACAGCACGTGTCCGCGAAAGCTATCAGAGACTCGGCGGGGCGCGGAGCGACCTGGACCGACTGCTTCCCGGTTTTCCCGCTTGGCGGCGTCCGTTTTGCTGGAGTCGCGAATGCCTTCTTGCACCCCGTCTCGCTCAGGAGTACCTTTCCCCTTAGTACGCGGGTGTGCTGCGGCGAAGCAAGACACGCAACATTGCGACGCCTAATTTGCAATTGTTGCTTCACTGCATTACACCACGCGGTAAGAAGCCCACTCAAGAAAGCTAACTAACCCACCAGAACAGACCACGAACACGAGACTTGTTGTGAAACTTCTAAGCACTGTCAGTGCTTGGTGCGAAATCAAATCGAATAGTAGGTATGTTATTTGAGACGATTACCGAAAGTCCTGAAAACCCGCACAAGCCTACACTAACGATTCGCCCCGGCAGCGAGGCCTGCAGCTGTTATATTTTCAGTATTATTTAATTGAACTTAAGTTCTGGTGCAATGTTGGTGCAAATTCCTCACATTTTGATCAAATGTAGCAAGTGTAGCACAATAAGCACTTAGGCACAGTTTGGCACAATTGGCGCAGCAATCACATCACAGGGTGATAAGAGGGAGGCGGCTGATTGGTCCGGCAGGGTGAACATAGTATAGCTGGTGCACACTTTTGAAAAGGGTCTATTCAAGGGTAGCTGACAAGCTGTCGTTGGCTGCAATACAAATAGCAGAAGCGCATACTGCAATGTTCACTCGTCTCCTATGATTTTGATATAGCCTTTGTTCTTCTCATGGGCAACTCTGGATCCCACCGCTGCCGTCATGTCGTGGTCGAGACAGGTTAACGACGACAACTGATTCATTGCATACAATACGTGGTCCTGTGGGTTGTCGGGCTGGTGGCATCTATTACATGGTGGGCCTTATCTGCTAACCCTCTTTCGCATCTCTTTGCTGGTGCTTGCCACGTGAGGTGCTGTGCTCGGCGGTGGGCACTGGTGTTTCCCACAACAGTTCTAAATCTTTATATAAAAAAAAAACAGGGTGACAAACCTGTAACAATGTAGCAAACAGATTTGTTTTAGGCTGGCTTCACACGAAAAATCTTTTTCGACATTTTGACGTTGCAAGGCGAACAGAATTCTGGAAGTTTCACGATCTAAACCAACAAGCACGCCCCCCAAAGGATTGATGATCCATTCCACCGCCTGGCCATGGTCTGACGAGCAGCTGAAATCTCGTTAAATCTTGAAGTAGCAATAGCTGCAATTCCAGTCTCCTGAGTTCACGAGCAGCAACCGCTGAAATAGCAACGTGCTATTTCTGGTATGATCACTATCCAAAAATACAATTAGTTCATGCTGTATAGACCCAAACTTTCGGAGTGATCACTTGCAACTATGCCTATGTCTTTTGCTGATGCACCTAGAACCATAAACTACTAAACTAGAAAAAAATAAAGCAACCAAATTTTGTTGTCAATTAACCTTCTGACCCTGCAGTGATAATGAAATTAAACTACAAGCATATACAGGTTTATTTAAAAAAATGTTTAATATCTATCTTGAGTGAATTGCTATATTTCTATTGTGAATGTCCCATTCTTGCAAGCACATCTAATGCAGTCATTGAAATGTGAAAGAGACATCTTGGGGCATTTGGGATACGAGTCACCTTACCACGGCCATTGCTAGCCTGGCTGCAAGCATGCCTGTTTACAGTGTCACTAAATACTTCACCAGGAAAAATACATTTGTCTCCATTCATTTACGCCGGCGCACCCACACTGCCAAATGTTGCTCTCCGAACGGTGTAGACACCACGCATCTGAGAGAATGCATGAGGATCACACCGTCCACACTGTACAGCAGTCATGCCGCACCAAGGGAGGGGGCTGCCATGGGCACGCCGAGATACTGGGTTTGCCGAGACAGCAGAGGCAGCTGTCTCGACTAGTGCTCCAGGTGTCCACAACCATAGACGGGAACAGTCATCTATTGTTGCCATCAACTGTCCCAATAGGCAGATCTCACTAAGCATTCCACGCATGCGTGATGCCGCCATAACTTTAGTTCACAGGAGGCAGTGCACGAGACGGCTCGTGTCGTCTCGTCACGTGCAAAGCTCCAGCGGAGTTCTCCCACATGCAGATTAAGTTTCTTTGATGCATTGTGGCAGCGGCGGCTTAATGAAACTGGCTGGTGAGATTGGTCTATTCAAAGGCAAAAACCCTGGGGCTGCTGCACATCCAGTCGTTCCAACCATGCAAAGCCTTTTTGTGTCCAGGCCATTGGATTCTCATGGGGTGAGATATTTTCATAGTAAAGTATCTCGTGTCGTCATGTCACAGCCTGGTGGTTTTCAACACCCATGGGCTATATAATTCCTCTTCACTTTCAAAGAATTCTGTTACATCAGAAAGATGAGAGGTTGAAAACAGGGATGAAGAAGAACGTCAGAGGAAAGGAGTGGTGAAGCAAAGCGACTGACCGAATCGTCCAAGGCGAGCCAACGCAGGACACCTGTTTGTGCAGGGCGTGGGCTGGGGTGGTGTGTTGCCTAACCTGGGTGGCCTCTGAAGGAAACCTAGACCGGGCTTGGCTCAACTGCCAAGACCCCAGTTTCATCAGACACGGGGACACCTAGCACAGCCAGGCTTGCAGGGGGTCTGAACCCATGCTGGGCTCGGGGCTCATGATGATTGGTGACACCACTCACCGAACACCCACAAGCGCACAAGTCTCCTGTGGCAATGCAACCCTGTAAAAAGGCATTCAGTTCATGAAGTAGATACTGATCAAGCCAAGCGAGAGATACATTTCAGCTGAAAGAAAAAATGAAGGCTCAGCTCAGACATATGATAGATGCCCAAGTGCGGTTGTCTGTCAAAACCAATGTATTTTACATGCTTTAAGTGAACTAATAGTTATCATAGATAAACTCAAAGCTACAAAGCAAAATGTACCCAAAATACTGAAAGCTGAGCTAAAGTATGCACAGCTTTCTTAACCGAAATACCTAAGAGTGCTTTTATTTCACTTGTCTTTCTAATTAAGTGCACCTCTTTTTCAGCTACAAATGGAATGTGCTCATGTGAAACCTATAACTTCATGCTAAATCTGGGTCATTCCTCCTCAGCAGTGTGCTGGCTTGCTCAAAATAAAATCAGATCGCCTTATCTTGGTCTCAACAAAAAAAAATTGTCAAGGCTAGTGCTGCCTTAGCAAAGCTTTTTCTTGAGGCTTCCTTAGATAGACCGACTGAGTTACGTTCGAACAAACCAGCCAATAAATAAATTATGGACAAACAGAATCAAGATTACACATTCCACTGAAACGAGTAGCCAAGTGAAATCACCAATTAGCTGAATGCTCAGGCGGTTGTAACCTGCCAACTCAGTAGCCTTCAACAAAAACTCTTTTCATTGCATCAGTTGGCAAAGTAGATGTGAAACACGTGCACGACAACGACAGGCATTGTATGATGGTTCCCACATGAATCATAGCTGGCGTCCTATGACACTGTGACATGGCACGTCCCGATGTCGCATTGTGGGGAGCTGGCCGACGCAAGCAGAAATTGCAACCGCATATTTTGGTCATTTCACTGCAGTGTTAGGTGTATGCAGTTTGAATGTTTTCGTGTTCTGCGAAGCTACAGCAAGCACCATGAGTGACAAGGAAGGTGTGATACCACCATCTCAACTACAAAAAAACAAAGCATTGCAACAACGACAATGATGCCGAGAAGCGGTGCTAAAATGCTGAAAGGCAGTGCATGCTTTGGTTTTGCTGCATAATTGGTTTTGTTGTAAAGTTCAGAAGGTGAAGAGGAATTGCAACAGCCAGGGTCCTCTGGGGTAACAACCGCTACAAAGTCACATAAGCACTGTGGAAGGTGTTAGCTGTGCCAGGGCACAGGTTTCATAATGACGCACTGT
This sequence comes from Ixodes scapularis, assembly GCF_016920785.2. Taxonomy (NCBI): domain Eukaryota; kingdom Metazoa; phylum Arthropoda; class Arachnida; order Ixodida; family Ixodidae; genus Ixodes; species Ixodes scapularis. Next base: position 49,021,693 of record NW_024609838.1, on the reverse strand, counting down.
GCCTGTTGTCAGGCGCCCGTCACTATATACCTCAAGCTGTGCGAGAAAGATGTGCGTAGGTAAACAGTAACAGCCAGTCAAGCAGCACCAAAACAGTACCTGTAAGGGTACATGGGCTCATCCAGCCTTGACACGAGAGAAGTCTGAGCCAAGCTGGGCTTTGAGTGGAACCTCAGCAGAATCCACGAAAGAGGACCAGACAAGCCTTCTTTCATGTACGTCCCAAAAAGGTGCCTACCACACTCTATTAAGTATATAGGAGGTCGAACTTGGGACGCAGTCTTCCCTCAAAATAAGCTTTAGTCACTTTCCATGATCCCAAGTGTTGCTTGGGGTCTCGTGAAATGACAGCCCCGGCAAGTTCTTGCCCACAGGTACCACGACAAATGCCAAAAACAGCACCAAGAATACAAGAATGCACGAGAGGCTTATTTTCATTCACATTTTCTGCCTTGTATAGGAAGGCGACACACCCTTGTAGTGATAGCTGGCAACTGGAAATTGATCTGGCATTATCAGTATACAGGAGGCTATGCTCCATGACGCCTATCCTGGGGCCCTATGTTGCACTTTTCGGACTCCCACGGCGACTAGGGAGAGGGAAGTGACGTCAAACACGCAGCAAACGCAGATTGGATGTTGATTGGTGAGAGTTGCTGATGACGAATTTCCGCAGAAGAAAACAAAGAAAAAGTGAGCTTTGTTTTCTTCTGCGGAAATTCGTCATCAGCGACTTTCACCAATCAACACTTAATCTGTGCTTGCTGCGTTGTTGACGTCACTTCCTTGTTCCTAGCCGCCGTGGGAGTCCACAAAGCGCGACATAGGGCCCCAGGCAGGTCAGTCATGAAGAGCTTGGCACAAACCATCTTCTGGAACCCCGGTGTTGACAAAGACATTTAAGACCATGTAAGAAGGTGCGAAACATGTGCCCAGTCTTGTTAAATGCCCCTGGTGCAGGTTCGGGTCAGCTGACTGGATACCAAGCAACGCTGAACATGGCTTATATTATGCCGTACAGCTGGAGAGCTACGTGATACTGATCGACACAAAGCAGATAGAAGCATCGACCGACACCACAATGGAAGCCCAGTGCGACATCTCTGATCGATTTGGACAGCCAAGGACACTTGTGTTTGACGACAACAAACCCAGATTAATACTACTGTTTTCAAACAGTTTTTACAACAGTCATGTACATCACCCCACCACCCCTTTCTATCACCCGCAGTTCATCAGGTTATCCGAGCATGCAATATGTGGAGACAAGGGGGAATTTATGAGGTTCAACCTCACAGTCTTGGAACCAGGCTTGCAAGCACTTCCCCGCTGTCGTTGAAGTTCCACTGCTGCAGAACCTCAGCAAAAAATAGGAAGTCTTCTTCTTAACTGTTATTTGGCTACCACATCAGATCCCCGATTGATTTTTTTCTATATGCATTTGGACTCGACCCCGCACATGGGAGGCAACCATCCTTTTGGTGTGGGACAGACTGTGTGGGCACGCAGCTTAGGCCTATGGTGGATTCCTGAAATTGTCTGCTCACTTGATGGTATACGAATGACAACAGTAGGCACCTCAAGAGGACAGCACCAACACTAGGCAGATCAGCTCTGGACACAGCTTCCCCACAAGTGGGCCAGCCTACCTGTAGTAGTTTTTTGACGGAGAGGCAACAATGTTGGAGGTTCGGTGGTTCAATCATCAGGCTGCTCCTTGGCAGCAGGAGACATCCAAAAAGCGCTGGTAGAGCGGCCAGGTAATGGGGTACCCTGATGGGAGACGAGTAGTGGCGGGGTTCACAGTCAGCGCGAACCCTGCCAACAACAAAGCAGAGGTGATTGACTTTTAGGTTTAGATTTCATTAATTATAGAGCAGAACATCAGAACTAAAGAACAAGAATGGCAAAGAGGTGCCAGCTCGGACTCGAAATTGCACTCATAATAGTGCAAATAGTGTCTGTGACGATGTAACAAAGTAGTAAAAGCCAATTATTAGATTCTCCTTTCCTTAATTTTTTTTAAACAAAACCCCAAGAAAGATGTTAAGGCGGTACAGATTCAAAACTTGGAATATTTCCAGAACACTTCGAAATAAGTGAAATATGATTCACGATATCCGTAAATGATAATGGCACGCTTGTATTTTTAGCAGATGGCTATATTTTTTGTTCCAACCGACAGATTTTGGCGAGCGCTTCAAAAACAGCCATCGCGTCGGCACGCAAATCTCGGGATATTTACCTGTGACGTCACGCTCGCAACGTCACGGGCCCATAGGAGGCCAAGGGTATAGTAATTACGATCGCCGTCACTAGGTGGCGCCAGCTTTATCGTCAGCGCGTTACAATTTTGACAAGTCGGAATGCCCGAGGTACGGTGTACTAGACCTGAGACGTGCGCCAAGCGTCGCTCGCTCCCGCACGCCTCCATCGGACACGCCACACTGTGGTGTAGCTCCTGATGGGCCCATGACGTGAGACATTCCAACAAAGCTCAGACCTCAACTACCAGGTGGTATTAGGACATTTTTTTATTTGGTTTAAAATTGCTTTTCTTGCATTTATAGACGAAAGACTGCTGTTTGTTAGCTGCTGTCATGAAGCAGACCATGTCTACACAAAGAAGTAGGCGCTAAAATGTTGCTTCCGTACCCCATTAAAGCAGAACGAAAAACTACTGCTCTCCCATTCTTAATATTTTTTTAACAGTAGCTATAGGAAAACTACAATAATAAAAATACCAGAACACAACACTTATCTTCTAATACACACAAGTGATCAATGAGAAATGATATTGGAAAAACTTCATATCCGAGGAAAGTTTGTCATAATTGAGATAGTCGCAATCAGAGAAACATGTTGACTTAATGGCGGCTGTTGTGGTCACAGGCATTTATGATAAAAACGTTTTCTTAGAAGAAAAATCGAAAGAGAAACAATTAATTTCACAGCACTGCGATTCACCGAAAGCGCCCGTCTAGAACGGAGGAGATGCTAGCTCGTCCGCGTACGGGCAGCCATCGATAAAGCTTCGTGTCGCATGCTGGTGCACGCTCGTTCTTCAGTATATGGCTTAGAGCGAAGAGACCAATCAAGACAGCGGCCGTATTGTAAACACCAGCTTCTTGGGAGGCCGGAGCTGGGTGGCCATCCTGCGCGCTGACTATATTCCATTCATTCCTAAGCTGAAACTGTGGTGAAAGCTACGTCTTCAATGGACCAGTCATACATCCCTCTTTCGACACGTGATCACGCTCCCGCTCATATCCACAGACCGAGGACTGGGTCAGGTGATGAAAGGGAGGCGGCTGATTAGTTCGGCGGGCGAGCAGTTCCCACTGCAGTCTCAGCTCAGAGCCGTGTTTAGAGAGTGTTTGGTCAGTGCTAGGCGCAGGCAGAGCCTGGGCATGCACCAGAAGCAGAAAGTGGGCTTGACGTTCTCTCTTGACCAACCAGAAGCCTAAAAGAATCCCTAGCGGTAGTAGCGAGAAACTGTTTTAACCATAGGTATATGTTGGTGTATGGTTTTAATAAGCACGTAAGTGTGAAGTGTAGTGGCCCTTCATGGTTTAAAATAGGGTGCACAGGATGTTACAATCATGAACATGCAGAAAGATGTAATAAACAAATGTGCCGCTCAACTCTGTTTTGCTCGGGGAGAGTGTGACCGCTCAGTAGGTAGATTCCCGGCCTTCGGCGCACGGATTATGTCGATCGTTCCGCCAGTCGCACTCTTTCACCATAATTTCGGATGACCGTGATTGAAACATCACTTGTACCACATTTTCAGTCACCGAGAGTTACTCCGACGCACTTATGAATTTTGTTTCTCGCAACCACCGCCAGGGTATTATTTCCGGCTTCTGATTGGCCACATTCGAATTTGTGAAGACGCCCTGGAACACGCCCAGCCTGCTTTCGGCCAATGGAACTTCCTCATTTGTCTCCTATACTTCCCAACGAATGGCCAAACTTTATACATATATGGCTCTGTCTCAGCTTAAGGGTGAACGGAGTATAGGGCAGCATGTCTCAATGCAATGAAATTTCGTAAAGTCCAAAACCGGGTGGAGCAGAGCGACCGGCCAAGGGGGAAAGATCAGAAGGTTTGAAAGGCCCCGTCTTGCAAGGCAGACTGGTAAACTGAACAATCACGGGCGTTGGAACACTGTGAAGAACATCAGGGGCTTATTTACTGTCCTAAAAGAACTGAAGGAACACAAGTGTTGGAACACTGCAAAAAACCTCAAAAGCTTATATACTGTCCTTAAAAAAAAAAAAAAAAAAAAAAACTGAACGATCACGAGGGCAAGAACGTTGTGAAAAACCGCGGGGGCTCTTTTCGTGCCCAGAAAAGAGTTAAACAGTCGAAAAAACGGGAGGGGCCGACAGGCTCGGCCAACGCACCAAAATATAGCGGTAGCTGACGCGCCGAAATATAGTGGTAGCTGACGCACCAAAATGTAGTGATCCTCTGGTGGAGAGGCGACGATGATGGAAATTCGACGATGCGGCTGTTACTTGGCAGCAGGAGACATCCAGGAAGGCTCGGTAGAGCGGCAGCGCTATGGGGTGTCCTGATGGGTGACGAGGCAGAGGCGATTGACCTTTAGATTGAGGTTTAATAAATCATAGAGCAGAACATCAAACCAGAAGAACGCAAACGGTGAAAGAGGCGCAAGTTCGGGCTCGCGCTGGCGCTTGTAAAAGCACAAATAGCGCTCGTGACGACACAACAATCTAGTAAAAGCCAATTACCACGCTGCCACTGAATCTCAACCTGCTACTGAATTGGAAAGTTCGCGCACTACGTACGTACAGCCAGAAGATCACAACCACGACGGGTGCAGCTCAGGAATTCAACCAATCCGAGATTGATGAAAACAGTACGGGCGACACAATCACATACCTCTGAGCATGTTTACCCTGCCGATCCTTGGTCCCATTGTCCAATGGTTCAACACGATCAGATATACAACTAATCATTTTTTTTTAAATATTCTTTGCAATAAAATAGGGCAGAAAGATATCCTCACCTCAGTTGGGCAAACACCCACGCCGTTTGTTGTTGTTATGATGCCACAGCTACACCCCACCACGGTCCACGGCTGTCGAGACCAGTGTTGCTGCTCGCGCTGACAAAATGTTTATTCCACCAATTTACGCGAATTGCGCAACAGATGTGATCTTGGCGGATCTTAAAATATCACGAAAGCTAAGGAAGCATATCATTTATAGTCTTCCAGTAGTTATCCAAGTCACTAATGTCAATTACGACTGCCTGCATGTGAATATTGGATTCGAAAGTGACCACACCCCGTCGTCATCTGCAGAAAGGCGGTCATTCCACAGCGGTTTGGGGTCGTAACTTTGCCCAAAGGCTAGTAACTCGCCTTTTGGGGTAGTCAGAGCCTCCAAAGCGCCATTTGACTACACAGGGTAGTCATTTTTTCTTAGAGTGCTTGCTGCATGTCCCTCCCCGGCTCCAAACTATGCAGCAATTGGCAGGTCTGGCATCGATCAATATATAGGTATATAAGACCTTCGCAAAAACAGCTCTCTGGCCGCCGCTATTTTGCAAACCGAGCGACCCCTATCGGCCAGATATTTCTCCCACCTGCCTGAGCTGTGGAAACCCGGTCAGCGTGACTCCCCTGCTGCATTGTGCATTCGAAGATCGCCGGCTTTTCCTGGAAGTTTTTACTTCATTTGGCTGTTTAGGAGGCTTACTCTTTGGGTGTTTTCTTCCACTGTGAGAACCAGGGATTATCAGGGCTCGTAGCCTGCTCGGCCTTCGCAGGAAACGGACGAAGAGAGCGAGCGTCAAGCAGCCCGCGGCGCGGGCAATTCGACGGTCTTGGAGGATTATTTCCGTTGAGATAATCTCCGGAAAGCCTTCCCGGCTTGTGTTCCGGTTCTTCGCAAAAAATAGCTGATATGGTCGGGTCCGGGGTGTGGGGACAGAATAGACACGTTCGTTCATTTGCTTTTAAGCTGTGCGAAAAAAACAGCTCTCTTCTACATGTGCCCCAAAACACGCCGGATTCCGTATGATCGTCGTGAAGTGACTATCGTCGACACAGTATATTGGATATGCTGTGTTATTTGACACCTTTCTGAAATCCTGTTCGGATAACGCGGCACCGTGGGGTACGTACAATATATGTTGTTCAATCGATGAGGCTCGTTTAATTTCATGTTGTGGGCGAGGAATATACATGCAGTTCGGATTTCCCGTGTGGTCAAATATTTTCGACGGTTAAGACCTTTGTTGACACGGATGAGTGTATGGTGCCGTGAAAAGATCAACGTAAAATGAAGCAAACATTCCAGTAGCACTTGTTCTGTCGCACACGGTCTCACCGAAACAGCTTTCATTTCTTTGTTTTTGTTCCCAAAAATAGTGCAATGCATTCTTAAAATCCCAGAGAAATTCTATTCGCCATAGAACACACAAGAAAAAATTGAACGCGGCAATTAAGCCTCCGCCAGCGTCCGGAAGTGCGCCTACGCAGGCTGCCACAGCCCGCTGACGAGAAACTCCATAGCTCAGCGCAGTCGGGCAACACTGACGTACCCTCTCAAAACCAGGGAAGCGCGCTGTAAATCGCTTCGTCGAGACTGCAGCTGGAAAGGTCTAGTGGATGCAATCAAAGGTGCGTGCCTTGCTGCATGTCCCTTCCCGGCTCCAAACTATGCAGCAATTGGCAGGTTTGGCATCGATCAATATATAGGTTTTATAGACCACCCGGATCTACATGTTTAGGGTTCTGCTATCTTGGATGTATAAATGGCACTATACCTTGTCTTGCTTCAGCATGAACTAACTGCAGAGGCTGTGTAAGCGCGAGCGGATAGCCTTGACTGGAGCAGCCGCAGCACGAGCACTTGTAGAGCCGCCGACACGTGATCCAAAGCATTTAGCTCATGCATTTTAGCAGGCGCGGCCAAACACTGGCGACGTAAGCGATCGAAAGCGTCGCTGTGGTCGGCCCACCACAATTGGCCGAATGCTGACTACACGCCTCGCAAGTGGGCTCATTTTCGTCTTCTGCGCATGAGAAAGGAAGTAGCGGTGACGTCAGAACGCCGAGCCCTGATTGGCTGATCGCGACCCCCTATCTGAGCGTCGTCTGCTCTTTTGCAACATCGTCTGCTCGCAACGTCGTCTGCGTCTGTCTTACCTTTTCTGCGAATTTCGGAAGTGCAGGTCGTTACGAGCGAGCTCGACTTCGTCTTTCAGAGAGGGCAGACGAAATAACTCGAGCGGTACGTTGTTTTTGTCTAACAACTAGCAGACACGCATCAATGAGATAAATCAAAGGAGTTACTGGCGAGGTGTCCCGAGGCGCCGAGGTTTGTTTGCTAAGAACCGAGAGGGGGTGAGCGTCCGCAAGCTCCCGTCCCAAATACTTTTTCCCTTCTTTCGTGTGCGGCGACTCTCCTCACTCTTCAACGGCGTCGGCAGGTTGGCGCAGTTAACGTCGTCTGCTTTACGTCTGCTAGTCAAAGCGATGGCTGCTTTACCTTTCCTGCGTCTGTCGGAGATTCACCGCTTTTTCACCGGCGAGAGTCACCGTTGCCTCGGGAAACAAGGAGATAACAAGAGGAAGAAATTGACCTCTTAATCTAGAATTGAGGTCAGCGATCAAAGTATAACACGCGAAGGGTTCAAGGGGGTCGCGCGGGCATATTCCAATTAGAGTAACTGTATATGCTCCGCTTGCGGAGCAAGCAGAGCCTATACAGTTACTCTAATTCCAATCAACACGCCAGCCGGTCGTGGGCAGACGGTCGCCGAGTCGCGGAGTGCCTGCTAGGCCTAACTGCTGTGCTCGCTTGGTCGCGTTCGGTGGAATCCTGGCCGTTGGAGCTTTTTTCGGGTGTTTTTGGATCCATCGCTCTCGTTCGTCGCGGTCTGTTTCAGGTACTTTTTACTTTTTTCTTGCTGCTTGAAGTTGGGACGCGTGAGAAGCGCACGTAGAAAAATAAACGTCCGTGGGTCGTCGCGACCGCATCGCTGTCGGCCATGCTGATTTGATCGTAAGAAGTGCGTAAGCTTCAGAGCTGTCGTAGGATTTCGTCGTAACCTGCGCAAAACTCGTGAATACGAATTTGTTCTTAAGTTATGTCTTACGCACATTTTTGGCGTAAGGTCGTTTCGTGAATCTGGCCTCTGCACTTCCGAAAGTCGCAGGAAAGGTAAGACGACGTTGCTAGCAGACGACGTTGCAAAGGAGCAGACGACGCTCAGATAGGGGAGCGCGATCAGCCAATCAGGGCTCGGCGTTCTGACGTCACCGCTACCCCCTGCGCAAGAAGCAGACGAACTTGCCCTCCGCATAACGTCAGCAAGGTATTTCTCATCGACGGAAATAAGAGGTATGTAAGAACTTAAATTTCTAGAGTGTTGGCGGTGTTGCTTTGAAAGCACTATGATTTTGGGCTTCCGCCTTGCCCATTACAAACACCATCGAACTTGTTGTTCACAAGGTAATGACGCCACTAAAGATAACCTAACGAGGGCGCCACAGAAACATCTCGCCGCTAATAGTCCAGGCTAAGGTCGCACAACGTATAGTCTGCATTTGTCTTGTTTTTAGCGGTATTGGGGGAAGGGATTGCTTTACTATTTGAGTTGGCTCATTGTTTTCATGACATGAAGAGACAAAAAATGACTGCAAGGAAAGGTGAAGAATGAGAGTGAATAACAATGGGTTGCAATGGTGACATTGTAGCTTTTTTTTTTCCTTGTAGATAGGATAGCATAACCTGCTAGGGGCTTGGTCCTAGCTTCTACTAGCAATGGGGGATCACGTGCCACTGCTAGGGCTTTTTGTTCCAGCCCATCCACAGAGGCTGCTCGGCTGGCCCTCTGCAGAGCCCAGCCACGCAGCCTCTGCAGACACCAGCCGGCCGAATTCTGGGCAGCGGTAGCTGTGCGCTGCTGCGGCGGCGCGTGACAGCACCGCTCTGTTGGGTGGTGTTCTTTAGAATTATCCGGTGCGCTGCCCGTGTCGAAGCCATTTTAAGAGCCGTTCTGCAGAGGGAATTCGTTTTTCGTTTTTTGCGGTTACAAACAACGCCAATCCACTCCATTGGACTGCTAGTGCTTTCGCATGAAAACAAAAAACGCTTTCCAGTCTCTATTTTTTTTATTTAAGAAGTTTTGTATCGGAGAATAAAATGCTATTAAAATATTCAAATATTTTTTTCAGACATCATCTCTGAGGGTATAACGTACACGACTTATTTTTCGCAGGCTGAATACCTCGTGATTTTGGTCAAAGCTGAAGTTTTGAAGTAATTCTCGGGTTCTAATTTTTGCCACTTGGTGGGGTCTCAATATAGATTCCAATGTGGTTACATTTTACCGAAATTATTCGCGGGACCTATTTTTCGCGAATTGTAGGTAATACGCGAAAATTAGGTTCTCGTGGAAATTAAGTCGTTTACGGTATATACCTGTATCTTTGCAGCCGGGCTGCCAAAGAAATTACCCTTTTTTGGATTCTAACAACCTGAGCTGATTTTGAACTCTTTCAGCTCTGTCTATTGGCTAACATGTTTACTTCCTTGGAGCGGCCAAGAGAGTGATTCAGGGAAAGAGGGTAACACTGTGTGCCCAATAATGAAAGAGCGCATTATGTAGTGTGCTGAAAGGAATACTGAACCGAAATTTGAATTTCAGCTAAAGTTACAAAACCTAAGACACCACTTTTATAACAATATAGATCTATATTTCGAACGGATGGCTGTATTTTTGGCAAAAGTAAAACGCAATTAAGCGAAGCTGACATCAAATACGATATAGCTTCGCCAATACTGGAAACTCCTCCGAAAACACATAGGCGCGGCGACGAACGTGACAGTGGCGCCTCTAGCGGACTCGGAGTCTACGGAAGCAGTCGACGCAATGGAAAAGTATAGGCTCCGCGACGTTCTCGAGCTTTACGAGCCCCGTTTCGTCAACCTAACAGCAGAAACAATTTGTAACGGTCAGTCCGCTTGCAAAGCGGAATCCACTGATCGCAACTGCAACGACAATCAAATAACAACGCGCGCATCAACAAAGATAGAGGAGTTTATTTAGCGGTCTCAAACGCCTCTCAGGGGATCACACGCATTTCAAACGCGTCTGGGAAGCGGAAAAAAGGCGTTTAGCTACTCGAACTACGTCGTAATCATTAAAACATGCAAAAACGACATGTTAATATTACCGGAGCAAGCATACGAGCGGCTGGAGCATAAAAACAAAATAAAAAGTAAGGATAAAATCGATCGTGCAAACACTTACCGAACTTTGCAGAAAAAATGGTGTCGCCATTCCCGACGAAAATAAAAAGAAACGGGAAAGAGAAGTGAACAGCGGCGAATAAAACAAAGAAGCTAGCAAAAGAACTATTTCAACGACGACGATCGTTGCGGCGCTTATAAAAAAAAAAAAAAGAAAAATTTAAAGCAGCAAATGAATAGCTGGTGGTCGACACCGGTGTTGAGTTCACGACAAACAAAGCGGAAGCAACAGACGAAACTAATGAGAAAAGAAGAAAGCGTATCTTTTTTTTCAGCTGCTTGTGGTACATTTCTTTATTTGCTTTTGCGGCGTAGGTACAAACTAAAAACAAAACAGGGGAAATAAATAACGTAGTGCAGCTCACACTGCCCGGTAAAAAAGAGTCGCAGAAATGTTTTGGTCGCAGGCAGCAATCTTCCATATGTGCTAGCAGTGAGTAACCTTTTTTTGCTTTCGAATTTCTTTTTCCAGCGACTTTGGCGGGTTGTTCGGTTGCTCGCTTGACGAAGCAGTTTAAAACTGCATTCAAGTACTTGTTGACGTAGGTGTCCGTAGGTTGACGTAGGAAGCAGAAGAAAGATTTGGTGTATGCTCGAATGCGGCCGGTTGATCAACAAATGATGACCCGTAGCAGACGTGCCGGCCGGAGTACACAAACAAAATTCGAACCAAAATGTATAACGAGTTTACCCTTCTTAATATATTTAATAAATATCAAAAAGCACGTATGACGATTTTGGATTAGAAACTCAATCGAAGGCGAAAATAGGAGGTTATCGCAGACGACAGTGGAAGAAAACAACAACAACAACAGCAAAGTTGCAGACGGCCCTCAAAATGCCCGGGCCTAGCGTAGCAGACGAACTAGGGGTAGTAAGCACCGAAGAGAAGGAAAGGGAGTAAAAACTAAGCCAGACAAAGCAAGGATACGCGATGGTTTACACGTCGGGCAAAAAAAAAAAGAAAGAAAAAGAAAAAAAGAAAACAAAAAATATACACAGCAACATATAAGCAGGAGGAAGAAATAACGCGGCAGAGTGGCGTCGCCTCAAAAATATAGACCTTTGTCCGGAAGTGCTCTTTTTAGCCTCGACCGCAAGGAGCAAAAGCGAACAATACCGGGTGAAACAAGGAGACGGTAGGCTCTTTAAATCGACCGGAAAATTCGGTTTCTTAACCTATCGCGCTACGACTTTGTGCAGCGTCGCCCACAGATGGTGCATTTTTTTTGTAAAATTTGCAAAGAGCGAACTTACCTGAGGAAAAAGTAAAGAAAGAAAAAGGCTTAGCGCCTATGGAAACGCAGCGACGCCACCGGTCTGGAATCAACACGGCGCCGTTTTGCACGGTAGACAAGAGATGGCGCAACGAACGCCGCCAACAAATGAGCATACGGCGCCGAGAGCCAGCGTTTTTAGCAGACGATCTTTTCGAATCAAAAGCGGCGCGCGTTCCGCAAACGGCGACAGTTGCAGAAACAAAAACAGGCGCGGTAACAACAAGCAACTGCAGTTCCTTGTATGCTAAAAACGCCGGTTCTCGGCGTCGTCTGCTCGTTCGTTGGCGGCAGTTGGCGTCGCGACCGCTTGCGCCATCTCTTGTCTACCGTGCGAAACGGCGCCATGTTGATTGCAGACCGGTGGCGTCGCTGCGTTTCCATAGGAGCTAAGCCTTTTTCTTTCTTTACTTTTTCATCAGGTAAGTTCGCTCTTTGCAAATTTTATGAAAAAAATGCACCATCTGTGGGCAACGCTGCACAAAGTCGTAGCGCGATAGGTTAAGAAACCGAATTTTCCGGTCGATTTAAAGAGCCTACCGTCTCCTTGTTTCACCCGGTAATCTCGAACCCAGACGCTCACGGGAAGGGGGGGCCAGTGGGGTGAAGCTCTGGGCTACTTCCGTCCGGCCGCGACTACTTATGACGTTCGTCCGGTCCGGCGAACTGCTTCCGATTGCCGCGCTCCCAGCGGCTGTTGGCACTTGTTATTTTATTTTAAATAAATATGATTCATATATTTAATGAAGTAAAATTAAGGTGAAGTTCTTTTGAAGGTGTGAATGGCTTTGAAGCTTGTTCTCGTAACTTTCTCTTTCACTCTTTCAACGTGTCTGGGCGCGCTTTCTCTCTCTCCGAACCCGCGCCTCGCGCCTCGAGATGGGCTGGCCGCTGGCGCCGGGAAGTCGGTGGACCGTTAGAACGCACGAGGGACGCGAGCCGGCGAGCCGTTTCGCTTCTGGGAGTGCGTCGCGGCGCGAGATTCATGCCGCGTTCGTGCGTGCGCGGCTTTCTTTTCTTTTTCGTGGGAACTCGTTGTTTGTGTAATGTAGTCAAGCATGGATTTTCGTCATCACCACACCACCTGATGTGCCAAGTGGGGAAACAATGACTGCCGAAAGCCGGGACATCAATGGTTTCGAGTTCCAATGGACGTGCGTTACGCTCTTTTGGTCTTCTCTTGCTTAAGTTTCCGATTAGATGTTTGCAACAAAACCTAACTGTCACAGTGGTAGTGAGTATTAATTGTTGATTTTGGCAATAGCTACGATGGTTTCCAATCAGAAAACCAAATCCTATCATTGTTCGGAATTGCTCTTCACTTGCCGCGAGAAATATATGTCATTGTCAAATTACTGGAGACTTCTGTGTCATATCAAGATCGAGCACATATGCTCACTTTAAAAGATGAGAAACTTTTTGCTGTGACCTGTTTATTTGGCATTGTTGTCAGCGATTCACGCGTCTGTTCGCGAGGAGTGAAAATGAGCCTAAATATTTTTCGATTAACTGAGGATGAGCGATGGAGCGATCCGCTCTGGTTTCCCGTTTCGTTTTGCAGTGACGCACTCCTAAATTTAAGTGATAATATTAAAAACGAATGCAGGTTCTCGATGGAGACTCAATACCAAAGAGCTGTGCTGTTTTTCTTGACCTCATCTTAGTTTCCTTTAGTTGCAAGACACCGTCGTCGGTCTTTACTTATATGCGTACTGATATGATCAAATTCGAAATGATTGTCAATTTTGCGTGGAGGCATTTAAGTCAAGGAGAAGAAAAATAGAGGAGACACGAGTTTTTAGTGTCGCAGTGTTGAACTCCAAGTACCGTTTTTTGAAAGGAGGCGCAGAAAGTGCTCGCTGTTTTCATATGACCCTATCAGGCACGTAATGGTCAATCAAGCAATATAACTCTTTTTTTCTAGGCTCCACGCCTGTGGCTGGAAGCTCAAAAATGATCACGAACCTAGAGATTTTATGTAAATTTAGCGAAGTGTTTTTGCAAGGACGCATATCATCACCTTCGTCGCACGTAACCTTAACGTTTTATAGCTGTTTTGTTGTTTGTATCTTTGATTCTTGTGTGCGAAATAGTGAGAAATTTCGTCTGTATTTTCTACTGTCTGTTGAATAAAAAATGAAAGCCGCTTACAACTCCCTGTAACGCCGAATTAGAGCGCAGCTCTTGAGGAGGAGGAGGGAAGGGCACTGGGGGGGGGGGGGTTAAACTAACCAGGGGGGGGGTCACGTTACCTTGGGGGTCACGTGACCCCCAATGCCGATGATGTCATCACTGACGTCACTGATGACGTCATCAGTGACGATGACGATGCGGGTACCGATGACGTCATTAGTGACGTCACTGATGACTTCACCAGTGATGATGACGATGACGATGCGAATGTCGGTGACGTCATCAGTGACGTCGCTGATGACGTCATCAGTGATGATGACGATGACGATGCGGATGCCGGTGACGACATCAGTGACGTCACTGATGACGTCATCAGTGATGATGACGATGACAATGCGGATGTCGGTGACGTCATCAGTGATGATGACGATGACGATGTGGATGCCGGTGACGTCATCAGTGATGATGACGATGACGATGTGGATGCCGGTGACGTCATCAGTGATGATGACGATGACGATGTGGATGCCGGTGACGTCATCAGTGATGATGACGATGACGATGCGGATGCCGGTGACGTCATCAGTGAGGATGACGATGACGATGCGGATGCCGGTGACGTCATCAGTGATGATGACGATGACGATGTGGATGCCGGTGACGTCATCAGTGATGATGACGATGACGATGCGGATGCCGGTGACGTCATCAGTGATGACGATGACGATGTGGATGCCGGTGACGTCATCAGTGATGATGACGATGACGATGTGGATGCCGGTGACGTCATCAGTGATGATGACGATGACGATGTGGATGCCGGTGACGTCATCAGTGACGATGACGTCATCGGGGGGTCACGCGACATCGGCGGGGGTCACGTGACCTTGAGGAGGGGGCCACGTGACTTCGGGGGGTCACGTGACCCCCCACGAGGTCACGTGACCTTGGTGGGGCTCGCGCGGTGCATTATGGGACATTTCCCATGATGCACCGCGCGGTTACGCCGACGCCGACGGCGACGCCGCTCAAGCCGGAAACGGGCCCCTAAGAGCTGCGCTCTAAAAGGACAAGCATTGCATAATTTTTGTGTATGTGTCACTTTCGTTGCTTTGCCAGGTTTCTGCTGCTTTGCTGCTGGTCTCGCTTTTCAGTGATGGCTTGTGTGCGTTTCAACGCACATTAACCAGCATTGAAATGCGAAAACCAGCCGCAAAGCAGCAGAAGCCTAGCAAAGCAACGCGCAAACCGGGCAAAAAAAAAAAAAGCTACAATATATATTTTTTAAAATCTAGGTGGCGCAAGCTACCGCCCATTCATCCAAACACAATGGCGCCGCCGTGCAGTTTCGGTTTTGGTTTCGCTGTACCGCCATGTTGATTTTAGTACAGCCACCAGATACCAGGGGATTCAAATGGCGCTGCGGCCTCCCAGGGTTTTCCAATTTGCGTTCCATGGGCGGTATAGGAAGTTGCACTCCTCTGGGGGGGCTGCGTCGGCCTGCGCCGCCGCTTCCCGTTGAGGCCTTCGCTGGTGTGCCGACTGCCGTTTCGCCGGCATCGGTCCTGTTTACCGCGGTATGTGAGTATAGTGCCCGTAATGTGAGAGCCGTGTGTCCATACGCCACTTTGCCGCTGTTGGTTTCCATCTAGCCGAGCCAGAAAACATCTCGCGACGAGTTGACCGCGCCGCGAGTGACGATGAAGAAGCAAACATGGCGACGGTTTGTGCGATTGCTTTGGTGGCTCCGGTGTTGAGTGTCTTCAACGTCCTCGTGAGAAGGTTCCCCTGCCCTTCGAAGTTATTGCAAGTGTAACGTGTAGGCCAAAAAGCGACCGCTTTCCGTCTTAGGCTACCCCTTTTTTCGATCAGCGTTCCACTCGCACGCGCTTCCAGAGCGCGCTTCTTCTTCATGGCGATACCGCCGGTCATCACACTACCCCCCTTCGCGAGAAAGTTGCCGTCCCGGAACTATGCTTCTCACGCTAGGGGCACTCAATTGCGATACCGCGCGGGTCGACTCAATGTTTCTCGTGGCCGAAGGACGTATCGCTTTTCTGGCTATGCCTGCTGTGGCACGTCTACGGGCAAGTCCGTTGGAGTGACGTCATCAGGGGGCAAAAGAACGACTGGAAGTTGATCGTCGTCCAGGAGGTCGGCATCGTTCGCTGGCGGCGTATTGTGCTGGCCTCCGTCAGTGCCCTGGTCCCCGTTTTCCTCTGCTTGGTCGTCGACGTGAAGCTCGTTGTCGAGGATGTCTAACAGCGGTGGGTTCTCAAGGGCTTCGGCCATTTGCGGATCCTCAGCTGCTTGCACCGGTGGTAGACGTTCGACCGCATCGACGTACAGATCATCACCTTCGAGGTCTATTGTATCTGGATAGTCGGGGACTGCTGGGGAAGTAGGAGCCGGGTCATTATCTTCGTTTTCTGTGGTGATTATATCCGGGAAGTCTTTGAGTGCTGGTGCAGGTGGAGGCAGGTTGTGATCCGTGACGTGTGATAACGTCCTGGCAGGCAACAAGACTGGCTGCTTCCCATCCGCTACCCGCTTCAAACGGTTGTGGTGTGCAATCCGCCGCTTTCTTTTTCCTGTTTCTTCCTGGATTCTGTACACGTTGTTAGGTAGCTTCTTGAGGACTGCATATGGACCCAACCATGGCAAATATAACTTTGAGGCCCCGCAGGGGGCACCTGTGAAAGCAGGTGTTTGGAGAGTGGCGTCTCCACGGACCCCGAGCCATGCGGGTTCGCCCGCCCACGTATGGCTGTGCGTGGCTTTCCCGTGTCCGGGGAAAAGGGCATCCTGGTGGTTGAGCCGATCCCGGGGTAGGTTTGGACCCTTCGGGGCCCCCCGGGCGAGGCAATACACCACTTCGGCCCCTGCTTCTCGTAGACGGGAGTCCTGGTAAGGCCCGGCCAGGATGATTCAGTCTTGTCGCCACTTCTACTATCCCCTCTCTTCTTTCACCCTTGTCTTCTCCTCCTTTTCACTCTTCTCATTTCTCTTCTTTCCTTTTCAACTCCTTTGGCGGCAAGGGCTAACCTTAGGTGGCGACAGACACATTGTCCAGAACCACTCTTGGTTATAGAGACTGGGCAGCACTAATAGAGTAACGTCTTCAGCCAAGCCATTCTTGTTATGAAGCGTTACCTATTCCCTTGTTGGGCTCGGTGGTGGGCGGTGCACCACAGTTTCCGAAAACCCTCCCCCTTTATATGGGTTCCAAACTTAAACCTTTTGATCGGCCCCCCAAAAGGGGCCGCACCGAAGCTCAAGTCACTCCCGAAACATCCAAAGCACTCGAAAAATTTCTAAAATTCCTGGTCTTACACTCTGAAGAAGAAAAACCACTTGCCAGACTGTCTCCTTTCTTAGTCGCCAAGGTACTGGAAGGAATCGTTGGGAAAGATTACTCTGCTAAAAAGATGCCATCCGGTGATCTTCTTGTTGAGATCAGCGCCAAAAAGCAAAGTGATGCCCTTCTTTCACTCGACGCTGTGTCTGAATACAGAGTAAACGTTACTCCACACCGCAGACTTAATACAGTTCAAGGAGTTATCTCGGAGGATGACCTAATGGACTCATCTGAGGAAGAACTCGTTGAAGGCCTTTCAGACCAAGGAGTTGTTGCCGCTCGTCGCACCACCCTTCGTCGTGAGGGTGTAGAGCGTAAAACAAGGCACATTATACTGACCTTTGACACCACCACTCTCCCAGAGGCCATAAAGGCAGGCTACCTCCGGTGCCGTGTTCGCCCCTATGTGCCGAATCCCCAGCGGTGCTTTAAATGCCAAAGGTTCGGCCATGGGTCACGGAGCTGCCGGGGAAGTGACACTTGCGCAAAGTGCTCCAGTAAAGGGCATGTTGCTGACAGTTGTGAGAGCGAACCGAGATGTGTCAACTGTGATGGCCGTCACCCAGCATACTCGCGCTCTTGTCAAAAATGGAAAGAAGAAAAAGAAATACTTACTTTGAAGACCACAGAAAACATCTCCTACCATGAGGCTAAAAAACGTTTCTCCTTCCTATCTAAAGGAGGGTATACCGAGGTCGTGCGCAGGGGACCCACACGACCCGTAATGGCATCGGCGGGAACACAGACCCCTCCTGGGGGGGTGTGTCTCCCGTCAGTGTCCCCTCTAAAACCAGCGGGTGCAATGCCAGCTGCTCTTGCACCCCAACCACACGGTGGACGCTGTTCCGTCAACGTCCACCTTGAAGCAAGGGACGGCAACCCCCGCCGCCCCTGCCTCCCTGCCTCCTCGAGGCCGGGGACAACCCCGCGTCTCGACCCAACAGAGACCTAGTGAGCCGTTAAGGCTGCCTACCCCACCAGGTCTCCCTCCGGCTCCTCCTGAGGAGCCTATGGACGAGGGTGGACCCAAGTCCGGCGAGGAAAGTTTCCTCCCTGGATCTGACTCCTCTCTTTCTGCCACCAGTGACTCCACTGGCCAGCAGAAAGAGGCTGTAAAGAAGAAAAATGCCCCGCGCAAAAAATAGATTTTAAGCCATAGTCACCTCATTTTACTTTTTACCAGTCTTTATATTCACTTTTGCACTGGCTAAGCATATAGGCATTATGCAGTGGAACTGTCGCGGCCTTCTACATAACATAGATGACATCAATTCGTTTTTTGATGAGCTCCGTCCTGTTGCTATTTGCCTGCAGGAGACGTACCTTACTGATTCGCACACGCAGGTTTTGCGTCATCAACAAGTTTTAGGAAGGACCGCCATTCCTCAACCCCTTCGGGTGGTGTAGCAGTGGTGGTTCAAAGTGGAGTGGCATGTGCTGAAGTTCCTTTACAAACTTCACTCGAGGCAGTTGCAGTTCGCATCCTTCTTGATCGCCTCATCACTCTAGTATCACTCTACTTACCACCTAATGTTCCACTGCATCTCCATGAACTTCAAGCACTCATCAAACAACTTCCTAAACCTCTTTTAATTCTTGGTGATTTTAATGCCCACCATCCTTTGCATACTTGGGTAGTAATTCAATTACAGTAATTAAATTACTGTAATTTAATTACTTTTCCTGGTAATTTGTAATTGTAATAATTACTTTTGGCTAAAAGAAATTGTAATTGTAATTTAATTACTTTCTAGCGTCAGTAATTGCTAAATTTCAGGCACAATTACAATTACTTTTGCAAGATTTTGTGGCGGCGGCGCTTTTCCCCCCTAGCCACGGAGACGACAGCACAGCCAAAGCGACAGGGGAGAGAGCGTCTCCCAACCTGCTAAAAAAAATGGAAAAGAGGGATGGGAAAGAGAGGCTGGGATAGAACGGAATGAAGGAATTTGTAGACTGTAAAACGATTTAATGAAGAATTTGAAAAATAATTTGATAAATGAGGGCTACATTCGTGTCCGCTTTCGTTCCTGTCGTAGTTGAATCTGACTCTTCGTCTCGTTTGCTTCCTGTTGCTCCTGTTTCTAGGGGTCTTTCTTATTTCTCATTCCCACGCGGGGGCATCGGAGGTCGAAGTCGAGTTGGTTGGCTCCGATCACATCATCCGGTCGAGGCGGGGAGGTTCGAGGTTCTCTTTACGCGTCTTCGCCGCTAGCATATTCGCTTACATATTTCAGTCAAGTTTGGAACTTTTTTGTTTATGAAATTATTCTCTTTTCTTTATGAGTTTTTCACGTCCTTCTCCTCTATCTCGTATGTTGATACCACTAACAGTAAGTCGTGCTACTCTAACATCGAGGCGAAGAAGCAAAGAAGCAGCAGGTCTCATTAACACGACTCACCCTGCCTTACTTCCAACTGTTGTTGCTACACTGCTCTTCCTTCTCCCAATCCTCGTATACCTTTTTGTATAAACCTTCATTATTTAGTGTTCGCTCTACCTAACCCTTTTAACCGTTTGTCAGCCTGATTGGACGAGATTCCAAAACTTACAAACCGCGGCTTAAGCTGTGGGGAGCTTGTTTTTGCATTTGTTGTTCGTTGAAGGCTTCTTTTTTTATAGAGGGCTTGGCTTGCACTTTGTTTTTACACCTCTATCGTGACCCTCCACCCGTTGTCCTCTCGTCTTGACCTGTGGAACTGTCCCGAGGCGCGCAGTGCTGCTTTGCATTAAGAAGCTGCAACAGTCTTATCTACAATGGAAAAGGAAAGGCTGCCAAGGCCTTGTTGCAAACAATTCTCTAAACAGATTAGCACCAATGTAAAAAACTATGATCGTGAGGAGCAAACTCTCCGCACCGTTTCTGAAAACAAATTCAATAAACCGAAAGGCGACCTCCAATTTGCGGAAACACTTGCAGGTAGGCAACTTTCTTGTTACTTTGAATAATACTTACAGTTATAAAAAAAATAATAATAATAGCTCGTCTATATCTTCCAGCTGAAACACGCTCAAGTAAATCGTGAAATCGAGGCGTCCAAGAGGCCGCAGTTTTGGAATAATTCGCGGATTCTAATTTTAGCGACGCGGTGCGGTCGCGATATAGATTCCAATGTATTTACATTTTTTTCGCGAATGGTAGGCGATTCGCGAAATTCGCGAAAATAAAGTCGTTTGCAGTGTATCATGAATTTTTCGAGGTTGTTCTTGCCATGCTAAATTTAAAGCGGTCTTCTTTATGAGACGCATAACCTCGATACAATCATTGCTATCCTAATGATTAGCTACATGACGATCCTAAATTTATTATTTATCTCAGGAGCTTTTTGGGTGTTACCGTGCACTTAATTAACCCAGAATCTGCTGCTCTTGTGACACTAGTTTTGTGGAAGCGACCACAGTTCGTGTGCTACGGTTACCCACATCCGGCATTTTACAAGTCCACAGACAGGGAGAGGCAACGAATTATCGTGGCTGAAATGTTTTCGTAAGTTGTCGTATCCTTTAAAGGTTTGACGTCGTTTACAAGTTTCTCTTATTAGCCATTTTTACGTGAGTTTTATGATACCAGTACTGTCGCATATTTGTTTCCTTGTATTATTTTTCAGTTTATTTTTTCTTGGTTTGACTTGGATACCATTTGCATAAGCTCTAAGGAGATTCACCTCACACCTGTGAATTTTGTTGCCATTTTTTATGTTTTGAGAATATATGAACGCAGGAGTTCATTACTCCAAACTATTAAGTTCTATAATCCATTTAACAAATTTCATAAAAGGAAAGTACAATGCGTGACATTTATACAGCTGCCATATAACTCGTTTACAGTTATATGGCCCAATGTGGGGGATAACTCTCAGAAGTAAGTAATTGTAAAGTAATTGCATTACTTTTAAAAAGTAATTTGTAATTGCAATGAACTACTTTCGCGCAGTAGTAATTGTAATTGTAGTTAAACTACTTTTGGAGCTAAGTAATTGTAATTGTAATTAAATTACATTTTGAAAGTAATTTACCCATGTATGATCCTTTGTGGGGAAGCTCTCGTCAAGACTCTCGAGGTGGAGTTATTGAAAGGCTTTTATTATCAACTGCAATCTGCCTGCTCAATAAGAAAGAACCAACATTTTTTAGCGCTGCCCATAACACTTTTACATCGATCGACCTATCACTATCATCACCATCTCTACTTTCATGCTTTTCATGGAACGTTTTAGACAATCCTTTTGGAAGCGACCATCTACCCATAATTTTAGAGAGCGTTTTACCAGTTTCATCGATACCAACCCGCCTTCCACGATGGAAGTTGGAAAAGGCCGACTGGTCTATTTTTGGTCTAGAAACTACACTTGATCCCTCTTTGTGTCTTCATATGACTCCTGGAGATGCAACGCTTTACGTTACGGAATGCATTATAAATGCTGCTTTTGCTTCAATTCCACAGACCTCAGGGAATCTTCCCCGGAGGTGCAAGCCCTGGTGGAATGAGGAATGTACTTCCACTCGGAAAAGCCAGAACAAGGCGTGGGGAACTTTTCGTCGCTATCCAACTTTCCGTAATTTGATAGAGTTTAGGAAAAAAAGAGCACAAGCCCGGTGGACGCGAAGACAGGCCAAGTGGGCTTCATGGACAAAGTATGTTTCATCCTTAAATAGTTTCGTTACTGCTAAAGAAGTATGGGATCGTCTCAAAAAAGTTCGTGGGCAGTACCACGCTTTCAGGATTCCACTTTTTCCTTCAATCACAGCATCTCTAACAGGACAAGCAGACTTCCTCGCAGAACATTTTCAGCATGTCTGCAGCTCTTCCAATTACAGTACAGAGTTTTTAAAGTACCGGTCTACCGCTGAGAAGCAGAAAATCACTATGTCAGGCTTCAACTCTGCTGCATACAATAGACCGTTCACAATGTGTGAACTGGAAGTTGCTCTCAGCCTAAAAAAGCAATCTGCTCCTGGGCCAGACAGAATTCACTACGAGATGCTTAAGCACCTGTCTCATGAATCTTTGTCCCACCTGTTGTCCTTTTTCAACTACCTATGGGAAGCTGCTGCTTTCCCACATTCTTGGAGAAGTGCCCATGTTATACCTTTGCTGAAACCTGGAAGAGATCCCTCTCTGGCTACCAGCTACCGCCCCATAGCACTTACAAGCTGCTTGGGGAAAACTTATGAAAGGCTTATAAATCGCCGCCTCATGTTCCTTTTGGAAGAGAAAAACTTTTTTGACACTAAGCAGTGTGGCTTTCGTGCTGGACGGTCCACCATGGACCATGCATCTGGTCCGACTTGAGACCGTCATACGTGAGGCCTTTGTACACCGGCAGCATTGCGTGTCGGTGTTTTTTTGATTTAGAGAAGGCATATGACACTACGTGGAGGTATGGTATCCTTCGAGATCTATACAACTGTGGAGTGCGTGGCCGTATGCTTCGTTGCTTGCAGAATTTTTTAAGTGAGCGTACATTTCAAGTCCGATTAGGCTCGACTTTATCCAATGTCTTCTTGCCGGAAAATGGTGTCCCCCAAGGCGGAGTCTTAAGTGCCACCTTATTTGCAGTTAAGATAAACAGTCTGGCTCAAGTTATACCGTGATCTGTTTCATACTCGCTCTACGTGGATGATGTGCAAATATCTTTTTCGTCCTGCAACCTCTCCAGTTGTGAACGGCAACTGCAGCTCACAATAAACAGAATGACCAAGTGGGCAAATGAAAATGGTTTTAAGTTTTCCCCAGAGAAAACTGTGTGTGTGCCGTTTTCCCTGCGAAGAGGTTTGACTTTGGACCCAATCTTACAATTGAATAACATAGAAATATCGGTGAAGCAGGAACATAAATTTTAGGCATGGTCTTCGATAAAAAGCTTACATTCAAGTCTCATTTAAAGGAAGTAAAGCAAAAGTGCTTGCGATCCTCAAACATTCTTAAGGTTCTGTCACATATATCTTGAGGGTCTGACAGACGATGCCTCCTACGTTTGTACAATGCTTTAGTTCGGTCACGTCTGGATTATGGAGCGATTGTTTATGGTTCGGCACGACCTTCCACACTAAAGATGTTGGATCCGGTTCATCACCTCGGACTCCGGCTAGCCACTGGGGCATTTCGCACGTCACCCGTATTAAGCTTGTATGTGGACACTCATCAAATGTCTCTGGAAAAACGCCGACAGTACTTGAGCCTGTGTTATTATTACAAAGTGCTTTCGGATCCGAAAAATCCTGCTTATAGTATTTTACAAATTCCTCAGTTGTGTTATTTGTTTGAAAACAAGCCAACAATTGTGCGCCCCCTAGGTTTTTGAGTTCAAAGTATTTGTAGCTCTCTCAGCCTCCCTGTCCCTTCCACAAGTGGTGTTAACTTGCTAAAATCTATGGAGAGAATTGCCCCTTGGAACGAGCTACCCGTATGTTGTGACTGGTCTTTTACCAAATACAGTAAGAAGACCGTGGCTCCACAGTTTCTTCAGCAAGAGTTTCTATCTTTGCAAGAAAGGATATCTAGTGGTTGTGCCGAATACTACACCGACGGATCAAAATCTTTATGTTCCGTTGGTTGCGCAGTTAATTCTAGTGGCTTTGGAAGAGCTGTGCAGCTTGACTCAATGGCACGCATCTTCACTGCAGAGCTCTATGGTATTTTATTAGCCATTGAGCATATTCTGGATAACAGTGTATTGAACGCAGTCATTTTTGTCGATTCACAAAGCGTCTTAGCTGCTATCTCTTCCAGAGTTTCCACAAAGAATGTACTTACACAACATGTTCGTTTTAAAGTAAACAGAGCTCTGCGCCTTGGAAGTAATATCAAATTTTGCTGGGTACCAAGTAACGTGGGAATTGCAGGGAATGAGAGTGCGGATCACTTGGCTGCATTTGCCACAGATTCAATAGCATCTTTTGGCCTGCCCTACCAGGATTTTAAACCGCTTTTAAAGAAATCTCTTTTAAAGACTTGGCAGCTAGAATGGGACACTGAAACCAACAACAAACTCCACGTGATTAAACCAATGATAGGCATCTGGGAAAGTTCATTTCACAGAAACCGTCGTCTCGAGGTTATGCTCTGTCGCTTGAGAATCGGCCACTCACGTCTGACACATATGTACCTCCTCTGTGGCGAAGAAGTTGCACTTTGTGCCCATTGTGGGGAATTACTTACAATTTTACACATTCTATGGGAGTGTAGGTTTTATCATGAACTGCGCGTATCATGTTTTCCTGAACTTTTTAGAAACTATCTACCCTTTCATCCTATGTTTTTACTTGGTGACAGTGCTTTAGTACCACTAAGACGAGTTTTTAATTTTCTTAACAAAACTGGTTATCTACACAAGTTATAAAAATCTTCTCTAGTCTAGCGTCTGTTTTGCTGAGTTTTAATAAACATTTTGTTTGGCGCATTATGTCCTCAGTTGCTGCTGCGCCATTAAAACCTTTATCTTACTTACTTACTTATAACTTTGAGGACTGTCCTCGCGGCACAGCGGGTGAATGTAGAACTCTGTCGCCAGGTTTGTAGTCTTCTTCACTGATGGTGCTGTCGTAGTGGCGCTTTTGTGCATCCTTTGCTTTCATGTCATTCACGATTGCATGGTCGCGAGCCTTTTGTAATGATGTCTGTAGACGCGATGCGTGTTCTTCGTAGCCGGGCATCGACGCCATGTTAGTATGGCCGTGCACGTCGGGTAGCATGTCAGCTGGGATATTCATGTTCCTGCCGAACAGCAGATCATGAGGACTGTAACCAGTCGACTCATGCACGCTCGAGCGATAGGACATCATGACGAGAGGGAGCTTGATGTCCCAGTCAGTCTGTCTCATTGACGTACGCACTCAAGCTGTTCATCAGCGTGCGATTGAATCGCTCGACCAATCCGTCCGACTGGGGGTGGTAAGGGGAGGTCCTTGTCTTTCGGATGCCCAGAATTGAGCACATTTCTTGAAAGAAGTTGCTCTCGAAAGTTCTGCCTTGGTCAGAGTGTAGTGCTGATGGTATCCCGTAACGACTGAAGAAGTTGTTGACGAGGCTATTGGCAACCTCCTTGCTTTCTTGAGTTTTCAGAGGGAACGCTTCAACCCATCGAGTGAAATAGTCGCTCACCACGAAGATGTATTTGTGGCCTCTTTCCGTCGTTGGGAACGGACAAGTGATACAAATAGCCACGCGCTCAAAAGGGAAGGTTGTCGCTTCCTGAATCAGTTGTGCTCGTGGTCTGGGGTTTGGTGCCTTACGAGCGGAGCACTTAACACATCTCGAGCACCAGTCGGCTACACTTTGTGCCATTCGAATCCAGAAAAACCTTTCTGCGGCCTTCTTCAGTGTCTTAGTGCGCCCAAGAGGCCCGTCCCCCGGTGCATCATGAACGGAGTCTAGGGCCAGCGGTATCCATGTCGCGGGGATTACGGGAACGGGGGTTGACTCTGGTGTTTTTGCCCACATGAGGCAGCCGTCGACGAGCCTTAGCTTCTGCCGGTTGGGGAAGAGCACTCCCGCGTTGCATCGACGCATCTCTCCTGCCGGCGTGCCTGCAAGCAGGGCGTCGATTACGGGCGAAAGCTGCGCGTCATGCCGTTGTTCTTCTCGAAGGTCTGTCATGGTGAATGAAGATTGTGCAACTGTCATGAGCACGACGTGTTAACCTTCATTCGCCGGGGAAGGCCGTCGGGACAACGAATCTGCATTTCCATGTTGCTTTCCCGGCCGATGCGAAACGACGAAGTCATACTCGCTGAGTTGGTCAATCCAGCGGGCGACTTGGCCTTCCGGTTCTTTGAAGCTGTGCAGCCATTGAAGCGCGCTGTGATCCGTCCTGCAGGTGAATCGCCGTCCAAGCAAGTAGTGCCTAAAGTAACGGACGAAATAAACCAAGGCCAGCATTTCTTTCCTGGTCACACTGTAGTGACGTTCAGGCTTCGTGAGGGTGCGACTGCCGTAGGCGATTACCCTTTCCTTCCCATCCTGTACTTGGGATAGTACCGCGCCGATGCCATTTTCACTTGCATCCGTGTCGAGGATAAAAGGTAGGTCGAAATTTGGAAACCCCAGAACTGGAGACTTTGTGAGGCGCTGTTTCAGCTCTTCGAATGAGTCTTGGCACTGTGGTGTCCAGACGAATTGGACTTGCTTCTCCAGCAATTTGTGAAGCGGGGCCGCGATGCCGGCGAAGTTTGCAACAAATTTCCGGTAGTACGAGGCAAGTCCTAAGAACGAGCGAAGATCCTCATCGCTTAATGGCCGTGGCCATTTCGAGACCTTTTCTGTTTTCGTCTCGTCGGTTCCGATTCCCATAGCCGAAATTTTGTGCCCCAAGTACAAAACGCTGTTGCTGAAGAAGCGGCACTTTGAAAGTTTCAACTTGAGACCTGCATGTCTCAACGCCTCTAGAACTTGTCGAAGGTGTATGATATGTTCGGCTTCCGTTTTGCTGAAGATGATAAGATCGTCGAGATAGCAGAGAAAGAAGGCAAATTTTCCCACGATCATTTGCATCAACCGTTGAAACGTCGCAGGAGCGTTGCACAGCCCAAATGGAAGGACATCATATTCGAAAAGTCCCTGATGTGTAGCGAACGCTGTTTTCTCTCGAGACGCCGCCGACATCTCCACCTGCCAATATCCTGACGCTAGATCGATGGTGCTGAAATAATTAGCACCGTTCAGGGCTTCGACAATGTCGTCGATCCTAGGTAGTGGATATGCGTCCTTGTGGGTGACCTCGTTCAGCCGACGGTAATCTACACAGAAGCGCAAGCTTCCGTCCTTTTTTTTCGCTAGAACGACGGGCGCAGCCCAAGGGCTGTTAGAAGGACGAATTACTCCCGTGTCCAGCATTTCATGCGTTTTCGCGGTCACAACTTTGCGGCGGTTCGGAGGTAAGCGGCGCGGGACTTCTTTGATTGGGCCTGCTGCACCAGTGTCGATTGAATGCGTCAGAACTGACGTTCTCCCCAAGTCCCAATCACCTTGTGAAATTATATCCTCGAAGTCATGAAGCGTACCTTCGATGAGTTTTTGTTGGTCACCCTGAAGGTGTTGTCATGCGGCAAGCTCATCCTGCAGCGAGGTGAGTGTCCATTTCCTTCTTTTCGTCGCAGAGCAGACGCTGTCTCGTGCCGCCTGCGCGTGCCTCTTGTCAAGTGGAGCAGCGGAGTACTCGCCTTCAGGGTGGTCAAAAGCGTGCAGGGTTCCGAGACTTGTACCCTTGAATAAGGTGACCGGCTCTTCGGAATGGTTGATGACACATACTGGTAGTCTATCGGACACTGTCAAAACACTCCAGGTGACTTCAACATTCTTTTTCGCGAGGAGATCCGGGCGAGGTTCGAGAAGCCCAGCACCGAACTCTGCCGTATTCGGTGAAATGGTCCCGAGAACGATGGTTGCGGCCCTCGGAGACAGGACTGACGTGACAGGAAGCTGAAGTCTTTGGGACTGGGCACAAGGCCTCTCTACTTGTTTCCGTTCGAGTTTTCTCTCGCTGAAGTCAACCCGGAATCGGTGTTTTGTTAAAAAGTCCAGTCCCAGGACGAACTCATGTAGGATGCCGGGAATAACAATGACAGGGTGGCTCACCGAAAGATCTGCAACCTCAATGCTTGAGCTGCATGTTCCCCATACTTCGAAGGCGGCGCCATTAAGGACAATGACTCCCTCTCGGTGAGTGAACTCAAGGTCGGGGTTGTCGCGCGAGAGCTCAAGCCACTTGTCGCCTCGTAAAATGGTCGCTGACGAACGGAGTGAACAAGCATGTTCATGAAAATTCCGCCCACTTTCCCGCTCACTGTTACTTGGGGGTGCGGAAGAATTCCCGAGGAAAGAGCCCAGTGATTATCATTTCGCGTCCCCGGTGGGCTCTGACCGGGTACGCCATTTAGTTTCCCTGATTTCCACGTTTTACAAATGTACGGTTGTCACATCGCAGTGGCGCGCGCTGGTCAGCGTTGGCACACGATCTTGCGAGGTGGCCAGTACCGCCACACTGAAAACATCGTGGGGGCCTTCTTCCAGTGTTTCCGCGGGGAACGCTTTGGCCGTGTTCCTGGGGGTGACTCTGTGACTGGATGAAACTGTTCATTGTGGCGCGAAGTTCGGCCACGCTGCTGGTCAACGCCGCAATGGGATCGTCCGTGGGTTGTGTAGTGGCTTCTGAAGTGTTACCCACGGCGGCGCACGGTATTGGTGTCCCCGTAGTCGCAGACAGTTGCCCGATGGATGTTAGCCTTGAGGCTATCTCAAGAGCTTTCTCAAAAGTTGCAGGGTCAGCGGCGAGGACTTTGTCACGCAGCTTGGATTGGAGACCCACAATGAGCTGGTCCCGTATCATCGGGTCACCCACCTGTAGTGGCATCTCTGGATAGGCCTGTCCAATGAGGTCCACAAGGTCGTAGGCGTAGACGTCCAGGGCTTCCGTGGGTTGATGACCACGGGACCGAAACTGCGCCGCCGACACAGCACGCTGGCCCGCCGACGCCAAACGAAGTGTCAGCGCCTTCACTAGTGCGGGAAAGGTGGCTTTGTCTTGGTCGGGAAGGTGCTCAAAGACGCGGAAGGCCCTTCCTCGGAGGCGTGTCGGCAGGTACACCAACTTTTTGGCGTCGTCCCAACCGTTTGCTGCCGCGCAAGCGGAGAAGAGCTTTGCCCATGACTCAAAGCTTCCCTCACCGGTGAAGACGTCCGGGAGAACGGGGTTTACAGGTTCGGTGGCCATCCCACCGCTGCCACCAATTGTAACGTGATGGCCAAAAAGCGACCGCGTTCCGTCTTAAGGGCCGCCCACACTAGCGAGAAAACGCGCGTGGCACGCCGATCGCGGCAAGTAACAAAATGTCGCCGAAGCACAGTCAGCGCCACGAGCGCGTGCAGAGACACGCCCTTTATCTTCCCGCTTAACCGATTTATCGGCGCGCCGGGCGCGTTTTCTCGCTAGTGTGGGCGGCCCTTTAGGCTACCCCTTTTTTCGATCAGCGTTCCACTCGCACGCGCTTCCAGAGCGCGCTTCTTCTTCATGGCGATACCGCCGATCATCACACAAGCACCACGAAAGATGTGGAATCATCGTCTCAACTAGAAATAAGCAGGCCTTCACAAGCAACAACGGTGCCGAGCAGACGCTCGGCACAGTTGTGTCAGGCTCACGCAGCCAGCGGCACAGTTTTGTCGTCAGATGTTCAACAACGCCGAGGTATTTTCATTTATCATTTGGAATGGCTTCAAGAGTGGGAAATTAATCTATTTCGCGGATTGTTAACGCCGAGGCGAGTGCCCTCCGTTGCAGTGCCGTCGTCGCGCAAAGTGCAGAGAAAACCGGGTGGCGATGGCGGCGGTGCTCTTTGATCTTGCGCCGTCGGGTTCATGAAGTCCGGAGTAAACGTACTTACGTGCGTCTGCTGGATCGGTGTTTTGGACTTCCTTAAAACTCTTTCTCACACGCATTTTCCTTGTGAAGCTTAGTAGCTCATTACACCTCATCGTCGACTGTGCTCATTTGACTACGACGGACGAGCCTGCGTGATGTGAATTTCACTGCCCAAGATCCATGGTGTGCTGTAACGAGGGCTAATAAAATATCACCGCGAACTTCTGAACAAACGGGTCGAAGTTTCGTCTGCTATCATAACTGATCGCCTGTCACAATATTAATCAGTAGCGTTCCTAGACTCCGCCTCCGCAGGCACCGTGCTTCGTTGCCCGATTGTAAGTGTCTCCTGGTACCTCGTAGAATTCCAGCTCCCACTTCAAGTAAGTACCATCCTTTAGAACTGGCAATTAATAGTTTCGAACCCAGACGCTCGCAGTGTGCGTTTGTGTGTGTGTGGGGGGGGGGGGGGAGGGGTCGCGTGCTAACATACTCGGAGCCCTCGTTTACGCCGCTTCGCAGCGGCAGACAAGGCGCCACATTACAAAAGAAAGCTAATCCGAGCTGTCTATGTAACTAGACCCATTCGCTAGTCATTCGATGAAACGTCGTGGTCTCGTTTTCATTCGCTAAAGCGGCGTTCGATCAATGAATGCCTCCCACTTATTTCGGCTCGGCAGAGCCGAGCTGCCGCAGAAAGGCAAGCAGATCGCGAAAATCGGTCTCAAACGTGCCACGAATGTAATGTCGTATACAAGAAGCCAACAATCAAGCATTTGAAAGCTACAAGGAAGCGGTAGCGAAATATTTACTACGCAATGAACCCGGACTGAAACGCGGATGCCAAGGGTCAGCAGACACCGAGAACATTTAAGACAAGAAAGATTTTCTTGTGTTTTCTTGATCGAGATGGGTTCTCGAATGTTCACGACATCTTATCTGTTGAAGAACGGGTCGCGGAGGCTTCTGGTAAAGACATCGTTCACGATGTGCCGGTGCATTCGGACAGCCTGCCGTATCCAGCTCCCCAAAGCAACGCCGCCAACGCAGCCCCCCCCCCCCCCCCCTTCCTGCCAGTTCTCTCCGCGTGGTGGCGCGAGCGTAGATAAACATGGCGGCGCCCTGGAATTGGCGCGGACACTGGTCTATAAAAGAAAGACTCAAAAATGGCAAGAGTGGAGACGGTTCAACGGGTGTCGGCCTTTACCGTAGAGGTAAAGAAGCAGCGAAGCAGAAGATGTTGGTCGTCCCCGTGCTAACAATCGGAATTTGTGCACTGTAAATAACGTGACTGAAATCATCTTTTTTCGCGGGGCTACGACGCTCTCCCCTTCTTTCTTTGCAAGCGCGAGAAGTCTGCTTTTTTCGTAACTCCGCTTATGTTAATCTATAATCGCGTCAGATTCGCATATGCACAACGACTTCTTTCGGAGCATACTAACATCGCCGTAACGTACGTGGTTCGAAATTGACTTCTGCTTCTTCATCCGGAGACGATCTTAACGCGATTAGCCAGCTCGCCTGTTCGACGAAACGGTTATAAACAAGACATTCATGAGAAATGGGAATTGCAACAGCAAAACGAATTGACTGATAAGAACAATAAAGTTGAAACGAAGCTATGTTCTGAAATGTTTGTTAATTTCCCTTTTTCACGAAACAGCGCGGAGGCATACATTCGTGTTTTGCTTGGCTTACATAAGTTGTGACAAAAGGTTTTCTTCGAGAGAACTCCGAAATTGCACCCAGAAAGCTGTAACATCTTTCCCACGCGAAGAGAATGATGTCCTTCACTCATGAGCTGGCACCCATTTTTTAACTTTCAAAGCAGCGAATGTCCGTTACAATGTTTTTTCGTTGGTCACCTCGCACGGAGATAGGCAAAACCAATGCATTTTGGACAATTTGTCTGCTAGCGGAGACTCCGGGCTCGCCAGGGGAGCTGCAATCACTTTTCGCCCGTTTTCCGCGGGATTTGCCAGTATTGGCTTCCACGGTATTTGCTGACATCACGTTATCGGGCTCCTTGGCCTTGTGCTCCGTCCCCAGGCAAGCTTCGGAGGAGCTCTGTGACGTGACGTCAGACAGCCAGCCTGCCTCGCTCAATTGCATCTTTCTTTTCCGAAAATACAGCCATTCGTTTGGGATATTGTTGTAAAAGTGATGTCTTGGGGTTTGTAGCTTCCCAGTGAACGGCCCTACGGCCTTTCTTGGGTAGTAAACACTTCGGTTCAGTATCCCTTACCTTCGCAGGGCCTCCCCAACGATTTTTTGATTGGTCTGAAACTTGCGGCGAGGCTTACCTCGGACCACGGTGTAGGAAGGCTCTTTAGGTAAAGAGACTCCGCTCTCCGGCCACGACCAAATAATGACACCCCGCGCACTTCGCTTCACGGAGCCACCCTAGATGGCGCCGTAAGTTTCAGGCCATCCGGCGGCGCACCGTGCCGCCTGTGCTAGCTGCCTGCTCGGCGTGCAGCTTGCTTTCCGGTGGCTACCGGTTCGCTTACGATTTAGTATGTAGGTAGGGACATTCACCTATCATCTCTCTCAGCACACCGAACTTTTCATTGCCCGAAAAATGGCAGGCGCACAAACAAGAGTAACTCCCTAATACCAGCCGACGCGGCGGTCTACGAGTGAAAAAAAAAATCACTCCCTTGTAGGTAATTTCTAGCCCAGCTTACATTCCGTCGTTTGGTTCCTCAGTAGCGAAATACTAACGTCGGTAAGCGTTTGTAAAATGAATGAACTTTAATTCGACCGCAGGTAACCGATAACTTGAGTGCGACCAAAAGAAAAAAAAAAAGAATGCACAAAAATAAAGAATGATTAACACAAACCTTGCTAACGGATAATACGGAACTGAATTGTTTTGAGCTCCATCCACATGACTCTCTAAAAATATATATATTGGGTTCTCGAATTCCCGTTGATTCGACTGGACTATTAAAAAAATTGTTGTTTTCAAAATGTGGGGCAGCTAACGTGATTATTCTTTTGCATTTTAAGGCAGCCTTCGAGTCCTGCTAAATTGAGCTGCTGGCCCGATTGGCACGAAGTTGCACATTTTGCACGCACAGGTTAATAAACGCAGCATTCTTTGAAAAGTTCAGTTTGTTAGTACGCTTACATTTGCGTGTAGCAAATTGCAGCAAAAGTTTACAGTAACCGAACTCGTCAAGGAGAGCAAACCGGTTTTATTAATGGCACTTTTAAGTATAATATTAATATCATCACAAACTTCAACAAAAAATAAGAAATCTCTGTAAAAAAAACACTGTTAAAATATTGTTAAATGTATGACACACTCCAGAGCTGCTTTTGGAGTTCTTTTCCACATTACGAGTCGCACAGTCGGGACTCTTTCTTATTTTCTCGAGACTTCTTCTTTGCATATCGGCTTTTCCTTTGCAGTCCTGTCACCTTCTCATGCGATCCGAACCCTTTTGCACGTTCAACCGAAACCGAAGAAGCGTGTGCCTTCCACGAGAACGCCAGAGAGAATTCGACCCTGAACAGATGGGCAGTCTGTTGTGTCTGCGTCTATAGCTTGCAAGACAATCCTCTACGAGGCTCCTTGAATTCAGAAAGAACACCGACCGAGCATCGGGGCCGAGAGGAGGTTGCTGACGTCGAGGCCAGCTTTCGAATGTGGCACTAACCGATTAATGGCACGGCAGCTCCAGAACCCCGAGTTTTATTATATGAGAACCTGTCCGCTGCCCATTCGGTGCGCTCTTTTTGCCAATATGTTACACGATATAACCATGAAAATAAACTAGTCTTCCGTCCTGTTAAGTTTTCCCGATCTGTTTCCCCGACTGTCTGGCTAGGACGTTGTTCGCGTGAAAGGTTGAACGCCAGTTAGATACCCCTGCCACCCGAGAGACCAGGCTGGGCGTCGACTCATAACAGGACACAACGCAGAACGACACGGACGAAGTCTCAAACGCAGCTACAAACTTTATTTGTGATCCCTTC
Organism: Ixodes scapularis; assembly: GCF_016920785.2. Classification (NCBI taxonomy): domain Eukaryota; kingdom Metazoa; phylum Arthropoda; class Arachnida; order Ixodida; family Ixodidae; genus Ixodes; species Ixodes scapularis. The sequence goes on along the minus strand of NW_024609838.1, from coordinate 48,988,282 downwards.
TTTTTCTCTTCCTTTTATCAAAAACCTCTACCCCCTTCCTTCTTCCTTTTCCCAGGCGCTCCGTACATTCCACTCAACGATAAGCTCAGACGGCGCCAACACAAAGCTGTCGACAAATCCACTGTCAACACACATACAGGCGACACCCCGAGGTTATTCCGGTTCTCCCAAACCAGTCAGCCGCAAAATTGTTTCGGCCTTGCATTCGGCAGACGTCTTTATCCTGATCGTCTCTTTTACTAATATTTTCATGTCGTTGTTTTCCCTTTCTAAAATGTTTTCGTTTCCCCAGGCTGGAGAGCAGTCGGTGCATTCATTCAAATGTTCGGCTATTTCCGAATTTGGATCTTTGGTTTTTACATTTCTTTTACGCTCGGTTCACCACTGCAAAAAAAGAAAAAAAAGTTGGAAACATTTAAAGGCGGCGTAAGCTATGGGTGACAAGCCCACGTTCTGGCGTAGGGCCGGCGACCGGACGGCCTGAGCGTTTTGGCGCCCTCTAGGGGCAGGCGGAGAAAACATAGGAAAGGAAGGGACGTGATGTGTTCGCCGTTCCAACGGGGCGAGGAGAGGAGTCTCCACACCTAAAAAGCCTTTCTACGCCGTGCCGCGGACAAAATGGTAACACGAAGAAACCATTTTTTTCCCAACAAAATTCACAATGTTTCAGAAGTTATGAGCGAAAACAAATGACAAATTCAAGCAAAAATAAGGATTTTTTTATACATATTATGGCCCCACCAATGACGGGACGGTTGTGCCACTCCTCGGGGGGCGCATCACCTATACTTCGTTTCACTTTACGTTTTGCCGCAGCGAAGGCTGGAAGCGCGAGCTCATAGCGTTGGCAGCTGCCCTTAATGCACGAGAGCTGGCGCAGTCGAGATGTGCCCTAGAGCAGGGAGCTCGCGATTATAGCCTTTCCTGCAGTACACCATAAGATGAAATAGAGTATAGGTGCTGATCTTGTTGTTTCCAGCTTTCAAACTCTATTTGTTTACTTTATCGCTCTCAAACTTTGGCGCAAGAAAAGCTGATGCTAAAAAAATATTCAAATATGACCATAATTAGGTTCCTTGTTTCTTCTTTTTTTTTTTTTCGGGGGACCATAAAGTACTTCTGAACTGGATCCGCAATGTATCATAAATTGCATTCCTTTAACTGCTTTTCACCTCCCAGCTAGGCGGGCTTTCAAAAGAAAGTTGAGATTGACCTGAGTTCCATAAAACCCATTCGGGTTTCAAAAATTGGGAAATATCGGTGGTTATCTGGAAATTAAGGCCTGCCCATAATGCATTCATTATAATGCAAATTTTGTAGCGTAAGCTACACTGCCCGACGTTGAGCAGTTTCGCGTGGCTCCTAGAGAGCCGTGCTGCGCATGCGCGAGGAGCAGTGACGTCACACGTGTCAGTCCCTGATGTAAGCGCAGCGCACATGCACCCGCCCGAGATCATGGCTCGCGCTGTCCGGTTGTTCTGGGCGGCAGCTTGGTTGCTTGATACATAACAACACGGCGCACAACTTCACTCATCGGATCCCGAAGTAGTCACATAATGCGTACACCGTGTGCGTGTAATTGAAGCAGCGGTAAGCATGATAATCAAGGTAATCCTAAACAACCAAGGAAGCTCAGAATAACCAGGTGAACCTAAGCTTACGCTACGTATATCCTGGCATAACCGAGGTAAGCCACTGCAGTATTTCATGTCGCTTAGAGCCTACAATCCTCTATCCAGAAAATAATCACTAGGCTAATAATGAAGCTCTGTATATTCGTGACAAGCCTCCATAGATACCCTGCTATTTTTAGGCATTCTTTTTTTTTTGTTCCGCTTATTTTATTCAGTGAAAAAACCGTTCTGTCCTTTTGAGACAGTTGTTCGAAAATACAATTTCAAAAGGAATTAGAATTCGATGTGTTAATGAGATTTTCTCTTCTATTTTCGCAGTTGGCTTATCTCTGTATGTAAAGAAGCGCAAGACCACTGTGCCCGATGACGACCGGATCGGCAAAGCCTGCCGGTCGTCATCGATCGTCATCGTCATCAAACCTTTCGAACTTCTTAAGCAAGGAGACTCAACATTCGAAGGCCGAAAAGTGTCCACAGGTGCCCCTGACACCTCCTGTGCCCTTGGGGGCCTCCTAATGAAAATTAAGTTTATAAAGGCCTATATTTTTTTAGAACAGGTGTTTTTTATGAGGTTTTTTCTCTTGATTTTTTGAAAAGACAGTACCGTAATATCCGGAGAGATAGCCGACCTAAATTTGAAAGTAAACCGGGTGAAAATAAAGCGTAGACTCACTTTCCGTGTGCGATCAAAAAAAGTTTGAAAACATGCTAGTTTTAGAATTTGTGACCTGCGAAACTTGTAATCACTGGAAGGGCCCATAAACTAAAGACGACTGTCCTCAGTCAGCAACGTTCGTCTATCTCCTGCCGTGGTTAAGTAACACAATTTCTGCCAAGGTCACCACTGGCCAAGGGCCCTGCAATTACTAGAATTCGGCTATCTTTTTTTTTTTAAATAAATCATACAAAAATAGGGGCGGGTTTTTTTTCGGGGGTGGGGCATCCTTTGGGATATTACGGTAGCTAGCTAATTTCCGCAGGAAGAAAACTGATGACAGTAGTAGTTAGGGCAATCACAGCCATTAAGTTAACTTAAATAATTCGGGTCACTGGTGTTGGTCCCATCCCGTTTACTTTTCTTGTAATTAACCACAGGTAGGGGTGATCAAGAGTAGTCAGTGCCCTGTAGTACTTAAAAGATTAGAAGAATGACAGCACCTCTGCGGGGTGGGGACTTAAGATTTGAATGTAAACATTAGACAAAAGTCAGTCTGTTTTGTGGGTGTAACTAATTATTAAAACAACGACCAACCAATCCCAAAATAAGGGGCCCCACGTTTTAGAGCGCAGGTCTTAGGCGCCCGTTTCCGGCTTGAGCTTGTCGCCTTCACCGTCGGCGTAACCAAGGTCACCCCAAGGTCACGTGACCCCCCAGGTCACCCCAAGGTCACGTAACAACTCAAAATCACGTGACCCCTCCCAGGTCACGTGATCCTCCAAAGTCACGCAACCCCCAAATCACGTGACCGCTCCCAAGGTCACGTGACCCCCAAAGTCACGTGACCCCTCCCAGGTCACCTGACCCCCCAAAGTCACGTGACCCCTCCCAGGTCACGTAACCCCCAAGGTCACGTGACCCCCAGGTCACGTGACCCCCCGAGGTCACGTGACCCCCCGAGGTCACGTGACCCCCCAAGTCGCATGACCCCCCGAGATCACGTAACCCCCCTCCCCGAGGTTACGTGACCCCCCCCTCCCCCCGAAATCATGGGATACCCCCATCCCCCCTCCGAGGTCAGGTGACAGCCCCGTAGCATATTAATGAATGAGGGGAGGAGGAGAAGGAGGGGTCTACCCCCCCTCGGTACCCTTCCCTCCTCCTCCTCAAGAGCTGCGCTCCAATTCGGTGTTACAGGGAGTTGTAAACGGCTTTCACTTTTTTTTTTAATTTAAGATGTGGGCATCAATTTTAAAATGCAAAATCACATTTTTTTATATACACCGTAGAACTCCGAAAGAACGCCCACCCCAATGAACAGATAACTGGTGAAAAACATGGGGTGGGCTATCTTTGGGGACGCCACAGCAAAACTTTATCAAAAACCGGCTACAAACTACGTGACGCGGAAACTGATGCCGCAGATTGCGGACACCGCGAATTCGCGTCTCACGATGCGATAAACACGTGGGAACCCGCTACAAACTTGCCTGTCGCAGGAACCGATACTGCATGCGTAGATCGCGGACAGAAAGGCAGGAATCCGCTACATATTCGTATGTTACGGGAACAAATACCGCAGATCGCGAACGCAGTAAAATCATATTTCACGATACAATATAGTACACGCGGGACCAACTCGCGTGGAATGGAGATCGCACACGCAGATCGTGGACAAAAATGAGGGACTCCGCTATAAACTCGCTTGTCTGACGTGCCGGTACAGCAAATTGCGCGGTTGATGCGATTCCCGTCGGTCATTGCGTGACGTCCGACGGATATCGAGGTTGGACGATGTTTCGGAATTTTTATACTACAGATACTTAGCCACGAAAACGGAATGGGCGACCTCTCGGGGGCGGACGTTCTCTAGGAACCTTACGGTATATATATGGGTGGTTTCATCTCAAATCGTGCAGGCAAAAAGGGTCGAATTTTTAATTTCGATGAAAAAAATATATGTTATGGCGCCGTTTCTAAAACCGCAGTCGACACAAACCGCAAGTTCGTCGGATTTTTTGTTCTCGACTTATGAATTTTTGAAGAGGCCGCGGCGAAAAGCAGTGTTTTTCACACCCATCGTGGGTCGAATGTTTCGCTTGATCTACCGCCATGGATTTTTAGTCCACATTATATTATATTTTTTGAAGCGCTCTGTGGACACATTTAAAAGGCTCCAATACCATGAAATAATTTTAGGCCTTTTGCTTTTTTTCTGTAAAAATTTCAAAAACGCCTCCTCGGTCAATTGTTGACGAACTTTGACAATTAATTACTGGAGATCTACTTGGGTTACACCGATATTTTTTATGTCCACGGAGAGCCCAAAACACGCTCTTTATATTTATTATAAAATGCCTTGGCTGTATAAAATATCCTTTGCGGTACGTTTACGTTAATATTATGCAAAAATTAAAAAGTACCATTTTTGAAATTGATTTTCTCAAAAAACCCATTTTTTATTTTTTTTATTTTTTGTTCAAATGTAGATATGATAGTCGTCTACACGAAAATGAAGCCTAGAAAGTGTATATTTTGTTTGCATGTTTTATATTTAGGCCTGAATATCGGAAAAAGACGTCTTTGTTTTGCAAGACCTAAGTCAGACATAGCGACCCATGCGTCTCTATGAATTGTGAAAAAGTTTTCTTGAATTTTCTTCTGCATTTTGTAATCAATTATAAATAGATTTTGTGGTATTGAATATTTATGTATGTTTTGATAACAGCGGGAACCATGAGATACATATCTAACCAAATCAGCAGGCCTAGTAGACTTTTAATAACCAAAAGGCACAGACGTTGTATTGTTTCGATTTATAAACCTTTCAAAGTGAACTAGCGCGACTAGCTATTAGCTGTCATATTACTAAGACAAAGAAAGTCACCACATTGTCGATATATTATATACAATTCTTTACGAAACCAAACACTAAGGCTTGTTCACAGCACATCGCACAGGTCACCAGGGAGTGTCCTTTCACTTCCGTAATACACAAAAGTGGTGACACAGAAACGGTCCGAAACACACAGAGAGTGTGTCATGGAGAGGGGTAGGAAATAAAAATAAATAAATAGGAATTAAATTGCCCAACTCTGATCTTAACGAAAACTGCGTAAAAAAAATAAATAAATAAAGTATTTAGGTTCGAGCGGTGGCAAGGCGATAGGTCCACGCCTGGTGGAGAGTCAGACAAAGAAGTCGACGGCACGTAAAGGTAAAACAAAAACAAACAAAAAAAAAAAACAATTATTTAATAAAGACGGGAAAACTCAGCCGCACATGGCAAGAACAAAAACCAACTCCCCCGGGCATTCCCTAAGCGGGACGCAACCAAATGCGTGCGAACACGCTCTCTACATCACCGCCAGGCCGCTACGCCATGACGAAATAAACCCAACAACCGAACAGTGCTAACAAACAGTTAGTAAAAAAACATTGAAAAAAAAAAAAAAGAAACGTTCAGAAAAAACCGCACCCGAGAAACAAAGTTTAGCGGGGCGAAGAAACACGCACGAGTCGGTCCCACGACATTGAAGTCTGGCAGGGTGACGGCGTCCAGATGCTCTAGTCTGTTCCTCCCTCTATTGCGCACATCCACGACGGCTATGCGGAACAGTGGCTGTACGAAAGAAAGTGAAGAATAGATTCGAGCAGGCGATGCGCGAGAAGGTAACCGAGACTATGCTTCAAGCTTCATATCCGGAGAGGAGCTTTCGAGGTAGTTTCTGCAGTTACTCAAACTTTCTCTGTCCCCTTCCCTTTTTCAAAAGAACACGTCAGCCGGCGCTAACGTTTCATCTCGGGAGAAGCCCACTCTTCACAAACGGTTATAGTTGACAAGGAGGCTGACTTCGACCCAACTAGTCTCCGGGCAGAATACAAACACAAGTATATTTACCAACACGCTCGTTTTAATGTCAGTCTCCGGGCTTTGCTGTTTCCAAAAGAGATAACCCTTTATAAGGACAGAACGAGCGGGTTGGTGGGGATAATTAAACTTAAACACTCCCTTTTCGTTTTCTTCCTCAAGTTTAATAGATAACCCTTCGGTGCTATCGGATCTCCCCGGAGAGAGAGAGAGAGCACGGCCTTTTCAAGGTAAGGATAGGGCGCTCGAAGCTAGGGCAAACAGGCGGTATCGTTTCACGCATGCACGGATGGCTGGTTTCAAATTCCTCCACATCCCTAACGAAACCGGCCCATCTTCGTGTGTGCGTCTGCGGGATTTCTGTCCCGCGCCGCCGGTTTTAGCGCGCACGCGGCGTTGTTTTGGCTGGCAGAACAGTTGTTGACCGTCGATATTGTAAGGCCGTGGTGTCCTCATCCTTTCAGGCAACGATTCCTTTGCTTTCCCTTGTGCAATACTGTGACAGACTCCTCCTGGGTGGCTGTCACTGTTCGCCGCATCAACGACAGAATCGTACCATTTCACTCCTCGTGACACAGGGTGCGCTGCTCGCTTTACTGTCACGGGCCGTCCCATCTAACACAACGAGCGCGAAAGGTCGTGGTCATCTGCTGGCTCCGAAAGGGCGGGACGTTCATGCAGGCCAATGAGGGCCCCGAATCAATAAAACGTCTGCCGACTCCTACACGTTAAAAATTTACGACACCTGCTGGTCTGTTAATAAGTGTTGCTTTCTCTTTTTGGAACTCCTCCGATGTAGCTTGCCGCCTATAATAAAATGTAAATAATCAATAAATATATCTGGGTGGAAATACTGTATTTCATTTTTAAGTGGGAACGTTGAAAAAAAGAAAAAAACTATTTCCAAGCTTGTGAAGACGCGAAATTCGCAAGTCCATTTTGAGTCGTAAAAACACGTTTTTGTACGATATTGATGCTGAAATGTAGAACATACAAACAAAATATACACTTTCTAGGCTTGATTTTCGTGTAGACAACTATCATATCTACATTTGAACAAAAAATAAAAAAAATAAAAAATGGTTTTTTTGAGAAAATCAATTTCAAAAATGGTACTTTTTGGTTTTTGCATAATATTAACGTAAACGTACCGCAAAGGATATTTTATACAGCCAAGGCATTTTATAAAAAATATAAAGAGCGTGTTTTGAGCTCTCCGTGGACATAAAAAATATCGGTGTAACCCAAGTACATCTCCAGTAATTAATTGTCAAAGTTCGTCAACAATTGACCGAGGAGGCGTATTTGACATTTTTACAGAAAAAAAGCAAAAGGCCTAAAATTATTTCATGGTATTGGAGCCTTTTAAATGTGTCCACAGAGTGCTTCAAAAAAGATAATATAATGTGGACTGAAAATCCATGGCGGGAGATGAAGCGAAACATCCGACCCACGACGGGTGTGAAAAACACTGCTTTTCGCCGCGGCCTCTTTAAAAATTCACAACTCGAGAACGAAAAATCCGACGAACTTGCGGTTTGTGTCGACTGCGGTTTTAGAAACGGCGCCATAACATATATTTTTTTCATTGAAATTAAAATTTCGACCCTATTTGCCTGCACGATTTGAGATGAAACCACCCATATATATATATATATATATATATATATAACGGGCATGGTGGCGGGAGGCCGAAGGCGTGGGTATAAAACTGAGAAGAAAAAAACCCTTAGTGAAAAACAGCAACAACGGACGATTTAATCTTCGACGTTTCGGCCGGAGTCCGGCCTTCGTCAGGAAGAACTTTTACAGATGAACGCGGGTGGTATTTATACAATGCTACGGTCGAGTCCAAATTTCGGAGGGGTGACGGTTGAAGCTTTCGAGAGAGGGAAGCGTAGGGCAGTTCTTATCCGGGTGAAGAAGCTTGACGGTCGGGGCCAAGTTTCAAGGACGGCGGGATGACGGTTGTAGCTTCTTGGGAGGGGGCGCAGGGTGACTTTGTGTCCAGACCGGCAGCGGTGACCTATATAGACCATAGCGTACAATAGACGAAAGTTACACGCGCAAACTAAAGTGCTGTCTCAAAAAAAAAAAAAAATGAAGAAAGGGCGGCACGGTCACTTGTGTGCATGCAGGCATGCATGAGCAGTCTTGGGTAAGTTACTTTTAAAAAGTAATTCGTTACAGTTACAGTTACTTTTAGAAAAAAGTAGCGAAGTTACCGTTACAGTTACCGCAACAAAAGAGTAACTCGTTACAGTTAGAGTTACTTTCAAAAAGTAACGACGTTACTTTTCAGTTACTTTTCTATAACGCTAAAAAATTATAAAAAACTAGAAAACGCCCACCACCAAGTTTTATTTCATAAAATTAAAAATTACGCTTTTTACTTCATATTGTAACTTAGCAGAAGTTGCTTTTCGAAATCAGTGTTTGAAAATTTTCACGCCAGAGTAGTGGCGCAAATCAAAATACGAAACATGCGCAGTTCCCTCCGCGTGTATTGTTGTTTCACGGTTGATTCACCCAATTAAAAAGCGTTCTCACAGAAAAATGGAAAACCACAACGTAGATAGTGCTTCAAGACGCTAAGATGTAAGTGTTCAGTAACAAAGTACAAGCGCCTGCGTAAATATAAGTAGATTTTTTTTTATTACATCTACACGTGGCTATATTCGGATCGTGACTCGTGAGAAAGAACGTATTCACAGGTTTGTGCAAGGCCAGCTTGACACTCGAAATGTCAGAATGGACGATTGGAAAAGTGCAAGGAATATCTAAATTGTACCCTTGTTCAGTGATATATTATTCATAAAACACTGGAAAGTAACGACAAAAGTAACGTCGTTACTTTCATCGTTACTTTAGAAAAAAGTAATAGAACTACAGTTACAAGTTACATTTTAAAAAAAGTAACTCGTTACAGTTACAAGTTACCAAAAAAGTAACGAAATTACAGTAACGCGTTACTAGTAACGTGTTACTACCCAAGACTGTGCATGAGTCAAACCTGGAAGGGAACAATGTTAAACCTAGAAGTAAAAAGGAATACAATAAATATCAGAACCTGGAAATAAAAGAGAAAAGTTTATGGTCCAGTTCCGGCCCCAAACACAGTACCACTGTTAACAACAAAATCTACAAAAAAAAATGTTTTTAGATTGCTGTTGCTATTCGTCTGTTAGCATTTTAATCGATGCCAGAGTACCGGGGCTTTCATTTATTCCTTCTTTAATAGTGTTAAATCGGTAAATTAGGTAGGATTCACGCTGTTCACGTTCGCGATTTGATTTGAATCCAGATTCTAGGAGCGTTACTGACAATTTATCAAAAGAATGTTTTGGGAGAGCGAGATGTTTGGATAAAGGCAGTGCCGGAAGATTTATGGCGTGAGATTTGTGATTATTAAAGCGCAGTCTAAATGCCGTTCTAGTCTGCCCTATGTATTGCATTTTGCATACCGTACACTCGAATAAGTAAATGACATTCGACGAGGCACATGTTAAGTTCCCTTTAATTTTGATCGAGAACTGCGAGTGCGTGCTGCTGGCCGTGCTTGTGTGCTGCATTTGTTTACAGATTAGACAGCCTGGGTGCCTGCAAGGCCTACATTCGTTAGGTGGTGGCGATGAATTTATCCGAGAGTTTACTAGCGCGTCTTTGAGGTTACGCGATCGTCTCTGGACTACCCCCGGGGCGGATGGAAACGCGCGTTTAAGGCGGTCGCTTTGTTCGAGAATGTTATAATGTCGTCTCAAGACATTATTTACATTAGGATGGTTTATGCTATAAGTTAGACATAGATTTGTGCGTTGTGTGGCGCTTTGCGTGGGGCGCGGGCTGATGAGGTCTGCGCGGTTCAGTTGTTTGGCTTTTCTGATTGCATCGTCGATTATACGGGGTGGATACTTTTGTTTCTCTAGCACTGACTTTAAATTTTGACTGCTCGCATCAAAATCTGTCTCTTTCGAACAAATTCGTTTGAAACGATGAGCTTGGCTATAGGGAATGCTGTTCTTGCAATGGTGTGGGTGGTCGCTTTGATAATGAAGGTATTGCTGTCGATCTGTTGGCTTACGGTACAGGCTCGTGGCGAGTTTACTTTCGTCTATCTTAACGTTGACGTCTAGGAAGTTTATTTCGGTTTGAGAGTACGAATGTGTAAAGTGGATGCTCGGATGAGCAGCATTGTATCGACCTATGAAGTCCACCAGCTCCTCCTCAGTGTGCGACCATACAATAAATATATCATCTATAAACCTTTTGTATATTAGCGGCTTTACGGGACATTCAGAAAGGAACTGAGATTCTAATTTTCCCATGAATATGTTGGCATAGTTCGGGGCCATTTTGGTGCCCATCGCGGTTCCGCTAACCTGCCTAAAGTATTTATTGTTAAATTCGAACGTGTTTAGTTCTAAGACAAGCCTCGCTAGAGTAGCGACGACGTGTCCATCTGGGGTATCCGGTTGTTTGTGGAGTTCGTACATGTCAATTAAAGAGAGTATTCCATCATCATGTGGAATATTCGTATACAGCGATGACACATCGAGTGTAACGAGATATGATTCTTTTGGTATGCATAAATTTGATATTTCTCTTAAGAAGTGAGTTGTGTCTTTAATGTACGAATCAAGAATTGTAGGTATATGTTTAATTAAACTGTCTACATATCCTGATATGGGTTCGGTTACTGTACCTATTCCGGATATGATTGGACGCCCTGGGTTACCAGGTTTGTGAATCTTAGGGAGCATGTAGAGGCGGCCCGGAGAAGGCTGTACCGGTTTCATTAATTTATGTTCGTTAGCAGTTATTCTGCCCTCGTCTAGGAGATCCTTAAGAACCGAGGTCACAATCTGAGTCTGGTGCACCGTAGGGTCATCCGCGAGAGGCTCATAAAACTTTGAGTCATTTAGTTGGCAGTTTCCTTCTCGGATGTATTCAGAAGTGCTAAGAATCACAATTGCTCCTCCTTTATCGGCTGGTTTTATTGTTATGTCTGTCCTATTGCTCGGGGTTTTTAAGCTAGCCCGTTCGGATTTAGTGAGGTTATCCCGTCTTCCCGCCTGCCTGCGATATTCCCGCATTATGTCTTTTTGCACAGCGGCTATGTATAAGTCAAGACAATCATCACGGTTAGCTTTTGGCGTCCAGTCGCTCGTTGCACGCTGCTGAGAGGTGTTGGAGCTAGAAGTTTTGTCCAAGAAGTATTCCCGCAATCTTAAATTTCGAGCAAAGTTGTCGAGGTCACCTAGTAATTGAAATTCGTCAACAAAACCTGTGGCGGGACAGAAATTTAATCCCCTCGAAAGGAGTCTTTCCTCTTCTGTTGATATAGTCACGCCAGATAGATTAAAAATTGTAGTGCCGCAAGGGGCACTAGTGCTTGACCTATCGTCTGTTATGCTAATGGCCGGTTGAGTATGTTCGTTATAGTTAAATGATGTCGTGATCTGAGGTAAAACAGGGTTAGGAACCTTATCGCGCTGTAGCTTACGTAGCTTGATTGTTGCGAGGTCATTGTGTTTCTTTTTATCAAATTCAGATAGGGCGCTAATTTCGGATGTCGATAAGGGGCCATTTGAACGGAGAAGTGTAGCGGTCGCGGTCGTTAACTGTTTCACTTGTTTGTCACTATGCTGAATCGCTATTTGGACCAGTTTAAGGGAACCTTCAAGGAGAAGGTTCTCCTTGAAGGTTCCCTCAAACTGGTCCAAATAGCGATTCAGCATAGTGACAAACAAGTGAAACAGTTAACGACCGCGACCGCTACACTTCTCCGTTCAAATGGCCCCTTATCGACATCCGAAATTAGCGCCCTATCTGAATTTGATAAAAAGAAACACCATGACCTCGCAACAATCAAGCTACGTAAGCTACAGCGCGATAAGGTTCCTAACCCTGTTTTACCTCAGATCACGACATCATTTAACTATAACGAACATACTCAACCGGCCATTAGCATAACAGACGATAGGTCAAGCACTAGTGCCCCTTGTGGCACTACAATTGTTAATCTATCTGGCGTGACTATATCAACAGAAGAGGAAAGACTCCTTTCGAGGGGATTAAATTTCTGTCCCGCCACAGGTTTTGTTGACGAATTTCAATTACTACGCGACCTCGACAACTTTGCTCGAAATTTAAGATTGCGGGAATACTTCTTGGACAAAACTTCTAGCTCCAACACCTCTCAGCAGCGTGCAACGAGCGACTGGACGCCAAAAGCTAACCGTGGTGATTGTCTTGACTTATACATAGCCGCTGTGCAAAAAGACATAATGCGGGAATATCGCAGGCAGGCGGGAAGACGGGATAACCTCACTAAATCCGAACGGGCTAGCTTAAAAACCCTGAGCAATAGGACAGACATAACAATAAAACCAGCCGATAAAGGAGGAGCAATTGTGATTCTTAGCACTTCTGAATAAATCCGAGAAGGAAACTGCCAACTAAATGACTCAAAGTTTTATGAGCCTCTCGCGGATGACCCTACGGTGCACCAGACTCAGATTGTGACCTCGGTTCTTAAGGATCTCCTAGACGAGGGCAGAATAACTGCTAACGAACATAAATTAATGAAACCGGTACAGCCTTCTCCGGGCCGCTTCTACATGCTCCCTAAGATTCACAAACCTGGTAACCCAGGGCGTCCAATCATATCCGGAATAGGTACAGTAACCGAACCCATATCAGGATATGTAGACAGTTTAATTAAACATATACCTACAATTCTTGATTCGTACATTAAAGACACAACTCACTTCTTAAGAGAAATATCAAATTTATGCATACCAAAAGAATCATATCTCGTTACACTCGATGTGTCATCGCTGTATACGAATATTCCACATGATGATGGAATACTCTCTTTAATTGACATGTACGAACTCCACAAACAACCGGATACCCCAGATGGACACGTCGTCGCTACTCTAGCGAGGCTTGTCTTAGAACTAAACACGTTCGAATTTAACAATAAATACTTTAGGCAGGTTAGCGGAACCGCGATGGGCACCAAAATGGCCCCGAACTATGCCAACATATTCATGGGAAAATTAGAATCTCAGTTCCTTTCTGAATGTCCCGTAAAGCCGCTAATATACAGGGTCTGTCCCAAAACTTCCCGGAATGATTTTTTGTGGTCGGCAACGCCGCCTGGCGGGGTGGGGCTTCAGGTGGAGAAGTTAGTGGGGGATATAAGCTTCGAAACGAGACCGGTCTCAGTTGTCTGCTATCAGTTGCTGAGGCAGGTCACGCTCCGCGCAGAGGCTTCTACAGCACCCTCGTCGAGAAAAAAAATGGACCAGTTTTTGGAGCAACGTTATGCAATCAAGTTTTGTGTGCAACTGGGTAAAAACGGGGCGGAGACGCTCGAAATGCTTCGGAAAGCCTACGGCGACGACGCAATGGAAAAAAGCCAAATTTTCATGTGGCACAAGAGGTTCCGGGAAGGTCGGGAGTCCGTCAACGACGACGACCGCTCGGGACGCCCGTCGACATCACAAACGGATGACTCGGTGCAAAAAGTGCGTCACGTTTTGGACAAGGACCGGTGATTAAGCGTTCGAATGCTCGCAGATGAGTGTGGAATACCCAAAACAATCGTTCATCGCATTTTAACAGAGGATCTCCAAATGAGGAAAGTCTGCGCGAAAATGGTGCCAAAGGTCCTGACGAGTGAGATGAAGGAAGAGCGTTTGTTGAAGTGTCAGGAATTGCACGAACGCTTCGAAACAGACCCAGAATTTTTGGACACAGTGATCACAGGGGATGAGAAGTGGATTTTCGAGTACGATCTTGAATCAAAGCGTCAGAGCAGCGAGTGGCACACCACGGAGTCTCCTCGCCAGAAAAAGCAAGGATGAGCAAATCGCGAATCAAGGCAATGCTCATTGTGTTTTTTGACAGAAAAGGTGTGGTTCGCAGTGAATTCGTGCCACAGGGACAAACAGTCAACAAGGAGTTTTACTGTGAAGTGCTCTAACGGTTGCGAAACAGGGTTCGACGAGTCCGAAAAGAAACTTGCGACAACTGGATCTTGCACCATGACAATGCGTCAAGCCACACCGCGCTCATTGTCTCCGAGTTGCTGGCCAAAATGTGTGTGCCAACGCTGCCCCAGCCACCGTACAGCCCCGATCTGGCACCACCGGACTTCTTTTTGTTCTCAAGAATCAAAAGAACCCTGAAAGGAACTCGGCATGGGACGCTGGAGACGGTAAAAGCAGCTGCGACGACCTCACTGAAGGAGGTTCCTGTTGACGGCTTCCAGGGCGCCTTGAGTGATTGGGCTCAGCGTTGGCAACAGTGCACCGAGGCAGGGGGAGATTACTTTGAAAAGTTCTGAAAAGATTCTGAACTAATATTGAATAGATGACTTATAAAAAAAAAACAATTCCGGGAACTTTTGGGACAGACCCTGTACAAAAGGTTTATAGATGATATATTTATTGTATGGTCGCACACTGAGGAGGAGCTGGTGGACTTCATAGGTCGATACAATGCTGCTCATCCGAGCATCCACTTTACACATTCGTACTCTCAAACCGAAATAAACTTTCTAGACGTCAACGTTAAGATAGACGAAAGTAAACTCGCCACGAGCCTGTACCGTAAGCCAACAGATCGACAGCAATACCTTCATTATCAAAGCGACCACCCACACCATTGCAAGAACAGCATTCCCTATAGCCAAGCTCATCGTTTCAAACGAATTTGTTCGAAAGAGACAGATTTTGATGCGAGCAGTCAAAATTTAAAGTCAGTGCTAGAGAAACAAAAGTATCCACCCCGTATAATCGACGATGCAATCAGAAAAGCCAAACAACTGAACCGCGCAGACCTCATCAGCCCGCGCCCCACGCAAAGCGCCACACAACGCACAAATATATGTCTAACTTATAGCATAAACCATCCTAATGTAAATAATGTCTTGAGACGACATTATAACATTCTCGAACAAAGCGAGCGCCTTAAACGCGCGTTTCCACCCGCCCCGGGGGTAGTCCACAGACGATCGCGTAACCTCAAAGACGCGCTAGTAGACTCTCGGATAAATTCATCGCCACCACCTAACGAATGTAGGCCTTGCAGGCACCCAGGCTGTCTAATCTGTAAACAAATGCAGCACACAAGCACGGCCAGCAGCACGCACTCGCAGTTCTCGATCAAAATTAAAGGGAACTTAACATGTGCCTCGTCGAATGTCATTTACTTATTCGAGCGTACGGTATGCAAAATGCAATACATAGGGCAGACTAGAACGGCATTTAGACTGCGCTTTAATAATCACAAATCTCACGCCATAAATCTTCCGGCACTGCCTTTATCCAAACATCTCGCTCTCCCAAAACATTCTTTTGATAAATTGTCAGTAACGCTCCTAGAATCTGGATTTAAATCAAATCGCGAACGTGAACAGCGTGAATCCTACCTAATTTACCGATTTAACACTATTAAAGAAGGAATAAATGAAAGCCCCGGTACTCTGGCATCGATTAAAATGATAACAGACGAATAGCAACAGCAATCTAAAAACATTTTTTTTTTTGTAGATTTTGTTGTTAACAGTGGTACTGTGTTTGGGGCCGGAACTGGACCATCAACTTTTCTTTTATTTCCAGGTTCTGATATCCATTGTATTTCTTTTTACTTCTAGGTTTAACATTGTTCCCATCCAGGTTTGACTCATGCATGCCTGCATGCACACAAGTGACCGTGCCGCCCTTTCTTCATTTTTTTTTTTTTTGAGACAGCACTTTAGTTTGCGCGTGTAACTTTCGTCTATTGTACGCTATCGTCTATATAGGTCACCGCTGCCGGTCCGGACACAAAGTCACCCTGCGCCCCCTCCCAAGAAGCTACAACCGTCATCCCGCCGTCCTTGAAACTTGGCCCCGACCGTCAAGCTTCTTCACCCGGATAAGAACTGCCCTACGCTTCCCTCTCTCGAAAGCTTCAACCGTCACCCCTCCGAAATTTGGACTCGACCGTAGCATTGTATAAATACCACCCGCGTTCATCTGTAAAAGTTCTTCCTGACGAAGGCCGGACTCCGGCCGAAACGTCGAAGATTAAATCGTCCGTTGTTGCTGTTTTTCACTAAGGGTTTTTTTCTTCTCAGTTTTATATATATATATATATATATATATATATATATATATATATATATATATATATATATATATGTATATATATATTCAAACAATATTTGCCTTCACTGAGCTGGTCGGAGAGGTCGCCAAAAAAGGTGAGCTTCAGAAACGTTTCAAGCCTGGTAGGCTCTTCGTCAGTCTAGATAAGATCACTTCATTCTCCTTTTCTTTCAATCAAAAAAAAGTAAAAAACGGCCGGAAAAAGGAAGAAGTTAATTTGAAAATGCTTACCGTTTAGCGGGTATCTACTCAACTAATCTCTCGCTTAAAACTTTAATATATCCCGATAAAACACAGCAAAAAGTATGGAAGTAATTAAATATAATTATTTAATTACGCCACTCTTATCGCCAAACCAGTTTTCGGGACATGTGGTTCGGCATAAGCCAACTATACCTGGGGTCATGTGAAGCCAATGAGACGCCCAATGTTAAGCGTTTGCTCGCGTCGCATTAAACGATGAAGCGAGAAAAAAAAAAGCAACAGTGCGGAACCGATTAGAAGATCTCAATTAAATGTCCATGAAAAAAGACGGCAATGACCCTTTGGAACTGTTAAGGCCCTTCGGTTCTAAAGTATTAAATTTATAAATAAATTCAGATTCTTTATTTTTTCGATCTCTGGTGGTTCGAAAGCCCCCCTGAAGTATAATAAAATTAAAATCAGAAAGTCCGTTATGTCCTGCGGAGTTTAAGTGACGAGAAACTGGTCCGGCAACGTGTTTACGTATGTGACTTTTATGTAGATTCATGCGTTTTCTTATGCTTGTTTAGGTTTCTCCTATGTATTGAATTTGGCATTTTTTACATTGAATCAAATAAATAACATTTTCCGAATTACAATCAAAAGTACCATTTATTTTCCAGTTAACGTTATTTACTGTGCTACGAATACAGTTTGCTATAATTATGTCCCCATATAAACTGCATTGGTTATGATTGCATGTTATGCAACCAGTGGGGACCAGGCTACCTCGGATGGAGTTTCGGGACTGTTTAAAAAATCTAATAAATCACGTGATCTCTTAAACGCTATACCTGGTGGTCGAGGGATAACCGCTTCTGTGTCCATGTGTAAAATAATCATGTGTCGTCTAAGAATATTGTTTATGTTTGGAAGTTCTGAGGGGCAAGGTAAGATTAGTCGTAATTCATGGTTATTTCTTTTCGGCCGCTCCACTAAACACGCGTTACGAGAGATCGCTCGACTTTTTGATATCGAATTATTAATTAGCGGTGAAGGGTATCCACGGTTAATGAAATCCTCTCCTAGTGCTCTAGCTTTTATATCAAAATTCTTATCTTCCGAACATGAGCGTTTTAAGCGTTGCATTTGACTGTACGGTATATCTTTTTTGTTTTGTATTGGATGAAAACTTCTATAATGTAGAAATTGACGTCTATCTGTAGGTTTTTGATATAAGGTTGTTTTCAAACCATTTTCGGTAAGTCTTACCTTAATATCTAGAAACTCTATTTCTGTATAGGAGTATTTATACGCAACTTTAATATGTGGATTAAAATTGTTTGCAAAATTAATAAGTTCAAAAAGCTTATCTTCCCCATTATTCCAAATTATAAATATGCCGTCTAGGAAACGTTTATAAAAAAGGGGGTTTGTGCGGGAAGGAGTTAAGTAGCCGCTCCTCTAAAGACATCATATATATATTTGCATAGGAGGGAGAGAAGCGTAATCCCATTGCTGCGCCATGTATTTGTAAATAGTGCTCATTCATAAATGTGAAGTTATTAAGCTGTAAAGCTAAGTGCATAAAAATATTTAAGACGCTTTTAATAGCAGTTAGGTCGTTTTCGTTAACAATGTTCAGAACTGCTTGGATACCTTCATCAGGTGGTATATTAGTGTAAAGGGACACTACGTCCATTTTAGCCAGCAATATACTATTAGCCCTAAAATCTATTTGGATGTCATTAATCAAATGGAGAAAATGAGAGGAGTCTTTTACGTAGGACGGGGCACCGGCTGCAGTGCTTTTAATTTTTTCGTCAATAAAGTCGGCACTGTTCTCTGTATTTGTACCTATTCCAGAAATAATTGGTCTACCTGGGTGATTTTGCTTGTGTACTTTCATTAACATATAGAACTGTCCTGGTCTCGGATTTTCTTGAATGAGAAACCTAGAAATGTTTTTTTCTATTTTATTATTATCTACTAGGTATTTTAATTGTTTTTATTGTACCTCCAAACCTAAGTATTGGATCATAATCTAGTTTTTTATAGAACTTAGTGTTGCTCAGTTGTTTAATTGCTTCCGACACATAGTCGGCTGTCTTAACTATGCATATACCTCTCCTTTTGTCAGCCTGGGCTATTATGAAATCTCTGTTATCCGTGAGGCTTTTTAAGCATTGTCTATCCTTATCAGTTAAATTAACATTAAGTGGTCTGTCTTTTTTATGCGCTGAAAAAACATCTTTCTGGACCGCCTCTATGTATTTTATAATATTAACATTTTGTTTATTCAACGGTGGAATCCAATAGGATTTGTGTTTATATAGAGGCTCTTGATAAGGAGCTCCTTTGAAAAAAACTTTACAGTGCAATTGCCGTGCAAATTCGTTTAATCCTCTATGCAAGTCCAAATCATCCCTATTGTTGCGAGGAGTCGGAAAAAACTTTAATCCCTTTTTGAGAACTATCTCTTCGTGTTTAGAAATTACATAGGAAGAATAATTGAATATTTCGGACTTTTCTCCACCCATGTCTGTAGAATGTTCTGAGTTACATGTATGAGCATGCTGTGTTCTATTAATTAGTCATGAAAAAAAGATTTTTTTCATTTTTCTATTAGGGGCGAGAAAAAATCCAAGAGGACATTATCTCTAAGTGCCTTACGTCGTTTAGTATTAATTACTTCTCTCTCCTTTTTATGTATGTAATGTTTCAATGTTTTAAATATTATTAAGGGTAAACCACGGGAAGGTTTTTAAAATAGTATCGATCTGGGACGCTAAAGCACGAATATTTTCCATTGACTACTGTATGGTAATGTCCAGTAAAGACATTCTAAAATAAAAATAGCGCAATCCCATGTGTGTACATTTACATGGAGCAACTGTATGGTTGGAGCTGTATATGTGTTATAAAAAACATTCTTAATGTGTTTTTTTTTTGTGTGCGGCAGTTTTGCAGAAATAGTTTATGGGATTCAAATCGAATTAGTTTATCAAAACAAAAGCGAAGATTAAAAAAGGGTTGAAGAAAAGCCTGTGGGAGTCAATTTGAATCCGACGAACGTCGACATTTACTCTGTGGAGCGCGTCGAAAACGACCCGCTAAGGGATTTATATTCCGTGCGGAGCCATCACTCACACTTTGCCGTGAAAGTTGCGGGAATGACTCCGGCAACGATAATAGAACAGAATCTCGAGACGTGCCCAAAGAAAGAGGAACACCCCCTGAAACCTGCCCACTATGCACTCTCCTCCATTGGGCATCATCTTCAAATTCAGGGGACCTAGGTGTAAAGGGGCACTTGCAAAGCAAGTGGGTAACTAAAAAATCGTTGAAATGGTTGGCCAATTCAGCTATACCCTCCCTACTTAGGTGTAACCCACCGAAAGATAAAAAACGATGAGGGGTCTCAAAAAAAGAACAGTGATTTAAAAATACTACATTTTTCGTAATTAAAAGAGAACTCCCTCAGGGGAAAAAAGTTTAATTGAACGATTTTTTCGTTAATCCATCGTATGCAGCCTGGTCCACGGGGCCTAAAATTATCCTCCAACCGGGGAGGAACGCTAGAATAATTATAGTCACGTCCGGTCGTTTCTGCCGAATGTGTAAAATAAGATTAATAAATAAAATGGCGCACTGGAAAGGCGGTAAACGGCAAATATCATTTGACCCGATTTGTAAAAAAATGGAATTGACGTGATGGCGGAGACTGTCTACGATAGAAAAGAAAAAAACAGAAATTACACCACCAGACTTCTTAACAACCGTCGGGCCACTACCGTTAAAAATAACAAGAGTGTGCAAATACTTAATAATTGAGGTTCCCACGATGGCAACGGTTTCCAGGCCTAGGAGGGCAGGGGCAGTCCCGAGGCCATGATAAAAGGAACAGCACCTGAGATAAAAAGAAGGCACTCGAGAGAAATATGTTCAAACAATATTTGCCCTTTTGGAGTTGGTCGGAGAGGTCGCCAAAAAAGGTGAGCTTCAGAAACGTTTCAAGCCTGGTAGGCTCTTCGTCAGTCTAAATAAGATCACTTCGTTCTCATATTCTTTCAATCCAAGAGAAAAGGGCCGTAAAAAGGAAGAAGTTAATTGGAAAAATGATTACCGTTTAGCGAGTATCTACTCAACTAAATTCTCGCTTAAAAGTTTAATATATCCCGATAAAAAAGCAGCAAATAGTATGGAAGTAATTAAATATAATATTATTAACGCCATTCTTATCACCAAACCAGTTTTCGGGACACGTGGCTGGGCATAGGCCAACCATACCTGGTGTCATGTGAAGCCTATGGGAGGCCCAATGTTAAGCGTTTGCTCGTGTCCCATTAAACAATGAAGCGAGAAAAAAAAAGCAACAGTGCGGTACCGATTAGAAGATCTCAATTAAATGTCCATGAAAAAGACGGCAATGACCCTTCGAAACTGTTAAGGCCCTTCGGTTCTAAAGTATTAAATTTGTAAATAAATTCAGATTCTTTTTTTTCCGATCTCTGGCGGTTCGAAAGCCCCCCTGAAGTATAATAAATTTAAAATCAGAAAGTCCGTTATGTCCTGCGGAGTTTAAGTGACGAGAAACTGGTCCGGCAACGTGTTTACGTTGCCGGACCCCGTGGACCAGGCTACATACGATGGATTAACGAAAAAATCTTTGAATTAAACTTTTTTCCCTGACGGAGTTCTCTTTTATTTACGAAAATGTAGTATTTTTAAATCACCGTTCCTTTCTTGAGACCCCTCATCGTTTTTTGTCTTTTGATGGGTTACACCTAAGTAGGGAGGGTATTGCTGAAATGGCCAACCATTTCAAAGATTTTTAGTTACCCACTTGCTCTGCAAGAGTCCCTTTACACCTAGGTCCCCGGAATTTGAAGATGTTGCCCAAGGGAGGAGGGTACATAGTGGGCAGGTTGCAGGGGGTGTTCCTCTTTCTTTGGGCACGTCTCCAGATTCTGTTCTATCATCGTTGCCGGAGTCATTCCCGCAACTTTCACGGCAAAGTGTGAGTGATTGCTCCGCACGCAATAAAAACCCCTCAGCGAGTCGTTTTCGACGCGCTCCACAGAGTAAACGTCGTCGTTCGTCGGATTCAAATTGACTCCCACAGGCTTTCCTCCAACCCTTTTTCAATCTTCGCGTTTGTTTTGATAAACTAACTCCATTTGAATCCCATTAACTATATCTGCAAAACTGCCGCACACGAAAAAAATTCCGAATAGTTTTTATAACACATATACAGCTCCAACCATACAGTTGTCCCATGTGAATGTACAAACATGGGATTGCGCTATTGTTAATTTTAGAATGTCTTTACTGGACATTACCATACAGTAGTCAATGGAAAATATTCGTGATTTAGTGTCCCAGATCGTTACTATTTTAAGAACTTCCCGTGGTTTACCCTTAATAATAATAAAAGAATTGCAGCTTTACATACATTAAAAGGAGCGACAAGTAATTAATACTAAACGACAAACGGCACTTAGAGATAATGTCCTCTTGGATTTTTTCTTGCCCCTAATAGAAAAATGGAAACACTTTTTTCACGCCTAATTAATAGAACACACCATGCTAATACATGTAACTCTGAACATTCTACAGACATCGGTGGAGAAAAGTCCGAAATGTTCAATTATTCTTCCTATATAATTTCTAAACACGAAGAGATGGTTCTCAAAAAAGGGATTAAAGTTTTGTCCCACTCCTCGCAACAATAGTGATAATTTGGACTTGCACAAAGGATTAAACGAATTTGGACGGCAATTGCACTGTAAAGTTTTTTTCAAAGGAGCTCCTTATCAAGAGCCTCTATATAAACAGAAATCCTATTGGATTCCACCTTTAAATAAAAAAATGTTATTATCATAAAATACATAGAGGCGGTCCAGGAAGATGTTTTATCGGCGTATAAAGAGACAGACCACTTAATTATAATTTAACTTATAAGGATAGACAATGCTTAAAAAACCTCACGGTTAACAGAGATTTCATAATAGCCCAGGCTGACAAAGGGGGAGGTATATGCATAGTTAACACAGCCGACTATGTATCGGAAGCAATTAAACAACTGAGCAACACTAAGTTCTATAAAAAACTAGATTATGATCCAACACTTAGGTTTCGAGAGACAATAAAAAACCAATTAAAATACCTAGTAGGTAATAATAAAAGAGAAAAAAAAAACATTTCTAGGTTTCTCATTCAAGAAAATCCGAGACCAGGACAGTTCTATATGTTAATGAAAGTACACAAGCAAAATCACCCAGGTAGACCAATTATTTCTGGAATAGGTACAAATACAGGGAACATTTCCGACTTTATTGACGAACAAATTAAAAGTACTGCAGCCGGTGCCCCGTCCTACGTAAAAGACTCCTCTCATTTGCTCAATTTGATTAATGACATCCAAAAAGATTTTAGGGCTCAAAGTACATTGCTGGTTACAATGGACGTAGTGTCTCTTTACACTAATATACCACCTGATGAAGGTATCCAAGCAGTCCTGAACATTGTTAACGAAAACGACCTAACTTTTAGTAAAAGCGTCTTAATTATTTTTATGCATTTAGCTTTAGAGCTTAATAACTTCACATTTATGAATGAGCACTATTTACAGATACATGGCTCAGCAATGGGATCACGCTTCTCTCCCTCCTATGCAAATATATATATGATGTCTTTAGAGGAGCGGCTACTTAACTCCTTCCCGCATAAACCCCTTTTTTTGTAACCGCTTCCTAGACGGCATATTTATAATTTGGAATAATGGGGAAGATAAGCGTTTTGAATTTATTAATTTTGCAAACAATTTTAATCCACATATTAAATTTGCGTATAAATACTCTGATACAGAAATAGTTTCTAGATATTAAGGTAACACTTACTGAAAATGGTTTGAAAACAACCTTATATCGAAAACTACAGATAGACGTCAATTTCTACATAATAAAAGTTGTCATCCAATACAAAACAAAAAAGGTATACCATACCGTCAAATGCTACGCTTAAGACGCTTATGTTCAGAAGATAAGGATTTTGATATAAAAGCCAGAGCACTAGGGAGAGGATTTCATTAACCGTGGATACCCTTTACCGCTAATAACTAATTCGATATCAAAAAGTCGAGCGATCTCTCGTAACGCGTGTTTAGTAGAGCGGCAGAAAAGAAATAACAATCAATTACGACTAATATCACCTTACCAGTCAAAACTTCCAAACATAAACAATATTCTTAGACGACACATGAATATTTTACACATGGACACAGCTTTAAAGACAGTTTTCTCTCGACCACTAGGTATAGCGTTTAAGAGACCACGTAATTTATTAGATTTTTTTTAACAGTCCCGAAACTCCAACGGACGTAGCCTGGTCCCTCGTGGTTGCATAACATGCTATCATAACCAATGCAGTTTATGTGGGGACATAATTATAGCTAACTCTATTCGTAGCACAATAAATAACTTTAGATGGAAAATAAATGGTACCTAAGATTGTAATTCGCAAAATGTTATTTATTTGATTCGATGTAAAAACTGCCAAATTGAATACATAGGAGAAACCTAAACAAGCATAAGAAAACGAATGAATCTACATAAAAGTCACATACGTAAATACGTTGCCGGACCAGTTTCTCGTCACCTAAACTCCCCAGGACATAACGGAATTTCTGATTTTAATTTTATTATACTCCAGGGGGGCTTTCGAACCACGACAGTTCGAAAAAATAAAGAATCTGAATTTATTTATAAATTTAATACTTTAGAACCGAAGGGCCTTAACAGTTCCAAAGGGTCATTACCGTCTTTTTTTATGGACATTTAATTGAGATTTTCTAATCGGTGCCGCACTGTTTTTTTTTTCTCGCTTCATCGTTTAATGCGACGCGAGCAAACGCTTAACATTGGGCCTCTCGTTGGCTTCACATGACACCAGGTATAGTTGGCTAATGCCCAACCACATGTCCCGAAAACTGGTTTGGTGATAAGAATGGCGTTAATAATATTATATTTAATTGCTTCCATACTATTTGCTGCTTTTTTATCGGGATATATTAAACATTTAAGCGAGAATTTAGTTGAGTAGATACCCGCTAAACGGTAAGCATTTTCAAATTAACTTCTTCCTTTTTCCGGCCGTTTTTTCTTTGATTGAAAGAAAAGGAGAACGAAGTGATCTTATCTAGACTGACGAAGAGCCTACCAGGCTTGAAACGTTTCTGAAGCTCACCTTTTTTGGCGACCTCTACGATCAACTTCATAAGGGCAAATATTGTTTTAACATATTTCTCTCGAGTGCCTTCTTTTTATCTCAGGTGCTGTTCCTATATATATATATATATGTATATATATATATATGCAGGACACCATTGAAGGGTTAGCTCATTCAGGTGGCTTTGTTGGAGAGAGCCCACCGGGGGCACAGTTCTTTCATGTGTATGCCGTAACCTCCTTCCTAACTTCCCCTGTGAAAGCAACACTGCTGACGAAATCCTGCACGACGGACAAGAAAGAATGAGTGCTGATGGAAGTACCAATAAAGAGAAAAGTGAGTTTTTACTATGGGTTTTATTTTTGTGGGCTAATTCCGTTTTAGATGCATGCTAGTCCATATCAATTTCAGCATACGCTGGGCCGATACTTGACACGGATAACTTCCGTGTCAAGTATCAAGTCAACCATACCGTCTACCGAATCCTTTGCTGCACACGGTATACACAACAACACGGTTAAATATACGGTATGCAGTAACTCAGTTTAGAATACGGTGTACACTGGCAATACGATTTGGTCATGGTATGCAATATGCACGGTAAGATTCCCGGTTCTATAATCCATGTTGAATCTTACCCAGGTTGCACGCCAGAGGAATGCCCAACTTGGGCAAAGGTCTGGCAAACATAAGGGCCCAACTTTGGCACAGTTAGGTTTTTGCACCATGGCACTCATCAGTGCCAAAGTACGGTGCCTAGCTATGGCCTTAGTTGGGCGATCCTAGGGCATGCCAAAGTTTGGCTCTTCTCTGGTGCGCGAGAGGAGTGCCAAAGTTGGTGCCATACTTGAGCCATAACTGCCATAGTAAATCCTAATCTGGGAATTCGGGGCATGCCTAGGTTTGGCGTTTCTCTGGTCCGCCAGAGGAGCGCCAAAGTTGGTGCCATAATTCAGCCATAACTGCCAGAGCAACGCCTAATTTGGGTATTTGGGACGTGCCAAGGTTTGGCATTTCTCTGGTCCGCCAGAGGAGCGCCAAAGTTGGTGCCAGACTTGAGCCATAACTGCCATAGTAAATCCTAATCTGGGAATTCGGGACATGGCAAGGTTTGGCGCTTCTCTGGTCCGCCAGAGGAGCGCCAGAGTTGGTGCCGTAATTCAGCCATAACTGCCAGAGCAACGCCTAATTTGGGTATTTGAGACGTGCCAAGGTTTGGCATTTCTCTGGTCCGCCAGAGGAGCGCCAAAGTTGGTGCCAGACTTGAGCCATAACTGCCATAGTAAATCCTAATCTGGGAATTCGGGACATGGCAAGGTTTGGCGTTTCTCTGGTCCGCCAGAGGAGCGCCAAAGTTGGTGCCATAATTCAGCCATAACTGCCAGAGCAACGCCTAATTTGGGTATTTCGGACACGCCAAAATTTGGCGTTTTTCTGGTACGCCACAGGAGTGCCGAAGTTCGCCATACTTAAGGCATAACTACCAAAGCAACGCCTAATTTTGGTATTTCGGCCTCGCCGAGTTTGGCTTTTCTCTGGTCCGCTACAGTTGTGCCAAAGTAAGTGCCAGACTTGAGCCATAACGGCCGCAGTAAATCTTAATTTGTCGATTCGGGGTATGCCGAAGTTTGGCTCTTCTCTGGCTACCCACTGAAGTGCCAAATAAGTGCCAAAAGTGGCAAAGAAAGCCCAGAGGCCAGCCCAAGTTTCGAATATCTCTGATGTGTCACAGAAGTACTCTTTCACGCGTTCCAGAAGAGAAATAAATTAAATAAGCTTTGGAAACACCATGGTAAGATGTCATCACCTCCGTTCCCAAGCAGCACGGCAATACTTTGCACTATCGTGCCAGTGCCGGCCGAAAGTCGGTTCCAATATCGCTCAAATGTTCAGTTTTGCACCACAGTTTGATACACGGCAGGTATTGCCGTACAGCTGTTTCGCCCCGGCCTAGCGTTCACGCAATATTGTGCGAAAACTCTATGATGCGTCTGCTCCGTATTGGCCGAGCGTCGTGCAAGTATGTGTTCGTTGCATGTCATTTGTTGCATACCCAATCACTTATACGGACAAACAGATTTTTTCGATCGCTCCCAGAAGTTTATTAAACAACTATCCTTACACACAGTGTATTCTCAACATATTTACAAAGGTCACACTTCTCTGTGAAACGAAAAGCAAATTATTAAATACAATTAACACTGTCCTCATGCCAAGCAAAACTCATCACACAAAAACCGCGGAGATTTAAAGGAAAGCAGGACGACTATCAGAATCATGCTTCCAGTGCACTTACTAATAAAAGACCGATATCATGTAATCCTTGATAGATGCATAATCCAACTCAGGCACCCCACAAACACATTCGAGGAGGAAGGTTGCGCACATTCAACTGACGTCTCGTCGTCGGCGGAGAGCAGTTTTTTGTCGAAGCGTGTCCAACAAGCACATCACAAGTATTCCACAAACTCCGGTGAAAAAAATGGCTGTTACCGAAAAATTGGCATGGACGTGTTCCGGCCGTTTACGACAAAAAAACACGGCCGCGTCTGCAGCGCACGAAAGCAACAGAACACTGAAGAGCGCAGTTCAAAAACCGGACCTACGTGGCCCGCTTATTTCTATAACTAGGCAAACGGCGAAAACGACAGCCCCAGAGATCCCATCAGCGTGACAGAGAAAGTCATGTGACAAATTTCCGTCCAAATGTTTTTGTCCTACGCGTCCTACGAAGAGAGGTCACGCTGGGTCACGCGTTTCGCTCCACCCTTTCGATTTGCTTAAAGCGGCTGTCGCGCTCGCTGACAGCCACACGAAGACACAAAAGCAGGCAAGGAGGATTTGCAAAAGGCGAGGTCGAAGGGGAATCAACAACGCATGAGAGGAAAGGCCCCTTCTGTCAGTGACCTTGTCGCCATTCCTAGTCTGGCAGCGTTCGGCTTGCATTGTGAGCCTCAGAAAGATAATCTCCTTTCTTGAGAGCGAAATGGAAGCGGGCTTGTCGCCATCCGCTCGCGACTCGCTCGCACTGGCCTCCCATGGCTGTCGTGCCGGCGAAATTAGGAGCGCAGCCGGGACATTTTCTCCCGTGAATGACGATCGGGTGCTGAGAATCCGAAGCAGCTCTTTCGGCGTCCATTTGATGTTCTCGGAGTCGGTCGTTGAGGCATCGCCCCGTTTGCCCGATGTACCTGGCCCCGCAGGACAGAGGGATTGCGTACACTTCCTCCGCTTCCTCTCCTTCCCCCAAGATTTTTCTTTCTCGTACTTCAACGGAGCGGGCGGGCTTTGAGCTTGAAGCCGAAAATAAATGTTGTTGAAGTTGAAAGATTGTCCTGTCTGTATCGCCCCTTTTGTGTCTCCACGTTCTAAATGTTTAAAAAGTACCAACACGCTAAAATAGTACAAGTTCCGGGATTTCATTTTAATTCCCCAAGTGTGATGCGGAAGCCGCGACACGGAGCCCCGGTCGTTTCCGCTCTTTGTTATCGCTAGGATTTGACAGTGCTCAATCACAATGCAAGACACACACAGAGCAACGCTCGCTTTTGCAATGCGCCGCCTAATAATGACATCTCTTGTGGAGACGTGCGCACATCCGTGCGCACGTCTCCACAAGAGACGTGCGCACGGATGTGACACGCACTTGCGCACTTGCCATTGAGCTAACACGCACTTGCGCAGTGTTAGCTCAATGGCAGCACTTTCTGTAAAGGCGTATTCACACCGGGGATGTAAGCAGTCGCGCGATCCAACTAAATCGCATCGCAAAATAAAAACAACAAGTAATTAGTTGGTCAATCTGGCGTGCGCGATGAGCGAGTCCAACGCCTTCGTTCGCGAGTCGCTTCTAAAAAAACTCTCGCTTCGAACGCCGTTGGTTGGCACGGCCCCTCCGCGACTAGAGTGCATCGCAAAAAATCGGGTCAGCAAGCGACTGCTCAAATCCTGTCACTTTTTGCCGCGATGGTCGCTTTTGCAATGAAAGTTATGGCGCGACTAGATCGCATCGCCGGTGTGAACGCGCCTTAATGTCGAACCAGTCTCACGGCGCGTCCCGGTATTGGCTTGTGTACCTACGCGCGAGTACAACATCTGGCACAATTTGCTTTGCAAAGCCTGCTCCAGCCGCGTCAAAACATTCAGCCAACCTTTAGACTGCTGAAATCAAGAGACACCCAAAATAAGATAAAGTTGCCAGCCGAAAAAAAGACTTGATTTCTATTCAATTAAGATGAAGACCACCCGCGTACATCAAATACCTCATCAGCCGAACTCCAAGGCAGTAAGCCTAGTTCTGGCACTTGTTTGGCAACTTTGATCCGTAGCTGCCAGCTGACAGCCGAACTATCGGGAAGCGAAGCCTAACTTGGACACTCGTTTGGCGACTTGGGCCCAAAGATGCCAGATGCGATCCGAACTACAAGCTAGTAAGCCTAACTCTGGCACATTTGTGGCGATTTTGGCCCGAATGTGCCAGGTGACAGCCGAACTGCCAAAAAGTGAAGCCTAACTTTGGCATTAGTTTGGCGATTTTGGCCCCAAAATCCCAAAACTCTGCCGAACTGCAAGGTAGTAAGCCTAACTCTGGCACATCTGTGGTGATTTTGGCCCGAATGTGCCAGGTGACATCCGAACTATCAAAAAGTGAAGCCTAACTTTGGCATTAGTTTGGCGAGTTTGGCCCAAAAATGCCAAAGATCTGCCGAACTACCGGGCAGTAAGCCTAAATCTGGCACTTTTTAGGCGATTTAGGCCCGAAGATGCCAGATGACATCCAAACTACCCGGCAGCGAAGCCTAAGTTTGGCACTTGTTTGGCGAATTAGGGCCAAGATACCCAGACTGTTGCCAAGGGACGTCAGGTTTGGCACTACTTTGGCTTCTTCGTTCTTTTAATGCCCTAAACAGCCAGGCGCAAGCCAAGTTTTGGCGCAGAACTCGGTGCTGCCTGGGTACCGTGTTAAATTTCATACCGTTTTTTTTCGGTAGGGCCGGTATCGTTACATATACCATACATGTCTAAACAGAACATAGACCGACGTTGAGCTCACACAAATTTCTCAGTCGACTCTTCACGGCGACGTCTTGGGGCGACTGTCTGAAATAATCGGCACCACAATTATTTGACAGCCACACCGGCTGTACCGCATAGCAAAGGAAACGTGCACGGCAACAAACCGATCATGACAACAAGCCGAGGATACGGCATCATCGGTCGACATTTGGAAACAGCCCGGTGCGCGTAGCGTGGGCCGTGACTCGTTCTCTGCCAACTCGGCGTCTTTTCGTGGCTCCTCACGTTGTGGCAACCAGTCGCAAATCCATCACCCCGCAACCGAAGCCGGAGTCGCCAAAAAGCGAAACAAAAATCTTCCGCCCAGTGGCTTCCGCTTCCGCTGCAGCGGCTTCCCTTGCTGTCCTCTGTGGCTGTTCTAGCTTCCTGGCTTCCCTGCTTCCCGTCGTCGCGGAGATGGCGGAGACGTAGCGGCATTGGTGCGTCGGCTCGTTCTACGTTTTACAGGGACAGATATTTGGCGGTCCGATTCTTTTTCCGACTCTGGCTCTCAACTCGACGGCGCCTCTCATAGTTCAACCAAGCGTGGTCAATTTGGGTCAGCGCAGCGCGGCCGGCTCGCTTCGTCCGATCGCCGGACCGCCGACGACTTCGAAGTTCGGCCGTTAGGCCTAGTATCCGAAGGCGTCTTTCTTTCCGTGAAGCAGGAAGAGAACCTTGTCCCCTTTTTGTTCAACTTTTAATTTATGTTAGGTGCGCTTCAGTGTAATCATGTGTGCCAAGTGTTCGTGAGTATTCTAAACTAGAATAGTTGTGCTCAATCGCGGTTTTTCATTTACGGAAATTGGAATTCGAGCCGATGAACGAGGAGCAATATTAAAAACGATGTACGACGATAACTTTTACCTGGGCGGCTTTAAAAAAAAAGCTGGTCATGGCTGAATGCGAAGCTGGCCCCAATGCGATGGTAAGCACTTGGAGCGTCTTTCTGAACTGCATGTAAGCATGTAAGCAATATAGCGAGCAACGAGACGAGCGACGGCGACAGGCTTCGAGTGCCGGTGACAAGCAACGAAGATTTCTGACGGTCACTAGTTGCGTCGCTCGGTTTAGGGGCATCTAGAAAACGTCGCTCACCGCCTTGGTCGCTTGCGCCAATCGCTTTCATGAGGTGTGTCTTGTCGCACGGCTGACTACCTGACAGCGAGTCCTCGTCGCTGTCGCTTGTATCGTCGCTCGCCAAATTGCTTACATGAAGTCCACCGCCCTACACGTAAATGCACTGGTGCAGTGGGTGCATGTAAATCAAACTAAGCTTTCATACAGCACGACCGTATTCTTGATCAACTCATACTATCCATTATTTTCACCCTGTCGATCACATTTATGCAAAACGGGGGCTGCTGGTTCGTCATATAAACCAACCATTTCTGTGTTTAATTAAAACACATCACATACCTAAAAATCCTGCTATCCTAGAGTATATGCTATAGGAATGTGTCGCTTCAGATAAATTTGTTAATTTATATTTTCAGCTCGTAGCCCCGAGAGATACTGCATCTGGCCTAAAGCAGTGTTTCGGATCTCCTTCCAAAACCTGAGGCGGGTCGTTGTCATTCAATACAGGAGTCGGTGGTGTCTCATATGGGCGTGTTGCTGGTGCTCCTTCCTGGATGATGCTACTGAGGGACAAGTGATCATGTTTGAGAAAGGCAAGTATGGCCGCCGTGAGTACATATATTGTTTTTACTTTTGCTCGAATCCACTTTTTTTAAGAAATGCGCAGTTCGCATGTGCGCATCTCCCAATACTTCTATAGTCGGAGTGTTATTATTCCAGGGAGGATAGGTGGCCGAGTGGGTTAAAGCACACACACAGCTCGGAGAACGTGGCGCGAAAGCTCGCTCTGCAGAACCGAGGGATCCTGCAATCGAGCCCTAGCCCTGCCCGCTTTCGATCTGGATGAACATCGTACCGGCGTGCGGTCGTGTATATCTACTGCGTGAGAACGTTAAAGACCCTAGGTCTTTAACGTCCTTTAACTTTAACAGAGGTATACACAGCGAAAAATGAAGGGTAGTGCGGATTGCTATAAACTTTGTAGGCATAAAAGAGATTAAGATATTGTCTGCGTCGCTCAAGGGACATCCGATGCGTTTCAGCATACAGACTCAGCACGGCCGACGTGCGAAATCACCTCTGGCTAGACGCAGCCCCAGGTGATGGATTGGGTCTAACATGGTCAAAGCAGATGGTCGTGCCGACGCATACACCACTGCACTGTAATCCAACCGCGACCGCAAAAGAGTGTTATAAATTCGCAGCATGCATTGTGTGTCAGACCCCCAAGTTGTGTGAGACATCACCCTATGAATATTGGAAGATCGTAGGCATTTTTGCTCTAGTTTTTCAAGAGGGGTACAAATGTGAGCTTTTTGTCAAATGTCACGCCTAGAAACTTATGTGCCTTCTTTACAGTGATGGCAAGGTTGTTAAGATGTAAGGTAGGATCCGGTGAGAACCCTTGACGCAGCGAAAAAGGAACAAAAAGTGTTTTGTTGGGGAAAAAACGAAACCCATTTTCGGCGGCCCACTTGCTCATCCTGTTGATTTTCATTTGCAGGTAACGTTCGCAACTATGCAGATTGCAAGAAGAAACTAAAATTTGCACATCATCCACGTACAAAGAATAATATACTGTAGGTGGTGTTAACTTAGCCAGGCTATTTATTGTAACTGCACAATGTGTGACACTACGCACGCCTCCCTGAGGATCATCATTCTCTTGAGAAAACACAGCGGATAAAGTGCAGCACAGACGGACTTGGAAAGTGGGTCCCATTAAGAAGTTTTGTATACACCGCAACATGCGACCCCGAACACCATAAGCATACAAATCCCGTAGAATCCCATAGCGCGACGTTGTGTCGTACGCCTTCGTCAGATCAAAAAACACAGAAAGACAAAGCTGGCGGTGTACAAATGCCTCACAAATAGAGGTTTCAAGGCGGACTAAGTGGTCTACTGTGAAACGTCCAGCCCGAAAACCGCACTGATTAATGTCAAGCACATCAATTCTCAGTCTCCAAGAAATGAACAAAACGTAGATTAATCATTCTTTCGTAGATCTGTCCCAAGCAGCTTGTGAACGCAATGGGACGGTAGTTAGTTTCTAGGGAACAATCCTTGCCAGGCTTCATAAGAGCGATTACATGAGCTCTTTTCCGAATTTCGGGGAATACAGAGCAGTGCCACAAGGAGTTAAAAAAGGTCAGCAAACTGCCTAGAGAATCAGGTGATAGGTGCCTTAGCATCTCATAATGAACACTGTCTGGTCCAGCAGTAGAGTGTTTTTTACACTAAGAGCCACTTCGAGCTCACACAGTGTTAAAGGCCTGTTGTGCGGAGCGTCACAAGAACCAACCAGATTGATTGACTGTTTCTCAGCTGTTGAACTGAACTCCTTAAAAGCTTCACTGCAGTTGCGTAAACTAGAAAACTAGAAACGTCTTGAAAATGTTCTCCAAGAGCATAAGCTTGATCTTTCAGAGACGATGAAGATGATGCAGGGAAAATGGGAATTCTGAAAGGTAAGTAGTCACCCCTAACCTTTCTAAGCCGATCCCACGCTTCCTATGCAGGTATAAAACTACTCAAGGACGTCCTATACTTTCTCCGCGAGTTCCCTTTTGCGTAGCGTCCTGTCCAGCGAGCTTTAGCTTTTTTTTTTTTTTTTTAAAACTCAAGCAAGTTTTTAGTAGTTGGGTATCTGCGAAAGATGCACCTAGCTTTGTTCTGGGACTTTCGTTTTGTTTTACTGTCAACGATCCACCATGGCTTGCATCCCTTAGGAAGACAACGAGACGTTTGAGGAATACTCCATGTGGCTGCACGTATTATAACCTCTGTGGCATAGTGTTGCTTCATCTGGATCCCTGTTTGAGATTATAAAATAATCAATTACTCCCTCCAATTGAAAAATGAACCAATCTGCCTTGTCCAGTTTCCACCAGGGCATTCGCATTAAAAGTGTCGG
Source organism: Ixodes scapularis (assembly GCF_016920785.2). Classification (NCBI taxonomy): domain Eukaryota; kingdom Metazoa; phylum Arthropoda; class Arachnida; order Ixodida; family Ixodidae; genus Ixodes; species Ixodes scapularis. Next base: position 48,954,492 of record NW_024609838.1, on the reverse strand, counting down.
AGGAGCTACAGTACCCTCTACAAGAATAGGGAAGTGATCGCTCCCAAAAGGATTAGTAAGAACCTTCCATGAAAAGCATGGAAGTAATGAAGGTGAAGTATTAGAAAGGCCAAATAGATGTAAATGAGTTGTGAGCTGAACTAAAAAAAAAGCTGTTCTGTCTCATTAAATATACACAAGTTAGATGATAATTAAACGGCTCAATTACTCGGCCTCGAGAGTGGAGGCGAGTACTGTCCCACATCAGGTAATGGGCATCAAAAAATGTCTTAAGAAAACAGGGTAAGGCAAAATCTTGAAAAAAAAAATTGTTTCTCTGTTTTTTTAGGGATTTGGATCTCCCAGGCTTTTCTGAACAATGCTGACTGTGCAATTTGAGCGTGCGTGATTTATCTACAGTGAAGATGTCCTTTTCCGAAACCTATGTGGTTACCGATCACTCCAACTTTTACACCTATGCATGATCTGCTTTCTGTATCTCTCCTATGTAGTGAAAAAAACAGTAAAAAAAAATCGCAGGTTTTCCCTAGGTTTAGCGGAATGCTTATTGCTCGTCCAGCAACAGCAAAAAACTGTCTAGCTTTTACTTTTTTTCCCATAAATCCTCAGACACTCCCAGTAATAGTCCCGACGCGCATACTTTTGCTTCTGCTTCGGCATGCTTCCACGGGCAAGGTAATTTATTATTTACTTTTACACTAGAGTTGGAATGTTAATCGAATGACGAAGACAAAGAAGGTATTTCAAAAGCGTCGCTTTCAGGGTAGTCGTCATAGGTCAATTTCTCATGCCGCCGAGTCACCGCAACGCATTCCGATGCCTGACGGAACGGCTACCACGTGTGCGTCTTCTTCGAAGCTGTCGCACTCGGCAGCACGCCTCGACGAGCTCAAGGCAAGTGTTAGTGACTGCGACTATGAACTCATTGACATCGACCTTCTTTTCTGTACCGTCACCGAAAGCTGGGTGTGTAAAGTGTGCGGTGGGGACTTGCAGCTGGTTGAAAAAGCAGCACTAAGAGCTGGCGTCGCCTGCCCCTCTTTTCTGAACTGTAAAAAGTGCTGTTGGACACACCGATGAGAGCGATGTCAAAACTGACAAATTCGGACCTCTACTTAGTGTTTCACCAGGATGATTCACGGCGCCGTTGTTGCTGGACGGTGACCGGCGACAACTTTACTTTGGAGGCAGGGCTAAACAGCTCGTCACAAAAGAGGCCCACAAAGCAAGACAGCAAACAAAGGAACTATATGTTGACTATGGAGATGACAACCTGGCTGGTGGCTACCGAACTGTCCCAGCAGCATGCAATTCTAGAGTGCAAGTTTATTATAAAGCGCCCTTTTTCACTTCAAAGTAAATTATCTCAAAACATCAATTCTTTGCGACGTTTGACCCTTTTTTTTTTGAAACCATAAAAACTAGAAGTATACTTTTTTTCACTAACAAGACAACACAAGGGGGAGTCTGCTGAACTAGACTTATAAAAATTAATCAAGGCCATTTTGTTTCACAAGTTGTTTATTGTCCATTTGGCATTAAAATTAGGAGGGGCCAGTAAAAACAAAAGCAAAAAGAAAACTAATATATATAGATAACAATATTTCTAGTTCAGTAAAGAGAACACAGAAAGATACCAACATGAATTCTCTAGCACTAGTAGATCCGAAGAAAAAGGATCACATAATAGGCTCAAACACATGGGCGGAATAGGGCCTACACTATTCCCTTAAATTAAGAAGGGCTGTGGAAGCTGCCCTACAAGCCCTTGGAGTTCGTGAAGTTGCAATGCAACGTTTGGTAGTAAATAAACAGACACAATTGTTACCAGGCGGTCTAAAAAAAGGCGTACCGCTACAGTTTTGAGCGGTGTGCAAAGAGGAACCTCCGAGCAGGGAACCCCACTCTGCACGACCACTGCTACACCACCAGGACTAGAGCTCGGACGGTCTTTGCGGAACACTTGATGAGGTCGCAAAATTCGTGTATGGTGTGTTTGAAGATGAGTTTCTTGTAAAGAAAGGGCAATACTCCGAAGCTTATCCATAAAATAACATCGTCGTTGTTGCGTAAGAGACCTCGACAGTTCCATTGCATAAAATGAAAGTTTCTCATTTAGGTAAACAGTACATGCATAAATTAATAAAAAGGAAGAGAGAAAGAGAAAATTAATGCTCGCCATTAAAGAGGTAAATTGATATAATCTATTTGGGAGCAGTCACAGGTTTCTCGCTTTTAAATATACGGTTTGGGGTTTGCCACTTCATGTCTTCATGGTCAGACGCAGGAGTAGGCGGATGAGTAGCCTCGTCCATCGCCTATACTTCCTCAGACGAGACTTTTCCTAGAGTTTCGGGTAGGTACGCAGCACGGGGTGGAAAACCCCCTCCACGACCGCCCCCCTACTGAAAAGGCAGGGGAGATACTGGGCGTGATAGTGCCCAAGTCCCTCTGTTCCTGCCCCTGAGGTCCTGAAGGGGCTGCCCGATGCTGCCCTTTGGATGAGGAGAACCTGTCCAGCGAGTTTTGGCGAGAGTGCCGCTCCTGCTGCTGTAACCTGAGTGATCATCCCACTCAGGTTACAGCAGCAAGTACTTCAGTTACTGCACGAAAGCCATCCAGGAGTGGAGAAGATGAAGTCCATTGCACGAAGTCACGTCTGGTGGGATGGGCTAGACCACAGTATCACGGCAAAGTTTCAAGATTGTCGTGAATGCCAAGAACATCACCGTTCCGATCGGAAAGTACAGTCAACCCCGTGGCCTTTTCCAGAATGGCCATGGTCCCGCTTACATGTTGACTTTCGTGGTCCATTCCAAGGACGTTATTTCCTGGTATTGGTCGACGCATACTCGAAGTGGGTTGAGGTCATACCGGTATCGTCACACTCTGCTGATGCTACGATCAAATGCCTTCGGAACATCTTTTCGACACACGGGCTACCAGATATTGTCGTTTCGGATTACGGTCCGGCCTTCGTAAGCGACAAGTACAGCGAATTCCTAAGCCGCAATGGGATCCGACGTATGCTGATTCTCCTTACCATCCCGCATCAAACGGAGCTGCGGAACGCGTCGTGCAGACCGTGAAAGGAATGCTGAAGAAAGCATCATTTGGAGATTTTCAGACCAAGATTGACAGGATGCTTCTGACATACAGAACTACAAAGCGTTCATTAGCAGGTCATAGTCCAGCTGAGCTGCTAATGGGCAGAAAGCTAAAGACAGCCCTAGACCTCCTACATCCGGACATGTGGAGTTAAGTACTCTGGAAGCAGCTGAAGCAAAAGTTACGCTGTGACCAAGGAGCACGCAAAGGCCCTCTACCTCAGCATGGTCAAAAAGTGTTTGCCCGAAATTTCAGGTCAGGGCCTTCATGGCTTCCTGGGGTTGTTATACAACCATCGAGTTCATCATCTGTGCAAGTGGAACTGAGAGATGGGACTCGTTGGAACCGTCATGGTGACCATCTTCGAGAACGTCGTCGTCCACCTGTGACACCCTACAGAGAGCACGGGGCAACCGACTCCTCAGCTGAACGAAACAGGTCAACCGGATCTTCCGGGAACGAAGATCATCATGGACCAACAACAGCACACCCGGACAGAGGACCTCCTCGAACTCAGGAAGTTTCATGCCAGACTTTGCCAACCGTCCAGACTCCGAGTAGTCCCCAAAAGCTAAGCTCTACGAGAGGAAAAAAGCCCGTAGATTGTTACAGACCTTAGACCAGAGTGACCCGAACTTTGACGTCTAGGTTGTGAGACAGTATTGTTGTTCCTTCGTATAAAAAGGGGAGGAGTGTGATGATAATGCTAGCGGCGCCATGCATTAGTGGCGCGAGAATGAAGACAAGAAGTGTCTGGCATCTCGAGCTGCCTGCACACGCACGCTGAGAACGACGGTGTTCATTTCTTCCTGTCCCCCGATTTACTCGGGAAAGCTTATAACACCTAGCACCTAAGGTGCAGGCGCCCCCTGCGGGGCTCGGGGTCCGTGGAGACGCCACCCTCCACACACTTGCTTTCACAGGTGGCCCCTGCAGGGTCACTTAAGGAATAGGTAAGAATAATGCTTATTTCGAGCGACATATCTAACACCTGGTGGCACGAGGACTCCCCTGCCTTGACGTTTATCAGGAGTCACTGGCAGGGAGATACTGCAATGCTCTTGTTGCTGGGATTACCTTCCCCCCTTCTCCTGGCCAGACCACATGAGAAGATTGAGTCCAAGCATGCGGCTACTAGGATTTCCAGATCTTGAAGCACCCAAGTAAATGAAAATAAAAACAAATCACACACAAGTACTTGGCAGAGATACATTACAAGGAATAGCATTTGCTTTCATAATCAGCACATAGAACGTTTTATTTTTAGACTTTGTGCTTGTACTTATAAAAAAAACACTGCTCCTTTACTGCCACGGCTATAGTTTCCCCCGAGGACAAGGCCATGTAGGCCTTGAAATGATGGGTACCTTATTGAAGCAAATGACTAAACGCGTTCCTTTAACCCTCTTTCGCCCCCAACCTGTGAGGTTTCTGTCAAATATTTACATTCAACTATAAAGAGTATAAAAATACTACTCCGAAGGAAAGATTCTTCTACCCTCATGCTCAACGCGTGTCGACTGAGGATACAACTCCTGTTGACACACTCCCCGAGCATGAGGGTAGAATTTACCAGCAGAGTGCAGCTGTCTGCATAGAAAGATTTTAGGTGGCGCACTAAGCGGCTAACCGATAAAAATGGGTACTACTCTGAGCAAAATGCCAAAAAAAGCTCCGATCACGACTTGGCACTAACAGGGGCTCACTGTATCTATATTATTGACTAAAGGGTACTTAATCATTATTGTCAACTACCTAATCAAACTAAGTATTCTCACCAACTTGAATTTTAGGAAAATTTCTAAATTTACAAGGTTAATTTACACCTGCTAAAGAAAAGCAATGGCAAAACCAACAATCGAATTTGCCTGCTCTCCAGTAGCATGACATCTATGGCAGGCAGACCTGCAGAATGAGCAAGCAGTCTAAAAAAACCTTCATCCTTTCCACTCTCGTGAAAAAGAAAAAGTAGCGAAGCCTTACTATAGTGAAAATTAAGTATTTATAAATGTAAGGATTAAGGTGAGATTGGGCAATTGGTTAGTTGAGAACCGTATTATCTCCGATTGCCTTTGTTATACCACGTCAACCGCCGAAGGCTCATGAATGGGAATGGGAGAATTCAAGAAGTCTCCGTTTACAAATATTTACATGTTCTTTTTGAAGAAAACTTATCATCGACCCCCCCCTATAAATAAGAATCATAAGAACATCTCTTGATCCATTGGCATCTTATAAAAAGTTTGATCTTTGATTCCAAATTGGTTAAAACTGCAATCGTATTACTCTTCAGTGCATTCTCATCTTAGTAACAGTTTATTGGTCTGGGGATTGACATCTAGGAGAAACCTCGAAAAGCTTTGTATCATGCAAGAAAAGGCAATACGCTGCATAGATAATTTAAATTTCATGGACCATAGTGCCCTTTACTATTTAAAACACAATTTGCTTAACGTCAACCAAATGTTTTATTTAAAACGTTTAATTTACATACGGAACGACATAAATAACGACCAAACGACTTGTTTGAGAGATTCCTTTGAAATAATACTCAATATGATTTAAGGCATGAATCCTATAGGATACCTCAGTATAAAACAACCCATGGAAACCAAAAACTAGAATACATGATACCTTAATTCCTAACCAAACACCCAGATGTTATGGGTATAGATTGTACTTATTAGTGTTTCACGTTGCAGCTTCAAATACGATTTAAAAAGGTATCTTCTGTCACGTGGTTCGGAATAAATTTGAACGTCAAGTTGTCTTTACGTGCACTGTGTAAACTGTTATGAACATGTCTATTTTAGCTACTGTATAAAATATTATGTGCAATTTTCATCCTTGTGGAGGTAATGGTACCAATGATATTGCACTGCTGTTTCTTGCCGATGTTTTGTTTTTTGACGATGTTTTGTATCTGTTTTTTCCCATTGACTGCTGATGCTGTGTACTGAAGGGACTGGACCTTGTCAGTCATAGCTTATATGTCTTTTGTCCTTTCTCCTTGTGAACTTTTGTCTAAAATAAAAAAAAAAAAAAAAAAAACACTAGCCGTTCCTCCACCATTTCCTACATCGGTAGGTGCTCTGGTACTGGTGGGTAGGCAGAGAGAGTATTTTTAGCTGTTAGCGGTCGCGAACCGGGGCACCACGCCTTTCAGCAGGGAATCTCGGCACGTTCTGCACGCCGGTTTTTTGCAGACGTCCGCCGGCTCGATACACTGCAGCAACACGCACGCGCCCGTTTCTCGACTCTTCTCGTCCGACACGCCGCCTATCGTGAATAAGTCTCCGGTGAACCAGAGACGGTCGCAGACGGAAAACGGGACGCCAAGCGGGTTCTCAACGAAGTCTTTCCGGAACCTCGCCGTCGCACCCGGGAACTGTTTAGCCGGCGTGGAGCGCAGTCGCCGCCGGGCCTCGCGCATGCGCTTAGCCTCCGTAGCCCGCAGGTGCCGTTTACATCGCTCGTTCCGTTTTCGGCGGCGGCTTTCCAGGCAAGCGATGTGCTCTTCTTTCGCATGGGAGCCTGAAGCGATGGACGCAGTGGAAGTCGAGACAACAGCGGATTCAAGTGGGTTGCGGACCCATTCGCTCTGCTGCGTACGTCGCCGTTTTTTCCGCACCCAGTCTTCTTTCCCCGAAAGGGCACGCGCACGGCGCATCCCGAGTCTACACCGAAACTTATAAGAGCGTAGGAAACAGCGCGCAAAACAGTCAAAGACGAAGAAACACATGACAAGTGCTACGCTCGTCACGTGTTTCTTCTTCGTCCTCGACTGGTTTACGTGCTGTTTTCTACGATGATTTCCCACCAACTCGCCCAACTATCCACTCTTCTGTGATAGCTGGAAAGGTTGCCGCCTTCTACGAGAGACGGCGGCAACCAGACTGGTTGTGTGCTTGCCGCCGTCGCTTATAGATGGCGGTAGCTGTCCAGAGGATTGTGGAGGTTTGTGTCGACAAGATTTTCGTACCGGACACGATCCTGGGGAACCTAGCCCTTAACAGCTCAGCTGTAAAACAAGGTATGCCCTATGCATATTTTGCTTCGCGCTGCAGAGCAAGTGTTGGAAGGAGGTTTCACGGTATGCACTTTTCACAACCGAATTTCTTGCTATCAGTTGAGAACAAGTTTGAGTAGTGAACTTGTCCTCGCCACTGGCATAACGTTCTAGCGTTGACCTTGGAGACACAAATAAATTTGTAAATAAAAACGAAAAAGACCAACCTTCATTAAAAAAACTACCTTTGGCAAAAAAAGTTATCTTGACAAGCATATGTGGGATATAGCTTTACAGCGTCTTTTCGTGTGCTTAACCGATTTTGAGGCAAATCGTTGACAATGAAAATAAAACGACTGAGTACCATTAAGGGAAAGACAGAAAAGATGCATACGTACAACAGAAAAAATTAGATCCACCACGAGCAGGAAACTTTGGTGAGGCTCTCGGAGGCACCTCCTGCAACGGATCTGCACAAACCACAGAACAAGATCCGGTCAGAGCTTGAAGCGATTAGGCGCTTCACACCATAAAGTTCCAGAAGCAGCTGCAATTGGAAACGAAGTGCATTTCATTTATCTGCAGAACGGAGAATTAACAGCTAGCATGCATTCATTAGGTGATACTGTCATGAATGCGCCGACTTTTCGATGCAGCACTGTATCACCACATGGTTAATCGTGCCGGACAACACTAAAAACCAGAAGCATTATTCCAAACTACCCCGGCTTAATGTTAACCACGGCAGAATCTTCAAGCCATCCTTGTGAATTCAGTGCAGAAAACAAGCCATTTGACCTTGGAGTTGGACGCCATTTTGCATCAAGCTTATAATCACGTGTCACGCTGTTTTTGGTGTAGTGGTTTGTAGTGCCAAACGTAGTCCAGCTTAAAGAAATACAAAGTATAGACGTCTGTGAGCGGAGCGCTGATCTACTCGTCCGCTTCATTGCGAAATAGGTACTCAGACATTCCAACCGGAATGTTTGCTGCCTGTAACCACACGACCAGCTTGTGCCCAGAAATATTTTGAGCTGAGAAGATGAATTCGACCGTGCCGTTATTTAACAAGCAGTTTTACGAATGTTAAATATGACTGACTTACAAAGAGACTGCGTCTCAACCACTAATGACTTGGGATACCTAACTGAATACTGATATATTAAGTAAATGGAAAATAATTTTCTGGCCGGCATTTTATTTTTCAGCAGGCTGGGTCGACGACTCATTATCGAAGGAGTCGATCTGTAATAAAAGAATACAACAAAAGTATGTCTCACAACTTGTTTTGCGCCCCCCTCCCCCCCCCCCCCCCCCCCAAATGATCTGTTTTTGAAGGCAACACACAAGTTACTTGATTCAGAAAATGACTCAGGTTTACAAATGCATGCGCAGTAAGGGCACTCGCCAAGCCTATTCTCCTCAGTTCTGTCCAGGTTCAGCCGAGTTAGAGCATAGAAGTACACGCTCACTCACAGAATGAGGAAGGCAGTGAGAAGTCTCTTTTGTACCGCCACAAGCCCGTCTCATAAGCCTCGAGTGAGAACATCCGTCCAAAACGGAGTGAAAAGTACAAGCGCGTGCTGGAGGACAACCAGCCATTCTCCTCTTGACGTCGGTTATACTACATTTCTTTAGGCCATAATTTTAAATGAAAAAACGTATGGCAAATATGCAGTCCACCTTTGACCATAATACCGAATTTTGATAAAGATAGCAACAGTGTATGCATATTGCCATCCACGATTTTCCAAACAAGTGCTCCCGCCTATCGGAACATCTACACTAGTGGGCGCGAGTGGGTTCAGGACTGAGAGGCTAGAAAACGAAGCGTTCACAAGGCTCGTCTGGGCCTTTCAACCTTGCAGGTACATTCGTCGCAAATCCCCTTTTTTTTAGCCAAAATGTCTTAGAATGAGCGAATCTTGTCCTCGTCTGACGTAGACCACTGAATCGTGATTCCTCAAATTGTGCGAATCCTCCTTCAAACGGGAGTACAACCTGCAAAAGAACTCTGTTGCGCTGCGGCACGCGTTGATGCTGCCTGCTTCATAGGAAAACCACTGTTTGTCTTGACCGCATCCCACAAGGTACAGTCAACAACGTTTAACGAATTAAAATAAAATTCATATCATTCAATATACACAGATATGCTCACAAAGTAACGACACCATGATTGTTGTTGTTGGTTTTACTCTTGCATTCGAACAAAATTGACCTCCTTTTTTTCCAATGTACAGTAAAACCCCTTATTTTCGTGGCACCCATTTCTTCTCGAATCGGTCACAGAGGACATAATCACGGCCCTTATATTACGCAAAATTAAAGGCTGCGAAAATTAAGGGCTCGCCAACATTAAGACGATTACAGTAATTCTGCGCGTCATATGATGTTAACATTTCAAGGAGGCTGACAGTATTGGTTTAAGAAACAATTTGCCTTTGCAAAGAACGCCCTTCTCAAGGTTAGGCACGCGAGGTTCTTCTACCCCATGTATAAGGTGGCAGATTTGTTTCAGCAGAGCTTTTGGTAAAAAGGAGTCTCAAAACCGGCTATACTCGGCAAATACTATTTCTTTTTCTGCTGCATTGTAAAAGCTAGAGTTGCTTCCACATTGCTTCAGCCCAGCACTGTTGCGACAGCATGTGGTTTACTGTGGCATCTCATTCGCATGGTCCAGAAAAACTAGCACTGACGAGCTGGAAGCACTCCCGAATAATAACACGCCGTCTATAGAGGGGCGTTCATAAAGTTCGCATTATCGGCATAAAAAAAAGCGGAACTAAACAGGCATCAACATGAGCGCGTGTCCCTCTAGTTTTCGCACAGTATAAACATCGCATGCTGTATACTTCGTCTCACCCTAGCATGGACTAACCGCGAAGGCTGTGCTAGCGCGAGCGGCCAACCTTGACAGCCTTGACTAGAGCACTTGCTGCACGAGCGCTCGTGCAGCCGCTGCGGCTTCATTGAAAGCGACTAGCTCGCGCTTTTAGCACGCGCGGCTAACAATAGTCCATACTAGGGTGAGACGAAGTATAGTAACTCGGAACGCCGCTAGGGAGTCGAAACAAAAATGGCACCGCCCGTCATTGGCAAGCCCATGCAGTGATTCATATTTTTTTTTTTATTTGACGGGAAGCAATACCAAGGATATTCATTCCAATCTGGGAGCGTTTTTCGTGGACAACGCCCCAGTTTATGATACTTTGGTTAAATGGCGCAGACGCTTCCAGTGTGGCCAACTAAAAGGAAAGCTTTTCAAGAACGGCGACCAAGTGATTGCTGTAGTGGAGCGATTCCTGAACACTGAAAACGAGGAATTCTATAACAATGGCTTCCGGCATGTGGTGCATCGCTGGAAAAAGGAAGAAACTTTTGGTGGCGAACAAGTAGAGGAAGTCTTAACACCTATTCAAGTTTGATTGCTGAATCTTTATTCCTTTGTGACAGTAATACGAACTTTATGAGCGCCCCTCGTGGAAGCATTGAGAGAGGCGCACATGCGAACTGTGCATTTCTTGAAAGTGGATTCGTGAAAAGGTAAAAACAATATGTGTGCTTACGGCGGCCATACTTGCCATACTTTCCTTTCTCTAGCACGATCACTTGTCTCTCGGTAGCGCAATTCAGTAAGAAGCACCAGCAAAACTCCCCCGAGACACCGCCGACTCCTGAATTGAATGACGACCCGCCTCAGGTCTTGGGAGTTGATTCAAAACACGATCCGAAACACTGTTTTAGAAAGAGGTTGTATCTGGCAAGGCAAGGGGCTAAAAATAAAAAAAATTACATATTTATCTGATGCGATACATTCCTGTAGCATAAACTCTAGGATAGCAGAATTGTTTAGGCCAGTGATGTGTTTTAATTAAACACAGAAATCGGTTTGGCATATATGATGAACCAGCAGCCCCCGTTCTGCATAAATGCAATCGAAAGGGTGAAAATAATCACTAGTATGAGCTGGTCAAGAGAACGCTCAAGGTGTATAAAAGCTTCGTTCAATTTACATGCACCTCCTGCACCGGCGCAGAAAAGTGTAGGACGGTGAACTTCATGTAAGCGATTTGCCGAGCGACAAGACAAGCGACAGCGACGAGGACTCGCTGTCGCTTAGTCAGTCGCGCGACAAGACACACCTTATGAAAGCGATTGGTGCAGGCGATCAAGGCGATGAGCGACGTTTTCGAGAAACCCAAAAACCGAGCGACGCAAGCAGCGAAATTGAGAAATCTTCGTCAATCGTCGCCAGCACTCGTAGCTTGTCGCCGTCGCTCGTCTCGTTAATCGCTCTATTGCTTACATGCCGTTCAGAAAGGGCGCTCTAAGTACTTACCGTTGAATTGGGACCAGCCAAGCATCCAGCCATAACCAGTTTTTTTTATGCCGTTCAAGTAGAAGTTAACATCATACATCGTTTTCAAACATGGCTCCTCGTTCACCATCTCGATTTACATTTTCGGTAAATGAAAACCCTGATTAAGCACAAATGTTCCAGTTAAAAATTTTCACGAGCACTTGGCACAGATGTTTATACTGAAGCGCACCTAACATTTTATTTAAAAGTAGAACGAAAAGAGGACATGATCCGCTTACAGCTCCACGGAAAGACAGGCGCCTTCGGATCCTGGGCCTAAGGGCCGAACTTCGAAGTCGTGGCGGTCCGGCGATCGAACAAGGCGAGCCGGCCGCGCTGCGGTGACCCGGGCTGACCACGTCTGGTTGAACAATGAGAGGCGCCGTAGAGTTGAGGGCCAGAATCGGAAAAAGAACCGGACCGCCAAACATCTGTCCCGTAAAACGCAGAACGAGCCGACGACCCCCCTGCCGCTACGTCTCCGCCATCTCCGTGACGACGGAAGCGGAAAGCCGAAGCCGGGAATCTAGGGGAGCCGGGAGCCGCGGCAGCCACTGGGCGGAAGCTTTACTTTTCGCTTTCCGTTTTCGTTTTTTGTGGTGGGTTTGCGGCTGGTTGCGACGGTTGCGACGACTAGAGGAGCCATGGAAAGACGTCGAGTTGTCCGAGTACGAGGGACGGCCCACGGTACGAGCAACAGATCGCTTGCCGCTGTCGATCGGTGATGCGGTATCCTCGGCTTGGTGTCACTATCGGTTTGTTGAAGTGCACGTTGACTTTGTTATGCGGTACGGCTGGCGCAGTTGTTGAATACTTGTGGTGCACATTATACGAGGCAGTCGCCCCAAGACGTCGCCATGAAGAGTTGAGCGAGGGATTTGTGTGGGGAGTTCAACGCCAGTCAATGGTCTGTTTTGACATTTATGGTATATGCAACGATGCCGGTGGTAAACGATGGACATTTAGTGGGAAGATTACGGGCGTGTTTCTGCATGTATGATTTGGTGATACCGGTGGTTTTGCGGTATAAGCGTTGTTTGGATAGATGAAGATCGCCTACGTCATCGGACGTAATATCATGCCAGCCACACCGAATCGTATTGGCAAGCAAACTGACTCCCAGTATAGACAGACGCGGAGCCATAGCCGTGTCGGAATCTCCAGTTTTGCCGAGCGCCAAATCAAACAAACAGCATTCATAATAACAAGAACTTATGTTGTGTCATACAAGAACTGTACAAGCAGCAAGTATGTTTCTTGTACCTTTTTCCAATAGGGTAACGGGACCGAAATCACCTTTATTTGCGCTAGAGTCTCAACTGAAAAAAAAATCTAACGTTCCAGTAACGGTTACGGTTACCGTTTTCTGTTGATATCGGTTTCATTTCGTTTTTTTAAGATTACAATTTTTTGCGTTTCGGTTATCAATTATATGTTCCTGAAAAACGTTTTTTTTTTTCGGTTTCTCGAAATTTTTGTTTATTTAAATGCTAGACAGCCGTTTTATAATCAAAGGTGTGAAGTAGTCGCAGATATGATACCACAGGAAATTCACAATACAAGATCACAAAAACGTCTCAGTACTTCAAATTGGTCAAACGTTCCACACGTCTCTAGCTCCAAACATTGTTCACTGCATCTGTTTGCATCATATAGCTTGATAGCCAAGCTTACATGTTACCACCGCTACTCGGGGATCATAGCAGTGTATACAATTAGAATAAATCTTGCTATTTTGTTGTTCATCAGCGTTCGTCAACAACCGAAAGAGGGTTCCCCCTGGGTTCTGCAAGAACAATTCGCACCTTCTCGTCCCAGGAGGCTATAAGGGGCATGGAGGTGGCGTTTGTATTCTCGATACATGGAGCGAAGGGTAAGGGAAGTAGGTGTGGCCACGATATCTTCTCATCCAATGAGGAGCCCGTCAATGGGTGCCGAAATTTATTTTTGGGGCAAACAAACCTCGTTGCCATGTCATTGCCGTGGCAACGCTGTTGTTTGCTCCAATATTTCATGGCACCGTCCACTGAATCGGTGTCGAACAGGCGAGATTTGGAGCCCAACACTTGCCGGACCAGTTGGAAGTCGGCGTGCAGCGGACGCTCTCGACACCGCGCCTGGAGCGTCGCCTACTGGGTGTATCAAGGAGTGGCCAGGCTTTTTAAATCGACCGCAAAATTCGGTTTCTTAACCCATCGCGCTACCACTTTGTGCAGTGTTGCCAACAGATGGTGCATTTTTTTTTGTAAAATTTACAAAGAGCGAACTTACATGAGTAAAAAGTAAAGAAAGAAAAAGGCTTAGCTCCTATGGAAATGCGGCGAAGCCAAACGTCATCAAACAATACGGCGCCGTTTCGCACGGGAGGCAAGAGGTGGAGCAAGCGGTCGCGATGCCAACTGCCGTCAACGAACGAGCATACGGCGTCGAGAGCCGACGTCATTAGCAGACGATCTTTTCTACTCAGAAGCGGCGCGAGCTTTTCTGATATTAGTTGCCAATGCATCATTTTATCATTCTTAGAGATAAAACATATTGAGTGGACAATATTCAATTAGAAAAATGGTTTGTACGATATTTTCACTGTTTTTTTCGGCGTACCGATGTCGTCTGCTTTGCAGTTCCTTGTTGTAATCGCGCCTGATTTTGTTTCTGCGACTGTCGCCGCCTGCGGAACGCGCTCCGCTTTTCAGTCAATAAGATTGTCTGCTCTAGACGCCAGCTTTCGGCGCCGTATGCTGGTTCGTTGACGCAGTTGGCATCGTGAACGCTTGCGCCTTCTCTTGTCTCCCGTGCAAAACGGCACCGTATTGTTTGAAGACATTTGGCTTCGCCGCATTTCCATAAGAGCTAAGCTTTTTTCTTTCTTTACTTTTTCCTCAGGTCAGTTTGCTCTTTGCAAATTTAACAAAAAAAATTGCACCATCTGTGAGAAGCGCTGCACAAAGTCGTAGCGCGATAGTTTAAGAAACCGAATTTTGCGGACGATTTAAGAGCCTGGCCACTCCTTGATACACCCAGTAGAATGAGTTGTCGCAGCGCGGCTTTGGAAAGCAACCGCGTGTCAGTGGTCGTACGCATGAACGCTGAGAATGGCATCGCGAGTTGAGAAAGCCGTACAAACCCTGCTTCCAGAAGGTGTTGGTTTCACTCCGCCGTGATGAAAATTTGGGATCACATCAAAACATCTTTTGGTGCGCCGATCGAATCGAAAGCCAACCGCGAGAGCTGTCCGACGAAGCAGATAGCAGGCACAGAACAGACGTAGTTTAAGCCTAACGACAGAGCGGAGAGCAGACGATGGGAGGTTGGTTGAATTTAGTTTGGATGAGAGCGCGTCGGTGCGCGAGACAGTCTTGGATTGGGTTCTTTTTCCGGCGTCGCTGGCTATGACGTCATGCCGGGTCCTGCCCTATTTAAACGTCCTTGTTCTCGTCGCTCTACATGGTGTTCAGGAAACTTCCGACCGCCATGACATTGAGCCGAAAACACTTCCGGTTTGGGTTTTGTTTGCATACTTTTAAAGGCCAACATCACTGCTATGTTTGGCGTGTTCTGCAATGAAGTCTGTCCTCAGTAATGCTTTCCGCGACCGCGGGCTTCTTGAAGTGTTGTAACTTTCTGCCATCGAGTGGTCGAATTTCCTGGAGCAGATCTCCGCGAAATAAAAGATGCAAGCAGCGACCCCGCGGTCGTCGTAAGGGGTCTATCTCTGTCACGTGAGCGTCAATTTCACGCTCAGCGCTAGGATCGCTTAATTTTAAAATGAAATATGCACACATCCGACTCTCTCGGACAGCGAAGAAACTTGATCGAAAGAATCACCACTTCACTTTTTATACAAATAGGAGATTGATCAAAATATTAATTAATAATCACCCAAATTTAACTTTATAGTTTAACCTGAACCCAGGTATTTATAACATAGACAATCCCACAGACCAACTTTTACTGCACAACAAATTTAGCAATTAAGAGAATAGTGTTTATTATTAATTTTATTGTCTTACAGCACAATTTTTATTTACGTTATTTTTCGGGCGGCTTATGTGATTTATTTACGTTATTGCAAGCAGGCGGCTTATGTGAGAGCTTTTTACAAACTTCAACGAAAACCCACCGACGAACTAAAAAAAAGAATAGAAAGCAAACGTAAATGTTGAGAGTTTATATCAGCGAAGGACTTCATTTCTTTTTACACGAAACTGAACTTAGAGTTCCGTTTCACGTCAAAAAAACAAACAAAAAGAAACATCAATTTTTTAGTTTTCGAGTTAGATTTTTCCTTCCAGCTTGCAATCAAGAGTCTGTTTGTGACAGGATTAAACCAAGACACAAAGCATAGTATGAAACAACTTGATTTCATTACTCGACCATGCTGTCAAACGCAACACCACGCGTGTGTGTCTGCCCAAACAGATTATCGTAACAAGTCACCCGTCAAACTAGTTTTCTTACCTTATCGCCTGCGTACAAGAATCTATATTAGCCTTTTGACGCCGGCGTCAGAACCGCAATCACCTGACAATCCTTCACGGGATCACCGCGGTAGGTTTATATTGTCAAAATCACAATACCTCCAATCGCCGTCGAAATCACGCTGCTTGTTTCAGTGCGCAGCTCTTAGCTAGGCGCTCGTTTCTGGGTTGAGCGGCGTCGCCGTCACCGTCGGCATAACCGCGCATTGCATTATGGGACGTTTCCAATAACGACGTCCGAAGTGACGCCGCAAGGGTCACAATGGTCACGAGTGACGTCACAATTGTGACGTCACCCCTGCCCTTCCCTCCTCTTCATTAAGAGCAACGCTCTAATTCGGCATTACAGAAAGTAGTAAATGCCATGATTTTTTTCTTTTGCGGAGAACACGCGACGCCATCGTACACACTGCAACAGCTCTGCTCGTCGTCGAACACGCACCGCTCGCTTTTTTTCGGGACCAGATCGAGCACGAGCTGCACAATTCTTCACATCCTCCTTCATCTGTCCGACTGACGTAGCCTAGTTTCACTCTGGCCGGCTAGAACACTCATGGTGACGACGCGCATTTGACGAAGCAATGCCGTGCTTGCAAACGCTGTCCAGTACACGAAAAACACAAAACAATTACATTTCTCGGCTTATTTGTGGGCGTCCAACTTAGTAGAAGGTCAAACGTGTACACAAGTTTCCAGTGACACGTCAGGTGGGGCGAAGTAACTTTTCTCACGGAACGGAGGCCAAATCAAACGAGATGCGGTGCTTTTTCTTTGTGCCGTATTGCCCAGAAGCCCATCAATCTATCTTACGTCAGGTTTTTGACATAGCTTTTTTTTCAATTTTCCTTCGAGAAAAACTTAACAGACGCGCGCGCCCATTCTTGCTCATTGAAACGAAGGCAAGAAGCTGGTCGTCCGGAACGTTTCTCGGCCACATAAAGGTCGGACATTAGTTGTTTATGTTTACCGTGGAATACCATGGATAGTTCGTTACGATTGTAGGAGAGGAGTGTGGCAAATTTAGAAACAGGAACGTTTTATCATAAGCTCGACCTCAACTAAGTTTTCTTATTCCTAAATTTAGATTGAACGAAAATGAATTACCAGATGCACCACTTGCTGACGCTAACTTTGTCAAATGGCAATGAGCGCTGATATCTTTGACCACTGCTGGATTGCGCTTCCCCACTCCGCGAGTGCAGCCACCGGACGGCCATCTTGCATGTCGAAAAATCGCCTTTTTGGAGCGTTGCGGAGGCTGGCGGGAGCGAGCTGAAGACACGGTTTCTCCTCTTTCGTCGTCATACACCGAATAAGTTTTTCGGTGATTTTTTTTTTTAAAGCGCGGTGCCGCAGGAAAAAGGCACAACTCGTCGAGAGCAAGTTTGATCGGTCTCACTCCTGATGGAGGTTTTACGTGCCAAACCAACGACGGGCATCTGGCAACGCTGATCAAAGCTTCCATCGCACGCCAAAGTGCTGCTTCTCTGTGCCTTCCCACGCTCGGATACAGATCAAGAATCGACGCCGCGGCAAAGGTTTGAAGGTGTGTGGCGCGTCGATGTCTTTGCATCATATATCGACCACAACTTGAGTTGTGAATCGTCCAGCTGTTCCGTCAAGTTGCTATTAATAAAAGGGAAAAAAACTGGGGTTGCTATTATGCACTATTAAACATGGCTCTGTTCCAAATTTACTCGATTAGATCACGCGGCAGCACAACTAGAGAGCTATGCTGTAGAGCAAGGTACAGCGCTAATCACACTTGTCTATAACGCGCGAGCGAGCGGCTTTCTCCGGGGAGCGCTGGCTTGGTGGCATTCGCGGAAACTAAGCTAGTCGCGTGTCGCAACATGGAACGGCCCGCTCGAGGGGTGTCCTGCCCTCCTGCCCGCTCTATCAGCTTGACAAGCGATAAAAGTAATGTGCTTTATGATATATTTTTGTTTTTTGATGACGACATCGTTGATACGTTTTCATGCTTTGGTGTGTTTATTGTTCGGGCAACGATGTTCGTAAAAAACGTGCGAGGAGCCTTCCGCGTTCACTGCCAGCTGATAGAGCTGGCAGGAAGACACCACGACACCCCTCGAGCGGGCCGTTCCATGTTGTGCCACGTGACTAGCTTAGTTTCCGCGAATTCCACCAGTCTAGCGCTTCTTGTTGAAAGCCGCACGCTCGCGAGATATAGACAACTGTGATTAGCACTGTGCGCTTTCGAACACGAAAGTATAAAACGGCGAGATCCAACATTTCTTGAGCATCGACCCATATGGTCGTGTGCATTCATTCGACATCGCCGCCACCATCCCCCTCTTCCGTCGCGACTGAATCAAGCTCGTTTCTGGACCGCGTCTGCCGAAAGCTGCAAATATTGTTGTCATAGTAAAGTAACACTGCGCTCCCATAGGCACATACGTCTTCACGTACATTGCGCTCGCAAAAACAAAATACGCACGGCGTCGATTCTTGATCGGTATCCAAGCGTGCAGA
Source organism: Ixodes scapularis (assembly GCF_016920785.2). Taxonomy (NCBI): domain Eukaryota; kingdom Metazoa; phylum Arthropoda; class Arachnida; order Ixodida; family Ixodidae; genus Ixodes; species Ixodes scapularis. The sequence goes on along the minus strand of NW_024609838.1, from coordinate 48,936,044 downwards.
GGCATAGAGACACAGGAAGCTCTGATCAGGCTCCGAGACCGGCAAATCTTGCTTTCGACGGGTTGTGCCTTTTTCCTGCGGCGCTGCGCCTTCATAAACGGTTTCACGTGTTCTCACGGGTGCGTTTCACCGTGTACATAAGGTTTTAAAAATTCCTCGGCGAATGACGACGAACGACCAGAAACCGTGTTTTCAGCTCGCTTCCGCCAGCGTTCGCTACGTTTCAGAAGGCATATTTTCGACGTCCAAGACGGCCGTCCGGTGGCCGTACTTGCGGCTGCAGCGACCAAGCGGGATACGTGATCAAGTTTCCTCCTTGAGGTCATCCTTTAGTGAAACTAATATTTTTAGCTTTCGGGTAATATGGATTCATATCGGTTACCGGTAAATAATTTCCGGTTCTAGTTACGGTTATGGTTTTCGTGAATTTCAAATAGCGGTTTCGTTCCGGTTACGGTTATTAAAAAAATTTCGTTCCTAAATGGTTTTCAGTTTAGGTTACGGCTAGGGTGTGAGCCCCTGAGTTGCGCTACGACGGCCTCTTCATTTTTTCGTTTCCACGAGCGAGAATTCAGCTTTCTTTTTTTTTTCTTTTTTTAAAGTCCGCTTTTATTCGTTTCAATATCAGCGTCAGATTTGCATGTTCACAGTCGACTTCTTCAAGAGTATACCGACAACGCAGTAACGTATGTGGTTCGAAATTTCCTTTTGCTTCATCATCCGGAGACGATCTTAAAGGGATGAACCTGCTCGCCTATTCGAAAAAACGGGCTCAAGCAATGCATTCATGGGAAATGAAAATTGCAGCCAGAAAACGAATTGATCGAAAAGAACAGGAATGTTGAAACGTAGTTATGTTCTGAAATCTTTGTACCTTCTTCTTTTTCAAGAAACAGGGCGAAGTGGCATTTGTGTTTTGTCCCTGGCTGACATAAGCTGTGACAAAGAGTTTTTTTTTCATGAGTGCCCTATAATTGCACCTCGAAAGCTGTAACATCTTTCCCACGCGAAGAAAGTGTCCTTCACCCATGAGGTGGCACCTACTTTTTATCATTTAAACCAGCGAATACGCGTGAATTTTTTTTTTTTCATTGGTCACCTCGCATGGAGATAGGCAAAACTTTTGCGTTTTGGAGAATTCGTCACTTGCGGAAACTCCGAGCTCGCCTGGGGCGCTGCAATCACTTTTTGCCCGCGCTCCGCTGGTTGCCAGCATTAGCTTACATGGTATTTGCCTCTACCTCGTTGGTCCGCATGAGCCACAAAGTTACGAAAGCCTTCGCCACGCGTAGCGTAAAACGCTCGGAAACGTTTTGCACGCACGTGGCGCTAGTGAGCAGGCGTATTAGGAAAATGTTTGTTTCATGACACATCGATTTAATGCCCATAATGCCTACAGCATAAGCGATATAAAAAAAACATGAATGCTACGAATGTAAATATTTATGTGTATTTTTTATCTCAAAATTAAACAAGCCATATTTTAATGCGAGTTTCTATAGGTTCCACTATATAGTTATTAAAATGTTCGCTAGAGGTTGAACCGGCGCTAGTGTCCTATGGCAAATTAATGCAGACAGCAACAAGTCGAAAATTGGCTTCCCACGTGAGAAAATGGCACGAATAATTTGTACTTACTAAATAGATTGGAACCTTTCTCAGTCACGCAGATATAATAATTGGTCAGTTACGGCGTTTTTATTTTAAATTTGCGGCATGAAAAACGGTGCTAAAACCGCTTCGTACCTGTATTTATGCAGACTCTCGGACATTGTTACCACAGCTGGAAAGCCTGGCGTCGGTGCTTTACAGCATGAGGGATATGCGGAGAGCAAGCCGTGTGCTTCTGGCGCAGGAGTTCCGGTGACGTCAGAACGACGCCGAGCTCTGATTGGCTTTGATTGAAAGCATAGTTGGTAGACCTCAATGCTGGATGCCTTGAGGTCCACCCGCTATATTGTTCAACCACCCAATAAAAGCTCGACTTTCTGACATCATCGCAACCTGAGTGCGCGAAACAGACAAATTTGAGCCCGCATACGTGCCAAACAAACGAAGAAAATGTGGAAAAACAAGAGAAGTGGCAAGAAATACGTAGTAACACTGTATAAGTAACTGGTAGGCCATGCAGACGATAAACAAATTAAAAGCCAAAAATGGAGTCCAATTTTCAATAAAAAAGTGCTTCTGTATTCTTTCAGCTAATAAATACGTGCGAATATGCTTGTTCTGCGTTCAAAACAACACCCGCAGGCTCGAAATCTTTGAGAAAAGGGAGAAGCCAGAGAACAGCTGCCCGATAAACGCTGCCCCACATAGTAACTAACAAAAAGACACACATTTCATAGCCCACATACTTTATTCCTTACGTTTCGAATGTTCCGTAACCGCTGGTAAAGATGCATGATGAAGTCATTTTCATAGAGTGACAGGACGTCAACATTAACTATATATTAGCACCCCCGGAACGCTGGCGAACCTTTAACACTCCCTACATTCCTTTTGATTGTTATTGTGCTTAGAGTCCTCACTCCTTTTCACAACCTGCCATAAAACATAGGTTTGGGCCTGAATATTACGAAGTTTAAGAACGTTCAGTGGTAAACACGAATGCTCTTACTAAAGCAGTTACACTTTTAAAATATTAATAAATGTAGATACTATTTGGTGCGTCCCAAATAACAAAAGTTATTCATGTTATTTTTTGTTGAAGAGACGAAAAACACGCACGTTTCCTCACAGGAAGGCACAGGAGCACCGGAAACATAGACAGGGCGCTGTCTGCTTCAATTCGTCTCCCTGAGGTCGCATAGGCACTAGCGTTAGTTGAATCTCTACCGTACAGTATTAAAACTTAATGGGTTCCACGTGAAGTCAAGCTTGTCGGAATTCATAACTAGGAAATAGGCTTAGCATAGGCATCCGCCATTATAAAACGCTTGTTTTTGAAAGCGTCGTTTCGTTTGGACTGTTTTGAGAGATGTGAATCCCAATATTTAGGTGACTAAAACATATATCTATCCTGTCATCTATTTCACAACAGAAAATATGTGGCTCTAAGTATTTTATTTTGCGCCTCTTTATTCTCTCATTGACCATAAATGTGAGCAAAGGAGGGCTCGTGAAATGTCAACATCGGCTTAACATTGATTTCGCTCACACTGATCGCGAAAGGAAGTTTAAGACATGCTGGGTACGTATTGGGGGCGCACGCGTCGACCTGTTGAGAAATAATTTGTGCTCCGTTGTCACGGTTAGCGTAAGTATCAAAGCTGGGGTGCCTTCAACTGAATCCTAGTCACGCTATCGCGAGCACATGCATATGAGAGGGAACACGAAGCCTCTTGCTCTTGTCCTAGTTTTCTGATCGCGCACGCTGAAGACAGTCCGTACCTATTGATTCGGAGCAAGTTAGCGACTGAATTAAAACGTTGTATGCGTTGTGAGCGATAGCAAGTTTGGAGGTTCGCAAGGAAAAACGCCAGAGCAGCGATAGGTTAAAAGAAAAGCCTGGGGAAAGGTCGACCCGTATCGAGCGTGCACACTGCAAAAGTGGAAAGAGGTGGGAGTTGCTTGCAATACATGGCACCGATTATATCTAACGTTATGCCCCTTAAGCGACGCGGCCACTAATATTTTGGAGGGAGTGGGAAGGGAAATGGGGGTTTTTGAACCGACGGGGCCCTCTACCCTCGTCACTTGTGTATTGGAATTGGCACGTGACCTTGAAATTGTCAAAACTCCTCGTTTTAGTGACCTAAAATTCAAATTAAACCGAATTTTTTTTTTTTTTTTGAAGTACTAATATTTTTTAGATAAGAGCAAAAACATAACACAAATATTTAATGATTAATTAAGCAAGTAAATACCTTGACAAATAGAAGATAAAGTTGAATTAAGATGTCTAACACCATATAATCAGGGTACGAGATGTGCAGCGGCCCAATTTTTTAATAACATCAAGCGAGCGTCGACCGCAGGGACGGCAGCGCTGTGCCGCGGAGAAATGCGGCGACACGGGAGAGATAGGCGCATGCGCACAAAGCTTTTTTTTGTTGAGATTGTTGTCTGCCTGCTAGGCTATTCAGTTGACCGTACACAGCCCCTGCTCATTATCTGGTGGCATAGCTAACCGCCTTTAAAGGGCCCCTGAAAAGAAAAAAAAAGTTTTTTTTAAAAACAGTCTGGTTGAGACAGGCGTGTCAAAAAATGAATTTTACGCGTAAAAAAAAATTTTTAGAGCAATATTGACTGCGCCCGACGCAATTTAGTCGGTAGTCACCTCCTTTCCACCTTTCTCTCTCTCGGCATTTCGGGCGCGTGGAGGAGAGGTAGTCCCCGCCTCTTCGTAGTGGATCGGCTTGGCTGCTTTCCTGGCTTGGCTGCGCCCCGCACGAGAGCCATTGCTACTTCCTGGCCGTGTTCCAAAATTTACTCGATCTTACCCCAGGGTAAGGGTTTCGTAATCTTGGCGTTCTAAAACCTACCCGCGTATAGCGTTTTTCAATCTGTGCTGTCACGTGATACGATCCGCCGGAGAGACTCGGATCCATTTGGAGATATGGAACACAGCCCCTGGCCGGCTCTGTCTGCCGGTCGCACGACGTATCGCGTCGTATCGTGCACGTACCGTGGTCACCGTGGTGCCGTTGTCGTACACACAGTACATAGTCGTCGCGGTGGACCCCGACCTGAAGCGTCGGTTGCTTCAACGCTGCCAGCAGCTGGGCCTTCGCCCGTACGAGGACGCGCCTCGCCAGTCGGAAGGCGTCCGCTCCGATCACCGCGAGACAGCCGCTCGCGAGGCACCCGCTTCGCCGCGGCGAAGCGGGTGCCTGGACGAGTTCGTCCGAGCCGCACGATCCTTCAAGCCGCCGCGAGGACACGCAGTGGTAACTGATTTTTTATTAAACGTTGAGGGCGGTGCCGCGTACCTCACTAAACTCTTTACGGGAACCGACATCTAAACAAAAATTGGCACTGGCGCGCGCCAGAAAACACAAAAGATGGGTAAACGGGACACACGAATCGCGCAAAGAAGACAAGAAAAACAGAAACCCGTCACCCCGCGCCACTTCCTAAGTACTTACGATGACTGACTAACTAACATAAGCAACAAGCCCTCTTCAGAACGCGAGACGCGAAGACGGCGACCATGACAGAAAACAAAATGGCGAAGCCTTTGTTTGTTGTTTTGTTGTAGTATCCGAACCGAAGTTGGGTGATTTCAGATAAGATCGACCAAAGGATGGCCAGTCGACATTTTCAAATACTGATGTTTTTATATGTTATTGTCTAGCGTCTGGTATGAACGAATCCAAACTTAGTTTTGACTAGAAAAAATACTTGGGGACAGGAAAAATCGTAATGCATGAGGTGGTGGACAGTTGCATTAACGCGCACTGATGGAGGGGGCCCGTTTGAGAGTGAATAACTAAAGCGATAACATTAGGAGAACTCTAATACGTTTTAGGCGCAAACTATGGGTATAGCTTGCTTGCAATATAAAGTAATCATATTTATTGAAAATTTATTTATTTTTCTAAAAATTGACAAACATGCCTGCTCGAACGACAAATGGCAAATTTTGGAGGTCTGTATCTCATGAAATAATTTAATCATTATGATATAATTTGCAGATATCATTCTACTAATATATAGCTAATATTTAAAAAATAACTAAGGTATCTGTGTGATACAATAGTTAGGATATATTTAGTCAAACATGGAAAAAAAATCAAGCAAAGAAAAATTCCGATGCGAATAAAAAAAAAAGCACCCTCGATTTTTTTTAAAATTTAGGTAACCTGTTATACTCTATTTCGGCATTCATTTCCATTAAAAACATGTTGCATCATTTTATTGAGAAAGAAGATACAACTCCCCAAAGTAGGGTCCTTTTTCAAAGCCTACTCTTAGCAGTGTTTTATACAAGAACTGACTCTGAGTTCCAGTTTCATGAAACCAACACACATCTTTTATATATTTTTATTCAGATGAGGCCAATGATAACTAAAGAAATCGTTCACACAATTAAATTAAGGAGAAACTACTGTGCACAAAGAGGTATCATATTATGGACTAGTGATCCGAGAAAAGATCATGCAGCCATCGGCCACTAGGAACTTTGTTTACTTTATTCTCCTGCGACACTATATGCTATTCCCTCTTCCGCTCTACCTTCATCTCTCTCTCTCTCTCTCTCATATATATCCCTGATATATATCCAGAACAAAAACGTGTTCAAGCATTCCCTTTCTGCGTGGTAGTGTTCTGTGGCTAGCAAAAATCATTTCCTCGCTAAGCTCAAGATTATGGCAAAATAGTTGCCGGAAACCGCAGACGACACTCGTCGCTAGTTCTGGCAAAACGGCCGATACAATCTTTTTTTCGCATTTCCCCGCTCGCTGTCAAGGACAAGGGGGTTCGCTTCAACCAGCAAAACATGGCCGCCGACGTCTGTTTACTGAGCAGTCATGCCTGTCGCCATCTCACTCGCTGGCGTCACGGGCGATAATATCAGGCACAAAGGGGCACACCAACCGGCAGCATTATCCCCAGATACTCGAGCCTCGCGTAAATACATAGAGTGTAAACGCTGTCGCCATGTTATCGTAGTAAGACCGCCCCCCCCCCCTCCCCCAACGGGGGACTGCAGTACGCGACGGCGTACTAACACAACGGCGACGATATCGACATCGCGGGCTCCGAATTTTCCCTAAGTTCTACTCCACGGGCATTTCTCGAAACGCTTGATATTGTGTACGCCCGCCTGGAAGGATTTCAGGCGCGTAGTTAAGATAAGGCGGTTCTCCGCGGCAAAAGAAAGCAATTTCACAAAAGCTTAAAAGCGGCGGCGACGCGTGTGCGGTGAACGCTTGTAGTTTTGGTGTAGACAGGGTGTGTGTGTTCTCGTTGTTGACACCAGCCGGCGATAAGGCACTACAGGCGGTAGCTCAGTACAGCAAGGGCTAATCCGAGTGACCATCAACGTAACCCCACCGCCAACCCCTCGCGAACCGGTCGCCGACATGGCTCAGGCTGTGTCATGAACCACGTGGTAGAAGCTCGGGTGCTTTCATATCAGCGCGTGGAGGGACGACAGTGCGATTCCGGAAAGTCTTTTTCGAAGGCCGCTGACCACAATTTTTTGTCTGGAGACTTTCCCTCTTTCTTCCTTTGACGTGGATCAAGCTTTGCCGACAGCCTCAGTTGTGACCTCTCTTTTCAAATGAACGTTTGCAGTGAGGGAGCTCCTCAGCCTTGGACTTGTCACTTGTGCACCCAGTAGTTCTTTCACTTGGCAATTATATGCCATCAGTTGGGGTTTAATTTCTATTATTTATGTATACACTATGAAGACGTCCTGGAGCTCCGAACGAGTGTTTTGTGCAGATTACTTTTGCAAACACAAGAAGACTATACCAAAGCAGCGGAATTTTCGAAGTGTTGGCGAGTTGGACCTAAACTCGTTGAAGCAAATTCTTCCGCCTGACTGTTCCACCAAAGTGAGTGCGACGGACTACCTGTGCTACCATTGCTTCATGCACATCACTAAGGAGATCTCGATGCGAAGCTCAGAGCAGTGCCCCGACATATTTGTGCCAGCTGAAGAAGCAATTGAAGATCTAAATCGCAGCATACTACCTACAGATGTGTCGCCGCTGAGACAACCAAGCGTCGTAAGAAGTCGGGACAGGCCTACCTATGTCAAGAGAAAGCAGACAGAACTGGAGCAGGTTGCTGTCAAGAATATACGCTCAAGGCTACGTATTGCGTACGACAGGGACGCACCATCGGGGTCGTCCGAACCAACATGCTCCACATGCACTGAGTGGGTCGACAACTTTCGGCAGGCCTTTGAAACCGCCACCTCTCTCCGGGAACGTTGTCAACTGCTTACACTCCTGCCGTCAACACTGACGAAGAATGAGGTTCAAAAGATGATTCCATAGGCCTCAATGTACCTCATCAGTAAATCCCGAAAGCTCAAGGAAAAGCATGGCGTGTGGTATGAGCCGGATCCTTACACGAGGTGCAAGGTGAGCCCTGAGACCCTGTCTGCTGCCCTAGAGTACTTCACGAAAGACGAGCTACAATGTTCGCGCCAAAGTCCCAACCAGAAGGACGTCATCTCTGTCATGCTCAACGGAGAGAAAACGTTCGTGCCAAAGCGCTTCATGACACGCTCAATACGAGAGGCCTTCCGTATATACAAAGACAAGCATCCCGATTCCGGCGTTGGGCTAACGAAATTTTATTCGTTGCGCCCTAGATGGGTCCAATGTATTCCACACCAGGAAGTGTGCGTTTGTGTGCGCTGCGTCAATTATTATCTTTGTATTGCCGCTCTAGAGAACGTTACAGGCTCAACATTCAACACTGGTGAAATGAACTCGGCATTTCTGTGCGACCCAGCAACAGAACTGTGCCTTCAAGGAGACTGTGATCACTGCCCAAAAGGCCAGTTTCTTACACTCCAGGAACTTGATATCCCGGAGGATGAAGAGATTGTGCTTGGAACATGGGAGTCCGGCGACCTTGTGAAAAAAACTTTGGAACCTGAGACTTTCCTAAAAGTCATCCAAGTGACGGTTAGAAGTTGGTTACTTCACAACCATATCCGGCAAACGCAAGGTAAAGCGATCTACGATGAAAAACAGTGCATGCAACGCGGGAGCATTGTCTTCCATTTTGACTTTGCTGAAAACTGGACCATCGTGCTTCCTGACGAAGTGCAAGCATATCACTGGAAAAAAAAACAAGTTTCGATATTTACATGTGTAGTGACGACAAGAAAATCTACAAACAGCTTTGCCATCATCAGTGAGGACCAGTGTCACGACGCCGCTCACGCTTGCTTGGCTCTAGAAAAAGTGAAGGAGTGGGTTGAAGAAAACGTTGCGGTATACTCGTACGTGACGTACGTAAGTGACGGCGCCGCCAGTCATTTCAAGAATCGCTACCAGCTTCACCAATTTGCAAAGGACGATTGCCCACAAGCCCAGTGGTTATTTTCTGCATCTGGACATGGGAAAAAGTGCATGTGACGGAGTTGGCGGACTTGTGAAGCACCAGGCCACGCTGAACAACCTGAGAGAACGTTCAGTAAGCGCAATTCAAACTGCCAGGACAATGGTGAGCGTTCTATCAAAGAAACTGAAAGGCGTGCATCTTGTATATCTGGACGAAAATGAGGTTGTTCGGTATCGTGAACAAAAAAAAAGAAGAGTGGCTGACGGTGCGCGCCTTCCCTGGCATTCAGTCTTGGCACGCGTGGCGGCTCAGCAAGTCATCAACAGAAGGGACCTGTGACGTATATGTAGCACGGACAGTCGGATCTGCTTGGAAGCAACTTTATTAAATGGGTACAGCGAGGAAAACCTTAGCGTAAAGTGCCGAATTTGATTTCCCAAGGACTGCTCATTTTGAATGCAGGGATATCTTATTTATCACATTTTTCTTCACGGGGTATTTAACCTACTGTTTTTGTTGGTGGTTACTAATAATTTTTATCTGATCACTATAAAAAAAAATCCCAAAATGTTATCCTCGAGCAGGATAAAATATATCGGCTTGCCACGATTCATTCATACACCGAGAGCATCGAAGCTGCTCCAGTTGGGCACTATGGCATCCGTCACCTGAAATTGTTTGTAATCGTAAATACACAGCCAACCTAAATATCTTACTATTATATCTTTGTTTTTGTGTGTGGAAGTAAAGTTATTTATTTTACTCTAGATGTAAAATATACCGGAAGGTACAACTTCACACTGCATCATCTTTTCTCAAATCATTAGTCTCTAATATGATACCACTTTGTACGCTTACGTAAAATGCTGTATATTGTTATTCCTCCCTCTTACTGTGTGACCGATCGCTCTTTTTATCAATGACCTCATCTGAATAAATGTATATAAAAGATTTGTGCAAGTTTCATGAAACTGGAACTCAGAGTCACTTCTTGTATAGGACACTGCTAAGTGTAGGCTTTGAAAAAGGACCCTAATTTGGGGAGTTGTTTCTTCTTTCACAGTGCAATGATGCAACATGTTTTTAATAGAAATGAATGCCGAAATAGAGTATAACAGGGTACCCAAATTTAAAAAAAATCGAAGGTGGTGTTTTTTTTTTATTTGCATTGGAATTTTTCTTTGTTTGATTTTTTTCCCATGTTTGCCTGAATATATTGTAACTATTGTGTCACTCAGATACCTTATTTATTTTTTCAATAATAGCCATATATTAGTAAAATAATGTCTTCAAGTTATGTAATAATGATTAAATTATTTCGTGAGATACAGATTTCCAAAGTTTGCCATTTGTCGTTCGAACAGGCATGTTTGTAAATTTTTAGAAAACTAAATAAATTTTTAATAAATATTATTACTTTATATTACAAGCAAATTGTACCCATAGTTTGTTTGTAAAAAGTTTTAAAATTCTCCTAATTGTATTGTTTTAATTATTCACTTTCAAACTTGCCCCCTCCATCAGTGCGCGTTATTGCAACTGTCCACCTCTCCCTGCCTTACGATTTTTCTTGTCTCCAAATTTTTTTTCTGGTCAAAACTAAGTGTGGATTCGTTTATACCAGACACTAGACAATGTCATATAAAAACATCAGTTGATTTAAAAATGTCGACCAGCCGCCCTTTGGTCGATCTTATCTGAAATCACCCAGTTACGATTTTGTAAAACGTTTGTAAACAAATGCGACATTCATTCGATGGATTGTTTCTCAAACCTAAAAATATGTAATTCAAAAGGCGATTTCAAGAGATCACGAAGATTTTATAACCAACATCTAAGCTGTCACTCATTCTATTGGCCAATGAGAAGCCGATTTGAATGACCATGGTTACCAATGAGAAGCCGAGCTGAATGACCTGGAATTTGCGCGCAAATTTTCAAATAAATCTCTCGCCGTCAATATTGCTCTAAATTTTTTTTTTCGCGTAAAATTCATTTTTTGACACGCGTGTCCCAACCAGACTGTTTTAAAAAAAACTCTTTTTTTTCTTTTCAGGGTCCCTTTATGCAAAGATCTGAAAAGCGCTTGCTTTTATTTTCTCTTTTTTTCGTTCGAGACTGCTCAGGCGTGGCATAAACCGCGTGTCATCTCGAGTTTAATTTACTTTCATTTTTATTTCTTGCTTGTGTTTACTTTCGTGAACGCCAACGAAAATGAAAGATACGGTGACACGACAAACTGAGTGCAACGATGCATTAAACTATATACCGCAAACAATGCTACGGGTCATCAAACCAATCCAGTGCTTTCACCCTGCCGCGTGACATCGTGCTTTCATGTGCAGTTGTACCCAACGGGAAGGCCACGTGACACACTTTTAGCGACGGACTGGCCAAGATGGCTCGTAGCGTCGGCTGCGGTACAACGCAAAATTTAACGGAGCATGGACGGGGTTTTCGCTTGGTGTTTTGCATTATCAACTGCGTTGTTGCTGTCGTCATCTAGCCTATGCAGCCGGGTAGTCACACTTTTCTTAGAACCGCGGGCGCGCGCACATTTTGCAGCGCGGGCTACACTGGCCGAGGTTCAGCAGTTTTGCGTGGCTCCCAAAGAGCCGTGCTGCGCATGCGCGAGGAGCAGTGACGTCACACGGCGCACAATTGGCGAGCCGGAGCCGCCGCCGCCGCGCGCTCCGCCACCGGCACAAAGCACGCCTCGCCGGTCTGCGCATTCCAGAGGAGTGACGTCATAGCTGCGGCTGACGCACTGACGCCGCGGCGTGCCCAGCTGTGCGCGTCCGTTGCGCAGTGGCCAAGTGTGACGCTGCACCGGAGCCGTATGATGGCGCCTCTAATTTTGTGCGCATAAGCTCACGCTGCGCATATTCTGGCATAGACGAGCTAAGCCACCGCAATTTTTTATGCCTCCTCGAGTGCCTACGGAAACGCGGGAACGTGTTGTGAGGATGTCAATTGGCGGCATGACGCAAAGGGATATAGCAACAACAGTCGAGGTTATACGGGCTACCGCCAATAGGATTGTGAATGCATTCCAAAAAGAGGGGTGCACTGGCGATGCTCTTCGACATCGCAAGCACCCTGCTACGGAGCAGGGGCTGTGTGCGATCAGCGGATTAGCCAATCAGACGACGCTCCCACCAGAAAGGGCTTTTTGCGCACGCGCTTAATCTCGGCCGTTTCGCCGGATGCCTCCGCGGCACTACGCTGGCCGTCCCGGCGGTCGACGCTCGCTTGATATTATTAAAATTTGGGCCACTGTACATAGATTGATGAGAGCACATTTTCATTGGAAAGCAAAGATTATCACGCAACGTGTCACAGCAGAAAAAGCTAGGACATTAAATCTGCTCGCGCAAACAGCGATGTCAAAGTGCGTACAAAACACAATAACTGCAGAAATAGCCACCGTTTTGCCACCGGCCCCGGAAATACAAACTCTAACAGAGCGAGGTCGAAACCAAAACTATGCATTAGACCTATTTCAATCCATTGCTTCGTTCCAATCCAATGCCAAAAGCTGCTTCTGGCTTCTTGACCGCCCAGGAAGACAGGCCTCTCAAAGTGGTGAATTCTAAGGTAAGTGTTAGCCAAATTTGTATTCGTAAAGGTGGCCAAAAGAGTATCTTTTTACGCTCAATGATCTTCCCAACAACAGAGCTCTCGTTGACACCGCAATTTTTATGATACTATATTCCACTTTTTTCGATGCTTTCAGTAATCTCCACGACGACTCGCAGTGGCACGCGTCGCCGTCGAATCGTTGGTGACGTTATGCGCAGTTCAGAGGAATGCTGGCTGCCTTTAGGATAGCGATCCCTGTAACTAATGGACAGTATTCGGTGCAACCATGCGCAAATGCTAGTCGCTATTTTTGTAATCCCGTGAATGTTCTGCGATACCGGAGCACTGCTGAGACGCTGATCAGTACAGGCCGGATCTTTAGGCAAATGCCTATTTTGTTCCTTTGGTCCCTATTGTGCCTTTTCTAAATATGAGCACGAATCATGAGTTAAGAAACGTTTTGAGAGTGGTTTTATCGTGCCTATGAATCCCTATTTCGGCGTTTGAGCCTAAATTACCGTTTCCCGCCTATAAATGCCTATTTCTGATTTTTTTTTTTGCTTCGCTACCCCAAATTGAATTGTTCTGTTTAGTTTTCATTTCAAGCGAACTATCTTTCATCCTGCTGCGACGCATGGCAACAGGCTGCTCCAATCTCTGTCCCGAGATCAAGCACAAACATCGTTGGTTTTTTCTTCACGCCTGTAAGCAAAGGTGCAAACTGTGACTTCCTTCTAGTAGAAGGCCTTTCCCGCCCTTCCCCACGCATCGTCCTTCTTTCTATTCCTTGCCGCGCCTTTGCTTTCCCCCATCTCGCTTCCCCCGAGAGAAGCGGGTTTGCTGTCTTAACATGTCTGGAGAGTGTGGAGCCCGCGAGCTGCCTAGAGGCTGGAAGTCTGGATCTGGCTGATGTACTCCGTGTTGCCCTAAATGGACCAAAGTGGATGCTGGAAGTGTCCCAGCCAGTCCAGCGCTGGGAGAGTTGCATGTGATCTGGAGTCTCCGCGCGTCGCTCCACCCAGACGGAAGCTCTACTGACATCCTCGTAGTACTGGATTGACTGGGATGGCTCGTCCTAATCGCTGCGGTTCATCGGAAGATCGGGAAACGGAGCGTAATTCCCACCGAAAATCTTTTTTTTTTATTTAAGTGAGCGAGCGCGTGCGTCTGTATCTGTGTGGATGTGCGCGTGCGTGCGTGTCAGTCTACATTTGAGGTGAAGGAAATAAGAAGCCGCGGCAGCCGCGGTTTTCTCCTTTCGCGTGCGCGTGGTTTGCAGTTTGCTGCTCTTCGCTTTCGCTGCCTAAAGCTGCTCAGCAATGAAAAAAAGAAAAAAAAAAGAAAAAGAAGTTTTAAAGAGCGTGCTGATTCGCCAATGGACCCAACATTACCTTTGCTACTCGACCGACGGGGATATGGTCTTCTGTCAACCCTGTGGAGAGCAGATAAGAAGACACCCCTGGGTACCTTGTATCGAAGAAAACCAAAACTTTATCTAACGAACGATTTAGCGAATGAAAACGAAACCACGACGTTTCATTGAATGACGCTGTAGCGAATGGTACCTTCGTTTACCCTGATCGACAGCGAGGGGCAACTGCGCCAGTTTAAAAGCCTACACACTTAACTTTTTTACACCCTTTAAGGGTGTTACAGCACCCTTTAGGGGTGCTGCAGGGGGTTTGCACCCTTCACTTAGCTGTCTAGCACCCTTTTTCTTGCAGGGTTAGCACCCCTCACGACAATCGCGAGGGTGCATGAGCGCGAGCACCCTTCCGATTCATTGTGAGGGGTGCTGAGTGCTGGAAGGGTGTTGGAAGGGTGCTCAGTTATTTGGTCAAGGGTGTTCTTTATTTCTAACAGCATAATTTAGAAAAAAAAAGGAAGCGATGGATATCTGTATGTCGTCTTCAGTTTATATAACTAGGCTCAGCGTACATTAAATGAATTGATGAACCACAGTATATTTTTGTATTAATTTTATTTTTATTTATGACTAATCAACCAAAATCTGTTGCTCCGAAAATTCGATCGGCATCTATTTCAAATTACGACAAGCAAAAATAAAGCTCAATCAATCAATCAATCTATCAATTAACTAGTATTTACAGCAGAGTTAAGGAAGAATCAGTGGATTTCACGCTGGCATAGTTCAATAATAACAAAAAAATAAAATCATTTATTGTTTATTTCAGTGCCCAGGGACATCCAATAGACCGAACCCACAGCTAGTTTGAGTACGCCACCGCTGCCGACATGCATCGAGGGAGCTGTAGTTTTTCTGCACACGCGACAACCCTGCTAGAGGTCTGTCCGAGCAGAGCACGAGGCGGCATGAGCTATCTCGTGAATTGGCGTCTGCCTTCTACGTATTACAGCTATGGTGGCGTCACGCATGCGTAGAACGCTTGGTGAGATCGGTCTATTGGCCTTCTTGCTAGCGTAGTTTAATATAATGCAGAAACAGATATGCTTGCGCGCGCGCACATACAGATACACGCGCGCACGCGCGTACGCAAGCATGTACACGCGCAAACGCACGCAGACGCAGACGCACACACAAACAACCACACGGACGTATCCACGCGCACACGGGCACGGGCGCATGCGCGCACACACGCACGCACGCACGGAAATGAATACGATGAACGAAACGTGCTTGAGCTATAGTTTCGGTTTCGTGTTTAAAAAGAAAACCTAAAACTTAGATAAAACCTAAGATAGACTAAATTTTGGTTAACTTTCTACAACATTATATTGACACTATTAATAGTAATATAATACTTAATTGCTTAGTTTCGTTTTCAAAAAAAAAAGCCTTTTGAAGACTGCGCAAGGCCCATCGCTTTTGCACTTAGCTGCCGTTGGGGGTTACGCAGGCTTCGAGGATCGCTTCCTTTTTACGTTTTAGCCGATATTTTAGATATCTTCCTTACGAATAACGTGTTCAAGCGTAGCAAGCGATGACTGAGAGCTGGGAGACGCTCCGTCTTACCAACGCAAGTTGCCGACAGTCCATCAACACTGCTGCAAACGCCGGTGAGCACTTCTGTTTCTGCGAACTGCTTCGCTGTTTTGAAACTTTGTCGTGTACCATGGGCTTGCTAAGCTATGCTTGATTCTAACGATACTTCTGGCCGGTGTTATTTCGTTATTTAAAAAGAGCGTACGTTGTTCAAAACCTATGGTTTGCTCCGCAGGGTGAGAAAGATTCGTGTGCGGCGGAGCCGAGAGGCTGTTCTGGGCGCCGTTCTACGACGTTCGTCCGATGACGCATTTTGCGGAGCGTTCAAGTGCAGTCTGACGGCAGTTCAAGCAATCACAGGTCATGCTAGTTCTGTCGTGTGGTCTCAAGAGCCGCTCGCCACCGATTCGTTTCGTAAAGCGGGAGCGAGAAAAAACGTTACAAGAGCGAGCAGCATGATTTCTTGCCTATGCTTATGCCTGTGCCGCAGAAACGCGGGGGTCATTTCGCGTATGCCGAAGCGGCACGCTTTTGAAGTTTACGATTGTGCGACGTAAATAAAGTGAGCTTGAATGTCGCGCTTTTACGGGGCAGCGAAAGCCGCTACAAAAAGCAGAGCAGCTAGAAAATGCAAAAGTATGAAAAAATGCGAAAAGATCCTGAATATTCGATGGTGTTGAAAGACTACAAACGTACCGACTCGCCCAGTTATTTTTTCTGTCAAAAAATAATAGCCAATAGTAATAAATGAAAAAAATACAAACTTTTAATTGCTTATAAATCATGTGTAATTCACGCAGTACAGCCTTCCCTGCTCTGTTGCTTTCATGATATCAGGTAATGTGTAAATGTGTAGGATAGTTCACAGGAACAATTTATGTCCGACCCATTATATTGTACGTTTTCGCCAAATGCTTCAAGTTCTATAAAAAATTCTCATCATAAATTAAGCCGCACCACTGAATGTACACTAGTGTGTGGTGTTATGTATGTTCCCAGCAAAAGAAAAAGATGCATTCAAAAAGGGCTAATTATTGCGTTTCCTCTCTGTTAAAGCTTTTTCAGGTACACTCAAAACATGGGTGTCTACGTCTAAAAGAGTGGAATTGACATTTCCTGCAGGGCTGGCAGGCCTGACTCAGGTTGGCTGGCAGCTTGCAACATATGGGAACCTGGAGAACTGCACCACAAGAGTGAGAGTGACGCCCACCCTGCACTTCCTCTACGATGGCACCATAAGGAAGAGGGAGCTGCCCCCAAAGTGAATGCAATGGCAGGTGGGTCGTTACAGTGAACCCCCATACAGATGATACTAAACAGAAAATCATTAAAAATGAATTATTATTAGAAAGAAAGAATGGGAGTCGCACAGACAAGGAGGAGGAGATGAACAGAGTGCAGTGTCATGTCCGTATGCTCTGTTCCCATATTGTTCACAATTTATTTTTAATAATTGTCTACCAACTGGTCCTATCATCAAAACTAGCCAACAAGAGTGTGCTGCTATTTTTTACTCAGCATTAACGCTGTGCTCACAGTTAAATCCTACAGTAATGAACAAACAAAAAAATGGGTGCAAGCCAGGCACGTAGCCAAAATCTTGATTCCGCGGCGCCCATGACAAAATGCTGTATGAGTTGGATGGGGGACAAAAGGCCCCAGCAAAATGGAAGACTTTGGGGAGGGGGAAGGGGAAGCGGAGAGGGGGATGGGCTTTCGTTATCTTTTGAGTAGGACAGGCTCTGGCAATGCCTCTGTGCCACTGGGAAAGCTGGGGTTCATATCCTTCAAATTAATTGGATCTAAAGAGCTATAATATGTATTAGCGGCTGAGAAACTGCCCTGGGAGAATGCAGGCAGAGGATAACCAAATTGAATGCACACACGACAGAACAATAATACAGAAAAACAGGACGGACAGAATAATCCACTACCGATGGAGTTCCCATGCAGTTGCTTTCATTTTGTGCGTTGTAACGTCGTTGGGCTCCCTGAAGCAATTAGCTAGACATGTCAGTTTGTACTGGGCAAAAGACGATGAAGGAGCATTTTTTTTTGTTGCATTGTATGACCTTCCATTTCAGCTTCTTCAGATGAAAGGAATCCTTAGAATCCCTGTATTGGTGGTTTGGGCAACCTAGGCAATAAGGAGAGAATTATGTTACTAGTGCCTTATGTTTTAATTGAACAAGGCAGAACCAGCTTGTTCTGCAGTGGCGTCACATAATGTCGAATGCACGTGACTAGCGAAGCATTGGCGATGCCTCATGAAGCAACTACGATGGGTCAGACCCGCCGCTTTGTCTTTTTTAAAGCAAAATGAATATTATAATCAGGGAGTTGCACCAGTTATTTATTAAGGTATTTTTTTATTTAATATTGCAGATAAACAAGGAACATCTGAAGTTATAATTATAAAGTATCGAATCATTAAGCAACTAAAACATCAGATCATCAACACACCCGCCATGAAGCGGTGGAACAGGGGGCGCACCACAGTAGCTCTCAGCAGTAAAGGCACACTTAGCAGTTGTCGCAGCTGTGCACTGGCTGCAATTACACCTGTGATTGCAGGAAACTTTGCTTAGAACCAAGCTCCTTAATTTTGTGCAACAGGTGATTGTGCGACTAATGCAACAAATGCTCGCCAATTTGTGCTTTCGACTCGCCGGGCGCTGTAAGCAGGCATGCTCGGAACATTAGCATGGTCTTGGTCGTCTTCTGCTGCCCCTGATACCGGCAGGATGCAAGAGTCTTCGCCAGTGCACTTTAGACGCTTATAAGAACTATGCTTGTACAGCACTACATCCAGCTGCACACTCCTTTTGGTACCGGAAGCTCCAACTTCGATGGACCTTGCAAATCATGTAGGCAAGCGCCGTGAAAGGCGAGCCCTCCACGGCGCCAAGGGCATGAAAACTGTAGAGAATTTCTACTAACCTTATACTGGAACTGTGCTACTATTTTTCAGACATCTTGGCAGTAGCGGGTACGATGATCGTGGTTTACAATGTCAAGGAAACCATGGCACTGTCACATCTGTTTGTTGGAGAGGAGGTAAGCTCTCAACTATCTTTTCTAGCATAGGTTGGAGAATGTAACCTAGCGCTTTTATGAATTTCCTTGCGCACAATCTTTCTAAGCAAATGTTTAGGCAACATTGGGGCACATATGCAATTTTGAATGTGTCCATGTTATTAAAATTTTCCATTTTCTTTTTTTTTAATGGCAGCCAAGCATGCGGTACATTACAAACTAGCACCGTTCTTGCACAACAGATAGAGCCATGTTCCATGCTTGTACGTAGTTTAGCCTTCATCTAGGTCAGAGTTTAGCAAAGTTATGCAGTTGGAGGTGGTGTTTAGAAGTCGCATGGTCTCAGGGGAGCCAATACGATGCTGATGGCACTGCTTCACATGTTTGACTACAACTTCGGCAAACAAGCTTTCTAAGCACTGCACGGCACACTCTTCTAGAAAGGTACAAAGGATCCAGTGGCTGTCTTCGCTGACACACTGATGGTTGGAAATATCATGGCCAAAAGTAGTTTCCACAAGATTTCTAACCATCTAAAGCATAATATTTTGGCCCAAATGTACATCGGAGGTGAAGTAATTGCAGATCGGGAGATCACACAAGGAGCATGTGGGCTCCTGTTGACTGATTCTGGCTTTTTTGCAATGAGCAAGCCAAAGCAACGTTTACGACTCTATGTGGAACCAGACTTCTGGCTAGCATTGCCGAAATTTTACTAATCGCAGAGATAATGCAGGTGTTCCTGTCGCACTGATGATCTTGCATATTTTTCAGTGCTGGGAAAGCATGATTTACTGCCACTTGTCTAAGTCGCATTCTGTACAAGTGTAATCAGGCCTGCAGAGGGTGGGGGTATTATGTATTTAACATAGATCAAGTGACTATAGCAAATAACACTGGACCAGTTCGCTGGTAGATAGTGATATACTAACTGTGATGATTTAGAGAAGACTGTCACGCATGGTTCCTGCCTTACATTGCATTGATTTTGTTTGCTAACACAGGACCAAGACATCCCGGCAATGCCGTGCGTAGTGTACTCTGGCAATGACGTCGAGGGGGCTGACTTTACCTCGCTGTCGATAGGCAGCGGTTTTTGTCCGTGAAGCATGCCGAGGACGACATCGCTGCCGTCATAGTGGCTTACTGGCTTTTTAATATACGTACTCGAAAACGGCAGCAAACACAGTTGCTGTACTAGAATGGTTGTTTGTCGGCCTCAGCAGCACTACTCCGGGGCCAGTTCTGATGAAATTCCTGAACAAAGTCGCAAGAGCGTAAAATCAATGAGGCCGACAAACAACCGTTCTAGTACCAAAGGGATGCTGAACAGAGATTTGGATGGCACGAAACCAGGCCGGAGCACTCGGTGGGATGCTGCAAACCTTAGAATATAACTCATATGAGGGTATCTTGTACGGATGGTAGTACTTTTTGGAAAATATGAGCATGATTGAACAAAGCTTGCGGCATTTGTATTCTCCTCTTCTCTTTTTCGAAAATATGCCCATCCAGTTGAGATACTGCTGCATGAGTGATGTTTTGGGGTCTGTAGCATCTCACTGTGTGCTTCTGGTGCCTTGTTTTGTGAAGTCAAAATTCAGTACAGCACCCTTCTAACCTTCTAACTCGAAACTAAAATAAATGTACTATACTTTCCAGACTATAGTGCACAAACTATACATGTCTAAAAGTTGATATTTTACACCGTACAGTCTATCTACAGGTGTGGACTCTACTATTTTTGTTTCAAGATTGTTCATTATTACAAAACTGGTTAGGCCAGATTGCCGTGTTTTGGATATTTTACGCTGGGATAAAGTAATCAAGACAACCTCTTACCGTCAGTCTGTTTCCCAGGCTTTCGATACCTCGCATCTGACATGCTGTTTGCTTGGGAGCCCGGAAGCAACCAACTTAGGTGAAGCTTAATCTTGAGGAACTCTGCGATTGGCTGACGAGCAGATTACAGAAAGCCCCCTGACATTCATCCGCAGATATCCCTTCTGTGGGGTTCTCCAGCCTGAAGTTTTCCCCGAGGACTATACACCGAGTGCGGACTATCTAAGAAAATACTTTTTCTTTTTAGCCGAAATTTACCCTTGCGCATTATACAGCTGATTGTAGACTATAGTCTGGAAAATATGGTAGCTTGTTTTAATGTTTTAAGCCCTAAACTAAAAGAAGTGTAGCTTGATTTTTATGCAACTTTAGGGTCCTAAATGAAAGTCACATGTGCTATGGAACAAAAAGTATACACTCGAACCAGAAGGCGTCTAAATTGTTCTTCTGTTCTAGTCATTTTGTCAAGAACCATTCTCATGTACGGAGGTAATCTGTATTGATTTTTTTTTCTTATTTTTGCTAGCATCTTACGCCTGCACTGTGATATTTAAAGAAAATATATTTGGTTATTTGTATGGAGGACATAGCTGGTTATTTTGTTGTGCTCACATAATAGTTCAATAAATGATTATTCGTCAGAACTTCAGCTTGGGCGAGTTGGTTATTCATGAAACTGCTTCACAGCGCACAAGTGTGTCTGATCTTGTGCGCTGTGAAGCAGTAAAATGATTATTCATTTAGTTTGGCTTTTATTGACTCAAACCCCCCAATTTTGTCTCGATTTTTACTAGCATCTAGGCCTCTATGTGCTGTGATATTTGATAGAATGCCTCAAGTATTGTATTTGGATATGTGTGTGGAGGACATACCTCATTTGTTTTTTTGTGGTCACATAATAGCTCAATAAATAGTTATTAATTTAGTTTTTCTTTCAGTTTTTTTTACTAATTTTTTAACAAATTGTATTTACTTGCAGCTCAATCACATGCTGTTTGTATGCAGCTGATGCCACTGGCCATGCCTTGGGCGAAAGTGTAAAGGTACTACGGCATACCAAGTATGACAACTCGTAACCACCTCATATGCAAGGCAAAGAACCGACGAGCCAGAGCAGGATGCAAGGACCAAGTATCGGGATTGAACAAGCTAAGCTCCTTGTTGTTTATGTTTGTACCATACACTTTCTCATATTGCTTAGCTTGCATGAGCAAGTGATGATTATGTATGTGATGCATATCACACTTCAGTGTTGGCAGTTTGACAATTGGACATTTGGTGACACATTGAAATTGGTGGCAGACTCCTTCTTTAAAATGATGTTTGAGAATGTCTCCCACTTATCTATTCTAATATAGAGTATTAAAACCATCGAGCAATTAATAAATTCAGAAGCTTTAGGCATGGAACAAATTCTGTGATATGTTTTTTTTTTATTTTCCTTCCAAATTTTGTCGGAAGTAAAACATAAATTACTCAAGATTTTCCTGTAACTCCCGTTTGCACGTAAGCTTCACATTGAAATATTACCTGTCCTGCCATGCACATCTTGCTTTCATTATCGGACAGTGCATCTATGCACAGCTGCTTCAAGTAGGATGTGTGCCGATGCATTGCACACATCAAATCAGGAATCCAGTTGCTGTAACAAGGTCCTGTGCTGGCACTGCACTTTCGCATCTCCTTATTTCTTCACTTATCTGGTCTGCATACTTCGTGGTTTTCTGGTTGCCATGCTTGGTATACTGAACCCTGTTTGACAGGTGCTGAGATACAGGGTGATTCATTCTCATCGGAACAGATTCTTGTAAAATAAAACTTTTGTTTTATGAAAATTATCTTTTTACAGCTGAGTTATAGTTGTCCTGGCAGACACTTTATACACTCAAGATGTCAGTTAAAAGTGGACTTATTGCATAAAATTCATGAATGAGCTTTTTAGATACTGGTTCGATAGCACCAGCACATATTGTGAAAATGGGGGCAGTCACCTTCTCAGACCAGCTTATTTTTTGTGAAATGAGCACAAACCTCAGAAAAAAAAACGATTGTGAAAGATTGTTGCACACAAAACGGGTTGTGGGATACAATACTTTCTGGACCGCTACAATACCGCTGCCTTTGGTGAAATGATATTTTCTCTTTTTTGGTCTATGTGCTCATTTCAGGATTTATAAAAAAATTACTGATTTAAGGAGGTGATTGTCTTCAATTTTGTAACAGCTGTCGAACCAGTAATTGAAAAAGTCAATCAACTAATTTTAGATAATAGTCCACTTTTAGTGCCAGCCTGCCTGTACAAAGTGTCGGCTTGGCTAAGTGCTCATCTGTAACGAGATCATCTGTGTAAATGAGAAAAGTTTTGTTTTACAAAAGTTTATTTCGATTAGAATGAATCATCCTCGAACACCCATTAAAATCAGCATCAGCACCCTTGGATTGGGGTGCATTGCACCTTGCACCCTATACTACTTCACACCCCTATAGGGTGCTTTGGCAGAGGGGTGCTCGTTTGCACCCTCAAAGGGTGCTCGTCCTGGGACAAGTGCTTTACACCCCTAAGGGGTGTAAACAAGTTTAGTGTGTAGCTCGCCACCGCCGTAAAACAGCCTATTTGCTAAAACGGCATTCGGAAAAACGTTCTCCACTCAAATATTTTCCAATCGCGAAGACGTCATTCTCTCATATAATATGGACCAAGAAAAACACCCGCATCTTTATTAAAGAGATGGTGTAGATGTATTTATTTAATGAAATGTATACTCGTCTATGGGTTGGTGAAGGATTTCCTGCGCAAAGTCCACAAGCCTCTACAAAACTGTGTCTTCCACACCCCCCCCCCCCCCCCCCCGCGGCCGAGAGAAGCACATACATTTGTAATGCAGGAGTGTCCTGAATTCTGGCGGCATGACCCTCCAAAAACACTTTAAGTAATTTTTTATTTGACGGATACCAGTTACAATGTTTTTCGAAATGCATTAGCCCCGAGAGCGAGTACAACCGTTGCTGTAGTTGCAGTGTGCTGATTGGTTGCTTTGTTGTCTCCGTGACGTCACAGTGAGAAAAGCGACATTGTTCCCGTGATATTAGGATCGCACGAATTAAACTGTACGCACGATATTCAAAGACCAAGCAGAAAGAATATTCGAAGTTACCATATCTGCCATTACCAGAATATTCGCAAGGTGACTTGGGAAAAAAAGTTATCTCCGTAACGTTCTGGAGAAGGACCACCGAAAGGAGTCGCGCAAACTTCTTGACGCTAATTGAAGTTTTAATTAATAAATTAGCAATACTCAGTAACAAGACAAAACGCAGTGTCTTTCTATCGCATTACTATCTTAGTACGTGCTTGTTACCTCGTGTCATGCTTTGGTTTGGCGTGCATTGTTGAAACTCGCGCTGGGGGAGAGGCAACTGAAATACCCCTTATCTTGCGCGACATAATCGGCAAACCAACTCTAGAGAGATGAACCGTGCAGGATCTCACGATGCCTCCATAAACAGCACACACCCGATTTGGGCACGAGTCGTAGCTCACCAATAGCCCTGCGCCCTGTTACCTAAGCGGGAGATAGTATTGCAGGAGTGAGCTTTGGCAGCGGAGCGTATGGCAGCTGTGTGCTCTGATGCTAAACAAGCTTACACAATGAGTAGGCCTTTTCACAATTGTAAAACACGTATATTTTCAATGTCGGTACATTGAGAGGTATTAGGAACATATTGCCGCCCGCAGAGCCGAGAAGGCATCGCTTGGTCACGGTCTTCTAGAAGATTCCCGCACATTCTCGCAGCAGAAGTAGCTTTCCCTCTTGTTTTTTATTCTCGAAAGTGCGTGTTCATCCTCGCCCCGAGCACGCGACGCTGAACATTCTTTGCCGAACTTTCGAGATAGTGACGCACGGTAGATAAGCAGCTACCCGCGACCTTGCGAGTCAGTCTCAGTCTCACTCGCGCTCTCTGATTCGCCACCGAATCGCCGCCTGCTTTTCTGCTGTCTCGACGCTCTTTCGTTACTTATTTTTGGTTGGCACAAGTTCGCCCAGTAAACCATTATTTTCAGTTCACTGTTCGGCTTTTCGTCACCTTCATTCGTGACATTTCTGGTGGAGGTGCGGGGTACAAAACCCGTGCAGCGTACCCCTACAAGAACTCGATCAGCAAGCCCCATTTCCCGACGACCTTTCGTTGAAGACCCGAAGCATCGTGCCAGCCGCCGACTTCAGGGGCAACCTCCTGAACTCGGACCACTCCCGGCGAGAACAAGTGAAGCGATAACGACAATGGCTTCACCGACGACGCAGACCACAGCAGCACCCGCCGTTGTTTACCTGCCCGTCGCCCCTCGGACTCCGACGCCTTTCCACGGGGAGATCCACGAGGACGTCGAGGACTGGATCCAACACTAAGAGCGCGTGGCACGCCATAACGGATGGACCGCCGAGCAGTGCCTGCAGAACCTCTACTTTTCGTTGGAGGGTACTGCGAGGCACTGGTTCGAGAATCAAGAGGCTGCGCTCACGTCGTGGGACGCCTGCGTCACCGAGCTGAAGCGGGCGTTCATGAATCAGCATCGTAGGGAGCGGGCCGAAGACCTCCTCCAGGCGAGGACTCATGGCCCTAACGAAACGGTCACCCGTTTCGTTGAAGACATCCTCCGCCTGGGCAGCCGGGCCGACCCGCAAGCCACCGACGAGAAGAAGTTACGCTTCCTTATGCGAGGCGTGAAAAGCGAAATCTTCGGCGGACTTATTTGAAAC
This sequence comes from Ixodes scapularis, assembly GCF_016920785.2. Lineage (NCBI taxonomy): Eukaryota > Metazoa > Arthropoda > Arachnida > Ixodida > Ixodidae > Ixodes > Ixodes scapularis. The sequence continues at coordinate 48,910,883 of NW_024609838.1, read as the reverse complement.
CCCCCGACGACCGCCGAAGAATTTGTTGCCGAAGCAACAAACATCGAGCGGGCGTTAACGGGCCGAGCGCGCCACTACCATCGGCGCAGCAACGTCTTAACGTTGGCCTCGGCCCGCTCCGAGTTCAGCACTGGTACCGACGAGCTTCGCGACATCATCCGAGACGTCGTCCGAGAGGAGCTCCGAAAGCTGCTCCCAGCTGCTGAGCGTCCGGCGTCGCTATCAGTCGCCGAGATTGTGCCCGAGGAGGTACAGCGGGTTTTGCAGCCTGAACCACCAGTCGACGTGCCAGCCCCCGAGGAACCGACGCTGAGCTACGCCGCTGTAGCCCGCCGACCACCGCCTGTCGCCCGTCAATACCAGGCGTCATCTCGACGGGACCATCCAACGCCACAAAACTCTCGACGCCAAGTACAAGTCCAGCACGTCCACCCGGAGAGACCCTCGCCGAGAAAAACCGACTCGTGGCGAACAACCGACCGACGCCCGCTTTGTTTCCACTGCGGGGAAGCTGACCACGTGTACCGGCAATGCCCGTACCGGCAGCTGGAGCTACGCGGCTTCCAGCCCGACGACCCACGGCCACGCTACGGCGAGCGACCTCGGCATATCGACGAATACCTCCGCCGGTCGCCATCCCGGGACCGTCTCCCCGTCGCGGTTTCCGATCGCCGTCACCCCACCGCCCAGCATCGCGTCTACGCAGATCCCGCCGTGAGAGCCTGTCGCCCCTCGCCCCTCGTCGGGAAAACTGAGTGTGGCAATGCCGGGAGGTGGTATCGCCGAGGACGAACGACGCCAATATCCTCCACAAACGTCGGAGGGCTCCCCCACTAGCGACGAGACTCGTCAGAGCGAAGCTTCTGCGACGGTGTCCAATAACCTCGACGTAATCATCGAGGGCTACGACGCGAAGGCGCTCATCGACACCGGAGCAGACTATTCGGTTTTAAGTGGGAAGCTCTCTCGCCGCCTTTGGAAAGTGATGACTCCGTGGGATGGCCCGAAAATACGAACCGCCGGTGGACATCTCATCAAACCAGTGGGAAGGTGTACTGCGCGCGTGGACATCCACGGAGAGACCTGCCCCGTGAAATTCGTCGTCCTCAAAGACTGTTCGAGAGGCGTCATCCTTGGCATGGACTTCCTCTGTGAGTACGGTGCGGTGATCGACCTTGGAGCAAACAGGTTGACGCTGCGAAAGCCCATGCTACCTCCGGCGGGATCCAAAGCGTCGCCAGCCGCCGTCCGAGTCATTGCGGACCACGTGAACGTGCCGCCACGGTCGAGGGTTCTTGTGCCCGTCGTTACCGACGCAGTTGCCAGCGGGAAAGTCCTTCTGGAAGGCAACGTCCAACTGCTTCTCGGAAAAGGAATAGGCGTCGCAAGGGGCGTAGCAGAGCTGAAGGATGGACGTTGTGTGGTCCTCGTGACGAAGTTTCGAACGGAGGCGAAGCATCTCACGAAAGGTGCCACTATAGGACACGTCGAGGAACTCCGTGCCGACGCCGAAATCGCCGCGATCTCCGACGAGCCCTCGCCATGTCAACCGTCCAGTACAGTGCCGCCACAGCTCGACGTTAACCCCAAGCTCAGCGCCACGGAATGACGACAGCTCGGAGATCTCCTCGCGGAGTTCGACGACTGCTTTGCGACAACGTCGAATGTGCGCCAGACAACAGTTGCGAAACACCGCATCATTACCAAGGAGGACGCGCTTTCTGTGCATCGGCCGCTATACCGGGTCTCCCCAAAGGAACGAGTGGCCATTCATGAACAAGCACAGGAGATGCACAACGACGACATCATTCAGCCTTCGAGCAGCCCGTGGGCCTCTCCAGTGGTGCTTGTAAAGAAGAAAGACGGAACGCTTCGATTCTGCGTTGGCTACCGGCGGCTCAACGCGGTCACCAAGAAAGACGTGTATCCGCTCCCCCGCATCGACGACACGCTGAACCGGTTGCGCCACTCCCCATACTTTTCGTCGACGGACCTTTAAGAGTGGCTACTGGCAGATCGAAGTCGACGAACGGGACCCTGAAAAGACTGCCTTCGTCACGCCCGATGGAACGTTTGAGTTCAAGGTGATGCCCTTGGGACTCTGCACGGCGCCGGCAACGTTCCAACGCGTCATGAACACCGTCCCGGCAGGCCTCAAGTGGCAGAGCTGTCTCGTTTACCTCGACGACGTCGTGGTATTCTCGGCCAACTTCGACGAGCATTTGCGACGCCTTCGGGCCGTTTTTGAGGCAATCAGGACCGCAGGACTCACCCTCAAGCCGACGAAGTGCCGGCTTTTGCGACATCAACCAAATATTTCTTGCTACTCGCTTAATTCGTTTAAAAATTCCTTTTGTCTCTTTTCTAACACGATATTGGTGTGTCCGATGTGATACTGCTCGTTTCAACTCATAGGGACAAAAACAAATATTCAACGTAATTTCGTTGCAGTATCCCTTTAAGGTCGACGTACACTTCGCGCTCTCTACATCTGCCGGCTCCTTCTTCCCTGTAACTTTTTCACATTTACGTTGCCCCAACTTGGCTCCCCATCCACTTTTGGAGAGGGGAAAGCTAAGATGATTCTCTTACCTAGAGAAAACCAAGGTTCTACCTCTGTCTTTAAGGTACTGTAGCTATTCACTTGCAGTGAATTTTCTTACAAAAGTAAAAGGAATATTTCACTTTTAGGAAATCGGTCCCAATACAAAGATGTTGCGTGTTCCAACATCGAGAAAGCACCTTTGTAGTGCTTTCTCGATCGTCTAGTATACCGTGCATAGGAGTGTGCTGTCCTGCTCTGATACCTCTCCTTTTCTTGAGTGGTTGACCAAAAAATGCATTCAAAAATATTAAGAGCTCCAGCTACTCAAGACGTCTTGTCTCCTTCTTTACATGACTTACAATTTCAAGTTTTGTTGCAAATGTCTTTTTGCCCTTTTGACAATCCAGTCATTACAACATGTAGGCATAGTTGATGGTTGATTTTATTGTCTAATCTCCACAATTGTCCGCATTGGATATCATTTGCTCGTGGCATGTCCTGTAGTCACAAACTCCTGCCATGCCACCACGATGCATTGGTGGACTGCAGAGAAACCTGCTACATAAGTTCAGAGCATGCAGTTATTATTTTCAACTCTAGGGAATTCGATTTTAATGTCTCATAAATATGGACACCTCCGTTCCTCCCCCAAAATATCAAGAATACAAGCTGTCTATAATAACTATAATAACCAAACGCAATGCAGGTATTTACCCAGTTCGTCCCGAAAAATCATTCAATCATTCATTCATTCATTTGTGTGTTTTGCGTGCTCTTGAACAGCGATTAGCCTAAGTAATGATGCACATAGTCAAAAGGAACACACACGAGAAATCCACGGCACGTGCAACAGCTAATATCTTTTTATGGGGGAACATTAAATTAGAAGTTCAATATCAGTCATTGAACGCCTAATCGCTTAAACACGAATTGAATACGTTGATGCTGGTTGTACTGAACGTGTCATAAAATTGTTGAATGCGGTTCATAAAACTGGAAAGGTTAATTTTTTTGTTCCTGAGAAACTAGGAAAATGGTTTCTATATAGCATAGTATCTATATTATTGAGACATGATTGTTTACCCATTGTGCCCGAGTCCTACTAGAGCTACCAACAAACACCCGGCGCCGACACGGATCAAGACTAGATAAAAGAAAAAAAAAGAACACTGGCAAAAGGAGAAATATTTGGTCGGGTTACGGTGTAACTTTCAGATGAGGTTTATTTAGGTGAAATATATATATACTGATAAGAAGCAGCACGTGCTGGCGAAACATTGTAGAGCTGACTTGCATGGTACAATTATAATTATCATTTTTTGTTTGCGACGTTGCTCCTGCAGTAAAAAAGCATAGAGGATGTTGTGGCGCTCGACATCACAAGTGCAAATTAAAAAAAAAATCGCACCATGTGAAGTGAGTTGTAGGTAGGGTTAAACACACTCCCTCAAAAACCAGTGTCACTGGCTCTGTAGATAGACGAATTCTTTGTCAGATAATGGCAAGGAGGGTGCGGTCACATGAGTTGATATCCTGGGATTTTATCAAGATGGCATTGTGAATTTCCCTCGCTGTTTTTCTCTTGTAATGGCCCATCACTAGTCTTTTAAATCTTGTGCTTCCACTCACAACGGCCACAGTAAACCGTTTCAGGCACCTTTATATAAACTTGCAGGGTAACAACCATTTTGTGAATGCACCCTCATTGTCATTGCCTGAAAAAAAATTTCGCCTCGTGTAGAACCAGTGATACGGGTTTCTAAAGCAGCGCTCTAAGCCTTACCTTACAGTGTTCTGCCAGCAGGTGTCCGTTTTTATCTCTATACCTATAAATAGAGATAGATAAAGAAAATATAGCGTAGGATGCTGAAGAGTATAATCTAATGAAGTCGCACTCCGAAGAATTGTTGGTGTCTTAAATCATTTAGTTAGCCGACGTTTCGGCCTGCGACAGGCCTACTTGAGGAAGGCCTGTCTCAGGTCGGAACGCCGACTCACTAAATGCTTTGAAACACCAACAACGCTGCGTAGTGCAACTTAATTTCTTGATATTTATATAGGCATAGTGGCGGAGGCCGTAGGGCGTGGGTATGAGTGAAAGGAAAAGAAAACCCTTGGTGAAAACAGCAAGAGCGGACGGTTTCTTTTTTTCGACATTTCGGCCGGATTCCAGCCTTCGTCAGGAAGAACTTCAACAGATGAACGCGATTGGTATTTATGCAATGCTACGGTCAAGTCCAAGTTTCAGAGACGGCGGAATGACAATTGGAGCTTTTGTGAGAGGGAAGCGTGGGGGCACTTTGTACCTGGGTGAAGAGACTTGATGGTCGGGGCCAAGTTTCAAAGAAGGTGGGATGACGGTGGGATGACGGTGTATGCCTCGCATGAAACCAACGTGTCTTATTTCGAAACAGATGCAGCACACACACTGCCAGCAGCAGGCACTCGCAGTTCTCGATCATTATTGAAGAGCACTTAACGTGTGCCTCGACGAATGTCGTGTACATACTCGAGTGTACCGCACGCAGATGCAATACATAGGGCAGACTAAAACGGCATTTAGGCTGCGCTTTAATAATCACAAATCTCACGCCATATCCCTTCCGCAACTGCCTCCATCCAAACATCTGGCTCTTTCTGGACACTCGTTTGATAAATTGTCAGTGACGGTCCTAGACTCTGGATTTAAATCAAATAGCGAACGTGAACATCGGCAATCCTACCTAATTTATCGATTCAACGCAGCTAAACAAGAGATAAAAAAAAGCCCCGTTACACAGGCATCAATTAGAATGCTATCGGAGGAATAGAAACAACCAACAGAGGATATTTTTCAAGGTCAGATCTTATTATTAGCAGTGGTACTGTGTTTGTGGGAGGAACTGGATCATCAACTTTTCTCTTTTATTTTCAGGTTTTGACATTCATTTTCGTTCCTCTTATTTCTGTGTTTAACATTGTTTTCTTCCGGGTCTGACTGGTGCATGCCCCACGAGACATCCCAAAAAAACATTTATTTACAGCACTTTTGTTTGGTTTGCGCGTGTAACTCTCGTCTCGTGTACGCTATCGTCCCGGTAACCCCTGCCCGCCCAGACGCAAACTCACCCTGCGCCCCCTCTCAAAGAACTACAACCGTCATCCCGCCGTCTTTAAAACTGGAACTCGACTGTAGCATTTATAGAAATACCATCCGCGTTCATCTCTAAACGTTTGTCCTGACGAAGGCCCTACTCCGGCCGAAACGTCGAATAATAAACCGTCTGTTCTTGTTGTCGTCAAGGGTTTTGTTTTTTTATATATACACGGTGTTTTCAGGAAAGGTGGACAAATTCGATATTGCGAAAACTACGCGTCGCTACAAAAAAGGCTTGTGTCCTTTTGGTTTAATATAGGAAAATTATTAAAGTTGAGGATAAAAAAAGTTGTTAGTTGTTTTTGCGTAATTAAATTTTTTTTGTGTGTTTAAGGGCATGGTTTCATTTAGAAAATTGCTCAGCTTCATTGAAAAACACAAAATCAACAAATTGCAGAACCATAGAAGGCACGCGGAGTATTTTACGGCTTTTTAAAAAAACCGCACAAATTTGACGGGTTTAGGTTTCGGTTTGCTATCGGAGCGCATCTCAGCCCCGACCGCGCTGCGCCCCATGGAGAAATAGTGCAAACAGCCTCTGCTGCGTCGCGCGATGAAGGCCCAGCAGAAGGGCATGCATAAGGAAAAAAAAAAAAAAAACAGAGATAAAACATTGTTTCTATATACCATTCCATTTAGCGGTCTCAGGACGGCGTCATTTTGTTCGACCGCAGTGCCCTCTCCATACATTCAAAAAATTGAGCGGGTTCGGCGGGGTATTACGAGAGATAGGGCACGCGCCCGACTCCGCTAGCAGACGACAAGCCGGGAGGTTGCCATTCTCCCTCTTTGGGATGTACCGGCGGGCTGTACCGAACATCGAACTCTCGCTCGTGGAAGCAGTTGTGAAGAGGTTCGCGTTCTTAGAATATTTTTGGCTTCTCGAAATTCAGCCTATAGCGCTTTCTTGTTTTATTTCGGTAAATTACCAACCAGCGTATCTTTGTTCCGATACCTAAATAGCAGTGAAGTCAGCCGTAACACAATGCACTAACATAATGTACTACCCTCTACTACTGCGTGTATTGCGGCATGAGAGCAGGTTTTTATTTATCACTTCAGACTTCGAGTCATGGTGGCTGAAGGCGAACACCAGTACGAACTTTGTATGATAAAAAAGGTACAGCAGCCGGATTTACTTTTCGCCGAAGAGACCGGCGAATCTCACACGGTTTTTCCTTTTTTTTTCACACAGGAACCACCGTTATTGAACCCGATTAGTCTTTTTTTATCGAAGACAGTATTACACGATAAATTGCATACAAACATCCGCGCATCTCTACTTAAAATTTTCAAAATGACGCGATTTTAAACCGAGTTTGCACGCCAGCCAGATGTTAGGTAAAGCCCACTCGACGGAGCAGACGACGCACGGGGTGAGAGGGGGAGGGCATTTCTTCCTTCTCTGTTCTTTCTAGTGGAGCGGTCTATAGTAAAGCTGTGCTAAAGCCTTTAGTTTACTATCACGAGGAACACAACATTTTTTGTGGCAAATCAAAATCCGCTTTCAAGCGATCTGAGGAACCTTCCACAGTATTGTATGTTATATGTTTTGTTCTCAATGAGGGGCTCTAACTGACTTTTATTATGCAGTTACTGCGAATGCCACTTTGGATCTAGAAGAAAACCATATTGGCCGCTGTAGAGTTCTGTAGTTCTGTCCCTATGTATACTCCTGCAATATAAAAGAGCCACTTGGAATGCCTGGCCGATGCTGTGGCTGGTAGGTACTGTGTGCGTTCCGGGCGATTCCTATCTTCCCCAGAGAAGATTCACTCAGGACTCAACTAAAGCGTGACGCACGCTTATTGGTTGACGGTTTTTACGGTGGCGAGAAGAGTATCAACATTATGTTACGGCTGCTAACTCGAAAATGGCCATCCGAGAGACTGGCTTGAGTCAAGGCGATTATTCCGACTGTTAAATTGCAATGTTCATGCCATCCTTCTAATAAACAAATCCGATCTTCAACACATATTATTTTTCAAATGTAAAACTTAAGTGTATCTTCAATTTTTTTTTTTTTTTTATGTTGGCAGTCCCCGTTTTGATATTTTAGACCAGAAAGAAAGTGATAAAAACACTGATGAGTATGCTTGCTTCAAAACTTTGTTATCATATCTCCGGGCATGACGCCGACGAAGTGCACTCTTCAGCTACACCTAAACCAAAAACTGCTATACACGCTCAGGCCCAGTTGAGACCCGAGTGAGTGTCCTTTCCTCGAGGCAGGGTGGAGTCTCGCGGAGCGCGCAAGGCGCCCGGGACCGCCACTGTCTCGGCTACGCGCTCCCAGTACGTCTTATATGATGAATGAGATTGAGACCAACGATACCATTTGGGTGCACGTTCTGCTGGATTATAATTTAATTAGGAGCATGATTTATAGTTTATGTAAAACCTATTTACTAAACATGCATCACTCTTTATCCTGTTCCTTCTCCAGGTGCTGCTATTTAGCTGCACACCACCGTCCATGAAGTGGACATCACGTGAACCCGCGGCAATTGCTGTGTGATTAGAACTTCGATCAGCTGAGCCAGCTGCTTGCTATGAAGCCCAGTTACCAGGCAGCAGATAATTGGCAAGCAAACAACCTTATACCTAGTAAGCCATGTACTGGACACGAAATAGAAAAAAAACACTCTATCAAACTTGATTCGATTTGGCAGCCCCATTCGCATGCCAACCACACGATAAATATATCAGCTCGCACATGTTCTTGTCTCTCAATCGATTGTTCAAATGTTCTGAAAGAATTACTCTCCAGCTTTATTATATTCGTGAGACACTACATCCGGCTCAAAGTAGCAACAAATCTTTTTCCGAGAACAGCGCCGAAAATTGGAGATTATGTATATTTGGCTCTGTGTCACAATATATTCAGTTGAATCTCAATATAGGCCTTCTTGAAAGTAGTCTGTATATTCCTCGTATAAGCAGCTTTGAGTAAACAGATAACTGCCCTTCTGGTCCTCAGTACATTTACTCCATTTCGCCAAGCTTGACTGACCCCCGAGGCCCACTCAAGCAGCACATTGTGAATAGGCCATCGCCTGGCAAGTGCACTATGGCCAACCAGATTTTCGGTGGCCCATGCTCGGGCAAAGCGCTTGGCAATAGCAGTGTTTTGGTCCTTGTCTAATTAAGCCAGTCGCTGGCCATTCACTTTAGGCCAGTAACCGGCCATTCAATTTTGGCCAGCCACTCGCAACTGTCTTTTGGCCGGTCACTGGCCGAAAGTGGTTGTAGTCATAAACATGATATATAATTTATCTCAGACCGCTAGGAAATTTGGGTGTTGCTCAGGAGGCAGTCAAGAATTTAGGAAGGTCAAGTTGGGGAACTTAACCCTAGGAACATTTAAATATTATTGACAAGTGAATCTGGAGTAAGGTTTTCTTAATATTTGTTTGTATATTTGAGTACCTACTACGTCTTACGACGCTGGTTGTAATCACCATTTCAGTCGTCCATGGGAAAACGGATCGTCCGTGGTCAAATCCTTAAATCAGCCCGGACTGCACCTGAAAAAAAAAAAAAAGAAACCACCTTAGTCGAAGGTACGGTGCAACGATATTCAGTTGTTATGTTTTTCTATTTGCATAAGATTACTGGGACAAATGAGTAATAGAAGCCTTCAGTACCTTCGGTACAGAGTCTGAGACTGGCAGGATGTAGTAGAAGCGGATCCGTCAAAATAAACCAAATAGAAGATTTCAATCAAAATATTTTCATTCAATGCTTGCCAAGCTGAACAGCTTTCAAGCACTGCACGTGCTCCCATTAGGTAATACAAAGACCGCCCGTACATGGACTAATTCTTTTTTACTATTTCAAAATGAAACAAAAACAAACGTCGGTAAAGGAAAGGTTCACCTTTTTGTTAGCTAAATCGAAGCAGCTTGATTTGCTTTTACTGATGCTATTGATCTTTTTCAAGATTGTAACGCAAGCGGTACAGCTTGAAGCAATATGAACAGGTAGAGGACAATACAAGCTGTTATACGAAGATGCCATTATGGGAGCTCCTGGTGCATCAAGTCGAATGCTGGAATAAACGCCTGCTTTCCCTTTTCTTTAATAAAGTTTAAGCAAAGCAAAAATAAACGTGATGGCTCAAATGATTAGCGGTACCGAAAAATCACCAAAAGTCTCGTCTATATATAAAAAATAGGCGCCTGTGGGTTGCCAGTTTAAAAAGTGTGTGCCCGCATGCACACACGCGTATTCCTCTTAATCGAACATTGTTTGTAGTCCAACTGTATCAACGACTTTAGTTTTTTTTCCGCATAAATTGACGACGTCCAAGGCTCTACGTAAGTTAACTAGTTTCTGAAGCATCGCGATGTTCTGAAGAGCTTGGCTCACAATAGAATAGAATTTCTTCCCAAACTCAACCAAGTCAAGTTTGACTGGTCAGTATCAGCTTTTTCTGAACTATGCAACTGAATATATCAGAAACAAGGACATGAACAGACGCGATGAAGCCACGAAAGGCAGGGATGGCTCACTAGTTCCAGCATTGGCGTAGCCGCAGCATTCCCTTCGCTGACCAATGGTTGTTGAAATGAATCGTTCTCAAACTAGCATCTCGCACCGAGGCAAAATATTCGTTAACCCGAAATGGGTACAGTCTGGAAGGTTGGATATCTGAAACTTATTTAAGACGTCCCGAACTGAATTAAACGATATAAAACGTAAAGGAAACCCGTTAAAATTGTACTCGCACAGGTGCAACAAGCAGGAAAAGAGACACAAAGGATTTGTTTTTGATCTCATAGAAGTTTATTACAAACAACATGTTCCCCAGACAAGTGCAAACGTGCAAGCGACCTGCGAAGTATGAAGAGGTACTACTAAGCTCTTATACAGTTGAGAAGGTTGCAAAGCGAACAAGAGCCGGGGTAATTCTAGGCTATATAGTCTATTCTTCCGGCAGCTCGAAAAACGATTTCCCCGCAATTCTACCGGCAGACGCATTATGTTGGTGCTGGCGATCAGTTCATCGTACGAAGCTTCATCGATTAATCATTTTACAGATATTTACAATTTTTTTTAGCAAGTCGCCCTAGGTTGTTGTTGCAAATGGCTTAATCGGTGGGCCACGTTAGTTAACGTTTTTGTAATGAGCCGTCGCAGAAGATCGCCGCGGAGGTAAACGGCTCTGCCGGTCAGTGGCACAACCGCAAAAAAATATCCATGCAGCGTGCAGTTTCTCGCAACGAGTGTCTGTGCTATGTTAGTGTCGACAAAACGTGCCCACGAAACATGTATGAACGAGAAGTAGTCTATAAAACGTGTTTCTACGAAATGCCGCGAGAACAAGAAAGTCAATATTTGTACAGGCAGTTGTCACATTATTTCAGACGGCTAATGGGACGCTACTGCCAATAGGATTTCGGGGAAATTATTGTCGCGGCTGCTGGGAGAATAGAGAGTACCTATTTCTCTATATAATCTGGAAGAGGACCCGTAGAATAGCAGTCACTCGTTGCCAACAAGGAGGTTGCACTGCACTCACCATATACTTAGCGAACTTGAAAGACGTATTCCGAGATAAATGTCGACATGGGCACTAAAGAACAACCACACCAACAAAAACAAGATGGAAGGGCCCCGTGAAGATTTTAGGCGATGCGGTACAAGCAGCCATTTTCCGTACGATACCACACCACAACAATTCCTGTGACTTATTTGAAGCAATCGCTTATTGCCGATATGCGCGTGGGATCTTTGGAACAGTGATAGCTCTGATAGGCTTCAAATACGATAAAATTGATGCCAGCCACACAGGCCGCAGTTAAGAATTCAGGACGAGTGAAAGTAATTCTGGGGAGGAGAAAGAAGATGGGTTGCTGCATAGGTGAGAAGGAAACATTCCCCATATTTGACCTTCATCCTGCTTCTTCAAGGTCTGCAGGTGGTGCATCCACAAGAGGCTTATCTTCAAGGGGCACCCTAAGAATGAACCTAGCGCGGGGATTTGTCAATAGATACTTTTGTGAGTTCGTCCGCCGCCTTGGTGGCTCTGAGGAGAGTGCGTCGCCCTAAGGATCTCCATGTGGCGGGTTCGAATCCCTGCCGAGCTGCCCGCAATCTGACGGAGGCTTATTGCGGAGAAGGCGCCGTGTAATCGAGCTTTCGGCTGCACGACAAAAGATCCCCAGATGGTCGAAATTCATCCTCTGTCCTCCGCTGGGGGGTGCCAGATGCCCGTCGTTAGTTGGGCACGTAACCCCCCCGCCCTCCCTAAATTTGACTTTTTGAGTTCGTCCGAAAAATGATAGTGCAGTGGATGCTATGTGAGTGATCTACAGAGCAGTGTCCTTCAGGCAGGTGCCATGCTCTGCCCGCTTGGAGACTATAGTCATGTGACCGTAGCCGAAGACATGACTGGTCTGAAATACGCATAGCGTTTACACTGCTGTGAATACCGAGTGAACAGGTCAGCACCATGAAGGCTAGTTTTTGGAGTACCAAAGGAACTCCCCAACCTGAATGTGAACCAAAAGCGGGAGGCATGAAGATCCCATGTTCTACGCCATATAAACCGCATTTAGACTAAAATGCAGAAATAATCGCGTCTTCTTTGTGCGCGCGATATTGTCGTGCACGCACCTGGCCGAGTAGGCAGCGCGCCCGTGGCCTAACGGTCATCGTGCTTGGTGCCCACGCAAAGGGCCACGATTCGATTCTTGGCAGCGGATTTATATTTCTATTATCTCTGTGACTCTCGCAGTCTACTGCGTATTCCAGGCCCAAATGTTTTTGTCGCCGAATGTTCCTGAAGCCCACGCGTGTACAGGGTGTCACAAAAAAAATATACAGAGCTTTTTCAACCGCAAAAATAAACTAGGTATCACTGAATGCTCATTCTCCGCACAAAGGTAGCGCTAAAGGCCGAAACCAGATGCCAAAGTTTCATCCCGATCTGATTACTTAATCAAAAGTTATTAATGATTTTTTGAAAACTTCAATGGGAAAATTGCGGCCGACGGAGTTTTCGAATACATGGGGCTCTATGGAGCCAGAAAACGAAAACGAGCAAAAATGGGCTCGATTTTCCCATTGAAATTTTCAGAAAATAACTTTTAAGAAGATATTGAATTGGGCTCAAACTTTGGCATCTGTTTGTGACCTTTAACGTTACCTTTGGGCGGAGAATGAGCGTTCGGCGATGCCTAGTCTATTTTTGCGGTGAAAAAAAAAAACCTTGTACATTTTTTTGTGACACCCTGTACGGGTCCCCTCAAAGTAAAACGGAGCGCCAAAGGGCGACCAAACTCCATCGCCGCGCCATCTAGCAGCGCCGGCTGAAACTGATAGGCTACATCTGCACATGCGAACGTGCCTTCCGCCGGGGCCCTCCGATATCTTACTCCAACCCACTCATTATCGGTGGATCGAGTGGCGCAACGCTCTGCCTAAAAACGCCGCCTGATAGCACACGAGGCGGTCCTCATCGAAAACACGCGCCCCTCTCTACCGCTTGACCTCAGAGTTATTTCCCGTGCGAGTCGAACACCTAGCAGTGTTTATCGGAACAGCGTTTGTCAGTTCGAGACGCCGATAATGCGAGGATCAAAGAAAGACGGAGGACACCGCGGACGGTACGCGCGCATGCGCAGACGCACCTCTCAGTTCCAGCCGGGGCTGCTAGATAGCGCGGCGATCAAGGAGGTTATAAGTATTAGGAGACACGTTGCAATATTGGTAAAGCCTAGTCATAAAATGTTTAAACGATATTGTGGCCAACATGACTGTAGATCTCTCTGGCATATGGTGCGCGTGACATGTCACGTGTGAGATGGATGGTTGATTGTAGAAGGATTACTTGCAGGCTTCCGCGCGCTCCGTCCGGTAGGTTTTATCCCATTGAAGGCTAGACGAATGCTGGACACAGTCACATGATGTGATCACGTTGGCCTAATAAGTGAGGAGAGTAATCAGGAAAATGAGAAAGAGGCGAGACGGTCAAGCAACGTTACTAGAACCCTCAGTTGAGAAACTCACCGTTGAAACATGGGTCGCTGCCTTCCACCGAGACCGAGCTAAATACGACACCAGCGCCATTCTTAATCTTTCGTTTGTACTGTTGTCAGTTTGAACTTTCAGACGCAGGTTTTTACGCAAAAACCAAAAGAAAAAAAAACTCTTTTTGTAGTAACTTTCATTGGAGTTAAGTATAAATTGAGGGCGCGTGATGCTTCATAAAATCTTTAGTGTGCAAGGATTTGCGGCACAATTAATATTGTTTTTATACAACCATGCCTCAGCGGTGATTTCATGTAGCGCGTCCCAACCTAGGTGCACCTTAGCTTCGGTAGTTAACGGCTCGTCCGCTGGAGAGACGGGGAAGGCGCCCCTGTAACCTCTTCCACCGTACCTGTTCAATAGCCTATTAAAGCCAAAATAGAAGTCACTCGCAGTTCCTCGAGTGGCCGCTGCGGGAGAAATGGTGGCGTTGTGATCGCCATTATCCTGGTTCTGGAGTTCGCGTCGGTGCCACGTTTTCAGGGCAGTCTCTAAGGCAGTTTCCCAACTGTGTGGTTTAGTAACGTTGCGGTCAAGGGAGCATGGCCTGTAGAGGCTATGCGGCTGACGTCATGACCTCTCCTACCCTTTTATCCTCCTTGGCGGCGATGCAGTTCGGTCGCCGTTTCGGCGCTTCGCTTTCCTTTGAGGGGACCTGCACAAAAGGGCTCCGCATGGCGACCCGCGGTCAGTCTTTCACCAGCGATTTGATGCCGCCACTTCGCCGTCACCAGCCTTGGCTTTTCTTTCGGCACAAGTTTGTCTTAACCGTTTAGTTTCTTCGTCAGTCCCCGTCTCGCAAATCCATCGGTGACAATATTCACACATCAACTGAAATTACACAGAAAAAATATTACCCAGAAGCGAGCTATGCCGTAGATGTCGCAGCACGCTATAGCAATTTTTTTTTCGAGGGCAGTGTACACGGAACTGTTGTGTTCGGCAATCACAGCGGGGGGGGGGGGGGGGGGGGGGGGGCGGACAAATACGAGCTATGGACCAGCCAGGTTGAGCACACGAGCAAGAGCGTTTATTTTCGTCTTCCTTGATCGCGCCACTCTGCAGCACGTGCTCCGCTGTTATACCCTTATAGCACATCTCCCCCTTAATTTAAAAACCTAGCCTATCAACAGGCTTTACAGTACAACCACTGCGTGTTATTGGAAGTCCCATAGATGTCGTAGGAATGAACGCCATGATCTGGGAAGCGGGTGGTAGTACTTATGATACGGCGTACTCAGGTGAAGAGGGAGCTCGTACGGGAACCGAACATAGTCGGTTTCGCCTTATAACTCCCCGGTCCGTCTCAACCAGGTAAGAATATGGCGCATTAGAAGGTGATGTAATATGAACCACTTGTATCTGGTCTGAGATCCATACGCGCTGACCAGTTTGCAGTGGCTTCAACGGTCGGGTGCCGTGTCTTCTGTCAAAGGTTATTTTTTTTCTTTTGCTTTGTTGTTTTAATCCCACTTCTTTAGAAGTCCGTGATTAGGAATCGCTGGCTTTGAACAGCATCCAATCGTACGAAATGACGTTCTTATACGGTTCCTCATCAGAAGTTCCTCTGGACTGTAGCCGTTTTCAAGAGGGCTGGCCCGGTAGGCTTGGAGTGCGCGGTAGGCATCATGTCTTTTTCTAGCTATGTTTGATCATTTTGACGGCTAACTCCACGACGGCTAACTCCACAAAGCCGTTAGTTTGGAGGTATCTCGGGCTGAAAGTCTTGTGGTGGAAGCCCGTCTTGAGAAAATTTCTGAAATTGTGATGAGTCAAGTTTTTTTAATTAAGTTTCATTGTCACTAAATACTGTTTCTGGTGTGCCATGTCTGGCGAAGATTGATTTCAGGTGGTCAATTACAGATGTCGTCGACAAACCTGTGAGTGGCGCAACTTCTGAGAATCTTGAGTAATAGTCGGTAACGAGCAAGTTCCACTTTCCTGAGAGGCAAAATAGGTCCATGCTGACTTGTTGCCACGGTCTTTCCGGGAAGGGCGTTGGAATTAGCGGCTCTCGTCTGTTACTTGTTTCCTGCATGCACTAAGGGCATCTTCGGACGAGGTTTTCAATTTGCGTCGATATCCCAGGCCACCAGATAGATTTGCGTGCGCGTCCTCAGCAGTTGGTGATGCCCTGGTCTCCAAGGTGTATTTTGTCCCGGATATTTCAATGACCTGGTTTTGTTTGAAATAAATTCACTTGCGCTGCCACCATGTTGTGTTCGGCAATCGCGGGGGGAAACGGACAGATACGAAGTATCGACCAGCCAGGTTGAGCACACAAGCAAGAACGTTTATTTTCGTCTTCATCGCGCCAGCCTGCAGCACGTGCGCCGCTGTTGTACGCTAATAGCACAGTAACAAACACTGCACCATTCCTTAAATGATGTAATCATAAATGCCACAAAGGCGCAAATATTCCAAAAACTAAAGGTAAAATAACGCTAATCGTCCAACACCACAGTGACAACATATGGATGAATTCTGGGTTCGATGAGCTAACGACTTTAGTATCCCAGAATAATAAAGAACAGAAATATCAAAAACAGCACATGTTTATTTGAGGAATTCGCAGAAGAGTGAGGTAATTTGACGTCCATAAGGGGGCGTGCAACTCCCGATTGAGTAATTGGAAATTGGTTTCCGCTGTTAAAAAGTGTTTTTAATATATATGCCATCGTTCCCGACGTGGCCGTCCGCAGATATAACGCCGCTGCTTACGCCCCTGTCGAGGTGAGCACTACTGTTCGCACGTTGTAATAGACTCGTCTACTTGACCCGCATGCAGTCTTGGAAGAGCTGTTTACAATCTCGGTGCTGGAGGGGGCAACATCATAGCAATAGCGACACGAGAGACGACTGCGCCTGGATCTGCCCGACCGTGCTCGCCCTGCTGAAATGTAAGCGTGATAATTTCGAGCACCGTCAGCTTGCTGATGTTCCAAGAGGCTGCTTTGTCGTTGAGAATACTTTGCCTTGCAAACGTCTGCGGAGCTGTTCTAGAGCTTGGCGTACCCCCGCGCATAATCGGAACCATATTGGCGCCTGATAGGCCGAGAAATCTCGTAGAATGTGCTGCGGTTCATTCTAAATTGAAGCAGAGTAGTCGCGAAAAAGGTGAGACGGTGTGACGAGGCGTGTTGTTGGAAATAGCAAAGAAAGATTAAAGAAGTTTACAACATCCTGTAATTCCAATTTAGAGCGCAGCTCCTGAGGAGGAGGAGGTGAACGCATTTCCCTCCACCTCATCCATACCCTCTCCTCCTCCCTACTTTCTTTTTCAAGCGCGAAACGCGCGTCGTCGAGCGACGTTTCGGTGGAAGTCACGGTGACGTTTCGGCACGTGACTTCCATCGAAACGTCATGGTGACGTTTCTGCACGGTGACGTCACTAGCGGCGACACGCCACGTAACGTTTTAGCGCTTTGCATTATGGGACGCTTCCCATTATGCACCGCACGGTTACGCCGACGGCGCGGCGACGCCGACGCCGGCGCCGCTCGAGCCAGAGCCGAGCACATAAGAGCTGCGCTCTAAATATATCTCGCAGGTTTTTCTAGTTTCAGATCTGGCGATTTGAGACATTTAAATGCTGTGAATGTCAAGGACGGATAAATTCGTGGTCAATATTATTGCGTTCATTCCGCTCGCTCTCTAAACTAATAACAGTCTCCGCATATTTTGATTTTCTAGCCTTCCGTTTCTTCTAACCAAACTTGTGCTCGCTACTTGAAAAACGTAATGAATTACAACTACAAATTACCGAGCGTCAAATGCAAAAGATTACTGTTACAAATTACTCTCGCTGAAAATAACAAATTACTTTACTCGTTACGCTACAAATAACTTCCACGTTACTTTTTTTTTCGTTAACTTATGCAAAAAACAATAGAAACGATTTTAATATTATTCAAAAATGTTCTGCAACACTATTTTTCATTTGCCATACACCCTATATTATGGTAGTCCTTCCGAAAATCAAATATTGTGTCTAAGAGACAAAGTGTAGGAGCGCCCCGTTCACCTGTAAGCTGACAAGGCACCAAAAGCTGCAACCACACCGGCCATCCCGCTAGCTGACGACCGCCGGAAATGATCCCTGGAATTGTGCAGACAAAGCTAGCCGTGCGCATGCTTAGTAGTAGCGTCTACCTCCGCTACGAGATTCGGAGCTAAAAAAGTGATCTACGAAAGCTCCCTCTTGACTTGGGTGTTTCGCCTGTTATTCACAAAGAAAGAAAAAAACTTGTTCATAGCGTTACAGTGTATAGCCAATGAAGAACGCCGGTGTCCCAGCTCACCTTGATGTGCTTCCCTAGATTATAATTATTGTTCTTGGTGATGACAACGTGTGTTTTTTTGGCATGCAAAGTATGACCTAAACCATTAGGTTCCTGTTTTCCTTGATGCCCTGAATTTTGAACGTATCATTAAGAGATTGCCATAGAGACGACGGACACTTAATGACCAAAAACTTGATGAGTCAGAGAAAAAGTGGCGGTTACGAGGTTATTCATCATTCATCGAATCTCACTTTCATAAAAATATTCGTGGAGGACAGGGGAGGGGAGGGCATAGAGAGCGAGAGAAGCTGTGGCTATCGGTCTCACAAAACAGCAGAGCATCACACCAATTTTATGCGTTCTCTCTCGCTCCCTGTCAGCAAACCTTAGATGGCCTCCCCCCCCCCCCTCCCCACACACACACACCTTTATCTTCACAGTTGACTGAAAGTGAGGAGTGGATTCGACCACTATACCAGGACAAGTAAAGCAAAAGAAGAATCGCTCGTACCCTCGAAGACGACCCTCCTAGCCTTACTTCCGGTGTTTTCCAGCCATGCCTCAAGAGCGTGCTGCAGAATAAAGTAGCGCAAATCAAAGAGAGAGAATTCGACCGCCTCGCGGGAGGCTACATCGTCTGTTACGCCAGTTGTGAGCCCGCGAATCGAGGGGGTACCTACGCGCGTCTGTTGTCTTTGCAGGTGGCGGGAGACGTCGAGCAAGTTGGAAAGACAAAAGACAAACACAAATTAAAAGAGCTTTCTCCTACCCGAAAGAGGAAGAAAAATGCGATGGAAGGTGACGGACAGCCTACTCGGCGTTGTCTTACTTGATATTGATCTTTCGTATATTTGTACATGCCTTGCCCATTTTTCTAGTGATTCTGGTGAGCGGCCATCCAAAAAATCGTATTTTCTTTCGGGCTATTCTCCCCTTCCTGATGATTTCTATTTAGTTGAACTTGCTCTCTTTATGCTGCTGAATTTTCTGTTCGTATTGCGCAAGTTACGGTATTGTGCTCGTATTTGTTTTTAAAAAGTAACGACTAATCAAATTAATTCGTTACCAGTATTTTGTAACAAAATTACATAAAAAATTGTTTAAAAAAAATAACGTGACAATTACAAAATTTCTTAAAAAAGTAACGGATTGCAAGTAATCTGTTTCTAGTTAAAGATTTCTTCCCAAGTCTGCTTCTAACCAGCTTCGTGACAACACCTGTCAATGTGGTGCGGTCTAAGAGGCAGCATTCTTTCCACAGTCGCTACTTTGGTGCGATGTAGTGCGAATAGAATTGATCTAGTAAGTGCCACGACGACTTCATCATGCCGTAGGTAATTATGGGAGCGCGAATACTATTGATTGTAAACTGATCCCAGTACAATATACATGGCGTGACACTGGTAATGGCAAAACGTTATGGTAACTCATAATGTGAGAACGACAAGGAAGAGCTTCAGTTGTTTCGCACCTTGGAGAAAACTATGTTGTCTTGTGCACCTCAAGCGCGCACACAGCCAAACTTGGCGGAAGACACCGAGCGCGTGCTGGAGGCAGGACGTTCAAGAAACACGCCTGGTCGCTGTCACCCCCAAGCATTCCTTATGAGTTGTGAATGCGAAAAAAGCATGCAAGTCGCTCGTCCTCTCCCTTTGTCGTCTGCTGTGTACTTTTCGTCGCCGGTCAGCTCGTGTGCTCCCCTGGGCACACGGGCTGACCGTCTCACTCTGTCAATGACATGACGGCTTTTGTTCCCATCAAATAAAAATCCTTAATCAAACGCACTAGCCAGGTGGGAAGTGAATATAAGGAGCACTAACAGAAAAAACGCTGATATCGTATTCGCGCTAAAAGTATCGCGCATTGACTGAGTGATATTTTCAGCGCAAAGATGAAATCGGCGCTGATTTTGTAATTTATTTTCAAAGAACAACGACGAGCCCCACATTTTCCCAGTTCTGGTAGTGGTCGTAATGAATTTACTGCTCGGCAATGGTAGTTAAGACAATAGACTTTAAAACCTAAAGAGAAAAAAAATATAAAAAAATAGAAGATAATCGCTTGCTTGCGCTAACAGTGTACATGTGATGCACATACTGCAACGCTGTCAACCACACTCTTAGAAAAAAGGGTATCGATAGTCCTCCCTAAGGGGAGGAACGGTCTTGTAACCTATGTTCATTTAGAAAGGGAGAAACATTCGTCCCTGAAGCAGGGGAGCAAGTAGTTCCTCCGTCGCCTTCATCTCATTATGGCGGCCCTGAATCGAGCAATTCGAGCGCAATAAGGCTCAACAAGGACGCTACGTCTCTTGTACGGGACGAAAAGAGAAGCAAATGAAAGCGTAACACGAGCTTTTCGCGAAATGTGTTTATTTCGGAAGCCGGATTCCCCCCGCAGGTACAGAAACTTGTGTTTCGAAAGCAGTTACTCAGTCTTCTCGTCGCCAGCACTGCGATGTTAAACGGAGACAACCGATACCCAGTTACTTTGCGCACTCTACGTATTACCTTTGCTGTTCTTCGATCAATCAATCAGCGTTTATTTCAGCTTGAAATACAAACTGAGGGTGGCAAGAAAAAAGCAGTGTCGTCCACTGCTTGACGGGCCTCGCCACCCTTACAAGTCAGCAGTGTAAACGCGGTAAAAAATAATATATATATTCAAAATGAACAATACAGACAAAAATGAGAAGTACAGACAAATTATAGAAAAGCGTTCCTAAGGACAGAAGAAGACATACCATTCAAGTGATCACATAGAGGAGTATTCAAAAACTTAGGCAAGATATATCGCAACATTGTAAAGCCATAGTTCGTTCTACATCTAGGTAAAACAAAGCTGTCTTTTTCCCTGGTTGCATAAGGCGTATTGTGGGGCACAGTAGAAACAATACGTGAAAGAAAATTATCGTTTTTAGCTATACTATTTTTGTAAAAACACGCGAATCTATATTCAAATAAGTTATATACAGGCACAATTTTAAACTGCGAGTAAGCCTGCCCGGTTGGGGAATTATATGGAGCTTTTGTAATAGCACGTAGCATTTTCTTTTGCAAGATCAGAAGCTTCTGAATATTGGATGTTGTGGTATTACCCCAGACAAGAAAACAATAGCTTAAATATGAATAAAAGAAAGCGTAATACAAAGTAAGTTTAGTTTTTTCAGGTAGAACGTACTTATTACGCGAGGTTATTCCTACAACCTTAGAAAGGGCAAGACAAACCTCGTTTATGTGGGCGTCCCATGTCATCGTTGCGGTAAAACTTACACCGAGGGATCTAAACGTTTCTACATACTCGATAATGGTGTCACTCAAAACTAAAGGCGGTGGGTGCATTACAAGCTTTCCTTTAGGACGAAATATTACAGCTTTAGTTTTTTCTTTGTTGATTTTCAATGAGTTGACTAATGACCACCGTGATAATAATGCCAATACTCGGTTAGCAGTGCCAGTTAGTTGTTCAACGTCAGAGGAGGAAAAGAAAAGGCTCGTATCATCAGCGTAAATAACGTACTTTGCAAGGGTACTAATATTGGAAATGTCATTTATATATATATTAAACAAGAGTGGTCCAAGGATGCTACCCTGAGGGACACCATTAAAAATTTGAAGGGAATCGGAGCGAGAGTGGTTTATTACAACATATTGTAATCGTGAACTTAAATATGATTTTATAAGGTTGAGGGCGTGTCCTCGTACGCCGTAATGCTCGAGCTTAGCGATAAGTATTTTATGATTTACAGTATCGAATGCCTTACTAAAGTCAATAAAAATGCCAAGAGTAAGACGTTGTGATTCAAAATTGTTCAAAATATATTCTTTTTGGGCAAGCAAGGCGTGTTCCGTTGATCTATTTTTAGTAAACCCATATTGGCAATCGGATATTACAGAATGCTTTAAGAAGAAATGATTGAGGCGGCGATAAATTATTCGTTCTAACCCTTTAGAAAAAAACGGAAGTATAGATATTGGTCTATAGTTACCGAAGTCGTTCTTATTTCCTTTTTTATAAATTACGGCTACTCTGGCTAGCTGCATAGCTGTTGGAAAGTGTCCCGTCATAAGCGCTACATTATAAATATGTGTTAGACATGGTGTAATTATTTGTAAAACATATTTTACTGGGCGACTTTGTATATTATGAGAGTCGAGGCTATTCGTATCTTTCAGACTTTTGAAAATTGAAAAAACCTCAAGCTCGTCAGTCGGTTCAAAAAATATTGATTCTGTTAACCTATCACTTAGAAAATCAAAAATGCCGGAATTATAGTGACTGTCACCTACAGTCGAAAAAAAGTAATTGAATGATGCAGCGAGATCTGAACCCGATAGCTCAGTTCCATTAACCGTTAAGCTTGTGATCGCTTGGGTATTAGTATGTCTATTCAGGAGCAAATTTAGACGCCTCCATTTTTCCTTAAGATTGCTAGAAGTCTGGCGACCAAAGAAATTATTATAATACATGTTTCTCGCCAATTTAATTTCCCTGTTTAGTCGGTTGCGTAAGGACTTATATTCTGCGAGCACGGTAGGATTTTTGTTTTTAATAAATATTGCAAATAATTTGTATTTCTTTTTAACGAGTCTAATTAAACGTCTAGTCATCCATGGTTTACGCGCACTTTTGCATGGTTTTATTTCTACAGTGGGAAAACATTCATTATATACTGATGTGAAGAGCTCTAGAAACCTGTTAAAAGCATCATCTGCAGCTGGCTCATTATAAATAGGGCTCCAATCCACCAAGGAAATACGGTACTTAAATAGGTCGAGCCTTACTTGAGATATTAGCTGGCGTCTCAATTTAGCGACATCGTTCGAACAAGTTGCTTTTTCTATACGCAAGAAAACAGGTAAGTGATCGCTAATATCGGCAGCGATGCGACCGGAAAAGAATGCGTTGTCATTATTAGTAATAATTAAGTCTAAAGTGGAAGCAGAAGAAGCTGTAATGCGCGTTGGACTGTTAATAACATTTTGAAAACCTGTTGAATGAAGTGTGAGTAACATTTGCTGTTGCATTGGGCTATTCGTACCCATATCAATATTAAAATCGCCAGCTATGATGGACAAATAATTTTCAGAACTAAATAAAAACGTTTCACGTTCAAATATCTCCCAAAATTCGCCAAAGTTTCCATGAGGTGGTCGATAGACAACCGAAAATATATTACGTCCAGATTTCACGGTAAGCATTTCAATATCAGAGTTGGAAAAAGAGTGATCAGATAACATATCACAGGCATAGCTACTTTTTATCAGCATAGCTACGCCCCCGCCACGCTTTTTTGTGCGATTGATATAAAAAGAATTATACCCCGGAATACGTACAACATCACTATCAGCCCGATACCAAGTTTCAGACAAGAAAATGACATCGAAAGAACACGAGGAACGCGTTAGATCGTCTAAGAGGACAATTAGCTCATCAGCCTTATTCACGGCAGATTGCATGTTAAGATGTATAACTTGAATATATTTATTCGCATCTAGTGCTATAGACGCATTAAACTCAGAAGGTGTGAAAAGAGGGGTGTCATTCATGAGGGTATAAAGAATCAGGTAATAAATCTATGAAACAATGGCGCCATTTACGTCATTTTGGACAAGTCAATCAGAGAATAGATCCGGAGGACATTAGAGTCGTCTGTCTTCCGTGCGAAAACAGCGCCATTCCTTGTCCACACGTGCTTCCAAGATACTTGTTTCTTTCTAGAAATCGTAGCACCAAGTAGCCGTTTGTTTTCTGGCGTTAGATGCTCATTAACATAGACACGCTGGTCTGGTCCTTCGAACCCGATTTTAGAAGTAGACAGTTTCAGCTTCTTGGCAGCGGCCAGGAACACGTTGCGCTTTGACCTAGACATGAACCTGACAATTATGTTTACTTCGTTTTCTTTTTTGGTTGGAACGCTGTGGGCGATGTCGATTTCAGCAAGGTCAAGTGGGACTTCGATAGCCTCTGCGATTTTTATAGCCATGTCGTGTGCTCTTTCTCTGACAGTGGCAGGCAGGCCCTTAATCTCAACATTATTCAACCGGCTGTATTGTTCCAACTCAGAAATCCGTGCTTCAGCTTTCATCAACTTTTCTGTTAGGGTGTTATTTTCTTTCTTTAGCTCAGCATAGTCTTCCTTGGCCTTCTTCACTTCAGATGTAAGAGCGCGTAGCTCCGTTAAGGCTTTCTTGAATTCGTCAGCAGCATTCGAGCTGTATTCAAGGCTCTGATGTACTGATCGTAGTTCTGCACGCATCTCGCGCTTCAAATCCTGAATGGCTTTCATAACCTCAGCACAATCAGAGCTCATGATAGGCGAACCGCGCAAGAAGCACAAAACACTCAAAGCAGTCAAATCAGTCGGCAGTGGCAAAGAGAAAGGAAAGGCTTTATGTAGGTGCAGCCGCACTCACCTATGAATGTGAAGCAAAACAGTAGAACAGTCAGTGTTTCTGTTCGCTGTGCCACTGCCGACTGGAAGTACAGTTCGTGGATGGTGCGCTTTTCTAGCACGGATGGTGGTCACGTGCTGATGACGTCCCAGGCAGCCGCTCCACAGACGGTGATGATGTGGCACACTTCTCTTGCGTCGACGAAGGCTGGGCTCGATAAGACGTCGTTGCGTAGTCCTATGAATGTGAAGCAAAACAGTAGAACAGTCAGTGTTTCTGTTCGCTGTGCCACTGCCGACTGGAAGTACAGTTCGTGGATGGTGCGCTTTTCTAGCACGGATGGTGGTCACGTGCTGATGACGTCCCAGGCAGCCGCTCCACAGACGGTGATGATGTGGCACACTTCTCTTGCGTCGACGAAGGCTGGGCTCGATAAGACGTCGTTGCGTAGTCCTATGAATGTGAAGCAAAACAGTAGAACAGTCAGTGTTTCTGTTCGCTGTGCCACTGCCGAGTCACAATTCCTTCGTCAACCGCACATTACGAAGGAATGGCAAGCCAATCCGCGAAACCAAAAGCTGCTCTCCAAAGATTAAACTCGAAGCCGCTGTTTATCGCATAGCTTGAAAGAAGGTTAAATCGCTTGCCGCTCAAGCAGAGTAATTGCAAGTAGCTAGGGTAAATGGTGCTAAGTACCGCCCGATTTATGTTCTACAAAAATATTTCTATTACTTCAGGCCAACATTGCGGTTCGGGATTTTCGGGAACCCCTACTATACAGACATGTAGACACATTACGCATGCTACAAGCATTGGGTGAACATACATTCAGGGCATACACATACATTGATCCTACAGACATCAATACAAGGGCGCTCTAACCAGAACACTACGCCGCAGCTCTGCATGTCTGTATTTTATACTAGTCGTTTTGAACGTACGGAATTTCTCGTTGACTGCCTAAGCAATAAAAATATTCCCAGCATGTTGATTCTTTTTCCAGCAATGTCATACCTCTGAGAGTATTTTGAAAGGCTCAGGGCATGAATCTCTTATTAAAAACTAAACGCTCAATCATGACGTAATTATGTGAAATTCAATAAATCAAGCCACTCCAATGCGGTTCGAAGCCATGAGTTTGTTTCCCCGCAAGGACTGTCGTAGACTCTATTTCTTTCGTAGCGTTTGTTTTTCTATTTCAGCTGTTCACGCACGGCTGCAATCGCCGTCTTGAATTAATCTCTGGAGACCGGATATTCACTCAGATGGAAGTGATACTTCACGGGCAGAGAAATTGCTTTTCGCTCAACTTGGATGCAGTCACAGCCGCCTCCTGCGGCACGTGTTAAATGTACGGAGCTATGGCGTGGCGAGCCCGAAAACCTCTAGCGCTAATCCCAGCGCGCCACTTGACGGGCAGTTTCACCAGGAACCCTGGTATCATTAAACAACAAAGTAAAGGGTAGCTTTTTTCGATTTTACCGACTATTCTTTTAATGCTAAAATTCCACACTGTAAATATACGTATTTTCCGTCATAATTTGGTACAGTTCAGTCCTTTCCCCAGAGCGCAATCGCTCTCGGGGAGGAGACAACTGACGGTCACATTGGCCACTGTACGATAGGAGCTTACATTTCAAACCTACGTTCCAACATAACAATCCACACGTCTATCGATTGAATCTAATTCCTCAAGGAAATTAAACTCTTTAATGTAAAGCGGAATCTCAATCTTCGACACCCTGCCCCCTCCGATCACGGCCCGACCAGCGGCATCAATGCCCGACAGTTTACGTCATCTCATCTTGTCGTTGCACCACTGATACGCGAACGCATGGTCCCATCGGCGATAATTTCAGTCTTCTGTTCACAACGCGCAACACTGCCATCACGATGTTTCTGCTATGTTGCTGACACGCAGAAATACAGAAACACGTTGATTGCCGGTTGGCACTTGGCATCGGAAAATAGAACCGAACACAGCACGGAAGGCACCCAGGCAGCCGCAGCAAAACCTACCTGTCTTGGACGTAGTTCCTGCGATTTCCATAACGTCGAAAACGTCGACACAGTTCCGCGCGGTTTTACTACTGTAGTGACTGTAGACTGTAGATCCACGTGGGTCCCACAATCCTGAGAGGGCCATTTTACCCTGTGTACGTAGCGCTGCTGGCACTGCTCCGGAACTTCGATGTTTCTAGCGGCTTTGTTTGCTCATTTGCTGAAATTAGTGATAAAAACGTCAAGGCAACATAAATTTTCTGCACGCTGGGACTAAAAGACGGAATTACAGGCGGCCTTCCCTCCCGCTGAATTTCAATCAGCTCAACAACATTTATTAAACAACGTGCGGGATGTGCTCGAAAACGAAACCGAAAAAAAGATGAGTCGGGAGGGCGAAAACCTTCGCCCGTCTGCCCTGGGAAGGAGAAAAATGCTTCGTTCCTCCCTTATTCTCGTGTCCGATTGCGTGCGCATCAGCAAAAGGGAGGAAGACGCGCCGTTGCTACCTCTCTCCTCCATTGTTTCTTAGAGTGCGCTCCATCCTGATCCTTCTCTCGCTGCCCGTCATCATGCCAAAGTTACGTCAACGCAAAAAAAAAGTTTACATTATGGGTGTCCCTGCAGCAAAACTCAAAATGAACACTTCTGGCCAGACACTTGGCGGCAGTGTTTATGTGTCCGGCGGCCATGCAGAAAATGAGCACTGCTGGCCAAAATCTTGTCGACCGGGTTTATATCTCCACGGGCAAGCTGAAAATCAGCACTTATAGTTAAACACTTGCCGACCGCGTTTATGTCTACGGCGGCCTAGCAGAAAATCAGCAGTTCTGGCCAGGCACTTGCGGGAGTGTTTGTGTCCGGCGGCCAAGCTGAAAACAGCTAGTTTGTGGGCGGACTCTCAACGGCCTTGCTTATGTCTTCGGTGGCCAAGAACTGGCCAGTGTCCACGCTGTTCAGATACTGGCCAACCTTCGGCCGATCGGAGGTCACTTTTTCGTGCTGCTTGGGCGGGCTGCATTTGCGCCGTTTTGCCAAGCTTTGCTGACCACTGAACTGCCAGCCAGGCCCAGGCTGCTTTTACACCGTAGAGCCAGCTTGACTATACAAGGAGGCCCCACTGAACTGCCGGGCAGGCTTGCGAGGACGGAGCAAGCTTGCCCAATGGTGCAAAACAGTGCATGGCCCGAGGATAGTTTTTCCGGCTGTCCGAGCTAGCTCAAGCTTGAACCGGGTAATTGTGCTGCTTGAGAGTTTCGGACCGCTTCCGCTGCATTTGGGCAGCGAATGAACGTTCGGTGATGCGTTCTTCGTTTTTGAGCTGAAAAACAGTGTAAATTGTTTTTGTATGTGTGTAGCTGGGGGGGGGGGGGGGGGGGGCACACGCCGTACAAGGAACAATGAACTAATTGCTTTTACATCGACCGTCTCCTTGGTTTTTTCCTTGAAGCTTGAGCATTTGGAAATATTTGACAATAGCGCCGCATATTGCGAGGGAACAATAACGTATTTTGTATCACTTAAAAAAAAAAAAAAAAGATTCCTTGCCAAATACTCCTGAATCATTTGATGTTTCAACATTAAGTAAAATGCCGAATATGTCCCCTTTACGTAAGCCGTTTTAGTGGCGGATACTAGAACTATGATATTCGTTATTTTTTAATGCTCTTGAGAATTTACAACCGGAGCTTTTTTTGACATTGTTGACAGACTAACTGACTTTAAAACGATGCTTAGTTGACAGGCTTCTGAATGTTTAATGAAAAAGAAAACGTTCTTTGTTGATGCGACTCCACGGTATCAATTTTCCGAACGTTTGCCCTCTAATGTCGGGTACACGTGGAAGCTCCTACCCAAAGTTGCCGAACCCCCAATTTTGAGAATCGTGGCCTGATAATTTTTGTATTAAAAGAGTACTGGGAAATGATTATAAAATTGTGTCGTCATTTTCCGAAAAAGTGTCATTCAGTAATACAAACGTTTATTCGCAATTTTTATTTTTAAATTTAAAGATTTTGCGATGCACGAAACCTTGTAAACATTATTCCACCGACGAAACCGTACAGTTTGCTGCCAGATCTACTGGAAATATTTTGGTTTTACCGTAATTCCATATGACTATTGACAACTAGTGTCACGATGATCGGTTCGTTTTATTTCATTTGTGTCTGACAAACATGTCTGAGAAAATCCCACCTTCCAGCTACAGCAGAGTTCTATGGAGATACCTCTTTTTCTATATGATATTGATAATAAAACATTTTACTTCAGTCAGACGCGAGTATGTGAGGCTGCTACAAAACAACCAAGAGAAAGGCTCCTGACCCTTACAGAAGTTACCAAGACAATCAAATTGCAAATGTGAATGTGATATAAAAAATAAAACATCAACTCTCCGGTAAAAAAAAGTATGGTCTTATTCATTTGTTCCTTGAAGCATCATGCAGGGCGAATACAAAACATAAGAAAACTCCAAAGAATACAACAAAAACACTTAATATTACAATTAACAAAAATATAATAAGTTTTCTGTAACACAGGCGGGTTTCTAAGCTTAATAGACATGGGCTCAGAATTAGACGGCAGGTATTCATAAGAAAAGCTATACAAGTGTGCTTCGTTTAGGCAGTTTTACAGCTTGCAATTATTTAAAACAATTTATCATTGAGGGTTGATAAATGTTGATCATTATCTATACGCTTTTGCGCTGCCCTTTTATACAAAAAAAAATATATATCTTTGCCATAAGATACTTTCGTCTCGCATTGTATGCAGGTTGTAATGCTTCTTTCTTCGAGCAAAATGATTCGCGCGTGGCACAAAACAAAAGAGCACGTTGTATTAACAAGAAAGTACTTGTTTAAAACAAAACATATAACAAATATAATATTTCGAGGCAACAATTATATCTGCTTGCGTATAAGCTAGAATTGGGCTGTTTTCGGAGCAGTGGTACTACACTCCACAAAGAGACCCCCAGCGATGAGTTTTCTCAAGTTTGTGTTCACTCTGGCCGCCATTGGATCCTGTGAGCATAATTATTGTGAACTCCAACACAAACTATATTATTTAAATTATTGCGTAGTAGGCTCAAAATATGAATCACTCCTCGACGTTAAATAATTCAACTTTGGATTCAGTCATCCTACATATATTCTAATATAAAATGCTATAGCGGACTGAATTTCTGGTGAAAAAAAATGAATGGATTATTAGAGACAACTTTATTTGAAGGTTACGGCTCATTATTAAAAATTACAGCGATTTATTTTATTGCATCAGCAGAACACGAACAGTGTATATTCCGAAGTAGAGTAGCTGAAAGGCGCGGATAGTTCACAAAATTACTGAGTACACTCGGGGTATTTTCTTGTAGCACGCGTTACTTACATTGTCCAAACAAAAAATTAACTTATGATATCGACAATATGAAGACCTTTTTCTTTTTACTTGAAAAAATGAGCGTTTGGGCGCCTTCATTGGACTTCCGAAGCACGGGATCACGTCTCAATCGCTAAATGTAATAACGCGAGAAGAGCTGGAGTGGCTCGGATCTGAAGACAAACTGTCCAATTCCGCGGACAGTCCAATTTCAAAGGAAATGCCAATGTTGTCCAGAGTATTTTGGAGCATTGACATGCACTGCACAATTATATTGCGTTATCCCGCTTTTTGCAGCAAGTGTTCATAGCGGGTGCACGATATAATGCACATTTTCGTATGTGAAATAGGCAGCTTTAGTGGATCACAAGCAAGGAGCGCGTTGCTTGCTTAAGCTCGTGCAGCCGCTTTGAACATGGATTGAGCACGCCCCCGCGAGTTCTGCAATCCTTAGCCTACCCTCCACTAAAACTTCTTATACACTTTTTCAGGAGTTGTGTGCATCTAAGTCAAAGGTATGGGCGCGGGCACTTGGCTTTCAAATGTGCTTTCCATTCGCGAGTGCTCGTGAAAGGAAAGCAATGTTCAAAGCCACGCACTTGCGGCTCCGCCTTATAATCTGCTGCAGGCAGCTCGTACAATGAAGTATAGCATCTTGAATGAAGTGCAACTGCAGACTCGGCATCAGTCTAATTATGCAAATAAAATACAGCGGAACGCGTGCAAACGAGGGACTATTTTTAAGTGTTATCAGTCATTTTGCCGAACCAGCAGCTTCGTTTACTTCGTGCACCATTGTATAAAGATAAATAAAAACTACCTGTAACTCTTCACATACGCACGGAGTAATATGCGATGTGCGCTATTCCCGCAATTTAAGTGAAATAATATGCGACGTGTGCATTTTACGCCCCTCGTGTATTTAACTACACAACTAGTACGCGCATCTCCCTCGTAGGCAGTTTAAACTTTTCCGACCAATACGGCGGTGCCATTGTCGTTGTCTCACAAGTGTATTTGTTTCCCGACGGGGCGGTAAAAAGCGCCTTCACTTTTGCAAAGCTATTCAAACAAACCCCAGTGCAGCAAGGTGGCATCGCGTTGCCGCCGACGTCATGGTACAAATATAAAACAACCCACGGCCGGGGCGGTAAGCAGCGGAGCCACCGTCATATCTCGTATAAAAATGGCGCAAGTTCAAAGCAGACGAAAAAATCGCGCGGAATCACGGGAAGGTAACAGTCACGTGTCACCCTCGATTAAATTGAAGCTAGGGAAAAGAGTCATTTTTAGAGGAAGGGCATGGGTGGAGGAATTTCTCTTTAATACTTTGGACTGTGGTTTGCTGTGCCTTTCAATAATAGGGACCTTAAGGGAGACGGAATGAGGGGGGAGGGAGTCTTGAACTGATTTTGTCTAGTATCGTTGGGGTTGTTGCAGCGACGGGTTGTTTATAAAGACGAGTGTACAACAGGTATGGGCACTGCGCATGCCCAAAGTCCAAATTAACGTCAGGGGACGCGCCTGCAAACACGCCGCGCCGGCATCAGCGCCACCGAGAT
Organism: Ixodes scapularis; assembly: GCF_016920785.2. NCBI lineage: Eukaryota > Metazoa > Arthropoda > Arachnida > Ixodida > Ixodidae > Ixodes > Ixodes scapularis. Next base: position 48,879,543 of record NW_024609838.1, on the reverse strand, counting down.
GGAGTGACGCCCAAACCGAGTGTTTGCGTACAATATATTACAAATTAAGGATGTCTTTACTAAATGCTCGACCGTTTAACTAGACGTGCTGGCTTAGTTATCGCTGCTATTATTAGTTTTCTAATAATTTGACATAAAATAACCCTAAAATGCTAAACGAGGTTTATAATGTACAGGCCTGGCCAGAGGTGACCCAAAGTGTTTGAAAAAAGAAATGACGACGTGCCTGGCTCAGGAGTTTACATCGAGCGCATCCGAGCAGCTGGGATCATGACTGCTTCAATCTACGAACTCAAGAACTGAACTGCTTTTACAGCGGAGCTCTTAGGTGCGCGTTTCTGGTTTGAGCGGCGTTGACGTCGCAGTCGGCGTAGGCGTTGCAGTCGGCGTCGGCGTGGGCGTCGGCGTCGCCGTTGGCGTAATTGTGCGCATTGCATTATTAAACGTTTCGCCGCTAAAGTTAGCGGGTAAATTGTTCCGCTAAATTTGGTGGTAAAATTTACCGCTAAAGTTAACGAAAAAAGTTTCCCATTAACTTTCGCGGAAAAATTTTCCCGGTAAATTTAGTGGAATACTCTCCCCACTGAATTTAGCGCAAACTTGACGTCATGTGACCTCAACACCAATTCAGTTTCTCAGCTTAATTTAGCCGAGAAAATTACGTTACAACTTCGTGTCACTTAAACCATGAAGAAATTTAGCGGCAGGAGGAAAGGAAAGCAAAAGGAGCAGGAGGAGGAAAGGAGGAGGAGGGATGTGGAGGAGGAGGAGGGGAGAAGGAGGAGAGTAGGAGGAGAGGAGGGCATACTTTCCCCTCCGTACTCTAACCTCCACCTCCTCAAGAGCTGCGCTCTAGTTTCACATTACAGAGATTTGTAAATGTTTTAGAGAGACGGTACAAAGTTACTACGTGCTGTATCGCGGACCAATCGGCGCGTGCCGTGCGATACCATTATCTGTATATGAGCGCCGCACTTGATGAAAGCCTCGCTCATGTCTGTTGGGATGCTGTCTTGACAAGTTAGTACATTGGCGACAAGGCTCTCAAAGCGCCGCGCAGGCACACTGAAGCACGGAGTACCTCGGATACAGCAGCGAGAGCCAGGCGAGCGGACAACAAGCTACCGCATCGATGGAACCAACGCCGACACTCAGATCACGGATTGAAAACAGCAAGTGATAAGTACACCATTACCTACCACTTCAAATAGCGTGGTTAGGAAGGATTGACTGGTACGATGAGGAGGTGCAAAACTTCGAATCATATTTAGATCGATTTGATAATTTTTGTAATCCCGAACGATATCAAAGTCCAAAAGAAGCTAGCCGTGTTTCTAACCGTAATCGCCGCTCAAGCGCACGAGGTACTCAAGAGTCTGGTTGTACCGAAAGTGCCAGGAGATAAGCCGTTCGAGGAAGTGAAGTTGCTTCTCAAGTATCACTACAGTCCGCAAAGCTCAGTTAGCGCAGAAGGTTGCAAATTTGACCGACGGGTGTAAGAGGAACAAGAGACGGTCGACGACTTTATTGAAACCTTAAAGCACCTTGCAAGGAAGTGGGATTACGGATAGTTCTTGCAAGATGCTCTCCGTGACAGACTCGTGGCAGGATTATGGCGTAAAAAAACACAACGAGCGTTGTTCGCGGAAGAAAGCTTGAGTTTCGAGAAATCTTGTAAGATCGCGTTGGACCTAGACCTCGCTGTCAGAACGACAGCGTTACTGTAAGTCAGCGATAAAGGCGCGTTGTTGCATGTGATAAAGTCAAGGACCGAAAGATAACTGCAAGAAACCAAGCAAAGCTAGGAAAATCAGCCAAAGCAAGAGGTGTGAAAGATGCGGTAGAGCACATTCGGCAAGCGAATGCTGGTGCAAGGATGCGGCTTGCCATAGCTGTTCTAAGGTGGGACATTTACAGAAAATGTGCCCAAATGAAAAGGAGGCGTTCCCGAAGAGTGCCAATGCTGTGGGCTGCTCAGATGCAGACTGTGAATTGGATATCAACTACTTTGGTAACCTGGTGCACTCGGGTTACGAAGTAAACGTCAACGTAGAACATCATGACGTTTGCATGCAAATTGACACAGAAGCCGATGTTAAGATAGTGCCTGAGAGAGTTCTAAAAAAAGCGTTTCCCCATGTCAAGTGTGAGCCATCTAAGGTAGCCCTGAAAACTTATACAGGAGAGCGTATATCGCTTAAGGGGCAGTGTGAGGTCACGGTGACCTACGGAAACCAATTCATGAAGTTGCCCTTGATCGTGGTGAAAAGTCAAGGCAAGGAAATGCCCGCGCTCATGGGGTGCAATTGGCTGGAGAGGTCCAAACTTGACTGGACAAGTGTCAAGTCATTGTCGCATCTTGCGACGGAAGACATGGTGGAAGCTTTGCGAACAAAGTTCCCGACAGTGTTTTCTAATCAGATTGCACGCCAGTTTTTTTGCGAAGCAAGGCCCGTAACATTCGCATTACGCGTTAAGGTTCTAAAACAATTAACCGATCTTGAGAAAAGGAGGGTTGTGCGCCGAATGACCCAAGGGGATTGGGTTAAACCGGTGGTTGTAGTGCAGAAGAAAGACGGTTCGCTAAGACTGTGTAGCGATTACAAAGTAACCGTACATCCCCCGCTAAAGACAGATTACTTTCCACTGCCTCGACCCGAAGATTTGTTTACCGCCATTGCGGGGGCAAAGTGTTTTGTGTGCTGGATCTGTCTCCTGCGTATCAGCGAGTGGCCCTGGCTGCCGAGTCACGACCACTCATGACCATTAATACAGACATGGGGATGTTTGAGTATCCACACCTACCGTTTAGTGTGGCCAGTGCACCAGCCATCGTCCAGTCCTTCATGGACGAGGCTTTGAAAGGCATACCAAATGTCGGTTGCTACATTCATGACGTTATAGTGTCTGGAAGGGACATCACAGACTGTCGAAAGACACTGGAACCTGTTTTATGTCGGCTGAGGGATCACAACGTCACCCTCAAACTGAAAAAATGCAGCTTCTTTGAAAGCGACGTGACTTATCTTGGTCACAAAGTGAGTGCCGACGGGATTTATCCCACTGAAGCCAAAGATAGGCTATCACTTAAGCACCCGACCTCACCAGCGTCACGGAGCTAAAGGCGTATCTGGGGATGTTGACTTTTTATCCCCAAGTTACTAAAGAATGTTTCGTGCGTAGCAGAGCCTCTTTATTGGCTTCTAAAAAAAGTGAAAGCCGTTTACAAATCCCTGTAACGCCGAAGTGGAGCGCAGCTCTTGAGGAGGAGGAGTGAAGGGTACTGAGGGGAGGGTAGACCCCTCCTCCTTCTCCTCCTCCTCCCCTCATTCTTTAATATGCTCCGGGGGGGGGGGTCACGTGACCTCGGGAAGGGGGGGGGTGTCACGTGAATTAGGGGAGGGGGGTCACGTGATCTCGGGGAGGCGCGACCTGGGGGTCACGTGACCTTGGGTGTCACATGGGGGTCATCTCAAGGTAACGTGACCCCCAAGGTGACCCCCACGTGACCTCAGGGGGTCACGTGACCTTGGGGGTCACGTGACCTGGAGGGGTCACGTGACCTCAGAGGGGCCACGTGACCTCAGAGGGGTCACGTGGGGACCTTGGGGTCACGTGACCTTGAGACGACCTTGGGAGGGGTCACATGACCTTGGGGGTCACGTGACCTCGGGGGCCACGTGACCTTGGAGAGGAGACCACGTGACCTCGGGGGTCACGTGACCTCAGATGGGTCACGTGACTTGGGGGTCACGTGACCTTCAAGGGGTCACGTGGGGTCATCTTGGGGTCACGTGACCTTGAGATGACCTTGGGAGGGGTCACGTGACCTCGAGGGGTCACGTGATCACGAGGTCACGTGACCTTGAGAAGACCTTGGGGTCACGTGACCTTGGGATGACCTTGGTTACGCCGACGCCGACGGCGACGGCGACGCCGACAACAACGGCGACGCCGACGGCGACGCCGACGCCGCTCAAGCCGGGAACGGGCCCCTAAGAGCTGCGCTCTAAAAAGGGCAACAGTGGTCGTTGTCGCGGCAGTGTAGCGAAGCCTTTGCTGCTACGGAGCAGTTGCTTGTTAACAGTCAAGTGCTCACTTTTTATTACGTAGAGAAGTCGATTGAATTGATTTGCAATGTGTTATCCTACGGACTTGGTGCTGTTATTTGTCACATTGCACTACATAGAGAAGAGCGACCGGTGGCGTTTGCGTCGCGAACTCTAACCTGCGCAGAAAAGAACTATGCACAGTGCGAGCGGCAAGCTCTAGAATTGGTGTTTGGTATTAAGAAATTAAACCGTTATTTGTACGGGAGACAATTCATCCCCAACACAGACCCTCAGCCACTCCTCGGAATCCTGGGTCAGCACAAGCCGATTGCTACCTTGGCCGCTGCCAGAATACAGAGATGGGCGGTTATGCTTTCAGCCTACAGGTACAAGCTTAAGTATCCAAAAGGGAAAGACGTCGAAGAGGCAGATGCTCTGTCTAGACTGCCGAGACCAATAACTACGGCAAAACAACCTGCTCAGTGCCTTTTGATTTTTTACAGCACCTCTCTGACCGCAGAGGACATTGCTAAGGCGACTAAGCGCGATTCGATTTTGCATCGCGCGAAAGAGTTTGTGAGTTTGTTTTAAACAGTTGGCCTTCGCAGTTCCCAGACGAACTAAAGCCGTATGACGTACGTCTTGACAAGTTGTCTTTCGAGCAAGGGTGCGTTAGCCGGCGCTCACGGGTGGTCGTACCGGAACAGCCAATGTAAAGTGGTTTAACGTTACTTCATGAGGGTCCCCCTGGGGTAAGTTGGATGAAAAGGCTAGGCAGGAGTTTTGAATGATGGCCTGGATTAGACCACGCAGTCGAAACCTACGTACGTGAGTGTCTCATTCGCCAAGCGGTCCAGGACGCTGCCCCACCTGCAGAGGTTGGCATTTTAGGTCGCCCTCACTCACCCTCACCCTCACAGCCACACTCACCTAAGCCCCTCACTCACCCTCACCCTCACAGTCACACTCACCTTCAGCCCTTCACTCACCCTCACTGAACCTCACGGCCCTCACGCACTCACCGCCCTCACGGCCCTCACGCCCCTCACTCACTCATGGCCCTCACGCCACTCACCGCCCTCACGCCACTCACCGCCCTCACGGCCCTCACGGCCCTCACCGCCCTCACCACCCTCACGGCCCTCATCGCCCTCATGGCCCTCACGCACTCATAGCCCTCACGCCACTCACCGCCCTCACCGCCCTCACGGCCCTCACGGCCCTCACGGCCCTCACGGCCCTCACGCCACTCACCGCCCTCACGGCACCCACACCCCTCACGCCCCTCACGCACTCATGGCCCTCACGCCACTCAGGCCAGCTTCAGATGGGGCAATTTCGCCCAGAAACTTTACGTCGCAACACCAGCAACACGGGCCGCCCGCGATCACACGCAGCAACCAATTGCTGTAATTTGCCATCGTCATCATAAAATTTTATTTTTCTTGCACTATTTAGACACAATTACGCGTTATAAACGTGTTTTTATGCATTTAAATCTCGTTAAGAATACTAATGCACCTTCCTGAAACAGTTCATTTCCAAAACAAACGATCGATTTCAAACCAGAACCAAGTCTTTCGGTGTCATCATCACCGGCACGAGGTATCACGTGAAAATTTTGCGTCCCTGATTGGATGCAGCCGCTTCAAACGTATTCGAATTGCTCCGAGTTGCTTGCTTATTTCGAGCCCGACCCGATCTCAGCAATTCGTGTTGATCTAGGGAAAGCTAGAGAACAACCCGCCATTAACACCAAAATTGCTGAGAAAGATGCTCGATCTGAAGGGCGCCTCACGGACTCACCGCCCTCACGCACTCATGGCCCTCACACACCTCATGCACTCACCGCCCTCACGGCCCTCACGGCCCTCACGCCTCTCATGTCACTGCCCTCACGCACTCATGGCCCTCACGCCACTCACCTCCCTCACGCCCCTCACGCACTCATGGCCCTCATACCCCTTACCGCCCTCACCGCCCTCATGGCCCTCACGGCCCTCACCGCCCTCACGGTCCTCACGGCCCTCAGGGCCCTCACCGCCCTCACGGCCCTCACCGCCCTTACCGCCTTCACCGCCCTCACCGCCCTCACAGCCCTCACGGCCCTCACTCACCCTCACTCACCCTCACACTCATGAATTTTCCTGGTTCAGAAACTCACTCACCCTCACCTCACCTGTGAAGATGAGGGTGAGTGAGGGTGAGTGAGGGCCCTCATGAGTGAGGTTTGCCGAGGTATGCCCACCTGTACCGCTGCGGCCATGGAGCTATCCGACAAAGTGTTGGCAGCATGTACACGTTGATTTTGCAAAAAAAGGAGGCCATGGCTTTCTAGTGCTGGTGGACGCTTTTTCGAAATGGATCGAGGTGTGGCCGATGTTTTCCACAACCACTACCAGAACAATCGATAAACTTCAAAGAGTGTTTGCGGCCTATGGGTTTCTGCAAGAGCTGGTTAGTGACAACGGCCCACAGTTTATTTCGAAAGAGTTTTCCAATTTTTTAAATGCTAACAAGATTGAACATGTAAAAACACCACCCTATCACGCTGCTTTTAACGCTGTCGCAGAGCGTCTTGTCCAAACAACGAAAAAGGTTCTTCTGAAGCAGGTAGTAGTTGAAGAGCTCACAGGAGTGAAACATACCTTGCTGGAGAGTTTCGATAGTTACTTAATAAGCTATGGAAACACGCCCAACAGTGTCACTGGCCATACTCCAGCCGAACTGTTTCTGAACGCCAAACGCGAGTGAAATTTTCATTGCTCAAACCAAGTTTTGTTGAAGCCATGCGTAATCAGCACAATCGTGTGAAAGAGCGAAGAAATATTTCGCCAGGTGCAGACCGAACTTTTGCCGTGGGTGATCTTGTGCTGGTAAAGGCTGTGCGAGGTGAGGAAGTTTCTTGGGAAGAAAATGTTGTTACCCAAGTTTTCAGTGGTGTGACCTATGTAGTGAAAGTTGCGCAGCACGTGAGGTTCACACACGCCGACCACATCAGGCCTCGCTTCTTAAGTCAAAGGGCCAGATTCCACTGGTGGCTCCTGCTCTGCCCACCGCCCAGCTGCAACCTCCTGTCCTACCAGTCGCTGCGCCCTCAGTGCCGGTGCCAACCGATGCTGCGACGGCACCTACCACTAGTTCGCCGGAACGGCCGCTCCCATCGCCTGGTGCTACAAGAACGTCGGCACCTTCACCGGAGCCAACCTTGGAGAAGCCAAGCGCACGACGACGTGCGCGTGCAAGTCTTCCACCTGACAAATACCAAGCAGCGGACTTCTGAAACTTATTTGCGGGAAAGGAATGCTATAGCGCGACGTAGAAAGTTACTACGTGCTGCATTGCCAACTAATCGGCGAGTGCCGTGCGGTACCATTATCTGTATCAAAGCGCCGCACTTGAATAAAGCCATGCTCTTGTCTCTTGGACTGCTGTACTGACAAGTTAGTACAGTAAAGTCTCATTTTTGGTCGAAATGGTTTGTTAATGAAAGCACTTGAATGCAATCTTGATTTTAACAAAATACAGGTCTGTGAGGTCTGTTTTACAAAATAAAGAGTGTTTCAGGATAAGCTTTACATATCTTCCAGCGGTACTGGTATTCTATGTATCGAATTATTTTTAAGGCTCTAATATAGAAATTTGAAAGTTGAATATAATTGCTCGTACAATCAATCGATTCGAATTCAAAGCACTCATATGAGCACGCCACCAGAAAACCGGAACAGTGTCGATTCCCGTTTGAAAAAATGTATGTAGCCTACTTTGCGAGACAATAATATACCTTTGTTGCACGAAGATATATACATCGTTACAAACAGGTCCGCAAAATCACGTGACTGGTTATAGGCGTGACAAGACAACCTGCAGAGGAACTACTAATAATATCAAATAATGCAAAGCACAAAGTGAAAAAAACGCAGTTCTCTCAACCCGTACAGCAATTTAAATATCGCAGTTACAACACCAATTTCCAAGCTCTTCCTTGATCACACCCAACGACTGTAGATGTAGAAGTTCGTCAGGCAATAAATAAAAGTAATGAGGAACGTAAAAAGACCGAACTCGCTTTCCGTGATTCGTGTATACCCTAGGAAGGGCGAAATGCTCTACTTTCTTCAAAAACATTTTTTGCATTTTTCCCTACGTACTATATTAATTTTTCAGTTGACCAAAGGTGTAGCAAATGCATTTTTGACGCTGTTCTTAACTCATTCAATATTTTTCCATATGCTAATTTTCTACAAATCCTATGCAAAATATTATCTAATTTTCTTTTTGTAGATTTCGAAAAAGAACCATGAAGTGTTACATCATACGGACGCACCGACTCTCCCAGAGCTTCAAAATCCCTTCTTCTCAAAGTCAGGTGGCTACTACTCGCAAACGATGTAAAAATGCAGATGCTGCTCGAAGTCCTTTCGCAAGATACTTGAAATTATCAATTTAAAAAAAAGGTGTCCATAAAACAAAAAAAAAACAAAAGAGAAACACCGAGATATTTTATCGAAGACACATATTAAAGCGGCATACATTTACATTCCCCGCAGTTAGATCTATGTAGAACCAGCGGTATATTAAATGTTATTGTTTTATGAGGATTACGGAGACACACATTAGTTTCGTGTTATCTATGTTAATATATATGCGATTGTTTTGAACCATGCCATTAGCTCGTAGATATTGGCTTGAAGGAACGACAGAGCTGCCGATTCACAGTTTCCCGCGAGTTCAAGAGCGGTGTCATCGGCGTATTGATGCGATCACTGCGATGCGAGATCCCAGTGATCTCGCATTTTTGTTTATATGAAGCATAATAATCCTGATAATTAATAAGAGTATATAATTTTTACATATTTTACTGTGCGCAGTAATTGTGCATTAAGAAATGACCGACGCCATATTGTTAGTGTGACTGACAGGGTTGTAAAGTACCTAAGTACAAGTAACAGGTAATCGGTATCTAGGTACTTTTGTAGTACCCGAGGCATAAACCTGGATACTTTCATTTCTCGGTATCTGTATCGTAGGTTCACTTTCGAGTAATTTGTAACTAAGTGAAGTTACTTTTTACCGGTACTTTTCTATTCAGTTCGTCAAAATGGTAGAAACTATAAATCTTTAAGTATTAATACACTACTATGTGCCATGATTAGTGTTGACTTGGGTGCGACCTAGGAGGGCACTCACCTGATCGAACGGCATTTTAGCGAACGAATTCCCGACCATGATGTTTCATCGAACGACATTTTAGCGAATGGCGGTGTTTATTCGAGCGAACGGTAGATTAGCGATGCCACTCTAGCGACACCAATTTATCGAATCGCTTCGGAACCCCGTTTAGGGAAAATAATAACCTGCTTCCTTCATCACAAACCAAATACGAAAGAGATGACGTCTCCTTGAATGTTCATTTGAATGCTGTTTTCCTTATTTCTTGCATTCACACCAATGAAGCACATTTATCCTGCACGTTTTTGTGAGTGTCCTTAGTACAAAAATCTTCCAGTATATACTGACAACTTTGGGGAAAATAAATAAGGTGTCTTTCAAGTAACTATACTTGTACCTAGGTACATTTTAGGCCTGTACCTACGTACGAGCCCAGATACGTACCCAGGCACATTTTCACATAAGTAACCTTAACTGTATATTATGTACATATTTTAAGTAACTTTTAATACCCAGGTTACTGGTAAGACTTCAATATTTCTGCGACAATGAATTACCACCTTCGTAGCGCAGTGTGTAGCACGCTGACATATCTTGAATTGAAACGGAAAACAGTTAGGAGTTTGTTTCAACATTTAAATTATGACCGTGAGAGGCTTGAGTGATATATTTGAAGTTGTTACTGTGCCCTTGTTAACAACCTTTTTTTGTATTTCTCCTACGCAGATGTGCTCGATGGCAGGACTCAAGGGTGAGAAAGACAACGAAACGTGTTTATAAATATATGGCTTCAATTATTATACAACCGATGTCAGTATGTTACTGTAGTTGTATCCCACTCAGATGTCCGGCCAATCCTTTCTGGAGTGCCGCAAGGAAGTATCCTCTGTCCAATTCTTTTCAATGGCTTTACTAATGACATAGCTCAAATCAGTAACTTCGCCGAATTCATAATAATTCATGATTTCCGGGTGAAAGATATGATGATATTATACACGTTGCTAACGATACTTTGGCTATGCTTGAACTGTGGGTAATGATAAACTCCACGGTGATTAATAGTTCTAAAAAAAGACGATACTTTCCGGCCAAAAAGCAAAAACGCATCAATCACAGCGCCATTATTATACAACTCTACTAATACTGAATTCTTAACATCGCTTAAAACTTTGGGAGTAACATTCTCTGAACACATGACGTGGGAGCACCATATAAATTCAGTGTGTACAAAGCTAGCACGTGGTGTTGGGGTAGTTCAGCGTCACAGATTTATACTTCCCACCAAGGTAAAACTGTTGCTGTACAACTCTTTCTTTTATTCACACATCATCTACGGGTACCTTGTTTGGGGGACGACAGGTCTAACCAACTTAGAGAAAATACACCGACTACAAAAGAAAATGATGCGCGCTATTTGCAACTCCTCTTATCAGTCTCATTCTTCACCTACCTTTCAAAAGCTTTCCGTAATAAACACTTTCACTTTATACGATTACAGGCTAAGTCTAAGCTATATGTGTGGCATGAAACGAGGCACTTCAAACTTGACCTCATTCGCGTTCCTGACTAAAGACACAAAAGCCTATGAAACGCGCTGCAGAGATTACTGGAAGGTTGAAAAATGCAGAACCAACTATGGAACCCAGATGATAAAATAACTACTCCCAAAGTTACTTAACAGTCATATTCAACAAGAGACTGACCTACGCAACATTTCTGCAGAAAAACTGCGCTAAACATGTATAATTTTGCTTCGTCCTTGTCCTTGTTTTAATATTCCTTCCATTCGCCTTTTTGCGTGACTGACCATTTATGTCTGAAGAGTGATTGTTTAATTGTTAAATTCGAGTGTGCTTATTTTAAGTTGTATAAACTACGCATTGCATTTAGACATTTTTTTGGCGTTTATTGTGCTAGCTTTTTATATGTGACGTTTAGAGTTTCGCTTTTTTTTACTTGCCCGGCATTGACTTTGCGGCATTCTTTTTATACCAAAGTTTTTGCTTGGACATGCTACGTATTTATAGCGTATATTTTTATTTTTTTTCGTGACTCTTTATATTTCTGCTCTTTATAGCTCTTTTTAGATATTACAGGACTTTTTAGAAAGCAGACGTTGCAATTTTTTTTCGTTTTTGGCACTTCGTGTTTTTTAATGTTTTTTGTTATCATGACTTTTTTTTGCGTCTGTGATTGCCCTGCGAATTTCTAGGTCACGAATGACCTAGTATGATTACCTTGTAGGATGCCGTGCATGTTTCTGCATTCTAGCATCAGTGACTCGATTTATGTACACTAGCAAAAACTTTAAGCTCAACCACTGTCTGTAGGGGGTCGAAGACACCTCAAGCTGCTCTGTAGCAGCTTTTTTCCTCGGCCTTCCCACCTTTGATGGAAATAAAGGCAATTATTATTATTACTCCAACCAACGCCCTTTGGGACTCAAATCCTTCGTCTCGTATATTTATGTTACAACGTCCAACGCAACCCTAAAATGAAGAGTCTACAATTTCTGAGACCGCCTCGGTGCCTTCAGAGGTCATTGCGTTCGTTGAGAACCATTAGGTCGCAGCCCCCTGCACGTTCATCGTACTAAATACACGATGTTTACTGCAGACAGGCTTCCAACATGTATGCGGACAGTTTTTTTGTGTGGGAAATCTTAGAGGACTGTCACACGAGCGGAACGTCAGAGATTGTCTGCAGAATACTTTGTATGGTGTATTAGCTTCTGGAACGGCGGCTTGAAGCGCAAAACTCGTGTGAGCAAAGTTTGCGTCGCGTCACTCCGCTCGGAGCCGTGTATGAAGAGACTTTGGCCAATGAGAGTCGCGGGTAGGAGCGGGGCGTGCACCAGACTCCGAAAAAGGGCTTGACATGCTATCTTGGCCTACCAAAAGCCTAAAGAAATCCCCTAGAGTGGCTAGCGAGAAACAGTTTTAATCATATGTATAAGGCTTTCATAAGCGCGTAAGAATTCAATGTAGTAACCCTTCATAATTGAAAATACACTCTAAGAAAAAAGGGGGTGTAGACGTTACACCCCTTGTCACATATACGGCACCCCAAAACTCCAGTTCGACGTACAGCGTGCAGATGTCGAACTGACTGCCTCAACCTTTGCGAGAGGGTTGATGAGCGTGCGATATGACAACAGTCAAAGTATGTATCAAAATCTACAGGAAAACAACACACAGGTTTTGCAGTTGAGCCTCGAAAACCCCGATAACTTTTTTGCTGTCAGTCACACTTACACTAAATATTTTAATGAGTTGTACTACTCGGCTATGAAGCCGCTCGTGAAATTTGGTAGCGTCGGTACAACGTCAGTGCGCTGTACACCCAACTGAAGTTTTGGGGTGTCGTATATGTGACAAGGGGTGTAACGTCTACACCCCTTTTTTAGAGTGCAGAGTGCACGTGATGTTTTGATCATGACCATGCAGAAAGATGTAAGAAACGAATGTGCCTCTCAACTCTGTTTTGCTCGGACACAGTGTAACCGCCCGGACGGCAGATGCCCGGCTCTCGGCGCCTGGCGTACTGATTTTGTCGATCGTTTCACTTGTCGCGCTCTTCCGCCATGATTTTTGATGACCACGATTGAAGCCTTGCGTGCACCATATTTTTAGCCACCGAGAGTTACTCCGACGCGCCTATTAATTTCGTTTCTCGCGACCACCGCCAGGGTATTATTTCCGACTTCTGGTAGGCCCCATTAGAATTTGTGAAGACTTTCTCGAACACACCCAGCACGCTTTGGGCCAATGACGTCTCCTCATCCTTGTCCCATGCATAGTTCCCAATGAATGGCGAAACTCTTTGTATATACAGCTCTGACACCGCTGAATGGCGTAAACATTGCAATCGCCACTGACGCTGTGACGTGGCTGCATCCAGCGCCGCCAAGTCACAGTGTCAGCGACGGCAGTTGTTGTTACGCCTCTAAGTGGCGCGATTATTTGAAGTGCCTGCCGTTTCTCCCTCACGGCGCTTGGAATAACACTTTTCGAGTGAATGTTCTGAACCCGATGATCGATAATAAGTTAACAGAAGGACTGGGAGGTAAGATTCAATAACGGAGCTTTAGAAGTCGACGCTTAGACGAAGTCGTTTGTGTAGTTTGAAGACTTTCGTTTCATCGTCTGAGTTTAAATCGAAGCATTCGCGCACCACCGCAGTTAAAGTTGGAGTCACACACCGCCCTAAAAAGCAGTGTACGCGATATTTTTCTCTTTGTAACCGTTGCAAATTTTTCATTTTTACCAATGACACTTTCGCAACAAAGGGGCGTTCAATGCGTGCTTCATGTCATATCATACCTGAGACTGTGGTGGAAGAAATTGGAAATTTTTAGTAGAAGGAACAGACGCAGAAAGGGACATCTCAAACTCAGCTGGCTGGTTTATTTCTCGATCATTCTTTATATACCCACCAAGCCCTTCTCTACCACACTCTATGCACAAATCTCCTTTGTTGAAAACAGTTCCAAATGGAGAGAACATACATGACACGCAAAGAGATCAAACACACGCACAGACAAAAGAGCCCTAATCTGTAGGACATCCTCTGCAGTGTCCTCGTTTTAGGGTACGTGTGCTGTCGTCGACAATTTTATCAAGGTCACTGCCATGTCCCGAGCTCTCCTACAGATTAGGGTCTCTTTTGTCTGTGCGTATGTTTGATCTCTTTGTGTGTCATGTACGTTCTCTCCATTTGGAACCGTTTTCAACAAAGGAGATTTCAGCTAGAGTGTGATTGGGGAGGGCTTGGTGGGTATGTATAGGAGGATCGAGGAATAAACCACATAGCTGAGTTTAAGACGTCCTTTTTTGTGTCTGTTCCTTCAACTAAAAAGTTTCCAATTTCTTCCACCGCAGTCTCAGGTGTTAGTGACATGATTAGCTATCACCAGCTCGCCTGCACACTCACAGTCTTTTCACAATCCGTGCTTATCGGGCTGGCTGATACATTAGACGATGAAACAACCACCACGACGAACGAATGAGCTACTAACATTATTAATTAGTCTTTTAAATACAAACGCAGTGCTGAAATCGAAGTTTAAAAAATTGTCAATTAAATCAAAAACCCTCATGTAGTGCTTCGCAGATAACTTCATTTGTACGTAGGCTCCCATTGTGCATTTGGCGACGTTGCACAATGTCTTTATTGACAAGGATGCATTGCAGTAGAGCACCATGTTCATGTTCGATCGGGACACCATGCTCATTTTCGGTCCAAGGATTGCTGTGTTTTTGCATCTTTTGCTTTAAAGGGAAACTCCTACAGTCACTGATCTGCTCAACATCGGGTCAACATATCTGAACTAGTACATAGACGCGCAAGAACTAGTACTTCAAATACTTACACGTATCAATATTTATTTTTGACGAGTTTTTGAAGTTCCAAATTTAGTGCAAGACGTGGAGGTGCCCCATACTGGTAAAAGTAAACAGTTGACTAGACATGTTTTAATGTGAGACAATCATGGCCCACAACAAGCTTCCTTCCGACGGGTGTCACAATAAGTTTGATATGGTGAAATGGATATTGGTTAAGCCAACACCACCAAAACAAATAAAAAAGCTTGCCCAAAAGACTGTCAAAGACTCTTTTTTTAATACCCTCTGCTGTACTTGCACGTTCTACAACATTTGACGTTACTGCACTGGAGGTAGCGGGAAAATTTGGAAGTTGCTATGGGCATTACTTTTATTTGACGTTTCCGCAATGGTTATTTTGAATTTAAAGATAAAAGCCAGCATACCGGGGAGAGAAAACCTTGATATTCCAAAAGTATGTTTACTTTGAATAGCAAAAAAAAAAAAAAAAAAAAAACACCGGAGTTCTTCGCCCGCGCCTTCATCTCCAATCTGACGAAAAAGTAGTACAACAATAGGCGGCACCTGTCTTTTTCAGTAACGCAAGCATCAATGTAGCGCGAATATTTTATATTCTATTAAACTAAACCATTCATGCCAATAATTTGTCCGCACGTCCGTAGCTGCATTGGTCCGGGAAAGTTAGCAGGGACAATGACGTCCCATGACTCGACGCCACGTGGCCCAATTCAGTTTCCGTGTTTAATATATCGGGAAAATTCACAGCACCTGACGTAGAGTCCACGTGACGTCTGAATTGATATATATATATATATATATGCACACACTGTAAATGACGTATTTCGATACGTGGTGGGATCTCAGTAGATTCTAACGAGTTTACATTATACTTGAATTGTTTGCGGGACCTATTTTTTTGTGAATTTAACGCGATTCACTAAATTTGCGAAAATTAGGTCCTCGCGATAATGAAGTCGTTTGCAAAAGATCAATTTAGTGACCCCGCTAAATTTGGCATAGAAATTCTTGTCACATGAGAGATAAACGAATTAAGTTTTTGTAAACCTAGCGAGAAAAATTAGCGCAACGTGTCGTATGCGTTGAGAAACTGGGAGGTATGAGAAGTCGATAGCGAGCGGGGTAAACAGAAAGCCGAGGGCCGATTCAATTGATTAGATCGAAAGCTAGCTGCGCTCTGAAAAAATCCCGTCGTTTTATACCTTCTTTTTACAACGGGAAAACTCTGGAACACGCGCAAACGTGCCATACATGTAGGAGACAATATTTCTGAGACTTCACATACTTCTTTTTTCGATCATTTCACTTATGTTTAAATTAAACATTTAGTATATGCCGCGTTTATTTTAGAAAAAAGTGTTCTTGTTTGCAGAATTGTCATATTACGTGCCACTGACGCAGACACAGATAAGAACTCTTTTCTTGGGCTCTTTTCGTGGCACTCTCCAGAGGCATGTGCGAAAAACCGGCACCCAACCCGCGGAGCAAGACATATCACGTGATGTTTACTTCTTCCGCGAGCATTTCGAGCACTGGCCCGCTCCTTTGGTTTCAACGCACCCGGGATGTTCAAGCGCCGCTGGATCACCCGACGTCGGAAAAGTAAGCCAAACGTTCCTTGCAATTATGAAGTCAGCAGCAAATCTTTGCATCACGTTTTGAAATTGCTCTAGATTCAGGACCAGTAAGATATTTATAACAGTTTGAACAACATGGCAGCGCTGCGCTTTTGTCGCTTCGCTCTAATTTGTTGTTTTGTGCAACCCGCAGTGGTGATCTACTCTGCTTCCCGCCATGCAACATCGCTCGATCTCCCTGTTGACTTTCGCACGCTAGATTAAAGGACTATAGGTTCAAGTTCCGGTCAAGCACCCATTGGCTCGGCCAGTTGTTCGGCAAACTCCTACGGAAACGGTATATGGTCGTCTATGCAAAATGATAAGGTGAGCTAATACCGCATATGATCAGGCGTAAAGAACCTCAAAACACGTTATAGCCACCTGCAGAATAAACTGTCTTCAAAGCTGTAGAATCTCGACCATTCAGATTTCTGTAGCTGGCTATAGAATAATATGTGTCTCTCAAGCTATACACTCGCGACTATTCAATATTGTTTAGCGAGATATAAAAAAAAATATATCCTTAATGCTATAAAATCACAAGTATTCAATGTGCTTCAGCCGGCTATGGAGTGGTGTATGTCCCTGAATCTATAGAATTGCCACCATTGGATTTTCTTTAGCCGACTCAATAGTGTCTTATGCCATCAAAGCTCTGGGCCTCCAACCTTTCAATATACTTCAGCAGGCTATTGAGCGACGCATGCCTCTCGAGCTATATCTAGGCAACGTACTTTTGCACAGACTAGAGCCGTGGAGCAGGTGGGCCAAACTTACGCCTTTACATCTGCCGCACTTTTGCCAAGTTGGGCGTTTCCCTAGCGTGCTACCTGGGATGATATCAGCCAATATACTTTTTTTTTGTTTCATGAATAGTTTTTTATATATTTTTTTTATTTCAATGGTTCCTTAATCAAAACTAATATTTTTTCCTACATTACCGTCATCAAAAATTTGTCGCATCTCCTTTGGGACGGAATCACCCTACCCCTTTACATTGGCATACTTTCCTTTCTATTGAAAGGTTTACCGTAAAACTAAATGAGTGCCTTGATTTGTTTTTCCACTGTAGATTAGACAATAATAAAACAAATTTTGACAAGCGATGTAACTCAAAATAAGCTCAATTTAACCATACACTGTATCAGGAAGACACGACGTTACGTGTGTACCTTGTGCGACTAATGGGTGTGTCTCATAATCCAAAAAATTATATTTCATTGCTTCCTCGCATTTGAGAAAACTGTTCTTTCTAGGCTAATTTCAGAGCTATGAATAATATTTGAATATTAAAAGAAAGGGCCTGTATCTGTTCAGAGGGAATCTTTTTTTTTTTGTTGCATAAAGTGATTATTTTCAATAAAGTGCTGTGTCATTTTGGCAAATCGTCTTTTAGTAACGATGGAGTTATCTGCGTGTCTGCCTCTCAGGTCACTTGTGTGAATCATCAATCTAATATTTTGGCAGCAGGGCGGTTTTTCTATAAAATTGCATATTAGTATACTAGATCAATCACAAACTTATCCTAGCATTATTGTACTTGACTGCAAATATCTTGTTGTGAAAATATGAGGTGCAGATGGCAGTGTATATCTCGGAAATGTATGTGTTCCTCTCAGGTTGTGTAGTTGCATAAAATAAGGTGTAATTATCTCCTTTCTGTAATTTTACACAAAAATATGGAAGGCATGCGAACCTTCCCTGCAGGAGAAAGGTTCATATTAAAAAAAAGAAAGAAGAAAACTCGTTAGCGACTATATTTGGGATGCATATTCAAATATTATTGTGCTACTTTACTAACGCTCATATCTTCATTCTTTCGCCGGTTGAACTTATAACTCCGTAGCTGTAGCTCGCCGTTGTATATAAAAATTTATAACTTAATTTGGCAAAACATTTGTATTAATTTTACAGACTCACTAAAAATGAATAAATAAGATATTTTCTTTCGACGCTGAGAAGTTTGAGGTCCTGCGTACTTTTCTCCAAAGTAGGTCATAACAAGATTGAGTCCCTGAGTGGTTACTTAGAGCACAACGCCATTCACAACGAAACTTGAAGTTTCCTGTGTGTATTGCCCTCCTCCAAAAGCTCGTCCTGTACATGAAGAAGCTCGACTGCATTTTTCTGGTGTGCGAGGTAACGGTTTTTTTTTTAGGGATATTTTTTTCTAAAAGCCAAAAGGCTTTAAAAATTTTCTAAATATGACACAGGAGCCAAAAATGGTATGAAGAGGCTCAATTTCTGCATTTCCAACAATGCAAAGGGGCATGTACAATGAGGTGATTGGATTTATGGATATTGAAGCACCTTCTGGTGGTGCCAAATGTCAATTTCGAAGCATTAGAATGCTTTTCTTTCGCATTCATTCCCGTGCGAATATAATGTTAAGATTCATGTGTTCGCCCATCCAAGACAGTGCTTTTTTGCCTCCCCACATGGGTGCAATATTGTCTTAGCCTCAATTGCAGAGCATAATATCATTACAAAGTTAATTTGTTTCTGCCTGTCAATAGGCCTCTTACATGTGTACATTTGCTATGACTCAAAGTCAACTTGCATATATTTTGTATGCCTCACGATATCAATCTCATGAGATTAATGCTCTCTACTTTTGTTGAGTGCGTTGGTGACAAAGCTAAATTCTAGAAATAATAAAACCTGAACGAAGGAAAAGCGACACATCTGCCATGAGGCGCCTTAATGTGATTGCCCGTCCTTCATGTTTTATTCTTTCTAGTATTTATCATTAATGTTCTCAAGATGTTTTTAAGCAATTAGGTTATTATAGTTTAAACTTAAATTTATTGACTCTATCTAGGAATGGTTTGGTGTCTACTAAGTGGTGTTAGTTAAGCATAAACGTTAATGCTGTAACGCAGTTCGCTTATATCCAATCAATGTGACACATCAGATACTTCCAGTAACCTGAGTTCAAATATTTCCAGTAACCTGAGTTTAAAAATCTGTCTTTAAATTTCAAATTAAAAAAGCACCACCAATGAGGCACATAATTCTTGAAGATTTCACTGTATCTTATAATCTAACTATATTTGTTATTACAGAAAATATGACTGGGAGGTTAGATGTTATTACTTCAGCATTCGCTCAGTTTTTTTTTTTTGTTTTTCATTCATATGCCTGGCACAATGTCGTGCACCATTCTACCTAGAAAGATTGTTTTAACCTACGGGACACGGCTGCGGAGAAACAACATATGCAACATTGCAATGTCTTCTTGGAAGGCGTAGTTTTTCTGCAGTGCGGCCGTGCGCAGTGGGGAAATAATGACTGTGGGTACGTTTACACAGCCTGAACTTAGTATGCCTCAACGCGCGACCTGTCTCTCAGCTGTAGATGAGCAATTTAGCCAACGCAGTACAACGCCAAGCCTGGGGTCTTTAACGTGCGCCACGCAGAACTTGACCCCGCGCCGCCACGATGCTCATCTAACTCGAAACGTGCAGGGGTTTGGATTAATCCCAGGATTTGGGGGTTCTGCTCTGCGAGCTTTCACCGTACCTGCTCCGAGCTGGCGTGCGCTAGCCAACTTGGACACCGTTTCTCTAGTGCGCGGTGAGAAGGGCAGTGAATGGAGCTAATGAAACCGCTCGAATGGACTGCATACACACCTGAAAGAATGCAAAACGTTCGAGCACGGAGTCGTGTTCAATATAAAAGTCTAATGAAATAATTTTTTTTTAGCGATACGCTAAAAGTTTTAAAAAGTTCCGCAAGATTTCCGGACACATTGAGCAGTGCACAAATGCCTGAAGTATTAGTTTTGGTATTGATAAAGTGAAATGAGCTTCTAACACACCACAGGGGCATATATGTTTACGTTTTGATTACATGTAGCTTAAAAACACTGGTGCAAATGGCGCAGAAATCGCATCCCTGTAAGTAAGAGGAGGGGCACATATGACTGACTCAAAACTAAATTTCCTTTTTTTACTTCATTACATAGCAAGAAGTGAGCTGAAGTCATGAATCAAAGTTTTTTTTTGTGTCCTCTTTCTACTTGTCCTTGCGCCCTATTTCACAGATTCATTTTTGTTTACACTCTGCAATAACAAGTCCACTAACAAACCTTACTGACTTCCGAAAGAGTTATCTCAATCTGCCCTGGAATCATCATAGTTTTAAGTTAAGTTCAAGCAGTGAGAGGCTCATAATGTGAAAGAGGTTTCACTGCAGTGCTACTTTCACATAATCAGTGCTCTAGCACTTTTTTTGCGAACGAAATTGTGTCAAAGACTGGTAGAATAACTCAGTACGAAAAAGGTTTAAACTTGAGACATATTTGTGCCCTGGTTAGCATCGTATACTTAATTGCAATTCACATGGGCTATTTCTAGCGTACTTACTCTCATCAGAAATAATAAATGCTTCAAATTTAAATCAACGAGAATTATAAAAATAAACTGCACATTGATACTTAACATTCATGCTGCTGTAATAAATTATACCCAAACTCCAGTCTAAAAACAAACTTTTCGTGTAAGGCTTTCCAGGTAGAACGCCAGAGAAATGCCCTACTTGGGCAAGGGTCTGGCAAACGTAAGGGCCCAACTAGGTTTTGCACCATGGCATTCATCAATGCCGAAGTACGTTGCCAAATTATAGCCCAAATTGGGCGATACTAGGGTGTGCCAAATTTTGGCTCTTCTTTGCTCCGCCAAAAGAGTGCCGAAGTAGTGCCATACTTGAGCCATAACTGCAAGAGCAAAGCAGAATTTGGGTATTTCGGACATGCGAAGTTTGGCCTTTCTCTGGTCCGCCACAGTTCTGCCAAAGTAAGTACCAGACTTGAACCGTAACTGTAAAAGCAACGCCTAATTTGGGTATTTCGGCCACGCCGAGTTTGGCTTTTCTCTTGTCCGCTACAGTTGTGCCAAAGTAAGTGCCAGAGATGAGCCATAACTGCCAGAGCAAAGCCGAATTCGGCTATTTTGGGCATGCCCTGTTTGGCCTTTCTCTGGACCGCCACAGTTCTGGCAAAATAAGTGCCAGTCTTGAACCATAACTGCCAAAGCAACGCCTAATTTGGGTATTTTGGATATGCCAAGCTCGGCTTTTCTCTGGTCCACCACAGTTCTGCAAACGTAAGTGCCACACTTGAGCTATAACTGTCGCAGTAAATCCTAATGTGGCCATTCAGGGCATGCCAAAGTTCGGCTGTTCTCTGGCTACCCACTGAAGTGCCAAATAAATGCCCAAAGAAAGCCGAGATGTCTGCTGAAGCTTGAAATATCTCTGGTGTGTAGCAGAAGTGTTCTTTCAAGCGCCCCAGCCAAACATTAAATTAAATAATTCTTCCAAACACGATGATCAGATGTGATCACCCCCTTCCCAAGCAGCAGGGCAATACCTTGCGGTATCTTGCCAGTACCGGCCGAAAGTCGGTTCCAATATCGCTCAAAAGTCCAGTTTTCACCACCGTTTGACATCCGGCAGATATTTCCTTACAGTCGTTTTGCCCCGGCCTAGCGTTCGCGCAATATTCTGGGAATACTCTACGATGCGTCTGCTCAGCATTGGCCTAACGTCGTGGAAGTATGTGTTGTATAGGACGTTGCATATCATTTGTTGAATATCAATTACATACACGGAGAAGCAAATAATTTCGATCGCTCAGAAAAGTTTATTAAACCACTACATTATACACAGCGTATTCTCGGCCTATTTACAAAGGAATACTTTTCTGTAAATCGAAAAGCAAAATGTAAAATAGAATTAACACTGTCTTCATGCGAAGCAAAACTCATCAGACAAAAACCCGTATATATTGAGAGGAAAGCAGGACTACTATCAGAAGCATGCTTGCAGTGTACTTAATAATAAAAGATCGATATCACGTAATCCTTGAGAGATGCATAATACAACTTGGGCACCCCACTAACTCACTCCAGAAAGAAGGTTGCGCAAAATCAACTGACGTATCGTCGTCGGCGAAAAGCAGTTTCTGTCGAAGCGCGTCCAACGAACACATCACAAGAATTCCACAAACTTCGGTGAAAAAAATGGCAGTTATCGAGAAATTGGCATGAACGTATTCCGGCCGTTTACCGCGAAGCAAAACGACTGCGTCTGCAACGCACAAAAGCAACAGAATACTGAAGAGCGCATTTCGGTAACCGGACCTACGTCGCCCGCCTATTTCTCTAACTTGGCAAACCGCGAAAACAACAGCCCCAGAGATCCCATCAGCGTGACAGATAGTCACGTGACGAATTTTCGTCCAGACGTTATTGTCCTACGCGTCCTACGTAGAGAGGTCACGCGTGTCGCTCCACCTTTCTTATCTGCTTAAAGCGACTGTCGCGCTTGCTGACAGCCACATGAAGACAGAAAAGCAGGTGGGAAAAATTAGCAAGAGGCGAGGTCGACGGGGCATCAACAACGCAGCTAAACTCCCTCTGCATTTTCAAAGAACTGTATTGTCAAGAAAAGGAAGGGAACTTATAAGAAAAAAAAAATGAAAAAATCCGCACTAAAGCCAAACCTACAGGGGGAGAGAGTATTCCGACCTGTTCAAGATGAGCGAAATAAAGGACCAGGGGAATCCCAGCCCTTCTTTCACGTTCCCCCTTTCCCTCCTCTTGAACTGGTTGGCAAACACTCCCTCCCCTTTAACTTTAGCTGTACTGCGTGGTTAGCCGAGGCTTGGAATGTCACCTTAGGTTTGGTGGGGAGGGGGGGGGGAAGGGGGACTGAAAGATTGGAAGAGAAAAAGGTGCCTGGGGGGGTTGTTGCTCTCAAAATATTAAAATTAGCGTTTAAAAAAGCGCCGCTTCTGGGATTTCATTTTAATTCCCCAAGTGTGATGCGGGAGCGGTGCCCCGATCGTTTCCGGTTTTTGTTATCGCGCGGATTTGACTGTGCTGAATCACAATGCAAGACACGCACAGAGCCACGCTCGCTTTCGCAATGCGCCGCCTAATAATGATATCTGTTGAGGAGACGTGCGCGCATCAGTCTCGAGCAGCGCTAGCTCGATGGGGTCGAACCATGTCTCAATGGCGCGTCCCGATATTGGCGCGTGTACCTACGCGAGAGTACAACATCCGGCACAATTTGTATTCGCAAAGCCTGGTCCAGCCGTGGCAAAACATTCAGCCCACCTTTGTACTAGAGAAATCAAGAGACACCTAAAATATTAAAAAGTGGCCGGCCGAATAAAACTTGATATCTGTTTAATTAAGATGAAGACCACCCGCGTACATCAAATACCTCATCAGCGGTACTCCAACGCAGTAAGCCTAGTTCTGGCACTTGTTTGGCGAATTAGGGCCTAAATATCCAGACTGTTGCCAAGGGAGGTCAGGTTTGGCTCTACTTTGGCTTCTTCGGGCTTTCCAATGCCCTAAACTCCCAGACAATTGCCAAAGCTTGGCCCAGAACTCTGTGCTTCCTGGGTTGTAAAATTGAGGCGCTGGAGAAAACGAACCTTCTGCGTCAGGTTCTTATTTTGAAGTATTTTTGTTGGCGTTCCGCCTATCGAAAAGCAAGCCGGTAGGGCGTCAGATCGTACCTCGTATTCCTGAGCCGAAGTGTTTTTACGCAGCGAAAAGGCCATATGCTCTCAGCGCCGTCACCATGGCAACGAAAGCCCAATAAATGAAAGCACGCACGGTACCGCCGCGTGAAGCCAGCCACAGCTGACGCCATTTTCCGAACGCCATCTGCTAGTTAAAGTTAAATAGGTTTGTAATGAGCAGCCGCAGACTGTCGCCGCGAGGCGGCGTCAACGCAGGCGGGTATGTGGGTTAACACACTCCACAGTGATACACGCGTCGTCCCAAAAGAGTGATCCAAATGGAATTGGGCGCTCATTGCCATGGTGACGGCGATGAAAGCAGACGGCCTTTATGCTGCGGAAAAACGCTGCGGCCCAGCGATACGAAGTGCGTACTAAGGCCCTTTCCGCATGCTTTTCAATGGGTGGAAGGCGAACAAATAGAGTTCGAAATAAGGACTTACCGTACAAGGCCGATTTTCTCTAGCGTCTCATAGTTTGACGAGCCTTACGCGAAAAGCGTGTTTGGTTGCTTTTTTGGCAATTCCACTCCCTCTTTTTTTTTTCATTCGTAGAATTTGTCTAAAGCATAAAACTGCTAAATTAGTATTTGCCACATGGCGTTTCTCTAGCTTTTCTCTGGCTCGCCACATAATTACCGAAGTGCCAGAC
This sequence comes from Ixodes scapularis, assembly GCF_016920785.2. Classification (NCBI taxonomy): domain Eukaryota; kingdom Metazoa; phylum Arthropoda; class Arachnida; order Ixodida; family Ixodidae; genus Ixodes; species Ixodes scapularis. Next base: position 48,855,146 of record NW_024609838.1, on the reverse strand, counting down.
TTGAGCCAAATTTTCACGTTTCAGCTGAAGAACCAGCAGTGAAGCCTAAATTTGTCCTTCTTTGTTAATTTAGGCCCAAAGTTGCAACATAAAAACAAGACAACCAGAAGTGAAGCTGAACCCCAGGATGCCAGATAGCAGCCAAACTACCAGCAGTCAAGACGGTTTTTGACACTTTTTTTGGCGGATTAGTGCCAATATACTCAGGCTCTTATCAAATTTAGTTAGTTACTGGAGTTTGATATATTGTTTTTATAAATTGTGATCTCACATAATTGTGGGCAACAGCTACAGAGATAACATTTTACCTCAAACATTAGCAAGCAATTAAGACTGCAATTTGGGCAAGTCGATTCATGTTCGAAGATAGGCGCCGAAAAAAGCAAGGACGAGAAGAGACGTAAACAATGGCGCTTTCACAACTAACATTTATTGAAAAAACTAATCCCTTATATAGCCTTGAAAAAACCTTTCGTCACGACTAGGCAAGGTGTAGACTTGTTTCTTGAAAATCAAATTCTTTTGTCGATAAGGTTATTGACGTGTCACTTGTGCACATCTTGCCCTTTGCTTTGATTTCAAAAGCCTCGTGGAGCTCCCTGAATATCTTATCTGAGTATCTGGCCAGAAATGTTGTGTCTTTAAATGAGGTGGAGCAATGGCAGCGGTTGCAGTGTGTCGCCAGATGTCCAGATGGGGTTGCTCGTGTGGCCGCGTCATGTTCACGTGCGCGATCATTGAAGCATCGGCCAGTCTGACCGATGTATACTGACCCGCATGACATTGAAATTTGGTAAACAACTCCCGTTGTGCATTTTATGTTTTTATTGGGGTGTTTAGTTTTGCATTTGTCTGCAGCCTAAGCAGAAAAATTAATTTTGCGGCACAGTCTTGACAGCTTATTAGGTGCCGAGAAAACTACTGGTACGCCCTGCCGGTCCGCTACATCTTTAAGGTTGTGGCTAATGGAGTGCATGTACGGAAATACCACTGGTCTAACTGTGCTTTTTTCCCAGTTGCAACCGATTTTGCGAAGAAAGTGAATGAGCAATACGTGTTAGTGTTTATTAATAAACCTCTCTATATGATCACTTTTTGCCAGTTAAGCGCGAAACACATGTACGACGGAACCTTCCAATCTGACGTGCGGACTGCCGGAATGACCTTGGGGGGAGAGGGTTTTCGTAGCATCGGAGAGCGTTGAAAACCCTCGCATCCGACCGTCGTATAGCGTGGTCGCACGTCGGATCGGACGGTTCCGTCGTACATGTGTTTCGCGCTTTAGAACATGAGCACATAATGAACTTGTGTTTACTTTCCGGTGGAACATCCTTCAATACCGACACGACTGGGAGTTGAGCTGCAATATTCTTTACTTTTAGAATACTAGATACATCTCGAGTTTAGATAGAGGCAAACGCATTTGTGTGTCAATTTGTATATAATGTTTGTGAAAAAGTAGCGCTGGTAAGCCCCAGGACAGCAAATAACGTTTCAATAAGGTAATTTAAATATTATCAGTAAATTAGTGAAACATTATATCTCATTTTGTGTTTCACCTACGCTCCCACCTTAAGCATATCCCGGGGTAGCATTGTGCTGTCTGATTATTTGTGTTCTTTTAGGATAACATGAACGTTTAGAACCATACGGAAATTGTGGTGTGTTGAACGTTAGCATGCCATTTAACATTACCATGACATTCCAGGGCCAATATATCATCCGCGCAGCTGAATTTATCTCCTGGTTGGGGTTTTCAACATTCTAATATTGAGGTATGGGCAATTTAGATATTCAACTACTTAGTCGCTGCCACTTCTGACGAGACATAAAGGGTGATTTCAGAAAAGATTTACCGAAGGGTGGCTTCTCGAAATTTTTAAATCAACTGATGTTTTTATATGCAACTGTCTAGTGTTTGGGATAAACGAATCCGAACTGAGTTTTGACCAGAAAAAAATCTTTGGCGACAGGAAAAATTGTAAGGCATAGAGGTGGACAGTTGCAATAACGCGCACTGATGGAGGGGGCTCGTTTGAGAGTGAATAACTAAAACGATAACTTTTGGAGAATTCTAATACTTTTTAGACGCAAACTGCGGGTACAGCTTGCTTGTAATATAAGGCAATAATATTTATTTAAACATTTATTATTTTTCTAAAAATTGCCAAACATGCCTGCTGGAACGACAAATGGAAAAATTTTGAGGCCTGTATTTCATAAATATTTTAATCATTAATATATGATTTGCAGTTAGTATTCTACTTATATGTGGCGATTATGTAAAAAAATAAATAAGGTATTTGAGTCATACGACGGTCAGGATTATTTAGGCAGACATTGGAAAAGAATCGAACGAAAAATTCCGATGCGAATAAAAAAAAAAATCACCACCCTTGATTTCTTTTTTTAAATTTTGGGTACCCTGTTATACTCTATTTTGGCAAATATTTCTATTAAAACATGTTGCATTTTTAATAGAGAAAAAGAAAACAACTCCCCAAAGTAGGATCCTTTTTCAACACCTACACTTAGCAGTGCCCTATACAAGAAGTGACTCTGAGTTCGAGTTTCGTTAAACTAACAATCATCTTTTATTTATTCTTATTCAGATGAGGCCATTGATAACTATAGAAATCGTTCACATACTAAATTGAGGAGAAACTACTGTATACAAAGAGCTATCTTATTACGAACTAGTGAACCGAGAAAAGATCATGCGGTCATCGGCCACTGGGAACTTTGCTTACTTTATTTTCCTACGGCACCATATGCTCCTCTCACCTACCCTCTGCATCCATCTCTCTTTCTTATATGTATCCGTGACTTATATTTAGAGTAAAAACATATTCAAGCATTCCCTTTCTGCGAGATAGTGTTATGTGGATTGCGACAATCATTTCCTCCCGAAGATCATGATTATGGCGCAATCGTTCGGAAAAGTAGCAGGCGACACTCGTCGCTACTTCTGGCAAAACGGCCGATACAATCTTTTTTCACATTTCCCCGCTCGCTGTCAAGGATGAGGTGGTTCGCTTCAAGCAGCAAAATATGGCCGCCGAGGCCTGTGTACTGAGCAGTCGTGCCTGTCGCAATCCTACACGCTGGCTTCGCGGGCGATAATATCAGGCACGATGTGGCACACCGGCCGACATCAGAACCTCCAAATACACGAGCCCCGTCTAAATACAATAGAGCTTAAGCACTGTTTCGAAATTAACCTAGGAAAGTTTAACATAACGATAGCGCTTACGTTTTAGCTAAGGAAAAAAGTGGCGCGAGCCGGATCCTTACACGAGGTGCAAGGTGAGCCCTGAGAACATGTCTGCTGCCCTAGAGTACTTCACAAAAGACGCCCTACAATCTTCGCGCCAAGGTCCCAACCAGAAGGACGTGATCTCTGTCATGCTCGACGGGGAGACAACGTTCGTGCCAAAGCGCTTCCTGACACGCTCAATCCGACTCGCCTTTCGTGTATACAAAGAGAAGCATCCTGATTCCAGCGTTGGGCTAACGAAACTTAATTCCTAGCGTCCTAGGTGAATCTAATGTATTCCACACCAGAAAGTGTGTTTGTGTGTGCTGCGCCTATAATTATTTTTCTATTGCCGCTGTAGAGAATGCTACAGGCTTAACATTCAACACTGGTGAAATGAACTCAGCATTTCTGTGCGAAACACTAACGAGTTGGTGTCTTTAAGGAGACTGTAATTACTGCCCGAAAGGCCAGTCTCTGACACTCAAGGAACTTCATATCCCAGAGGATGAAGAAATTGTGGTTACGACATAAAAATCAGGCAATCATGTTAAAAAAAAAAAAAAAAAAAATCGTTAGATTTTGTGATTTTTTTAAAAGTCATTCAAGTAACGGTTGAAAGTTGGATGTTTCACAACCATATTCGACAAACGTAAGATAAAGCGATCTACGATGAAAAGCAGCTGCATGCAACGGGGGAGCATTGTCTTTCATTTTGACTTTGCTGAAAACTGGACCATCGTGCTTCCTGACAAAGTTGAAGCATACCACTGAAGAAAAACGTTACCGTATTTACATGTGCAGGGATGACTAGAAAATCTACAAAGAGCGTTGACATCATCAGTGAGGACATATGTGACTACGTCGCTCTCACGTGCTTGGCTCTAGAAAAAGTAAAAGAGTGGATTAAAGACAATGTTGCGGTATACTCACACGTGACGTACGTATGTGACGGGGCCGCCAGTCACTTTAATAATCGCTACCAGCTTCACCAGTTTGCACAGAATGATTGCCCACAAGCCCAGTGGTTATTTTCTGCATCTGGACATGGGAAAATGTATGCAACGGAGTTGGCGGACTCGTGAAGCACCAGGCCATGCTGAACAACCTGAGAGAACGTCCCATAAACGCAATTCAGACGGCCAGGACAATGGCCAGTGTTTTATTTGAGAAACTGGGTGCGTCTTGCGCATCTGGATGATAATGGGCTTGTTCGGTATCGTGAACAACAACCAAAAAAAAAAAAAAGAAGATTGGCTGACGGTACACGCCTTTCCTGGCATTCAGTCTTGGCACGCGCGGCGGCTGTGCAAGTCATCAACAGAAGGAATTTGTGACATATATGTAGCACGGACAGTCGGATCTGGTTAGAAGAAACCTTATTAAATACGTACAACGCTGAAAGTCTTAGTGTAAAGTGCCAAATTTGATGCCACAAGGACTGCTCATTTGAAATGCAGATTTGTCTGATTTATCACCGTTTAATTCGCGGGGTATTTATGCTACTATTTTACGTGATGACAGCTTATAATGTTTATCTGATCACCATACGAGAATCACGAAACGTTATCCTCGGGCGGGACAAAATATCTCCGCTTGCCACGATCCATTGGTACGCCGAGAGTATCGACGCCCTTACAGTCCGGCGCGGTGGCACCGCTCACCTGAAATGGTTTGTCCCCGGAAATACATCACTAACCTAAAAAAATTAGTATTCTTTCTCAATTTTTGTGTGTGGAAGTAAAGTTGTTTCTTTTATTTTAAACATAAATTATACCGGAAAGTAAAACTTCACACAGCATCATCTTTTCCCGAATCACTAGTGTCTACTATGATACTTCTTTCTACGCTGTATGTAAAATGATGTATATAGTTTCTCCTCACACTTAGTGTGTGACAGATTTCTCTAGTTGTCAGTGCCTTCATCTGAACAAAAATATATTGCCACGCGCTTCGGCGAACGACCGCGTGCACAACCGAGTAGTTACCGCGCTTGACTGTCGCACGGAAAGTCTATGTTCGATTCCAGTCGGTTCAATGTTGCTTTGTTTATTCTTTCAAAATTGCGTTCTCCTGAGTGCGAGAACATTCTCGACTGATCCAGTTCCGAATGTACTAGTCGCCGAACGTTCTAGGCCGATTGTTCCAGAAGCCAACGCGCGTACATAAGGGTCTCCGCGTGGCGCTTTACAGTCAGTCTCGCCCCAGCGCTCGATCCTGCAGTTTCGCCGACATCGACGCTCGCAACGCTCTGCTGTTCTCTTCTGTTCCCATTGTTATTTCGGGCACAAATTCGCCCCATTAAAAGTTTAGTTTCTTCAGTTATCACCGCCTCATCAATTGTATTCGTGACATTTCGGTGGAGGTGAGGGGTATTGGAGTCTATGCCCGTAAAACGTACCCCTACGAAGACACGCCGGCCAAGTGACGTGCTCAGCCCCGGCAGGCTACTCTACGCAGAAGACTCCAACGCCCGAGCAGAGCGACCGTACCGAAGTCCAGCTCCCGGAATTCAGACCCCTGCCAAAGAAGCCAAAGAAGCCAAAGAAGCGGACCGCCACAATGACTACTCCATCCATCGTCATCCTGCCCGTCGTTACCCGCACTCCGACGCCCTGTCACAGTGAAGCTCACGAAGACGTAGAGGACTGACTGCATCATTTTGTACGTGTAGCCTGCCACAACGGATGGACGGATAAGTACCGCGTCCAGATCCTCTACTTCGCACTGGAAGGCACCGCGAGACACTGGTTTGAGAACCACAAAGCCTCTTTTACTTCGTGGGAGCAATGCGCCGAGGAACTGAAGCGAACGTTCATCAACTACCACCGTCGGCAGCGAGTGGAGGACCTTCTTCGGTCAAGGGTGCAGGGCCCCACCGAAAGCGTGACAAGCTTTGTCGAAGATGTCCTGAGAGCCCATCTACCCTTTACCGCCGGGAAAACTAAGTGCGGCAACGCCTGTAGGTGGCGTTGCCGAAGTCTACTAAAGTAAAGAGCCTCGAAGAACGCCAGAACGCTTCCACTCTCACGATGCCAAGCATCGCAATGACGCTCCTACTTTGGTGTCCAACAGCCTAAACGTTATCATCGGCGGTCACGACGCATCAGCACTCGTGGACACCCGAACAGACTACTCAGTCTTGAGTGGGAGGCTTTCTCGCCGCCTGCAAAAAGTGACAACGCCGTGGGAAGTCCCTCAAATATGAACCGCCGGTGGGCACCCCATCAGATCAGTCGGGAGATGCACTGCTCGCGTCGAGATGCACGGTGAGACGTGCCCTGTAAAGATCGTCGTTCTGCAAGACTGTTCGAGGGACGTTATCCTCGGAATCAGGGTTGTAAAGTACCTAGGTACAAGTAACTGGAAATCGGCATCTAGGTACTTTTGTTGTACCTGAGGTACAAACCTAGGCACTTTCATTTCTCGGTATATGTATCTGTGTCTTAGCTACATTTTCCAGTAACTTGTAACTATGTGAAGTTACTTTTTAGAGGTACTTTTTTATTCACTTCAAAATGGTAGAAACTATAAATCTCGTAGTATGAACATACTACCATGTGACGTGATAAACGTTGAGTTGGGTACCACCTGAGAGCAGAGGTCGGCATTTTTGGTCGCCCTCACTCACCCTCACCCTCACAGCCACACTCACCTAAGCCCCTCCCTCACCCTCACAGCTACACTCACCTTCAGCCCCTCACTCACCCTCACAGACACACTCACCTTCCGCCCTTCACTCACCCTCACTGAACCTCACGGCCCTCACGCACTCACCGCCCTCACGGCCCTCACGCCCCTCACGGCCCTCACGCCCCTCACCGCCCTCACGGCCCTCACGGCCCTCACGGCCCTCACGCCCCTCACTTACTCATGGCCCTCACGCCACTCACCGCCCTCACGCCACTCACCGCCCTCACGGCTCTCACCGCCCTCACCGCCCTCACGGCCCTCACCGCCCTCACGGCCCTCACGCACTCATAGCCCTCACGCCATTCACCGCCCTCACCGCCCTCACGGCCCTCACCGCCCTCACACCACTCACCGCCCTCACGCCGCTCACCGGCCTTGTGACCCTCGCACCCCTCACGCCCCTCACGCACTGATGGCCCTCACGCCACTCAGGCCAGCTTCAGATGGGGCAATTTCGCCCAGAAACTTTACGTCGTAACACCAGCAACAGGGCCGACCGCGATCACACGCAGCAACCAATTGCTGCAATTTGCCATCGTCATCATAAAATTTTATTTTTCTGGGACTATTTAGACACAAATACACGTTATAAACGTGTTTTATGCATTTAAATCTTGTTAAGAATACTAATCTACCTTTCTCAAAGAGTTTATTTAAAAAAAGAACGATCGATTTCAAACCAGAACCAAGTCTTTCGGTGTCATCATCACCGGCTCGAGGTATTACGTGAACATTTTGCGTCCCTGATTGGATGCAGCCGCTTCAAACGTATTCGAATTGCTCCGAGTTGCTTGCTTATTTCGAGCCGGACCCGATCTCAACAATTCGTGTCGATCTAGGGAAAGCTAGAGAACAACCCGCCATTAACACCAAAATTGCTGAGAAAGATGCTCGATCTGAAGGGAGCCTCTTGCACTCACCAGCCTCAAGCACTCATGGCCCTCACACACCTCATGCACTCACCGCCCTCACGGCCCTCACGGCCCTCACGCCTCTCATGCCACTCACTGCCCTCACGAACTCATGGCCCTCACACCCCTCACGCACTCACCGCCCACACACCGCTCACACACTCATGGCCTTCACGCCACTCACCGCCCTGACGCCCCTCACGCACTCATGACCCTCATACACCTTACCGCACTCACGGCCCTCATTGCCATCACGGCCCTCACCGCCCGCACAGCCCTTACGGCTTTCACCGCCCTCACAGCCCTCACGGCCCTCATTCACCCTCACACTCATGAATTTTCCGGGTTCTCAAACTCACTCACCGTCACCTCACCTGTGAAGATGGGGGTGAGTGAGGGTGAGTGAGGGCCCTCATGAGTGAGGTTTGCCGAGGTATGCTGAGAGGCACTGACTTGATCGAACGACGTTTTAGCAATTGAAGCTCCGTCCATGATTTTTCATCGAACGACGCTTTAGCGAATGGTGGTGTTCATTTGAGCGAATGGTGGATTAGCGATGCCGTTCAAGCGACACCAATATATTGAATTGCTTCGGAACTACGTTTAGCGAAAATAGCGACCAGCTTCCTTCATCTCAAACCGAAATCGACTTCATTGAGTGTATGAAGCTCCTCTGACAGCTATACAATAAAACAAATAACTTGAAAGATGTGCACAATTTATGTTGCCTGCATCTTGTCTTGGTGGTGGCTCTCTTCTGTCATAAATGCAAAATAAAATATAATTGAAAATTAATTATAATTATAACCATAAAGAAATGTAACATCCCGGATATAATACAGTTTCCACTGAATAAATCGGACTCAAATTTGGCGGTGATCAAAACTGAGAAAGTTCCGAAAGAAAAAAAAAATGCTTATTTTTCTTCAAACTAGCGAAAGAAGAAAAAAAAAAGAAGAGGAAGCTTGAAGCCTCTTGCTCGATGTCGCAAAGGTTAGGTGCATATGCTCTCTACTCATGCGTTTCTTCATGCGGCCGACGTATTCTGGGCCCTTCGTCGTCAGCACCGGCTCATGTGAATACGGTTTTCCTTATTTCTAGCATTGACACCAATAAAGCACTTTTATGGAACTCGTTTTTGTGTTTATCCTTAGTATAAAAAAGCTTTACTTCCAATATATATTCACGGATTCGGGGAAAATAAAGTATCCTTAAAGTAACTGTACCTTTACCTAAGTACTTTTTAAGCCGGTACCTAGGTCCGTACCTAGGTACCTTTTCGTATGAGTAGCTGTAACTGTATCTTAGGTACATTTTTGAAGTAACTTATAGAACCCTGCTCGGAATTGACTTTCTCAGCAAGTATGGCGCCGCCATCGACCTCGGGGCAAACCAGTTGACGCTTCGAAAGCCCGTTCTGCCGCCGGTGGAGGCCAACACGACGTCATCAGCCAATCGAGTTATAGCCGAACATGTGAATCTGCCGCAGCGGTCATGTGTTTTCGTCACCGTCATAACCGACGCAGCCATGCACGGTGAAGCTCTTCTGGAAGGCAGCGTCCAACTGCTCCTTGAAAAAGGAATTGGCGTCGCACGAGGCGTAACGGATCTCCAAGAAGGACGTACAACTGTTCTCGTGACGGACTTTCAAGAGGAGCCGCAGCACCTAACGAAGGGTGCCGCCGCGGGCTACTTCGGGGAGCTTCAGACACCAGCCGGGGTCACCGCAATCTCCAAGGAAACCTCGTCGTCACAGCAGAAGAACACGTCGCCGCCGCCGCTCGACATCGACCCCGAGCTTCCAGTTCCTATGCGCCGGCAACCGGTTGATCTCCTCGCCGAATACAGTGAATGTTTTGCCCCATCGTCGAGAGTTCGCCAAACACAAATGGCGAAACATCGCATTATTACCAACGTCGACGCGCTCCCTGTCCACCAGTCGCCTTATCGAGTCTCCTTAAGGGAAAGAAAGGTGATTCAAGATCAAGTCCAGGAAATGCTCGATGACGACTTCATTCAACCCTCAAGAAGTCCATGGGCGTCCCCAGTCGTCCTTGTTAATAAGAAGGACTGGACCCTGAGGTTCTGTGTGGACTATCGTCGACTGAACGCTTTGACGAAGAAGGATGTCTATCCGCTCCCCCGCATCGACGATACGTTAGACCGACTGCGCCACTCCCGATATGTTTCGTCGATGGACCTGAAGAGTGGTTACGGGCAGATTGAAGTCGACGAACTCGACCGGGAGAAAACTGCCTTCGTCACTCCCGGCGGACTGTACAAATTGAAAGTGATTCCGTTCGGACTTTGTACAGCACCAGCCACCTTCCAGCGTGTCATGGACACTGTGCTGGCAGGTATGAAATGGCAGAGCTGCCTCGAGTACCTGGACGATGTTGTAGTATTTGCACGGGATCTCGACGAACACCTGAGATGACTTCGAGCCGTGCTTCAAGCCATCAAAACCGCCGGCCTCTCACTCAAGCCAACAAAGTGCCGATTCGCCTATGGTGAACTTTAGTTTCTTGGCCACGTCGTGAACAACAAAGGTGTTCTCCCTGACCCCGAGAAGACCCGCGCCGTATCTGCATTTACGCCACCGTCTGACAAGAAGGCCGTGAGAAGAATCCTCGGACTCTGTGCCTACTACTAACAATTTGTTCGGGACTTCGCCAAGCTGTCTGAACCCCTTACGAACCTCACGAGGGACGCCGGGAAGTTTAATTTTACAGAAGAACACCAGGGCCGGTTTGCTGATCTTGCGGCCGCGGCTGCGGCTGCGGCCAAGAGGGATTTTTTTCTCACGTGACCAGCTCCATGGAGAGAAGGAAGTACCTAGCGTCCCTGCCTAATGGCGGAGAAATCCGTATCGCTTCAAGCACAAAAGCCTAATTTCGCTCGCAGAAACTGACTGCAGGGACTTTCAACTGGAGTCCAATTGGCCGCCCCCTTATACTGTAGGAGCGGCAAATAAAGTTACGGCCAGAAAGGGTGAAAATGAGCCAAAATAAAGAAAAAAACACTGGAAATGAAATCGCTGGTAGAATATTTATATACCTCCGCCAGCGGCGACGTCTCGCGCCTTCTACTGTGGTCGGAGAAGCGCGTGACGCCGTTTGAAACGGTCGCAAAAAAATGAGCTCCCGTGGAGCGTCTGCAACGGCTTTCACCGGCCGTGGTTCATCTGTTGAAATGTCCCAGGATACCTACCGAGTGATTCTGCCCTCACTGCCTACAAGCGCTGAAGTTTTGAACTCTGTTTTCGCTCATTGTGTCATTACCGGACGCCCGTACAAGATTGACGATTTTCGAAGAGAAATAGAACACCACGGCGTTCTAAACGACCTCATTGGAGCCGGCGCGTACCAGATGAACCATATTTGGCTCTTCACCTTCAACTCCCTGACAGCGAAACAAAACATTATGGAAGCCAAGAAACTTGTGGTGAAGAAAAAAGATGCCTGCTGATCGATCCCGACGAGTGCTAGGTACGAATACGGCTGCACTGGACACCTATTCACACATTCGACGACATAGTGCGGAGGGCCCTAGAGCCTTACGGATAAATCAACGAAGTATCCCGCAACACATGGATGGCGGAAGGCTTTTAGAATGTTCAGACGACGACAAGGCTGGTGAGAATGAACGTAAAGGAAGGCGTCACCAAGGAAAACCTCCCGCACCAGCTGCGTCTGTTCGGCAGCAACGTTCTCGTTCTTGTCCCCGGAAGAGCGCCTCTCTGCCTTCGAAGTAAGAGAACAGGTCACATCCGCCGAGAATGTCGCGTCCCTCGCTGTGGCAAGTGCAATCGTTTTGGTCATGAGCAAGAGGATTGCATCCGGACGTACGCCACTGTGATGCGACCGGCTCCCGAGGAAGACAACTCTGAATTCTTCATCGATGAAGATGAAGCTTCGAAAATCGAAGACGGCACTGGGCACCCAACCACCACCCATACCCAAACACCTTCAGGGGCTGACAAACGAGGCGCATCGCAGAACGAAGACACCACCACATCGATTCTCGAAGCTGACAAGACAGCTGTCTGCGTCAAAAGCTGCACAGACATCGACAAGGCCGCTCCAGGCTCCTCAAAAATCCAGCGACAGAAGACAGTCGACAGAAGTGACCTCTCCTTAGACGATGCCTCTGAAGTTGACTCGGAAATGGGCGACAGCTCGGATCCCTTCAAGCGACCGCTAGATTGCGTCGAAGAGGAAGACCCTGACCTTGAAGGGCCTGACTGGAGCAAGCCACAAGAAAGAAAGAAACGCAAGCCCCGAGCTCCACCGGATGGCCAACGAGAGCAAACCTCGCAGTAGGTGGTTGTGTTCACATAGAGAACAGTTAGCGACAGTTCTTTACTTTATTTGAATATTTACTCGTGCTTGTCACCGCAGCTATGAATTATGTAAGTTTTGCGTGAAGTTGTTGTAAATCGCTCTTTATTAGAATCCTCCTCCTCCGTCCCAATAATGTTTGCATCCAAATTATCCGCTTTTCCTACTATTTGCTTTACGGTGGGTACACTCAATAGTAAAGGTTTAAATTCTACTCGTAAACAGTATCGGCTATTTCGTTTGCTTCACGTAGAGCAAGTAGACTTTTTAGCCATACGAGAAACAAAAATGTCGGAGGAAGAGCAAGTTACGAAGGCGCTACAACCCTTTCTTACTTCGTACGAAGTACGTGAAACGCATGCAGTTGGCACGGCAGGAGGCTGTTTTTTGTTCCTTAAGAAATCTGCCCCTCTCTCAGATATGAGTCTCACCACCGATGCCCATGGACTTTTTATAATATGTGACTAACTTGTTTGACGCACAAAGGGGAATTATTTGTGTCTATGCCCCGTGTAAAGCCAGAGAGCGAACCCTGTTCTTCCACTATATATCACACTACATCAAACCAAATCGAGCCACTGTATTACTGTGTGACTATAATTGTGTATGCAATGCAGGTGATAGATTTCCAATAACGCGTAATAATGATGTTAGTGCCAATCGTCTGAGTGAAATAATAGCAGAATACAATATGGAAGATGTTTTTCACATATCGAGGGGAACTAAAAATATTCAATTTACGCACTTTCAAGAATCTTCGCACGCACGCTTTGATCGTGTTTATGTTTCTGCTGACATTGTACATAACATTAGCTCTTATTGTGTAAAACCAGTGTTTTTAGTGACCACTGCCTCGTAACGGTCGCAACTGGAGAAAACAAAATTCCCAAGGCAAAGTTTAATTGGCGGTTGTGGAAGCTGAACACCAGTCTGCTTAAAGACGAAACATTTGTAGCTACAGTAGATGACCTGTTAAGGAAAATAACAGAGCAGAATGAGACATGTCCATTGGAACGAAGGGAGCGGTTCAAGGAGCAAGTAAAAATGTCAGCAATCGAGAGATCGAGCACGCTGATGTTCTACGCTCGGGCAGTACGAAAACTGCAGAAGGATTTACGCACTTTGTACGAAGCTGAATGTGAATGCCCTGGTTGGGGAGCAAAGGATATTGCAAATGTCAAATCACGCCTCGAGAAATTCCAGAAGGAGCGATACGAAGGCGCTGTGATACGCTCAAGGACACAGCGGTTTCTCTGTGGTGAGCAACCCACCAAACACGCCTTGATAGCAGAAAGAAGGTATGCTTTGTCCAAAGAAATCCTCGAAATAGAGAGAAATGGTATCATAGCTACAGACAGAGCAAGCACTTAGGATGCCTTTGTGGAACATTATCGACGACTTTTTGAGCTCACACCGGAACTAAAAGATGACAAAATTGACGAACTGCTGTCTTTAAGCCGAGAATAGATGACGAAACAAAGGAATGGCTGGAGGGACCCATAAGCCTGGAGGAAGCCGAAAAGGCAATAGGCGACCTGCTCGGTGGTAAAACTCCAGGCGCAGACGGGATTTGTTCAAGCTTTTACAAGAAATTCAGAAAAGTACTCACTCCCATTCTTCTCGCTGTCATATAGGAATCTTATAAAAGAAAATCATTACCGCTATCTTTTTCTAGAACGCACACTGTGTTAGTTCCAGAATCAGAGGATGCCGACAAGCTACGCCGAGTAGAAGGTTATCGACCAATAAGTTTAGGTAATGTAGATTATAAGATATTTGCCGAAATACTCAATGGAAGGCTACAGCGCGTAATTTACGAATTGGTGGGTGACCACCAAACGTGTGGCATAAAGGGCAGGACGATTCAAACGAACGTTCACGTAGCCAGAAGCATTTTAGAATGTTGTAGAGAAGAAGAAAATCAGATTGCCATGCTTCAGGTTGATTTAGAAAAGGCATTTGACCGCGTACGCCATAAATTTCTTTGGGCCATTTTGCGGCACATCAACATTGGAGATGTTATTTATGAAAACGTACGAATGGCATATAGTGGCTGTTGTACGCGACTAATTGTAAACCGTAGCGTAACTTGCAGCATCCCTGTAATGTCCTCAGTACGGCAGGGTTGCCCACTCTCGCCTTTATTATTAGCGATTTATCTTGAGCCTCTCTGCTTGAGCGTTGCTAACAACAGAAATGTTCAGGGAATTACGCTTAACTCTATAGAAGTCAAGGTATTGGCGTACGCTGACGATCTAGCAGTTTTTTGTAGAGACGAAAAAAGTGTAAGCAGCGTTACTGATTTAGTTAAACACTATTGCGAAATTAACGGTGCGGCTGTAAATTTAGAAAAATGTGCCGGATTTTGCACGGTACATGGGCCACAAAGCCCTCAGAGTTTGAAGGGATCAAGTGGAGCTCAACACCTACGAAGTACCTCGGTGTACCACTCCAGCACATGCGTAATCCAAGTGTTAAATGGCCCGAAGCCACAGCTAGCTGAATTAAAAGAGCGGGTATCACGGTGGCCAAACCGCGACTTATAAATTTTCGAAAGAGCAACGGCCTGCAACATATTTCTTCTTGCTATGCTCATGTATGTGTTGCAGGTGTTGCATTGTGCTCAAAGTGCAATGAGGAACGTTCATAGAATTTGTGCTAAATTTATCATGAAATCAAACTGGAAGCCAATGAGAAGAAATGACTTCTTCCGCCATATTCATTTAAAGGGACTAGGTTTATAGCATTTGTTTGTCCGGCAGCTCATGTCGCGATTCATTTTCCTACGGGATACTGAACAGCCTTTGGTGCGTGCGGTGTTTCAAACAAAACTGGTCGAGCACTTGCCTTTCTTTTTGGTGTCGAGTCGTGGCGAGCACCCAATAAGAATTGTTGGATTTTTAAAGGAGGTCGTCGAAGCATATCGTTTTTTGGCGGTGCGCTATTCCAGACAATATTTGTCTTGCATTACTAGAAAATCTTTGTCCAACGCCCTGTATGACACTCTTTTCCCGGAGCCTTTGTATCGTGCACTGTAACACCAGGAAACCGGTCAGGATGTTCTTTGTCGCGTCAAGAGTATGGGAATCTAGCCACGTTCCAAAAGCTTTTTTTTTCAAACTTCATACCTCGACGCTCCCCGTGAAAGTGTGGCCTCACGAGAGAGGTATTTTTGTTCCTTTGACCACTAATTGCTTGCTGTGTAAAGCCCCCGAAACTATAGAGCACGTGTTTATTTTCTGTTGGGATGCCCAGTTGTTTTGGGACGCGTTACAGAGAACCTTGAAAAATACCTAAAAATAACAGCACATTCGATCCATTTTCTTCCGATTACTTCACAGGAACTTGTACCGTACGACCTTATAACGTTAATTGGCCTGTACAGCATCTGGTGTTCGCGGATGAGGTGAGGCATGCGGACCTTAACCCGCGACCGGTTGAGGCATACTTTATAGAATTTGTGACTGAAATATGTCGTACCTATGCACATCAGGATACTGTTCCCGAGTGGGTTGGGATGTGTGAGAGACTCCTAAAGAGCCACCAATGTATTAATTGATATGTGCTAATCAAAAGACTGTACGCATAGCCTGAACGTGTGTGTGTTGTGTATGCTGGGTAATAAAGGTAGAAAAAACAAACCTACTGTGGTCGAGATGTTAGATCGCCGGTACTTGCCGTCGCGGTGTCAAAGGCCCGGGTTCAAATCGCGTCAGTAACTATTTTTTTTTTCTATCTGTGTCACGTTCCTGAAGTGACGGTGAAAGCGAAAGACGAAGAAGGGGGCAAGCTCGAGCGAAAGGGAAAGGAGAAGCTCGAGCAAAAGGGAAAGAAGAGGCTCGCGCAGGACATTCGACGACTGAACCTGAAGGGCGGCCGCTGACACGCGAACGCTCCCGGCAGCCCAGGCTTCGCTCCTGGTGAACCCTGGCTCCGCTCCAGGTCTTCTCGCCGCCATCGAGCCGGAGCGACGTCGTGCCTGCTGCTCGCACCAGAAGCCCGGAGCATTGGACTTCCGAGCTCGAAGGCGCACGCGAAGGGGTGTCCTCGCAACATTCCTGTCAACCCAGTTGCGTACCTGGTCGGTCAAGCGACACCATCGAACTGGTGCTGGAAGGCCTAGAGCTCCTAGCAAGCTTGGAT
Source organism: Ixodes scapularis (assembly GCF_016920785.2). NCBI lineage: Eukaryota > Metazoa > Arthropoda > Arachnida > Ixodida > Ixodidae > Ixodes > Ixodes scapularis. The sequence continues at coordinate 48,838,803 of NW_024609838.1, read as the reverse complement.
CCACACCCGTAACATCGAGGAACAAGGCCGCGTTCCGTTCCAAACAAGATCGACGCTCGAGACTGTGAGTGTTCTCAGCGCGCGACCGAGACACTCTGACTGTAGCTAATTAACCACTCTATTCTTGTTCTTTCGCTTCTGCTTATATTTTTATTCCTGTTCTGGTTCTTTTTTTGTGCTTGCGAGTAAATTAATTTTTGTTCGTCTACTTATGTGTCGTTTTGTCTTTCGACATGCCCTCGTCCCCGCGGAGGAACATGACAATTGGCGAGCTTGCCAGGATGATGGCCCATTCTGACGTCTTGTTCTTCTGAGAGGTAGAGGAGCGTCGGAAGACGAAAGGCATTCAGGGTCATGGAGGTAGAGAGATTAACGGCTGTCGGAGAGAAACTGGGCTATGCTGGGCCAGAGTTAAGGAAATGGGTGGACGACGAAAGAGCGCGATTAAGGGAGGAGAGAGCTCATGAGCGTGAGTTGGCAAGGGAAAACCGCGAGGGGGAACTAGCTAAGCAAGCTACCCTAGAGAAAGAAAGGGAGATATTGCAGTTGAGAATCGCTGCGCGAGGGGGTCGCCAGGAAGGGGCTGATGGGCAACGGGGAGACGCGCCAGTCCAAGCTCTCCGAGGGAGTCCTCACAAGTTGATCCCGCAATTCAACGAACGGAGGGACGACCTCGATGCATACCTGCAGCGTTTCGAGCGCACAGCGACAGGTTTGGGGTGGCCTCAGGACAAATGGGCGACGACATTAGGCCTGTGTCTGACAGGAGAAGCGCTCACGGTGGTTGGTCGCATGACACACACGGACGCGTTGGACTATCCTAAAGTAAAACTGGCTCTGCTCCAGAGATTTAGGTACACAAAGGAGGGATACCGTGAGAGATTTCGGGATGCTAAACCCGAGGAGGGTGAAACTAGGAGGCAGTTCGCCGCTAGGCTGTCAGGTTACTTTTATCGGTGGGTGGAGGTGTCAGAAACCGAAAAAACCTTCGAAGTGCTACGAGACACGGTTCTGGTGGAACAGTTTCTTGGGACTTGCTCAAGCAATCTAGCTGTATTCCTTAAAGAGAGGGACTGTCGAACTTTGGATGAAGTGGCAGCAAAAGCTGACCTCTTTTTAGAGGCGCAAGTGCAATCGAGCACAGGTGGAAAACAGAAAGAAGAGACTGGAAAGAAACTGAGTGCAGAAGATCCAGCTAATAATGATAAAGGCGAGGCCAGGAGAAGTAGCCGCTGCTTTCTTTGTGGGAAAGCGGGTCACAAGGCAGAAAATTGCCGGAGCAAGGCTCAAGGGTTTAAATCACCCGCGTGTTGGAACTGCGGACGCACGGGTCACAGCGCTAATCAGTGCAAGGCGGGACAGGACGGAAGACACCAAACCTCATGCATGTGGGCAAGGCCTACAGCTACCGCGGACGAGCCAGAGGAATCCTTCGTCACGCTGAGGAACGGAGACAAGATTTCGGTGGTAAATGCAGCCGTTGGGAGAGCTCCGAAGTTCCTTGCAGAGAATATGCCCGTGGCTGAAGGACGCCTAGGGAACAGGCGAATAAATGTGCTCAGGGACACTGGGTAGTGGTCAGAAAAGACCTGGTCCCTCCAGAGGATTTCACCGGAAGATCGAGCGCCGTTTTCCTATTGGACGGGACAATCAAGAACCTACCAGAAGCGAAGATTTCGATTCAGACGCCATTTTATACCGGAACGGTTCTAGCGAAATGTATCAGTGACCCACTCTACGATCTGGTGCTGGGCAATATCCCGCAGATCCGAAGTGCGGATGATCCAGATCCTGGATGGGAGAACGCACGTGAAGTGAAAGAAGAAAGTCCTGTCGGCGGCGCAGCGGTAAACCAAGAATCGGAGATACGGGCGGACGTCCACGAGATGTCCGGTGCAGGCAAAAACAACGACGGCTCACGTCACGCGAATTTGGCGGAAGTTGGTGCAACCCATGACACAAGTGTCCCACGAAGTGGAGAAAGGAAAAACGAAGAGTTAGGCCTGAACGTGCCGCAGGTATCAATGATCGACACGACTCCAGAGACACTCGCTCGAGAGCAGAGAGACGATGACTCGCTCAGAAGGTGTTTTGGTGAAGTTGGGCAAATCACGAGAAGGTCAAAGTCTGGGACGAAGTTCCAGTTCTTTGTGAAAAACAGCATGCTATACAGGTCTGTTGAGTATTCGTCGGGGAGAAAGACGATTCAACCGGTACTTCCGAAGAAGTTTCGGACAGGCAGTGAGAAGACTCGCGCATGGTGGCGTCATGTCCGGGCACCAAGGCATAAAGAACACGCTGGGCCTGGTGGCAGAAGAGTTTTTCTGGCCGGGGATGCAAAGCGACATCAAAAGGTACGTCCGATCATGCGGCGCCTGTCAGCGCTCGGATTCAAAAGGCAAAGGGGGCAGGGCGCCTTTGGGGAATATGCCCACGGCCGAGACGCCTTTTCAGGAAGTAGCCATCGACATTATTGGACCTATCGTACCGAGCTGGACGAAGAGACAAGGATGGAAGGACGTTAATGTAAAGAAGAATTTGGACGCAAATAAAAAGCGCCGAAGTGCGTGCGCTGATCGAAGAATTCAGAGAGATCACCGATGTTCCGGGCTACGGTCGAAAAAGAATGCCTCGCGTTTATTTGGGCCGTCGCCAGATTCAAGTTGTTTCTGTATGGGCAAACCTTCAGGGTACAGACCGACCATCCACCGTTAGAGCTTTTGAACAGAGCCAGACGCACCGACAGCAGAGTTATGAGATGGATTATGGCATTACAATACTAGAGTTTTCATGTCGAATACATTAAGGGAAGAGACAACGTAGGAGCGTACTTCATGAGTCGAGTATAAAGAGCCGACCGACGGGTGGTTGGGTTTCTAAATAGTGTAATCTTTTGTACTCCAGGGAGGTAGAGACTCTAGTTATGCTCTACGAATACCGACACTTTCAAAGGATAAACTGCTGAGCCTGAACGAGTGTTATGAACAGTGTAAGACTGGTGCGAATATCAAGGTCTCATTTTGTTTTTGTGTGTACGTTGATGTTTTTATGCGTGTGTGTGGGGTGAGCGTTGTGAGGAAGACAAGCGACGTCGACGACGTCATGCACATATTATCAGAACTTTGACGTCTCGTCGCCTCAAGAAGTGAGGCTCTTGAAGAAGGGGGGAGTGTCACGTTCCTGAAGTGACGGTGAAAGCGAAAGACGAAGAGGGGGGCAAGCTCGAGCGAAAGGGAAAGGAGAAGCTCGAGCAAAAGGGAAAGGAGAAAGGAGAAAGGCTAGTAAGGGAGACGGTGCGAATAAAGTCTTTAGGTAATTGCATAAGCCAGGCGTCGCTACAGTTCGGTAAAAATTCCAAAAGTTTTTTAAAAATATAGTTATATTTATGTATATATATATATGTATATATATATTTTTTTTTTCTTTTTCTTTTTTCTTTTTTTTTTGGGGTGGACAGAGGGAAAGCTGTACTGTTCAACTTTGCACCGTTTTACGTTAAGTGCGTGTCATCCTTTCGTCGAGGAGGAAAGGAAAACAATTTAAGTAAAAAAAAAAAAAAAGTTTTTTTTTTTTTTTTTGTATGTGTTTGTGGATCCTTGTTACTTTGGAAGAGGTAATGGTCCTTTTGTTATATTTTGGGGGAGATTGCTGAATTATCTTTGTGAATCGGCATGAAGGCCGTCCATAGCGCTAGTTTGGAATTACAGGGTTTGGCGTTTGGACTGTTTAGAGGTTGTCCCTTTGTGTTGGTAGTGACTGTCTGGAGGGTTTGGCGGTTGAACTGGTTAGAGTTGCCCCTTTGTGTTGGTGGTGGGCTGTTTGTGGACTATATAAGGAGGAGGACTGAATAAACCTGGTAGCTGAGTTTGAGACGTCGTCCTGTCCCGTTCTGTTTCTTCGACTTTTATGTTTTTCTACCCCAGTCTCAGGTATATTCAACATGGGAAAGGAGAAGCTCGCGCAGGACATTCAACGACTGAACCTGAAGGGCGGCCGCTGACACGCGAACGCTCCCGGCAGCCGAGGCTTCGCTCCTGGTGAACCCTGGCTCCGCTCCAGGTCTTCTCGCCGCCATCGAGCCGGAGCGACGTCGTGCCTGCTGCTCGCACCAGAAGCCCGGAGCATTGGACTTCGAGCTCGAAGGCGCACGCGAAGGGGTGTCCTCGCAACATTCCTGTCAACCCAGTTGCGTACCTGGTCGGTCAAGCGACACCATCGAACCGGTGCTGGAAGGCCTAGAGCTCCTAGCAAGCTTGGATCCACACCCGTAACATCAAGGAACAAGGCCGCGTTCCGTTCCAAACAAGATCGACGCTCGAGACTGTGAGTGTTCTCAGCGCGCGACCGAGACTGTCTGACTGTAGCTAATTAACCACTTTATTCTTGTTCTTTCGCTTCTGCTTATATTTTTATTCCTGTTCTGGTTCTTTTTTTGTGCTTGCGAGTAAATTAATTTTTGTTCGTCTACTTATGTGTCGTTTTGTCTTTCGACATGCCCTCGTCTCCGCGGAGGAACATGACAATCTGACTGCACTCCCACTAAGAATGTAAACAAGGCATATGAGCTCTATAAAATTATATGGCGCTAGCAGTTTTGACTCACCAGTTCGTTGTTCATGACCTCGGAAGAGCGCATACATGTCTCTGGCTTCCTTTACCAACTTCCGCCACGCCTCCTGCATCTGCCGTACACTCCGCGGAAAGTTGACAATATCTTCCCATGCCCGTCTCTTCGTTCGCAAGGGAACTGTGCAGCTGAATTTTTGTAGAATTCTGTTGTTTCCGTTTTCAAACTGCTCTAATTATTTCCATTTGTTGATCCAAAGTCATTTTAGGTGCTTGCGTTAGAGAGAGGGTTTGCGATGTCGACGCCTGATTTATTTTTGCATTCGGTTGCGATCGGCTGCTATTCTAACTAAAATTCAACAAGTAATGTGCTAATATTACAAAACAATAGCCACAACAAAATGTAAAGGGTAAAAATATACCTTTTATCACATTCCATGCAAGTAAAAGTATAATCTCTTTTATTTCGGGTTTACTACTTTCTCAGACGTTTGACTAGCTGCTTTGCCTGTAGGATTTCGCTCAATCTATGCATCCACAGCTGCTGGTCTTTTTTTCTTGTTGCTTATTTTGTGAAATTCTTTTTTTTTAATTCTAACAACTGCAGTTTTTATTAGTACTAAACGGGTGTCTCCTGTTATTGAAAGGAGTCGTAGCAAGTGCGTTGTATATTTAAAAACATAAAATTCAAGTTGCTGGGAAAAGGATGCTTTTTCGGCTCCGTTTGTGTGAAAGCCATACCGATGCTGATACCTTGGTTTTCTTTTAATGAACATTGTGAAATGATTGTATTAGCGCGTTAACTTGCCTCGATCTTTTTTTGTTTTCTTCCCGGTGTTTCGATTGAACAGGTGGGACTAACAGTGAACACCGTGTAAGGCGCAGTTGTGCAAGTGGATGATTCCTAAAAAGGATCGCAGTTAAAAAGGAAGACACACGCAAAATACAAAAAAAAAACTAAAATGTTCTTAGCGCGATTTGAACTCGAAGCTTTGACGCCTTGACAATAAGTCCCGGCGCTCTAACCTCTCGACCACAGTAGAAGGCTTTGTTTTTCCTTATTGCACCACAGTAGAACGCACCAGACGCCGGCGCTGGCGAAGGTATATAAATATTATGGCACCCCTTTCATCTCGAGTGGTTCTTCCTTTATTTTGGCTTACTTTTACCCTTCCTGGCCGTAACTTTCTCTGCCGCTCCTACAGTATAAGGGAGCGGTCAATTGGACTCTAGTTGAAAGTCCCTGCAGTCAGTTTCTGCGAGCGAAATTAGGCTTTTGTGCTTGAAGCGATACGGATTTCTCCGCCATTAGGCAGGGACGCTAGGTACTTCCTTGTCCCCATCGAGCTGGTCATGTGACAGAAAAATCCCTCTTGGCCGCAGCCGCAGCCGCGGCCGCAAGATCAGCAAACCGGCCCTGAGGTCATTCGATGAGTTCAAACGAAGACTCCAGACGCCCCCAATTCTTGGCCATTTCGACCAGTTCGGTGAAACAGAGATCTACACGGACGCCAGTAACACGGGACTTGGTACGTGTTGTGTACTAAGGTGTATCCTGAGAGAGCGCGGCGCGCGAGCATAGGCCAAGGCACCTGCGCGTGCCAACGCGAGCCATGGCGACTTCTACGCGAAGCCTTCTCGAACAGGATGATGTTGTACATATCTGAGTTAGTAAAGCGGGGCGCATCGCGCTAAGTCCACCAAGGTGCCCTGTATCGCTGGGTACTTAACACTGGCGACGAGGTAAACGTGCAGTATCGACGGCTACAACGCTCAACCGTTCCTGGTATGTCTTCCAACGTTCAGTTCGAAGAGTTTTCGCCTAACGACTCTTCGTCCTGGCCACAGTATATCGAGCGCCTGGAATTCTTTTAGTGGCGAACAACGTAACCATGACAGAGATGAAACGAGCCGTCCTGGTTGTAGTGTCTGTGGCTCTGAAACGTACGCCATCTTGCGCTCTTTGTGTTCGCCAAGCTCGCATGCCGAAACGCCGTATAAGGAGATAACACGAAAGAATCAGCAGCACTTCGTCCCTTAACCGTCGGTGACTTTCACACGTTTCCAGTTCTTCAGACGCGACCAACGTCCAGGGAAGCCTTTGGCAACCTTCGTGGCGGACCTCCGACGCTTGTGCGAGCACTGCGAGCTCGGAGGAATGCTCGACGACATCCTGAGAGACCGCGTCATTTGTGGCTTTTAAGACGACGTGTTACAACGACTTTTGCTCGTCGAGCGCACAGTAACGCCGAATAAGACCCTGGACATGGCTAGAGCGGCCGAGGCGGCCAAGTTGCAAGCCACTGAAATTCGCGCCTCTGCGTCGACATCGGGGGCTGCAGTGGATCCAGAAACGTATCGGGTGGAAGTTGTCGCAGCGTCAAGGTCGCCTCATCGAACCAGCTCACCGCAGAGGCCAATCCCTCCGCCTGCCGCAACCGGCAACACAACAGGCAACACGGAAGAGCACCGTTCAAGGGCACTTTCTCAGAATGCATTCTGGCGTAGCATTGGTGCGCATGACCCCAAAACTTGCAGCTTTGCTGGGGCTGTCTGTCTTTTTTGCAATAACAAAGGGCATATTATCGCAGCATGCCGCCAAAAGGCGAGAGTCGGACGTCGACGGTCATGTTTTGGTAATAACAAGTTGCACACGATTGGGCCATTACCGAAGGATTATGAGGTCTTCACCATCGAGCCGCCTGTTTTCGGCGACCTTTTGATCAATGGCCGTAGCCTGCGGATATAAATCGACTCTGGATCGGCCTTCACTTTCATCCACTCGCCTGTTATGCGCCAGCGCCACATCTCCAAGAGCTGCCTCAGACCGTGCGCCTTCCGACTGCGCTCCTGTACGCAGCAGTGTTTCGAAGTTCTCGGAAGTGTAACAGCCGACGTGTCCCTCAAGGAGAAGAAAATGAAATTGGATCTTGGTCCTTGGGCATCTCCTTGGATGGGGTCCTTCATGTCGACACTCACCGCCTCAGGTGGAAGTGGCTGCGGTTCACAACGAGATCGACGAGTTTCCCGAGCTTTTTCAGCCAGGACTCGGAAGACGCGGAGGACCCTCTGTTCGTGTGGATGTCGACCCTGTCGCGACTCCCAACTTTTCAAGGCTCGTCAGATTCCACTTCCGCTGCTGCCCAAGGTGGACGACGCCATCGACAAACTGGTCGAACAAGGAATTTTGGAACTAGTACGGCATTCCTCATGGGCGACCCCAGTCGTGCCTATTCTCAAAAAGAACGGGAACATTCGCTTGTGCGGTGATTACAAGCGCACAGTGAACCGAGTCGTTCGAAGGTTAACATACCCTTTACCAACTGCCGATCAACTGTTCGCAAAACTGCCTGGGTGTGAGAAGTTTTCACAGTTGTATCTAGAACAGGCCTACCACCAGAAGGTAGTGGATCAAGCTTCAGCGGACCTCCAAACAGTCAACACTCATCGGGGTCTTTTCAGAGTCACCCGCCTGCAGTTCGGCGTCGCTACGGCTGCAGCAATCTTCCAACGCATTATGGAATAGCTTTTTGCTGGACTCGAAGGTGTCTTAGTGTTTCTCGGCGATATTCTGATCGGCGGTCAGAACGATGAAAACCAGGAGTCTTGTCTCCGGGCAGTGCTGAAAATTATCACTGACGACGGGCTCCGCCTGAGCAAGGATAAGTGCAGTTTCAAAGTGCCTCAAGTGTCTTTCCTGGGATACAAAATTGATAAGGAAGGCATCAACCCTACTGAAGACAAGGTTCAGGCTATTCAGACCGCTCCAGAACCGCAAGATAAACAACAGTTGCAATCCTACCACGGACTTTTGAACTTCTACGGCCGCTTCTTAAGGGGGGCTGCTCGCGTCTTGGAACCCCTACATCGGTTGCTGGAACAAGGTGCATCGTGGAAGAGGGGAGAAGAGGAAGTGGTAGCTTTCCGACGCGCCAAAGATCTTCTACAGTCTTCGACCGTGTTCACACATTACGACGTCGAGCTTCCCTTAATATTGGCCTGCGACGCTTCTTCGTATGGTCTAGGTTTTGACATGAGCCATGTGTCACCGTCCGGTGAATAATTCCGCGTGGCCTTTGGATCAAGAACAATGACAAAAGCCAAAAGAAACTACTCGCAGACGGATCGTGACGCGTTGGCTGTCGTAGCTGGTGTGAATAAGTTTCGTCAGTTCTTGTATGGACGACATTTCAAGATCTTTACAGACCACAAGCCTCTTCTGAGGTTACTGCACCACAGCAAGCCAACTCCTCATGTTCTATCACCGCGTCTGATGCGCTGGAGCCTGATGTTATCCCACTACGATTATGAGCTCATTTACAGACCTGGGAAACAGACTGGCAACGCTGACCTTTTGAGCCGTCTTCCTCAGAAGATTCAGAATTTTGAGGTACCTCCTCTTCGTGATGTTCTCCTTATCGAATCAACGCCGGAGGTACTCATTGACGCAATACAAGCGGCTTTTCTGACGAAAAAAGATCGTGTTCTTTCCCGGGTACTGTGTTGGATCCTGCACGGCTGGCCGTCAGAGAAACCTCGAGAGGTTTTGAGGCCTTACTACTATCGCCGTGACGAACTGTCTGCCTATAGTGGTTGCATTCTCTGAGGCAGCCGTGTCATCACACCCACACCTCTACGAGAAACCGTGTTGGACGTATTGCACAGCGGTCACCGGGGGATTGTGAGGATGAAGGGATTTGCAAGGGGTTATGTCTTGTGGCCGGGCCTTGACCAATATATAGAACGCCGAGTGCGGTGCTGTGTTCCGTGTCAGGAATCCCGAAACGCCCCAGCCCGTGTCTCCGTTCACCCGCGGGAATTTACGACAAGACCGTGGTCGAGACTGCACGTCGGCTTTGCGGGTCCCTTCCAGGGCGAGTATTTTTTCATCGTAGTTAATTCCCACTCCAAATGGCTGGAAGTCCTTCGAGTCAAAATTACGTTCGCCTCGGCTGTGATCACTATACTCAGTAACTTAGTCGCTACGCACGGACTGCCGAACGTGGTGGTTTGGGACAATGGTACTGCCTTCAGTTCAGGCGATTCTAAAGATTTTCTTCATCGAAACGGCATTGGTCAAGTCCTGGTGGCACCGTATCACCCATCTTCGAATGGCCAAGCCGAAATGATGGTGCTGGAGACGAAAAAGTAACTAAAGAAAATACTTCGGGGGGACTGGTCCGTTCGTCTGGACTGGTTCTTGTTCGAGCAACACATTCTTCCAAGCACGTCAACAGGAAAGAGCCCTGCGGAGCTTCTGTTCGGTCGACAACTGCGAGCAGCCTTGGATCAGCTACATCCTGATCAACTGTCAGTCATGACCCAGCACCAGGAGGCATCTTTCGAGATCGACGGTCGGAAGGCTGTTCGACAGTTCGCGCAGAGAAGCCCCGTGTTTGCAATGAATTTCAGCGCAAGCGGGAACGGCTGGTTGCCAGAAAAGATTTCATGTCAGTTGGGACCTGTCTCTTACCAGGTACAGCTTGAAGACGGACGTGTGTAGCGGCGACATATTGATCACATCCGAAGTAGAAGATGCGATATACCGAACCCTACTCTGAGGGGCAACTGCGGCAGCCAGACTTCGAAACTACTGGCTATGACGTCGGGCCGGACGTCTCGTTGAGTACGGAAGAGCCCGTCCAGGATAGCCTATCAACACCGCATCCGCAGTCTCCGAGTTCAACTCCAGCTTTTTCTTCATTAGGACGCCCATAGCGCGAACAGCGTCGTCCTCGGTACTTGCAGGATTACGTTTAGGGGAAGGTGTTGTGTACAGAACTGTATCTTGAGACAGCGCGTCGCGCGAGCATGGGCCAACGCACCTGCGCGTGTCCACGCGAGCCACGGCCACTTCTACGCCGAGCCTTCTCGAACAGGACCATGTTGTACATATTAGGGTGACTTCATGTGCGCTTTGCTTAGGGTGGAGACATCTGGCCAAGTTGTTCCCACTTTTACAATTATTTTTTGTTCAGAAGCGCGTGAAAGAGCGTGTCCCTGCACGCGTTTGTGGCGCTGATTGGGCTATGGCGACATTTTGTTTTCTTCGATTTCTTTGTATTTTGCCCGTGAGCGCGTGCTGTCGGCATCGGGTACTACAAAGGGTGGCATCACTGTAAACAGAAGGTCATAAAGGCACCCTAGTACATATCTGAGTTAGTTAAGTGGAACGCATCGCGCTAAGTCCACCAAGGTGTCCTGTCTCGCTCGGTACTTAACAGTGCGGTACTAGACCCAATACAAGATGGGGCAGAGCGAGTCATCGCATACCCGAGTCGGACGCTGTCCAAGGCGGCGAAGAACTACTCAACGACCGCGAAAGAGTGCCTCGCTGTCGTCTGGGCAATAACAAAGTTCCGCCCATATTTTTATGGAAACTCTTTTCGCATCGTCACGGACCATCACTCGATCTGCTGGCTCGCCAACTTGAAAGACCCCTCCGGACGCCTCGCACGCTGGAGCCTACGACTGCAGGAGTTTGACATGACCGTGGTGTACAAATCTGGCCGGAAGCACAATGACGCCGACTGCCTGTCAAGGGCCCCAGTCGAGGCCAGTCCTGCCTGCATCGAAGGCGTCGACGATGAGTGTTTCCTCGGCGCTCTGGATGTCAGCGACATGGCAGCACTCCAACGTGACGACCCTCAACTACGAGCGCTCATTGAGCACCCAGAGGGACAAGCGAGTGTGGTTCCCCGTCCTTTCTTAGGAATCCTGCCTACCTTCTCCATACGGCAAGGGGTGCTGTACAAAGAGAACTTAGTCAATAATCACACAGCATGGCTGTTGGTTATTCCTTCCAGTCTTCGAGAAGAAATCTTCCAAGAATGCCATGACGACCCAACAGCTGGACGCCTTGGCTACAGCAGGACGCTCGCCAGGGTTAGAGAAAAGTACTAATGGCCGAGGCTACCGAAGACCGTTCACCCCTACACTCGATCATAACATGAGTGTCAGCGACGCAAGAAACCGCCGACAAAGCAGCCAGGAATTCCGCATCCGTTCTCTCCACCGTCCACGCCGTTCCAGCAGATCGGAATATATTTACTTGGCCCTTTCCCGCCGTCAACGTCAGGAAACCACTGGATAATCGTCGTCACAGATTATCTCACACGGTACGCCGAGACGAAAGCCCTTCCATCAGATTCGGCTCCTGAAGTCACCAAGTTTCTTATCGAGTCCATTGCCCTCCGGCACGGCGCCCCCGAAGTCCTCATTACAGACCGTGGATCTTTGTTCATGGCCCAGATGACGCAACAGATTTTTCACTGCGGACATACACTGAGATCACCATGTATGTCGACGTAGAGCACAAGACATGGGACGAGGTGTTACCCTACGTCACCTTTGCTCACAAAACGGTGGTGCAAGAGACCACAGGGGTAACCCCGTTTCAGCTGGTGCATGGCAGAAAAGTAACGACCACGCTCGACGCGATGCTACCCCACGAACCAGCTGCCGATGGGATCCCCGACGCCCAGGTGGTTGCTCAACAAGCCGAAGAGGTTCGCCAGCTCGCCCAACTCCGAATTCAAGATCAACAAAGTGTCGACGCTACCCGGTACAACCTTCGCCGGATCGACGTTCGCTTCAAGCCGGAAGACCATGTGTGGGTTTGGACCCCAATACGACGACGCGGTCTAAGCGAGAAACTCCTAACGCGCTACTTCGGACACTACAAAGCACTTAGTCGACTTGGGGATTTGAACTACGAGGTGATGCCCGACGGAACACGGACTTCATTACGCCGCCCTCCACGACCGGAAGTCGTCTACGTCGTGCGCCTCAGGCCGTACTACGCGTGATAAGACTTCGAACGGTGGTCTTGTACAACGCTTGAGAGGATTGTGTTTTGCCAGCCTCCGTATCTTTACATTATTTTGTTTGTTTCGCTCTGTTTATTTGCCTTTGACGTGACATCGAGGCGATGCCTTTTTAATGGTGGGAGTAATGCCACTCGCATGGGCGAGCGACCGCGTGCGTGGCCGAGTGGTTACCGCGCTTGACTGTCGCGCGGAAAGTCTAGGTTCGATTCCAGTCGGTTTAATTTTCTTTTATTTATTCTTTCAACATTGCGTTCTCGTGAGTTCGAGAACATTCTCGACTGATCGAGTTAAGAATCCTCTAGTCGCCGAACGTTCTAGGCCGATTGTTCCGGAAGCCAACGCGCGTACATAAGGGGCTCCGCGTGGCACTTTGCGGTCAGTCTCGCCCCAGCGCTCCATCAAGCGGTTTCACCGACATCGACGCCCGCGTCGCTCTGCTGTTCTCTTCTGTTCTCTTTTTTTTATTTTGGGCACAAGTTCGTTCCATGAAAAAGTTTAGTTTGTTCAGTTATTACCGCCTCATCAATTGTCATTCGTGACAATTTGAAAGATGTGTGCTTGTTCCATGAAACTGGAACTCAAAGTAACTTCTCAAACATGGCGCTGCAAAGTGTTGGCTTTGAAAAACGACCCTACTTTGGGGAGTTGTGTCTTCCTTCTCAATAAAATAATGCAACATGTTTTAATATAAATAAATGCCGAAATAGTGTATGACAGTGTACCCAAATAAAAAAAAATCGAAGATGTTTTTTCATTAACATCAGAATTGTTTGTTGTGTGATTTTTTCCCATGTTTGCAGATATATATCCCGACTATCATATCACTCAAATACCTTATTTATTTTAAAGTACTATCCATATATAAATAGAATACTACCTGTAAATAATAATGATTAAACTATTTCATGAGATGGAGGCCTCTAAATGTTGCCATTTGTCGTTCCAGCAGGCATGTTTGACAATTTGTGGGAAAAAAAAATATTATTACTTTATATTACAAGCAAGCAGTACCAATAGCTTGCGTCTAAAAAGTATTAGATTTCTCCTAACTTTATCGTTTTAGTTATTCACGTTCAAACGTGCCCCCTCCGTCAGTGCGTGTTAATGCAATTGTCCACCTCTTCATGCCTTACCATTTTTCCTGTCCCCAAACATTTCTTCTGGTCAAAAGAAAGTGCGGGTTTGTTTATACCAGATACTAGACAATGGCATATAAAAACATCAGTTTATTTTAAACTATCGACAAGCCACCCTTTGCTCGATCTTTTCTGAAATCACTCGACAGCGTTATTACTGAACTGCATCGAACCGAAATGGCACATTTCATCGCAAGAAAAGAAACAAATGAAATAGTGTTTTTAACTGGGCTACTACTAACTTAAGGCAGCCTGCGTACCTCTGTACTGTTGGAACAAATGAATACTTCATTATAGTCAACTAAGTTGTATGTTTTCTTCCAGACAATAATTGTCAAAGATCCTGGAGATCCAGTTGCCCTATTTCGATATACTATTATTTACCCTCAAGGTAAAATGCATCAAAAAGGAAAGCCTACGCCTCTCTGTTATGCAAAACGAATATGCAGAATTTCATTGTGCACCTTAAAAGCTCTTTGAAAAAAAGTTATTTAAATGTAGGTGAAATTTTGACTATTTGTTTTGCCACACATCGGAGTGTAAGTTTTACTTTGTTAAGCATTTTTCCTTGAGGGTAAATAATCTTATAGCACAAGAGTGCAACTTCGTCCGAACTCCACTTCGTCCTTGCAGTTTATCCCTTGAGGCCCAGTGCAGGCTTGCAAAAGACTGCCAAACACTTCCTCCCTCCTTCTCTTTCCTATAAACCTCACAGAAAGACCTGCGCTTCTACTGGCATTTTGGAAGACAATGTAAAAAAGAAAGTTTGTTTCAATCATTTCATGCATTGTTCTAAAAGTTTTTATTGTTACTGAGGTGGCTAGTTGCAGCAAAAGAAACAAGAAAGTGTTTGTCCCTTACTTACTTTTTGTCATACACAGAGTTGTGACCGTCGCATGTCTCAGATAAAGTGATTATCAGCATTGTACATCAGTGGACATCAACGTATTTATATACCTAATGTTATATTTCTTATTTTAATATGGTAATTTTTTTATGGTCTATCTTTCATCTGTTTCAGGATTGGCATCTAAATGTCACTTTTGAAGTTTTATTTTATGTTTTGGGGTTTCTCTATGAAAATCACAATTTCAAAGCTAGTCTGATTTATTGGTGCATTAAAGATATAATGAAACATTTTCCCTGATTACTGCATCTTGTCTGCACTTCGGAATATTTAAATCCCACAATGTAGAGGGCGCGGTTCATCCCTATTAGCCGCATTTGGCGAAAACTGCAAAAATTACCAAACGGACGCCTCTATGAACCCTATGCAAATAGGGTTCAGAGAGGCGCAAATAGCCCTTATAGACTCCTGTGCCAAAAAGATAAGCAAACATACAGTGTTGAATGACAGCTGCTAAATAAATCTTACAATGTATGCACAATGAGTTGTATGTCAGCAGATGTGCAGGGACTGTGGTATAATATATTTTGCGGAAATATGAAAATTTACTTTCTTCATTTATATATCACACTGTATGTTTGTTTCTCTTTGGTGGGCATTGAAAACAAGGAAATGGTTGAAAACAATAAACTGCCCTATTTACGGTAAATTGAGGCGTCTGTTTCGTCAGTCGACTGTAGCAACAGTTCTCATATTCGACGAACTTTGGCTGTTCGTGCGAAGTAAAGACAACGTGAGAGGTAGTTTTGATGCCAGGACAATTCCCATTTTCGTCCATGATGTGCAGCGTAGTGATCATAAGAGTTACAGCTCGCTCGTCACTGCAACGTATGGAAGGAAATCAGGGTAGCCATGCACCACTTGCTGTACCGTGGTTAAGTGTTAGTGTGTTGAACTGTGGTTCTACGGAACAAGATACAGAACGTAATGAAAGACAACGGCGACTGTACCGGCATCAACAATTAGCTCCCAAGTTTCCCTAATTTGACGGCGATTTTCAGCGTGAAACGTTCATAATATAGATTTTTCGATAGAGTGAAGCCACATTTCCCCGCTAAATGTTGCGGGAAAAAGACGTCACGCGGTATGATGTCACGTAAGCTACAAAAAAAATTCAGTTTTGCCGCTAAGCATTGAGGGAATATTTACACGTGACCGGCAGCAAGTTTTCTGGCTAAATTTTGTGCAGAAACGTCTTACATAACTCGATGTTAAGTGACCTACAAGCAAGTTTAGTTTTCCAGCTAAATTTAGCTAAAACATTTAAACGTGACCGGCAGCCGATTTCCCCACTATATTTAGATGGAGAAAATGACGTCACATGGCTTGACGTCACGTAAGCTACACACAAATTAATTGATCTTACTAAATTTAGAAGGAAAAGTGACAGACGTTTACAAATGTTTGTAATGCGAAATGAGTGCACATTTCTTGAGGTATGTTAATATTGCGATATGCCGTGCTAAAGAATTTGTTTATATGTATGTGCAAATATAGACATCGTACTCCTGCGCACATAATATTTATTAATATATTTATTTATTAATATATTAATATTAATATATATATTATTAATAATATAATATTAATATTATAATAATATTAATATTAATATATTAATATTAATATTTATTAATATATTAATATTATTAATATAAATTAATAATATTTATGATAATATTAATTAGATAAGGAGGGGAGGGGACGGAAGACCCTCTCGTCCTCTCCACTCCTCCTATATAAGCTCCCCAAGTCCCACGGTTTCGACGCTAAATTTAGTGAGGAAAATGACGAAACATGGGTTCGTGTCACGTCCCCTATAAACAAATTTAGTTTTTGCGCAAGATTTACCGAGGAAATTGACGTCGCGGGACCTCAACTCAAATTCAATTCTCCGCTGAATCTGGGAGGGAAACTGAGCTCGTGTTGAGGTAATAGGACGCCAGTTTTACCACTAAACTTAGCGTGCAATCTGAATGCGCAGTGTTGCATTAAGAGACGTCACACTTACACAGATTCAGTATCTTCGCTAAATTTAGCGTGGAATTGAATTGGTGTATTGGCTTGTGACCTCCCATAATGCAACGCGCGCGGTTACGCCGACGGCATTGGCGACGGCGACGGCCACGCCGACGCCGGGAAACACGCTAACGAGCGGCTAAGAGCTCCGCTCTAAAATTACACGTATACGGCCAAACATTTCTGCCGCTAAATTAAGTAGAAAAATGACGTCACAAGGCTTGATGTCACATGTTCTACGCACAAATTTTCTTTTCGCTCTAAATTTAGCGAAACAGTTTACACTTGACCGGCTGAAGCCCGCCATTCCTAATACTCAGGACGCAGGCCGACACGACGGGGAAAGCCAAAGGGTTAATGAGTCAGTTAGTAGAGCTGGGATTTCTGGAACAGATTAGGGCTGAAAAAGAACAGAATCCAGACAGGAAATGCTAAAGCATCGGGGCACTTTCCGGACAATGTATGCTTCTATGATTGTGCTTGGAGTGTTTAGTGCAGCTGAAATACCTATTTTACTTTTTTTACCAATGCACACGTACTTTCTTGTAAGTTGAAGGAAATATTCAGGAACATCTCAACTGCTTGTTTGTTTGCTTAGTTTTGGGCTTTCATCAACTAACACATTTCTAAAATCGGAGAACGATCACTGCACTTCTATATAGACTGGGTTTACTTGAATGCCGCTCAAGGTCATTGAATACTGAGTCCACTGCTGTAATGCGACCGAACGGGTCACATCTTCATTCGATGCGCTTAGATTTCATTCAAGTAAACCCAGCCAATGGTATTGGCAAAAACCCGAGCGGTCGTTTGACAAGTCATAATCGCCATTAGGAGCTTTCTCTAACGTGGCCATGCTATGTGAGGGTTTTCCTCAATAGAACTCACGAGTTTGCATTTCGCAAAGCCGTGCAACTTGTCCGCCACAGAATTAAAGGATTATAACTGTGTCTCTACATTGAGCCCCGCGGTTTCCAACCTCGCATTCAATTTCGGATCCGCAGTTTCCCATTGTGCATAGCTCATCGGCAAGATCACCGCTGGTCACAAGTTATTGGCAGCCACTTTGTGGTACAATTTGTTCCTTTTAATTACTTCCCAAAGTCTACCACCTTGCAGTGGTTTTCTGCATAGTAAACACTCGCAGAAATAGGAAATGTATATGGGTATATCCTTTGGCCCATGTGTAACACCCCAACACAACAACTGGACGTTCAGTCTACAGATGTCGACCGAACCGACCATACCAACTTCCAAGAGTGGCTTGATAGGCGACCGATACAACCTATTAAATTAGCTAATGTGCGTATTAAAGGCTACAAATGAAGATTTCATTGGCCCTGCATCAAAACCTCAGCGTTTTCTTTTCTTTTCTTGTCTTTGATACGCACATTAGCTATTTCGTTTGTTATATCCGACAGTTATCAAGCCGCTCGAAAAAGCTGGTATCGCCAGCTTGCTGTCAGTGGACTGAACGTCCAAATGCAGTTTTGGGGTGTTACTTATGGGACAAGGGGTGTACCCCTATACACCCCCTATTTCTAAGATTGAACTGATGCTCTCATTTTTCCATCGACGGGGTTATCACAGGTTTAGGAAGCCACCGAAGACCAATTGGAGCGTGATTGGCTCTTTCTGGGGCAGATGTTGAGTTAAGGCTATTCCTCGGCAGCAGCCCATAAGAAGCTTACGCTGCACTATCGTTCAATGGCGTGTGTATACCGCGCTTCAAAATAGAGAAGGCAGACGGCTCATTTAACGCAGCGCATGTGGTTTGAACGCCTTTACAGCAGTTGGAGAAATAATGCCGCGCTAGCTCCTTGCCGACACAAAAATGTTAAACTGGGTGAAAGCCACATTCTATACAGGCGTTTCAGTTAAGTAACAACGCACTTAATAAACAATTAAGGACAATTGAAAAAAATATTTATTCTTTCGGGACACTCAAGGAAGAATCAGGACGATTCGGGATAAAAAAGTTGGTTAAAACCAAATAATATTTGCTCTATAGATGTGTACTGGCAGCTGACACTGTTATCGGGTCACTTTTCAAAATCGGAACATCTCCCAGAACTTCCAGCGTTACAATGAGTTACTAAGCTGAAGAGGAGTGAATTTACCAGGAGGGACAGCCCGAGAAGATATGCCTAGAGGTTACTGGGGCTAAAAACAGTGCATTTCACGTAGATACTTAATTGACGCGCAACTGCGATACATCTGTTTACAGTGCGCTTTTGTCTTGACTGCAATTGTCCAACGTGTTAGAATGCGAAAGCAGATGCCGGACGTCCGCGTTCTAACGCGTTCGACAAGTGTTGTGCAGACAAAGCAGCTAGCGTTAGGTCTCCCCACTAACCGTTCCAACCAGAGGTCGGCGTTCTCCCGCGAGTTCTTATCTCCTCCTCTCCCTAACTTTCTCGGTGTGTGCACCGGCTGAGTGCTAAATTTAGGGGGAGGAGGGATTGCTAACAACACAGAACGTCACTCCCGAGACGTCTGTATTCTGCCTGCGGAACAAAATTGAGACGATCGCAGCTTAGTTTTTGCGTTCCACGCATTATACACCACCACACTGCTCGCAAAAAAGGCCCGCGTTTTGAGAAACCAGGGGGCGCTTGCTAGAGAGTCTTGACTCAAGTCTTGGCTCAAGTCTTCACTCAGGCGCCTGGCGGTCTCGGCTGAGACCGTGACTGAGACCAAGACGGATCCAGCACGTTCTCCGGCGCGGTCTTAGCCAAGTCCGGACTTGAGTCTGGCACCAAGACCGCCAAGAACGGAGTGAGCAGTACCTAGAGTGGGAATCTAGGGAAAACTGAAGAACTGCCGGAAAAAACAAAGGGTGCGTTCCGATTCTACTCGAATGGATCCGAGTTACCCTGGCGGATCATGTCGCGTGACAAAAAATATCGAGTAATGCCGGACGAGGGTAGGTTTTCGATCGCAAAGGTACAAAACCTTTACCCTAGAGTGAGACCGAGTAAATTTTGAAACACGGCCGAAGATTCCGGACATGGAAGTGGAGTTGTGACCTCCTGTCCAATTAGAAAGCGCCGGCGACGCGAGGCAGCAAGCGAGAGATTGTCTGCTTCTGCTACGCTGCGATCGGTTTGGGCAAAGAGAAACGACGACAGTCGCAAAACTCCGGCACATTTCTCGCACATACCGTGGTTCCGTGCAAAATAGAAGGAAGAAAAAAAAAGAGTCAGCGATGCGCGGTTTTGGGTAGCGTTTAGTGCGCACCAACGCTGTCATATTGCTCCCTATCGCGAACGTCTGTCACCACCGTCGTCGACGTCCACTGCGTATGCCGAATAAAGTTGTTTACAGACCAGCCTGCGTGTCCTTAGATGCCCAATTTTTAAAGAAAAAAAAAATTGTGCTGGACGCTTTGTTTCGGAAACATTTGTAATAAAAATTGATAATTATGTTTGATCACTAAGTTAGCAAACGACCGTCTGCCTTTGCTGCACGCAGACATGGATGACGCCAGTCCATCACGGATGCGTTCCAAGGTGAAGAATGCAAAATGGTCCGAAGATGATAAGTTTCAATTGGTTTACGAAATCCATAAACGCAAACGTATAATTAAGAACAAATTTAACAGCAATATTACAAAAGCTGCTAAAAAGAAAACATGGCAGGAGGTCGCATCCGTGATGAATTCGCGGCATTCACTGTGCCGCAGATTAAAAAGCAGTGGCAAAAAACCTAAAATCTCGCAGCCGCGCTGAACTGACCCTCTCCAAGAAGGCAGACTCCACGACCGGTGAGTTTACTGTACATATGTTGTTACTGCGCATAAAAATGAAGCACACATTCTGTGTGCTAAAGAAATTTTTTTTCACTTTCTCATTTTCTTGGCTAAATTATAGAAGTAATTAAGATATCAACCTATTAATACAATCAAATCCAAGCAATAAATGCGCCTGCTGCAATCAGACAAAATTTAATGCCCAAACCAAATATAAAGATAATTTCGTCTTCCACAGGCGCAGGGCGAAACGATTATCGACCGACAGCGCTGGGTGAAGCTGTGCTGGCGGTCATCGGTGCCACAAGCCCCAACCTTCTGGGTATCGGAGGAGGCATTGACACCGACCAGTGAGCTTTCATGTTACCGCTACTTGCATAAAGTCTAGCCTTTTGAGATTCACACGATTGGGGGTTCTACTAGCAACGCTAATATTGTATTCATAATCATATCTGGGGTTCCCAAGTACTAAATACTAGGCCACTCAAAGAAATGTTCTGGTGTGTTCTCTCCAGAGCGAGAGCAAGAAAGAACCTTGGACATCCAAGAACTCTAAAACTTTGAGCCATGTTACTTGAAGTTAAAGTCGAGCTAGGCATTTCAATGAAAGGCCACAGCGCTCATCAAAGATGATAATAAAATTAATATATATAATAATAATAATAGTAATTATTGGATCAGGAGAGCACGGCACTGCATAAAGACAACAGCCCGTACAAGGTACACCTGCAATGCCACATCTAGTGATGGTGATTATGTGATGATGTAAGATCACGACCTAATCTTGTGAGATGCGTGATTAAAATGATGGTGATTATCAGTCGACATGTACAAGGCGAGGACGATGCAGTCTTCTGAACATCACAAGCTCCGTTGGCCGAGTCTTGAAGGTTTGGGAAAGAAAAATGGTAGCAGACTTAGGCTGGCACACTGCTGAAATGGTAGAAGGTATATCTTAGAAAGGTGTCATGCAATGCGAACAAGACAAAGGTCATTGTGCTTCTACTACGCCACCATTACAGGATACATCATACTCTCATTATTTCAAACTCCAGGAAGCCATGAATTTTGTTTGATTTATCAGCAATTTATCTAAATAATGATGCATGATAAAAATATGATTCGACTTATGAATGGCTTCACGTACACAGGAGATATTTCATGCTTTCCTTTACATAGGCCTACTGATCGTAACCAGGTATGCTACACATGAAACATTCGTGAAATGTAAGACATATGTTCATTTATCCCTCAAAAATGTTCATTGATGTGGGCTGTTCAAACAGCACATGGCAACTCAAAACAAATTTCAGCGTGTTCATCAGGTCAAGAAGTTGTCTAGTGTGAACTATTAAACGGGGGACACATGAACAATGAAACGGGCGCTGCGCCACAGTTTTCATAGCAACTTGTGCGGACGTTGTGACGTACCCATGCTATGCCTATGCCACTTAAATTCAATGCCGTTGTCCTGTAATTCATATTTTTTGTTCTTGCATCCCTTTTGCATCCCCGAGCACCGATGCACTGCAGAGGGAACACCCATGGACCTGTTGCTTCTGCGCAATGCACCGGTGCTCGGTGTATGCCATGCTGCCACATCACAGCGTCTGTCCAAGTTGTTGTGGAAATTTCCGCATGAGCCCCATCGAGTGCGCTTATCACTGAGCACCGGTGCATTGTGGAAAAGCAACAGCTCTATGGGTGTTCCCTCTGCAGTAAACCGGTGCTCGCAAAGAAGCGCATTAAACAAAAGGGCTGCAAGAACAAAAAATATGAATTACAGGACAACGGCATTCGGTTTAAGTGGCTTATGAACACACTAAAAACATAGCGGGACAACCAAACTTACGAAATTCATTTGAATTAACCATAAGTATAATACCCGAGTTTGAATTATCGCAAGACTACGGTATGCGGGCTAGACGTTTATGAAGTCAAGCCGAACTATGAGAAGAAGCAAAACAAATATAGTGTTTTATGTTGAAAACCCTACAGCTACGTAGACCCAAAGGTCACGAACACAACGCTTGGACCTCATTTGCTTCAGGTCCGTTGTATTGAGATGGCAAGTCCATTGAATGAAGGCACGAAGCTGAGACAGTCTGTTGCTTAAACATATTTGTGCGAGATTAGTGTTCTCAAATCTCACTCATTTTGTAGGTAGCATTCACTGTCACAGCTGAGTTCGCTGCTGCTGAGCACATGCTGCTATTGCAGCACTTCCAACATGCACATTGCATACCATGAGGAATATCTTTTCTGGAATAAAACCACCCAGAAAAGGTGAACAGTATTGATAAACAAATAAATTAGAAGTAATCCTGAGCAGTCACTTCAAATATTGTGTACAGTGAGTACAATCGATTAAGCACCGACCAGTAAACACTACCACTAAATTTGGAATCACCCAAGCACATCTGCTACTCAACATGGTAGCCTTTTTGAAATAAAAAAAAAGAATTGTAGGGACAAGCAACCAGAAATATGTGGCCGGCATCAACACTGCACACTGGATCCGCATGAAGCTATCTGCATTCACAAATAATAGCCGCAACAGCCAAGATCGGGCTTGACCTGCACACTGTAGACTCGCTCTACTAACGCCCAGCTACTTTCACAGCTAATACCAGCAATGGCCAAGAACTCAGGAGTGTACCTTGATCCACATGCGCACAAAACGCATCAATGAAATACAAATAAGAGTGTTCTCAAATTATGTACAAGGGTGAAAAGGCAGACATTCTTGTGTATTTTCTTTAGGGCCAGCACAGCACCTGTCAGCCTGCAGCCAACCACCAACGAGGTGGTAGGAGGATATCGGGTCCTCAGCTATGAGGTTGACGTGGACCCCGGAGTCGCCTTCATCGAGGTGCCGAAGTCTGGCGAAACCCAAGACTACGAGTCTCCGGACTTGCCGCTGGAAGAGGATGAGGCGCCCGTGGAGCCTGGTGCGGCAGCTGCTCTGCTACGTCGGGAGGGGCCTCCTCCTGTGGCAGGGGGACCGCCTGAAGCAGCAGCTGCTGCTGAAGGACAACCGACAGCACTGGGCCAGGGCCGGCGGGTACCACCTCGTCCACGACCGGTCTGGAGGCCCAGCACACCGCCCGCAGGCTCGGCAGCGGCACACGGGCTGCGGACAAACAGTTTTTCAAAGACATCCCGGCGCAGCAACAGGAGAATGTAAAGCTAGAACGGCAGTGCCTCCTTGCCAAACTGAAGGCATCGGAAAAGCAGGCGAGGGCAGCAATGGCAGCCGGTGAGGCTGTCGAAGAGGTTAAAAAAGCAGCAATTTTTTACATGCAACAGTGCGAAAAAATGTTTGCCTTACTTGGGAAGGTCCTACAACAAACCCCTTAAAGGGAGGAGGGCCCTTCAGTTTGGCAAGGAAGCATTGCCGTTCCAGCTTTACGTTGTAAATACAATAAACAATTTTTTCGGTTAGTTCTATTCAAATGTCTTTTTGGTTCCAAGTATGCAAACAAAATTCCACTGCATTATGCATTTAGTTTAGCAAAATACAAAACTAAAGAAATGATGGCGTTATAAAAAAATGCAACGATTTTTACACACTCAGCTAAGTAAAAGTGAAAGCCATCACCGTATAAACACGTTAAAGGACCGTACCCGCCGAAAAAAAAATGTTTGCCTTGCGCACCATTCCATTTGTACAGGCCTGTGCAATGTCACCGCCGACATGGAATGCAGTCAGCGTCAAAGCTTTTTTTTTCTCTCTTTGCATTCCTTACAATCATCTACCGTCTTGCTGCCTTTTGTCGAAGTTGCTTAAGGCACATTCATCCAAGACACCTAACTATTCGTCCCCTTTTTTGTGTTGAGCAACCTTCACCTATGATCAGCTGACGTCAAAGCCGAGTGGGAACGAGAACGAAAGAAAGCACAAACTGCAGGTCCAAAATGAAAGTGCAGCGGCGTAAAGGCCCATACACAGTTTCTTTTCACTGCGCTTGACTGCACTCTATCGAAAAGTAGCCAGAACTCCTTGGGTTCTTACCAAGGCATAGGACGCCACGAAGTGCACGGACATGCACTGATGTGCACCATATTGTCGAGGGTGGTGACCGAAAAACAATAAATAAACAGGAAGAAATAAACGTTTAATGTGGCGAACTTGTGCCAAAAATAAAAGGGTTCAAAAGATAATAAAAGAGCGTCGCGGGCGTCGAAGTCGGCGTAACAGCAGAGTCAAACGCTGGGGCGAAAACTGACTGCAGATCAGCAAGCGGACTCCCCTCTGTACGCGCGTTGCGTTCTGGAACAATCGGCCTAGATTGTTCGGCGACTGGAACATTCGGAACTCGATCATACGAGAATGTTCTCGAGCACACGAGAACGCAATGTTTAAAGAAAAATAAAAGAGCATGCCACTGCTTGGAATCGAATCCAGACTTTCCGCGCGACAGTCAAGCACGGTAACCACTCGGCCACGCACGCGGTCGCTTGCCGACGAGCGTGGCATTACTCCCCCATTTAAAAAGGCATCGTCTCGATGCCACGTAAAAGGCAACACAACAGAGCGAAACAAACAAAAGAATTGGAGCATACGGAGGCTCGCGAAACACAATCCTGTCAAACCGTGCACAAGATCAGAGTCCGCAGTCCTATCGCGCGTAGTGCGGCTTGAGTCGCACGACGTGGACGACTTCCGGTCGTGGAGCGCGGCGTGATGAAGTCCGTGTTCCGTCCTGTCGGGCATCACCTCGTAGTACAGATCCCCAAGTCGACGATGTACTTTGTGGGGCCCGAAGTAGCGCTTTAGGAGTTTCTCACTGAGACCACGGCGGCGGATCGGTGTACACACCCACACCCTGTCTCCGGGCAGGAAGTGGACGTCCCGACGACGAAGGTTGTAGCGGCCAGTTTCGACACGTTGTTGGGCTTGAATAAGGTGTCTGGCGAGCTGGCGGACTTCTGCCCGTTGGCCAATCACTTGGGCGTCGTCGCTTCTGTCGACAGCCGGTTCGTGGGGTATCATCGCGTCCAGCATTTCCGTTAGTTTGCGATCATGAACCAGTTGGAAGAGTGTCACCCCGGCGGTCTTTTGCACGGCCGTGTTGTAGGCAAATGTGTCGTACGGCAACATCTCGTCCCATGTCTTGTGCTCCACGCCGACGTACATGGAGATCATGTCAGCGATGGTCTTGTTGAGTCTCTCCATCAGGCCATTGGTCTGCGGGTGGTACCCCGTTGTGCGCCGATGGCTGGTGTGGCCGAGACGAAGGATTTCTTGCGTCAGCTGGGACATTAACGATGATCCACGGTCTGAGATCAAAACTTCGGGAGCGCCGTGCCGGAGGACGATGGACTCGATAAACAACTTGGCGACTTCCACAGCAGTCCCTGCAGGAAGGGCTTTCGTTTCGGCGTACCGTGTGAAATATTCTGTGGCGACAATAATCCACCCGTTTCCTTGCGTCGATGCTGGGAAAGGACTGAGTAGATCCATTCCGATCTGCTGGAACGGTACGGTCGGGGGAGCGATCAGATGCAGGAGACCTGCAGGCTTCGTCGGCGGTTTCTTGCGTCGCTGGCACTCGTGGCAGGACCGTGTCTAGAAGTGAACGGTGTTCGGCAGCTTGGGCCAGTAATACTTTTCACGGATTCGGGCCAGCGTACGCCTGTAACCAAGGTATCCGGACGTCGGGTCGTCGTGGCAGGCTTGGAAGATCTCCGCTCTAAGATCGGTAGGGATTGTCAGCAGCCGTGGTGTGCTGTTGTCTCCGAAGTTCTCCTTGTAAAGTACACCTTGTCGGAGGACGAAAGTCGGCAGGGCTCTCGAGAAGACACGGGGGACAGTACCCCCTCGTCCTTCGAGGTGCTCGTTTAATGCGCGCAACCAAGGATCGTCTCTTTGACGTCATGCCATGTCGTTGGTGTTCACTGCACCTAGGAAGCACCCGTCATCATCGTCGTTGCTGCTGCCGCAAGGTGTTTCGCCGGGGGCGCTGGACAGGCAGTCGGCGTCGCTGTGCTTCCGGCCTGACTTGTAGACCACATTCATGCTAAACTCTTGTATACGTAGACTCCATCGAGCGAGGCGTCCTGACGGCTCCTTGAGGTTTGCAAGCCAGCAGAGCGAGTGGCGGTCCGTGACTACACGAAACGGGCTCCCGTACAAATACGGGAGAAACTTTGCGATTGATCAGACGACCGCAAGGCATTCTTTCTCAGTCGTGGAGTAATTTTTCACCGCCTTGGACAGTGTCCGACTTTCGTAGGCGATAACTCGCTCGGTGCCTTCTTGCACTTCAACCAGTACCGCGCCAAGTCCAGCGTTACTTGCGTCCATGTGAACTTCGGTTTCCGCACGTTGATCGAAATGTCCTAGAACAGGAGGAGTCTGCAGTCGTCGCTTCAGCTCGTCGAATGCCTGCTGCTGCTCCTCGGCCCATTCGAACTTCTCGGCGTCCTTTGTGAGGTTTGTGAGCGGTGCGGAAATCCTTGCGAAATTCCGGATGAAGCGCCGATAGCAGGCACATAGTCCAAGAAACCTTCGCACGGCCCTCTTGTCTGTCGGTGCTGGAAATGCTGCGATGGGGCGCGTCTTCTCTGGGTCGGGGCGAACGCCTTCGTTACTAACCACGTGACCTAGGAACTTCAGTTCGTTATAGGCGAACTAATACTTTGACGGCTTCAGGGTGAGTCCGGCGGTCCGTATGGCTTGGAGAACTGCTCGGAGTCGTCGCAAGTGCTCGTCGAAGTCGCTGGAAAACACTACGACGTCATTGAGGTAGACGAGACAGCTCTGCCACTTCAATCCTGCCAGTACGGTGTCCATGACAGGCTAGAAAGTTGCTGGAGCCGTGCACAGTCCGAAGGGCATCACCTTGAACTCGTACAGCCCATCTGGCGTAACAAAAGCTGTCTTCTCTAGGTCCCATTCGTCGACTTCGACCTGCCAGTAGCCGCTCTTCAGGTTCATGGATGAAAAGTATCGGGAGTGGCGCAGCCGGTCTTACGTGTCGTCGATGCGGGGGAGTGGATAGACGTCTTTCTTCGTCATTGCGTTCAGCTGCCGGTAGTCCACGCAGAACCTAGGCGTTCCGTCCTTCTTCTTAACCAGTACAACTAGAGAGGCCCACGGACTGCTTGAAGGTTGGATTATGTCGTCGTTCAGCATCTCTTGCACTTGCTCCTGGATCACCTCCCTTTCTTTACCGGAGACTCTGTACGGCGATCGATGCACAGGGCGCGCGTCGTCCTCGGTAACGATGCGGTGTTTCGCAACGGCGGTTTGGCGCACCCTCGACGACGTCGCGAAGCACTGCATTTGGCGAGGAGGTCACTTAGCTGCCGTCGTTTCGGGCCTGGAAGCTTGGGGTCAATGTCGAGCTGCGCTGGCGACGTAATGTGTTGCTGAGTTGGGAATGATTTTTCAGCAATCGCGGCGATTTCGGCGGAGTTCCGAATTTCCTCGACGCGGCCTACAGCGGCACCTTTCGTGAGATGTATCGCTTCTTGTCGAAAATTCGTCACGAGGATCACGGTGCGCCAATCCTGAAGTTCTGCCGCTCCTCTTGCGACGCCTATTCCTCTTCCTAGGAGTAATTAAAGGTTGCCTTCAAGAACAAGTTCGCCGCAGGTAGCTGCATCGGCCACTACGGGTACGACAACACTTGATCGCGGCGGCAGGTTCACGTGGTCGGCAGCGACTCGGAGGGCGGCTGACGCTGTTTGAGGTTTCTCTCAAGACGGAACAGGCTTGCGCAGCGTCATTCTGTTCTCACCAAGGTCGACGACGGCGCCGTATTCACACAGAAAGTCCATGCCGAGAATAACGTCTCTGGAACAGTCTTGTCGAACGACGAACTTCACAGGGCACGTCTCACCGCGGATCTCGACGCGAGCAGTACATCTCCCAATTGGTGTGATGAGGTGCCCTCCTGCGGTTCGTATTCGAGGTCCATCCCACGGCGTCGTGACTTTTCGAAGGCGGCGGGAGAGCCTCCCGCTCAAGACGGAGTAGTCTGCTCCGGCGTCCACGAGTGCTGATGCGTCGTGGCCGTCGAAGACGACGTTTAGGTTATTGGACACCACTGCAGGGGCGTCGTTTTGGTCTCTGGTAGCGTTCGAGTGGGGGCCCCCCGACGTTCGTGGAGGATCTTGGCGTTGGTCGTCTTCGGCAACTCCACCTCCAGGGGTTGCCTCGCCTAGTTTCCCCTGCGAGGAGCGAGGGGGGACAGGCTTTCACGTCGTGGTCGGTGCATCGACGAAGCTGGACGTCGAGGTGACGGCAACCGGAACTCTCGGCGGGACGCAGGCTCGGGGGACTGAGGTCTTTCCAGGTACTCGTCTATCTCAGTAGGGCGGTCACCATGACGGGAGCGCGGGTCGTTCGGGTGGAACCCGCGTAGCCCGAGTCGTCGGTGTGGGCATCGGCGGTAGGTGTGGTCCGCTTCCCCGCAATGGAAGCACAGAGGGCGTCGGTCGGGCGTTCGGCGCACGTCGGTCTTGCGGGGTGCGCGAGGCTCCGGGCAGGCGTGCTGGACCTGGTCGTCGTGGTGTCGGTCGTGCTGCGGCGCAGGAGACTGACGTCGGGGCGGCGCGACATAGGTGCGACGAGGACGCGGTTGCCGTCGGGCCACTGCGGCGTAACTCAACGTCGGTGGTTCCGGAGCGGTGCTGACGAGAAGCTCAGGCTGCAGCGCTTGCTGGACTTCTTCCCTGACAATATCTTCGATTGAGGCGAAGCTTGGCTTGCGGCGGCAGGTAGAAGTTTCTTGATCTCCTCCCGGACGACGTCCCGGATTATCTCGCGGATGTCCGTGGTGTTGCAGCCGGAAGACGAAAAGCAACCGACGCCGGGAACTCGGTGATAGTGGGCGGCTGGTGCTTGAAGGGCACGTTCGATGTTGGTGGCCTCCGTCATGAAGCCTTCGACATTGGTAGGCGGACTCCGCACAAGACCACCGAAAATGTTTTTCTTCACGCCGCGCATCAAGACTCTGAGCTTCTTTGCTTCGAATGCTTCAGGATCGGTGCGGTTCTCAGTCGCAGGACATCTTCCACGAAGCTAACGACGCTCTCGTTAGGGCCTTGGATCCTCGCTTGTAGAAGCTCTTCCGCGCGTTCTTTTCGTTGTTGGTTCGTGAATGCTCTTCGCAACTCAGCCTTTAGTTGCTCCCAGGAAGTGATCGATGCTTCGTGGTTCTCGAACCAGTTACGGGCGGTTGCTTCCAAGGCGAAGTAAGCGTTCTGCAGACACTGTTCCGCCGTCCACCCGTGATGACGGGCCACTCGTTCATACTGTTCGACCTAGTCGTTGACGTCTTCTTGGCTTTCGCCGTGGAAGGGAGCCGGTGTGCGAGGAGCGACGGGTAGGTAGACGACGGCAAGAACGGCGAAGGTCTGCGACTGGTTGGCCATCGTCGTCTTCTTCGGCTTGGGTTTGTCCAGCATCAAACCGTACTCAGGATCCTCTCCCTTGGTGCGGCGGCTGGTCCGAGTTCCAGGTTCTGCGGTGAGTGGTCTTTTCACCGGGCCGGGAATCGTACTGGCACTGTGGGCCCTGGGAGGGGAACGCTGCACGGGCATGCGGTACCCCGCACCTCCACCAAAATGTCACGGGTGGAGACCGAAAAACAATAAATAAACAGGAAGAAATACACGTTTAATGTGGCGAACTTGTGCCAAAAATAAAAGGGTACAAAAAATAATAACAGAGCGTCGCGGGCGTCGAAGTCGGCGTAGCAGCAGAGTCGAACGCTGGGGCCAAAACTGACTGCAGATCAGCACGCCGAGCCCTTATGTACGCGCGTTGCGTTCTGGAACAATCGGCCTAGATTGTTCGGTGACTGGAACATTCGGAACTCGATCATACGGGAATGTTCTCTACACACGAGAACGCAATATTGAAAGAACAAATAAAAGAGCATGCCACTGACTGAAATCGAACCCAGACTTTCCAAACGACAGTGAAGCACGTTAACCATTCGGCCAGGACGCGGTCGCTCGCCGACGAGCGTGGCAATATTTTGTACAAAGCGACCTGGTTTTCGGCATGTGAACTAAAAAACCCGTGACTAACTTGCGATGATGACGTTCAGCCAGCGCGTACGGGATATTTCGGCGTTGGTAAAGTCTGCTACGAGCAGAAAGTTCCAATATGCCACCGACAATGTTTGGATGCGAAAGGCTATTTTGTCAGAAGAACAAATTTCAATATGCGGTTCAAGGCGTAACTGGAATCTCGCAATTATCCTACCAGAGGCTCTAGACGCCACTCATAGTTAAGTTATGAGTTAGTGAAGTACTAGTAAACAACGCAAGAATCCATATGGACCGCAAAGGTCGATGTTCCGGTGGCAGTGTTTCAGCGAGCATGCATTCGGGGGCCACTGCCGACTGATCATTGCCTGGCGGAGCTCGCGGCGCAGCATGCTTACTCGTACTCGGTTAGGAGGCCCCAAACTTGCGCTCAGAACATGGAAACTACATCATAAAGACAAAGGCAAAGGGCATCGCTACCACGAACGGGTAAGGCAAAGAGTGCGTGAACATAAATGTTAAAAAAGTGCCGTCAACGCACCGCCACGAAGAGTCCTGCCAACTGTGCAGCCGCAACCCTTCTCTGCCACTCATGCTTTTTTTTCTTTGACAGTTACTCTTTTGAGGGGCAACTCAATAAAACTATCGCCGCAATACTTAGCAAGTGCTGCAACTGTATAAGGCGCAATTTACCATAGCTCTCGCTGCGAATGGCCGTCGCCTGAATCACCAGTATATTGGTTGCCGGTGTTTTACGCCATCATGTGACATAGGTGCAAGGCATGTATACAGCAGACTTGAGTACTAACGCGTTACTACTAACGCGTTACTGTAACTTCGTTACTTTTCTTCTAACTTGTAACTGTAACGAGTTACATTTAAAAAATGTAACTCGTAACTGTAGTTCTATTACTTTTTCTAAGGTAACGAAGAAGGTAACGACGTTACTTTCGTCGCTACTTTCCTTTTTTTTTATAAATAATATATCATTGAACGACGAGTACAATCCAGCTATACCTTGCACTTTCGAAATGGACTTTTTCAACTTTTCGAGTGTCAAGTTGGCCTTGCACAAACTTGTGAATACGTTCTTTCCCGCGAGTCACGACTCGAATATATATTCACGTGTAGAGTTGGTGAGAAAGAAGTCAAGATTGTTTTGATGGACGCGCTTGTACTTTGTGACTGAACACTTACATCTTAGTATCTTGAAGCGCTATCTATGTTGCGTTTTTTTTTCTGCGCAAACGCTTTTTAATTGGGTGAATCAACCGTGAACCAACAATATACGCGGAGGGCACCGCACATGTTTCGTATTTTGATTTGCGCCACTACTCCGGCGTGGTGTCAAAGGCAAACTTTACTGCTGTTTGCGCAGGGTTTGTTGCTGGCTTGACGGGTACAAACTGAAATTTGTACAGCAACTCAATGAATCCAGCGCAACCGTCAACGAGATAGCAATGTGCTGGTGCTATCAACGATAGGACATTTGTATTGGTTTCGGGTTTGCTCTCGTGCTATTCCTTTCAGCGCGCCGGTTGAGCGCCTGTTTCGCAAGGGCAGGGACGTTTTCGCCATCAAACTAGGGAATCTTTCAGACATTAATTTCGAGAAGCGGCTCCTGCTAAGCTACAATATGAAGTAAAAAGCGCCCTCTGTTAATTGTATGCAATACAACGCGGTGAGGGGAGCTTTCTAGTTTTTCCTAAATTTGTTGAGTTATAAGAAAGTAACTGAGAAGTAACGTCGTTACTTTTTTAAAAGTTGCTGTAACTGTAACGAGTTACTATTGTGTTGCGGTAACTGTAACGGGAACTTCTCGACTTTTTTCTGAAAGTAACTGTGACTGTAACGAATTGCTTTTTAAAAGTAACTTACCCAAGACTGGTATACAGTCGAGTACAGACACGATGGTTGTAATCACACTCTGCTTGTACTGGCGTCGAAACAGTGGCGTCGAAACAGAAGGGGCCGACCCCCCCCCCCCCCCCCAACAGGTCAGAAATTCAATGGAAATAATACAGGGGAGGGGCGCGAACTCGCCCTCACCGCACATGCCCCTCCCCTCCCCTTCTCCTTCCTTCCTCCCCCCCCTCCCCTCTCCTGAATAGTTCCGACGTCTCTGTGCTTGCAATCACCCATTTTTTCTTACAAACATTTTACTTCAGTGTCCTATTGGAAAGTGTCTGGCAATAGTCAAAGTTTCAATAGATCATTCATGGTGACTGTAGTGTGTTGAGTGGTGGCACGATCTGGGGCACGGATTGCAATCCTAAAAGATGACACCACACCACGAGAAAAATGCGAAGCACGTAGCCAACAGCCTACACCAGCCAGCGAACCTGTCACCTCGTCACGTAGCCTTTGTATCTTGAGTTAATAAATAGTTAATATTATCCTGTCGTCATCTTCCGGCCAGGATCTAACAGTGACTATGCTTGGAGTGTACTGAAAAAAATATTGTTAGTTACGGCCCCATTATTTCAAACACAGCATGATGAGGCCGTTTAAAAAAAGTTGGCCCCGAGATGTCTGTAGACAGCATGATTAATACATGTACTTAACTAATCCAAAAACAACCCTTACCTCTAAACCTTACTTTCGTCCAGTTTTCTGTGCGCCTGGTTGTATGCGCATTCCGCTGGCGTGACTACCCAGCGATAGGGCACGATCAATCACGGCCATCGTAGCCAATCGCCATCCGCGATGACGAGCCCGTTTGAAGTTTCTCCTCCGAAGTTGTCTTTGATACAGCTCTGCGATAGCATGTAGAGGTCGTGGCCGCTTCCTTGCCACTTGGCGACCATCTCACGATCTGTGAGCTTATGCCGACTACCAGGAGGACTACCTACTTGTCCGGCGTTTGCCCTCCGATCAGTTTCGAGGAGCTCCGCTGCTGGTGACCACATTAAGTGGGGAAATATGTCTGAGATTCGTGCACGACAAGCATTAAATATGCTAGCGCAGTTCCGATTTAAAAATATATAGCCACGCCATACCAATATCTAGCGAAGGGTTAATGTTGCTATAATGTATCAAGGTACTCGCTATCTTCGAAAATGTTTTGGAACATGACGTCCGTCGGGAGTTGACGCTGACATTTTGTGAAAGTGTTTGCTTTTCCAACAGTTTTTAAACACGAAACACATCATTATACCAATACATGATTGTCTCGGAACTGCAATTTCAATCCCTCGGTCAACTCCGTGATCATGGGGTTAAAAATCGTCTGAACAATAAGACTACGTGCTACGTATTGCTTTCTGTTTATTCTTGAATGGATCTCGCTGTATTTGTGTCAGGAACTGAACCGCAAAAATAACTTATAATTATGCCAAACGTATTCATAATTTGCCTTTACGAAGCAGCACAGCGAAACAGTGATGCTATTGATATTATTTCTTACCTGACGCCGTGCGTTGCGTTGCGTTGCAAAGCTTGTTTGAAGAAAGTTGTGAATAACTCACTCGTCGCATATACCCTGAGAAGATCGATTTATGAACGTGCAGGAACTGAAGGTACTGTCAGTGGCTTCACGGTGTCACGAATAGAAGCCGCCAGTAGCAAAGATGGAACGAGCAATAGCATCAGGACCTGGGTGACATAGTTGTCTCGCTTGCTGGTCGTCATGCTCACAGAAAAACAAGCAATTGCGAAACCGCCAAGCCGAAAACGAAACAGTCGTGGCAGGCTTTCCTGTCGAAGACGTCGATGGCGTAGAAGCAGTCTAAAGTCACTTTAACGAAAGCATCCACCCGGTAAAAATGACTTGTAGCCGGTGCGTAGTGGCTGTGGTAGCCACGTCCGACATTTTGTTTTCTCTGGTGGTCTCATCTTGGGTCTCAGCTGAGACCCAGTGTGAGACGCCGGCTTAGCCGCTTGCTCGAAACGAAATTGGAACCGTCTCAGCCAAGTCAGGACTTGAGTACGGTACCTACAACGGAGTGAGCGGTGCCTCGAGAGGGAATCTAGGGAAAACGAAGAATCCGGACGTGGATGTGACACGGGTCGCCTGCTTCTCCTGCGCCATGGTAGCTTTGGGCAGCGACCAACGACGACAATCTCATAATTGCGTCGTGCTTTTCGTGCAAAACGTGATTACACGTGAAAAGCGCAGCAAGCAGCGGTTCTGGACGTGTCTGTCACCACCATCGTCGACGTTGAGCGCGTACGCCGAATAAAGGCATCTACAGAAGTGTCTGTTCGTACCCATGCATTTTCTAAGAAAAAGGAACAGCACTGTACGTTCCTTCAAGGGTAAAGCCGAATGTAATTTGGTGCAAAGATGAAAAGTTTCAATTGGTGTACAAAATAGAGAAACGAAAACGCGTAATTCTAGAGAAATTTAACAAGATTACAAAAGTTGCTAAAAAGAAAGCACGGCATCCGTACTGAACTCGCGGTACCAACCGATGCTACGCACAAGACAAAAAGTTTAAAAACAAGTTGCAGAACAGAAATTTTTTTAGCTGCAGAGTTGACGCTTTCTACAAGGGCACACTCCACGACCGGTGAGTCTATTATGCATTTGTCTTTACTGCTTTACTGCACATAAAAAATGAAGCACACATTCTATGTGCTCAATAAATTTATTTACTTCTTATTTTCCTGGCTAAATTACAGAAGTAGTCAAGAGCTCTGGATTTGAACATTTTGATAGAACAAAGCAAGCAGTGGCGTCAAAAGGGGGGGAGGTAGGGGGGGGGGGGTGGACCGCCCCGGGTGCAGCACTCAGAGGGGTGTCGCGGCGGGCCACGAGAGCGGGCGGGGGGGGGGGGGGGGGGGAGAAGTCGCGGCGGTCTATGCGAGAGGGGGGGGGGGGAGGGTTCGCGGCAGGCTACAGCCCCGGGTGCCGCTGACCCTCGTGACGCCACTGCAACCAGTAATAACTTTTAGGAATTTTATTCACTTCTAATTTTCCCGGCTAAATTATACAAGTTGTCAAGTGTTCTGGGTTGAAAACTTTTATTACAAACAAATCAAAACAGTGAATGCG
This sequence comes from Ixodes scapularis, assembly GCF_016920785.2. Lineage (NCBI taxonomy): Eukaryota > Metazoa > Arthropoda > Arachnida > Ixodida > Ixodidae > Ixodes > Ixodes scapularis. The sequence continues at coordinate 48,803,591 of NW_024609838.1, read as the reverse complement.
CTGCTGCAGTCAGACAAAATCCAATGACCCAAGAAAATGTAAAAAGAGCCGTCTTCTACAGCCAGAGGATCAGTGAGCTGTCATGTTACTGCTGTTTCCACAAATATACTAGAATGCAGTATGCGCCATTTGATGCAGACAAGTCTAACCTTTTGCGGTTGACATGATTGGGGTTCTAGTAGTAAAGCTTACATTGATTTCCTAACTGTATCTTGGGTATGCAAATACTAAATACTGGGCCCACTCTAGGAAACATTCCGGCAAGTTCTCTCCAAAGCAAGAATATACTGTGCACATTCAAGAGCACTGAAACTTTGAGCCATGTCATTTCAGTTAAAAGTCAAGGTCGGTATTCCAATGAAAAAACACTGCACTTATCGGTAGCAGAATTAATCTTGTACACTGCTCAAATTCTAGAAGGTACATTTTAAAAAGGAGTTAAGCAATGCAAACAATACAAAGGTTATTGTGTTTCCATTGCACCATCACCACAAAATACACAGGCTAGAAGCTTATGAAGTAAAGCCGAAACATGGCAGGCACTAACACGAATTTGCTGTTTTATGCCGAAAACTCTACATCTCCGTAGGTCTAAAGGCGACGAACACAACACTCGGACCTCATTTCCTTTGGGACCCATTTTCTTTGGGTCCATTGTATTGAGATGCCAAGTCAAACGAATGCACACAGAAAGCTGAAAGTCTGTTGCATAAATGTTGCCGCGCGCGCAGCTGGCCAAGTAGGCAGTGCGCGCGTGGCCTAATGGTTATCGCGCTTGCTTTCGACGCTGAAAGCCAGGGTTCGATTCCTGGTCGCGGAGGCACATTTTTTGTTGACTCTCTAAAGTAATGTTCTGGTAAATTCGAGAACCATGTTGCTCGTTCGAGGTCGGAATGTTCTACACGCCGAGCCTTCCACGCCGATTATTCCAAAAGCCCACACGTGTACATAAGGGGCTCCGCGTGGCGATCTGCTTTTAGTCTCGCCCCAGCGTTCGACTCTGCTGTCACGCCGACTTCGACGCCCGCGACGCTCTGTTATTACCTTTTGTACCCTTTTATTTTTGGCACAAGTTCGCGAAATTAAACGTTTATTTCTTCTTGTTTATTTATTGTTTTTGGTCACCACCCGTGACATTTTTGGATGTGCGGGGTAACGCATGCCCCTGCCGCGTACCCCTCCGAGGGCCCGCAGTGCAAGTCCGACGCCAAGCCCACGAAGAAGCAACGAAGGCTCTACCGAGATCCGGTTCAGTCGTCGCACCCAAGGCCTACACCCGGAATTTCGACTTCTGCCGCCCAGGACCAAGCAGCCAACGAAGCCGACGATGGCCAACCAGTCGCCGACCCCCGCCGCTCCTGCCGTCGTCTCCCTGCCCGCCGCTCCCCGTACGCCGACTCCCTTCCACGGCGAGATCCATGAGGATGTCGAAGACTGGATCAAGCACCACGAGCGTGTTGCGCGGCACAACGGATGGACTGCGGAGCAGTGCCTCCAGAACCTCTACTTTTCGCTGGAGGGTACTGCGAGGCATTGGTTCGAGAATCACGAGGCTTCGTTTACGTCGTGGGACATCTGTGTGGCCGAGTTGCAGCGGACGTTCGCCACCCTACACCGACGGGAGAAGGCAGAAGATCTCCTCCGAATTCGAACGCAGGGCCCCGACGAAAGCGTCACAAGCTTCGTAGAAGATGTCCTCCGCCTGAGCGCCCGTGCCGACCCACGAGCCACAGACGACAAGAAGCTGCGGGTCCTCATGCGCGGGGCGAGAGACGACATCTTTGGAGGCCTCGCGCGCAACCCACCGGGCACCGTCGAAGCCTTCGTCACCGAGGCGACAAACATCGAGCGCGCCCTCCAAGCGCGCGCTTCCCACTACCAGCGACATCCAAGTGTCGCTGCAACCGAGCTGCTTGGCGGCGAGAACGCTCCTGGTACGGACATCCGCGAAATTATCCGGGAGGTCGTCCGGGAGGAACTCTGCCAGTTGCTCCCAGCCGCAAGTCGTCCAGCGACACTCTCCATTGCCGAGGCTGTGCGCGAGGAAGTACAACGGGCGCTCCAACCAGAGGTTCCCGTCACCACGGTGGCACCCGAGGAACCGACGTTGAGCTACGCTGCCATAGCCCGACGACCGCCGCAAGCTCCCCGCCAAGCCGCGGCTGCGCAAAGTGCAGAAGACGTCCGTCAGCTCGCCAGACTCCGGATTAAGGCTCAACAACGTGTCGACACTGCCCGCTACAACCTTCGTCGTCGGGACGTCCACTTCCAGCCCGGAGAGAAGGTGTGGGTGTGGACACCGATCCGCCGCCGTGGTCTCAGCGAGAAGCTCCTGAAGCGCTACTTTGGACCCTACAAAGTGCTTCGTCGACTCGGGGATCTGAACTACGATGTGATGCCCGACGGAACACGGACTTCCTGACGCCGCCCTCCACGACCGGAAGTCGTCCACGTCGTGCGACTGAAGCCGTACTACGCTCGTAGGACTGTGGACCTTATGTGTTCCAAATGACTCTTTAGTTTACCGGCCTTTTTATTTGCTTTGTTTTGCTTTTGGGTTGCATCGGGACGATGCACTTCTTTAAAGGGGGGAGTAATGCCGCGCGCGCAGCTGGCCAAGTAGGCAGCGCGCGCGTGGCCTAACGGTTATCGCGCTTGCTTTCCACGCTGAAAGCCAGGGTTTGATTCCTGGTCGTGGAGGCACAGTTTTTTTTGGCTCTCTAAAGTAATGTTCTGGTAAATTCGAGAACCGTGTTGCTCGTTCGAGGTCGAAATGTTCTCCACGCCGAGCCTTCCACGCCGATTATTCCAGAAGCCCACACGTGTACATAAGGGGCTCCGCGTGGCGATCTGCTTTCAGTCTCGCCCCAGCGTTCGACTGTGCTGTCACGCCGACTTCGACGCCCGCGACGCTCTGTTATTACCTTATGTACCCTTTTATTTTTGGCACAAGTTCGCCACATTAAACGTTTATTTCTTCTTGTTTATTTATTGTTTTTGGTCACCACCCGCGACAATATGTACCTGCAGGGCTTCTACAATCTAGCTCATTTTACAGGTAGTATTCACTTGCGGCCATAGCTGAGCTTGCAGCTGCAGAGCACATATAATGACGGCAAGCTTCTACAACAGCTGCAACATGCACATTGCCCACATGAAGAATTTCTTTTAGAGTGCAGCTCGTAGGCGCCCGTCTCTGACGTGAGTGGCGTCGGTGTTGGCGTAACTGCGTGTATTATGGGAAGCATTGGGATGATTCCCATAATGACGTTAAATATAACGTCATTAGGGTCACGAGTGATGTCACAAAGGTCACAAGTGAAGGTCACAACGAGGGTCACGAGTTACGTCACAAGGGAGGAGGGAGGGAGGGGGAGGGAAGGAGAGGAGGGGTATACCCTCCTCTCCGTACCCTCCTCAAGAGCTGCGTTCTTATTCGGCATTACAGGGAATTGTAAACGTCTCATTTTTTAACACAATTAATAAGAAGTCATCCTGTGCTGGCACATCTTGAGCAGTAAGCTAGTACCATCTATTAAGCATACACTCACTAAATTTAATATCACCCTGAGCGCATCTGCTACTTAGCATGGTAGTCTATTTGTCAATGGAAAGACGCACAGGGACAAGCGACCAGAAAATCGGTGGCCTGCATCAACACTGCACACTGGCCCAAACCGAAGCACGCTATTTTCACAAAAAATATATGGAACAGCTAAGGTTGCGCTTGACCTACACACCGTAGAGTAGCTCTACTCGAGCCCAGCTACTTTCACAGCTAATAGCCGCAACAGCTACGATCGGGCTTGACATGCACACTGCAGACTGGCTCTACACGAGCCCAGCTACATTCAGAAATAATAGCCGCAACAGCTACCATCGGGTTCGGTTTTTATACCGTTGACTGGTCTGCTCAAGCCTAGCTACTTTCAAAACTAATAGCCACAACGACCGAGAGCTAAGCGATCGAGCTTGATCCACAAGCACTCAGAACGATTTCCTGAGAAGAAAATAAGTGTGTGCTCGAACTATGTACAGGGGCGACATTAAAAACATTCTTGTGGATTGTCCTCAGGGTTAGCAAAGCACCAGTCAATGAGCGGCCAGCAACTGACTTGGTTGGCCCAGGAGGTTGGGCCTTCGGCCACAAGGTCTTTGTGGCTCCCTGGGTCATTTTCCTCAAGATTCTGAAGTCCGGGGAACGAAAGATTGCCAGCCTTTGGATTGGCAGCTGGACGAGGATGAGGTGCCCCTTCAGCCTGAGACAGCACTGCTGCCATTGGAAGGGCGACCAGCACCACCAGGCCTACGCTGACCGGGACCCCCTTGTCCACGACCAGTTTGGAGGCCCAGCATACCGCCTGCAGGCTGCAGAAAGGCAGTATTACAAATACTTGTTCGCGCAACAGGTGAAAAACATGCCACTCAAGTGAAAATGTGTCCTTACTTGGATAAATACAGCCCTTGAGGAGCTTAGAACGGCATAGGCAGCGCGCAAAGCAACAAGGGAGACGCAGATTGCGGCCATTTTTTTATAGAGAACAGTGCAAAAAAGTCTTTGACCTACTTGGGCAGGCTGCTCAACAAGAAGGCCCATAAAAAGGGGGGGATTGTAATTATAATAAAACATTTTTTCTGCTCGGTCCTCCTGAATGTCTCCACCTTTAGTTTCTTGCGTACAAAAACCTTCCACTTCATTATTTCGTTTGGAAGCATGCAGAACTAAGTAAATGATGGCTTCATGAAAAGTTTGCAACAGCGTTTACACACTCGGCCAATTCAAAGTGAACGTCATAACCACATAAGCACCTGCCACGGCCGCACCTCAAAAAAAAAAAAAAGTTTGCCTTCCATAAGACTGCATTTGTACAGGCTTCTTGAGACTTCCACGCCAAGGGGCATGCAGGCAGCGTTAGTGCGTTTAGTATTTGTGTCTTTTTACCTGCAGTCTCAAGGTTTATATCATGTTCAATATAAACCAGCTCGTTTGCGCCCTTACACTCGCTTCATCAATGCTTTTCTTCTCTTTGGACTCCTTAAAAGCTCCTCCCTTCTTGCTGCCTTTTGTCAAAGTTGCTTGAGGCACTTTGAGCCAAAAGCCCTGCACAGTTGTCTTCTTTTTGCATTGCAAAAATAAGAATGCATCTACCATTTGCTGACGTCAAAGCTGAGTGGGAGTGAAAATGAAAAAAAGTACAACCTGCAGGTGTCAAATAGCAGTGCAGTGGATTAAAGGCCCATACACATAGTTGAGTTCTACTGCATTGCACTCAGAAGTAGCCACGAGTTGCCTGGTCGTCCATGGGTCATATAAGGTAAAGCAAATAATTTGCTTATCACGCAGCATACGAAGTATATATTATCCGGTTACCTGCAGTCTCAACGCAGTCTAACGCAATTGTTTGTATGGGCCTTTATGCGAGACTGCCACTCAGGAATATTCTTCCACAAAACAAGCAATAGTCTAAGAGAGCCAAGTTTAAAAACCAAGATCGCAATTCAGCTTGCACATGTATGACTGTCCAGAAGTGTTGAAAAGGTTATTTTTCTTCCAGGTTCAAAATAGAGGTGTATTAGACCAGAGAATTTGATTGCAAGTACGTTAAGTGTTAGATGGACGAATGTATATGTATATATATATATTTTTAAACCCTATATAGAAAAGGTATTTTGGAAGAAAGAAGCGCTGCCCTCACACGAGTTTATCAGGGATAAACTTGTGTTTGCAGGCTCGTACCTTACCACAACAGTGTGGGTCCAGAATTGCACGTCACTGCGCAACCCCGTCGTCCGCTTCATGTGGCGAGAGAGGCAAAAGCACCCTTGCTGGTAGGTGGCAGTTGCCGTCCTCGCAGCTGTAGTGCTGTACAATGTTGTGAATGACACTGCATGCAATACGAGTGGTGTAGCAGCACTCCGCAGCCCCTTCAGCTCAGTGTGCAGGCAGTGGAAGCTGCGCTTGAGATGCCCAATAGTCCTTCAAATCAAAAATTTCCTTAATCCCTTAGCACATTTTATGCAACCCAAAGTGGGCTTCACTGTCACCCCCCTTACGGTCTGTCAAAAAAGGGTGGCACACGAATAAAACATCAGGGTTAGGCTTGCCACTTGTACGGCAACTCACGCCTTCAAACAAGGTGTACACCCCTCGTGGTATCAACCATGCATTACGGGCTGTGGGTTAAATGTTTTTTGTTCTCCAAAAACAAGCATTGGGGCAGAGATATAAGCAGTGTTTGTACAAGTTATCGAACTAATTTTGCACCTCATTATTGACACTAAGTCTTCCTATACTCGGGATCTACTTGTGCCAATGAAAAGAAAGCTAGAGGGGAGAAGCTAACGGCTGCGTGTTATTGGGCCAAGAAGTTTAGTTTTTTTGGTATATGTTTCAGTTTGTGTTTTGGCGTTTAGGTTTCGAGCACTTAACCGCGATCACCAGAGCACGCAGTTATATCCGCATAACTTTCCCTATATTTCACCCGTTTCTAGACACAAGTCAATGAGGTAAATTACACCGTGGTCAATCCTGTCAAATTTGATCTTGCGACTGACACAGGTATGCGGTGTCAATGTAAGAAATGCTGTGAAGTTCAACGGCACTGCAGTTTTGAGGTTATTGACGTGTTAACTCCTCGGGTGCCGAAAAATCATAGCTTCTGCGCAATACACCAAAAGAGGAACACGCGCAAGCTACGGCACAAAGCGAAATCCTATTTGGATTGCATTCAAGTACTGATGGCTCTAGGGAGAGCCAGTGGTGTACCACAGCTCGGAAACTGTATGGCCAAAACTCGCAATGCAGAACCCAGGGACCCTGGGCTCAAAGCTCGTAGCTCAATCCACAACCCTGCCCATTGCACAAGAGAAAGACGCCATGTTTGTTCAGCAGGGAACTATACTCTGTCTCACCGTCACTTGGCAAAGAGCAAGTGTTACGGTCCCCTTCAGCCAATCAGTGACAGATACAAAGCGTAACCCAAGCAGTTGAAGAAGTGGGGAAGGAGGAACTTGGGAGTTGCTTTCTCTCCCCTGAAACTTAACCTGTAACTCAACCTTTTTACAAAAGCGACATTCTTGTCTATTTCCACCATGTCTTTGACAGCACTGCACGCACCTAGTGAGTCAAATGTCTCTTTCCAACGTGCTGATTGGCTTGCTTAGACAATCGCCTTCGCCGTTTCCCCAAGTTATGATGTAATAAAATACAGAAAACCTCCCGCAAACAAACGAAGAAAACCCAAAGGAGTTAAAAAAGGAAAAAATTATGTTTAACACATCTTGACTATTATCGTAGAAATGTTGCGGAAACAAGGCTAAAAAGAACAATAAGAGTATTTTTTAAAGTAGTGAAGTTATACCCAGCAAATTATTTTGGTTGAACTATATTTAGGTACGCAGCGAAATCGCATGCTTTGGTTTTGTATGTGTATTTCTACAGAAAGTTCGACCCCATATTAGCGTCAGAAAATTTCACGAGCCTCATTATCGTCTATGACAGCGTAAGAAACACAGAGTCTATCTTAATATGCTCACGCTTCTAGGTTTACAATTATTTCTTACTGGCAAAAGTCGAAAGCTGACTGGCGGAGGCGCAAAATTAAGACACTCAGAACGTACCACAACCTGTAAAACAGAGAACAGCGTGATATACACAAAAGCTATAAATCTAGCAAACTGAAGTAATAGGGCCTGTGAGGATCACGGACCCAGAGAAGTAAGGATCCGGTGTTTCAGCTCATAGTCTGTGGGGTTACAACAACAAACAGAACCCTCGACTCCACTTCTTGTGATGCTCGATAAAAGTGTACTTAGCAGTTCGTTTGCCAGGCCCCATGATACTTCTGCTGTTTGCCATTCCGTGCACTCTGGCTACAATCAAATTTTATCTACAACCTGGCATGGTGGCTATCTTAGGATACGCTGTGCAAATAAACCGATTTGTTCATTGCCTGGATATTTAAAGCGCAGCGTGGCCTTTGCGCTTTAGAAAACGTAGCTCCGAGACATCTCACAAGCAAACTGTTTCTCTGAAAGCAGCTCTCCATAACACCTACCTTTCGATTAGAAACGGTGTTGTTCGGTAAGCCTGGTTGTACGCACACTCCACTGGCGCGGTCGGCGATCGGAAGGGCGCTATCACCCACGCTTTGCACGGGTAGCCGCTATGGCCTATGAGGAGGCCGCCGTGCACGCCCGTCGCGGCGTTCTCCCTGTCACTGCTCTGCGACAGCACGTAGGAATCGTGGACGCTTCCGGGTCACATGGAACCACATTCAGGATCCCAGAGAGCGCGTCCACTATCAGCTGCACGTTGATGGAGTGGCAGTAGTGCTTGTTCACGAACAGTTCCTCGTGCACGGCGGCCCTTGGATCCGAACCTGGGTGCCGTCGATGACTCCCACGACGCCCGGAAAGCCACCCAATGCTTAAAACTGCTGCTGCAGTTCGGGGAGTTCCGCTGCTGTTGGCCACCTGAAGGAGGAAACGCGGTTTACGCCGTCAGTTGAATACTATCGTAGTTTACATTGTTCCGCCGACATAGTCATATCGTGCGCACGAACCTTGCCGCGAGATATGATCAATACATATCATTCGCTACCACTTTGAAGAGTCTGCTCTTTTTCAAAACTCCCTAAAGTATCCACCAGCTATTTCATCTGGCAAGTTATGAAGCTCGTTATTCTAAAACCGTTTTCGCAATGAGAAACTCACCATGATACGAAATACCGTGCCACACCAAAGACAAAAAAAAAAAATAGTGAGCTTGGGAAAGGACCACTACACAGCGTTTTGGAGACGCAATGACGGCGCTGCATGTTGGTCAAAAGAGGCTTTTAACTGACGAAAACAAAAGTCTCGATTGCTCCAAAATTACTTCGCAGCTGTCCGCTTAATATATGTAACATATAGTCGAAGAGGAACGTTAGAAATATGACTGTTTTCTTACCTCCAAGACTCCGGTGATGCGCATGTTGCCGTCGCGGCGAAACCGAAACCTCGTCAGAAACGTCGAAGAGGCGAAATCGGTCCTCGAAAACCCGGCCCGACGCTGCCGAGGGTGCATTCATGCGGCAAAGATTGCTTGAAGCCAGTGTGTTGTGGCCACGTCAGACATTTTGTTTACTCTGAGACCGACAGTGAGCCTTTTCCGTGACTGTCTCACGATGTGAGACTAGAACTGAGTAAGAGACTCGGTTTTGGTCTCAAATCCAGACTAAGTTTCGTTTCGAGCAAGTGGCTAACCGCTGAGACTGTCTCGAGTTTGGGTCTCCGTTTGGGTCTCAGCTGCCAGTTTATTTGCTACGGGGATGTCTCACGGCTTGAGACACAAGTTGAGTCAGAGACTCGGTTTCAGTCTCAAGTCCAGACTAAGTTTCGTTTCGAGCAAGTGGCTCACGTTCGGTCTCGGCTGAGACTGTCTCAAGTTGTGTCTCAACTCCTTCGAGCAAGCGATTTTTTTTTTCTTTAATATCGCGCGGTATTTGTTTAGGTTCGTTATGGGGGAGAAATTGTTTTTAGAGACTATAATGGAATCGGGGATTTTGGGGTTATACATGAAATTTAATAACAATATTTTACAATCAAACGTCCTGACCGGTTTTAGGACATTGAAGGCTTTCTTTAGACAAGCGAGTCTTAAGTGCGAATAATCGGAATAAAACCCGATACTATATAAGTGTTCACTTTTGTCTTTTCAATTTTCAACACAATTTTTTTGACTGTAGAATCATTTGCACGACCAGCATTTCTGTTCAGATAGTAGACCTCTCCAGTCTTGAAACATAGCTTGGCTGAGTGAACGTTTTCTGAACATAAAAGCTTCCATTTGCAACAAGCAGCATCGTCAGCGTAGCATTTTTTAATTTCTAATCAAAATTCCCTTCGCGAAACATTTTTTCCCAGAGAGTGTTACTCGAATACATTTCGCATCCTACTATGTCATGTAATGATTTTTTTTTTTCTTTTTTAACGAGCTCCACTTTTTTTTACAATGTCAAAAAAAAAAAAAAAAAACACGCGAAAATGGTGAAAATGGTGGAATTTTTTTAGATTACGGGCAAAAGTCAGATTTAACTTGATTGAAAAAGAAAACATGTTCGGGGTGTAAATATAGAGAAATATCGTTTTTTACCAGAAAAACTAGGGGCCGTATCTATACATCAATTCAATTGGCCGACTTCCCTTCACGACCGTGGCGCAGCTGCGGGCACTGCGCATTAGAGAGCCTGTATTCCAAAGAGCGCCCATCTGGTAGATCGGAGTTACGTGGTTGAAGGACGCATTAGCAATACGAGCTGCGAGGAGGTAACGAATGAGTGGATAGCAAATACTTTACCAGGGGGATTACATTCCACTCAGCTCATTTGCATTAGACAGAACGCCTACAGCGCCGAATCCAGCCCTGACGGAGTGGAGATCCGCGTCAGTCCACGCGCAAAGGCACGTGGATGTTCGCGGCGGCCGCGGAGGTGTCGTCTCTGATTCCACGTAAAGCCCCTTCATGTTTCAAAAGTAGCGCAAGGTGCGTCGATGCACGAGGCACGTGGAACTTGCGACCCTTGGGAAGATCATGGCGGCACAGCGCAGCAAAGTATTTAGCGCACCACTACAGCGTACTGTAGCACCACTGAGCTAGAGTTTAGACGCCATGTTATTCTTAGAAGTGGCGCCCGGACCGTGTCTCGCGCATTTCCACAAGAACGAATTTGGTATGTAGAACATCTATGTCATCGATTGCCGAGACCTCCTCGACGACAGATGGCTCTCGCCAAGCCCAGAAAACCTGTCCGCGCCGAGGCTATTGTATTTGAGAGGAGTGGAATGTATTCCCCCTAGTAAAGTATTTGTGGATAGTCTGCAAACGACTCCGTCTTCCCCTCTGCTTTCCTTCTCGCTCGCTAAAACGCGGCGCGTGCACACTCACTCACCACGGATCGCCGCGGGTGGTGCGCGCAATTAGATTAAAAACACTCCACACGATTTGAGAACCCTCTCTTCAACCTAGGCTCTTTAATTCGCTTGGATGCGCAGATGCTCCATCTCTCGCGAGTCTGGACTCTGATGTCGGCAAACGCGGGCTTTTCTCTAAACTGTGGGATGCTGTATGGGACTTAGAAGATAAAGGTCGCTGTGATCCGCCTTTCTTTCAGGTTGGACATCCAGGAAGAGGCCGTGGAAGCAGCGAGCACAGTTCTAACAGCGACATCAAATATAATCGGGCGTTATGACCCAGCGGAAACTGATAATGACCCGAGATATACGCAAGGAGGAGACGTGAAAATACCAGCATGTGACGCCTACACCTGGCAGTCGTACACTAGACGTTCCAGTCGACGACTTAAGAGATCTGACTACATCAACAAGGCCTCGCTTTCAGGATGTTGCATATCATGTGGCTTAGTTATCCGCCGTGTTTTCTCACGACTCGACCGTCTCCCGATGGGCATCGGCGCTCTCAGCGCGTTCGCCACCTGCACCTGTTGCACACATTATTCGACGACCTCGTGCATTAAGTGTGTGTTGAACAAAGTGCCAAGACCCTCGGACTATGAGCTCAAAAATGCCCTAGAGGTCTGCTCCACACAATGCACAACAAGTGTACGTCATCTCATATATGGCAGAATCAATTAGGGGTGTTGGTTTCTGGTTTTCGAAATGTTTTGCCTTTGAATTTTTTGTGTGCGGTAGGCATTAAATAATAAACGGTTGAGAGGAAAGCACCTGAGTTACATATAAATACTACAAACTTTCCCCACAAAACTTTTCTTTTTTAGAAAAAAAAAGCGTCGCTGAAAACACAGTCCCCGTTAATGTTGGCGGAAACGCGTTACAAGTAACGTCGTTATCGCTAACAATTTACTATCTTGAGTAATATCGTAACGTACTTATAAGCCGGTTTCACATGCAGTGGTTCCGCGGCCAAAATCACTGCCGCTTGCGGCGCGGCGGAACGAATCGTGAGGTTTTGTTTCACATTAACCCCCCATTCACACTGGAAGCGGATCCGCGTTCGCGAAGCGGTTGCGAACGCGGTTGTATAAAGATGCAGTGCAATTGCACGCGCATTTGATGTCATCAAATGCGCGTGCAATTGTACTGAATCCTTATACAACCGCGTTCGCAACCGCTTTGCGAACGCGGATCCGCTTCCAGTGTGAATGAGCCCTAAGCGTGTTTCACATGCAGCGATTTTGGCCCTAGAGCGGCGCGATTTCTGCCGTCGCGGCGCACGTGCCGCTCAACCGCTGGTGCTGGCCAGAGCGCCGAGACGGCAGAAATCGCGCCGCTCTAGGGCCAAAACCGCTGCATGTGAAACACGCTTTAGTGTTTTCTGCCGTCGCGATGTCTAATGTTGCTTGCAGCAAGCAGATGCGCGCAGTCGGTTACAGCGGCTTCTGGCAAAAATTTCAATGCCTTAGTTTTCAGTTTCCCCTTTAATTTCACTTTAATAAAAAGAAAATACTAATGAAACGTTAGTTTTATTTGTTCATGCTTTTTTTTAACTTCGTTGTCGTGGAGGATGGAACCTCGTATCATCCTTGGCAGCGTCAAAGGCAGCGCCTTCCTCCGATGTAAAGTCTTCAACTAATTTGGACGACCCGAGCCCCCTGAACGTGTAAAAGCGTTACAACCCGTAGTAGTGCAGTGGTTTCATACCGGTCTTGTCGATCACATTCTCGGCGTCAGTCACCTCTTCCGAGAGTTTCTTTTTGGTCTCATTGTTTTAAAATTCTTTGAGCTGAGCGTCCCGAAAAACCCGCCGCTTCGACACTTCACTCATAAGTGGCTCATTGAACTGGGCGCGATAAATATTGCCTTACTTGGTGTGACAATCTGTATTAATAAAGACACGTAAATGCCGCTGAGTTTTTTTTTGTTTTTGTTTTTTTGTTTTTTTACTAGCGCTCGCACAAGCCGCTTCTTATTAGCGTCTCTTGCGCCCGCTAAAGTATGTACTCAGGTGAGGAAAGTAAAAACGAGCCGCGTAAATCATTAAGAAAACAAATTCCGAGGAACGGGACAGCGATCCCCCTCCTCCATAATCTCCTGAACACTTCCGACACGACTGCTGAAGCGAAGAAGCTCGACCCGCCGGAAAAAAGAAACCGCAATCCAGTTACTTGCGTAATTTCTCTGCTCGTCGTCTGCTTCAAGAGGGTGGAAACGCCACCGTCCTAGGCGCCAGCTTTCCCGAAATGTTTCTTCTTCTGTCGCGTGATTCCCCGCCGCGCCTTGATTGGTCAGCGGCGAAGCTGCCGCTCTGCCGGGGCGAAAAGGTTCCAAGCTGGTGGAAACGCGCCGCTCAGCCGCTTCGGCTGGCCAGAGAGCCGCGACGGCAAAATCGCGCCGCTCAAGGGCCGAAATTGCTCCATGTGAAACTCGGTATAGTGGCTAATGATCTGTTCACACGATGCATCTATTAGGCGCGCAACAGTTTTGCGACACTCAACTTTCGCGAAATGTGCTCGTTCACACGAACCGCTTCACGTGCAACAACGATGACGTTTAGACTCGCGAAAATAGTTTGGGTGTTGACCATAAAGTGGCGCTTCAGTTGAAAGCCAACATCATCATCGTCACCATTAGCCGTTCAGCGTCGTATTCTCCATTCTCCCGCCACATTCTAAAAACCACCAGCATCGCCGGCCGCTCCGCCGCCGCTGGTTCGAACGCTCCTCCGTCCCCGCACCGTCCCGTTTTCCACACGGCGCCCACGGCACTTTCGCCGGGACGGGGCGAGACGCCCGCTGTGTGAATGAGGCCTAATTGTCTTTGTCTATCGCTGGATTTTTTTTCCGATATGGTACTCACTTTTCCTTCAGTGGCGCTTTACGTGCTTGTTGAAGCGCCGGCAGTATCGATCGTTCGTGGTTTCGGTTTTTCTCGGATTTGGCTCGGCTACAACACCGGCAGTTAAGTGGTCTTCTCAAACAGCTCGCTCCCCCCCCAAAGGCCACGTGAGAGCGTTTCTGAGCGGCCATTGGCGGCGCCCTCAGAGTGATTTGACAGGACTCGGCAAAGTTTCAGCAAAAGCTCGCTCCAGAAGCGAGGTGTGCGCGCAACTTTTTTTAAATGCGCGCGTCCTTTTTGCACTCATTCAGACGGCGCAACCATTTCGCGAAACTACGCTTCGCGACACTAGATGCGCGAGAAAAATGCATCGTGTGAAAGCGCCTTAAGCGGCGACGACAATAACAATGTGGCTCGTGAAGCGAGCCACGTTAGCAGCACACGCCACGTGGGCACACGCGACTGGAGGCCGACTAGATCGAGAGGGAACATCGAAAACATCCGGCTCGTTTTATCAATGGCAGAGCGCCCGGTCAAGCTACTACTCCTTCTATACTCTGTTTCACCTTGTGTTGTACCGCAGGAAAGGCTACAAGCGCGAGCTCATTGCTCTGGGACACATCTCGGCGGCACAAGCTCTCGTGCACGAAGGGCAGCTGCCCACGCTATTAGCTCGCGCTTCTAGCCTTCGCTGCGGTAAAACATAAAGTGAAACGAGGTATAGGCGTGTAAATAAATGAAGGGGTCAATTTCGCCACTTCAAGCGGTGAAGCGGTAACCCGAAAAAGGACACCGAAGGTGGGCTTTATTGTCGAGCCATCAGCCAAAGCAGAAGCTGACCGGTAGCCCTCTACCACATTTGAACGTCCACCTCCTGTCCTGGACTGCCATTCAAGACATGAAGCAAAGCCCTCTCGAAGGTGAATCGGCAGTATCTACACTTGTGGTTCGGCTTCGAACATATTGGGCAAAGAATCTTAGGGCATGGGTCGCTCAGGTCGAAGCTCAATTTCACCTGAAGAGGATCAACGTGCAGCTGTCGAGGTACTATTTGATAGTATCCGTCTTACCACCCGAGATAGCTGACGAGCTCGACGTCGTGCTAGCGGCAATATCACCGCCAAATGCCTACGATCATCTGAAGGCCACCATTGTTTGCATTCAGAAGTGGCATTTCGCAAGCCTTGATCGCGAGCGCTTAAGCCGTGTTTGCTGAGAAGGAGAATCAAAGGATCCTCACTTGAGCGCTTGCCGTGTCCGCCGAGAGAGAGAGGTAGAGGGGGGTGGGGAGGGGGGCAACGAGCTGGAGACGGAAATAGTGAGAGCATAGCCACGTGTTTCCCTCCAACGCGCGGTTGGCTCACTGGGACGTTAGCCTTCACCGATTGCCAAGTTACCGTGAGATGGAGTACGACATGTTCAAATGTTAAGATGTGCTACGAAAATAAAATGTGGTACATAGGAGCTTCTAAAATAGCCGGTGTACCCAGAAAAATAAAAGGGGACTGTTCACCGCAAAAATGAAATTCACATTGACCAACGATCAGCAACCACCACAGTGTACGGCTAGCGGTCGGAGACAGAGGTCGAAAGATTTAGTATTAACCGTTTTGTTATTCAAACGACATTAAAATTGATTTTTTTTAAATATTATAATGGAAAATTGTCGCCCATTCCCAATATAGGTCATGCCACTCAACTCCGTGTATTTGTTGGCTTCGTCGTCTGCTATTTTCCCTGTGAAAAGTTTCGAAAATCACTTGCAAGTGTTTAAATAAGCTAACGTTTTGTTCTTAAACTTTAGCAACTGGTCCGGTCTTGTAGCGCATTTTGGCGAAACAAGTGTTGTAAGCGTTACAAAAAAAGAAGAAATATATTTGTCTGATTTTAATCCGAAACTCGAGTAGAATCAGGGAATATTTTTCTTTTTACAGTGGAAAAGAAAGTAACATAAACAAACAACGTTGTCTGTCCATGTTACCTTATCTTTTAATGAAAAAAAGTAAAGACCTAGTCTGTTCCTGATACTTTCTCTTTCTCTCTAAAAACAAAACTATTCCTTCTACCCGAGTCTCGGATTCAATAATTATGATAAACTCTCAACAGATCGTTCGTGCACTAAATAATTTTGTCAATATGCATTACACTTTCTTTCCAAATACATGGAACACGTTACTGACCTACGTTAGTTCAAGATGAAAGGAGTGCGTTACACTCAGCTTTATCTACAAAACGTACCACGCGTTGCTTTTGAGTTACTGTTTTAATTACGAAATTAAACGTTTGACGTTACAGGTGAGCATAAGAGCTTCATTTCAAAAAACGTTATGTCAATGCAGAAACTTATTATTATTACCTTACTTTTTTGTACGGTGTTACAAAAATACCATCGAAAAATAAAACAAAAATCGAAGAAAAATGCGAACAAAAGATAATTTACGTGACGGAGTCTAGAAACGAAAATATATATTAAGAAAATTTGTTTCCGTCTTGGAAACAACAAACGAGTAACTTAATACGATACTGGTACTTTAGGTGAGCAACGAAAGTACGATAGACTTTAATGTCTAACCAAAAGACGAGTATGACGTCTCCAAATTGACCCCTTTTTTATTTACACACCTGGAAGGAGCAGTAGCAAAACCGCGACCTCTGCTGTTAATAAAAAGAGCCAGATGGTTTCGATGTTCCCTCTCAAGCTAGCCGGCCTCGAGTCGTGAGTGCCCACGCGGCGCGCCCTGCTAACGTGCCTCGTTTCATGAGCCACATTGTTATTGTCGTCGCCGCTTATACGCTACAAGTCTTCCAGTTTAGTGGAGCAGAATTTTGTTTGCTCCACGTAACTGCTTTGTGGGGTAAGGGTCTCGAAGAACATTAGTGTGTGACGATTAGAGTGTCACAGATGGCTCCTTTCATGAATGCAGGCTTCACACGGTGGATGGTAATAACATCACTTCGTCCATTAATGAGGATGGTCAAAGTCTCGTGATTTGTTTATATGACTTGAAATGGACCATCGTAGGGTGGTGTTGATGAAGGGCGAACGGCGGCAAGTCGGACGAAGACTTGCGTACATTTGTCCAGTTCGGTCAGTACGAGCACTAGCTGTGGTGTTTGGCGTCGAGGCAGTGTCGGGCGTTATGGTGTGTAACGGTCTCGAAGGTCTCGAACATGGCAAGAGAGGTCAGGTGGTGGAGTGGGCAGGTGAGTAAGAAATTCGCCCGGAAGTTGGAGCGTTGTGCCGCTTACCAGTTCTGCGGCCGTGCGTCCGACGTCTTCCTTAACAGTGAATCGGATGCCTAGGATCACAAAGGGTAGATGGTCGACCCAGTTTCTCCTGTCGTCTCTAGCGATAAGTTAGGCCTTCAATTGCCGATGTAGTCTTTCGACCATGCCAATGGCAGGCGGATGTTAGGCGGTCGTGTGCATATGGCGCTCTCTAAGTATTTTAGCAAGTGATGCGAATAATCTGCTTTGGAACTGCCTACCACAATCTGTGGTAATTATGGATGGGCAGCCGTAGTGTGCAATCCAGCTGGTGATAAATGCTTGTGCGATGGTTTCCGTGGTGACGTCTGGAATTGGTGTGGCTTCTGGCCGTCTAGTAAAACGATCCACGCATGCGAGTATATATCGGAGCCCCTGGGATGGCGGAAGGGGCCCGACAACGTCTACAAGCACTTGGTCGAAGCGGGCGTCTGGTGGTCGGAAAGGCTGCAGCGGTCTCTTGGTATGCCGTTGCACCTTGACTCGTTGGAGAGGAGCACAGGTCAGCGTGCAGAGGCTAATCTCCTTGTTCATTGGGCTCCACAAATATCGTGAGGAAATGAACCGACGGGTTGAACAAGCACCTGGATGGCTGATGTCATGGAACGAGTGAAAGATGGCGCGCCGAAAATCGGGGGGAATGTATGGCTGTGGTGTCCCCGTTGAGGTATCGCACACCAGGTCACAGTTTGAAAGCGGCAGCGGAACTACTCAAAGTTGTAACGATGTAGAAGATGCTCCCATTGTCTGCAATTCGGCGGCATCATGTTGAGACTTCTCCAGTCTGGAGAAATCCAAGTCAGGGGGCGCAGTGAGTGTCTCCATACGTGAAAGAGCATCGGCCACTTCATTATTCGCTCCGGGCACGTGAAGCAGATCGGTTTTATACTCGGAGATGTATTTAAGATGACGAATTTCGCGGTCCGAACACGAGGTCTAATTTACGTCAAAAGCGAAGGTGGGGGGTCTGTAATCGGTCGGTACGTGGAGAATTCGGCCTTCCAGGAAGTGCCGGTAGTGTCTGACCGCTGCGTAATTGGCGAAGAGCTCACGACCGACTGTGCTATAGCGCGTCACTGCTGGTTTCAACTTCTGGGAAACGAAACCGAGTGGAAATAAACCCGTCTGGTCGTACTGTCGAAGTACCGCTCCAGCTGCGACATCGGAGGCATAAACCATGCGCCTAGTCGGCGCATGCGGCCGCGGATAAGCAAGGAGTGTTGTTTCCGCGAGGGCTTTCTTTGCTTTCGCGAATGCATTTAGTACCCTCGCGTTACAACCTCGTTGCGTTGACGACAAGGCCGTAGTTGCGCAGTTGCTCGAAAAGCAAGCGAAGGTGTTGTTTATGCTTTTCGAGTGACTTGCTAGGGATGAGCATGTCGTCGACGTACGGAAACACAAAGGGAAGCCGGCGTGTCACCTCGTGTATAAATCGTTGGAATATCTGTGCGGAGCTCTTTAGTCTGAAGGGCATTCGTACGTATTCGTACAAGCCCTTCTTGCGCGAGCTCTTCGGGCAACGGTTACCCCAGGGCATCCTGATGGTTCTTGCCTCAGCAACCGACATGCCCTTGAACCGTCTGGCAGAGATGGCTGATCGTGTAGCTGAGTGCGCGGTACCGACCATCTCCACACTGGTAGAGCCACTTCCCTCGTCAAATGCTTTGCAGGATCTGTAGTTAAACGTTGACCAACTGACGGCGTCCGTTGCCGCCCTGCAACAACCTTCCGATGGCGCACGGCGTCCTTCGAGCCGCAGCACTCCCAATCATCGGAATTCATCTCGTTCACAAACGCCATCGCCGCTACTTGGTCAAGGTATCTGATGGTACCACCGGAAATACGGACACCGCGCAGTCAAATGCCACTGTCCCTGTACCTGGCAGGAAAACACCTCGGCCAGTCACTAGAGGTGGTAGGTGACGCCGGCCGACCAGCAAGCCGTCTTTTCTTTGTTGCTGATCGGTCCACAGGTGATCGACTTCTTGTCGGCACTGGTGCAAAGTTGTGCGTCATCCCACCCACAACAGCATATAGAAAAGACCGGAACTGTGGCGTGCGCTTATTCGCATCAAACGGCACTCCTATAGCAACTGATGATTTTCGATGCATGACCCTCGACTTGGGACTGCGCCACACCTTCAGGTGTATCTTTATTATCGCTGAAGTTAAGTGTCCCATCTTAGGATCGGACTTCTTGGCTTACTTCAACCTGAACATTAGCATGCGACGCCGTCGTCTTTTCGACGGCACGACACACCTGACTTTGATTGGGACATTTACAACGACCTAATTTATTGGCATATGTCACATCACACCATCAACGGGATATGCAGGTATCTTAAACAAATTTCCCGAAGTCACAAGACCCTCGAATATGGCGCAACCGGTACAGCACGGAGTGACTCATACCACCGTTACCTCCGGTCCGGCGGTCTACGCACGACCTCGCCGCCTCTCCGGTGAACGGCTCAAAACAGCTCACCGAGAATTAGAGCACCTGCTCGAGCTTGGGATTATATGGCCTTCAAACAGCTTCTGGGCATCGCCTCTGCACATGGTGCCCAAAAAGGAGCCAGGGGACTCGAGGCCGTGCGGGGACTACCATGCCCTGAATGCAAGCACGTTGTCGGACCGCTATCCCTCTCTCCACCTTTACGACTTCACAGAACAACTCGCCGGAAAATCTATTTACAGTAAGGTCGATTTAGTCAAAGCTTATCATCGCATACCCGATTAAGGCATCTGACATCCCCAATACAGCAATAACCACACCATTCGGGTTATTCGAATACGTACGAATGCCCTTCGGACTAAAGACTTATAGACAATCCAGTCTCCAAATCATTTTGAAGTGCCCGGATTGGACAAGTGGGAAACAAAACGTTTCCTCTAACATGTTTATTAATTCAAAAATTACGCTGTCAGACACATCTTGAGTTACGAAAGAATTCGAAATCAACACCTATACCGCGAAATAAAATACAAAATAGAGGTTACTTTTGGTTTAGTTCCAGAAATAAAACTTGTCTCCTTTCGTAAATATTAAGTTAAACACCGCTTTGTTTTGAGGATAGTCAGGTCACCTTTTACTTATAACACCCTACCTTCCTCGCATGCGCAGGGATAATCATTGTTGCTCAGTGAAGCCAGTGCATTAAGGAGTCTCAAGATATGCTATACCAGCGTGCAGTTCCGACTCTCATTTAACCTCCATCTTGGAAAACGAGTGTCAGCTCCTGTTGTAAATTTGAGTCGCAAATAGTCGGTGACAGGTCAAGAGTTAGGGAGGGGGGCGCTCCTCCCTTTTCTTCTTAATTTAGCAAAGCCAACGAAGGAAAAGAGGTCAGTTCTTCTCCAACGTTCGCTCAGCTAAAATGGAAAGAGTAAGCATGAGCTACCCCTGAACACTTAACCTGTGCCCCGCAGGGGGCACCTGTGAAAGAGCAGGTGTTTGGAGAGTGGCGTCTCCACGGACCCCGAGCCATGCGGGTTCGCCCGCCCACGTCTGACTGTGCGTGGCTTTCCCGTGTCTGAGGAAAAGGGCATCCTGGTGGTTGAGCCGAGCCCGGGGTAGGTTTGGACCCTTCGCGGCCCCCCGGGCGAGGCAGTGCGCCACTTTGGCCCCCGCTTCTCATAGACGGGAGTCCTGGTAAGGCCCGACCAGGATGATTCAGTCTAGTCGCCACTCCTTCTACTATCCCCTCCCTTCTTTCACCTTCGCCTGCTCCTTCTTTTCACTCTTCTCATTTCTCTTCTTTCCTTTTCAACTCCTTTGGCGGCAAGGGCTAACCTTGGGTGGTTACAGATTCTCTCGTCCAGATCCACACTTGGTTATAGTTTCTGGGTAGCGCTAATAGAGTAGTGATTCCAGTAAAGCCATATTTGTTATAGGGTGTTACCTATTCCCTAGTTGGGCTCCGTGGTGGGCGGCGCGCCACAGATTCCGAACACCCTTTGCCTTTTTATGGCGTCCCTCTCTTCTCAACCCCATGCAGAGCGACCCCCGAAAAGGGTTCGCCCCGCTTCCCCTACTTTTGAAAAAGTTAATGAACCTGAAAAATATCCTCGATTTCTAGTAGTTCACTCTGCAAGTGACACTGTGCGTTTGTCAAAAGTTTCTCCCCTTGTCATTGCAAAGCATCAAGAACAAGTGGTTGGAAAATGTTATAAGGCAAAGAAGCTTGCTGGAGACCTTGTTGAGATAGAAAATAAGCCACAGAGCACAGCACTCTTGAAGATGACAAGCCTGGGAGACTACCCGGTTACTGTCACCCCCCACCGTACCCTGAATAGTGTTCGCGGTGTCATCTCAGATGACCTTCTCGAATGCAGTGAAGAGGAGATCCTTGAAGGTCTGCGCAAGAGTGCTGTCGTTACTGTTCGACGAATCACCTTAAAACGTGACGGACAAGAAAAACCAACCCGCCATCTGATAATCACATTTGAGCTCCATGCTCTTCTATCCACCGTGAAGGCAGGGTACTTGAACTGTAGAGTTCGCCCTTTCATCCCAAATCCTCAGCGGTGTTCTCGCTGCTGACGTTTCGGGCATGGTTCCCGAAACTGCAGCGGCCGAGAAACGTGTGGAGAGTGCGGTGGTACTGACCATGTAGCAGACATCTGCGAAAATGAAGTCAAATGTGTGAACTGTAGCAGAGCTCACCCTGCTTTTTCTCGCTGCTGTCCAAAATGGAAAGAAAACAGATATCCTGACTTTTAAAGTAAAGCATAACCTTAGCTACCAAGCAGCCAAAGAACAGCTTGCCTTTCAGGCAAGGGGTTCTTATGCCCAGACAGTGTTGAGGGGACCCCCACTGTCTACGGCATCCGTGGAGACACAGACTTCTCTGGAAGACCTGTCGTCTCCACAGGGGTCCCCTTCCGAACCTCTGAAGTTGACGCACACTCAGTCACCTGCATGTTCTAAGGGTGCTGTACCCTCCAAGGAGGGTACCACTCCCTCCATCAGCGTCCCTAGCTGGCCCTTCTGGCAGGGGTCGAGGGCTCTCTCCTTGTGCTTCCTGCAGCCACCCGAAGCCCAGGCGGACAGAACAACTTCCTCCTCCGCCCAAGGGCCCAACGCTCTCGCCGGATGAATAAAATGAACGAGAGCCTACCGCTCTCTGAAGACGACCAGCCTCTCCCTGAAACAGAGTCTCTTCCTCTGGTCTCCTCTGAGGTTGTAGGACGACCAAAGGACACTTCTAAGAAAAAACAATCCCACGTGTTGAGGCACCAAAAGCCCGTAAATTTATGTTCTAGCTTTTTTTTAGTATATATATACATATGTATATATATTGATCTGACTTCCTTTTAGAATATCGATGTCTCTTTTTCTTCAGTGGAACTGTAGAGGCCTCCTTCCTAACTATGACGATGTGAGCCAGCTACAAGATGATCACGGCCCCATTGCATTTTGCTTACAGGAAACACATCTAAAAGTGAGCCACACTAATATATTAAAGTACTTCAAGGTGTTTCGCAAGGACAGGTTACAAGCCGTTCATTCAACTGGAGGCGTTGCAGTTGTAGTGCAACGCTCAACCCCATGTAGCGAAATGACTCTGCAGACTTCGCTGGAGGCAGTGGCAGCCCGCATTTTGTTAGATCGTTTAATTACGGTTTGTTCCTTTTATATACCCCCCAGTTATCAGCTAAAGATTGAGGAGCTTGAAGACCTTGTTAGTCAGCTCCCACCACCTTTTCGGCTTTTGAGAGATTTTAATGCACACAATCCTCTGTGGGGGAGTGGCAGACGAGATCCCAGAAGGGCTCTCATCGAACACTTTCTTCTTTCCTCGGGATTGTGCCTAGTTAACATAAATGAAGCCACATATTTTAGTTCAACAACTCACACTTTCACTTCCATTCACCTATCTATTTTTAACCCATCATTACTCCCATTGTTTTCATGGAAGGTCATCCCGAATCCTCACGGAAGTGACCACTTTCCCATCATTTTAGAATTTAAACATCTTCCCATGAAAAGTCCCCACGCGCTCTCCTCGTTGGAAATTCGAAAACGCCGACTGGTCAAATTTCAAAGAATCGTCTCTTTTGGCATGCACACCATTTGACGATCTCGATATCGACAGAGCCACTGAATATATCACTCACCACATTTTACAGGCTGCCATTCTTCCCATCCCGATGACGTCCTCGCATCTACCCAGGAGACCTAAGCCCTGGTGGAACAAGGATTGCCGTTTGGCCAAAAACGAACAAAATCTAGCTTGGGGTATTTTTAGGCGCTACCCTACAATATGTAATCTTATTGAATTTAAAAGAAAAAGGGCCCAGGCGAGGTGGATTCGAAGGCAAGCAAAGACAAAAAGTTTTAGAGGGTACGCTTCCTCTATTAACAGCACTATACCTGCGAAGGAAGTCTGGGATCGCGTACATAAAATTGACGTCCCTTACCGGGCATTCACTGCCCCACTCCTGAGTTGAAATGCAGTGTGTCCTGCAAGTCTTGAGGAACAGGCCAACATCCTTGGCGAGCATTTCGAGTATGTCTCCAGTTCCCAACGGTATACTCAGACGTTTCAGCGACACAAGATAAATGAAGAAAAAAAAAGCTGTTAACACATCAGTTGGCACGCACGAACCCTATAATAGTCTATTTACATTATGTGAACTTCAAACAGCACTTCTTTGTCCCAAACAAACTGCGCCTGGACCAGATGGTATTCTTTTCAAAATGCTTGAACATCTTCATCCATCCACTATGAAGCTAATTTTGTACCTTTTTAATAAAGTTTGGCTCGAGGGCCACTTTCCATCCTCCTGGAAGATCGCTGTGGTTGTTCCAGTGCTGAAGCCCGGCAAAGATCCCTCTTGTGCATCTAGCTTCAGACCAATAACTCTACCTAGCTGTCTTTCCAAGACACTAGAAAGGATGATTAACAAGAGACTGATGTTTTTTCTAAAAAACAATAACTGCCTTGATAAGTTTCAGTGTGGCTTTCGTTCAGCACGGTCCATTGTCGATCATCTCGTCCGCTTTGAGACCTTCGTACGTGAGGCGTTTATCAACAGGCAACAGTGTCTCTCCATCTGCTTTGATTTGGAGAAGGCATACGACACGGTCTGGCGTTATGGCATATTGCAGGATTTGTTCGATCTTGGTTTCCGTGGCCGAATGTTGAGTGCTATGCAGAGTTACCTGCAGCATCGTACTTTCCGTGTGTGGCTGGGAACAACTCTCTCTAAAGAATTTTTACAGGAAAATGGAGTCCCTCAGGAGGGTGTGCTGAGTGTCACTCTTTTTATTGTCAAACTTAATTCAATTGGCCGTGCAATTCCTCTTTCGGTGCAGTATTCTTTATATGTTGATGATCTCCAGATCTCCATTTTATCCTGTAATTCCTCAATTTGTGAACGTCACGTCAAACTTGCGGTTAATAATTTGGTCAGATGTGCCGATACAAACGGTTTTAAATTTTCTCCCGAAAAACAGCTTGTGTTAGCTTTTCTCGTCGACGGAGTGCTCTTCAGGAATCGTCTTTGAACATGTATGGTTCTCCTATTGTTGTAAAAAATGAACACAAGTTTTTGGGCCTTCTGTTCGATTCCAAGTTGACTTTCGTTTCACACATTAAGAGCTTAAAACTCAAGTGTCTTAAATCTCTGAACATCCTCAAGGTCTTGTCACATGTATCATGGGGCTCCAACCGACATTGTCTGTTGCGTATCTATCGGTCAGTCATTCGCTCTCAGCTTGATTATGGTTGTATTGTCTATAACTCTGCTCGGGCACCAGTTCTAAAGATGCCAGATCCTATTCATCATCAGGGACTGCGATTGGCTACAGGTGCGTTTCGCACCTCCCCAGTGCTTAGCCTTTACGCGGAAGCAAGCGAACTGTCCCTTGAGCATAGGAGGTTTTCCCTGGGTTTTATGTACTCTGTCAGGGTGCGCTCTGTCGCGGAGCACCCCGTTCGAGATAATATTGAGACTATCAAGTTCCAGCGTACATTTTAAAACAAACCTTCCATAGTCCCCCCTCTTTCTATGTGGAATAATACTGCAGCACAATCTGTTGGGATTGATGCAAAGCCTGAGCTAGTCCAGTACCCACCAGATATAGCTCCATGGAACAACTTCCACATACAATGCAACCTTACACTGACCAAGTATAACAAAAAGAATGTTCCACAGGAAGTCATAAGGCAGACTTCTTTGAGCTTCAGACCAAATATCACGAGTATGCCAGTTTTTATACAGACGGGACAAAAAACGACTCAGTAGTAGGCTGTGCTATGGTGGGACCATCGGTAAGTCAGGTGAAGAGAATAAATTCAAAAGCCTCTATACTAACAGCAGAGCTTTATGGTTTACTGCTGGCTGTTGATTACATAATCAAAAAACGACTTTCTCATGCTGTAATCTACACCGACTCTTTAAGCTCTCTGAAGGCAGTCGCATCAATGAACCGCGCAAAAAACCCACTGGTTTCTGAGTTAAAGCACAAGATTATCCTGGCTGCTAAGAAAAATCTTGACATAGTCTTATGCTGGGTTCCTAGCCATGTTGGCATTCCTGGAAATGAAGCAGCTGATTGTGCAGCTAGCTCTGCTAATGATCGAGAAATTGACACACACCAAATACCCTACAAAGATTACCACAACTCTCTGAAGTGTTGCATCAAAGCAAAGTTGCAGGTGCAGTGGAACAGCCAAACCAGCAAGAAACTACACGCAATCAAACCTTTTTTAGGCGAGTGGGAGAGTGCCCGACATCGGGAGCGCTATTATGAAGTCATACTATGTAGGTTACGAATCGGTCATACTCGTCTCACACATGGACAGCTCTTGAGCGGGGAGGATGCCCCGGAATGTGTGCAATGTAACCTACCTCTAAGTATTATGCACATACTCATTGAATACCCTATGTATCACCAATGCCGGTATCAACACTTCTCACTGCTTTATAGAGAACACATTCCACTACACCTTGCCCTACTACTAGGTGAAGAACCGCTCATTCCATACACTTGTGTTCTTAATTTCCTCACAGATATCGGCCTCGTACATTGACTGTGATTTTACTTTCTATCCTAAATTCATTGTCATATTGTTTACACTTATACACATTCATGTTCATGGTTTTTTCATATATTACGCTACTATAGCTCTTTCCTCTTCTTAAACTAGTATGGCAATCTAAGGCTATAGCTTGGCGCCATATAGCCTTAGATGCTGATGCGCCATAAACCCCCAATCAATCAATCAAAACTTAACCTGTGACTTACGGCAGGAAAAGGAAAGCCGTATTTGTACAAATTTCTGGTATGAGGGTCTTTTTCTAGAGGGTGAAAAGCGACGTCTTTAGGCGAATTCGGGAGGTCGCCTCTCTCTTCTGACTCTGATTCTATGAAGCTCTTGCACCTCGCCGCCAGAGCTCCACTGGATACTTTTCAGCCGACGTCAACTGTTGGGTTCAAAGCGCACCGAAAGTCTCAGGCCAGTCACGGAATTATATACCTCCTGGACATTGGTAATCTAAACAAACAGATTTCTTCACCCAATTACGGGTGATTGATCAAATTTTATACTTGCAACATATTGAAATGACGGCTCTAATGTGCTAGACGCTTCTGCGTATCGAAGTGGCGTGTTAAAAAAAAAAATTGGCAACGTTTGGAAGTAGTTGTCAATTAACTCATCCTCTGTTCCATGATAAACGCGATGTGATCAGTCATGCGATACAATATCCGCCATGCGTACGGAAGAACGGCAAATAGCAAATGGTAAATAAACAACACCATGCTCTCAGCTAAATATTGAGAAGTATCACCCACAGGATATAAAATGTATCGTCATGCGACGCCAACCACGGCGAATTATTCCCGGCTTTCCTTTTAGCTTACAACGCAAATCTTAGAACACACTTCTTCTAAAGCTAAAAAAATGCTTGAAGCGTCCACAAAGTACGGTAAAGAAGCTATGAGCTCTTGTTTCATCGGCTCAGCTTAACGGGCTGACCTCCTTGAAGCGAACGATATTTTTAAAGCTACAAATACGGAATGCATGTCCCTCTGCTTTTTCGTATCACTGTCAAATGCGAATGTCGTCCATTCCGTTGCAATCTTCCCACCACCATGCGCACAAGCAATTCACAGTGCTAGATTTTCAAAGCCGTCTTGCCGCACACCACCAATGACGCCTCCATCGTCCACAAATTCACGTGACCCCAGGTCACGTACCACGCGACGCCTGCTCTGGTCCTAACACCAACGGCTAGATATGGAGCGTTTGAGAGCGCTTTGAGAGGAAGGGGCACCCTAGGAAAGAACCAACCGATCAGGTAATTGCCTCTTCTTTCCACAACTAGATCTTGCGCGCACTGGAAAAAGCTCAAGAGCTCGCAGAAAGCACCACGCGAATTCACCTTTAGGCAGTCACAGAAGGGTTGGATTAATAAGAGAGTTACTCCTCCTATTATCCAACTGCTGAGTTATACTCCTCTTCTGCACAGGTTAGGGTGCACAAATCAAGATGATTTCAATCCTGGTTCAAATCAGGAAATAAACTGGGATCTAAATCAGACTAGCCTTACTCTGGTGATTTGAACAAAAACCCTTCACTAATAAATGTCAAAGCATTTTACTTAGAGTTTGCTTTTATTTGAAAAAAAAATAATATCTGACATTTTTTGTATTTATATCAATATATTTTTATTTAGCAAAAAAGATTGTTGCAGGGTGAACACGATCCCAAAGCAGCGCTCTTCTGGCCAAATCGGAACGTTAAGCTTCCTTTCGCAATTATTGTTCAGTTCAGTGGCGTTTTACTTCAAGCATGTTACGACGCTAGAAAAACAAACATCAACAATACAATGATGTATTGCAAGCACATTATAAAAGTAAAACATGGTATTGAAAATTGTTTACCAACTAAAATATTCAAGTTGCATTTGTTCAAGCATCACGGGATTTTTTTATAAAAAAAGTTGTCATTTAAAGTGCACTTTAAATGTACAGTAATTCTGTCGTCCGTATAGTTGTTAAGAATCGGTTGAATTGGAAAATGAATCTGCGATGTATCAAAATACAATTAGGGATAAATCAATGTTGAATATTGACTTTCATCAAATTAATTTATTTAAAGCAAATAACTAATATTTAAATCAAATAGTTCTAATTTAAATAAATTCAATTTAATTGCAAATATTTTTGAGAAAAAAAAAGATTCTTTTCACTCGCCTTCTCTAAGAATGGTAAGGGTTTTCACGTGCTTCACCTCCCTCGCTTTGATTGGTTCTAAGGGGCTGTTGCTTTCACTCTATGCCTTCAACACAGCTGAAGATTGACTGGGCAAGTGAGAATCAACAACTTCTGGAACTTAAGTATAGTACAAAAAGCTGCGTGCCGCCGTTTATTTATTTTAGCTTAACGTTTGTCCGTGTGTCACTCAAGTACTAGTTTTGTATCATTATTGTTAGCGGGTGTTTCCAAGTGCTTGTCAGTGGAGTTTTGTCGCTCTTGAGATCAGAACTTCCTTCGCAAACTGGATTTCTGGGCTGGCTTCCTTGACAACAAATCCCGCCAGAGGGCTGTTACTTTCCCCCTCGAATGAGGTCTGTCGCAATGTTTCCTAACTAGCTCACCTGCGTCCTTATTTCAGAAGTTTGATCTTTGTCACATAGCATTTCTCTATATCTAGATGATGAACTTAAGACTTGACAAATATGATGAACCTTAAACTTGAACGGCGAGAGGCCTATATAGCGCAGAAGTGTATGCGGGCAGATTGTTTTCTGCGCCTATCCAAAACAATTCATATTTCATGCAATCTTTATATCAATAATAGTGTATGTTTTTAGATAACTTGAAATCTGCGAGTAACATCACTAGAGGCGGGATCTTTAGGCAAATGCCTATTTTTTTCCTTTGGTCCCTATCGTGCCTTTTCTATATATGAGAACGAATCATGAGTTCAGAAGCGTTTTAAGGGTGGTTTTATTGTGCCTATAAATTCCTATTTCGGAGTATGAGCCTAAATTACATTTTCCTTCCTACAAATGCCTACTTTTTTGCTACTTTTTGCTTCGCTACCGCAACATGACTTGTTCTGCTTAGTTTCTATTTCAAGCAAACTATTTTTCATCTTGCTCCAATGCATGGCAACAGGCTGCTCCAATCTCTGCCTGAAGATTCACCACAAACATTGTTGTTTTTTTCTTCATGCCTGTAAGCCAAGGCGCAAACGGCGCTTTCCTTCTTGTAGAACGCCCTTCCCACCCTTCCGCACGCATCGTCCTTTCTATTACTTGCCCTTGCTTCCTCCCCTCCTCACCTCGCTCGGCAGAAGCGGGTTTGTTGTCTTAACATGGCTGGACAGTGTGGAGCCCGGGAGCTGCCTGGAAGCTGGAAGTCTGGATCTGGATGCTACTGTACTCTGTTTCGCCCTAAATGGACCTTAGTGGATGCAGGGAGCGTCCAAGCCAGTCCAGCGCTAAGAGAGTGGCATACACGTGACCCGGAGTTTCCTCGTGTCGCTCCGCCCATCTGGTGCAGTACTGGAATGGCTTGGATGGCCTGTTCTATTCGCTGCGGTTCATTGTAAGATCGGGAAAGGGAGTGTAATGTCAACAGGTAAGTTTTTTGTTTCCAGTCAGCGAGCGCGTGTATGTATGCGTGTGTGGTGGGCGTGCGTGCCAGCCAACATGTGAGGTGAACGAAATAAGAAGCCGTGGTTTGCTCCTTTCTCGTGCGCGTCGGTCTCTAACGTTATTTTGTCCGGTGGTGTGTGGTTTACTGCTCTTCGCTTTCGCTTCCTGAAGCTTCTCAACAATAAAAAAAGGAAGGTCCCAAAGAGCGTGCTGATTCGACAATGGACCCAACATTCCCTTTGCTACTCAAAGGACTAGGATACGGTCTTCTGTCAACCTTGGGGAAAGCAGGTAAAAAGACACCCTTTGGCACCTTGTTTCGGAGAAAAAAAAAAGCTGATTCAACAACGATTTAGTGAATGCAAACGAAATCGCGCAGTTTCACCGAATGACGCTGTAGCAAACGACAGCGCCGTTTCCCCGATCTACTTTAAAGCCTAGCCGTCACCGCCGAAAGGCAGCCTATACGCTAGAATGGCATTCACGAAAACGTTCGTCCGCTCAAATATTTTTAATCGCGAAAACGTCATTCGCTCATAAAATATGTACCAAGAAATACAACTGCCTCTTTGTTAAAGAGATGAAGCAGATGTATTTATTTAATCGAAGGTTTACTCCTCTATGGGCCGGGCAACAATTTCCTGCGCTAACTTCAAAAGTCTTCTCAAAACTGTCTCCCCCTCCCCCGCGGCCGAGACTGGCACATACATTTGTAAGACAGGAGGTTTCTGAATTGTGGCATGACCCTCAAAAAACACATTAAGTATTTTTTTTTTTATTTTACGAATAGAGTCAAACACAATGTTTCTCGAAATCTATTAGCCCCGAGAACGAGCACAGCCATAGCAGTAGTTGCAGCGTGCTGATTGGTTGCTGAGTCATCTCCGTTACGTCACAGTGAGAAAAGCGACCTTGTTCCCGTGAGATTGGGTTTGCTCGAATTAAACTTTATGCACGGTATTCAAAGCTCAAGCAGGAAGAATATTCAAAGTAAACATCCTACTGAACAGATATTCGATGAATATATATATATATATATAAGACTTGTATGAAATATCCAAAAACTAATATGCAACATATGGGACTGATATAAAATGTAAAAAAAAACTGATATGTGGTATATGAAACTGATATGAAATGCCCAAGAACTGATATGAGACATATAAGAATTGATATGCAACATATGCCAACATATATAAAAATTCGTTCAAGAAACATATCAGAAATGATTTGATATGTTTTTTTTTTTTCAGTATATGACGTGCCGTGCGGGCAAGCAAAGACGTGGCGTGGAACCGCTGTGGAGCGGCTTGATTTATTGGCTATCAAATAATTAAAACATGATCGTTTACTTTTTATTAAGAGACTCATCCCCTAAGCCGTTCAAAATACTCCCAGGCTAAAAAAATATCAACATGCTGGAAATATCATTTATTACTTAAGTGGTCACCGAGAAAATCCGTACCTTCACAACGACCAGTATACAAGGCGGAAACGCCGAGCTCAGAAGTAGTTACCGGGTGTGAAGTTGTATTTATGTTTGTTGTGCCGTATGCATGCGCTCAATGTATATATTCAGCTGATGCTAGTGGTATGCGTAATGTATCTACATGTGTGTATAATAAACTTGCCCGAAGGGCCGGAAGTGTGATGGTGGCGTGAGAAATTAAGACTATTTTCGTAGCACATGTATTAGGCGGTACCCAGCGCCACCTTGCCTAGCTGAAAGTTATATGCAGCATATGAAACTGATATGACATACCAGACCAAAAAATGGTATGCAACATATGAAACTAATATGAAATACGCAATAGGTTCTGATATAAAAATGTGTCCAGTAAATACATCATAAATAAATTCATAAATAAATTCATATGGCACTTTTAGGTAGGGCAGCAGCATCTGCCAAACCGTTCATAAGGTGACTAGGAAAAAGATTATCGCCTTGACGTCCCGGAGGGGGACCACCAAAAGGACTATTACAAACTTCTTGACGCTAATTGAAATTTCCATTAAGAAATTACTTACACTCGGCAGCAACGCAAAACACACCATGTCTTTTTTTTCGGATTACTGATCTCCACGTGCTTATTACCTCCCATTTATGGTTTGGTTGGACGTGCACAGTTGAAACTCACGCTGGGGGCGAGGCAACAGAAAGACCCCTTATTTTGCTCAACATAATCGGCAAACCAAAAAAAAAAAAAATAGCTTGCAGTAACACACGATGCCCCCCATGAACAAAACGCACTCAATTCGAGCTGAAGTCCTTGTTCACCCAAAAGCCTTGCGCCTTGTTATCTAAGCGACAGATAGTGTCGTAAAAGTGAGCTTTGGTAGCGGATCGTATGGCAGCTGTGTGCTCTGGAGCTAAACTTAAACCTGAACAACCTTGCAGAATGAGTAGGCTTTATCACCATTGTAAAACACTTATATATTATCAGTGTCGGTATATTTAGAGGTATTAGGCAGATATTCCTTAAAGCCATCCCCACTTAGGACGGCGCACTGCGGCTTTCAACATATCGTAATGTCGTTTTTTTCACAGATTCCATGCGAGAAAGAGTGCCACCTGGCAGAACACGAAAAAAACAACAGGGCCTCGAGACAACTGAGAACGCTATGTGCCGTCAACGACTACGACAGTCATTTT
Organism: Ixodes scapularis; assembly: GCF_016920785.2. Lineage (NCBI taxonomy): Eukaryota > Metazoa > Arthropoda > Arachnida > Ixodida > Ixodidae > Ixodes > Ixodes scapularis. Next base: position 48,771,259 of record NW_024609838.1, on the reverse strand, counting down.
AGAAAGAAAACCTCACGGGATAGAAAGAACGGATTCCACACAGACTTGCGCGAAGCCTTAGTCGCAGCTAATATTTCTTGGGCGAAAGTAGAAAACCAAGTTTTCACAAACTTTTTACAAAAATATTTTAGTCATACCATAATGCCGTAGTCGACTCTGCGCAAGAACTACCTGCGGTCTTTGTATGAGAAAACAGTGAAGAAAATGAAAGATTAACTTAGATACTTGTGTATTGGGGTCTCCGTAGACGAAAGGGCAGATGCAACTGGACACTTTGTCGCGCACCTCGTAGCTGGGAAGCTTGTAGCAGGCGAGAGAACCACGCCTTTTCTTGAGTGCTTTAAGGCGCTATGGAGAGAACAGATGCGAAGACCGTGGCGTACTTTGACTTCGCGTCCTTGAAGTTGCTATACCCTACTGGATTGGAAGACAGCAGAGTGTTGTTACTTTACACGGATGCGGCGGCTCATATGCACAAAGCTGCACTCCTCCTGAAGGAATTCTACCCGCGGATGTTGCACGTCACCTGCCTCAGCCAGGGCAGTCACCGCATTTGAAAAACAACTAAGAAAACACTTCAAGCATGTAGACAATCTCTTTCCTGCTGTAAAAGCTATGTTTTTAAGTCACCGTTTTGTGTTTCTGCATTTAAGGAACAGCTACCAGAGGTACCTCTTTCACCAGGACCCATCGTGACGCGACGGAGAAACCTTGCTTAAGGCTGTAGAGCGTTGAAGTACTTACTTTACAGGTGTGAGATGGTGATTAACGGGTTTCCAGCAGACGATAGTGTGTCAGTCAGAAAGGCTCAGTATGCCCCGCGGGAGGACACTCTCGAGGGTGACCTGGCGTACTTGTTCTCCAATTTCACGTTTCTGGCGGGCACAATCAAGAGCCTCGAAAGTGCTGGCGAAACTCTGGCTCAGAACATCGGGCCCATTTCGAAAGTACAAGAACTAGTCGACGCCGTCCCCGCAGGCCCCGCTGCTGTACAAGTTCGTTCAAAGCTTCAGTGCGTCTTGAGCAAACAAAGTGGGTTTTCTGTACTCAAAGAAGTCTCGAAGGTTCTCACCGGGGAACACTCCAGGGCACCTTAGGGTGTTGCAGCATTAAATATGCCTCACTGCAGATACGTCTCACTCACATCAGTTGACGTGAAAAGCTCTTTTTCAGCCTACAAACTGGTTCTAAGCGACAAGAGGCAGAAGTTGGAATCCAAGAATCTTGAGATAGTGCTTGTTTGCTATTGTTTTCATAATTGTTCACATTGTTTCTTGTTGTACTGTGTACAGCATGGAACAGCTTAGTACCCGTGTGGGCTTGGGTTGACTTTGTTCTATTGAATGCTGTATAAATTAAATTATAATTCATAATGCACCACTTTATTTTGTATTTCTCTGAATTTTCGGAGGCCCTCCATGCTTTCAAAAGCACTTTGTGAAGAAAAACTGATTGTGCCTATAAATGCGTGACGAAGTTTTTAGTTCATTTGATAGGCGCCTAAAACTGGCTTTTTAGTGCCTAAACATCCGGCCTCTAAACATCACATCTATAAGACTGCTATATTTGAGGTAGTTAAATACTTATTCTTCAAATCAAATGCAGATATGGTTTTATATAAAGTAGCTTAAAAATGAGTATATAAACAAATTAAGCAGATATGGCTAAAAATACACAAAATGGCCATATATTTACCTGTAATGTGAATCTAGCCTTATCTGCCCAATTCCTATATATCCATATGTGGGTTTTTTAATTAGGGTTCATCCATGGTATGTCTGTAAGGGAAGGTACGCTAAGCATGTTAAGTCAGGTAAAAATGATACCGAAATCGCTGATGTCGCTACGACAATTCTCGATGAAATACGGTAGCCTTTAGCGCAGAAATTTCAACTAAACGAAGGATAAAAATGTCAACCCCGCAAAGACACGCAAACTGCTATGTTTGCAAAGCCGGTCTTTTCTCCCGGATGTTGGCGGTTCCGGATGCATTCCACCACATCTTCCGTCGATCGCCACCTGCATATCGTTGCATTTGGAGAGCCAAACTTTCCTTCAAATGTCGGCTGTTTCTCACCGTCGCTGCGTATTAAAGTTGTAAAAGGAGGATTTATTATTTCATTAAAACCTAGTTTGGATTATAGCGTTAAGAAGCAATTGATTATACTTTAACTGCACAGACACATTTTCCAGCCAGTTATTGCAACCTTGTTCGAAGTGAAGCATGCCTCTACTTGAAAAAAAAGTGCATTCGTGTTGTCACTTGCCTATCCGGAAAGAGTTACAACTCTTCCTGGAGAGGAGGCCCGTTTTATGTCCATGCTTTTTCTGCCGACCCAAGGATCGCGAAGTTATACGTCTCCGACGCGCAGAAAGACAATTTATAGCAAAGCAAGTGGAGTGTGCCTTGTTCAGTGCATTTACGAATGACGCGAAAGACGACAAGGTATGGCTTATAAAGATGATGGGCATTAAATGCATGCCAGAAATGAAGCAAGATGCTGTGCCAATTATTTTGCCTGCAAAACAAAGCAAGCTCAGCCTACTTCCGCTCCATTTGCAGAGAAGACGGACAGAGGTAAGCCGCATTTGTTTTTACTTCGACAGTGTGATTTCAAAAAAGATCGACCAAAGGGTGGCTGCTCGACATTCTTAGATCAACTGATATTTTTAAAAGTTATTGTCTAGTGTCCGGTATGAAACAATACACATACAGTCCTAACAAAAAAAGTTGGGAATATGAAAAGTCGTCAGGCACGAAAAGGTGGACAGCTGCAATAATACGCACTGATGGCGGGGGCACGTTTGAAAGTGAATAATAAAACTATAAAATTAGCAACACTATAATACTTCTTAGAAAGAAACTATCGGTACAGCTTGCTTGTTATATATAATAATAATATTTATTTACAATATATTTTGCTTTTTAAACATTTCCAAACCTGCGTGCTCTAACGACAAATAGCAAATTTTGAGGCCTTTATCTCAAGAAATAATTTAAACACTATCATTAACTTTTCAAACACTATTCTACTTATGGATGGCTAATATTTAATATATATTTCAGATTAAACAGCGATACTGTAGTTGTGATGCACTTAGGGAAACATGAGGGAAAGTCAAACAAAAAATATTTAATGCAAAAAAACCTTAGATTTTTTTAGTTGGATACCCTGTCATACATTATTTAGGCAAACATTTTTATTAAAACATGTTGCATTGTTTAAATAGGAACAACGACACAACTCACTGAGCTAGGGTCTGCTTTCAAAGCTTAGACTTAGCAGTGCACTATATGAGAAATGGCTCTGAGTTCCAGTTTCATAAAACTTACACAAATCTTTTATATATTTGTATTCAGATGAGGTCATTGCCAACTAGAACAATCGGTGAAACAGTAAAAGTGAGGAGAAACTATATACAGCATTTTACATACAACGTACAAAGGTGTATCATGTTAGAGACTAGTGATTCGCGAAAAGTTGATGCAGTGGGAAGTTTTATTTCACAGTATATTTACATTTCGAATAAAAGAAATAACTTTACTTCACACAGAAAGATAAAGATAATATTATAAAATTGTTCAGGTTGGCTATGTATTTCCGGGTACAAAGAATTTCAGGTTAATGATGCCAGCGCGCCTCTAGTGGATCGTGGCAAAGCCGAGATATTTCGCCCTGCGTGACGATAACGTTTCGTGATTTTGGTATGGTGATAAGATAAGGATTATAAGCAATCGCCGAGTAAAGCTGTAGGTTATATACCCCGCGAAGAAGACTGATAAATAAGATGTCACTGCATTAAAAATGAACAGTACTTGGGGAATCGAATTCGGCAATTTACGCTAAGGCTTTCATCGCTGTACCCATCTCATAAAGTTTCTTCTAGACAGATCCGACTCTCCGTGCTACATATATGTCACAGGTTCCTAAGGTTGATGCATTGCACATACGCCACGCGTGCCAAGACTGAATGACAAGAAAGACCTGCACCGTCAACCACTTTTTTTTTGTTGTGGGCGATACCGAACGACCTCATTTTCATCCAGATACACAAGATGCACGCCTTTTGGTTTCTTGAATAGAACGCTCACCATCGTCGTGGCCATCTGAATTTCGTTTGTTGAACGTTCTCTCAGGTTGTTCAACGTGGCCTGGTGCTCCACAAGTCCGCCCACCTCGTCGCATGCAGTTTTTCGCGTGCCGATGCTGAAAATAACTACTGGGCTTATTGACAATCTTTCTATGCAAATTGGTCAAGCTGGTAGGGATTCTTGAGATGACTGGCGGCTCCGTCTCCTACGTACGTCATGTGCGTATAAACGGCAACGTTGTCTTCGACCCACTCTCGCTTTTTCTAGAGCCAAGCACGTGTGCGCGGCATCGTCACACAGGTCCTAACGGATGATATCGAAGATGTTAGTAGATTTTCTTGTCGTCTCTACACGTGTAAATATCGTAACTTTATTGTGTGTGGTATGCTTGAACTGAACTCCATCGGGAAGCATGATGGTTGTTTTCAGCAAAGTCAAATTGAAAGGCAGCTTTCGTGTTGCAATCATTGCTTTTCATCGTAGATAGCTTTACTTCGTGTTTGTCAGATATGGTTGTGAAATATCCAACTTTTACCGTTACTTGAACGACTTTTAGGAAATTCTCAGGATCCAATATCTTTTCACAAAGTCGCAGGACTCCCACGTTGTGAGCTCATTATCTTCATCCTCTAGGATATGAAGTTCCTTGAGTTTAAAAGACTGGCCATTTGGGCAGTGATCACATTCTCCTTAAAGGATTTGTGCAACAATTTCAGTGCTTTGCTTTATAATTTCACAGTTGGTGTCTCAACCTCTCGGACGTAAAAAAGAAAAAAAAAAACGCTTTTGTCTGCATATCCTAGTTTTTATGTTAAAAATTGACAAGACTAGAGTTTTTGGCACCTCTCGACGATTTCACCGTCTTCCGAGTCACGTGCACTGTCATGTGCCGAAGGGACACGCGAGGTTCCGGTGAAGCTCTCTCTCTAGAGCCATCAGAGTGCAGTGGGAACTTACCCGCTCGCGACCACGTGACCACGTTCTTGGGCAGCGCGATCAACATTGTGAAAAGAGGAAAGTCTCGTACGGGTCCGGCCATCCCCGTCCTTCTCTACACCCGTCCCCTCCGGCTTCTGGCGGCTGTTCGCTGTAACAGTTAGAGCTGACGGTATTGTTGACCTCGGGTAGATGATGCCACTAAAACTTGTTCTTATAGAAGTTTTGTTGTAGATACCAGGTTTTCGACGCATTTATATTTATGTTGGAACGACAAGATTTATAGAAAAATTAACTTTGATTGAGCCGGTATTTGCACAATTTCCTTTCTTTTTACAAGTCCCCCATTCACGTCACGCCGGGTTCTTCTCATGACCGCCGCTCGTGGCTGCAGGTCGGGAAATATTCTAAATTTTGCCTCGCATAATCGACCTGATATTAGGTCGAACAGAAATGCTGAGTTAATTTCAAAAGTATTGAATGTTCAGCTCGTAACGTTGTTTAGAGCGTAAATACAAAGATCCTATTCAGCGCCGCTCACACAAACGCCCACTTCCTGGTGTGGAATACATTTGACCAATCTAGGGCGCAAAGAATAAAATTTTGTCAGGACACCCTACCGAAAATACGGTATGAAATTTAACATCGTAACATTCAAACTGGATTATCGAGCCGGGAATCTTACCGTAAAATATGCATACCGTGACCAAAAAAGCGTAGCCAATGCATACCGTAATCTGAACTGGATTACTCAATAGCGTAAAATGAACCGTGTCCAAACCATCTGGCCGGTGCATACCATAATCTGGACTGGATTACTGTATACCGTAAAATAAACGTGTTCAAACCGTTCGGCCGGTGCAAACCATAATCCGAACAGGATTACTGAATACTTTACAATGAACCGTGTTGCCCTGCTCAAGAAATCAAAAAACCCATATAGTTTTCATACAGGTTGACTCGCTTGGGTTATATGATGTTATGAACATACGAAGCCAGTGTGCAAACAGGTCGTACTACATGTGAAGGGTTCGCAAACAGCAGCACCCGACCTGATACGGGTCTACCTGTTATGCGGGTTCACTCATGCCGCAGGCCCACCCGTAAACTCCTGTTCGGAAAAAGGTGAGCTAGCAACCCCCGATCTGCCCTTCGTATTCCCGAGGCGCTCCACTGAAATAAATTCCCGACACGGTTCCTGAAAAGATCATGCAAAAGAAACTAACAAAATGACTCGAAAGCAGGTACAGTTGACGTAACATATATATTACACGCATGACAAAGCAAATAACGCAGCACCGTCATGACATCAACAGAAAAACTGAGTTAGGTCCCAAAAGTAGCCTAAAACTGCAGCTTCCTGTCGATATCTTGAAGATGCTCCGGAATGTACTTGATCATGAGACTCCTTCGTTGCCTAGGCGACATATCAAAGGGTGCTTGCCCGATGTACATGTCGAAGGCATCTGAAAATGAAAAGAATGTGGAAATTATTCATATGCACCACTGATAAGTCAAACCTTTTTTATATTTAACTCGCGAAAAACCGTCTACCAGTTTGATATAGCGGGCATTTTTATAAGAAATGTTTAATGAATTTTACATCAAACAAGCACGCCACATTTAGAAAAGTTGTTTACTCTTGAAGTAGCGTTTGTACGTCATGAGGGACGTTCTGCGCGGCTATTCAGTGGCCGCTTCTTTGTTTTTCAAGGTCCCACCGGCTCACCCTCTCCCCTCTTCCTACGCAAAGGAGAGTACATTTTTTTCTTCTGCGCGGTTTACGCGGTTGCCCAAAGAAAAAAAAAAGCCAGCTTTCTCTGCTAGCTTGCTTCCCCTCAACGTGATGCCGCGTTGGGGGAAAGGCAGCTAGCAGAGCAAAACGGCGCTCTTGGCAGTTTGATCTATTGGGAGATACTGGAGTTTTCGTTGAATGTAACCCCATTTTCCGCTATGCATTTTTATTAAAGCTACTCGTATGTTTACAAATAGTTCAATACAAGGTATAGTTTAAATTATTCGGGTTTGACTGTTGCCCTATATAGAAAAAAACACATTGCAATCACATGTTAATTTGTTTAAATAATGTAGTTATTAAGGTGCAACTGAGAACAATTAGCAATGATCTCAATGACATGCCAACCCAAAATAAGTCAGCCAAAATATTTGCCACCTTAAATCTGACCACCTTCTAAATGTCAACTCTGTATCGAAATCAACAGAGGTAGCCTGCTCAAGGCTACACTTAAATAATTAACAAAAATTAAATAAAATTAAATAAAATTGACAAGCGCTCCAGCAATTTCAACTTGTGGCAAAACGAAAGCCCCCAAACCAGCCTATTCCAACATGTTTCCACTATTAAGCCTATGGTATTGTCAGACTAACACACACTGACCATTATATACCCCTGCGTTCTTGAAATGACGATGAGCCAATGGTACTTACAGAACAAAAGTAACCAGTATAAGCTCGTGTTTATCCAACATTGGCAAGCCAATACTAAACACATGCCAACAGTGTCCATTTCATGATAGTCCCCATCAAATACTGGAATACCAATGGCACGGACAGGCCAACGGTTCACCATTTTATTCCAGTGTTCATCCAATGTTAGCAAGCCAAGGAAACTCAAAATCAAACATTGTCCGGTTTGTTTCAGTATTCATCAAAAATTGGCAAGCCAATGGAACTGACCGGCCAGGATTGCCCATTTTATACCAGTGTTCATCCAATATTTGCTAGCCAATGGAACTGACAGGCCAACATTGGCCATTTTATGCCAGTGTGAATCCAATGTTCGCAAGCCAATGGAACTGTTATGCCAACATTGCCCATGTTTTGCCAGTGTTCATCTAATATTCGGAAGCGAATGGAACTGACAGGCCAAGATGGCCTATTTTATACCAATGTGCTTCTAATATCGGTTGGTCAGTGGAGAAGCTGGGCCATCACTGAAGGTTCTACATAATGCCATAGACAATATTAGGAGCAGATTGGCTAAAGTGGACCAGATACCACTGTATTTTGTATTGCTTCAAGTGTTCATACTCTCTTCTGCGTGCAATATTTCTTGCATATATCTAGTATTTGTGTCTTTATTTCGCCTTTTCCGATGGGAGGGCCGACGGAAAACACGCCGCTTTGCGCATCGTACACCGGGTGAGTACTACCTTTGCTACCGATTCCTATCACGCTGTTAGCTGTTCATTTTGGTTTATTTGACCCGCCTGCAGTCCAGAGGAGCAGTTTATGAATACCCGCGCACATGTCATAGGGGTAGGCAGAGCTCTGAATCAACAATCACGACGCAAGAGCCGAGTGCGCTGTGATTTGGCCGCCCGCGCTCGGTCCGTATGCTTTCGAGTGCCGCTTAACTTGACTAAGACACAGCACGCTGCTTTGCCGTCGCAAATCATTTGTCCCAATGCCTGCGAAACCGTAACACCGTTCGGCATATCCAACGCTGCGGCGCCTGACAACTGCACGCCGCGGCGCGAGCCCCTAGCAAGCGCCGGCTGTTCAACGTTGCGGCTTGTATGCGCTTTTGGCATGCATTCATGATCAGTCTCCTCGGCGGTTGTCAGTTGCTGGCATCTTAACTCGAGCATCAGCTGGCATCTTGACTCGAGAAATAAAATTATCGAAGGATCTACGAGTTTCAAGGTGACTGCCTGGGTGACAGGATATATCTGCACTTAAAAAGGGTGTTTGCAACTGACAACCTCTTAGCAGATGGATTAAGAAGGCATACCATAAGCGCATACAAGCCGCGACGTTGGACCACTGGCGCTTGCGAAGGGCTTACGCCGCTGCGCACAGTTTGTCAGTCACCGCAGCGTTGGATATGCCGAACGGTGTTACGGTTTTGCAGGCATTCGGACAAATGATTTCCGGCAACACACATCTTCACTTGAAAAAAGGGCGTTGGCAACTGACAACCGCTTAGCAGATAGATTACGAAGGCATGCCATAGGCGCTTTCAAGCCGCGACATTGAGCCGTCGGCGTTTGTGAAGGGATCGTGCCGCAGCGCGCAGTTGTCAGGCGGCGCAGCGTTGCATATGCCTCAGCTTCGGAAACATTCGAACAAATGGGTCGCGGCGACAAAGCGGCGTGCTGTACCTTGGTCAAGTAAGCAGCACTCGGAGGCACACGCCACAGCGCAGTCAATGGGGTGAGCGCAAGCGGCACAATCAGAGCGCACTGGGCTCTCGCGTCGCGATTGTTGATTCAGAGCTCTGCCTACCCCTATGACATGTGCGCGGGTGTTCATAAACGACTCCTCTCGACTGCACGCGAATCCTATAAACCAAAATGAACAGCTAACAGCACGATAAGAATCGGTAGCAACGGTAATACTCACACGGGAAACGACGCGCGAAGCGGCGTGTTGTCCGTCGGCACTCCCGTCGAAAAAGGCGAAATAAGGACACAAGTACTATATATACAAAAGAAATATTGCACGCAGAAGAGAACAGAAACACTTAGAAGCAACAAAAAAATACACTGGAATAGATAAAAATAGCTAATAGATTCGAAAAACATAAAATTGATTGATTGATTGATTTGAGTTTTATGCCGCGAGAGCTACCAGGGCCAAAATGCGCCAAGTGCATAAACTATTGCAGAAACAAGGGTTGAAGAAACAGAGCTATAGAAGCTGATGATTTTATAAGACTATGAACATGAATCGTGTATTACATAAACATGAGTTCTGGGTGTAAAAAATTGCTATGTCTAAGAATTTTAAGATTACACACTGACCATAATCTACAACATTTTAAGATATCTACAATGGGAGTGATATATTTTATGAATAAAAGTTACAACCGGTGTATGTAGCCAGTTACTTCAAGAAATTCTAAAACCCGTCGAAAAGGGACTAGAGGTTTATCGCCAAGAAGGAAGACTGGGTGAAACGGGAGATGACATCGAAAAAGTTCTGGAAAACATGCCCGTCGCTTTTCATGTAGGTGCCTGCAATTCCACAAGATATGTAATACAGTCACTACTTTGCCGCAGTGCTCACACTGTGGAGCATCTTCACCACAAAGCAAATGCAGATGTGTCAAGCGCGAGTGGCCAATCCTCAATCGGGACATCAAAACTTCATGGAAACGATTCTTGTGATGGGAGATCTCCCACACCTCCAATCAAGGTTTGATAAAGTGTAGTTTATCGGCAATTTCCCTATCCCATTCTGACTGCCATACCTTAGTAGGAGTCAGCGACAGGGCTCGAGAGCGAAAACTAAAAGAACTTGCATCCGCAGATAACAACAAAGGAAAGAGCCGAAGCTGAAGGGGCGGATCCACCAACAGCGAAGTCACCGGAGGAACGCTGCCACATCGGACCGTCCAGGACAACCGCCACCAGAGCAGCGACTAGAGCGACACCAGGACATCATAAAGAGGAGCGCCCGACGACAGCTGCCAGTCAGCGACAGGGCTCGAGAGCGAAAACTAAAAGAACTTGCATCCGCAGATAACAACAAAGGAAGGAGCCGAAGCTGAAGGGGCGGATCCACCAACAGCGAAGTCACCGGAGGAACGCTGCCACATCGGACCGTCCAGGACAACCGCCACCAGAGCAGCGACTAGAGCGACACCAGGACATCATAAAGAGGAGCGCCCGACGACAGCTGCCAGTCAGCGACAGGGCTCGAGAGCGAAAACTAAAAGAACTTGCATCCGCAGGTGGGAGGATTTTCATTTCCTACTAAATTCAGAGCTAATCCCTGTCGCTGACTGACTGACTGGCCGTTGCGAGTGTTCACGAATATGGCTAGAGCAAACGATCTTGATGAAAGGTGTTTAAGCTGTAAAAAAAGTATTGAAGATAACGAGAAAGAGAGTGTGTTAAAATGTTGCGAGTGTCACTTTTGTTATCACCTTGGCGCTTGCTCGGGTACTAGCGAAAGCACCTTTCGCGGAAAAAAAACGGGATGCAAAGAAACCTGGAAATGTCAAACTTGTCGGGGAGCGAAAGTGAGAACTAGGAGCAATACGGATGATACCACAAACATACAAAAACAACTGACAGAAATGACAAGGATGTTGGCAGTACTCACGCCGCTGAAACAACAAGTAGATGAGTTGATGACTGTAAAACAAACAGTGCTAGACATTGAAAAATCAATGCAGACTATGTCGGACAAGTACGACGAGGTGTTAAAGAAAATGACGGAACAAGACACCGAAGTTAAAGAGCTGAAGAAAAGAATCACCGTGCTCGAAAAGGAGAAGGCAACTGACGAAACGTCACAACTAAGGAAAGATTTAAACAGGCTGGAGCAGTACGGAAGAATGAACAATCTAGAAGTACATGGGTTAGTGCAAACCCAGGATGAAAACTTGCTCGAAAAGCTGAATCAAATTGCTGACAAAATAGAGGTGCCTAGATTAAAAGTTGATAGCGTCGAAGCGGTGCACCGGGTTCCAAACAAAGGCAGCAAAACGCCCATGGTGATAGTGCGATTTATCAATCGTAACGATAGGAACGTGTGGCTAAGAAACAAGAGCAAGTTGAGGGGTGGCGATGATACCGGCACTATTTTTATCCAAGAAAACATGACTGCACAAAACAGAAAGACGTTTTTTGACGCAAGAGCGAAGGCAAAAAGCATGGGGTACAAGTTTATTTGGCACAAAGAAGGTTGTACGTATGTGCGAAAAGAAGAAGGCGCACCAACTATCCGGATTGAGAACGAAGGGGACCAGGTAAAAATAAAGTAAGTGCAATGTAAATGCAGCCGCTACAGTCGATGGGTGACATGGAAAGAAAACAAACGATTTCATCACTCAAGGAATGGTGGAAAGAGATTTCACCAGGAGCAAACGAAACCAGTTTCATTTTGTTACATGTAAATATACGGAGCTTGAAGAAACACTACAGTGAAATGAACCTACTTCTTGATCCATTCATGAACTCTATTGATTGCTTAGTCATATCTGAAACGAACATAACGGACTGCGACGAAGCATTATTCCAAAATAAAAGTTTTGAAACGATTACAAATAACAGAAAGAACAAGCGAGGAGGTGGAATCATGGTTATGGTCAGTAAAAAGTGGAATATAAAGAATAGTAAAAAAATAACTTTTTCGAGGGCAGAAGCAGTACAAATAGATATTGAGAATGAAAAGGAACAGATACAAATTCTGGCAGTATATATTGCACCTCAAGGAAATATAGCAGAATTCATTGACGATATCGATAACTGGATAAAGGTAGAGAATTCGAAAAATTTAATAATTACTGGAGATATAAATATTGATATAACTAAGCAAAGTAATCTAGTAGACAAGTACCTAAATTGCTTGGCTTAACATGGACTTCAATCAATGATTAAAGATATTACGAGAGAAGAAATTTTGGGTTTGCAATTGACAAGATCATGTATTGACCATATTTGCATTAGGAGCAAAAAATACTGTAAAGCTCACGTCATTGCTGAAAAATTAGCCGACCACTACTTTGTGGGAATAGCAATTCCAGAATTGGGTATTCCTGAAAGCGAAAGGGACCAAGTAACTACATATATCAACAACACAAAAGTAGATAAATACGTGAGAGAGATAAACTGGGAAAGCATAGACAATGAAGAAGACCCCGAAATTATATACAATAAAATAAAAAATGCGTTTACGGATATATATAAAAAGTCGTCTGAACAGGTCACCGTAAAGAAAAGGAAAACGGGGAACCAATGGGTGACAAAAGAAATAGATCAACTAATCAGGAAAAAAAACAAAGCGTGGCGACTACTTAAAAGCAGTCCAGAAAGCAGCCAACGCAAGGAAGAGTACAGATCCATAAGAAATAAAGTGACATCAATAATAAAAAAGGAGAAAAGAAACTATTTCTGGAAAAAGTTTGAACACACCAAGGATCCAACTCAATGTTGGTCTGTAATTAATCAAGTAGTGGGTAGAAACACTGGACTGTCAATAGATCAAACAATCAAAAAGAACTTTGGAACATACTGCAATGATGAGAAAATAGCAAATGATTTTAATAACGAATTTATACAATCAATAGAATTGCTTTGCAATCATGGATACCAAAAGGAAACGGAAAATAGAGCTAGAATCGGAAACTCAATGTATCTCCCTGAAATGACCGAGGAAGATCTAATAGAAATAGTAAGTAACATGAAAACAAACAAAGCAGTTGGAATCGACTCGATCAGACCGCGCGACATCAAAGAAAATGTAAATATAATTAAGACAGTATTGCTAGCATTGTATAATAAGAGCTTGGCCGTCGGGAAGGTACCAAGTGGTTTAAAAACAGCTGTGGTAAGACCGATTTACAAGAAAGGAGATAAAAAAACTCTTCTTAACTATAGGCCTGTCTGTATTCTTCCAGTCCTTAATTACATAATGGAAAAATATGTCCATAATGCGTTAAATGGCTTCAATAATAAATATAACCTATTAACAAAAACGCAATATGGTTTCAAGACAAATTCAAGTACAATCACTCTACTAGAAGACTTTAGTGATTTCGTAAATAAGAAACTAGACGAAGGGAATTATGTGCTAGCACTGTTTATAGATTTTTCTCGGGCATTTGAAACAGTAAGGCATGAAACACTAATAGACATACTATTCTCTTTAGGTGTCAGAGGCCAACTATTAGACTGGTTCAAGGACTACCTTTCTGGTCGGACTCAGGTTGTCAAGATAGCAAGTAGCTTCAGTGAAAAGAGACTAGTAAAACAGGGAGTGCCTCAAGGGACTGTATTGGGACCTATATTGTTTAATATATATATTAACGATATTGTGAATGTTCATTTAAATAGCGTGTTGTTTCAGTTTGCAGACGACACCGTTATTCTGTATGCAGATAAAGATTATACGACAGCCGAAAATAAAATTCAAGAGGATGTTTACAAATTGGTTAAGTGGTACAAAGAAAATCAAATTATAATTAACACTAAGAAAACAGAGTTGATGTGTTTTAGAAGTCCACAAAGACGAACTTAAATGGAAGGGAATATAAAGATACATAGTGACTCATGTAAAAATTGTAATTGTGAACCCCTGAAACTAACTACGAGTGTGAAATACCTAGGACTATACATTGACGAGCATCTCAAATGGAATCAACATGTGGAACACATCTGTAAACGACTTAGATCAGTTGCAGCCCAATTATACCACCTAAGATCGTGTTTACCTCAACCAATATTAAAGATGATATATCATAGCTTAGGAAAATCAGTCTTAGTATATGGAATTACTATATGCGGGCACTGTGCAAAGTATTTACAAGATAAAATAAATTCTATCTTAAATAAAGTAGTAAAAAACTTGTATGTACATGAAAATAGACCTTTACATTACATGTATCAACAGTTGGATATTCAAAAACTTAGTGACTTACTGGAATTAAATATTATAATTCAACATCAGTTCAGCGATAAATATAAAACAAAGTATATCCCGATAAGAAACCTAAGGCCTAAAAATTTATTCCAAGAACCAAAGGTTAAGACGAAATATGGAAAAGCAGTCAGAGCATCATATGTACCTAGAGTGTTCAATGAGCTACCACCAAGAATAATAGAAATTACAAAAATAAGCGAGTTAAAACGTGAGTTAAAACAATGGTTTATTAACAGAAAAGAGCTGTAATAAGCAGAAGAGAAGTCTACCAGGGGTTGGAATCTAAATTGTGTAGTATTGTGTGTGTTATTTTGTAGAGAATTATGGAGTAAAGGTGTATATATGTCTTGTTTTCATTTTTTTTTGTTTTGTTTGCAAGGAACTGAACAAGTGTAAAAAAGGGGTTTGTTATAAGTGACTAGAGCTCTGTCGCTGCCCTACGCACAAGCCGCTTAGGCTTATGTGGGGTATGAATCTCGGTAAAATTGTATGTGGAAAAGATGAAATAAAGAAAGATTATTATTATTATTATTATATGGCAGTTTAAGGGATATTTTAAGGCTGCGGTCCCATGGCGGCCATGACATATGATGCTTTCCGCACGTTTTCGAAATGCGATTGTGGCGTGTTCAAGCTTTCTAAAATTATGTGTTATATATCATCTTGTCCTGTACAACATTATCTTTCCTCTGATGTAGGATTTGTTTTCCTAGTGCGAAACGCTAATTCAGTGGGCACCCGCGAACATTGGCCTTTTCGGCAAAACATGGTTTCGTAGTACAGTGGTACAGGGTGCACAATTGGAGCAATTTATTTCCAATTTTAGAATGTTATAGAAGAAGAGCGCGTTCATTGTCATTAGAGGCCCTTTTTTCGTTTTTCATTTTATTTTGACAGATATTTACTTTAAAAAATGTACCTCGCGGAAGCACATTCAGTCGCGGATTTTTGGCCGCCTACTCGGTCATTTTATTTGAAACTTTTTACATGTGTTTGCAACTATGATAGAAAGAGCTACGCTAAATTTCATTGTAATATGGCCTAAACTTTTTTCGGAATGATCACGTGAAAAGTGACAAAAACAGTTTTTTTTGGCAAACTTCATTTGGTAGTACAGTGGTACAGCGCTTAGGGATTGGCACATTTGAATAAAATTGTAGACCTTCAAAGAAAAACATATTCTGCTTTGTCATTAGAGGCCCTTTTTCTAAATTTCACCTTTGAGTTTCCATAAAAAAAGCTTGAATATAGGCGAAATCACGAATTTGTTGATAGTCAAAACCGAGTATTTTGACCCTTTTTGGCAGACATTTAGGCCGATATTTTTAGTATTAAATGGAGATTACTGTTCCAGGTCCTGATTATTAGCCCACATTTTCACTAATCGAGCCTATTTATTAAAAAAAATCATAAAACATACAGAAAACACAAATTGGATGTCTGATTGCGCCCTCTATGTGGAGTTGGCTGAAATGTGACTACGCGAGGTTCAGGAAACTGCCGAGGATGGCGCTGATTCCAGCTGTGGTTGCCAGCTTCGGAAACTGGTTGTACACTTGGCGTCTTCCGTTGCTTGCAAAATAACGTGCTGGAAAACTTGGTCGAAACTTGTGTGGTCCTTTATAACACGGTACTTTCTGCTAATGTAGCTTTTAGGAAGAATTTCAGTCGCTTTCATATCGTCAATCGATTTTTTTTTATGCGAGGCTCCATCGGTTCAGTTTGCTGAATAAATTGTTCACGCAATCGATATCGAAGTTTCAAATTACCGAAATGCCAAAATCGCCAGTTCCGCGTAGATATATATATGGGTGGTTTCATCTCAAATCGTGCAGGCAAAAAGGGTCGAATTTTTAATTTCGATGAAAAAAATATATGTTATGGCGCCACTTCTAAAACCGCAGTCGACACAAACCGCAAGTTCGTCGGATTTTTTGTTCTCGACTTATAAATTTTTAAAGAGGCCGCGGCGAAAAGCAGTGTTTTTCACACCCGTCGTGGGTCGGATGTTTCGCTTGATCTCCCGCCATGGATTTTTAGTCCACATTATATTATCTTTTTTGAAGCACTCTGTGGACACATTTAAAAGGCTCCAATGCCATGAAATAATTTTAGGCCTTCTGCTTTTTTTCTGTAGAAATGTCAAAAACGCCTCCTCGGTCAATTGTTGACGAACTTTGACAATTAATTACTGGCGATCTACTTGGGTTACACCGATATTTTTTATGTCCATAGAGAGCCCAAAACACGCTCTTTATATTTATTATAAAATGCTTTGGCTGTATAAAATATCCTTTGCGGTACCTTTACGTTAATATTATGCAAAAACCAAAAAGTACCATTTTTGAAATTGATTTTCTCAAAAAACCCATTTTTTATTTTTTTTATTTTTTGTTCAAATGTAGATATGATAGTTTTCTACACGAAAATCAAGCCTAGAAAGTGTATATTTTGTTTGCATGTTTTATATTTAGGCCTCAATATCGGAAAAAGACGTCTTTGTTTTGCAAGACCTAAGTCAGACATAGCGACCCATGCGTCTCTATGAATTGTGAAAACGTTTTCTTGAATTTTCTTCTGCATTTTGCAATCAATTATATACAGATTTTGTGGTATTGAATATTTATGTATGTTTTGATAAGAGCGGGAACCATGAGATACATATCTAGCCAAATCAGCAGGCCTAGTAGACTTTCAATAACCAAAAGGCACAGACGTTGTATTGTTTCGATTTATAAACCTTTCAAAGTAAACTAGCACGACTAGCTATTAGCTGTCATATTACTAAGACAAAGAAAGTCACCACATCGTCGATATATTATATACAATTCTTTACGAAACCAAACACTGGGGCTTGTTCACCGCACATCGCACAGGTCACCAGGGAATGTCCTTTCACTTCCGTAATACACAAAAGTGGTGACACAGAAACGGTCCGAAACACACAGAGAGATTGTCATGGAGAGGGGTAGGAAATAAAAATAAATAAATAGGAATTAAATTGCCCAACTCCAATCTTAACAAAAATTGCGTTAAAAAAAAAAGTATTTAGGTACGAGCGGTGGCAAGGCGATAGGTCCACGCCTAGTGGAGAGTCAGGCAAAGAAGTCGACGGCACTTAAAGGTAAAGCAAAAAAAAAAAAATCAATAATTTAATAAGGACGGGAAAACTCAGCCGCACATGGCCAGAACAAAAACCACCTCCCCCGGGCATTCCCTAAACGGGACGCAACCAAATGCGTGCGAACACGCTCTCTACATCACCGCCAGGCCGCTACGCCATGACGAAATAAACCCAACACCTGAACAGTGCTAACAAACAGTTAGTAAGAAAACATTGAAAAAATAAATAAATAAAACGTTCAGAAAAAACCGCACCCGAGAAACAAAGTTCAGCGGGGCGAAGAAACACACACGAGTCGGTCCCACGACATTGAAGTCTGGCAGGATGACGGCGTCCGGATGATGCTCGAATCTGTTCCTCCCTCTATTACGCACATCCACGACGGCTGTGCGGAACAGTGGCTGTACGAAAGAAAGTGAAGAATAGATTCGAGCAGGCGATGCGCGAGAAGGTAACCGAGACTATGCTTCAAGCTTCATATCGGGAGAGGAGCTTTCGAGGTAGTTTCTGCAGTTACTCAAACTTTCTCTTTCCCCTTCCCTTTTTCAAAAGAACACGTCAGCCGGCGCTAACGTTTCATCTCGGGAGAAGCCCACTCTTCACAAACGGTTATAGTTGACACGGAGGCTGACTTCGACCCAACTAGTCTCCGGGCAGAATACAAACACAAGTATATTTACCAACACGCTCGTTTTAATGTCAGTCTCCGGGCTTTGCTGTTTCCAAAAGAGATAACCCTTTATAAGGACAGAACGAGCGGGTTGGTGGGGATAATTAAACTTAAACACTCCCTTCTCGTTTTCTTCCTCAAGTTTAATAGATAACCCTTCGGTGCTATCGGATCTCCCCGGAGAGAGAGAGAGAGAGCACGGCCGTTTCAAGGTAAGGATAGGGCGCTCGAAGCTATAGGGCAAACAGGCGGTATCGTTTCACGCATGCACGGATGGCTGGTTTCAAGTTTCCCCACATCCCTAACGAAACCGGCCCGTCTTCGTGTGTGCGTCTGCGGGATTTCTGTCCCGCGCCGCCGGTTTTAGCGCGCACGCGGCGTTGTTTTGGCTGGCAGAACAGTTGTTGACCGTCGAAATTGTATGGCCGTGGTGTCCTCATCCTTTCAAGCAACGATTCCTTTGCTTTCCCTTGTGCAGTGCTCTGACAGACTCCTCCTGGATGGCTGTCACTGTTCGCCGCGTCAACGACAGAATCGTACCATTTCACTCCTCGTGACACAGGGTGCGCTGCTCGCTTTACTGTCACGGGCCGTCCCATCTAACACAACGAGCGCGAAAGGTCGTGGTCATCTGCTGGCTCCGAAAGGGCGGGACGTTCATGCAGGCCAATGAGGGCCCCGAATCAATAAGACGTCTGCCGACTCCTACACGTTAAAAATTTACGACACCTGCTGGTCTGTTAAGAAGTCTTGCTTTCTCTTTTTGGAACTCCTCCGATGTAGCTTGCCGCCTATAATAAAATTTGAATAATCAATAAATATATCAGGGTGGAAATACTGTATTTCATTTTTATGTGGGAACGTTGAAAAAAAGAAAAAAACTATATCCAAGCTTGTGAAGACGCGCAATTCGCCAGTCCATTTCGAGCCGTAAAAACACGTTTTTCTACGATATTGATGCTTGAATGTAGAACATACAAACAAAATATACACTTTCTAGGCTTGATTTTCGGGTAGACAACTATCATATCTACATTTGAACAAAACATAAAAAAAAATAAAAAATGGGTTTTTTGAGAAAATCAATTTCAAAAATGCTACTTTTTGGTTTTTGCATAATATTAACGTAAAGGTACCGCAAAGGATATTTTATACAACCAAGGCATTTTATAATAAATAAAAAAAGCGTGTTTTGGGCTCTCCATGGACATAAAAAATATCGGTGTAACCCAAGTAGATCGCCAGTAATTAATTGTCAAAGTTCGTCAACAATTGACCGAGGAGGCGTTTTTGACATTTTTACAGAAAAAAAGCAAAAGGCCTAAAATTATTTCATGGTATTGGAGCCTTTTAAATGTGTCCACAGAGTGCTTCAAAAAAGATAATATAATGTGGACTGAAAATCCATGGCGAGAGATCAAGCGAAACATCCGACCCGCGACGGGTGTGAAAAACACTGCTTTTCGCCGTGGCCTCTTTAAAAATTCATAAGTCGAGAACAAAAAATCCGACGAACTTGCGGTTTGTGTCGAATGCGGTTTTAGAAACGGTGCCATAACATATATTTTTTTCATCGAAATTAAAAATTCGACCCTTTTTGCCTGCACGATTTGAGATGAAACCACCCATATATATACGGAGCGTGACGCACGTGCTTCTGGTGCGTGTGCACGTACGTGTTTGCTGCGTGGTTCTTCGGTTGCTGCGAGTTTTCGCGTATTTATTGTGCACTGCTTAAGGGGTATTCACACGAGGGAGAAATCCCGGGGATTTCTCCCCGGCACGCGTTCATCACGAGATGAAAACGCGAGGCTTTTGCACATCGCAAAGCGTGACGTTTTCGTCGTGGGATGCGCGTGCCGGGGAGAAATCCCCGGGATTTCTCCCTCGTGTGAATACCCCTTTACCTCCGTCTGCGCACGCCTCTCATCCTTGTAACTACCCCTGCTCTGTTTGCCTAGAGTGAAGTTTGTGTCTGTCTTTTCGTTCGCTGACTAAGCTCGTGTCGGTGTCCTTCCTACTGGCTGGTGTTCGTGTTTGCGTACCGTGTGTGTCGCTTTGATTACTAGGTCCCCTGCTTATGGGGTGGAGCAAGCGGTGGGCGTCGCGCCAGGGGTGGGTCGTGATTGGGGAAACAGCTTAGCAGCCGACGCTGACTTCGGCGCGTTTCTTCTGCGCACGCGCGTACTGTCAATGATATCGCTACTTCGCACCGTGACGATGCGCTGATCTACAGGCCGGTCGGCGCTCGCGTGATATTGTTGAAAATTCTCGAGCGTGTATTTACGTTTCGAAAGCCATAATAGAATTAAAGTGGACATTTGGCCGGCAGCCGGCATACCGTGGCTCTGAAAACAGATTGCTAGGAGTGCCCTCTCATTCGCTGGTTCCACGCTGGGTGCGCGCAGTACGTGCTTCTGGCCTCCCCGGCCGCCCAAATGCGTTTTTCTGATGCTTGTTTTGTTTTCAGTAAACAGACAATAGATTCCTGCTGATATTCTCCTTTATAATCTTCACTCTTGACAACTCTTTAGTGTTGGAAGGAACTTCGTCAAATTTGACGATAATGCATGTGTAAGTACAACTGGAACCTCATAGTTGCAAGAATACTTTTCCTGGATTGTCTGCATTAGAGTGCCTCCATGTGCGCTTCGCGCACATGAAGGCTCCCTAGTCTGCACCTTTCTGATAATATGATCGGTCTCCATAAATTGCACTTCCCCGCTTCGGGAGCACGGCCAGCGGTGGTTCTCTGTCGGTCATCGAACCTCACACACGTGAAGCATTGTCAAAGCTGTGATATACCGGGCGTTTTATTATTATGTTTTTTTTTTTTTTTTTTTTTTTGCTGAAAGAAATTATACTTTTGTTATTCCCGGGGATAACATTATCGGCTGCGGCGGACGTAAAGGAACGAGCGTAAATTGACAGTTAGTGGCCTAATAAACTAAAATTTGCCGTTTGCGAACGCTGGAGAGAGGGGGCGACCTCCTCTCCCCCGTTCGCTCCGCTGAAGTGGAACAGGGTGGGAGGAGCTCCCACTTCGTTCTTGACCTGTCACCGACTACAGTTGCGAATTCCACTTGTCATTTTGGAGCGATGACGAGATAGAGCTGAGTCATGTATTGCGTTCTCTGAGATGAAGAACGCAATGCGCGCGGAGTTGCTCCACGTATGCACCAGTCACCAGTAAAAACGACCTGTCCTCCGAGGAGGTCGAGCGAGACGCCGGCTGACATGGGGGTCGATCACCTCACCGTCACCACCGTCTACCGTGCCTTCAAAAACACGGGGCGCAATGTGTTTCTGCAGTATAACAAAAAAATGAACAAACAAGGTGCAAACTTTCATTTTTTTCCTAAGTGTGGTTTGCAGGGCTGAATCGAATACAAAAACGATACGCCGTGCTGGGATGACGTCGACTACAATGGTACACGATCATAACAAGAGCACAAATCCTGCCACATTATTTTGCTACAGTGATAAGAGCATATACAGGGTGTCACAAAAGAAAATTTGCACGGTCTTTTTTACCGCAAAAATAAACTAGGCATCGCCGAACGCTCATTCTCCGCCCAAAGGTAGCGCTAAAGGTCGCAACCAGATGCCAAAGTTTCAGCCCCATCCGATAAGTTAATCAAAAGTTATAAGTGATTTTCTCAATATTTCAATGGGAAAATGGCGGCCGACGGTGTTTTCGAACACATGGGGCTCTATGGCACCAGAAACCGAAAACGGGCAGAAAGGGGCTCCATTTTCCCATTGAAATTTTCAGAAAATCACATAACTTTTGATTAAGTTAACGAATCGGGCTGAAACTTTGGCATTTGGTTGTGACCTCTAGCTCTACCTTTGGGCGGAGAATGAGCGTTCGGCGGTGCCTAGTTTATTCTTGCGGTAAAAAAGACCGTGTAAATTTTCTTTTTTGACACCCTGTATATCTTTGTCCGCGATGCGGCAACAGAGACATTATTTCCAAATTAGAGTTCGAAGTTAGCCTTCGATGCTAGCACTGACCAACTTACTTCACTCACAGGGTGAAAACGTGAAACTTTGTATCATTCGGACAGAGATCGAAAAATAACACGCACCGCTTCAACTTGGACACCCCAAAATAATTAACTGTAGTGGATCGCACGCAAAAGCTTCGCGTCCGCAATAAAATTGCCGGTCAGAAGTACGGTTCCGCAAACAAAATTAACATATGAGTCATCAAATTATGAAGAAAAACCAGGTGTGAGCGTGCCAAAAATATTCGAAATTTATTGTTGTCAATATTTGTTTTTCTATCCACGTGCTTATGTCGCAGTGGAAAGCCGTGAAACTCCCTATAAAATTATTTTGGGCAGTGTTTCCGACGGTGCTCGCTCGATCGTAAAATGCCGCTTTGTTGCTACTTTGGCGAATCAAACAAGGAAGCAACGTTCACCTACAATGCCCTGTCCACAAGAAAGGAAATCGAAATTTTCGCTTCGTTTTCTTTTTTTTTTTAATATTCTTCTCCTCTGCACGATATAGGGTATGAATTATTATCCTTCCCTGTACTCTCGCTGCGACGAACAGTCCGATAAACGAGTCACCCTATGACAAAGATGGGGGTCCCGAAAATCTCCTACAATCGTGTTTGTTCTCAGAGACACATCCGTGTGTAAGAAAAACCGCGGCCCTCTCCACGAAGTACGGACATATTTGATAAATAGCGTTGACTTGAGGTTGCACTTTTCATTTGCTTTGTAAACACAAGCGTGACGTCACGTGCGCATCCCACGCGACCCGACTGAAGTCTGAACTGGTGTACCATGTGTGGACAATAGGGCATTATTTGGACTTCCCGGCCTTGGCGAGGGAGGACAGATGGGGGTCCCGAATATCCTAGAATCGTGGTTTGTTCGCAGGGACACACACATCCGTGTGTAACAAAAAACGCGGCCCTCTCCACGAAGCTTACACAGGCATTGTTGTGTAACTACTGAAGATGCCTCCCGCAAGGGAGGCGAAACTGATCAGAACTTCAGCTGGGGCGAGTTGGTTATTCATGATTCATGGAGGCGTTTATTCATGGAGGCAAAAAGTCTCGTGAAATTGTTTTTTCCTGTTCTGTGAAGTCGGTGCTTTTATTTTAATTATGTTACCAGTCGGCCTGTGTGACCAGTGCTCATTTGAAGAATCGCCTTTGTCTTTCCTGAACCCTAACAAAAACACCCTCATAACATTTTTTTTTTACTGTTCGGCTACGTTGGCATAGCCTATAATCGACATAATTTTTGCGAAAGCCTACTTTTATTTTATAATTATCTGTAACCATTTCTAATTGAAGAAGTAACAAATATAATAATTATATTATGATTTCATATCAAAATTCAACGAACCGGGAGATGCGAAATTCGGTGAAACAGCTTTTCAAAAAAATATCCGGTGCCCGAAACCTGCTTATATTAAAATGTCTAACATCTGTATGTGTTCTAATACAGAAGATGAGTGCAATGTGGAAACTGAATGGCCTCACAGACAATTGTCAACGAGTTGGAATTTTTGATGAATTACCCTTTGTCGAGTCATCCTACTACCGATTGGCCTCTTCAATCAATTGCCCGTCGACAAATATTGTTGTTGGTTTATTTGCCATCTGCTGTAAGGGGAGAGTGTGGGGCTCGTCAAGCCGACATCTGCCAGCATTTTCATCACGCCTCCAGCGCCTGTACCGACTGACGCCGACGAGTTGGCCTAGAAATAAATACCCACGGACTATACTATAGCCGCTAAATATCTCTACGCGAGCATGATTTGTTTTCAAAGGGGCACCCGCCTGTCGGTGCTTCTTTGAATTGTACATACGTCACGGTCAAAACGTTCCGCAGCTAATGAGTGAAGGCCGACCGGGATACGGTCCATTCGTCACATGCACACTCGTCACAGGATGATTGGTCACAGGAAGATTCGTCACACAGGACCATTCGTCATAGGATTACTCGTCAAGCGGCCAACCGGTCCCACAACAGTTCGTCCCCCCAAAAATGTATTGTTCAGTTTGGTTCGGGCGGACAAAGTGGCTAACCTCATATTTTAGTATGTCTTTGGCTTCTGAAAGGTGAAGAATTTGTCACAACCATTTCGGCTTCTGGTGCGGTCCCGAACATTGAATGTTGGTTCGGCATGACAAATTATTGTGTCGGGAAATTTGAGAGGTACTTGTGTACCCTTTTACAAATAGGTAAAAAGCGCGACACTTAACACGAACAAGCGATCGCTAATTTTTTTTTTTTTTTTTAAGAGGCGAAGCTCCTTAGGGTCTAGCCTTGTCCGTCCGGCGTCCGTGCTCACATCGATTGCCATTTCATCTGTCTTCTTAAAAAAAAAAAAATGTTTGCGCAGTCGACAGGATTCAAACCTGTGCGGGATTTCTAGTCCATCGCCTTAACTGCGAGACGAGTAGAGGCTCTGAGACGTGGTAGTAACTCAAGAGCTGGGGATGTCATGGATGAAACGTTGCATGTAGCCGCTCAACGTCTATACAACAGAGGGCGCTGCGGTCAAATGCGTAAACTTTGAATGCATTGGCTCAACGTTTATAGAGGAGAGGGCGGAGGGCGCTGCGGTCAAATGCTCAAATGCGTATATAACCATGTTCTATACCAAACATTCTCTTTCTGACATGGACGTGGAGATGCGTTCCCACGGCTTCTAGCGGATCCAAGCTGATCCGCTAGAAGAACCGCTGGCTCTGCATTTCACCGACCATAAAGCAGTAATATTGAAGTCGAGACGCAACTCGGAACTCAGCAATACCTATGAGCAATAAAAAAAAATCAGCACCGTCAGCACTACCTATTAACAATAAAATCAGTATCATCAGCACCACCAGAGCTTCGCCCCAATCAACATAATTCACCACGTGGAGATGCGGTCATTTTTTTATAGAAACGAGAGGTTAATTGTCATCAAAGTTATTATAGGTATTGAAGGTGCTTATTTGGGGATATAATGCGAACGGTAAAATTTCGTTCTCACTAATCCTCTTTCGGAGCCGTTTTCCCCTACCTGCCACACGGTGCCTTTTTTCCCAGGACGCATGACCGGACCGCCCGAAGCACATGAGGATCAGGGAAACCCAGAGATAGAAAATCCTTTGGGGACATTTTTTCCTACTTTCCATCTGGGGCCTTTCTTTCCGGGGCCTTTTTTTCCGGGGCCTTTTTTTCCGGGGACATTTTTTCCGGGGACATTTATTCCGGGGACATTTTTTCCTACACCCCTTATCTTAGCATGTCTTTCGCTTCTCAAAGTCAAAGAATTTATAACAGACGTTCTAGCAACTGGGTCCGTCCCGAACGGTGAATGCGGAGGCCACATAACAGCGACTATTTTTGAATTGAGACTGCATTCAAAAGGATAGAGGTGATCGCAACAGAGAGAGGTAGAGCCATGACGCTGCACGAGGGGTACTCGTACAGATTCGGCAGAAAGAGTTCCAATAATTATTGGTTTTGTCAAATAGGTGTATGCAAGGCAAAACTACTGATTTGGCTGCCAGTCGGATTATTACTCGTTCAAGCCAGCAACTGAGATCAACCTGCTGAAGACCCGTAATATTACGAGAGGAAAAACTGATGAGTATTTGAGATTAGTTTTTCTAACCATTGGTTTACGTGACAGTAGAAAATCGTGAAACTCCTCATCAGGGAACGTGGGCAGACTCGATCGATGTGACCAGTTGGCCGCATGACGAGTCATCCTGTGACGAATGTTCCTATGCGACGAATCGTCCTATGACCAATCGTCCTGTGACGAGTGCGCATGTGACGAATCGTCCTCATCCCGTATGTGTTTTCGTGACATCTAACCTCTGTTTGCGCTCTGACTGAGAATGAAACCATGTATACTAAAACATCGATAGTGGTCTCTATTTTTAGCAACGCTCGCACACGTCTTGTCTTTGACGCAGTGGCATTCTCATCTCCCATACACGGACATTTGGACAAAATAGGTTGGTCGGCCTGGGATGAGGACGACCAACCTATTTTGTCCAAATGTCCGTGTATGGGAGATGAGAATGCCACTGCGTCAAAGACAAGACGTTGCGAGCGTTGCTAAAAATAGAGACCACTATCGATGTTTTAGTATACATGGTTTCATTCTTAGTCAGAGCGCAAACAGAGGTTAGATGTCACGAAAACACATACACAAAGACAAAAAGCACTTTATCACGGCGCATTGTATGAGTTGTTATATTAGTGGGTGGAATCACCCAAACAAAGATAGTGAACGCCGTGGCGTTTAGGTATTGAGCTGTTGGTGATGCTTGATCGGCGCAATGTGTCAGTCGAGCTCCAACTGAGGGTGATATGAGGCGGGGCAGCTCTGTGGTTTTACTTGTTGTTTATTCTGGTGTCTTTCGTTTTTGCGCGAAATATTGCGGATCACAACAGCTAGGCATCTTCGTCCGATGAAGCTCTGTTTTATTGATTGGCGTTTCATCGAATAGTGGACATTTCATCGAACACCGCTTCATTGAACGCCAACTCATCAAGTAGCTTGATCGAATTATGTTTCTGCTATCAAATTATTGCAGATATAATAACTACGCTCGTCATATTTTGTAAATAACGGTAGCCTTTAGCGAAAATTGTGTTGCATAGTTAGTTTCGGCCGTCAGCAAATAGTGAAAAATATCTATCTACCTATCTCTCTCTCTCTCTCTCTCTCTCTATATATATATATATATATATATATATATATATATATATATATATATATATATATATATATATATATATATATGTATATATATATACATACAAAGGCAAAAATGCGTACTGTCAGAGTTACTAATTCGAAGTTTACTACGACGTTTCGAGCGGGGACCACTCTTCATCACCTAATGAAGAACGGTCCCCGCTCGAAAGGTCGGAATAAACTTCGAATTAATAACTCCGACAGTACGCATTTTTGACTTTTTATATATATATATATATATATATATATTTTTTTTTTTTTTTAATAATACAATGTCTGGACATTACACTTACCAAGTAACCATTTTCAGCTGTGATTTGAGACTGTGTTGAGCTTATCCCGCTCTTATTTATTTATTTTTTGTTTCTCTTGTTTCTGGCCTTTTTAGTATAGGCTTCCACCAGCTCGCTTGCGCGTGAACTCTAATTTCAAGTGAAACAAGTTTGTAAATTAAGGCGACACTATATAGGTTTGAAATCCTATACCAATTTTATTGCCATTTGGTGAGCCACGTACGAATTTTGAAATATATATTTTCATCCAAATAATCGATTAGTAAATCGAATAGCGATTCGGACGAATTTACTACGACGGGAAGAACGAATTTGCAAATCTCATGGCAATCAGGAAATTTCAGCCATCCTTGGTTTCCGATTGGTCGCGCTCAGTAGCGGCTCCCTCCGCACAGAGTAGCCTCGAGTCAGAATTCGCGGAGTCTCTACTGTCCGGCCAAAAAAGTGCGGCGCTTCAGCTGCTCCCGCCCAGACGACTTGATGTATTTGTATACGCCCATGACATCGGCCGCGATCGGCGATTGAGGTTCCGTTAGCCGACGCGAGCGTCAGCGGACGTCTCATATTTCCATACTCTCATTTAACTACAGAAACAATAACAAAAAAAAAATCATCCAGTTCATGCTCACTATGTTCACCACTGACAAGATGGTCGGTAGTCGACGAGTTTCCGTGCAAAGCCGATCAAAACGAGGCGCCAGATCAACTTTTACGGCTGCCATCAGGAAAGATCTGGCTTGTCGCGTTCCCTCAACGTCACTCCGAATATTGTTTGTGCCCCGCGCACCATCCTCTTGTAGCAATATTTTTATTGTCCCCATGTGATTTCTTTTTTATGTTCTTACTGGTGTTTGATCATAATTCGGTCATTGAAATAGTTTTTGCTGCCGACCCTACCATTATTTTTGACCCTCTGGCAGCAAAGGAATATTATGCCGGCATTACACACGAAATAAGAATGTAGACACTCCGTCCCATATCTCAAATTACATCACAATGTGTTTACACAACTGTGGTGCAGAGGTACGATGAGCAGGGTCTGAGAAAATATTAGTTTCAGTATTCTCAAAAAAAGCGACGAAACAAAATAAAGAAATAACCGCCAATGGGCAGCGCGTGCAAGCAGAGGCAGTAGTGACAGGAAGCGCGAGGTGTGTCTTTCGTACGGCCGGCATCAACTCACGCACTGTCCGAAGATGTTTTACTCGTAGGATTGCAACGCTGCGGAATGTAGGCGTGTGATTTCAGAAAGCGCGTCCTACCATTTCTGCGCGCGAGTGCTCCTGCAACCCAAGCATTGTATACAGTTACGTCCTCGCGCCCGTGCCTTGGCCAGCCCCGTACACAACTTATGCAGTATTGAAAAGGCATAGTTCAAAATTGACGGTCCCACTTTTCCATACCGCTTCAAAACCCCATCTCGCTCAAATCACTTGGCAGCCGGACAATTTTGGCAGGGGGCCTCAAGTTGGGGATTATCCGGTACATTGTCCTCCCAACAAAGAACGTGGGCGCGACGCGCCAGAGGGTGAACACGTGGAAGGGGGGGCGTAAGAGTGGAGAAGGAAACTCAGGGTCGCAAGCGACGGGAAAAAGGGTTTCGAAATTGGCGCGCAGGTTTTGCAGCATTTGCTCATACGGACAGCCAACGCCGCCCCGGTGGTTCAACTAATGTTTTGTTCAAGATGGCCGCCGTGGTACCGCAGCCTTAATCTTATCCTTGATAGAGGCGGCTAGCTCATTTGCCCTTTCATTACCGATAATCCCTACATGGCTCGGTACCCAGCAGAGTTTAATATCGAGTCCAAGTAGGAGAGCACGGTGCAGCTTTACACGCACTTGTTGTGTAAGCCAGTTTTTTCTGTCGGTAAGGGACAAACTGAGAGCAGGGCACTCTGGGAGTCAACAAACCAAATAGCTTTCATCACATGATACTCTAAGATATGTTCAAGGGCCATCATTATACCATGAAACTCAGCAGTAAAAATACTTGCAACGCTATCGATACGTCTTGCTTTCTTGCACTGTGGTGAAAACCCTGCAGAACCTACGTAGGGTAAGGTTTTGGCACCATCAGTATAAAATTGTATGTAATCTTGATATTTCTCCAGCAATGCTAAAAACTCCTGCTGAATCACGAGAGGTTTGACTGATTTTTATAAAATTTCGCCAGTGACCAATCGCTTGAAACTTTTACGGCACTCCAGGGAGGAATGCTCTCGATCCTTGTAATCATGCTATTCTCAGGGATTTCAAGCTGCAGGGAGGTTGAAGTACTTTGAAGCCGAAAGCTTAATGGTCGCACAATGCTTGGCTTGTTTACAAAAAGTCGCTCGAGAGAAGTCTGTACACAGCTAAAGGCGGGATGTGCAGGGTCAGATTTAACTTTGTATCCATAACAAAGGCTAAGATAGTGTCTCCTTTTTCTTAAAGAAATTTGATAAGCATCTGCATACAAGCTCATTATAGGCGAAGTCCGAAAAGCTCCTGTAGCAAGTTGAAGGCCAAGAGGATGGACTGGATCTAGCATTTTTAAAACAGATTCCCGTGCTGATCCATACACAATTGCACCGTAGTCCATACGGGAACGAACCAGGGCATTGTATAATCGGATGAGACATCGCCTGTAAGACCCCCAAGACATGTGGGAAAGTACTTTGAGGATATTAGACGCTTGAAGGCACTTCTTCTTTAGTTCCTTGATATGGGCCAAAAGCATAAGTTTCTTGTCAAAAACAACTCCTAAAAAATTGTGCTCTTGCTTTACAGTTACAGATATACTATTGAGTTGTAAACTGGGCTCAAGTCAGAGGCCCCGCCGTAGTGAAAAGGGCATGCATACTGTCTTTTCAGGAGAAAATCTAAACCCCATTTTCATCGGCCCATTTACTCATTTTATTTATAGAGACCTGCAGTTGGCGCTCGCAACTCGAGAGGTTGCAGGAAGAGAAGGAAATCTGCACATCGTCTACATATAACGAATAGGAGACAGATGGTGCTATCGCTGCAGCCAGGCTGTTTATCTTCACTGCAAACAGAGTAACGCTCAATACACCTCCTTGGGGGACTTCATTTTCTTGAAGAAAAACATCAGAGAGGGTGGAGCCAAACCTAACCAGAAAAGTTCGGTTAGTAAGAAAATCTTGTCTGCAACGCAGCATTCGGCCACGGATAACATACATGTGCAAGTCCTTGAGAATCCCATAACGCCAAGTAGTGTCGTAAGCCTTCTCTAGGTCTAAGAATACCGACACACAGTGCTGTCAATGTACAAAAGCTTCACGTATGAAGTTTCCAGGCGAACAAGATGATCTAAGGTTGAGCGACCCATTATAAATCCACATTGATTCGTATCTAAAATTTTTTCAGTCTCCAAATGTGCACTAGTCGCCTATTTACCAGCCTCTCGTACGTTTTCCCGAGACAACTGGTCAGCGCAATGGGACGACAACTCGTAGGCAGCGAAGAATCTTTACCGTGTTTCAGCAAGGGAATTATATGCGCACGTTTCGAGCCCTGAGGAAAAACAGAAGCTCCCTACAAATTGTTAAAAAAAGTCAAGAGATGTCCCAGGGATTCACGGGACAAGTGCCACAACATTTCATATTTAATTCTGTCAGGTCCAGGTGCAGATTCCTTTTTTGTTGCAAGGGCCACCTTAAGTTCACGCAATGTGAAAGGCTGGTTATATTCTAGAGCATCTGATCCAGACATACCAATTGGCTGCTTTTCTGCCATAGCCCTGAGTTTCTGAAATTTGGCAGTGTAACTGGATGAACTAGAGACTTCTTGAAACTAATTTGCAAGACAATTTGCCTGGCCCTTTAACGTTGGCATAGCTGAGGATAAAAGAGGTATCCTAAAAGAAAGATAATTGCCCCGAATCTTTCTCATTCGGTCCCACACCTCTTTGGAAGTAACAAAACTGTTTACTTTGGAAACATACTTCATCCACGAACTCCTCTTGGCTTGCCTCCTTGTCCAACGAGCCTTTGCTTTACTTTTTTTAAATTCGATCTTGTTCCTAGTACTTGGGTAGCGACAAAAAGTGGCCCAGGCCTTGTTCTGAGACCTACGTGTGGCAGTACACTCCTTGGTCCACCAAGGCTTGCACCGCTTCGGAAGATTCCCCGATGTTTGTGGAATAGAAATAGATGCTGCATTTATGATTCGGTCAGTAATGTGCAAGGTTGCATTCTCCCGCGTCATAGATAAAAATTCGGTAGAGTCAAGTACCGCTTCCAACGCAAAAAGAGCCCAGTCCGCCTCATCCAACTTCCACCTGGGGATGCTGGTTCGAAGAGAAGGAAGTGATGCAATACTTTCTAAAATCACAGGAAAATGGTCACTTCCAAAGTGATTGTCTAAAACCTTCCATGAAATCATGAAAGTAAGGATGGTGATGAAAGAGACAAATCTATAGAGGTGAAAGTATTATGAGATGCACTAAAAAAAGTTGGATCACTTCCATTTAAAAGGCAAAGGCCAGATGATAACAAAACACGTTCAATGACCCCACCACGGGAGTCTTCACGGGCACTGTCTCACATGGGGTGCACCACCCCATGTGGTGAACCCCATTCATTAAAATCTCCTAAAATTAAAAAAAAAAGGTTGGGAAGCTGGTTAATGAGTCCTTGAAGGTCCTGTAGATGCAGTGAAATATTTGGTGGTAGGTAGATTGGGACCAGTGTAGTAAGGTGGTAATGAAGCACACGGACTGCCACTACCTCCAGCGAGGTCGTGAGAGGAACTGGAGCACAGGCTAGACCGCTCTGGACAACAACCGCCACTCCACCAGACGAGTTGCTAGATGATGCACGGTCCTTTCTGAAAACTTGATGGCGCCGTAAAACTTTGGCATGCGTGTCCCTAAGATGAGTCTCCTGCAAATATATGGCCACAGGCCGAAGCTCGTCAAGAAAAAAAATTATGTCATCAATATTAGAAAAAAGGCCGCGACAATTCCACTGCATGATACTATACTTTGGCATCTAGAGAGGAAAAATGTATATATACAAAAAAAATATTTAAAAGGAGATTTTAAAGTTTAAAATCTATCTGAACACGTGGCGTGTTCTGTTTTTTAGGATGATCTTTCTGCCTCCAAGTGGGCTCACTGGCAACAGAAAGGGAGGACTCTGATCCTGAGAGGAGAGCATCCTCCTCGGACCTGGGCCCACTTTCGTCCATGGGCTCGTCTGTTGCCACCGGCAGTTGACCCTTGGAGGTCGACTGCTTCGGCGGCTCCCCGGGCTTCCTCTGGGGAGCAGAGGAGCGAGGGGGTAGGCCTCGGCCCTTAGGGGCCAAAGGGCCAGGTGGAGCAGGGGGGGTCAGCCCCTGCCCTGAGCTGGACGGAGAAGAGGCAGCACCCACCTTACGGTTCGAAAGCGGTGTCACTGGCACCGCTCCCGAGGATGAAGGAGACCTCGACGGGAGGCGCAGACTGTCCGTAGACGTCTGCGATCCCGTCGAAACCATTGGCCGTACCGGTCCCCTGCGTACGGCCTCGGCATAAGAGCCTTTGGATACAAAGGCGAAGCGCTTCTTTGCATCAGCGTATGAAATATTTTCGGTAACCTTCAAGGTGTGGATTTCTCTTTCCTGTTTCCATAATGGGCAGGATCGGGAGTACGCTGGCTGCTTACCACTACAGTTAGCAGAGTGGGGCTCATTCTCGCACACATCAGCGACGTGCTCCTTGCTAGAACACTTGGCACAAGTGTCACTTCCTCGACAGTTCCGTGACCCATGGCAAAATCGCTGGCATTTAAAACACCGCTGAGGGTTTGGCCCATAGGGGCGGACGCAGCAGTGGAGATATCCTGCCTTCACAACTTCAGGATGTGTAGTTGACTCAAATGTGAGGATGATGTGTTTGGACTTGCGTTCAACACCATCGCGGCAAAGGGTAATACGCCGATCAGCGATTACTCCCTGTGTAGAAAGGCCCTCAACTACTTCGGTTTCTGTACACTCGACCAGGTCGTCTTCCGAGATCACCCCTTGAATTGTATTAAGTGTTCTATGAGGTGTGACAGTGACTTTGTAATCAGTCACACAGTTTAGTGCTAATAGTGAATCACTGTTGTTTACTGTGTATCTCCACTAGATCATTAGATGCCATCTTTTTTGCATTGTAGTTCTTCGCAATCACTTCTTCAAGAACTTTTGAAATGAGGAAAGGGGACAACTTGCCAAGCGGTTTTTCATCCTCAGAGTGCATGGCAAGAAACTTGGGGAACTTTGAAAATGTGTATTTTGGTTTTTCTATGCGTAGCGCTTCGGTGCGGACCCTTTTCGGGGCCCGATCAAAAGGTTTTGTAGCTTGAGAACCCATATGAAGGCGGAGGGTTTTCGGAAACTGTGGTGCACCGCCCACCACCGAGCCCAACAAGGGAAAAGGTAACGCTCGATAACAAGAAAGGCTTGGCTGAAGACGTTACTCCATTAGTGCTGCCCAGTCTCTATAACCAAGAGTGGTTCTGGACAAGGTGCCTGTTGCCACCCAAGGTTAGCCCTTGCCGCCAAAGGAGTTTAAAAAGAAAGAAGAGAAATGAGAAGAGTGAAAAGGAGGAGAAGACAAGAGTGAAAGTAGAGAGGGGATAGTAGAGGTGGCGACTAGACTAAATCATCCTGACTGGGCCTTACCAGGACTCCCGTCTACGAGAAGAAGGGGCCGAAGTGGTGTATTGCCTCACCCGGGGGGCCCCGAAGGGTCTAAACCTACCCCGGGCTCGGCTCAACCACCAGGATGCCCTCTTCCCCGGACACGGGAAAGCCACGCAGAGCCATACGTGGGCGGGCGAACCCGCATGGCTCGGGGTCCGTGGAGACGCCACTCCCCAAACACCCGCTTTCACAGGCGCCCCCTGCGGGGAAAACAGAAAATTAAGAGGAGACAAGCGACAAGGCAATACAATCTCAAGGCAGAGCGGCCAGGCGAGGGACAGTCTCTCCCACGATTCCTTGGTCGCGGGCCGCAGCGCTCGGGGGATTTCGCAAAAGGTCTATTGTAGGCACAGTGCCCTGGTTGTGTTCATGTGGGATATATGACCAAATACCATAAACCAATACTACAGACGTCTCTGAAAACCAATGGGTGCGGTGGCGAACAGCGTGAGTGGCGCTGTTCAGCACTCTTGCCGTTCATTCGTGTTTGTGTGTTGCCACTAACAAGCGCACCAATGGGAAGGCTTCAGCCAATATTGGGAACACTAAATGAACAAATAAAATACAAACACAACACACACAGCAGTACTGGCAGCAAGTCGAGACACACTTCTGTTGTAAACTCATCATTCCTCTTACGAATAGAATGCGCAATTCCCCTACAGGATTTCACTCCACGCGAGTGGCATCGGAATTGCTAAAGGCCAGTTCATAAACACAGTCTGTGTTAAAAACAATCCTAGCAGCAATAAGTTGCTATTATATTGCTCAATATATAGAGCCCCTTACCATGAACAGCCTTGGCAGTCTTCCATGAAGCCTGGCCTTCAGCAGAGGAGACCGTCATTCTATGTCGTCCCAGGACGCTCAGATGAGGATGGTGAAAGTGAATTCCAACTTGTACTTGGTAACGGCTCCAGTAAGTATAAAGATGAAAACACAGATTAAAACATTCGGTAAAAAATATCATGGACCAACTTAAAAAAAAAGTGCACGAAAAGACAAGGACAAAAGGACGGGAATACGTAGGACGCAGTCTGGTGCACACTCACAACTTGATCCATTAAACATAAAAGAAAAAAGAAAAAGGATCAGAGAAATCAGAAAGGCTATGTTCGGAGAATGTGAGCTTCAGAATCCGGGGAGTGAGCCGAAGATGTCAGGTAGATTGTTTTACAGACACTTTGGAATTAACAACAGCCTTTCCATGTAACAAGGTGGTGAGTTTATTCTGATTGAACATCTTGAGAAATAAGACAAAAAACAAGGAATAAAGGAGAGGAATACATACACTACATACAAGTGCAGACTCCTAACTCACTTAAATTGGAGAAGAAAAAAAATAAAGAATGCGGAAGGAGCTTTAGCAAAAGTTCGAACAGGTCCAAGTGGGACGTGCTAATTCACCCAACACGATTTTCTTGGCAGCTCAGGTAACAGAAGGATGTGCGGACACATTGGTCGCCCATACTACGAATAATAAAGGCCTAAAATAATCCCCTTGTATGTTTTTCATATTATCTGCTGATTATTCACGTTTTCTCTAAAAGCTTCGTCCCACTACAGCGGCAAACACCGATTTTGTCCGACGACACCACAAAGTTCCATGTCGCCGATGCTGTCCCACTGCAACGACCAACACCCGCGACAATCGCCGACAAGCACTGACAAACCATCGACGACGGACGAGTTCTTGTCTGTCGTTGGACTTGAAGCGCAGCAAGCAGTCCTGTCGAGGAACATCTCTCGGATACAAACTTCTCCGCCTCGCCCGCTTGTGCCCTCTGTTGCCTCTCTTTCCCACCTTCTACCCTTCCTCCCGTGGCTTGCTCCGCCGCTCGATCTTCAGAAAAGCCCTTGGCGGCTTCTCCTCATTCCCGCAGTTCCGGTCCCTCGACTGCTCATAGTGGTCGCGGGCGCGCCACTAGCGCTGGGCAGTCGTGTTGGCCGGCGACGCCGTTTGTTTGTGTATTTTGAAGTGTTTTGTTGACAACTTCAGTCCCACTAGAAAACAAGTTTCCTTGTCCCCGTGTCCTGCGTCGTGTCCGCCAGGTGGACTGGTTTTTCTCACAAAACTTTGTGCGCGATTTGGTGCTTCAAGACACCGAGGTCTACGCCCCTGCATGAGGATGGATACACCCATGTTCGAGGACTGACCAAAGTAAGACCGCTCACCACGAAGTAGGACACGACGTTATGCGGCAAGCCATTCCGGCAGACGAGACACTTGTCATCACGTTCTGTGATAATCGGGATGCCGTACTGTCCACAAAAAACGCCTGCCCTAAATCATTCAGATGTGAAGTCTTAAACATCCTCAAAATTGGGGTGAAATTCGTGGAGCTCAGTTAGAACTCCTCAGACGACCAAAAAAAAGGAATGATTCCGGAATGCTAGTTCGGAAAAGGTTTGGTGTCGATTGTCACAACTGTTTGCGGAAAGTCGCCAACGGCAAATGAAGACAAGCGCAAGCTTTAATCAAGAAATAAAGTAATCGTCTCTACTTTCACCGCGTTTGTCGGCGCGTCTAATGCCCAAAGAGCAAAACACGAAAACCGCGACGCCAGACTCCGTTTGTCTGTGTATGTTGAAGTGTTTTGTTGACAACTCCAGTCCCACTAGGAAACAAGTTTCCTTGTCCCCGTGTCCTGCGTCGTGTCCGCCAGGTGGGACGGCGGACTCCGACAAACAGGCTGTCTGTCGGTGTCGTCTGTCGCTCGTCATGTGTCGCTGTGGTTTGTTGCTGTCTGTCGCTCTAGTGGGACGCGGCTATAAGGATGACATACACGAGCTGTGTAAACAGTGCATAAGTAGGTGACAATTCATCGTAGATTTTAGAGAGATTGAGCTGTCTTTATGTATAAGCCATCAATCTGTTGCCTTAACTGACAAGGAAATTATGTTTTTTTAAAATCTGCTCTTGCTAATAGGTGAATCAGCGCATTCCACTTGGGCCTGTGCTTGAGCTCCTTCCGTATTCTTTATTTCTTCCTTCTCTGTTTATGAGAGTTGAGAGTCTGCGCTTGCGTGTGGTTTAGGCGTTACTCTGCTTGTCTCCTTGACTTTTTGTGGTGAACTGTTTTTCAAAGTGTTCAATTACTACCAGCTCACCACCTTACTATAATCATGCAACAACTAAAAACAATTACAACCTACACCATTCGCTCAAGGCAGCACCAGACAAAAAAATACAGGGATTGGGTGAGGTATGTCTATATACTTACACTGAACTAAATATACCTCTCATAAACTGCCGAGGCACTACCTTAAGTCAGGACATGCTTGTAAATTTCCCCAGAAGCCCAGAAGCGGCATCAAAAATTATTTCGTGGGCACAAATTTTTGCGATCAGGAGCGGTATGCTATCCAAATCAACATAGGATGAATTCATCGTGGCACCAATTTTCGACAATTATTTTCTGATAACGAATCACGAAAATAAAGTCGTTTGCAGACGACTGCGCGGCGGAAGCTACGGACTTGCTTGATCGATCAATTTCTGCCTTTTGCGTGGCCCAGCTCTCCGGACGTAAATACGCACACGGAATCCACCCGTAGTGTCTAACCTAGAGCTTAGGCGATGGAGGGGCACCGCGCTCTTCCAGACATTGTAGTTTACCAGTGAACAATACCGTGGAGGGAGGCAATCAAACTCCCCCTTCAACTTTCCGTCTCCACCCGCCGGCCACCCGGCCGCCCGGCCGCCGTCGCCGATACGCCGTCCGCCCGCCCTCCCCCCCCCCCCCCCCCCCACCATCTCCCAAAAAGTTCCGCTGCTATCGATGGACCTGGACCGAGTACACAGCCTATTTGTGAACGAAGCAAAACAGCCTCGCATAGCACCATTCGCGCACAATTAGTACTACTGGTAAAAGCAAGCGATCTAGACAATAACAAGCATTTTGAACGAAAAAAGAATAATCTAGCCCTAATAGGCAAAGAAAGGAACTTACTTTGAAATGACCGTGCCATGATCTTGGCTGTTGAGCAGATTCGACGTAGTTCCACGGCTCACAGTCGCTTCCTTCTTTTTCGGACACATTTGAAACTAAGTTAAACTCCACGCATCACGACTAATCGGTAAATTGACCTCAAGACAGAGACGTGAAACACACACCGCCAACATGGCCGGCAAAACAAGGCTGTGGATTGAATTGGATCGCGTTCGTTGGCTACTATGGATGCCTAACGACTTTACGGAAGCTATGTGCGCGTATCTTCAACACGCTTGCAATAAAACGATCAGAAAAGCGCATTAAAATAGTATTAAAAGACACAGTATTAATAAAGCATTGAGCATGTAAACATTGCCACGATATTAGAAATACGTCCTGTACACGTAGCAAAAAATTGCATACGAAACTAACCGTGCAATGTATTCAAACGAACTCAGCGGACATATAAACTACTGAAAACAACAAATCTTCGTTTTGACGATGTTGTCTTGCTGGTTAACGCGCGATGCTGGTGTTCGTGTGGTCGGTAGTTCGATACCCGGTTGAGCAAAGTTATTTCTTCTTTACGACGTTTTTTATTTCTTTTTGGTATTTTAAATATTTTCTATGTTTTTTTTTTGCAGTTGCCGGCCCCTTACTTTAGGGTAAAAATCACGCAGAATGTGAAAATAGGAAGTGCGAGCCCAAATTTAAATTGATGCAAAGCACAAACCAGTCGCCCTCTTGTTTTGGCGGGATAATTCGCTGCCCCCGTGCTAATTTCTGGGTCAGTGTAGTGGGCAAACAGCGCAAGTCCTTTCAACGAAGTAAAGAAGGTAATCATAATGGGAATATTGAGAGCAAAATGAGAAAATGTGTGAGTGGTCAAACTGCCGCAGTGATGCTGCCGAAGTTTGTCTGAAGGTGGTCAACTTTACCCACTATTAAAAAAGAAATACCGCTATTTTAAGGCAGTTATTTAGCTGAGCTCACAGCGCGGTGCGTATTAAGCACATCTCTTATTTTTCTGACTTACGGAAAGTAGTACTTATATTTCTTCTGGTACATCAGTGATATTTCCCTCGCCTGCCGCCTGATCTTACTTATCGAGGTTGCGCTCCGCAGTTTTACATTTTATTAGGCCTAGACATGTTTTTATTCCTGAGATCCAAGAACAGTGCGGATAATTAAACTAGCTTTCAGAAACGGCATCGTTCGGTATTAGAACATTTATATTTCGTAGCGTCAAGGGGTCACACTCACAGACCCGGCAGTGTAAACATCCTCAACGCCTTTATCGTGTTAAAAAAAAAAGTTTTTATATTTGCGTTTTTTTGGTTCGGTATGTCGTACATACTAAACGGAAATATACCCAGATGGGAGTACATCGCTTGTCCTCTAGGGCATTCCCTTGTGGGAGGTTTTTATACTCAGCAGGATGGGAGTTCAGAATGAACTCCCACGCAGGCCAGAGTTTTTTGGGGGGTGCAAGGGAGTATGTACAGAGCTGCCAGCAGTACGGGAGTCTGTTCATGGATCAATGGGAGTATTTATTTACTTCCGTCAGAGTGTTCCTATGTGGATCCAAGGGAATATTCTTTCACATCCTTATGGGAGATTTTACGTGGACTCACGGGAATGTTCCTTTACATCCACCTGGGAGTTCTTACGTGGATCCACGGGAGTATTCTTTCACATCCATATGGGAGTTTTTACGTGCACTTATGGGACTATTTTTTCACATCCATATGGGAGTTTCTACGTGCACTTATGGGACTATCTTTTCACATCCATATGGGTGTTTTTACGTGCACTTATGGGACTATTTTTTCACATCCATATGGGAGTTTTTACGTGCATTTATGGGACTATTTTTCACGTCCATATGGGAGTTTTTACGTGCATTTATGGGACTATTTTTTCACATCCATATGGGAGTTTTTACGCGCATTTATGTGACTATTTTTTCACATCCATATGGGAGTTTTTACGTGCATTTATGGGACTATTTTTTTACATCCATATGGGAGTTTTTACGTGCACTTATGGGACTATTTTCTCACATCCACCTGGGAGTTACTGCCGGGACCTAAGGGAGTATTCTTTCACATCCATTTGGGAGTTAGTACGTGGACCCACGGGAGTCTTCTTTCACATCCTCCTAGGAGTTGTATACCTACGGGGGTATTCCTTCGCATCCATCTAGGAGTTTCTTCAAAGTCAGGAAGTGTGGAAGGAAAGTCATAAGCAGGTAGCATCATGCACGAAATAAATTTATTGCACTATGAATATTTTTTGCACATGTCGTGTAACAAGAGCTCATTTTGCCTTGGGCGCAAACTGGCTTATAACCCGTTAGACGGCCATTTAAATGGCCTTCAGAGCAAACTCCTCGAAAAATGTCTGCGAACACCAAAGGGCACAGGCAGAGCCAAGATTGTGAACTGATTCACCGATTCTTTGAAGGAATTCATTCCGAAAGCCATTTAAATGCCCAACTGACAGGGGTATTTATTACAATGTAGGGTACGCTAGGCTAACAGTGGTACACAAGCCACGATTGCTCTGTAGAAATTTATCAATTCCAGTGCCTTCACCCGTGTCTTCATGTAGCAGTCGGCAAAACCACGTTCAATGAAAGTCAGCATGTTATGTGCCTTCTTTACATAGTGGATGTGGAAAATCCAGTAGACGGAAATGAGGTACGCCACATCCTGATGGAGCCTTACCATAAGTACAAAGTTCTTCCTTAATCAGTCCTAAAATATTGAAATAAATTACCTCAAACTGGACAGAATTCGATAAAACATAATATGAGTCACAGATTTTTCACCTCAGCTTATTTATGCTAAACACTCTGACTGCTCCCTCTTAGACGTCGCAGCTTGCTCGTTATATGTAGTAGCGGCAGATGCAATTACTCTTCCTGCAATCAGTCCGCTGTTGGCCATTCTCTTTCCTGTGTAGTGCTGGAAGGGACCTGTAACCAAAAAAGCACAAGCATTTAAGTTAAAATATACTCACAATCAACACAACAGATGTTTCCGACGTTATCGTATGAACCTTGCAAACCAGGTGAAGAGTGGACTTCTCTCAAGAAGTGAATTGAAGACAGTTTCTTCAAAGCAATATCAATACTACTGATATTGAAAATATGGTAAAAGGGCAGAATGGTTTTAAAGTGATATAGCAACGAAATCGTAGTGCCTATTTTATTGTCTAAATGTCAACCATGTTTTTCCATACAGTGGAGACACCAATTTTTTGCTCAAAAAGACACAAAACATTTAAAACTAGTGTCTCAGAAGATCTCCCGATATGCATCACGTTCGTGACGTCTGGTTCTCCTTCAGTCAAGGCTATATGGGGGCTGGCGTGGCTGTGAGCTTCGCCACTTGATGACGTCAATGCACTATAAGCTGGTCGTTCGAGTTGTCCCTCCTCGCTCTCCGCAGGAGTTGAATAGGCACGGGAGAAAAAAGAAAACCGGTTCAGCCAAGTTGGACAGGGCTCAAGCGCACACAGCCTGCCACCATGTTCCCGTGTAGTGGTGCTGCTTCTATGTGGTGTGACGTGACAGTATTTGGTTTATTTAAATAATGTTTCGGCGTCTTTTTTAGCAAAAAAAAAAAAATCGGTGTCTCCATGGTGTGGGCAGAACATGGTTAACATTTAGACAATACAATTAGTGCTAAAAGTTTGTTGTAATAACCTTAAAAAAAAGAAAGAACAAGGTACACCCTTATTTTCAACAGTTCACATCAAACACGTTTATAACTATCTACCTTTCTGTGCTAGTTTCCTTTTCCATCGTTTCATAGTCTCAGCAACTTTAAGAGTGAGTGACAGTCCTGCAAAAATGTCATCAAGCATGTAAAAATTTTCAAAGCCGGAAAAATTGACAGCTTATTGCAAGCTTTTAAAAAGTCATACCAAACAAAACGACCTATTGCAAAAACTGTAGGATACCTGTCTTGCTGCATGTAAGCTTAAGAAATTGAGATTAGTATACATTTCTAGCGATTTACTCCTACAAACTATAATTTTCTTCACTTTCGCAAAATCACTAGGCAGAAGAAGCAAACGCCCTCCCATTATCATAATTGTGTGCACTGCAAACTGTTGTAGCCGCGAGCGACGAGGCAGAGCCAGAGTGACGACCAACGTAGACGGTTTATTCAGCACGCCAGTGCGTAACCAAAAGAACACGGAGCATACGGCTCCCAGCACTTATATAGAGATAAGCGACGCACTATCAATGTGACGTCATACGCGATGCGCTTCGCAAGATACTACACTCCTCCCCAGAAATTTTGTTTACACAATGTTAGGGCGTGTACCAATCGAGAGGTTTTCTTGCACGAGCACTGCGTCGAAGAGTCTGTGCCCCTTGAGGAGAGGCCGGTTCTCGGAGAGGGGACTGCGGTGCGGAACCTTG
This sequence comes from Ixodes scapularis, assembly GCF_016920785.2. Lineage (NCBI taxonomy): Eukaryota > Metazoa > Arthropoda > Arachnida > Ixodida > Ixodidae > Ixodes > Ixodes scapularis. The sequence continues at coordinate 48,728,972 of NW_024609838.1, read as the reverse complement.
GCGGGGACTTGCATTTCGCTGACCCAAGGAGGCTGAGTCTTCGCGTGGCTCTGGCGGTGCTGCAGCCGCTTTCGGAGACTCCAACGCAGGAAGAGGAGGACTCGTAGCAGACGCCTCCGGCACACGGTCTGGAATCGAACTGGGTACCACACATGAAGGCTCCCGGGACCCTTGTTTGTCACTTTCAAAATAACGAGGACGTAAATTTTCTGCATGCACAAACCTGGTCCCGCGTCCCACACGCACAATGTACAGGTGCCGTCAAAGTAAAACGGGGCGCCGGAGCGACGTCCGAACTGCATCGCCGCGCTATCTGATAGCGCCGGCTGGAACTGATAGGCTACATCTGCGCATGCGAGCGTGCCTTCCGCTGGGGCCTCTGTTTTCTTCTTCCAACCCACACGTTATCGGTGGTTCGAGCGGCGCAACGATCTTCCTAAAATCGACGCCTGATAGCACAAGGGGCGGTGCTCATTGACAACACTGGCCCTTTCCCACTTGCAGTCAACGTTATCTCCGAGTGTGAGTCGAACACCTAGCGGTGTTTATAGGAACAGCGTTTGGCAGCTCGAGACGCCAATAATGCGCGGATCAAACAAGAAAACGAAGGACACCGCGAACGGCACGCGCGCATGCGCAGACGGCACCTATCAGTTGCAGCCGGCGCTGCTAGATAGCGCGGCGATGCAGTTCGGTCGCCGCTCCGGCGCTCCGTTTTACTTTGACGGGACCTGTACGTAACGGCACTGCACCTTTTCTCGATGACCCCAGGTAGCCACTTTGTCTCCCCCGGACGAAGGCCTTGAACTATTACTCTTTCGCCCTCTTCGAATGACCTCCACGGCCCTCTTCTGTCGTCAGCTTGGCTCTTGATCTTGGAGAAACGATCTGCTATACGTCTCTCCAGATCTGGCTGTAGCAGGGTCAGGCGGGTGCGGGGCTTCCACGACAGGAACAGTTCAGCAGGCGTTTGCCCCGTTGTCGTGGTGGGGGTGTTCCGATACCTGAATAGAAACTGGTCTATACGGTGTTGTAGGGTCTTCCTGACGCCCAAAGAGTTTTCGTCGAGAAGCTGTCGCAGAAGATCCCGTTTGGCCGTCTGGACGCATCTCTCGGCACTTCCATTTGATGCCGGATGGTACGGAGGTGTCCTGGTATGACGCACTCCGTTCCTGAGCAGAAACTCTGTGAAGTTCTTCGCAGTGAACCGCGGCCCGTTGTCCGCAACGACCTCTTCCGGAAGGCGATACGCCGCGAACACACTCCGAAGCTTTTCAATAGTCTTTTCTGCCGTTGTTGAACTCATCACGAACACCTCCACCCATTTGGAGTGTACATCCACCAGCACCAAAAGCCATTGGTTGTCTGTGAATGCAAAATCCAGGTGGATTCGTTGCCATCTGCGGCTCGGCCAACCCCAAGTTTGTAGTGGGGCCTTCGGTGAAGCGTTTTGCGTCAACTGACAGGTACTGCAACTTTTAACAACACATTCAATGTCTTGTGTTAACTGAGGCCACCAGACATAGCTACGCGCGAGCATTTTCATGCGCGTAACTCCGGGGTGACCTTCGTGCAGAAGCGCTAACACTTGTTTGCGCAAGCGGCGAGGGACAATCACACGATTTCCCCACGTAACGCACTGCTGATCTACGGACAGCTCATGCCGGCGGACGAAGTACGGGGACAATTCACTGTCCGTTACACGCGTAGGCCAGCCACTCCTCGTGTACATCAACACTTTCGATAACACCCTATCAGTGCTCGTTCCCTTTTGGATCGCGTCAGCAGACAAGGGAAGTTCATCGACAACTGAGAAGAAATGTACATAATCTGAAACATCCTTATCATTCGGCAACGGCAACCGCGACAGCGCGTGAGCGTTTCCAATATCGCTGCCTTTACGATACACCCATTTGTAATCGTAAGCCGCTAGCAACAAAGCCCAGCGTTGCATGCGTGCCGCTGACATCACTGGAATAGGCTTGCCGTGCGCCAGAAGGCTAGCTAATGGCTGGTGATCTGAATAAATGACGAAACTACGCCCAAACAGGTACTTGTGAAATTTCTTGAGCCCATAGGCAACGGCGAGAGCCTCTTTTTCGATGTGAGCGTACCCTTGCTCTGCTTTGCTCAGTGCCCTAGACGCGTATGCAATTGGCTTTTCATCTTTACCATTCTTATGAAACAGAATGGCGCCTACGCCATACGCTGACGCGTCACACACAAGCCCAATCTCTTTTTGTTGGTCGTAGTATGTCAAAACATTCTCGCCCGTTAGCCACGTTTTACTTTGCTGAAATGCTTGTTCTGCCTGAAGTGACCACTTGAAACCTTTTTCCTGGTTTACTACGTCATACAAAGGCCTTAGCTTGGCGGCCATGTTAGGAACGAACTTCCCATAGAAGTTAAGCAACCCCAGGTAGGCCCGCAACTGTGATTCATCCTTTGGTGACGGCGCCTCCATTATTGCCTTTACTTTTTCATCTGACGGGCGTATGCCCTTTTCATCAAGAACGTGCCCCAAGTACGAGACCGACGTTTGAAAGAACCTGCATTTTTCTTTCTTTAACCGTATGCCCCTGTCCTGAAACCGTGACAGAACACTTTCCACCTTTTGGAAACACTCATCAAACGTAGCTCCAGCTACCAGCACGTCGTCCAGATAGCACGCTACGCGATCCAGCCCTTTTAACACGTCATCCCTGACTGCCTGAAATATCGAAGGTGCACTCGTTATGCCATAGGGTAAACGCGTGTACCTGAACAACCCCAAGTGTGTGTTGACCACGACTAGTAACTGCGCCTGCGGGTGCAATTCCAGCTGCTGATATGCCGTAGATAGATCAAGCACAGTAAAATATTTGCACCCGGCCATTTTTGCAAACAGATTGTCCATGACGGGAAGGGGGTTATGATCCGTTCTAAGGCATGGGTTTAGCGTCACTTTAAAGTCACCACACACTCTGACCTGGTTGTTCGGTTTAGGCACGACTACTAGTGGAGTCGCCCATTCACTTTTCTGAACAGGTACTAACACCCCTGTTTTTACGAGATTCTGCAATTCGGACGACACTGCTTTCCGAACCGCAAATGGAACCCAACACGCTTTACAAAGGACTGGTGTACTGCCCTCTTTAAGCAATAATTTAATTGCACTGTTCTTGATTAGGCCAAGGGTAGGCTCAAAAAGCTTAGCGTACTTTTCAAGCAACGCCGTTACCTTGTCCAAGCAAACCCCATGCACACTAGACCAGTCCAACTTAAGGGCCGCCAGCCAGTCACGTCCCAACAGCACAGTGTTCGTATTCTCGTTTGTCTTCACGACAATTAACGGGAGCTGCTTACGCTGACCGTTGTGCTCTACCGAAACGGTTAGCTTCCCCGTTACCGAGAGTGGAGTACCCCCGTAAGTTTTTAGCTTTAGACTGCATGGCTCTTTCGGTAGACTGGGCCAGTATTTCTTATACAGTGCCTCTGGTAATATTGATACGGATGCCCCCGTGTCAATCTGCATGCGGACATTTCTCTGTTCAATTTTCAGACAAATTTTGTAAAGTCCGGTGCGCCCCTCACAGGAATAGATATTGTGCAACACCAGTTCACCCCCGTCACTGTCCTCAGCGATTGCGTTCGCAGCGTCTCTGCTTTTATCCTTGCACATTTTCGCTAAGTGTCCAACACGTTTACAAAAATGACAACGATACTTGCGAAATTTGGAACTAGACGCTTCATGCGCTGAACCGCATCGGAAACAGTCCGGCGATTTCGTCGCTCTTGCCCCTGCGGGTACTGTAGCCGGTACCTCCCTCCGGCGCGGTGGGCGTTTCCCGCTGTCTGGCTTGTGGCAAAGAGCGCTGACGGTCTCTTGCCCCACGCTGGGCTGCAAATCCCGGCTTTCCTGGCTGGCCAACTCAATACTCCTTGCGATATCGCAGGCGTTTTTAAACGTTAACTTGCTCTTCTTCAGCAACTCAGCTTGAGTTCCTCTGTCACAGAGCCCGGCCACGAAACGGTCGCGAAGAGCCTCGTCCAGAAACGCCCCAATGTCGCAGGACGCCGCCAACCGCTTCAGCTCTACCGCGAAAGCTGCCACCGTTTCGCCTTCTTGCTGGAAGCGACGGTTAAATCTGAACCGCTCTGCAATGACAGAGGGCTTTGGTACGTAGTGCCCTCGCAGGGTCTGCACTAGCTGTGCATATGTCTTGTTTTCCGGCTTTTCCGGTTCCAGCAAAGTTTTTAGAGTTTTGTAGGTTTTCTTTCCAATTGCCGTTATGAACACTGAGACCGTCAGGTCGTCGCTCACCTTCGAGGCTTTCAGGAAGTGTTCGAACCTCTCCACGTAGGACTCGAAGTCTTCGTCGCCGTCCTCGAACTGGTCGAACCTTCCAATCGTCGCCATCCTGCCAGTCTCTTCGCAGCCTGCTCCGGGACCGCCGCTAGTGGCTTCTTGTACCCCGCCGGAATCCTTTATCCCATTCTTCGTCGCTAGTATGTTGTAGCCGCGAGCGACGAGGCAGAGCCAGAGTGACGACCAACGTAGACGGTTTATTCAGCACGCCATTGCGTAACCAAAAGAACACGGAGCATACGGCTCCCAGCGCTTATATAGAGATAAGCGACGCACTATCAATGTGACGTCATACGCGATGCGCTTCGCAAGATACTACACAAACATGCAAGAGTTATCAACTTTTTAAAAAACGACTATAAGGGATAGCTCACATATACGGGACAGAGCTAAATCAACAGTAAAACAGTGCTGAATTGAACTTAACTTAGTACTGATACAGCAGTATATGAGCATCAGATCATTAACAAAGAGCAAAGTCAGCACTATTCCAAGCACTTACTAATAGTACTGCACTATTGTAACGCCCCGAATCTGGGTGAACCCTTTCAAATCACCGCATAAATTGGCTTCACAATGTATCGCACTACGAGTTACCAGAGGGGTGCCTGAAGGTGGTGAAAGCATCGCAGAAAACATTTCAAAGAATGAACTTACCCGAGTAAAAAGTAAAAAAACTGGTTTGGCTACGTATGGCACCAGTGTGCTAGTATATGCGCACCCTCCGACTGGCACAACAACCGACAGATGGCGGCAACGTCACCGACGCCCTATGGCAGCTCAGTAGCTCCACGGTCACGCCAAAAGCACACCACATGTAGCTGAAATTACTCAACGAACCATCGGTTTGATTATTTTTGTGTCCATTTAATGTGATTTATTGGGGGTGAAAATAAAATAATGTTCCGACAATTATAGCACCGAAAAAGTGTGCACCATTTATGACTCAAAAGGGTTGTCTGATTTTCGTGTGACTGGGCGGCTGCTGAGCAGCTACAAGCCGCTAGGGTTGATGTCGCCATCTGTCAGTTATTGAGCCAGTCAAAGGGTGCACAGTTAGCAGACGGGCACCAAAGGCAGAAAAAAATAGTGATTTTTTTACCTTTTACTCAGGTAAGTTTGTTCTTTGAGCTTTTGATGCAGTGATTCCAATACCTTCGGGCACCTCTGTCGTAAATCGTAGCGTGATGCATCCCCAAACCGACTTAATGCAGTACTTTAAAAGCTTCACCAAGATTAAGAACTTGGCAGCACAGGTGCAGTGTATATGTGAACAGGTCTTAAAGGAAAGGAACAGAAATTTAGATTTCACAAAATAAGGTAGCAGGAGTGTTCAACGGGGCGCCACCAACCCCTAAACACCACTCATAAAGCGATATCTCGAACGGATAGCCATATTTTTGTAAAATAAGGATGCGATGAGTGAGAATCGCGACATTGTGTTTCCTGCAGAATAGTTGAGGAGGGGGGGAAACAGCCTTGCTTCTTTCCCTTTTCGCGTCCTCGCGGAGTCAAAGTGAGAAGAGGAGGAAACCAGAATCGCGACGTCACGGGCCTTTTTGGCCATTGTTCAAGCATGCTCTTCTTTCACAAAAAATACAACCATCCGTTAGAAATATCGCTTTATGCGTGATGCTTTCGGGTTTGTAGCGTCCCGCCTAGCGCTTCTGCGTTGTTTTCGGAAATCAAAATTTCGCTTCAGCATTCCTTTAAAGGATGTACACCTAACAATTATATTTGGCAAATATATAACAAGGACTTACCTAACTTATACAAATAATTTCAATTTTTTTAGTTGTATTAGACTGATTTCACAGGCCAGTTTGGCTAAGCCACTGCTGCTGCAATGCATCAAGGGAACTTTCGTCTTTCTGCATGTGCCCCAACCTCGCTGGAGCTCTGCGCATGCAAAGCGCGAGACGGCACGAGGTGTCTCGAGCACTGCCACCTGCCTCTTGTGAACTAAAGTTATGGCGGCTTCACAGATGCACTGAACGCTAGGTGAGATCGGTCTATTCCACTAAAGACTAAAATGACCATACCAACAGGCTCTTATCAATCCTTCATGAGTCTTGATTGTTTCAAAAAGCAACATGTCCCCTATACCCTGTTTCATTATAGTAAGTTACAGCTCAAGAAGATGGGGCGAGGGAAAGGAAGGCCGGGGAGGAGGAAGCAGACAGAATGCTAGATAGAAGAGGGAAAAACTTTCTCCTCTCCTCTCCAGCAATTCGTCTGCTTCCTCCTCCCCGGCCTTCCTTTCCCTTTCCTTACATTCTTCAGTTGTAACAGACTATAATTACGTGAACGACAGACGAAGGCAACGCCAGACGAGGGGAGAAAGGCCAAGCACTAGAAAGGTTGGGGAGGGGAGAAACCTACCCTCCTCTTTAAAGTTCCTAGTGCTCTCTCTTTCTCGCCTCGCCCTCTTCTTCTGTCCAGCCTTCCTAGTGCTTGCCCTTTTTTTTGCCCGGCGTTGCTTCGCTTGCACTGCACACAACTAGTGACGCAGACTATTAGCAATGTGCACGACAAAAAGCGTCGCAGTAGTTGAGGTTTGCGATCCGCCGAACCAGAGCTTCCTGTATACTGATAATGCTTACCCAAATGCCGGCTAACGGGGAGGGAAATCCTGCCAATTACAGGAAGATAGAGGCAAATATTGCCAATCAGGACAAGGGAAATTCTGTTTGTGACGTCACGGACGGAAACCATTAGAGGGTGCCAACGAAACATCTTGGAGCTAATGGAAGTGGAACATAAATAGCTCTGATGACTGCCCGGTCCGGTTTTCGACCTGCGCAAGGGCCACTGGTCCTCTCACTCGAACAGTGCTTTCAGCTCTTCATTCTGGTACCTGGGCCACAAGTTGTGCCAGCAGGCTTGCAGCACCAGCTGAAGGAGTTGAAGGCCCACTTCTGAAAATACAAAGCATAAAAGAAGCCATCACTTAGAACAACAAAATAATAAAATCACACAAATTATTAGAGTCGAGCTTTGAAGATTCATCTCAACCACCTAGGTATTGTTAAGATAGATGGACCTTGCAGCACAGTAAGCCTGTCAAATTGCAGGCACCTCGGTCTCATTTACAACCTGATCACTCGGAATCGGAGGACGAAAAATTGTAACAAAGCCAAGTTACAATTAGTGGCCAATCAGACAATAACCTCTCAATATTTAGAAAGCATTGACAAAGAAGATGAGCACGTAGATGGTTGAGCGTGTTGGTTATTAATTCACGATAAGGAAAGAGGGACATTGTCTTGTCCGTTTGTCTTAAATGTCCCTCTTTCCTTATCGTGAAGATGAGCACAGCCATGACAATCTGCTTGACTCACAATACCAAGTTAAGTGTCAGTCAACCAAATAATGCTCTTATGCCCTTGAAAACTGTGGCACGGATAAAGATTACCACCAAAAAGATACCCTGTCACCATGCTAAACCTTGCTCTACAAACGGACGTGTGAAGAGCAACCCACAAGGGCCACAAGAAAGTACCTGCCTCTCAAGAACCTTAGCTTCACCACAGAAGATGGTCTACTTTGATAAAAAGGACATAGCCTTGCAGCTATTTCAACTATCCACTCACGTGATGGGGATAGTATATCAAACATCTATATCAGATCGAAGATATAGTTTGACGGTCAAGTTGACCAACTGATTACGAAGCAAATTGCACGGAACAGAGGAGCCTGCTTTAATCTGTTGGTTAGCAATTGTCTGCTAAACAAATTAAAGAAGCACTTAACCAATTTAAGTAGCTATTGCTACTTAAATCGGCATCAGAAATTGATTCCTCGAGAACTATTGCAGACACGTCCACATTTATGACCGTAAATAGACTTTCGCAGACATTGGTTTAGTGCCCCCTTAAGAAAAAAGGAAGACAAGTCATTCGAATACAATGCCTGTATGGGTAGTGAGCTTCAAAGAAACTGCTCGTGCAGCTAAAAGTCTTTTGATCGCCTTGTAAATGTGCATAATGGTGACGGGGTATCTCATGAGAGATCATTAATGCTGGAGAAAATTGAGTATGTCGTAGAGCTGCGAGAAGGAAAAAACGAGGAGGAGGAGGCAGAGCGGAAATATCAAGCGAGCATTCGCACAACCGAGTCGGAGTTGCCGGAGTCTTTCCTTTTTCGAATGTGCTGGCGAACTTCGGAAACTCGTCAAACAAAAAGCATAATAATTTTTTTTTTAAAAAGGCGCCCACCTAATTGCTGTTAACTGCGGTACCTTCCTAAAAGCAGGGGGACAAAGGGGAGGCCTGGTCGCTCTGACGGAACAACAGATATTCTGTCGGCCGGTCACAAATTCCCCTCGGCTCCCCGCGAGCTGGGGGTATTTGAGAACATTCGTGATGCGGAGCACGTGAGTTTAGAGCTCGATAACGTTTAATCCTGTGCTCAGAGAGAAACCTAGTCGTGCGAATACTCTATTAAGAATTCACAAAAGGATGTTGGTCTGAACTCAAAGTTTCGATCGATCCTGCTTTGACTGCTCAAAACTGATATTGTTTTAGCGGTATAAATGAACTGAAATGAAACATTTGTAATGGCTGTTTCACAAACTTGTGACTGCTTGTGACCGGAGGGTGCAAAAACAGATTTTAATCTCTTGCGACTGCTTAGAATTGGTAATATCGCTGCACAGTTAGTAAGAAGTTGAACAAGGCTTAAAATCCGGTTTTTACCCTCCCTCTGGAAAGGAGAGGATGTAGTTGTGCACGCCCTGGTGAGCGAGATAGTTTCTAACTGCTCACAGGACACTGCTGCATCTCGCCGCGCGAGACCGCGCCAACCAGGCACGTAGCCAGGATTTTGTTTCGGGCAAAAGGGGGGGGGGGGGGGGGGGGAGGGCCGGGGCCGCCTATGACAAAATGCTGTATGAGGGGGAGGGGGACAGGAGGTCCCAGCAAAATGGAAGATTTCGGGGGGGGGGGGGGGGCAAGCCCCATGGGCCCCCCCACTTGCTACATGCCTGGCGCCAACCACGACCGAACCCCGAGGCTGAGAGTTTCCGGCATAAGCGTGGAGAGGTAGGTACTGCTTGATCTGTGGTACCAGTGCTTGCAGAATTCCTGTATAGGCTCCCTATGGGAGCCAGAGTTGCGTGCTCATCCCCGTAGCGCCGTCTTTCCTGCATGGCACGCTGATCCCTCATCTGTCTGAATTCGGCGAATATCTGCGCCGTGCGTTCGAGGCTCGCCCGAAAGCAGGGGAATGTATGCCGGGGCGCACGCAACGTCTACTTTCCTGCACGGCATTTGAGTCTGCTCCTCACGTGATCGGATCTCGGCGATTAGCGGTGCGGCAGCATGTGGAAAACAGATGCGCAACTCTGGCTCCCGGAGGGAGCTTATAGACCATTTCATTTAGCTCTCTCAGGGTGGCGCCATATTGTTAGACCACAGCACCCTCTCCACACATCCGGGAAGTTCAGCAGGGTCGGCGGGGTAAAACGAGAGAGGGCACGCGCCCGACTCTGCTAGCAGACGTAAAACAGGGAGGTTGCCGTTCTCCATCTACCAAACATTGAACTCTCGCTCGTGGCTGCCGTTATGAAGTGGTGCGCATTCTTAGAATATTTATGGCTACTCCAAAACCAGCCCTTAGCGCTCTGTTGTTTTATCTCAGTAAATGATCAACTAGCGTATCTTTGCCCTGTTACTTCAATAGCAGTGGAGACAGCTGGCAACTCAACCACTGCGTCTATTGCGCCGGGAGAGCACGTTTTTATTTATTATTCCAGACTTCCAGTCATCGTCGCTAAAGGCCCATACCAGTACCAACTTCGTATAGTAAAATAGCTACAGCGACCGGATTTAACATTAAAAACGAGCGTGTTCGTAATTATACTTAAACTATCGGAAAGAATAAACAAAATTTGGGACGAAATCAGACGCTTACAACTCTTTCAACTCTCACCAACATTTATTTCGTCTCCGTTCAAACGACGGCCATCGAGCAGGTTCAGGGGAGGGAGCAGAGAAGGAAAAAGTGTGATAACTTGAGCAGACGACATTCCAACGGGCAAAGAGGCTTCTTTATTGACCGTGCTATACTTATAGGCGCTTGTCACGTGACATCCGTGACCGGGGTGCGCACAGCCGATGCGCCGTGGTGCGCCGTGACTTGCAGCGCCACGCTGCTACATTCCTTCCCCCTCACATCAGCTTCGGAAGTCCTCCGGTTTGTACCTGTCCGGTGGACGCCGCACTCGCGTACTTCTTCTGGAAGTCGGTGCCTCAGTACAAGGCTCCGGTGTCGTCACTGGCGCACTTGTGGAACTCGGTGGTGAAAGCGGCTGCTGACGCGTCCGTGTAGCTTGTTGACTGCCGGCTTGAGAGTCCGCTGGCATAGCAGCAGAAGCAACTTGTGGCACCATCGGCTGAGTTTCTCGAGGCACCGGAACATCTGGGAGCGTAGGCTCCTCCGGCGTAGGCGGTGCAGCAAGGGACGTCGGGCTTGCAAGGCGGTCTCGGATGTGGTCGGCGTGTGTGAACCGCACAACCTGCGCCACTTTCACTAAATATGTCACAGGACTGACGACTTGAGTCACCACACCTTCTTCCCATGACACTAGCTCGCCTCGCACCGTTTTGACCAACACAGTATCACCCACAACAAAAGACCGGTTAGCACCTCGCGACGCATCACTCTGTTCCTTCAGGTGCTGCTGTTTGTTTTGCATGGCTTTTACAAAATCGGGTTTAAGCAAAGAAAGTTTCACTCGTGGCTGTCGCTTCAAAAACAGCTCGGCTGGAGTGCGACCAGTGGTACTGTTTGGGGTGTTTCGATAGCTCAGTAAAAAGCTATCCAAACGTTCGAGCAAAGAGTGTTTCTTGCCACTCTGTTTCTCGTCTAACAATTGCTTCAGCAGAGTTTTTTTTTGTGGTCTGCACGAGACGCTCTGCTGCGCCGTTGGAGGCAGCATGATAGGGTGGCGCCTTAACGTGCTTGATGCCATTCACCCTCATAAACTCAGAGAACTCATCTGAAACAAACTGAGGTCCGTTATCACTCACCAGTACCTCTGGTAGCCCATAAGCCGCAAATACACTTCGCAATTTGTCGAGTGTTTTACCAGTAGTGGTGGAAGACATGGACCACACTTCGATCCATTTCGAGAAAGCATCCACCAGTACTAGGAAGACATGGCCTTCTTTAGCAGCAAAATCCACGTGTACTCGTTGCCACGGCTTAGTTGGATAGCTCCATGGCTGTAACGGTACAGGTGGAGCAGCGTTCTGAACAGACTGACATACGCGACACTGTCGTACGTAGCTCTCGATTTCTAGGTCTAGCCCTGGCCACCATACAAAACTTCTGGCAAGCATTTTCATGCGGCTAGCACCTGGATGGTCCTCATGCAACAGTGCCAAAACCTGTGACTGCAGCTTTTCAGGTACAATCACCCTTGAGCCCCAGGTGACGCAGCCTTGCTCAAATGACAACTCGTCACGTCGTACATGGTACGGTTTTAGCTCTTCGCTACTTTGGGCAGGCCATCCATTCAGAACGTAGTTAGCTACGCGAGACAAGGTCAAGTCACGTTTTGTAGCTCTAGCTACGTCTTCCGCGGTCAAGGGAGTACTGTCAAACAACAAAAGACACTCAGCAGGGTCGTCAGCTGTTGTCATCGGTCGTGGGAGTCTAGACAGAGCATCAGCCACCTCGACATCTTTTCCTTTACGGTACTTGAGTTTGTACCTATAGGCTGCAAGAATCATTGCCCATCTTTGCATTCGAGCTGCCGCTAGCGTAGGTACAGGCTTATCATGCCCCAGTATCCCAAGCAGTGGCTGATGGTCTGTATAGAGAGTGAACTCCCTACCATACAGGTAGCGATGGAACTTTTTCAGACCAAACATCAGAGCTAGCGCTTCTCGCTCGCACTGCGCATAGTTCTTTTCCGCTGACGTGAGCGTTCGCGACGCGAACGCCACTGGGCGCTCTTCCCCTTCTGGTGTTACATGAAAAATGACAGCCCCAATCCTGTACGATGAAGCATCACACAGCAATGCAATTGGCTTGTCTACGTCGTAGAACGTAAGAACCTGGCTGTTTACGAGCAACTGCTTCGTAGCAGCAAAGGCCTCGCTGCACTTCCGAGTCCACGACCGCTTTTCACCTTTTTTCAACAACCGATAAAGCGGTTCAGCTACGCACGAAACATTCTTGAGAAACTTAGCGTAAAAGTTTAGCATCCCCAAATACGCCTTCAGTTCCGTTACGCAGGTGGGCTCGGGCGCTTCTGTGATAGCCTTTGTCATTGCTTCTGTCGGGTAAATGCCATCGGCACTCACCGTGTGACCCAGGTAGGTCACCGAGCTTTGGAAAAAAACGGCACTTGTCCGTTTTCAAAGTGACATTGTAGTCACGAAGTCGACGCAAGACGCATTCCAGCGTCTTTTGACAGTCCTGGGTGTCCTTTCCAGACACGATGACGTCATCAATGTAGCATCCCACATGAGGTATGCCTTTAAGCACCTCGTCCATGAAGGACTGAAAAATGGCTGGCGCACTGGCCACACCAAACGGTAGGCGTTGGAACTGAAACAACCCCATGTGCGTGTTTATAGTCAAAAGTGGTTTGGACTCGGCAGCCAGCGGTACCTGGCTGCCGAGTCCAAACCACGGCCAGCGGTACCTGGCTGCCGAGGCCAACGGGAACACTGTGATAACTTGAGCAGACGACATTCCAACGGGCAAAGAGGGCTTTTTTATTGAACGTGCTATACTTATAGGCGCTTGTCACGTGACATCCGTGACCGGGGTGCGCACAGCCGATGCGCCGTGGTGCGCCGTGACTTGCAGCGCCACGCTGCTACATTCCTTCCCCCTCACATCAGCTTCGGAAGTCCTCCGGTTTGTACCTGTCCGGTGGACGCCGCACTCGCGTACTTCTTCTGGAAGTCGGAGCCTCTGTACAAGGCTCCGGTGTCGTCACTGGCGCACTTGTGGAACTCGGTGGTGGAAGCGGCTGCTGACGCGTCCGTGTAGCTTGTTGACTGCCGGCTTGAGAGTCCGCTGGCATAGCAGCAGAAGCAACTTGTGGCACCATCGGCTGGGTTTCTCGAGGCACCGGAACATCTGGGAGCGTAGGCTCCTCCGGCGTAGGCGGTGCAGCAAGGGACGTCGGGCTTGCAAGGCGGTCTCGGATGTGGTCGGCGTGTGTGAACCGCACAACCTGCGCCACTTTCACTAAATATGTCACCGGACTGACGACTTGAGTCACCACACCTTCTTCCCATGACACTAGCTCGCCTCGCACCGTTTTGACCAACACAGTATCACCCACAACAAAAGACCGGTTAGCACCTCGCGACGCATCACTCTGTTCCTTCAGGTGCTGCTGTTTGTTTTGCATGGCTTTTACAAAATCGGGTTTAAGCAAAGAAAGTTTCACTCGTGGCTGTCGCTTCAAAAACAGCTCGGCTGGAGTGCGACCAGTGGTACTGTTTGGGGTGTTTCGATAGCTCAGTAAAAAGCTATCCAAACGCTCGAGCAAAGAGTGTTTCTTGCCACTCTGTTTCTCGTCTAACAATTGCTTCAGCAGAGTTTTTTTTGTGGTCTGCACGAGACGCTCTGCTGCGCCGTTGGAGGCAGCATGATAGGGTGGCGTCTTAACGTGCTTGATGCCATTCACCCTCATAAACTCAGAGAACTCATCTGAAACAAACTGAGGTCCGTTATCACTCACCAGTACCTCTGGTAGCCCGTAAGCCGCAAATACACTTCGCAATTTGTCGAGTGTTTTACCAGTAGTGGTGGAAGACATGAACCACACTTCGATCCATTTCGAGAAAGCATCCACCAGTACTAGGAAGACATGGCCTTCTTTAGCAGCAAAATCCACGTGTACTCGTTGCCACGGCTTAGTTGGATAGCTCCATGGCTGTAACGGTACAGGTGGAGCAGCGTTCTGAACAGACTGACATACGCGGCACTGTCGTACGTAGCTCTCGATTTCTAGGTCTAGCCCTGGCCACCATACAAAACTTCTGGCAAGCATTTTCATGCGGCTAGCACCTGGATGGTCCTCATGCAACAGTGCCAAAACCGGTGACTGCAGCTTTTCAGGTACAATCACCCTTGAGCCCCAGGTGACGCAGCCTTGCCCAAATGACAACTCGTCACGTCGTACATGGTACGGTTTTAGCTCTTCGCTACTTTGGGCAGGCCATCCATTCAGAACGTAGTTAGCTACGCGAGACAAGGTCAAGTCACGTTTTGTAGCTCTAGCTACGTCTTCCGCGGTCAAGGGAGTACTGTCAAACAACAAAAGACACTCAGCAGGGTCGTCAGCTGTTGTCATCGGTCGTGGGAGTCTAGACAGAGCATCAGCCACCTCGACATCTTTTCCTTTACGGTACTTGAGTTTGTACCTATAGGCTGCAAGAATCATTGCCCATCTTTGCATTCGAGCTGCCGCTAGCGTAGGTACAGGCTTATCGTGCCCCAGTATCCCAAGCAGTGGCTGATGGTCTGTATAGAGAGTGAACTCCCTACCATACAGGTAGCGATGGAACCTTTTCAGACCAAACATCAGAGCTAGCGCTTCTCGCTCGCACTGCGCATAGTTCTTTTCCGCTGACGTGAGCGTTCGCGACGCGAACGCCACTGGGCGCTCTTCCCCTTCTGGTGTTACATGAAAAATGACAGCACCAATCCCGTACGATGAAGCATCACACAGCAATGCAATTGGCTTGTCTACGTCGTAGAACGTAAGAACCTGGCTGTTTACGAGCAACTGCTTCGTAGCAGCAAAGGCCTCGCTGCACTTCCGAGTCCACGACCACTTTTCACCTTTTTTCAACAACCGATAAAGCGGTTCAGCTACGCACGAAACATTCTTGAGAAACTTAGCGTAAAAGTTTAGCATCCCCAAATACGCCTTCAGTTCCGTTACGCAGGTGGGCTCGGGCGCTTCTGTGATAGCCTTTGTCATTGCTTGTGTCGGGTAAATGCCATCGGCACTCACCGTGTGACCCAGGTAGGTCACCGAGCTTTGGAAAAAAACGGCACTTGTCCGTTTTCAAAGTGACATTGTAGTCACGAAGTCGACGCAAGACGCATTCCAGCGTCTTTTGACAGTCCTGTATGTCCTTTCCAGACACGATGACGTCATCAATGTAGCATCCCACATGAGGTATGCCTTTAAGCACCTCGTCCATGAAGGACTGAAAAATGGCTGGCGCACTGGCCACACCAAACGGTAGGCGTTGGAACTGAAACAACCCCATGTGCGTGTTTATAGTCAAAAGTGGTTTGGACTCGGCAGCCAGCGGTACCTGCTGATACGCAGCAGAAAGATCCAGCACGCAAAACACTTTGCCACCTGCGATGGCAGTGTACAGATCTTCAGGTCGCGGCAGTGGGTAATGGTCGGTTTTTAGTACAGGGTTGATCGTTACTTTGTAATCCCCGCACAACCTGAGTGATCCATCTTTCTTGTGAATTACAACTACCGGAGTCGCCCACTCACTGTGACTTACGCGGCGTAAAACCCCGCTCTTCTCTAGCCTGTCCAGCTCTTCTCCAACCTTATCGCGTAACGCGTAAGGCACCGGTCTCGCCTTGCAAAAAACCGGCGTACAATCTTGTTTTAGAACCATCTTCGCTTGATAGTTGTTCGTGACACTAGACTGATTAGAAAATACTGTCGGGAACTTGTTACGCAGCGCTTCTATTCGGTGTGAATCAGTTACATGCTCCAGTGACATGACGCTTTTCCAATCAAGTCTGAGCCTCTCAAGCCAGTTCCGCCCCATGAGCAACGGCAATTTCTTGCCTTGGTTATCGACGACGATAACGGGCAGTTTCAAAGTCTGGTTTTCGTATGTGACGGAAACGTCACATTGCCCCTTTACCGGGATTCGTTCACCCGTGTACGTTTTTAGGTTTACCCGAGATGGCTCACACTTGACATGAGGGAACACGGTTTTCGCAACACTTTCAGGAACAATTGTTACAGCCGCTCCTGTATCAATTTGCATGAAAACGTCCGCCCCTTCAACATTGACTTTCACTTCATAACCCGAACGCACCGTGTTAAGGCAGTGATAGACGTCCAGTTCTGAATCGTCCTCCGAGCAGTCCACTGCATTCGCGTTCTTGGGTCCCTTTTTCTCGCTCGAGCACACTTTTTTGCAAATGGCCTAACTTGCCACACTTGTGACACGTAGCATTCTTGTACCAACATTTGCTTGCCGCATGCGCCCTTCCAAATCTTTCGCAAGACTTCTTGCTTTGCTTGTGTTTTCGAACGTCACGCTTATTGACGTTATCTTTCTGGTTCGCTCTTATCTCGTTCAACGACGCGTCTTTGCTTCCGGCGTGTAGTAACGCTGTCTGTCGTGCCGCCTGCCTGCTCCGGTTTGTACCTGTCCGGTGGACGCCGCACTCGCGTACTTCTTCTGGAAGTCGGTGCCTCAGTACAAGGCTCCGGTGTCGTCACTGGCGCACTTGTGGAACTCGGTGGTGGAAGCGGCTGCTGACGCGTCCGTGTAGCTTGTTGACTGCCGGCTTGAGAGTCCGCTGGCATAGCAGCAGAAGCAACTTGTGGCACCATCGGCTGAGTTTCTCGAGGCACCGGAACATCTGGGAGCGTAGGCTCCTCCGGCGTAGGCGGTGCAGCAAGGGACGTCGGGCTTGCAAGGCGGTCTCGGATGTGGTCGGCGTGTGTGAACCGCACAACCTGCGCCACTTTCACTAAATATGTCACAGGACTGACGACTTGAGTCACCACACCTTCTTCCCATGACACTAGCTCGCCTCGCACCGTTTTGACCAACACAGTATCACCCACAACAAAAGACCGGTTAGCATTTCGCGACGCATCACTCTGTTCCTTCAGGTGCTGCTGTTTGTTTTGCATGGCTTTTACAAAATCGGGTTTAAGCAAAGAAAGTTTCACTCGTGGCTGTCGCTTCAAAAACAGCTCGGCTGGAGTGCGACCAGTGGTACTGTTTGGGGTGTTTCGATAGCTCAGTAAAAAGCTATCCAAACGTTCGAGCAAAGAGTGTTTCTTGCCACTCTGTTTCTCGTCTAACAATTGCTTCAGCAGAGTTTTTTTTGTGGTCTGCACGAGACGCTCTGCTGCGCCGTTGGAGGCAGCATGATAGGGTGGCGTCTTAACGTGCTTGATGCCATTCACCCTCATAAACTCAGAGAACTCATCTGAAACAAACTGAGGTCCGTTATCACTCACCAGTACCTCTGGTAGCCCATAAGCCGCAAATACACTTCGCAATTTGTCGAGTGTTTTACCAGTAGTGGTGGAAGACATGGACCACACTTCGATCCATTTCGAGAAAGCATCCACCAGTACTAGGAAGACATGGCCTTCTTTAGCAGCAAAATCCACGTGTACTCGTTGCCACGGCTTAGTTGGATAGCTCCATGGCTGTAACGGTACAGGTGGAGCAGCGTTCTGAACAGACTGACATACGCGACACTGTCGTACGTAGCTCTCGATTTCTAGGTCTAGCCCTGGCCACCATACAAAACTTCTGGCAAGCATTTTCATGCGGCTAGCACCTGGATGGTCCTCATGCAACAGTGCCAAAACCTGTGACTGCAGCTTTTCAGGTACAATCACCCTTGAGCCCCAGGTGACGCAGCCTTGCTCAAATGACAACTCGTCACGTCGTACATGGTACGGTTTTAGCTCTTCGCTACTTTGGGCAGGCCATCCATTCAGAACGTAGTTAGCTACGCGAGACAAGGTCAAGTCACGTTTTGTAGCTCTAGCTACATCTTCCGCGGTCAAGGGAGTACTGTCAAACAACAAAAGACACTCAGCAGGGTCGTCAGCTGTTGTCATCGGTCGTGGGAGTCTAGACAGAGCATCAGCCACCTCGACATCTTTTCCTTTACGGTACTTGAGTTTGTACCTATAGGCTGCAAGAATCATTGCCCATCTTTGCATTCGAGCTGCCGCTAGCGTAGGTACAGGCTTATCGTGCCCCAGTATCCCAAGCAGTGGCTGATGGTCTGTATAGAGAGTGAACTCCCTACCATACAGGTAGCGATGGAACTTTTTCAGACCAAACATCAGAGCTAGCGCTTCTCGCTCGCACTGCGCATAGTTCTTTTCCGCTGACGTGAGCGTTCGCGACGCGAACGCCACTGGGCGCTCTTCCCCTTCTGGTGTTACATGAAAAATGACAGCACCAATCCCGTACGATGAAGCATCACACAGCAATGCAATTGGCTTGTCTACGTCGTAGAACGTAAGAACCTGGCTGTTTACGAGCAACTGCTTCGTAGCAGCAAAGGCCTCGCTGCACTTCCGAGTCCACGACCACTTTTCACCTTTTTTCAACAACCGATAAAGCGGTTCAGCTACGCACGAAACATTCTTGAGAAACTTAGCGTAAAAGTTTAGCATCCGCAAATACGCCTTCAGTTCCGTTACGCAGGTGGGCTCGGGCGCTTCTGTGATAGCCTTTGTCATTGCTTCTGTCGGGTAAATGCCATCGGCACTCACCGTGTGACCCAGGTAGGTCACCGAGCTTTGGAAAAAAACGGCACTTGTCCGTTTTCAAAGTGACATTGTAGTCACGAAGTCGACGCAAGACGCATTCCAGCGTCTTTTGACAGTCCTGGGTGTCCTTTCCAGACACGATGACGTCATTAATGTAGCATCCCACATGAGGTATGCCTTTAAGCACCTCGTCCATGAAGGACTGAAAAAGGGCTGGCGCACTGGCCGCACCGAACGGTTGAAAGAGGGGGGGGTTGAAAGAGGAGGAGGAGGAAAAATGAGTTATTCGCGGCCTTCCCTCAAGGCCTCTGGTCCCTTCCGCCCAGTTCCGAACGGAGGAATTTCATCTGCCTGTCGGAAAGGGCTAGATAGAGAAGCCGAAGCGACGTTAGTGACCAAGCTCTTAATGGCGTACCATTTGGCGACTTCCCCGCCAAATCTCTGCCTGTGTCCTCCCAATATGCGCGTACCTTCGCATCTGGGCGAACAACCGTCGCACGTCATACGGTGTACGACTATTGGATGCATGGAGTCGTCGGGGGGTTTGCTCAGTGATAGGCGAGTCCCTTAAGGCGATGTTATGCAAGTAGGGGATAACTGTAAAATGCTTTTTGCGAGTAACAGGAGCGGCTGGCGGTGCCCGGGAGGCGGTGATCAGCCTCTTTAGAGTATTTGCCACTAAGTCTTCAGGATACCCTGCCCTCTTTAGCCTCTCTGTTTGTAGAAGCATGCTGTGCGCGCTGTGCATAGGAGCTCAATGGAGGAGACCGCGCCGGAGAGCTGGGTGTTCCGGTATGTATATGATTATCTGATCGTGCACCCAAAGTAGACCCCTCCCGAGTCTGTCATTCAGGCCTTCGCTTCGAGACCCACCGGACTCTCCTTCAAGAGAAAAGACCCGTCTGAAGACGGTCTTCAAAACTTGGACCTGCACCTGAAGATGCACCCCGATGGGATATGCTGGGAGTTCAGATAGCGCACAGAAAAGCCGGTCCGCCCTTCACGAGTGCCCACTTCAAAGCAGTAAAACGGGGTCTCGTGAACTCACTCCTAAAATCCTCTGGAACCAGGTCGTGCCCCCATCTCACCACGCACAGCGTGCTCTACAGACAGAGAGGCTAAAGAGGGCAGGGTACCCTGAAGACTTAGTGGCAAAGACACTAAAGAGGCTGATCACTGCCTCCCGGGCACCGCCAGCCGCTCCTGTTCCTCGTAAAAAACATTTTGCAGTTATCCCCTACTCGCACAATACCGCACATTGCCTTAAAGGGACAATGAAGACGATTTTATTTAATTTTTTTAAATTATTTTTTTTATGCTTCTTGGGAACATAGCATGCTGCCCAATTTTTTGTAGACATTTGTGACGCGTATTTCTGTGCCTACGAAAGGAGTAAAGAAACCGAAACTAAACAATCTCGATTCTCGTTTCTGGGCCTCCGAAAACGGAGGTGACGTAGGGAGTGACGTCAAGTGTGAATAGTCGGTATCGGTAGTATTTAGGAGATCGAGACTCTTGTTACCGCGGTGGGTTATAACAGCGCGGTGGCGCGGTCGTTTCGTCGAATCTGTCAACATAGACGGCAATGCCGCTGTCGCGAGCGAGTTCGAGCTTATCTTCAGTAACCCAACACAAACGGAGCGGGAGTACGCGTGTGGCGGCCTCCGCCATCACCCGAGGGAGACCGCCCAGCCGATATCGATCGGCCCGCATGCCGAAGTGCCCATAGTTGCTCGGTGGCCGTTTCGCGTCCAGCGTAGCAAAGAAAAAAACAATTATGCTGCTTTATTTACGGTTTAGTAATCCTTTCCGGTCCGATTTATACTTTTCATGGCTATTCAAGCGGAAATTAGAACAGTATTCCTAAAAACCGGGAATCAAAACGTGACCGAGGGCGCATCTCTCGTTTCAACCAATCGCTGAGGCGTCTCTTGTGACGTCGCGCTTCTTGGCCTCGCATCGGTCACGTGAGCTCCGCTTCTCTTGGCTTCTCCCGCAACTCTCGGGGCGTCGCTCCAGTCGATTCCGGTACGATTATTACCGCAACTGTTTAATTGATTTGTGCGGCATACAAGCACCGGTTTCGGCTGAAATTTGGGCAACGTGGCGTGAGGCGTGCCTGGAACCCAGTTCAATCGCCAAAATGGTTTCCGAAATTGCCTTCATTGTCCCTTTAAGGGACTCGCCTATCACTTCGAGATAGGAGTAGTGTTTAGCTGCAAGCAAAAGCTTCAACAAATGTGCAGAATGGTGAATACCCCACCCTCTGCGACCCAATGCAACAAAAAGCACGGACAGCAGTTTGTTAAGTGCAGGAAGGAGGTGGTTTATACCATCCTTTTTTCGGGGGGGGGGGGGGGGGGGGTATATAGGGGCAGACCGGCAGGCGCCTAAATGAGCGCCTGAAAAAAAACTCGCGAGAGGTGAGCAAACCCCCCCCCCCCCCCCCCCGACTCCATGCATCCAATAGTCGTACACCGTATGAAGTGCGACGGTTGTTCGCCCAGATACGAAGGTACGCACGTATTGGGAGGACACCGGCAGAGATTTGGCAGGGAAGTCACCGAATCGTACGCTATTAAGAGCTCGGTCACTAACGTTGCTTCGGCTTCTCTAGCCCTTTGAGACAGGGAGATGAGATTCCTCCATCCTGAACTGGGCGGAAGGGACAGGGGCCTTGAGGGAAGGCCGCGAATAACCTGTTTTTCCCCCTCCTCTTCTTTCAACCCCCCCCCCTCCTTTTTCCTTCTCTGCTCCCTCCCCTGAACCTGCTCGATGGCCGTCGTTTGAACGGAGACGAAATAAATCTCGTTGAGAGTTGAAAGAGTTGTATGCGTCTGTTTTCGTCCCAAATTTGTGTTTATTCTATCGGATTTACTTTTCACCGGAGCGACCGAGCCCATGCTAGCGCTAAATTTAGCGCTTGAGTTAGCGCGCGCTGTGCCAGGGTGTTTTAGAATAATGTTTCTACACCGCAAACGAAAGTCCTAAGCACCTCGTGCTTGCAACGCCACAAAGATACAGTAACACTTTTTATTTTGCACACAAATTACTGTAACTTGAGAAGAAAAAAAGTTTCTTGGTTCACAGTAACATTTTAGATTTGTTTAAATATGAGAATGCAACGGAAGCAGTCGACTGGTAATGTCCACTTGCGTCGCCTAAGCAAGAGAGGTCTCGTGTACTGACCTTCGCACTCCATAATTTCGCCGAGAAACGTTTGCGCGTCGCAAGTTGCCGGCAATTGTTGCCCACCTTGTTGGGTCCTATTAAAAGTTTCTGATGCGCACCTCCTATAGCAGTGGTCTCAAACTCATTTGAGTGTGAGGACCAGATAGCCCATACCGGAAAGGTCGAGGGCCAACGCAACGGGGGGGGGGGGGGGGGGGGGGGGTGAGTCAGACGATTTTAAAAATGAAAAGACCTCGTCCTCTATGCTTTTTGTAACTCACAGTTTTGCCAGTGACATGTTTAGATTTGATTGGTTTATATGACTACTTTGGGGCCTCACGTCATGTGATATCAATAATTATAATGACACCGCCCCACCAGCATGCTAGCATTTTTAATGGAACAAGAGAGAAATTGCACTGTCGTTTTCGTTGCTTAATTCGTTCGGAAATTCACCAAGCCCAAGATGTCTCTAAAAAATCAATCAGTTAATTTGACAGTTCTTGCTTTCCTGACGATTTTTATTACAACACACTGAGAAAATACTGTGATGGATCTAGTCCCGACCTCGTAGCTTTATCTTTGGCAGCTACTCCTGCTGATCGAGAATTCGCGCAGCTGAGATGTATCCTGAAACGAAAAGTTTGCGCTTGCAGCAGTAGCGTAATTGTTGTACATTACAAAAAGCCGGGAAGCAAAAAAATAAAGCGAAACAAAGGGCAAATGAGCACAGATAAGTATAAACTATGTGAATACGTTAAAAAAGCAGAGCTACTTTTCGAGCGGAAATGAATCGGCGTGATGAGATCACTATGGCGCATGCCATTTCCAGCGCACAGGAACCGGAACGCGTAGCCGGTTGCCTGCGGGCCGCGTCCCAGCGAGTCGCTGGCCGCGTGCTTGAGACCCCTGTCCTATAGGAATGCAATGTCGTCCTGCGTTGTAGCTCGCAGCTGAGATGATGTGGTGAGGGTCTAGGACAAATCGCCGACGGTCAACTCGTCGGCGGTTCATTCGTCGAATAGGCCGATTCGTCATAGGGCAATTCGCCGCACAAAAAATCGTTGCAGATGTTAACTGGATGCAGCTTTTTAAAAGCCAAAATATACCTTTTTCCCTGACATTTTATAGCAAATACTGCGCCATAGCAATCCCTAAAATTGCCGCAAGGTAATTTACCCCCATGTGCTCTTCCTTGTGGAAGAAAATAACTTGCCACTTTCACCGCTTTCACGGTGCCATGCGTCGATCTTTTTAGGGGGGGGGGGGGGGGGGCTGGCTGGGGAGGCTGGGATCTTTATGACCAGGGGAGGGAGGGCTGAAGCCCCATAAGCCTCCTCCCTGTCCATGCCACTGCAGTGGGGGACGACCACTATGTCGCACACGTAACACTAAGGCGCGTGCGTGTTAAAGGGATAGTGAAACGAGATTTCGAGTTAACTAAACAAGGCCGGGCGGATAGGCGGGAAGTTGCAAAACCAAAAGATACCACACATACGGCGATATATCTAACGAATCGCCATATTTTTTTGGGAAAGAAGTGCGCGATTGAACTTGGCTGACGAGGCCGACGAGACAAGGCACGTCACGATTCCCATTCTCTCTCCTCGCTACGTCCCGCCAAGCTGGTGAACCGAAGCGAGGAGGAGAGAAGCGAGGCCGCTTCTCCTCATTCTCAAATTCTCCCAGAGGACGGTTACGTCAAAGAACTCGCTTGATCACGCCCTTCTTTTCCAAAAGTACGGCCATCCGTTTGAGATATCGATGTACGAGGGATGTTTTGGAGTTCGTAGAATTCGGTTCAACACTTCTGCAGCCTTACTTTGCGAAATCCAAATTTCGGTTCAGTATTCCTTTAACCTACCCGGTCCACCCATTCAAGCCGCTTCGCGGCGACAGTCTGCGACGACTTGTTACAAAACATAAGAAATAAAATTAACAAAAGGACGATCCCGAGATGGCATATTTTTCAACTTGTCTCAAGGTCCTTTCCTGTCTTTGCACTCTTGCGATCTTTTTTTTTTCTTTAGTTTTGTGGTTTAACACGAGCGCTGCACTTAGTCCAGATATAAAGTAACTGTATAGGCATTGCAGAGCTAGAGTATAGCATTCCTTTTCCTTTTGCCGCCAACTCAGTATTGGCAGAGTTGGTAGCAAAAAGCGGGCACCAATCCCCTCCCCCCCCCCTCCCCCCCCCCCCTCCTCCTCCCCCCCCCCGCCCCCCCCCCCGAATCAAAATCCTGGCTATGTGCCTAGCTGAGAACATGGAGGCAGTGAGTCTTGTCTTGTTGGCAGCAGAAAAAAAGTGGGCACAATCCTGGGTGTCCCTCCGTAAGTTTCTCTCGAGAAGAAACGCAAACCTTTTTTGCCATTGTAAATGAGCTGAATATTGGCGACTCCAGCGAAATCAACGCAGCGTAGCGGCAACACCGAGAAGCTCAGGAGAGGAGGTTGTTTCCACTCTGTCGTCTGTTATCGCTGCTTGGTTCACGTAGGCAGCATAGAAACAAACATTGTTTCCAGTAATTATTGTTATGCTTCCGCTGTGTCATTCCTACGCACTGACTAGAAGAAGGTTTCTACCGTCGAAAAATCGCTTTGCTTTCACATGTAACACCGATCTTACGCTGCTGTGAAAGAATTTATGGTGGTCAGCGTGCTGAACGACGAAAGCAACCTCCTTTCGCCCGCCATACTGCCTGACCGGCGCGCCCGTATAGTACGCTGGAGTCGCAAATAGCTGAGCTGCTCGGCGAGGGCGGCACCCGCTCTGGCCTTGCGCATCGGAGGGAGCCCCTAGAGTAAGTTGTAAGCAGGAATGGCGTCGCGAGCTCAAAGTGCTGGTATCGCAGAAAAAGTAGTTCCTACCTCAGTGCTGCTCCTGCTTGCACTGGAACCTCTCGTCCTTGTGGTCCAACCATGATAGAAGTAGCTGTAGTGTCTTGAAAGCCGTTGGTAACAATCTTGCTCGCCATGTCGTGTGCAGTATTGTTCCCTCGGTTCTAGAGTGGCAAGGCCCAGAACTCTCAGCGCTTTCTTCCATGCTGTAACTTCTTGCAGAGCATCAAAGACAGTGGTTAAGATCTTTATGCTATCAGAAAGGCCACCGCATGCAAAACACCAGACAGAAAATGTGATTACAATGTTCGGCTTGAGTTGGAAATGCTGGTTTAACTTTGAGATGTAACACAACATGGTGCCATCTTAGCATAGGGCTTGAGCATTAAAGAGGCCTTGCAATGAATTTTTTACTGGTTTTTAATTTGCACCGAACTTGAGCGCACTAAACATAGTAACTTAATGAAACTTTTTTTTTCCCCCTTTGAATTTCACTTTATCTTAAAAGTTATAGGCAAATTAAAATTACAAAAACAAGCAAAAAATAACTTCGTTCATGACGTCTTTAGCCACTTCAGTGGCCGTAAACTAGAGGAGGGGTAGTGAGCGCAGCGAGCGGTCATGGCTGCCGCACTCCGCGTCGACAGCTCGAGAGGGCGCCACTAAAGCATGTTCTGGATAGGCTGTAGGAGCAGGCAGCCAGGGCGGCTCGCATTGCATTTGCTGCACGATTAAACACTAATTCAGCATGACACTTCATTGGCCACAAACGACAGCAAACACGGGGTAAAGATCAGTTCAGAACAGGAGCCACTTCGCGCTGCCATATCGCGAAACGGCCAAACAGCAAGCCAAACCTGTGCCGAAGGCTTCGCAACGCTTGGAACCTGTCAAATCCCCGAGTCCGTAAATGACCGCAGTGCCACCGCATACATCCGGGACCTTTCTACACTCGCCACTCGTTGGAGCCTGATCCTACTATTCCTTTCTAGTATGCGCCGCCCTTTTTTACCGCTTGGAGGCGGGTATGTTGACAGGTCATTTCTGGTTTCCTGACTTTATAAACTGCATTTGTTTCTTTTCTGATCTAAAATACTGAACAAAAACTACTTGCATAAATAATTGAGACGGTTCTCGCCACTTATATTTTTTGTTTCGACTAAAAGAAGCTTTTAGCGGCTCTCACCAGTAGTAAGCCCAGGAGCAAATACCTCACATTTCGTGCACTTTTGGTACCGCGGGACGCCCCCGTAGGGGGAGGAGGTTTCCGCGTCGTCCGGTTAAAATATGATGCACTGATAATTAGTTACTCTCTCCGTACCCGCTGGCTTGCCCGAACCAGAAGAGACGTGGAAACCGGAAAAAAGGTTGACGCTTAAATATGATTGCAGGGCCCCTTTAAGGTGAATGCTGGCGTATCGGCTTAATTCTGAGAATAATTAAAGTCTACGCACTCAAGTCGGATTTATGTAAACGTGGCAAACTTGGACGACATAAACGGGAATCGAAGGTAACAATACTGGGCAGTAGACTGAGGGAGGAGGAAACGAGAGAGCGTGGGGACATCAGAATGCCGAGCTTTCGTCTGAATGATTAGTGGGTAGATCTAAATTTAGCTGCCTTTGTCACTTGCCGAACGAGCTAGAATGCGTCTCGCGTTATGCTCTTGCATCAGAATGTGTTGGACACATGCAGTGCAGACCAAGGGCTTTAGGTCTACCCACTAATCAATCCGACCAGAGCTCAGCGTTCTGACGTCCTCGCGCACTCGTCTCTTCCTCTCTCTCAGTCGCTTGGCGCATTCGACATACTGAAAGCCGAGACAGGTAAAGGACAAACACAACGTCGCTATCCAGCAAACCGCCCCAGGTCACAAGCATACTAGTAGCCCTTCCCTTGGCAAATAGCACGCGCTCGCCGGGCGGGTTCTTGCGCCGCTGGTAAATCTGGAGCCGGTAGAGCGCTCGGCGAGCGGCCGTGTTTTCAGACCACGCTATTCGTAGCGGGAGCTCGCGCTGCCACTTCGATGCATGCTCTGAAGCGCGCGCCCGTAGCAGTACAGAGCCTCTGAAAACGATCTACTAAAATTCTTGCTCCAGCGGATCCGTGGGAAAGTGGCAGAGCGCGTCGAGCGAGCCACAGAAGTTCTCTCTGCCTTTTTCGGAGTAGCTTATTCGGAAAGCACTCGCAACATTTCAGTTTAAATATTTCTGTTGGCGATGTTGTGGCAGTCACGAAACTGATTGTGCCAGTGCCACATCGCAATAGAAAGTTACGTGGACATCTGAGGGATGCGGTACTGTTACAAGCCCCGTTAGGAGCATCAAAAGTAGGCGATCCGATACAACGCGGTGCCGTCGCACAACCACGAAGACGAGTCCAAGTGCGAAACAAGCGCTCGCGATTTGCCAGGGAAGGGGGCTAAAGGTCAGAGCATAGCTTAGCAAGCTTACGGCAAAAGTAACACTTCGTTCTGGACAAAGAAAAGAGTTGTGCTGACCGGCCGTTTGAAGTTTTCGTAGCCCTCTCGCTGCCAGCCAACGATCAATGACTAGACGCGGCGTCTCCGAGATACCGTTTGACACACTTGAACAAGGTACTAGTAAGAAACGCCCATTATTAAGGTTCTGAAAAGTAAAAAATAAGCGGCGAACGCCGGCACAAGACGACGACACCCGACGACTCGCCTCCGCAAGATGCGCCTCCGAGAGCAAAGTTATGGACGCCCATTCAAAACAAGATATGAGCGGGGAGATTTCGGGCGATAGCTAGCGCCACCTGCCATAGGCACTCTGTTTCGGGTTCGGTTTCAAAACCGAAAGAGATAAAATCGCTTTATTTGATACAAATAGTACTTAAAACCACTAAAATCATCAGAACCTGAATTTGAAAGGTAGATTGGAGATAATGCTGCCTATCGCTTTGATGCAAAATCTTTTTCTTTTTTTGTTGCAAATGAATTTTTGAACATATTTATTTTTGCACGTGATTAGGGATGCCGCGAACCACCCTAGGTTCGATTTCGAAAGGTTGGGATATTTTCGACCTGAACTGATTCTCGAATTCGAAAGGTTTCTATATTTTCGACCGTACGGAGATTTGAATTCGAAAAATTCGCAACTTTCCTAAATCGCGGGGTTTCGAAATCGAAAAGTTCGAAGCTTTCACAGTTTCTAAAAGTTGGGGTCGATTATTTCGAATTTTTGTTTACTTGAGGTTCGATAAATTTGAAGATTTCGAACTTCCCTAATTTTAAATCCCAGTGATTCGAACGTTTCGAATTGCTTTAGATGTAAAACCGAAAAATCGAGGGTTTCGAATTTTTAAAGACAAAGGTCGATAAATTCTAAGATTTCGATTTTCTTTCTACATAAAGTTCGA
Organism: Ixodes scapularis; assembly: GCF_016920785.2. Classification (NCBI taxonomy): domain Eukaryota; kingdom Metazoa; phylum Arthropoda; class Arachnida; order Ixodida; family Ixodidae; genus Ixodes; species Ixodes scapularis. Next base: position 48,700,737 of record NW_024609838.1, on the reverse strand, counting down.
TAAGGTCAAAGGTTTCGATTCTCTTTCAGGGATAAATTAAAAAAAAAAAATCTTTGAAGGTTTTAAATTTTTTTTATGTCCAAGTGCGCAAAGTTCGAAGTCGGGTTTTCATGTTCCGCCACCAGTTTCAGTTTCAAATAACGTTTTCACGCCACACTGGTTTTCACGAAATCAGGTTTAGAAAAGTTCGGGTGTGATATTTAGACTGCGCGATCAGGCAATTATATGAGACGACGAGTGTCCGGGATGTGCTGGAATATGTGCCAGTGCAGAGTGACGTGTGACAATAGATCAGTAATTGTGACCGACGGCCCGGTGTGGTCATTAACGTGCATCACGAAGTAGCGATTCTACGAACGCACTGTTTAACGATACTCATCCATTTCGAAACGGCCGGGGGCAGGCAGGTGGTTGAGGCTCACAAAAACCTTGAAGTGATCTGGCAAACTGCCCCCCTACCTCCTTGCACGCTGGCAGTAATCCGATCGAACGCCGCTCGAGTGACGCTGGCATATAGTAAGTTTAGTTTGTACATGATGCAAAATCCCGAGACTGGGAATGAAATTCTGAAGAAAAAGTGTAAGAAGGCAGAAAGAAGGGGACAGGACAACGCCTGAAACTCAACTCAGCTGAAAACTCAGCTCGGGACAACGTCTCAAACTCAACTCAGCTGAGTTTGAGACGTTGTCCTGTCCCCTTTTTTCTTTCTTCTTACACTATTTCTTGCGACTTTCATGCCCAGTCTCGGGATTTTGCATCATGATCAACATACGCCAGCTCGCCTGCATCGTGACAATTTTTTTGTTTGTAATTGCTCTGGAGGTTTAATTTCCGGGGCGAAAGAAACGCCGAGCCAAAAGCACAGAAGCTGATGCAACTTGAGGTCGAGGAGCGTTCTACAATACCAGTGGCGTCGGAAGAGAAAAAACGGGGGGGGGGGGGGGGGGGGCTCCAGTACCTCCCCCCCCCCCCCTTCCAGATATTTCGGACTGTTAAAGAAAACAATACAGGGAAAGAGAGCATGGTCTAGCTTATTGTAATCTGAAATTATTTATGCATATGTATAGCTACTGTCGCTCTTCACTGCATAAAAGACCGCGTAGATGGTCATTGTTAGAAACTCGTTGTCAGAAGGCACTACTCGTCACATGCTCGGTGGCTCGGAAGTTCGGAGCTATGTATTTTCGGCCTAAATAACTGTGCCATTGGTAAAATATAATCAATAAATAAACATAACAATAAATGCAAAAATAAAAAGCTCGAGAGAAAAAAGAACTATCAAGAACCAGCCGGAAGTGTTGTATTCTTGCATATTCAGAGGCCCAGAACTATGAAACAAGTCTCTCCCACCAAAATGTGTACAGGCCAAAAGAAACACGTCCCAAAAACGTAAATTGAGAAAAAAATGTTTTTTTTTTTTTATGACGTGCTGAACTTGAACAATTTTAGAAATCTTACCCATGAGTTAATTTGTTCCTCAAGGGGGAAAAAAAAAAGAAATACATTATTTTGTAATCTGCAGATGGTAATGATATGTACTGTCTCTGGTGTTAATTTAACTGCGATACCTCAAAGAATGTAGGCGAAGAAAATGACCAAGTTTAGGGCATAATTGCCCGTAGGTACATGTTTGGATATTTCTTCGAAACTTGTGTCGAACAACAATAATCATATCTTAAGACGACACTTACCTAGGCTATACATAGATCATTCTTAAAAAGTTTAACATCTCTACCATAAATAGCTTCGGCTATAGCGCGCTTCAAATATGGCACGTACGACAATTGTCAAAACCCCGTCGTCCTTCCTCGCTCCTTCGGGAATCTATTTCTTTAAAACCAAGCATGCCATATGATTTAAATAAACGGCATTGTCCTTCGGAAGGAATGCGGCACCGCATGTAAAATTGCGAGAAAAAAATATTACGAAGGTACCTCACTGCTTGAATCCAAATGAAACCGCCCGCCGGTCTTTCGAAGTTCCAGGAACTTCGAACTTTTACCCTAAATGCTCGAAGTTCGTCAAACCTTTGACGTTTCAGGAATCGAAAGATTGACAATTTTTGAATTCTGTAGATTAATAAGTTCGAAAATTTTCGAATTTCTTAGCGTAGGAAGTTTGAAAGTTCGAAAAGCTTCGAACTTTTTAGTGCAAGAAGGTCGAAAGTTCGAAAATCATCGATTTTTTAGTCTATCAAGTTCGAAAGTTCGACAAGCATCGAATTTTGCCGGGTAATAAGTTCGAAATTTCGGAAAGCGTCGAACTTCTTAGTTTAATAAGTTCGAAAATTGACTTCCGTTGAATTTTTCGAAATGGGAAGGTCGAAAATTCGAAATCTTTTGAACCACTTCAATCGATCATCGAAACTTCGGTCAAAAAAAGTTCGCGGCATACCTACACGGGATTAAATATAAAGATGGAGGACTTTATTTCACAGTATGATTGAATTTGTCTATGTGCCTAATTCTTGTCACTTTACCTGTTGATATTTCACGCACATTTTACGCCATATCGAAATAAAAGGGCACGGCGAGATTGGTGCGTTTTCCACCCATCGGAGATAACACGCCAGCTCGTTGTCCTTTCTGAGCATTGCACGGCGATCCGGTACGCAAACAGTTAGAAAGCAGTCCGCCAGTGCCATAGCCAGGAAATGTTTTCAGGGGATGCTTTCCTTTGCCCAGACCATTCAAAAGTAGAAAAAAAAAATCAAGAAAGAGGAAAAGAAATCCCGCAAACACAACTGTAGTTGCTATTTTCCTGTTTCTCAGAAGACAAGAATTCAACGTTTTTTATTTCGTCCCTTCGATCTTTAAAGAGGGGAACTTTACTGTGGAACAACGAAAACACACAATCATAAAATATAATAATGCGCTTTGAACAAAAAGTCTAGACAGGCTCATAAAATATTCCGGTGCGTTCACTTCTCTGCGGAACACTGGGGTATCCAATGACTGAAAACTACGTAAGAGTGCCAAAGAATAGCGAAGTTTAGAATACGATTACACATAAAAACTCCAATGCGCACCGACCGGGGTAACGAGCAAGTGAAACGTCGCGCTCATTGTTCCTGCGCACATTTTTCAGAAATGATCGTGTTGTGGTCATGTTTCGGGTTTTTTCCGTTCTTCGTTGTCGTTTTACGAGAAAGTGGCAGAGAAAAGTACCAGCTTCTATCGTTTTGTGGGGTCTAAACATTTAGTGGAAGCCGCGGTCGGTCGATCGAAAGCAGCGAGAGGACCCTTTCGGAGCTGTCTTGGACGTTCCCGTGAATGTTCAAAAGCGCAACCCCTATACTCCGTTCACCCTTAGCTGAGACTAGAGGCTCCTCCTTCAGCACGAGCTTTCTGCCCTTGCTGGCACAAGTCTGAACGCGCAGGCGCGCGCAAACAAAGCACAGCGGAAGCCAGCGAGCTCGTGCTGAAGGCGGAGCTTCTGGTCTGAGCTAAGAACGGAGCAGCAACCGCTCCGGGGACGTTGAAGCTCTCAGGTATGGCTTCCGTCTTCGGAGTCTCGAGACTGAACGTTCCGCCTCAGCGACGCTAACGGGCATGGTGGCCAGGATTTGCAGCAGGCGGTTGACATTAGAATACGAGACCTGGGGACCAAGGCAAGTTGTCTCTACCGGTGACACGCGCTAAGAGGTGCGGTCCCTTCACATCTGTGTCCAAACCAGAACTTCCTCAGACAGTTTGTTTAATGAAACGAATGCTCCGCACAGGCTGGTGATTGGCCCAACCCGAGGATTGCGACATTGCAACCGACGTCGTTGGCCATGACATTGCTCTCGCCTAGGGCGGACGATGCTGCCTGACGTGAATGTGCCGATTCTGTTGGAGACGTTGATGGCACGCTTGAAGTTGTAGGTAAATAATCATTATTTAAAAAAAGCGTCAAGCGACAGCTTTGGCTATTGAATTAATTTTTGAGAGTCTATATACGTAAAGAAACTTTCACGACTCACGTGTTGAACGCAAGATTATAAACATTACCCACTGCAGCGATAAAAGAAGTAACCTCGGTACGCTTTGAAACCAAAAGAATTATGAGCATTCCAAAGTGCTTCTACGGTGCATATGCTGCCGCTTTTCTCTCCCGCTTCTTTTTTTTTCTTTTTTACATTTTTGTATGCCCCAAAACAAATAAAAGACGGGACAAAAAAAAAAAAAATCTAAGCTGTTTGTCATTTTGTTGTCCTGTTTGTAGGGTTGTAGGGTTTGCAAAGTCAAAGTATTGCTATTTTTAAATTTTGTTTCGTTGCCCTGATAGTGGCGTGGAGTCCTTGAGGCTCAAAGAGTATAGGGAACTTTAGTCAGGCCGCCTGCATTCTCCGAGGCGAGGCCAGCGTCCTTCGAGGTTAGGATTTCGCGGCTTATGTGACGTCAGGAGCGGAGTCATCCGCACCTGCGAGCCCGAAGAAAGGCTTAGGTTGCTAATAACACTGTCGAGTTTGGCGAGAGCTCTTCGGAAAGCCGGAGCCGGACTTCTATTTCTCACGCTCACGCAGTCCACGGACAGTGTTGTCATCTTCGTTTTGCTTTGGAATGTTCCGGCCCCTCGCCGTAGTGGGTTGTCGAACAGAAAGAGAAGCACATAGGACTTTTAATGCCTTCACAAAAGAAGAAAAAAAAAAGAAGCTGACAATGGAAAAGGGAAAGGGGAGAAAGAGGAAAACCATGCAATTTCGAAGGTGTTTCGACCCTTGAACACGACCTGGCTACGCCAATGTCTGGTTTATCAGCGCGGCCAACCAGCGCACCCCGACGAGCTGCCACGTTGAGCATGCGTGTCTTCGCGGCAACCGCGTCGTATTTACACGTACCGTATGTCGGATTCCCAGTCGGTACCTTTTCGTTCCCGTGGTTTGGACCCGCTTCAAAACAACGATTCGGGGTAGTGGTTAGCAGACCGAAAACAAACAAATGTTGGGGGATAACGAATGCAGACCAGCATTCATTTTCTCCAAAATCTCACACAAATGTGACAAAACACAAATCACACTATCGGTTTTGTCGAAACTAGCTGCTTGGCAGATTTTCCGGAGTGGTGTCAAGCGACTCTTGTGATTCCGCCGGAATGCTTCGATGAAATCGATATTCCACAGCGACCTCTTTCTGACAGATGGCCAGTCTATTCGCCGAGTCAAGAAACTGACACCGAAGAAAGCGGACGAAGCCTAATGACACAACGTACGCGTCTGAAATTGTAGCGCATTTTACAGAACCTTTACAAACAATGCAAATATTCAGTCCCACTTTCATCGCGTACCGCTACTATCGTTTACCTAGCCGAGACACTCCAGATGAAAATTTCTGGCGGGCTTGGTTAAAATGTTTCATTGGGTCCACCGTTCCCGTACATTCGATGGCGCTTGTTTCGACCGGGAACGGCTGCCATATACGACTAGCACATGATAAAATATAGCACACACATGAGGTCATCCTTAATTCTAATTAACTCTACCTTTGGCGCGTCATGGAGATTCCCGCTTGTGCCGGCACCCCACCACCACCACCACCGGCTGTTAGGCCTACGGGCCCGAGCTCGCTAGACAGATAGGCCTGACGGCGGTAGCACATCCTCGGAGCAGTCCACGTCCACAATCGCCCAGTGAGCACACGAACGTTAAATATGCACACCAGCACGGGAAAACGTGGACAGCAGACGACACGCGGCAAGAACGGCAGGTTCGGTTCGCAGAAATGAGCGCCTCGAGCACCACACTGGCCCCAGCTGCCCCGAATTCCGTTCCCGTACATTCGATGGCGCTTGTTTCGACCGGGAACGGCTGCCTTAACGTACAACTAGCACATGATAAAATATAGCACACACATGAAGTCATCCCTAATTCTAATTAACTCTACCTTTGACGCGTCATGGAGCTTCCCGCTTTCGCCGGCACCCCACCACCACCACCACCGGCTGTTAGGCCTATGGGCCCGGGCTCGTTAACAGATAGGCCTAACGGCGGTAGCACATCCTCGGAGCAGTCCACGTCCACGCGCACAATCGCCCAGTCGAGCGCACGAACGTTAAAAATGCACACCAGCACGGAAAAACGTGTACAGCAGACGACACGCGGCACGAACGGCAGGTTTAGATCGCAGAAGTGAGCGCCTCGAGCACCACACTGGCCCCAGCTGCCCCTAATTCCCGAATGGGGCGCTCGCGCGTGGGCTTCTGGGTAGTCACCGCCGTCGGGCAGCGCTCTCCGGGCTCGTTGACGACGCGAATAGAGCATTCTTGGCGGCGACGTGCAATGTTCGCGCTCGTCGCTACGAGTGCACAAAAATTGAGAAAGCTGCCACGCGCCACGGACCTGTGCGCACCCGAACTCGTATGGACCAAGAAAACGCAACCTACGTATCCATCCGTGGATCGCGCCGTGTTTATTTATTTTTTTTTTCTGCTGTGGCTTGAAATCGGGAAGAAATCTGGCCCCGCCAGGTACCGACGCCGGTATTTCCAGAGAGGGGAGGTTAGCGTATCAGATGTCGTTTGAAACCCCCCTCCCCCCCACCCTTTCCCTTTGTTTTCCCGCCCTAAATTTTTACACATGCACAAATCAAGAGGTAGTCAGAACATCTAGACAAACCTCCCCATTCCCCCCTTCTTCCCCCTCTTAATCCGCCACTGGGCCCCGCGAACGGCTCGCTTATCCTTTTGAGATCGCGTGAAAGCTTTCTCGAGAGGCCGTTGGCTGTGTTTTTCGTGAAAACCCAGGGAGATGCAGACGCACATTTTTCGGTCCTGTTCAGACGGCGCATTCATTTCACGAAACTCGTTTCGCGAGTCAAGATGCGCCAGAAAAATGCATCGTGTGAAAGGGCCTTTAAACAACACTCAATGGTTGCACTATACTTGAGTCTGCCCGAAAAGAGCTGGATTGTCTTCTGCTTCCCCATAGTACCCTCAACTTTTGAGTATTCGCCAGATTGAGCGAAAAGTTCGTACTTTGTGATTGGTTTTTCACTGATGTAATATTTGTTGTTCGAGAGCGTCGGGATTTTGTACAAAAACCAGCCCCAAAACGTCTTGGACCCATTATAACGACCTCCTCCACGACGGGAAACCCGTTGGTGCCAGAGCCGGGACTGAGCGGGACGGGGGAAACGCCGGCTGCGTCAATGGCGGCCGATCTCCCGCAGACGGGTGGACGGATGGGAGTATTTTCAACTCCCATTTCGTCTTGCGGAGGGAAGGAGGGAACAAGAACTCCAGTTTAAAATGGGAGTAAAATCAGGTGTTGTCGCTTTTATACCTCGTCTCTTAGCGACCAGAGTAAAGTGGTGGTTTCTAGTTTTTATACTCCCATGTGCGGGAGTGAATGCTTTAGGCTTGGGAGTTTAATCGTATCTTATTCTTTAAAACCCCCATCCGGGCTACTTTTCGTTTACAGTGTATAACATAAGCTATCGGGAGAAAAATCGTCTGGCTATGTGAAAATTTGAAATATTTCTGTTAGATGATCCTAACTACCACAGAAAACAGTCGATTCTTGCCTGAAATGGCATATTTTCACACTCAATTAAAATCACCAATAACGCGATCTCAGGAGAGTTGTGTACCTCTCGTAGCGTCATAAGCAATACACACATCTCTTTCTCGTCCAGATTCTGAAAAGTAATGCGTATTATTGTTTTTGTTCCTCAAAGCACGTGCTTAATCATGCCACGTGTTTGTTGTTGTTGTTCTTCATTCGGAGGCTCTGCCATACCGTTTTTATTTTATTTTTTGAACATAACTTTATTCCACAGGAGGCAAAAGGCAGAGCACCAGAGGGCTCGTGCTGTCTCGTGCGCCTCACGTGCAGAACTTCTGCGAGGTTGTCGCACGTGAAGAAAGATTAAAGTTCCCTTCATGCATTGCGGCAGCGGTGGCGTAGTCAAACTGGCCGGTGAGATCGGTCTATTAAACTAGCGTCCTGAAAACGTATCGTTCGGCGTTGTGTGATTTAATTTTCATGGCGTAGGTGGTCGGATTCTCGAATCCTGAACTGGAAATTTTCCTCGCCGCATTGTTTTTTCTCGCGTTTTCGCGATAAAACATGCCAGTCTTGCCATGCTGGGATCAAATACACCAGCGTCGGCAGTTATTGGCGAAGGATTGATCAACGCAAACATTTCCACTCGCTATTGATGAATTGCCGCAGTTCGTCAGTATCTCAATGACTTGACTGCATAGCAAATACAGCAAAAAATAAATAAATGAAACGATGTCGGTCAGTAAACACATGGAGGGGCTCGCCAGTCAGAACAACAAAGCGCCGATGCCGGCCAGTCATTGAACTTCCATGTAAATACTGGCCATCAAAGACAGCAAAGTACCGATGCCGGCCAGTTACTGAACTTCCATGTAAATACTGGCCATAAAAAACAGCAATATACCGATGCCGGCCAGTTACTGGAACCTCGATGGAAAGACTGGCCAGCAAAGACAGCAAAAACCCGATGCAGGCCAGTAACTGCAACTTCTACGGCTGAACTGGCCAGTGAATAAGACGAAACCCCGACGCCGGCCGGGGCCGGTAGCTCACCGGCACCAATGGCCGGGCGCCGCCATCCTGTTACCAGGAGCGGCCGACGTAGTCCCGATACCGGCCGACGCGGTGTGCTAAATGGGCAGATCTGAACTAGTACATAGACACATATGAGCTAGTACTTAAAATACTTACACGTAACAATATTTATTTTTAACGAGTTAATAAAGTTTCAAATTCGGTCCGAGACGTGGAGATGCCCCATAGTGGTGACAGTAAACACTTGACTAGACATGTTATAGTGTGAAACAATATTGGCCCACTAGATCTTGCTTCCGACGGGTGTTACAATAAGTTGAATAGGGTGAAATGAATGCTGGTTAGGCATACACCACCAAAACAAATGAAAAAAAAACTTGCAAAAAAGAGTGTCAGACAGTTTTTTTAAAAACTCACTGCTGGACTTGCAAGTTAAACAACACCTGATGTTACTCCACTGGAAAGCACGAGAAAATTTGAAAGTTGCTATTGGCATTACATTATTTGAAGTTTCCTCAATGGCTACTTTGAATTTAACGATAAGAACCAGCATACCGGGCAGAGTAAAACCTTGGTATTCTAAAAGTACATTTAGTTTGGGTAGATCGAAAAAAAAAAAAAAAAAAAAACTAAACAAAAGATTGCTGGAGTATTCCGTCCCGACCCTTCTTATCAGAACCTGAGTGTAGAACCGAAATTATAAACGGCTCAATTCGAGATCGGGTTCACGGCTTTCGGTTTGGTTCCAGTTGAGTTCCGGGGAGCGGTATGCACCGCTAAATTGGGAATACATTTTCCGCGTTGTTTTGGCAATAGGCACTAATTACGCAATGCAAGGATTAACTACATTGTTTCTTCTATTGTCCATGCAATTCCCATTTGTTTTCAGGTACCAAAACTCAGTCAATGAAATTCAGTTATTTAATTTCGACGCAACACTAAAATAAATACTACAGCAACGCGCATAACGTCGTGTTTATACGACTCAACATCTCTTTGTTTACAAGTCATATATTTTACCTAAATCAAAATGTTTAAGTACTACAGCGAAGAGTTCAGCTTGTTGGTACATACCTGTAAATACAGCAGCTTTAAATTTAGAACTATGCTATTGTTCCTGTCATTTTTTCCTCGTGTTTACGAAAAACATTAAAGTTCAAGCTGATCTATTTACAAGATAAAAAATGTTGTTAGAAAGCGTGGAAGGTCGCATAAAAATCCCGTGATTGCAGAACTTTGTGTCGCAGTAATAAAAGTTAAATCGTGACTGTGTCCTTGAATTAAGAAATTATTTCAGCACATAAAATCATGAAATGGACACCTCGTGGCCATATATATATCATGAAATATTGTTTACGAAATACGTTTCATCATGTATACATATATATAACGACGACATAACTGAGCTAAAGCCAATAAAATTTTCACAATGTCACGAAACTTTAAGGACAATTCGTTCCAGTCTGATGAAATAAAAATCGCTAACAAAGACAAATACTAAAAAGACGGCAAATAAAACGTGCGCTTTCTTTCAGACAGTCAGTTAGTTCCTTTCAGTTTATTTTTTCTAGGCACACCGAGCGCCAATCACAATTTTTGTTCTTCTAATCAAACATTTTTTACTTCTCAGCACCGCGATGCATGCGATTAATCATGCAAAAAAGAGTACTCGAAATTATTCACTCTAATCTATACCCACCTTCGCACTGAGAACGAATCTGACCAAAAATAGCGCTGACCCAAGTGAACATTTTCTTACACAAGATGAGCAGCAAAGCAGGCTGTTGAGGTTTGTTCTTGACAAAATACCGGTCAATATTATTTAAAATGAGCATCACCCTTGCTAATTGATGATTTTAACGTGATAGCGTTAAGGAGCTTATGTTGCAGAAAAGCCGATGTCGATGGCGTAGCTTGAAAATTCTGATTGGTCGATAGGGTCATGACGTCAGAGCTACATGCCCTAGCGCAGGAATTTCAAACAACCCACAGTGCTCACGTGAAACGTGACATCACGAGTGTAATAAAAGTGATTTAAACGTAACATGTAATGCAAAATATATGTCGCCGTATGTACAAATGAATTTACTTTATAAAGTAATTCCTGCCTTAAAGGAAAATTTAAAGAAGTTTAGGCGGGTTCCGGATCTACGATCCTTCAGTTCCGAGTCAGACACGTTCCTAACTAGGCCACGCGAGGCACGCTTTCACGGCGAATGAGAAAGCGATGCGAACGAGGCCCGTTAACGCTATCGCGTTCCACTTTTAAAAGCGAAGCTTTAGTGCTCTCCAATATGTTTTTTTTTTTGTTAAGTAAAACAAAGTGGTATTTTATGTTGGCAGCTACTTAATTGTACAGTTTCTGAAGGTCCCCGTGCGTAATCGTCATAGTTTCGGTGCGCGCCCCTGTGTACTTTGTGTATTTGTCAGCCCACAGACAAAAAAAGTAATGTTGACTACATAAGGGAGGCAATAGCATACTTCCATATGTTTTTGAAGTTATATGTGTGAGGAACACATAGTTATTTAAATAAGTCTCAAAATCAGAAATGTGAGTAAAGCTTTCCTAAATCACTTACAACGTGCCTGTCGAAAATAAAAAATGGCGCAAAAGATTTCCAAAGCACATTTCAGATAGTTTGTGGCGGATGACGGGGGGGACGGGGGGGGGGGGGGGCATAGCTTTTGGGTGGTCGGTCTTTTACTTATGTTGCCAAATCTTCAGTTAGTAATAATATATATTTTTATAATGATCAATAGGTTTTACTTTATGAAGTTCACATAACCGGTTGAGATTTTCACGGAAGGACGATACTCGAAACTACGTGAGCTGTTGAGTCTGCGTAAACGTGTTTTTGTTCGCTGATTGGCAGTGTGAAATATCGAGTTGTAGGGTAAGCCAAAAAGGTCTCTCTGCTCACATGATAGATCGGAAGGAAAATACACGAAATGTAAAATAGGGAAAGATAATTAATGACATTTTTTCTAAATAATCCCTTACAGAACGCCTTACAGCAAAAAAGATACATAGAGATGCATGCAATGAAATTCCAAATCAAACATAAAAACACGAAGGTCAGACAAGGATTCTTACTATCTTAACATAAATCGCTATTGCTCAGCTTGCATGAGCTTGAAAGCTTGCGAAATACCGCCTCGGGAGGCGAATGCTATGTTTGATTTTACCTGCACTTGTTTTAGGCCCCCACTATACAACACTATGCGTCAACAGTCATGCGCTCTAACGTTTCTCTGGGCTGCCGCATATCATCGCGAGACTTCTATAAATACGGCACAACTTTACAATTAGGACACCTATTGCTAGTGTTGCGAACACTGCGTTTCACCTGAAAGCTAAACTATTTCTCATGGTATGTACGTGACGTCCTCAAGCTATACGCTGCTGGTCATGGTAAAATAAAAAGAGCGCAAAAAGACCACGACCAGACGAAGTACCACGGACGCAGCAGTGTTACTTCGTCTGGTCCTCGTCATTTTGCGCTGTTTTAATTCCAAAGTATGTACCAACTGGCCCAAACCTCAACTCTAGCATCGGTCATTCTGATTTTTTCTTGCTGAGAAAATCAAATTCATTGGTGCAAAATGCACCTTTTCGGGAGGTCCGCGCTCGAAACCAATTATTTGAAAGGCACGTAATATTGTTTTAGTGCATCATTGTAAGGAAGGACGCGAGCGTCTGGCACGACAAAAACGTGCTTTTTTTTTTTTTTTTGCAAACAGAAACTACATTTTCGATGTAGTTTCAGGAGCCACGCCTTTTGATCAGGGGTGAAGATGCGGGGAAGAGGAACTTTTACAACGCAGTATGTTTTTAAAACTACCCCCACCCCCCCCCCCCCCCACACACACACACATATACACACGCAGGCACACACGCACTTCTTTTTATTTTTATGCTGCTCCCCCTGAAAATGTTTTGTATTCCTGAGAGATTGCCTCCTCCGTTTAGGTGTGTTAATTCGACAATTATATTTTATATTTGCCAGTTGTTACAGCAACCCTCCATTGCTTTTATTTTGCACCCCGTGAAGTTTAAAGGGTTCATAAACGAGATTGGGTTGGAATGCTCATGACCTTTCTGATGCATAATGGTCCTAGACTAGTCCAGGCATACTCGTACAGACGTCCAGTTCTACAAAAGCTTTTTTGTCGCGGTGAAATTGAGAGGATAATATGAGACTATTTCTCTTAGTCTTGCCTTCGCAAAGATTGATGACGTAATTGCGGGATCAAAAACACCCGCCTGACGACAGTCCAGAACGGTTTATGGATTAGACGAGAACTGCGTGAGCAATGTACATTCCTCGTAAGATTCAAGGCCTCGACGGACGCTCTCTTGGCGTCCAACCGGTGCGGTGATGAGAATAACCAAACGCTTACAATGACTGGCGCTTAGCAGGTGTTTTCTTCCTTTCCAAACCCGGAGCGCGGCTATAAATAACGCTGCTGGCATAGGATAGGGACGGCTTGCTCTGGCTCCCAGTTGAGGAGACGAACGATGCTCATATTTCTCGCATTTTTTTTGGCAATTGCCAGTGCCTAGAAAGAAAAGCAAAGGCAAGTTTATTCGTTTATTAACGTGATGGAGTGATTCTAAGTAGAATTTGGTGAATGTCTAAAAATCGTTTTATGGTTCCTTTAAGCAAAATACATAGGTGGTCGAAACTTGGGGAATAACTTGAGAACAACGCTCGTGTGAATCCTAAAGCGACTGCCAACGTTCGACTGTTCCTCTGTGGTTAATAAGAGTTTGTTTTGCTTTTTCTTCTCAAGTATCTCTCCCGTGCACATGTATTTTTTGTACCGTCATATTGCTAAGACATATTTAGTCAATACTTATATTCTCGGGGGCATCTTTCTGAGTCAGTTCAGCAACAACGAATAAATGTTGGAGTGTGTCAATGGTGTCAAATTGGTCATGACACATTTTTTTTTAGTATTTTCAGTAAATACTCTTAAGCAGTAACCACTCACGTTGATAGCTTGAGAGAACATCCATTAGTTTTCCCCTCCGCGCAATAACAGATCCAAAAAAAAAAAGGAAACAGACAGCTCTCGATGCCTTCCTCGACTCGCAATTTGAACAAGCGGTCACGTGGTCTGACACTGAATATATACCGTCAGTGTTCATAATAGTCATGCGCTAGGGTTTGGAAAGCGGAAGCTTGGGCTGAGCCTCAGATATAATTAGGGTTGGGCTATTATCATTTTTACTGAACATGAGCCGTTACCCGAATGTTTAGCGATGCTGAATGTGCATTAACCCGAGCACTGGATTTTGGGTTATGAAAATCGTTTACGTCACAGTACCATGTGACTCTCGGTGCGAAATCATGATGTCATGTTACATCACGCTGTCAACAAGGAGTCAATATCAAGTGACTTTCTCAAACTAAATCGATTTGACGCAGTGCGTCACTTGACATCACGGGGTCACGTGAGATTACATGACAGCATGTATTGACACCACGACGTCACGTGACCCCGTGACATATGGTTAAAGTGGTGCTCCGGCGATTTTTTCATGGTCGCCGATTTGCCTCGAAATTGGCTCAATAACCGATTGACGCGGGTATACCAGTTCCCTAAGTATTGTGTGAAAATAGAAACATTTCGCGAAGTTATTGAATTTTCGAATTTCGTTTTTATCGAGTTTCTAGAACGGGGAGACCCTACTGGCAGCATTGAAGTGTAACGACAGAAATGGTACAAAGTGAGCAGTCAGCCATGTTACCAACTGATTGCAAGACGTTTGGTGGCGGGAAAATCATTATTGGTAGTTGATTCAGTGAGAAGCACGCCGAAAGCACTCGACGTACTGTGTTTAAGACTTCTTGTGCGACCTGAAAGTCTGTACCATATCTTATGTCACGCAACTGGTCAGCTTGCGTAAATTTGAATATTGGTTTTGGCATCACCTTCATTTACGGTTTTATAAATCGCAATTTTGAATTTCGAGAAAATAAAAGGCATACTGTGAAGACGAAAGTCCGGGGAGTCAGAAAATGCAATTTGTTTGGGTAGCTAAAAAAATTTAAGCCGTTTACAACTCCCTGCAACGCCGTAGCAGAGCGCAGCTCTTGAGGAGGAAGAGCGGAAAATACGGAGAGGGTGCAATGCCCCTCCTCCCCTCCTGCTCGCCCCCATTTAGGAGAACATTTCTCTGCCGAATCTAGCGGGAAAATTTCCCCGCTAAATGTGGTGGAAAAAAACATTCCGCCAGATATAGCGCGGAGAACTTTCCGCTTGATTTAGCGCAGGAAAGTATTCCGCTACATTTAGCGGGGAAAATTTTCCACTAGATTTAGCGGGATAATTTTTCCGCTAAATTTAGCGGGGAAATTTTCCGCTCAATCTAGTGTTCAAAATTTTCCGCTAGATTTAGCTGCGAAAATTTTCTGCTTGATTTAGTGGGGAAAACTTTCCGCTAGATTTAGCGCAGACAATTTCCCGCTAGACGTAGCGGGGAAAATTTTACGCTAGATTTTGTGGAGAAATTTTTCCGCTAAATTTGGCGGGGAAACTTTTCTGCTAACTTTACCGGGAAAAAGTTTCTGTTAGATTTAGCGGGGAAAAATTTTTGGTAGATTTAGCGGCGAAAATTTTCCGCTAGATTTAGCGGGGAAATTTACCCAGCTGCGCTCTAAAAAATGAAAGACGTTTAGAACACCCTCTAATGCCAAATTGGACCGCAGCTCTTGAGGAGGAGGAGGGAAGGCTACTGAGAAGAGGGTATGCCTCTCCTGTCTTGTCCTCAGCTCCCATCCTCCCTGCTACTCCTCCTCCCCTCATCCCTCGTCTTGGTCCTCCTCGTTCACCTTCTCCTCCCCTCCTCCTCCCTCCTCCCCCCTCCCCTTCCTCTCCTACCTTTGGGGTGAGGGGTCACGTGTTCTTGGGGGGGTCACATGACCTCGGGGGGTCAGGTGACCTCGGAGGGTCAGGTGACCTCAAGGGTGGAAGACACGTGAACCCGGGGAGGCATCACGTGACCTCGGGGAAAGGGGTCACGTGACCTCGGGGAAAGGGGTCACGTGACCTCGGGGAAAGGGTTCACGTGACCTTGGGGGTAGGGGAAAACCTTCCGCTAGGTTTAGGGGGAATTTTTTCCGGTAAATTTGGCGGGGAAAATTTTCTGCTAAATATAGCTGGGAAAATTTACCGCTAGATTTAGCGAGGAAATTTTTCCGATCAACTTAGCGGGGAATTTTTTCCGCTAATTTTTTTCCCGCTTAATTTAGCTCAAAAATTTCCCGCTGAATTTACCGAAAAAATTTCCCCGCTAAATCTAGCGGAAAATTTTCCCCGCTAAATTCAGCAGCAAAAAGTGAAAGCCGTTTACAACTCCCTGTAATGCCGAATTAGAGCGCAGCTCATGAGGAGGAGGATGGAAGGGTACTGAGGGGAGGGTATACCCCTCCTCCCTCCTTACCTCCCTGTCCTCCTCCTCCCCTCATTCTTGAATCTCCTCCGGGGGTGGGGTCACGTGACCTCAGGGGAGGGGGGTCACGTGACCTCGGGAAGGGGGGGGTCACGTGAACTCCGGCGAGGGCATCACGTGACCTTAGGGGCGCTCGCGCGGTGCATTATGGGCCATTTCCCATAATGCACCGCGCGGTTACGCCGACGCCAACGGCGACGTCGCTCAAGCCGGAAACGGGCGCCTAAGAGCTGTGCTCTAAAAACCGCCGGAGCACCCCGTTAATTATGGCGCCATGAAAACACACAATATATCGTACGTACATGACGATTTGATCATTAGATAAAAATGCACCTGCCAATTTTTAGAGCGCAGCTCTTAGGCACCCGTTTCCGGCTTGAGAGGCGTCGGCGTCAGCATAACGCTAAGGTCACGTGACCAGGGGAGTCACGTGACACCCAGGCTATGTCACCCCGAGGTCGCATGACCTCCTGAGGTCACGTGACCCCCCAGGTCACATGCCCTTCCGAGGTCACGTGACCCCCAGGTCACGTACCCCTCCGAGGTCACTTTACCCCTAGGTCACGTGACCCCCAGGCGACGTGACATCCCCCGGGGTCATTGACCCCCGCGGTCACGTAACCCACCAGGTCACGTGGCTTCCTGGCCACATGACCTCAAGGTCACGTGACCCCTCGGAGGTCACGAGACCCCCAGGTCTCGCGATCCCCCCGAAGACACGTGACCCCCCTGGCCACGTGACCCCCGCTAACCCGAGGTCCCTTGACACCCCAGGTCACTCTACCTCTCCCGAGGTCACATGACCCCCAGGTCACGTGGCACCCCAGGGTCACGTGCCCTCCAGGTCACGTGACCCCCCCTGGTCACCTGACCCCCACGAGGTCATGTGACCCCGCATCCCCCCCCCCCCCGATATCACGTGATCCCCTAGTGACTGCGGTAAGGCGCCCGCGTGATTTTTCCGTCTCTTATCTAGCCCCGGCCTTTTACGTGCTCCACAAGTCGTAACTTTAGTGCACTACTACGCTTTTCACGCACTCGAAGTCTTTCTGAAAATGACAGATTTAGTGGTTTTTTGTGACGCTGTGCAAGTTTCTAACTGGAAACATATGTCTATTTTCATTATTTAAAAGGTAATTATCGAATTTTAATTAATTAACCAAATGATCGTTACTATTAGCCCCTATAATATGTCCCCCTGGCTGTATAACACACCTGCACAAAGCGTATCAGTGCATCTTTTATGGATTTTTTTAAATAGATCTGTTCGAATTAAAAATGAACACCCGCTATATATATATATATATATATCGACGTTTCGGCCAGGTCCGGCCTGCGTCAGGAAGGCCTAACTCCAGACGAATGCAGGACTCCGGCCGAAACGTCGAAGAATAAACCGTCCGTTGCTGCTGTTTTCACCAAGGGTTTTTTTCTTCCCAGTTGTATACAAACGCCTACGGCCTCCCGCCACCCATGCCCGTTATATATATATATATATATATATATATATATATAGATATATACCGGGTGTTTTTGCGAAGGCATTCAAAGATCCTAAAATTGGGGCATTTGAAAAAAAAATAAAGTGTGTTCGGGAACAAACTACCAGCAGGGGCGGACGTCAGGAATTGCCAAAAACATACTAATTAGCCAGCTAATTATTAGAATTTGTTAATTAACTTGTCAATTAGTGGAAATAGACATATGGTTCCAAATAGAAAGTTGCTGAGTGTTATTGAAAACCACTAAATCAGTCATTTTCAGAAAGACTTTCAGCGTGTGAGAAGAGTATTACGGCACTAAAGTTACCACTCGTGGAGCAGCTACAAGGCTAGCGGTTGCGGTAAGGCACCAGCGCGATTTTTTCTCCTTTTATCTAGCCCCAGCCTTGTCCCTGCTCCACAAGTGGTAGCTTTAGTGCGCTACTACTCTTCTCACGCGCTCGAAGTCTTTCTAAAAATGACTAGCTTTATGGATTTTGATAACGCTCAGCAACTTTGTAATTTGAACCATATGTCTATTTGCACTAATTAAAAAGTTAATTAACAAATTTTGATTTATTAGCTGGCTAATTAGTATGTTTTTGGCAATTCCTGACGTCCGCCTTGGCTGGTAGTTTGTTCCCGAAGGCGGTTTCTTTTTTTAAACGATCTAATTTATAGGATTTTTGGAAGTCTTCGCAAATACACCCGGTATATGTATTGCTAAATTAATTACTACTATCCTTGACATTTTCGCCGAATAACATATATATCGGCCACTTTCATAATCGTTCGAAATCTCCAAAGGATATAAACTTTATCGTGAACAATGAGGGGAAAGGGTGATTTTTAAATTTACAGCGCAGCTCTTAGGCGCCCATTTCCGGGTTGAGCGGCGAAGCCGTCGGCGTAACCGCGTGCATTCCATCAAGGGAAACGTCCCGCTAAATTTAGTGCAAAAGAATTCTTCGATAAGTTTAGCGGGTGAATTTTCGAGGTAAACTTAGTGGAAAAAATTTTCCCGATAAATTTAGCCGGGAAACTTTCCCGCTAAATTTAGCGTGGAAACTTGACCTGCTCAATTCAGCGGGTTATGCTTCCCCGCAAAAAATTACTGAAAACACTTTTCCGCTAAATTTAACGCAAATATTTCTTCGCTAAATTTTGCCGTCAGTGTCAGCGTAGCCGCGCGCGTTGCGTGATACAAAATTTTGCACGCACAATTTTCGGAAACAATATTTCCGCTAAATTTAGTAGGCGAATTTTCCCTCTAAAATCAGCGGAACGATTTCCGCGCTAATTTTAAGGAGTAACCCAAGTAGTGCACCGGGATCGCGACGACGCCGGCCGGTCCTGGTAACAGGATGGCGGCGCCCGGTTCACTGGCCAGTTCAGCACTAGAAGTTAGTGACAGGCCGGCATCGGGTTTTTCCTGTTTTTGGTGGCCCGTCTTTCCATGAAGGTTCCAGTAACTGGCCAGCATCGGTATTTTGCTGTCCTTGATGGTCAGTATTTACATGGAAGTTCAGTAACTGGCCGGCATCGGTGTCTCGCTGTCTTTGATGGCCAGTATTTACATGGAAGTTCAGTTAATGGCCGGCATCGGTATTTTGCTGTTTTTGATGGCCAGTCTTTCCATGAAAGTTCCAGTAACTGGCACGCATCGGTATTTTGCTGTCTTTCCATGAAGGTTCCAACAGGCCGGCATCGGTATTTTGCTGTCTTTCATGGCCAGTATTGACATGGAAGTTCTGTAAATGGCCGGCATCGGTATTTTGCTGTTTTTGATGGCCAGTCTTTCCATGAAGGTTCCAGTAACTGACCGGCATCGGTATTTTGCTGTCTTTGCTGCCAGTCTTTCCATGAAGGTTCCAATAACTGGCCGGCATCGGTATTTTCCTGTCTTTAATGGCCAGTTTATACATGGAAGTTCAGTAACTGGCCAACATCGGTATTTTGTTGTCTTTGATGGCCAGTATTTACATAGAAGTTCAGTAAATGGCCGGCATCGGTATTTTGCTGTTTTCGATGGCCAGTATTTACATAGAAGGTCAGTAATTGGCCGCTGTCGGTATTTTGCTGTCTTTGATGGCCAGTATTTACATGGAAATTCAGTAAATGGCCGGCATCGGTATTTTGCTGTCTATGATGGCCAGTCTTTCCATGAAGGTTCCAGTAAATGGCCGGCATCGGTATTTTCCTGTCTTTACCTGCCAGTCTTTCCATGAAGGTTCCCGTAACTGGCCGGCATCGGTATTTTTCTGTTTTTGATGGCCAGTATTTACATGGAAGTTCAGTAAATGGCCGGCATCGGTATTTCGCTGTTTTCGATGGCCAGTCTATTCATGAACGTTCCAGTAACTGGCCGGCATCGGTATTTTCCTGTCTTTGCTGGCCAGTCTTTCCATGAAGGTTCCACTAACTGGCGGGCATCGGTATTTTGCTGTTTTTGATGGCCAGCATTTACATGGACGGTCAGTAACTGGCCGGCGTCGGTATTTTGCTGTCTTTGATGGCCAGCATTTACATGGAAGGTCAGTAACTGGCCGGCGTCGGTATTTTGCTGTCTTTGATGGCCAGCATTTACATGGAAGGTCAGTAACTGGCCGGCATCGGTATTTTGCTGTCTTTGATGGCCAGTATTTACGTTGAAGTTTAGTAAATGCCCGCCATTGGCGCTTTGTTGTTCACGCTCGCGAACCTCGCCATGGATGTTCCGTTTACTCACCGGCATCGTTTTATTTTTTGCCGTTTTCACTATGCAGGCATGTCACTGAGATTCTGACGAACTGGGACACATGAATAGCGTGGTGAAATGTTTCCATTCATCAATCCTTCCTAAATGACTGCCGATGCTGGCGTATTTGATCCCAGCATGGCATGGCTGACGTGTTTTGTCGCGAAAACGCGAGAAAAAACATTGCGGTGAGAAAACTTTAAAGTTCAGGATTTGAGAATCTGACCGCCTACGCCACCAAAAATACGTTTTCCAACACTGAACGATATTTTTTTTCAGGTTGATAGTATAATTTGATGTACTATACCGGCGATATACATACTTGTTTGGCTCTGATAAAATAATAAAAAACGGTATAGCCGAGCCTCCAAATGAAGAAAAAACACACGTGGCATCATTGAACACACACTTTGAGTAACAAAAACACTAATAAACATTACTTTCCACAAACTAGAAAAGTAAGAGACGTGTTTATTGCTTATGACGCTACGAGTGGTACATAACGCTCCTGAGATTCTGTTTTTGGTGATTTTAATTGAGTTTGAAATTATGCTATCTCAGGCAGGAATCGGTTGTTGTCAGTGGTAATGATGATCATCTAACAAAAAAATTTCAAATGTTCACATCGCCGAATGATATGTGTCCTTGATTCTTCTGTTATACGACATACCGCACCAGAAGTACGCGAGTATAAAAACTTTTTTTTTTTAACGCAAAACATTGAGAAACACCAATGTGTTGGGGATGATCACGCTGCCGGGTTTGTGAATGTGACCCCTTGGGTCTACGAAAAAAAGAATGTTACAACTCCGAACAACACCGTTTCTGAAAGCTAGTTTAATTATCCGCACTCTAATTAAACCTCTAGAATAAAAATTTGTTTTGACCCAATAAAAAAGTAAAACCGCAAAGTGCAACTCGATAAGTAAAAATAGGCGTCACGGGGGAGGGAGGGGGGAATAGCACTTGTCTACCAGAAAAATATCAAATACTACTTTCCGTATGTAAAAAAATTAAGAGATGTGGGTGTCGACGACTGCAAAAACATAGAACATATTTAAAACAATAATATGAACAGGCCACAAAAGCCCGGTCGGTTTCGCGCCTTTTTTATGAGCTTACACATCTGATGAATATCGGTTGAAACCATTGGACGGATAGATTCGTATTTAAAGTTTCGCTACATTTTCAGGACGTATTTATAATATTGTAGCCATGTTGATATGCTCAATATTTTATTAATTATGTGTCTTTTGTGAATTTGAAATGCGGTTTGCGGTTCGTTTTATTGAAAGTGTATTGAAGATCAACGAACACATCTTCCGTGAAGTCGCTAGACATCCATAATAGCCAACGAATGCAATTCAATGGAGTCCAAAGCCTGTGCTTTACACATTTTGTTGACCGTGTGCGTTTGCATGTCTGTGCCTTTAGGTCAATTTCCCGATTAGTTGTGATGCGTGGCGTTTGGGTTAGTTTCACATGTGTCTGAAAAAGACGGAAGCGAATGTGAGATGGTGGAACTACGTCAAATCTGCTCAAGAGCAAAGATCATGGCATGGTTGTTCCGAAGTAAGTGCGTTTTTTTTTTTTTTTTGTTCTTTAGGGCTAGATTATTCTTTCCTGCGTTCAAAAGGCTTGCTATTTTTTTATAGATCACTTGCTTTTACCAGTATTACTAGTTGTGCTTGAATGATGTGATGCGAGGCTGCTTTTCTTTTTTTTCAACCATGCAGAGCACCGCATCCTCGCGCTGATTATCGTTCACAAATGGGCGCTTAGGCTGCGTACTCGCTAAAGGTCCACCAGTAGCGGCGGAACTCTTTGGGAGGAGGGGTCACAGGCGGGGAGGGGGGGGGGGTGTTTGATTGCCTCCCTGCACCGCAGAGTTTACTGGTAAACTAGAATGTCTGAAGAGCACGGTGCCCCTCCATCGCCGAAGTCACTAAGTTTCTCACTGGAGTTAGATTATGTGAGCGTACTTGCGGGCGGAGAGCTGGACCAGGCAAAAGCCTGCTATTGATTGATCGAGCAAGCCCGTTGCTTCCGCCGCCCAGTCGAATGGAAACGACATTATTTTCGCGTTTCGTAAATAGAAAAGAAGTGCTGCAATTTGGTGCCGCGATGAATTCACCCCATGGTGATTAGTGCATAACATACGACTCCCGATCGCGAAACTTTATTCCCGCGAAATAATTTTTGACACCGGCATTTTAAGCGATTCCTCGCAAAACGTCGAGCTTCAAAATATCATTTGTTGTACACGTGTTTCGTATGATGCAACGCACGTGCAACAAAGTTCACAACTCCAGAAACACTCAGGCTGCTTCAAGTGGTGAATCATTTATTCTCTTCCTACTGGTGTTTTAAAGGCTATCCAGTATTAATTACAAGCTTCTGGGGAAAATCCCAAGCATTCCATGAATTGAGGTAGTGTCTCGCCAGTTTATGGGAGGTATATTTTATTCTGTGTTAGTATATACTGTTAGAAATATTTAATTTATTATTCCCCCAGGGCCCGAAGGCATTACAGAGGGGAGTGGGCGGTCGACAGATAAAAATAATAGTTGAACGAGGCAAAAATACAAAAAAAAACACACACACACACACACACAGAGCAAAAACACGCGCTACGCATCATCTGTTAAAAAGTTGGTAATAGCATTTTTAAAATAAACAGTGTTAGTTATTGAGACTATATGTGCGAGAAGGCGATTCCAATCAATGGAGGTTTGGGGTAGAAAAGAAGCATTAAAAGTGGATGTGCTACAATGGGGCATCCCTACCTTTAGGTCATGGTCTACACGTGATGATATGTACGATGGTTCTAAAAACAATGCTTGACGGAGAGCGGGGTTAGAGTAATAAATCTTGTGAAATAAACATAGACGAGATATTTTTCTTCCGAGAGAGAGAGATCAGGTAAGGAGAGGGACGATTACATGGAAGTTACACTGGCTGTACGATGATAGTTCGAGAGTATGAAACGGGCAGAACGATTCTGAATAGATTCGACAGCTGATGCAAGGGTGATACCGGGGCTCCAAATAGAAGCTGCATATTCCAGCTCAGGACGAACTACGGTTTTATACACCAACTCATGTTTACAAACAAACCGAAGCGCCCCTAGCGGACGCCACCGGCGCCGCGCATGCTCGGTGGATGGTGGGCAAGAAGCCCGCCGTCGCCCATAAACAAACCATTGAATTGCGTTGTTGTCGGCGTCGGTGGTAGTCCCCGTGCTCTTTTTCGCGTTGGAATTGTTGATTCTACGTCCTCCTAACAATGTCTGACCATACCTCGGCGAAGTCACTCACGAACTCGCTCACTCACACTCACTCATGCTCACCGCGTCATGGTGAAGGGCTGTGAATGACTTCGTGAACTCGCACGAAGTCGTGATGTGAAGGGGATGTGACTTCGTGAACGCGGAAGGAGTCGTGATGTGAATGGGCGTGACTCCGTGAACGCGAAAGAACCCGTGATGTGAAGGGGATGTGACTTCGTGAATACGGAAGGAGTCGTGATGTGAATGGGCGTGACTCCGTGAATGCGAAAGAACCCGTGATGTGAAGGGGATGTGACTTCGTGAATGCGGAACGAGTCGTGATGCGAAGGGGATTGACTTCATGAACTCGGAAGGAGCCGTGATGTGACGGGGAGTGACCTCGTGAACTCTGACGCGCCCGTGATGCAGTAGTGAAGGACTTCGTGACTCTGGTGTATACGTGATGTGATGGTGAATGAATTCGTGAACTGAATTCGTGATGTGATGGGGACTGAGTTCGTGAACTAGGAGTCAGGACTCAGGAGATGTCGTTATGGATTTGCTTGCGTGGGCGTACTCTTCGCGACTGATAGCCGACTTGACATTTGGAAGTGTCTGCAGCATGTTGGTGCCCTTACACGCACAAACATGCTGTGGCGGTTAGTATAGAGTGCAGACGGAGCAGAAACTTGGAAGGAACTTCTGTTAGAGCCCAGAACGAGATTCGTAGGGGTGGTCTGGTAACGTTTGGGGGAAGCAACTGCAGGGGGCGTTTGCTTTGGAGGACTTTGAGAGAGGATGTGACATTTTGCGTGTGCGACTGTGCGCGGCTTAAGCGCGAAATCGGAAATGGGGAGGGGACTGTGTATTGCAGACGAAGCGGCACCAGCGCTTCCCAGATGGGGATTGGGGGGGGGGGGGGGGGGGAGGAGGGGGGATGTTTGGACTGGCACAGACTCAGCGGCGACTCCAACGAGTTTGGCGGACCTCCGGCTGCCTTGCCCCGATACTGCGGGCGTGCGTACCCGCGTCGCGTAGTACATGTGCAGCTTAGCGAACGTTAAGGGAGGCTTTGTCTGTGCGCGGCAGACGTTTGAGCCTCCTGCATGGCCGTGGGGTTCCGTTTACGCGGCGCGGCTTGGCGACTCCTCCTTTCGGTGTGTGTGTCTGTGTGTGTCATTGTGTGTGGGGGGCCGGGGAAGGTGTCGTTTTGCCAGTGTGCTATTCTGCCATGGGAGGGTTTCTCTTCGCGTTGATTGCACCTGCGTGTGTCCGTGCGACAATGTTTTTTATCTTTTGTAAGCGCGTGCGTGCGCGCACCCTTCAAGGAAACACAAATAAAACCGTCTTCCCGGAGCTTTTACGCGAGTACTGGTGCGACCCTAACTGGACTATACAATGTTGGTTTTCTCGCTCTCGCTTAATATAATGCTTACAGATATTCTATGATGCTGGTAATATGCGGCATACGCTCGTTTTTATCCGTCCACACGAAAAAGCGTGCGCCGGATTTGATCTGTTTCGGCCGCTTCAGGATTTTTTTCAAACGCTAGTTAGCATCTAAGATCTCGGGAAAGCTGGACGCTATTCTAGAAAAATCGCGGAAGATTACGGGCTTTATCCATATGCCGGAGAATTATCATAATTTCAAAAATGTGAGGAAGCAGCCGATTGGCATCACGGTTTGTCGCCCACGTTTCCTAACAAGCGCGCGGACATGTCCGTTGCAATAACAGGCGGAGAAGATTTTACGTGCTCTCAGGCGTTTAGGTGGGGGCCTCGCTTGCTGTTGCCGATAATAGTTTTAATCACAGTCGTGTATATTCCCGAGTTCTTAAATTCTAGGAATACGAACAGAGTTCTTCGATCTCCGTTGAACGTGAATATTGACTAGAGGTTTTTGTTTCTGTTTATTTGAGCAAAAGTCAGCTACTGGCACGATACTTGTGTGTAAAAGCCGGACCCCATCAGAAAATGTGCGACAAACACGTGGCGAAACTCAATCCACTAAGCAGCCTAGCCTTACTCCGTGAACAGCGCTTCGAACGCGAAGGCGGAGTATGAGTGTTCAAAGATTCTTGATAAAATGACATAAATCTTTTACAAGGGGGGAGACAGATAGTCCGTCCCCATTTCTGAATTTATCTCTTTTTTTATGCTAGCTAGTTTTGCATACGAACCATATCGGCCACATTTTTCTGGAGTGCTTTTCAGTTGAAATCGAGACCACTCTTCTTACATAAGCGCTTAGACACTCGTCTCCTCGCTATTTTCCTGAGCAAGTGACTCATTCAAAGGTCTGCTGAGTTTTTTCAACAGCGTCGGAGCGATACGAATGGCTCTCACTTCGATCGGAAGTGAGAGCCCATCACACAGGACCACAAGCAGACCGCGATTGCGTTGTCATCACCGTCATCCTGCTGTTGCAAGTAGGCTACCAATGAAAAACAAGGTGCGCGGTCGAGGTCGAAGTCAAATTCGAAGTAAGTGTTTAAGGGGTACCCCTACGAGAAAGTAGGGGTACCAAAACGTGTCTTCCGCGCTTTCGATCGTTATCGTGACTTATTGAAAAGAAGTAAATACGAAGAGTGGCACAACAATCAGCGGGAAACATAAAGGGCGCTCACAGAACGCGCGAAGACGAGACAGAAAAGCGCGCGCCGTCATTGGTCAAAATCAGGTGTAAATAGAGGTACGTCAGAGCGTCTGAGGGGTAAACAAACACACGAGGTGCACAAAGAGCAGAATAAGCCTGTTATTTTTAAAACATGGAAAACTATTGAACCGGGCTTGCCGCGTTTTTTTTAAACTTTTTTCATGCACGTCGCCGTGCTGTTCTGGGGCACGTATCGTCGGTTCACTACAGAGCTTTTACTTTCCCACGCTCTTTAGAGCCTGACATGTCCAGTTTTTATGACAGGCTGTGTTCCCCGTCTAGAAGTGTGGACGAGCTGTTTACCCGTCCTCCCATCTTGCATTTCCCACCAGACCTTGTTCCAAAATGACCTTACTTTTGCAACGAAAACAAAATTAAGAACCTGCCTCTATTCATCTCAAAGACTATGTTTGATGTTCGCTGAAGGCGTCCTCACTGGCTCTGTCTGCTTGAAGAAATCACCGGTTATCAAGGGGAGCTGAAGGAGCGAAGACGACCTCTGTTTCCCTTCCCTTCGAGATTAGTTAGCTTGCTTCTCCTTGCCAACGTCGTCTTTAATTTCACTAGAAAAACGATAAACGGTAGGGAGTTCTTGTAGACGGTTTTTGTGCTCGGTAACGATACCCAATAACGATACTACGCATGCACTAAGACGACAGAGGAGTATCGGGTATCCTTACAGGAATTATTAGAACAATACGCAAAACTCCCTAGTTTCTTAGACGTGTAAAAAGGAAGTATAAGCACTTACTTAATTCGTCCCCAACACGCTCGTTTGTGATTAGTGCTTTAGTGTTTCAAGCTTGGGATAAACTTTTGTGTTTCAAGCTTGAGGCAACCTGTAGGTACAAAGTTTGACCTTGCCAAGTGTCGAGAAAAGTTTGCTGTTCGGGTTTTTCCTTTTACGTCCTTTGTCGACCCGTTGTGGCCTGTTCTTTTTTGTTACTGGTTACGTGTGGAGTCTGTGGGTTTTGGTTTTAAGGAGCCTTTTGGTTTTTGTTTGAAGGAGCATCTCTGTTACGCCCGACGCGCCACCACCGCGCCGTTACGTAACAGAGATGAGTTCATGTTTAGGTGAATATGTCGCCGAAATTATGTTCTGGCAATACACGAACCAACGAACTCATCTCTGTTACGTCACGGCGCGGTGGTCGCGCGTCGGGCGCACTTCCGGTCTGGGACTGAAGGCGGAAGTCCCTATGTGAGACGTGTATTCTAGCGTTGTATTAAAAAAAAAACCTGACAAAAACTTGCCTTCTCGTCAAAACGCCGCGGCTGGGGCTGTACCAAAAGAGTCAAGAAAGGTTTGAAGATCAGTTTTCATGTGCTCGGTTCGTCCGAGAACGTGGATATGTGCCGTGAAAATGGAAAACCAGTCGCCGTCGGACCACGATTGCTTGGCCGGGAAGCAGTTTGGGTTAAATTCACGGATACATGTTGTCATCAGATTTATTTGTTTTGTTCCGCCATGAAAGCGAGAATACCGAAAAGTTGTTAGGACCGTCTGCATGCGGACGTTCAGTGCGTCTTCAAGATCGAACGGCCGCCTGATTGCTCGAACTGTCGTCTGCTCTTTCAAACGTTTCTGCTCGTCGTCTGCTCTTTTAGACGACACCGGCCCGTGGACCAAATGTTGGCCCGGTACTTGCGATAAGAAGTGAGTGCGGAGATGTTAATCGTTGTTACCAGTGACCATCAACGACTTGTTATGCCTCATTCACTTGGTCCGATTCTGCTTGCGATTTTCAGAATCGATGTTGAACATCTCAGCTACGGTTCACGCTGTTGTAGCCCGAGCGACGTCATGACTGAAAATTGCGACCGAAATTTCATCATGCGAATCAGGCTTTAGCGTATCCTCTGCGGCGTCCACGCGGAATGAATCGCCGCATGTCACATTATTCACGCGAAGTTTTGTGGTGTAGCGAGCCTCGGTAATTTCGCTAAGGCTGCTCAAGTAGTCAGGCATTGCCCAGGAAGACGTAGAATCAACAATTCCAACGCAGAAAAGCGCACGGGGACTCACACCGCCGCCGACAACAACGGAATTCAATGGTTTGTTTATCGGCGACGCGGCGAGCTTCTTGCCCACACCTCATCACGCATGCCCGGCTACGGTGGCGTCGGCGAGGAGCGCTCCAGTTTGTTTGTAAACATGAGTTGGTGTATAAAATATAGTGGAAAAATTATGTGAAATGAGCTAGGTGCCACTGAGCACCACGTTTTATATGCTCACGTCACGTCATGTGAGTATAACGTTAGAAAATTCATAAGTCTAGATACTTTAGTCCTTGTCATTCGCAGAGTTTTCTCCGTAGGTAGCAGCCACCTGCATTACTGGTGTTCTCGCGGAAAGTGGCGCACTAGCTCCCAATCAATCGCACAGCGTGCCATCCTGACTGAAAGCAATGCCAAGGAGTGAAACTTGAAGACCCTGTCCTCTAATAAAACGCTTCGTAGAGATTCCCACCTCAAGAACTTGCGTCCCATCAGGTTTCCGAGTCTATTATATTCGCGAACACCACCCCGTCGGACTTTAGCAAATGATTGACTCTTTGTCTAACAGATGTTTAGTCGAACTGTGGTAAAGTTTGAAGGTGGTCCAGTCGGTGCATAGTGCACAGTCTTTGTAGCAAGTTCGGAGCCCTCACCGGCCTGGCCGGAGCGGCTTGGTTGGTTGTGAACTTTTGACAAAGACCGTTCATACAAGGAAAAACGGCGCAAGAGGACCCAAGGAAAGCAAGTAGAGGACAGACAGCGCTGTGCACGTGTCGCTGTTCTACTTGTGTGTGCGTCCTTTTGCGCCGCGGTTCCTTTCATGTTTAGTCGAACGGAGATTCGGATGCGTAGGAGTTTAACGAAATACGAAAACATGCCGCCCACAGGTATCGACATAGGTGTAGCGTGCCAAGTACATTCAGCACATTGCGCTATTGTACTTATATTCAGTGACCGGTGAAGACCGCAGTGCAAGGTCTGCCTTCAGCGCGAGGTTTCTAGCCTCCGGGTCACCACTGCGCATCCGACTGTTAAGGCTGGTATACGTTCTCTGTGCCTCCACTCTCGAGGCATGCGTATTTTGCGTGCCCCGGGAACTTTGTCTTTTATTGATTTTGTATGCATGTTATTTTCGTGGACCTGCGTCACCAGAAAAGCACAAGCTTGCAAGCGCAGCGAATGCTGGGCGGAAGGGAGCGAGTGCGCGCTGTGGGATTCGAACTGCAGTTTTAACCAAGTTAAGAATGCAGTAAGCTCCGCATTTTGCGTGAGCCCACTACAGTATAATTAGGGCTCCGCGTTTTCGAATAAACCCTATGAAATCCGAAGAACACTTGCCGTTTAAACTTTTGCCGATTCGAGTTTATCCAAAAAACCCCGAATATTTGGGGCTGCCAGAAGTAATAACGCCCGACAGGTCTTCATATTTCCCCGGAATTTACAACAAGCTTTACGTTTGTCATCCTTTTTAGTTGAAACTTATGAACTTATCCCGTTATTATAGAAACGAGGTAGCTTCTCTTACGACCACAGTCGAAGTCTCGCATATGAAAAGGCTGATTTACTAAATTCGCAAACTGCTGTTTTCTAAATTTAATTCGCACCACCGAAGAAGCCGACAAACTCCGTATTTTCTATACCATTAAAGAAAGCTCCGAAAAACACCCCGAATTCATTGTAAAAAAATTGCAGTGGCTTAGCTCGGCTGTCCAGGATATACGTAGCATAAGCTTCGGTTCAGCTGGTTGTTCTTAGCTTTCCTGGTTGTCTGCGATTAGCGTGATTATCATGCTTACTGCTGCTTCAATGACACAGACGGTTTACGGATTATGTGACTACTTCGGGATCCGATGAGTTAAGCTTCTCCGCTCTTCTTATTGCGGAGGAGGCGCCGTGTAACCGAGCCTTCGGTTGCACGTCAAAAGATCCCCAGATGGTCCAAATTAATTCTCCGCTGGGGCGTGCCAGATGCCCGTCGTTGGTTTGGCCAGCTGTGCGCCGTGTTATGTATCAAGCAACCAAGCTGCCGCCCAGAACAACCGGACAGCGCGAGCCATGATCTCGAGCGGGTCCATGCGCGCGGCGCGTGCATCGGGGACTGACACGTGTGACGCAGCACGGCTCGCCAGAAACCACGCGAAACTGCTCAACCTCGGCCTGTGTAGCCTACGCTACAAAATAAACTCCGAAAAACACGCTCCGATTCTATTCAAAAATGAACTCCGAAAACACAGTACGCTACCTATAAAACGAGTCTATGCGCAGCCAAACCCCGGCGTAAAACAACGAGCGCGAGGCGAGCGTGAATCGCGCGCCTCGCCTCGGTTCAAAGCTGAAAAACGTGGAGTCGACCGCCATCATTAGTTATCTCGACTGCATTTCGCTCAAAGTGGGTTGAGCGACACGAACACGCTCAGAAGTAAACATATTGCTTTGAGGTGAATGATCCAATGAGTGGTTTAATTAATATTGAGGTGTACTCTGACCAACGGGTTCGAATAAAACAGATTTCATTGCTTCGGCAAGCTGCAGGTCGCCTCTTGAAGAGGTTTTTCAGGGGAGGCACTTACTTTTTTTATTTATTTGTTTAAATGACATACCCTCAGGGCCATCGGCATTACAGAGCTGAGCGGGAGTTAGAAGAGAACAGAACAAAGCTGTACACTTTGGAGCGCAGTCTGAGCTGTATAGATTATTTACGGCAATTTTAAACATATAGTAAGTGGCAATTGTGGCAACAGATGAGGGAAGGTAGTTCCAGTCCCTGGAATTTTTGGGAATGGATGACTCTTGTTTTGGAATGTCTACTTTATATATATATGATGAAATTCGTGACAAAATATTACATGGGTGATTCAGCGGTCGGTTGTGAAGTATTGCGTTATTATGGTATCTCTTATGAAAGTGACATCATCGCGCTATTTTACGACTTAAAGTGAGGTAGGCAACGATAGGCTGGTTGCCATGGATCATAATTATTAAGATAAAACATACAAAACAATTTTGTACTGATCGAACGACGGTTAGCGAGAGAAACCTGGCCCACGACGTTTCATCGAATGACACTTTAGCGAATGGCGACGTTCATTTGACCGAATAGATGAAATGGAGGCCGCCGCCGTCCTGTTTTCGAGCTTGCCGAACCTTTGGCGATGGACGCTCGAACTTGAGTTCATTTAATTTTCCCCAAACTATAGCAAAGCACCCCTTGCTATCGTTCCGAACAGACCGCCTTGCGCGGTCTGTCTGGATGCCCAGTTTGCCGCCCCTACAAATGCCTAAACGTCGACTCGCGTATGTGATCTCTATTCGCTAAAATGTAATTCGCTAAAACGTCTTCGTTCATATATTGTGGACTCGTATTAATGTTTGTAAGATGTTTCACAAAAATCGCGCACGCAGGTTCGTGTCTGTCTCTCCTTTTTGCCACCTGGGTTTGCGGTCGTTGGCAAAAATATAAGCGCCTTCTTTTTTTTTCGTAGAAAAAACCGTGCGCAACGAAAGTAAAAAAAAAAAAAAAAGACAGGTTAGAAGGTTTTGAGGTGGGGTCCCCTCCACAATCACAACGCCGACAACCAGGCGAAGTCTAGGGAGCCTTCATGTGCGCTTTGCTAGAATGATGCCACCCTTTGTAATACCGCTCGCCGACAAACCAGCAGCCATTTTGGTTCTGGGCATCCGTGGGGCTGATAACTCTCCCGGAAACAAGCACCTTATCTCACAAGTTCGGAGCAGGGAAGAGCCGCTCGCTCTCCACAGCATGCGCACAAGATGAAGAAAGCGCGAAACAAAACGAAAATAAAAGAAACGGGACAACAAAACTAAAAGTCAGAGGGAACTAGCTAGACAAACAAAATGACAAGAGCAGGGTGCGTCGCCCGGCCCAGCCCAATACTCCCCCCCCCCCCCCACACACACACACACGCACACACACACACAGACACACACTGAAACACACATCTGGAGTCGTCAGCGCCGCTGCGAAAGAACTTCGAAAATGGCTGAGAGCCGGAGGCAGTGGCGGTGGCCGCGGCTGCAGGGGCCGACGCCGCTTTCCGTGACCTCGGTGGCTCGGTGAATGGCTGTGACTCGGTGAACGGCTGTGACTCGGTGAAGGGCCGTGAAGTCGAACCGGTCGAACGACTTCATGAACGGGATCAGTTCACGGACGTGAGGGGAACGACTTGCTGAACTCGATGAGCACGTGATGGGACGGTGAGCGACTTCGTGAATTCAGAGTTGGCGGTGATAGGATGGGGAATGCTTCATGAACTCTATAGGATTCGTGATGTGACGGTGAAGTACTTCGTGAACTTGACGGATTCGTGAAGTGACGGTGAATGACTTTGTGAGTTCAGAGATTGCGGTGACGTGATGGGGATGAGTTTGTTGTCCGGTTGAACTCCGTGATGTGAATGGCCGTGACTTTCGGACGTCGTTGTACTTTGTGATGTGAAGGGCCGTGAATATTAGACATCGGTGTACTCTGTGATGTGAAGGGCTGTGACGTTTGGACGTCGGTGTACTTTGTGATGTGAATGGCCGTGACTTTTAGACGTCGGTGTACTCTGTGATGTGAAAGGCTGTGACTTTTGGACGTCGATGTACTTTGTGATGTGAAGGGCTGTGACTTTTGGATGTTGCTGTAATTAGTGATGTGATGGTGAGTGAGTGGGTTCGGAAATGCCGACCTATGTGTCTGACTACTTGAGCGGCTTCAGCAAAACTATCGAGGCAAAACTTTGCGTGAATAATGTGACGTGCGGCGATTCATTTCACGTGGACGCCGCAGAATGGGCGCTAAAGCCTGACTCCCACGATGAGATTCATCTCGCTATTTTCAGTCGCGACGTCGCTCGGACCGCAAAAGCGTAAACCGTAGCTGAGATAGTGGACATCGATACTGAAAACCGCAAGTAGAATCGGGCATTACAAGTCGGTGCTGGCCACTGGTAACAATGATCAACAACTTCTTGTGTCTGTTTACACTTAGCAGACTTACCCCAACCAACCTTCAACAGTGTTTTGATGCCTGCACTTAGTTCTTATCGCAATTACCGGGTCAACGTTTGGTTTACGGGCCGCTGTCGTTTGAACGAGCTGACTACAAAAAGCAGCCAAGTTTGAAAGAGCAGACGACAGTTCGAACGCACGCGCAATGAAGTACGGGCAAGAAGCACCGCGTCCCGCGTCAACAAACCATTCGAATGTCACGTTGTCGGCGTCTGTGTGAGTATGCATACTCTTTTTCGCGTTGGAGTGGTCGATTCTACGTCGTCATCGCAATGTCTTACCACTTGAATCGCCTGAGCGAAATTATCAAGGCTCGTTACGCCGCTAAACTTTCCGTAAATGATTTGACGTGCGGCGATTCATTCGCATGAACGCTGCAGAATGGACGCCAAAACCATGATGAGATTCTTGTAGCTATTTTCGGTCGCGACGTCGCTCGTGCTGCAAAAGTCTAAAAGGTAGCGGCGATGATCGACGTCGATACTGAAAATCGGAAGCGGGAACAGACCAAGCGTAACAAGTAGGTGATGGCCACCGGTACCAATAATTAACATCTTGTATCTACTGTTTACACCAAGCCTACTTAAGCCTTTTGAGGCCTGCAATTACTTCTTATCGCAATCACGGGGTCAAAGTTTGGTCTACGGGCCGCTTTTGTTTGACCGAACAGAGGACAAAAAGCAGACAACTTTCAAAAAGCAGACGAAAGTTCGAACGATCAGGCGGCCGTGTGAATTTGAAGACTCACTGAACCCGTGAGTGGTCCGGACAATTTGGGGGTTTTCTCTCGTTCATGTTGGAACAAAGCAAATACATCTGGCGACCACAAATTGTGACCCGCACGCGCAATCGTAGTTCGACAGCGTCTTGTTTGCCCTTTTCACGGCTACTATCCACGTCCTCGGACGAACGGAGGGGGCAAAAACACATGAAAACTGATGTTCAAAAACTTTCTAGACTCTCTTGGTACAGCCCCCGTCGCAGCATTTTGACGAGAAGGCACGTCTTTTGTCCCGTTTCTTCCAAAGGAACACAGGAATGCATGTCTGGCACGGCGACTTCTGCCCACCGCCCCAGACCGGAAGTGCGTCCGGCGCGCCACCACCGCGGCGTGACGTAGGAGAGTTGAGTTGGTGTATAGAGGAGAAGTTTTAAGCAAAGAGGATCAAGCGAAAAGTTACGTTTGAGATAGCCCAAAAGCCTATTTGCGTTGTTAGTGACATATTGGGCGTGGATATTCCAGGAGAGGTCGTTGGTTATGTGAATGCCGAGATATTTATAGGAGGACAGAGAAACTAAAGTAGAATTGTTAATAGAGTAGGAAGGACAAGTGTTGTTATGACGAGATACTCTCATAGATGTACATTTAGTGATGTTAAGCTCCATGAGCGATTCCTTGCACCATTGGCAGATGTTGTTAATATCAACCTGAAGGGCGGAAATGTCAGAGTCGTTAACTATCTCTTTATAAATTACACAATCGTCAGCGAAAAAACTAATAGAGGAAGAAACATGCACAGGAAGGTCATTGATATAAATAAGAAATAAGAGTGGTCCGAGTACGGAGCCCCGAGGGACACCGGAGTTAACAGGTGAGGGCGAAGAATTAGTGTCATTAGTTCGAACAAATTGGAAGCGATTCGTTAGGAATGATTTTATCCATGTGAGGACATTGGGATCTATATTAAGGTTACTAAGTTTATGAAGAAGTAGCTGGTGAGAAACCTTGTCAAATGCTTTTGAGAAATCCAGGAATATGCAGTAAGTCGTAGAACCCCGGTCTAGAGTGAGGTGAAGATGATGAGTTAATGTTAGAGTTGGGTATCACAGGAATAAAACTTTCGAAAACAATGTTGAGCTGTGTTGAAAAAAGAGTTGGAGTCAAGAAAATTAACAAGATGTGAATATACTACGTGTTCAAGAATTTTGCAAGGGATGCTCGTTAGTGAGATCGGGCGGAAATTAATAGGATTACGTTTATCGCCGCCTTTATGAATTGGAATCACCTTCCCCACCTTCCAGTCACTGGGTAATATTCCTTGTTCGAGAGGCTGGGAAAAAAGATAAGATATAATAATGCTTGAATACGTTTTAGTGTTTCTTTAGAAACTTAACAGTTACATTGTCGATGCCAGCTGCCGAAGAGGTTTCAAGATTTTCAATTATGTTAGCAATCCCTTCAGATTCTGTAATGACAGGATACATTGGCAAAAAGTTACAAACTGGAGTTGCGGTAAAGTTGGAGGTAACAGGGCACGAAACGCTTTGACAAAAACATCATTTAAAACAAAAGAACACTGATCATTTGGTACGTCTACTCCGTCAGCCATTCTAAGCGCAACATCGGAGCTTTCAGTGGGGTTAACAACTTTCCAAAATTGACGGGGGTTGTTTATTAGCATAGATGGTAACAGAATATTAAAAAATGAGCTTTTAGCCTCTACAACAGCATTTTTGTACACACCCGCAGCTAGATGGTACGCTGCCCAATGCTGTACGTCATCCTTCAGCTTGACAGCACGAAACAAACGTTTCTTTTTATTTGAGAGCCTTTTCAGAGTCACGGTATACCATGGCGATTCAGGTGACGACGTTATGTTGCGAAGAGGTACATGTGCCTTCATCAATGATACCACCTTATCTTTGAATAAACGCCAGTTGTCTGGGACTGAGCGCTCGGCAAAACAGTGCATATACCGATCTAAAAAGAGACTCATTTCATTGTTAATCACATCAAAGTCCGCTCTAGCATAATCGTGTATTTGCTTTATTTGTTTTGATTTGCGGGAACTGGGAATGTTTAATATAAAATGCAACAAATAATGATCACTAATACCAGGCATGTAAGTCCATGAAGTAATAAGCTCGGGCGATGTTGTTAATATAAGGTCTAAAACAGAGGCAGTTGTAGTTGTAATACGCGTCGGTTTCGTAACAATTTGTGAAAAGCTAAAGTCCAAACACAAGTTCAAAAACTCACTACTCTCTGAAGAAAAGGGACTGAGGCTAGCACCCATATCTGACCATACTATGGCGGGGTAGTTAAAATCACCCAGCAGCATTATTGGCGTATTGGGAAAACGGATCATGACTCCGTTAATGGCGTCGTGTAGGCTTGTAACACAAGTGGCACTTTTTGAAGGAGGACGATAACAAACGCCTAAAATATATATATATTTTTTTTGTTTTTAACTGAAGACACACCCATAGAAGCTCCAGTTCAGAAACAATACTGATTTGAAATGATAAAACGTTTTCCGCCACCGCGACCAATACGCCACCGCCATTTTTTTCGCCTCTGTCATGACGGTAAAAATTGAAACGTTTATGACAGTTTAATATTTCATCGTTACGTATTTTGCTTGACAACCAGGTCTCGGTGAGAACAACAATATCCGCATCTGATGAGTCCACAATGGACGACAAGTCATCGCGGTTACGCATAACGCTTCTAATGTTAGTAAATATAACAGAAATATTTACAAGGGGTGACTCACTAATGTCATCCGAACGCTATGACAGAGCAGGTGCTAGGTTAGAACTGCCGGTTTTTCTGAGCACCATGACGGGGTCATGAAGTCCGGAAGGAGTCCCGTCTGGCTCCAAGTTCCGCTCAGGTGGGTTTAGTTCGCGAACGGAGTCTGTGCCAGGCGCGTAGATGTAACATTTGTTGTCAACGAGTAGTTTGTCGAAACGCAATTTGATGGGCTTCCCATGCGACCTGGCGAACTCTATCAGTTTCCGCCTAGCAAGGCGGACAGACGGTATATAATCCTGACTAACGGAAAAAGGGGTGCCCTTAAGCTTGAAAGCGTTTGAAAGCACCGTCTCCTTTTCTTTTTAGACCATTTTTACAATAATGGGGCGATGCTTTTGGTGACTGAACCTGCCAAGACGATGCGCTCTTTCGATAGCTGCTGTTGAAAGTTGGATGCCCAATTTTTCGCGACACACGTCCAGAACACCTTTTTCCGATTGTGCCCAAGTTTCCCTTTCCCCGTCGAGGAGGCCAAAAAAAAGAAGATTTGACCTGCGCGCTCTGCTTTCTGTGTCATCGCAGCGCGCCCTAAGTTCTGATATCTCGGAAACCGCCGATGTTATCTGGGGATCCGATATTATGCAGTTACTTGCACTTGCTTCTTTTATTGTGGAAAGTTCGTTTTCTAAGTGGCAAACTCGTGTGGTGAGGGCATTCAACGATTCATCAGTACTACTCTGTTTTTCTTTTAACTCTCTAACCCCCTGAAGTATGCTTGTCTGGCCAGTCTGCAATGACGTGACGATGGTGAAAACTTGGTTAAGCAGGTACTCTTGCGCTTTCGTCATAGGACCAGGGTTAGTCTCAATGTCCCCTACGAGGAGTAAAAGTGACATATATCTAACACTTTCTACGTAGACAGCCACACAAGCACTACCAACGCGATACAGTTCACAACATTCAAGGTACAACACTGAGCATGCCTTGGGGCCCGGCAGCAAAGAAGACGCACATTGTTGCTCTTTAAACCAAGGTGTTTAAAACTACTGACCTGTAACGATATGACGAAAACCTTAGGCATCCTGCTCGGGTGGAAGCTGTCGGGCCCACTGGCGATGTTGAGTGATGCCGTCGCTTGTCTACCCAGTGGCGCTGAGCTCGCGGAGGTGGCTGATGGTGACTGGTTGGGGCCAAGCATGGGCAGAACCGTAAGAAACACGTGCTGAAGACCGATCCACAAAGAATAGGCCGGCGTTGACGGGTGCAGTTTAGTTGTATCTGTTGATGTCGCTGATGTGAAGTTGCCTCCGATGATGGTATTGCCGTTCCCAGATAGTGGTGACCATGACGGTGCCAGGACGGTAGACAGCAACTGTAACGATATGACGAAAAACTTAGGCATCCTGCTCGGATGGAAGCTGTCGGGCCCACTCACCCAATCTCCGTCTTTTCGTTTGCGAATGCGAATGGTGTAAGTTGTAATTGTTTTAGTTGTTGCATAATTGTAGTAAGGTAGTGAGCTGGTACTCATTGAACACGTTGAAAAATAGTTCAGGAAATGTCAAGAAGACAAGGAGAGTAACACGTGAACCACATGCAAGCGCTGACTCTCAACTGGCATAAATCAAAGAAGGTAGACAAATAATGCAGATGGAGCTCGAGCACAGGGTCTATTCGAATGCGCTGATTCACCTGTTAGCAAGAGCAGATTTTAAGAACATAATCTTTATATCAGCTGAGGTAACAGATGGATGGCTAAAATATAAAGACAGCTAAAAGTGAAAAGTCAAATTTGGGGGTTTTACGTGCCAAACCTACGAGGGCATCTGGCACGCCCCAGCGGAGGATTAATTTGGACCACCTAGGGATCTTTTGACGTGCAAGCGAAAGCTCGGTTACACGGCGCCTTCTCCGCAATATATAAAGACACCTCAATCTCTCTCTAAAGTATAGGTTGAATGGTCACTTGCCTATGCACTGCTTACACTGCTTGTGTATGTCATCCTTAGAAAAAAAAAAACTGAATAATTAGCAGCTACTATAAAAGACATACAAGAGGATTATTTCAGGCCTTTATTATTCGTAGTATGGGCGACCAATATGTCCGCGCATCCGTCTCTTACCTGAGCTGCCAACGAAATTGTTTTTACCGTCTTGTGCATATTGGTGAATTAGCACGTTCCACTTGGACCTGTTTGAACTTTTTCTAAAGCTCCTTCCGCATTCTTTTTTTTTCGTCTGTAATTTATACGAATTTGGAGTCTGCATTTGTATGTAGTGCATGTATTCCTCTCCTTTATTTTTTTTTGTGTGTGCTCTTTTTCAAGATCTTGAATCAGAGTGACCTCACCATCTTTCTACATGGAAAGGTTGTTGTTAATTCTAGAGATTCTGTTAAACAATCTACCTGATATCTTCACCTCACGCCCTGGTTCCTGAAGCTCAAGTTCTCTGAGCACAGCCTTTCTGATTTCTCTCATCCTCTTTTTTTATTTCATTTTGTGTTAAATAGATCGATTTGCGAGTGTGCACCAGTCTGCGTCCTCCGTGTTCCTGTGCTTTTGTAGTTGTTTTTCTGTGCACTTTTTTAAAGTTGGTCCATGATATTTTTTATCGCATATTCAACTCTGTGTTTTCATCTTTATACTTACTGCAGCCCTTGTCAAGTAGAAGTTGGCATTCACTTTCGCCATCCTGATGTGAGTGTCCTGGGACAACACAGGATGACAGTCTCCTCTGCTGACGTCCAGGCTTGAAGGAAGAATGCCAAGGCTGTTCATGGTAAGGTTTTCTATATATTGAGCAATATATTACCAACTGAGCGGTGCTAGGATTGTTTTAACACAAACTGTGGTTATGGGCTGGCTTTAGCAATTCTGATGCCAATCGCGTGAAATGAAAGCCGGTAGAGGAATCGCACATTCCATTCGTAAGCGGAATGCTGAGTTTCCAACAGAAGTGCCTTGCGTAGCCTCGCTTTGGAGGATCGGTGCCCGAGTGCGCTAACGAACACCATCTGGGAGCACGTGGAGCAAAAGCTCGCGCTGCAGAACCCAGGGAGCCTGGGTTAAATCTCCACCCCTGCCCGTTTCCATCTGGATAAGCATCGTACGAGTGTGCGGTCGCGTACCACTACTGCGTCGTGCACGTAAGACACTAAGGTAGCGGTTGTACTGCGCTGTTCAGATTTCTCATCTATAGCGAGTGACTTCACGCCACTTTGAAATGGCTGATCAACTACACGCTGTATAAATATCCACGCAACCCCAACAGAAGTGCGTCACTACTTGCGTCCTGTATTTCTGTGTGTGCTGTATTTGTATATTGTATTTGTTTATTTAGTGTCCCCGAAAATGACTGACGCCTTCCTATTGGTGCACTTGTTAGTAGCAACAAGAAACACGAAGAAACGGCGAGAGTGGTGACGAGCTTCACTCTCGTCGTTCGCCACCGTGCCCAATGATTTTCGGAGAAGTTTTCAGTATTGGTCTCTCTGGTATTCGTTCATATATCACACATGGACACAACCAGGGCGCTGTGCTTAAAATTCAACACTCGCAAGACTTGAGTGAATACGCCGTGTAACTGGCCGCACTTTCAGAATAATTTTAATGTTCCGAAAACGAATAATGACATTGGAATATTTGTCGTGCAAAACCCTGTGAAACCTGTTCCGAACTCTGGTCTCCACGAGATCACAATACTGGTCTCATTTCTGTTGTAATGGCAGAACAGACTCTATGCATGTTTTGCTTCAGTCTTTGTAAAAGGGACGCTGTAATCCGATTCTACTCATTTCTTGTGTACTAGATAGCACCATATTTGCAGAACTAGTATTTGGTTTTTGTATGTCAGCGAAATTTATTTCAGCTTTTAAGTTATTTCTTATTTGGCTTGTAA
Organism: Ixodes scapularis; assembly: GCF_016920785.2. Lineage (NCBI taxonomy): Eukaryota > Metazoa > Arthropoda > Arachnida > Ixodida > Ixodidae > Ixodes > Ixodes scapularis. The sequence continues at coordinate 48,660,229 of NW_024609838.1, read as the reverse complement.
ATTTACAAGTTTATCTAGTCTGAAGGCAGCAAATATCTTGCCAAAACTCATGGTACGTGTCCGAAGTATATTCCGTTAACGTAAATGACCCAACTTTTCGTTTTTATTTGTCAGTGCCTCTAGCGAAATGTGCATGTAGGATTGCTTTTGTTTGTTTGTTCGTTTCATATAATCTGCAACATATTTTTCACTTTTATACTCAGTGCAGCCCTCGCCGAACGGTAGCTAGCATCGACTAGGCCGATTCGTTCCTGCATCACCAGGTGAGCCGAGGTTCAGGTCCATGGCACTCTTAAAAGGTTGTTGATGGTAAGGTGCCTTATATATACAGCTCTGTAATAACAACGCCTCCTGGGTGGTAATTTGAAATTCATTTTTATGTTTTAGATTATGCAATTTGTATTGGCCTACATGCAATGTGAAATATTACCAACCTTGTCCTGAACTTTCATCTTCTTGAGATTTCAATACAGCCGTTTCTGCTGCACACACACTGTCTACTTCGGCCAGGGAGAGACTTGATCCCTATGAAGTCCTTTCCTTATCAGACGTCTTACCACGCTTTGTTCGCAAGAAATTTGAAAAGGAGAGCAAGCCAGCAGCTGCATAATGCTTCCAGTACTAAGCTTTCGACGATTGCTTGTTCACCCTCAAATAGATCACGACTGTATTTTAAGCTTGGAGAGTGTGACACTTATTTGATTCAGCCTAACTGTGGTGTGCTGAGCGGTATGTGTAGAGCTAGTTGACTTGTGTTAACACAGTCGCTGTGCGGTATGAAACACGTGCAATTGGCAACTTTAATGCAGTCTCGTGTAGACCCATTGGTGTTTAGTTTTGGCGTGCTTGTTATGTGTTCAGATTTGTGTTCCTCGTTTACCAACAGTCCTAGCTGTCTGCAGCGAGTGAGTGTGAAACATGCCAGCAAGTCTCCACAGCAGTATGCAGTGCAATTTTGGTGTATTGTGCAAGCGAGGAAGAAGAGACAGCGTGTTTTGCAGTTCTGGCTGCGACGTAGACATTAGATAGTTTCAGGTGAGCATTTCTACGGCCCGCTACGCTCAGCAGGAAAGCACCTGCATGCGCAGAAAAATCAGTCAGCAACGACCAATTGGACAGCAGATGCCGATGGAGCAGACAATTCCCGCACCCCCATGGCCACTTTCGGCTGAGCAGCATGCGCATACCTGGTGGCCTTCTCGCTCTGTCGCTGAGCGGAGCGGGCCTTACAAAGCGCTCAGCTAAAACCTTTTATGATATGGGGTGGCTGACGCATGGATATTTCAGGCAGAGGGATGGCCGACATTGCTCATAACAATTGTCAGTATGAGCTGCCGCTCACCGTACTACGGAAGTTAGGATTCAAACTTTCTCTACCCCTTTCGGACAGCTTTTGAGACATCTGCTGCTGGCTGTATTGTCGGGATAAACAAAACTAAATCTGGAACGCACTCCTCCTTCCTGTTTTCGTCTGTATTCAGAATATTGTCTCAGTATGTGATGGGTCTGCGAAGAAAATTAGCCAGATTAACAAATTGACTTAGAAAATAGATCTCCATACATACTAACCTGCACTTACAAACCCCTGTACACTGCCTCACTACTGATTCGGCATTGTTCAATCGATTTGCCTGAACGTTTCGCGATTGTAGTCATCTCAATAATGATCTCGAGGGAATGTTTCTTGTGATGTGAACTCATATGTTTAAGGTAAGTGAGGCTTGCGGGCATTTTGAAAGGCTATGAGGCATGCCGATGGTAAACACCCAATGTAAATTTGATGGTAGAGGTTGTTAATATATACTAGTTTGTGTTTAAATCGCTATATTTTATTTGAGAAAGTCTGCAAGTAAGTATTAGTCGTCAAGTTGCCATTATATGGTAAAGCGGGGGTCATAGTTTGTAATAAATTATATGTCTACCTGTCTCTACCCAATCTCATCAGTATGTGTACAACAATGAGCTCTATATATCAAGCGTATGAATTGTCACTCTCTCAGTAAGACTAATTAATCGCAATATTTACCTAAAAATGCTGGATCTGGATATCAGGCACTGCGCACCTTTCGTGACGAACGACAACGTAAAAAACATGCCTACTACTCCACCAAGCTCGCCCGTCCGGCATCCCTTTCGAATTAAAGTAAATGATTTCCGCAAGCTTTTTTATGAAGTGGGCCTTTTTCCTACAAAAAGCTGATCTTAAATATGAAATAGCTGGACCATTTTTATCCCTTGGTCATACACAGTGTTGTTACAGGAGTGTCCCTTAAGGCAATAGAGGTATTTTTGTTGTGATATTGTTTCCACATTGAAAATAAAATAAAGACGATTAGTACATTAGCTACGTAGTTTTCTTTTTACATGGTCTTCTTGTCGAAGGCCCCTCACCACTGTCTGGAATTTCTGGATTATCAAGTGCAGCGGGTATTGATTTAACGTGTCATTCTACTGTGGTATCGATTATCTTTACAGGTGCTGTAATGAAGGACTCGCCTTCCCGGGTGCAAGGTCGACTTGCATCACAAGCTGCATGAGAAGTGTGAAGAAACTTTCCTAGGCCCGTGGCATGCAGCCTCTTTCATCCAGCGCACTCCTCTGGCGACAAGCCCATGATTACCTGCCGAGCTGTAGCATCACTGCCACTGGCCACAAATAACTACGGTAACCATTTTGTATGTTTCATTTACTATCCATGTATGAGTGAAAAATGGATGTGGCAGCTGTTTTTTTTTTTTTTTTTCAAAAAGGTGTACACCTATGCCAGAATTGTACTTTTATGCACAGTGCAAAATGCTGGTTTATACACCCTATTATATGGTATCTTGCTATACTGGGGGTACTATGCCGGGGATTTGGCAGAAGCCCGGGAACTTCCTGCGACAAATCAAGACCGGGTACTGTACAGCTTGAGGCAGCTAGCCTGCGTTCTTGCTGGCATCTTACCGTATTACTTTTACTACGCTTGGGATTTTTGCTGGAAGCATCCCGGGAACTCACTGTGACTCCCAGTGCCGGACGTTCCAGTCAGCCCCAGTCACTGGCCAGTGACTGATAATCTCACTGGCCCGTACTCGCCCGATGGGGCTTTCGGAAGTCCGGCGTTTTGCCGGTGCAGAACATAATCACCTGTTTTTCATGCTAAACTTTGCGGAATAGTAGACGTGACGTGACCTATGCACTAATTTAGTTTCCCCGCTAAATAGCGGTAAAATAGTGGTGACGTGATTTATGCAACAATTTAGTTTCCCCGCTAAATAGCGGAGCAATAGACGTCACGTAACCTATGCACCAGTTCAGTTTCCCCGCTAAAAAGCGGAAAATTAGACGTCACGTGACCTACGCACCAATTCAATTTCCCTGCTAAACAGCAGAAAAATACGCGTCATGTGAGCTATGCAGCAATTTAGCTTCACCGCTAAAATGCGGGACAATGGACGTCACGTGACCTTTCTCACAATTCATTTCCCCCGCTAAACTTAGTGGAAAATAGACGTCACTTGACACACGAACCAATTCAGTTTCCCCTGTAAACTTAGCGGAAAAATACGCATCACGTGACCAATGCACCAGATCAGTTTCCCCGATAAACAGCGGGAAAATATACATCACGTGACTTATGTCTCAGTTCATTTTCCCCCCTAAACTTAGCGGAGAAATAGATGTCACCTGACCTATTCACCAATTCAGTGTGTACGTTTAAAGAAAGGTATATATAAGAAGACAGGAAACGGGACAACACATGTTGTGTTGTCCCGTCCCTTTTCTTTACGAAAATAACTTCCTAAACTTACATCATTACCAACCCGCTCACTAACAAGCAATTCAAATTACCCACTATACATTGCGGAAAAATAAACGTCACATCACAATACATTAACTCAGTTTCCACGCTAAACAGGGGGAAAATTGACGTCTCGAGACCTATGCACCCATTCAGTTTAACACAAAATTTTGGAAAAATAGACGTCACGTGACGTATGCACCAATTCAGTTTCCCCACTAAATAGCGGAAAAATACGCGTCACGTGACCTATGCAGCAATTCAGTTTCCCCGCTATATAGCAGAAAAATAGACTTCGCGACACATGCAGCAAATTAGTTTCACCGCTAAAAAGCGGGTCAATAGACGTCACATGACCTTTGCTCAAATTCATTTTCCCTGCAAAACTTAAGGGAAAATAGACGTCCTCGACACAGGCACCAATTCAGTTCCCCTGTAAATTTAGCGGAAAAATAAACATCACGTGATTTATGCATCAGTTCAGTTTCCCCGCTAAAAAAACGGGAAAATAGGCGTCACGTGATGTATTCAGCAATTTTGTTTCCCTCTTAAATAGCGGAACAATACACGTCCCGCGACCTATGCACCAGTTATGTTTCCCCGCTAAAAGGCGGAAAATAGACGTCACGTGACCAATGCAAGAATTCAGTTACCCTACTAAATAGCGGAAAAGTAGACGTCACGTGACCTATGCAAGAATTCAGTTACCCTACTAAATAGCGGAAAAGTAGACGTCACGTGACCCATGCAAGACTTCAGTTACTTTACTAAATAGCGGAAAAGTAGACGTCACGTGACCTATGCAAGAATTCAGTTACCCTACTAAATAGCGGAAAAGTAGACATCACGTGACCTATGCAAGAATTCAGTTACCCTACTAAATAGCGGACAAGTAGACGTCACGTGACCTATGCAAGAATTCAGTTACCCTACTAAATAGCGGAAAAGTAGACGTCACGTGACCTATGCAAGAATTCAGTTACCCTACTAAATAGCGGAAAAGTAGACGTCACGTGACCCATGCAAGACTTCAGTTACTTTACTAAATAGCGGAAAAGTAGACGTCACGTGACCTATGCAAGAATTCAGTTACCCTACTAAATAGCGGAAAAGTAGACATCACGTGACCTATGCAAGAATTCAGTTACCCTACTAAATAGCGGACAAGTAGACGTCACGTGACCTATGCAAGAATTCAGTTACCCTACTAAATAGCGGAAAAGTAGACGTCACGTGACCTATGCAAGAATTCAGTTGCCCTACTAAATGGTGGAAAAGTAGACGTCACGTGACCTATGCCTCAAATTCAGTTTCCCCGCTAAATAGCGGGAAAATGGGCGTCACGTGACCTATGAGGCAATTTAATTTTCCCGCTACAGAGCGGAAAATAGACGTCACGTGACCAATGCAAGAATTCAGTTACCCTACTAAATAGCGGAAAAGTAGGCGTCACGTGACCTATGCAACAAATTCAGTTTCCCCGCTAAATAGCGGGAAAATGGGCGTCACGTGACCTATGAGGCAATTTTATTTTCCCGCTACAAAGCGGAAAAGTAGACGTCACGTGACCAATGCAAGAATTCAGTTACCGTACTAAATAGCGAAAAAGTAGACATCACGTGACCTATGCAACAAATTCAGTTTCCCCGCTAAATATCGGGAAAATAGGCGTCACGTGGCCTATGCACCAGTTCAGTTTCCCCGCTTAACTTTGCGGAAATGTAGACGTCACGTGACCTATGCATCAATGCAGTTTCCGCGTAAGTAGCGAAAAAAGAAACATCACGTGACCTATCTACCGATTCAAGTTCCCCAATAAACTGCGGAAAAATAGACGTACGTGAAGTGTGCACCAATTCAGTTTCCTAAATAAATATAAAAAAATAGACGTCACGTGACGTATGCGCGAATTAAGTTTCCCCATTAAATAGTGGAAAAATAGACGTGAGTTGACGTATGCGCCATTTCAGTTTCGCCACTAAATAGCGGAAAAATAGACGTCACGCGACCTATGCACCAATTCAGTTTCCCCGTAAGTAGCGGAAGAATAGACGTCACATGTCCTATACACAAATTCAGTTTCCCCGTAAGTAGCGGAAAAATAGACGTTCCGTGACATATGCACCAATTCAGTTTCCTAACTAAATATCGAAAAAATAGACGTCACGTGACGTATGCACGAATTAAGTTTCCCCACTAAATAGTGGAAAAATAAACGTGAGTTGACGTACGCGCCATTTCAGTTTCACCACTAAATAGCGGAAAAATAGACGTCACGTGACCTATGCACCAATTAAGTTTCCCCACTAAATAGCGGAAAAAAAGACGTCACGTGACGTATGCACCAATTAAGTTTCCCGCGAAATAGCGGAAAAATAGACGTCACGTGACCTATGCATCAAATCCGTTTCCCCGTAAGTAGCGGAAAAATATACGTCACATGTCCTATACACAAATTCAGTTTCCCCCTAAGTAGCGGAAAAATAGACGTCACGTGACATATGCACCAGTCCAGTTTCCCCGTAAGGAGCGGAAAAATAGACGTCACGTGACATATGCACCAATTCAGTTTCCCCGTAAGTAGCGGAAAAATAGACGTCACGTGACCTATGCACCAATTAAGTTACCCTACTAAATAGCGGAAAAATAGACGTCACGTGTCCTATGCACAAATTCAGTTTCCCTGTAAGTAGCGGAAAAATAGAAGTCACGTGTCCTATGCACAAATTCAGTTTGCCCGTAAGAAGGGGAAGTATAGACGTCACGTGACCTATGCGACCAATTCAGTTTCCCAGTAAGTGGTGGAAAAATAGACGTCCCGTGACCTATGCACCAGTTCAGTTTCCCCGCGAAATATCGGGAAAATATGCGTCTTGTGACCTATGCAGCAATTTAGTTTCCCTGCTAAATAGCGGAACAATAGACGTCACGTGACCAATTCACCAGCTCAGTCGGGAAAATAGGCAGCACGTGACCTATGCAGCAATTTAGTTTCCCCGCTAAATAGCGGAACAATAGACGTCATGTGACCTATGCACCAGTTCAGTTTACCCGCTAAAAGCGGAAAAGTAGACGTCACGTGACCTATGCACAAATTCAGTTTCCCCGCTAAACAGCGAAAATAGACGCCACGTGACCTATGCAGCAATTCAGTTTCCCCGCTAACGAGCGCAAAATAGACGTCACGTGACCTACGCAGCAATTTAGTTTTCCTGCTAAAGAGCGGAAAATAGACGTCACGTGACCTATGCAGCAATTTAGATTTCCCGGTAAAGAGCGGAAAATAGACGTCATGTGACCTATGCAAGAATTCAGTTTCCCCGCTAAATCGCGGAAAGGTAGACGTCACGCGACCTATGAAACAATTCAGGTTCCAGAACTAAAGTGCAGAAAATAGACTTCACGTGACCCGAGCAGCAATTCAGTTTTCCTGCGTTTTCCTGCTAAAGAGCAGAAAATCTGCGTCATGTTTCCTGTGCAAGAATTCAGTTTCCCCGCTAAATCGCGGAAAAGTAGACGTAACGTGACATATGCAACAATTCAGTTTCCCCGCTAAAGAGAGGAAAATAGACGTCACGTGTCCAACGCAGCAATTTAGATTTCCTGCTAAAGAGCGGAAAATAGACGTCATGTCACCTATGCAAGAATTCAGTTTCTCCGCTAAATAGCGGAAAAGTCAACGTCACGTGACCTACGCAACAATTCAGTTTCCCCGCTAAAGACCGGAAAATAGACGTCACGTGACTTAAGCAGCAATTTAGATTTCCTGATAAAGAGCGGGAAATAGACGTCACGTGACCTATGCAGCAATTGAGATTTCCCGGTAAAGAGCGGAAAATAGACGTCATGTGACCTATGCAAGAAGTCAGTTTCCATGCTAAATAGCGGAAAAGTAGACGTCACGCGACCTATGAAACAATTCAGTTTCCCCGCTAAAGAGCGGAAAATAGACGTCACGTGATCTACGCAGCAATTTAGTTTTCCTGGTAAAAACCGGAAAATAGGCGTCATGTGACCTATGCAAGAATTCAGTTTCCCCGCTAAATAGCAGAAAAGTAGACGGCACGTGACCTATGCAACAATGCTTTTTTCCCGCTAAAGAGCGGAAAATAGACGTCACGTGACCCATGCAGCAATTTAGTTTCCCCGCTAAAGAGGTTAAAATAGACGTCATGTGACCTATGCAAGAATTCAGTTTCCCCGCTAAATAGCGGAAAATTAGACGTCACGCGACCTATGCAACAATTCAGTTTCCCCATTAAAGTGCGCAAAAGGACTTTACGCGACCTATGCAACAATTCAGTGTCCCCGCTAAAGGGCGGAAAATAGACGTCACGTGACCTACGCCGCAATTTAGTTTTCCCGCTAAAGAACGGAAAATAGACGTCATGTGACCTATGCAAGAATTCAGTTTACCCACTAAATAGCGGAAAAGTGGACGTCACGCGACCCATGCAACAATTCAGTTTCCCCGGTAAAGAGCGGAAAATAGACGTCACGCGACCTATGTAGCAATTTAGTTTTCCCGCTATAGAGCGGAAAATAGACGTCATGTGACCAATGCAAGAATTCAGTTTCCCCACTAAATAGCGGAAAAGTAGACGTCCCGCGACCTATGCAATAATTCAGTTTCCCCGCTAAAGAGCGGAAATTAGACGTCACGTGACCTATGCAGCAATTTAGTTTTCCAGCTAAAGAGCGGAAAATAGATGTCATATGACCAATGCAAGAATTCAGTTTCCCCGCGGAAAAGTAGACGTAGCGCGAAATATGCAACAATTCAGTTTTCCCGCTAAAGAGCGGAAAATAGATGTCACGTGACCTACGCAGCAATTTAGTTTTCCCGCTAAACAGCAGAAAAAGACATCATCTGACCTATGCAAGAATTTATGTTCCCCGCTAAATAGCGGAAAAGTAGACGTCCGCGACCTATGCAACAATACAGTTTCCCCGCTAAAGAGCGTAAAATAGACGTTACGTGACCAATGCAGCAATTTAGTTTTCCCGCTAAAGAGCGGAAAATAGACGTCATATCACCTATGCAAGAATTCAGTTTCCCCGCTAAAAAGCGGAAAAGTAGACGTCACGCGACCTATGCAACAATTCAATTTCCCCGCTAAAGAGCGGAAAATAGACGTCACGTGACCTATGCAGCAATTTAGTTTTCCTGCTAAAGAGCGGAAAATAGATGTCATGTCACCTATGCAAGAAATCAGTTTCCCCGCTATATAGCGGAAAAGTAGACGTCACGCGACCTATGCAACAATTCAGTTTCCCCGCTAGAGAGCGGAAAATAGACGTTACGTGACCAATGCAGCAATTTAGTTTTCCCGCTAAAGAGCGGAAAATAGACGTCATGGGACCATGCAAGAATTCAGTTTCCCCACTAAATAGCGGAAAAGTAGACGTCACGCGACCTATGCAACAATTCAATTTCCCCGCTAAAGAGCGGAAAATAGACGTCACGTGACCTACGGAGCAAGTTAGTTTTCCTGCTAAAGAGCGGAAAATAGATGTAATGTCACCTATGCAAGAAATCAGTTTCCCCGCTATATAGCGGAAAAGTAGACGTCACGCGACCTATGCAACAATTCAGTTTCCCCGCTAGAGAGCGGAAAATAGACGTTACGTGACCAATGCAGCAATTTAGTTTTCCCGCTAAAGAGCGGAAAATAGACGTCATGGGACCATGCAAGAATTCAGTTTCCCCACTAAATAGCGGAAAAGTAGACGTCACGCGACCTATGCAACAATTCAATTTCCCCGCTAAAGAGCGGAAAATAGACGTCACGTGACCTACGGAGCAAGTTAGTTTTCCTGCTAAAGAGCGGAAAATAGATGTAATGTCACCTATGCAAGAAATCAGTTTCCCCGCTAAATAGCGGAAAAGTAGACGTCACGCGACCTATGCAACAATTCAGTTTCCCCGCTAGAGAGCGGAAAATAGACGTTCCGTGACCATTGCAGCAATTTAGTTTTCCCGCTAAAGAGCGGAAAATAGACGTCATGGGACCATGCAAGAATTCAGTTTCCCCGCTAAATTACGGAAAAGTTGTGGGAGCCGAGATTGAAGGACGAGGCAGAGGCTCGTGACAGGCGGCCGACGGAGACGACACGAGCTGGCGCGAGACAGTGCGAGCTGAGCGAGGCTGGAGCTAAGCTGGACAAGAACGACGGAGCCGGGGCTGCCTAGCCTGGCCCATCAAACCCTGGAGCGGTCCACCAGCGAGGTCTGGAGCAAGACCGGTGGAAACGGCGAGCCCGGGCCATATGACCTGGGCTATGACGATTCCGGGGTGGTTCCGCAGCGAGACTCGCGCATTGATAGCCCGGGACAGCCAGCCTACGCAGCGCTGGCGTGGGAAAGGCGATCCGCAGGCCTGGACACGGACCCCGACTGTGAGCTCTGATCGACGGGCGACAACAAAGGTCGGCGGGCCGGGACTACCGGCTCTCGACGACGGGCAACAGAGAGGTACAGTAAACCCATTCGCTGTCTTCTCGTTGCAGTGTGTAACTCCCTGCGTGACGGGCGGAACGTATACCGATCGGGCGGGATTATTAGTAGAGGATCCCCCGTAAAGAAACCCACATTAAAATGGCGCCCAACGTGGGGCCCGTTCGGTATGCCTCTGCTTCTAGTCGTCCCGAGGGAGTCCCATGGATTCGTTAAGCGCTTGTTCACTAACGCTAACGATGCCCGTTGAGACAAAGTATGTTGGAATTATGGTGACTTGTCTCAAAGCAGAGCTCAGCAGGTGTCTCCTCGAATCGAGTACTTAAAGGTCTCGAAGGACGAGGTTGCGGACGCGCGTTCTCGGTTACCCCAGAATAGTGGTTGGCAGGAGGTGACCCAACCGGGGGGAACACGAGGAGCGCGGTTAAGATGTAAGAAAGTCGTCTTCGGAGGCAGAGGAGAGCCACGGCATGTTCGCTGGAAGGCAGGATAGCGACTGGCAGGAGGGAACACAGCCAGGACTTATTCCATATTTATGATTTAGGGTTGGAGTGATGCGGTAGGCAAGCAAGCGCTTGTCGAGGCCCGGGGTGCAGGTGGGGTTTTGTCAGTGGGTGTCAGAAAGATTGCGGAAATTGCAGTCGACACCGGGAACACTGGCGGTCGAGATTGTCAGCGGGTGTTGGGTAAACTGGCGTAAATTGCAGTTGACACCGGAAACGCTGGCAGGCGAGTTAAGGAGCAGTATGATTTGTAACCGCTGGGCCGAGACGGCTAGTTGTTTCGCGTCACTCCAACAACCGACGGAAGGCAGGGGGGCGACTCTCCCTTGAGGGGGTCGTTCCGAGACAGCTACGAAATGTTTATAGGATACTTTTTCGGCTTCACTCTGGCCGGTCGTGGCAGTGACAGCAAGACTTTTAATAAGTTATGTCGCGTCACGACCTGGCCGGGGATGAGGCGGTAGACATTTAGGTGGCTTGTAGTTGTCCAGCTTGCCTTGAGGCGTGAACGGTTGAAGCGGGCTTGCTCGCTGAGCTACCGCCCCCTCCGAGGACCGAGCAGTCCCTAGAGCTCGTATGCACGTGGACGGAATGGACGCTGACGCTTACATCGAGTAGCACATGGTATATGTAGCCGTTGCGGAATTGTGGGTATGGTATTTGGTCATCCCGCCACAGGCTGTGGATCCCTTCGCTTGCGCAAAAGACGGACTAGGTTTACGCCATCGTTACCTGTTCTGAAGGAAACTCACGCTTTGAGCAACGCAGCTAGTGGTTTTGCCGCATCGCTTGCTTCGAGGTGAGAAGGGCACCCGAGGTATAAAGAAGCGAGCGTCGTGTCTTACTTCTAGGCTTACTCGGTGAGATGCAAACGAGGGCGCTTGCCCGGTTCACATCGCTGACTTGAAAGGATACTACCGTCGTCGCGATGGGGAAGACGTATAGCATGAGGTTGCGGTAGGACACAAGAAATCCCCTGTTCTTGGCGACCCACGAGCGAGCTCTGGAATGCAGACTTGCTGAGTTGGCCGCATGGTACACGAACCCGTCGGCAAGCTATGTGGCGGTAGAGGCTATGGCCAATGCCACATTCTGCGGCAGAGTATTTGTTCGCTGTGTGTTGTTTTTACAGTTTGTTCTGCGCAGAATAGCTTCTTGGAAAGGCGGCGGTATACAGACGGCGTAACCCAGGAAGCCCACCGGGAGGGAAGACAGGACCATTCGTTTTCCCAAGTGCTCAGGGTGGCTAACAGTTGTTCGGCCTGACGAACGGTTCAGGCGGGCAGTTCTAAGCCCGCTGTGACCTCTAAGCGGAACGGGGCAAGTCCGTCTGCGTCGGCCGGACCAGCTTAGAGCAAGCCCCCTGCTGCATCGCGGTGAGTGGGACAGCGAGCGACAGACAGGTCGGCATTGTCTGCCGGCTTCGCTAGCCACCACCACCTACGCCGCTTTCGGACGCTGCAACGTGGCCACTCCAGCAACAGCAACAGCGGCCGCCCATGAAGCTCCCCGGCTCCCTGAAGCCCATGAAGTCCCCCGAAGTCCGGGCCTTGAGGGGGGGAGAGTGTGGGAGCCGAGATTGAAGGACGAGGCAGAGGCTCGTGACAGGCGGCCGACGGAGACGACACGAGCTGGCGTGAGACAGTGCGAGCTGAGCGAGGCTGGAGCTAAGCTGGACAAGAACGACGGAGCCGGGGCTGCCTAGCCTGGCCCATCAAACCCTGGAGCGGTCCACCAGCGAGGTCTGGAGCAAGACCGGTGGAAACGGCGAGCCCGGGCCATATGACCTGGGCTATGACGATTCCGGGGTGGTTCCGCAGCGAGACTTGGGGATTGATAGCCCGGGACAGCCAGCCTACGCAGCGCTGGCGTGGGAAAGGCTATCCGCAGGCCTGGACACGGACCCCGACTGTGAGCTCTGATCGACAGGCGACAACAAAGGTCGGCGGGCCGGGACTACCGGCTCTCGACGACGGGCAACAGAGAGGTACAGTAAACCCATTCGCTGTCTTCTCGTTGCAGTGTGTAACTCCCTGGGTGACGGGCGGAACGTATACCGATCGGGCGGGATTATTAGTAGAGGGACCTCCGTAAAGAAGCCCACAAAGTAGACGTCACGCGACCTATGCAACAATGCAATTTCCCCGCTAAAGAGCGGAAAATAGACGTCACGTGACCTACGCAGCAATTTAGTTTTCCTGCTAAAGAGCGGAAAATAGATGTCATGTCACCTATGCAAGAATTCAGTTTCCCCGCTAAATAGCGGAAAAGTAGACGTCACGCGACCTATGCAACAATTCAGTTTCCCAGCTAGATGCAGAAAGTAGACGTCACGTGACCTATGCACCATTCAGTTTCCCCGCTAAACGGCGGAAAATAGACGTCACGTGACCTATGCAGCAATTTAGTTTTCCCGCTAAATAGCGGAAAAGCAGACGTCACGTGACCTATGCACCAATTCAGTTTCCCCGCTAAACAGCAGAAAATAGACGTCATGTGACCTATGCAAGAATTCAGTTTCCCCGCTAAATAGCGGAAAAGCAGACGTAAGTGACCTATGAAAAATTCAGTTTTCCTGCTAAAGAGCGGAAAATAGACGTCACGTCACCTATGCAGCAATTTTGTTTCCCGCTAAATAGCGGAAAAGCAGACGTCACGTGACCTATGCACCAATTCAGTTTCCCCGCTAAACAGCAGAAAATAGACGTCATGGGACTTATGCAAGAATTCAGTTTCCCCGCTAAATAGCGGAAAAGCAGACGTAAGTGACCTATGAAAAATTCAGTTTTCCTGCTAACGAGCGGAAAATAGACGTCACGTCACCTATGCAGCAATTTTGTTTTCCCGCTAAAGAGCTTTAAAAAGACGTCATGTGACCTATGCAAGAACTCAGTTTCTCCACTAAATAGCTGAAAAGTGGACGTCACGCGACCCATGCAACAATTCAGTTTCCCCGCTAAAGAGCGGAAATTACACGTCACGTGACCTATGCAGCAATTTAGTTTCCCCGCTAAAGAGCGGAAAATAGACGTCATATGACCAATGCAAGAATTCAGTTTCCACGCGGAAAAGTAGACGTAACGCGAAATATGCAACAATTCAGTTTTCCCGCTAAAGAGCGGAAAATAGATGTCACGTGACCTACGCAGCAATTTAGTTTTCCCGCTAAACAGCAGAAAAAGACGTCATCTGACCTATGCAAGAATTTATGTTCCCCGCTAAATAGCGGAAAAGTAGACGTCACGTGACCTATGCAGCAATTCAGTTTCCCCGCTAAAGGGCGGAAAATAGACGTCACGTGACCTACGCAGCAATTTAGTTTTCCTGCTAAAGAGCGGAAAATAGAATTCATGTGACCTATGCAAGAATTCAGTTTCGCCGCTAAATAGCGGAAAAGTAGACGTCACGCGACCTGTGCAACAATTCAGTTTCCCCGCTAAAGGGCGGAAAATAGACGTAACGTAACCTACGCAGCAATTTAGTTTTCCCGCTAAAGAACGGAAAATAGACGTCACGTGACTTATGCAAGAATTCAGTTTCCCCGCTAAATAGCGGAAAAGTTGAGGTCACATGACCCATGCAACAATTCAGTTTTCCCGTTAAAGAGCGGAAAATAGACGTCACGTGACCTATGCAGCAATTTAGTTTTCTCGCTAAAGAGCTTAAAATAGACGTCATGTGACCTTTGCAAGAATTCAGTTTTCCCGCTAATTAGCGAAAAAATGGACGTCACGCGACCTACGCAACAATTCAGTTTCCCCCTAAAGAGCGGAAAATAGACGTCACGTGACCTACGCAGCAATTTAGTTTTCCTGCTAAAGAGCGGAAAATAGACGTCGTATAACCTATGCAAGAATTCAGTTTCCCCGCTAAATAGCGGAAAAGTAGACGTCACGCGACCTATGCAACAATTCAGTTTCCCCGCTAAAGAGCGTAAAATAGACGTTACGTGACCAATGCAGCAATTTTGTTTTCCCGCTAAAGAGCGGAAAATAGACGTCATATCACCTATGCAACAATTCAGTTTCCCCGCTGAAGAGCGGAAAATAGACGCCACGTGACCTATGCAGTAATTTAGTTTTCCAACTAAAGAGCGGAAAATAGATGTCATGTCACCTATGCAAGAAATCAGTTTCCCCGCTAAATAGCGGAAAAGTAGACGTCACGCGACCTATGCAAATATTCAGTTTCCCAGCTAGATGCAGAAAGTAGACGTCACGTGACCTATGCACCATTCAGTTTCCCCGCTAAACGGCGGAAAATAGACGTCACGTGACCTATGCAGCAATTTAGTTTTCCCGCTAAATAGCGGAAAAGCAGACGTCACGTGACCTATGCACCAATTCAGTTTTCCCGCTAAACAGCAGAAAATAGACGTCATGTGACCTATGCAAGAATTTAGTTTCCCCGCAAAATAGCGGAAAAGTAGACGTCACGTGACCTATGCAGCAATGCAGTTTTCCCACTAAAGAGCGGAAAATCGACGTCATGAGACCTATGCAAGAATTCAGTTTCCCAACTAAATAGCGGAAATTAGACTTCACGCGACCTACGCAACAATTCAGTTTCCCCGCTAAAGACTGGAAAATAGACGTCACGTGACTTAAGCAGCAATTTAGTTTTCCTGATAAAGAGCGGGAAATAGACGTCACGTGACCTATGCAGCAATTTAGATTTCCCAGTAAAGAGCGGAAAATAGACGTCATATGACCTATGCAAGAAGTCAGTTTCCCCGCTAAATAGCAGAAAAGTAGACGGCACTTGACCTATGCAACAATACAGTTTTCCCGCTAAAGAGGGGAAAATAGACGTCACGTGACCTATGCAGCGATTTAGTTTTCCCTCTAAAGAGGTTAAAATAGACGTCATGTGACCTATGCAAGAATTCAGTTTCCCCGCTAAATAGCGGAAAATTAGACGTGACGCGACCTATGCAACTATTCAGTTTGCCCATTAAAGTGCGGAAAAGGACTTCACGCGACCTATGCAACAATTCAGTTTCCACGCTAAAGGGCGGAAAATAGACGTCACGTGACCTACGCCGCAATTTAGTTTTCCCGCTATAGAACGGAAAATAGACGTCATGGGACCTATGCAAGAATTCAGTTTCCCCGCTAAATAGCGGAAAAGCAGACGTAAGTGACCTATGAAAAATTCAGTTTTCCTGCTAAAGAGCGGAAAATAGACGTCACGTCACCTATGCAGCAATTTTGTTTTCCCGCTAAAGAGCTTTAAAAAGACGTCATGTAACCTATGCAAGAACTCAGTTTCCCCACTAAATAGCTGAAAAGTGGACGTCACGCGACCCATGCAACAATTCAGTTTCCCCGGTAAAGAGCGGAAAATAGATGTCACGTGACCTACGCAGCAATTTAGTTTTCCCGCTAAACAGCAGAAAAAGACGTCATCTGACCTATGCAAGAATTTATGTTCCCCGCTAAATAGCGGAAAAGTAGACGTCACGTGACCTATGCAGCAATTTAGTTTTCTGCTAAAGAGCGGAAAATAGACGTCGTATAACCTATGCAAGAATTCAGTTTCCCCGCTAAATAGCGGAAAAGTAGACGTCACGCGACCTATGCAACTGTTCAGTTTCCCCGCTAAAGAGCGTAAAATAGACGTTACGTGACCAATGCAGCAATTTTGTTTTCCCGCTAAAGAACGGAAAATAGACGTCATATCACCTATGCAAGAATTCAGTTTCCCCGCTAAAAAGCGGAAAAGTAGACGTCACGCGACCTATGCAACAATTCAGAGGCCAGATTCACGAAACGATCTTACGCCAAAAATGTGCGTAAGACAAAACTTAAGAACAAATCCGTATTCACGAAACGAAATTTTCGTAAGTTTTGCGCAGGTTACGACGAAATCCTACGACAGCTCCGAAGCTGTCTTACGCACTTCTTACGATCAAATCAGCATGGCCGACAGCGTCGCTCAGTTGGTCGCGGCAACCAACGTATGTTTATTTTTCTACGTGCGCTTCTCACGCGTCCCGACTTCAAGCAGCAAGAAACAAGTAAAAAGTACTTGAAACAGACCACGACGAACGAACAAGAACGCTGGATCCACGGGCACCCGGGAAAAACTTCAAGGGCCACGAGTGCGGACTCCGACCGATCGGCAGATAGGCCTAGCAGGCACTCCGACTCGGCGCGGCGATGATCTGACGGTGCTTGGCGAAAACCGTCTGCCCACGACCGGCTGGCGTGCTGAATGGAATATGCCCGCGCGACCCATGTGAACCTTTCCCGTATTATAGTTTGATCGCCGACCTCAATTCTAGATTAAGAGGTCAATCTCTTCCTCTTGCCATCCCCTTGTTTTCCGAGGCAACGGTGACGAACGCTGTCGTCGAAAAGGGACTCTCATCGATTCTATCTCTGTTTTGAGTGATATCAAGCTCAAATAAACGCCGTATGGATTACCTTCGCAACATGGTATGTACACTTTGTTATTAGTATTCCATTTTATTCTGACACGACTGCACCTCACTGTCGATCGCTGTAAGTTCGTGGGTCGCAATGCCGGTCCAACCTTTCTTCGCCGGGTGTCACGTCAGCATGGAGTTGCAATTGTAAAGGATCGGTCCCGAAGCGCTTATCAATTCGCGGTCCAACAGCGCAAATCCAGCACTTCGGTCAAACGCGCGCGTCCGCTCCGTAGTGTGAACAGGCATTTACGTGGCTCTTGCTGACACTGTCGTAGTTCAAGCGTATCTTTTTTAACGTCGGCTCGCTCCTGCATTTCCGAGGCCGCAAAAAACGCCGCGGCAATTTGTTCCCATCTACGTCGCTTTGCAAACGACTGCGGGCCGTCTTTTACCAACGATGACAGTTGTGTTCACTTGGTAGCGATCGAGTTCGTAGGAGTCAATGGGGGTGGTTACGCATCCCGGCCTCGGCATTCGGGCGAGTTTAAATCGTGTTAGCGTCGACATATCACTGCACGGATACGAACCCCAGACCAGCGGTGGCAGAAAGGCCGCCTGTGTTTGTTATGAAAAATCCACGTGCTCCGAACGGCTCCGAACGGCTCCGAACAAATGCCGAGCTCTCCGATTGGTTGTTCGTGCTGCCGAAGACGCCGTCGCCATAGCAACAGCACCGGTAAGTTTTAGTTTTTCCGTACGACAACGTCGCTTTCCTCCTCTCACTTAAGAACGCGTTCGTGAATACCGATTTCTCCTCTTCTTACGATGTTCTTAACTTACGAACTTCTTAGCTAAGTTGTCGTAAACTAAGAAGCTCTTCGTGAATCTGGCCTCAGTTTCCCCGCTAGAGAGCGGAAAATAGACGCCACGTGACCTATGCAGCAATTTAGTTTTCCAGCTAAAGAGCGGAAAATAGATGTCATGTCACCTATGCAAGAAATCAGTTTCCCCGCTAAATAGCGGAAAAGTAGACGTCACGTGACCTATGCAACAATTCAGTTTCCCCGCTAGAGAGCGGAAAATAGACGTTACGTGACCAATGCAGCAATTTAGTTTTCCCGCTAAAGAGCGGAAAATAGACGTCATGG
Source organism: Ixodes scapularis (assembly GCF_016920785.2). Taxonomy (NCBI): domain Eukaryota; kingdom Metazoa; phylum Arthropoda; class Arachnida; order Ixodida; family Ixodidae; genus Ixodes; species Ixodes scapularis. The sequence goes on along the minus strand of NW_024609838.1, from coordinate 48,641,964 downwards.
GACCATGCAAGAATTCAGTTTCCCCGCTAAATAGCGGAAAAGTAGACGTCACGCGACCTATGCAACAATGCAATTTCCCCGCTAAAGAGCGGAAAATAGACGTCACGTGACCTACGCAGCAATTTAGTTTTCCTGCTAAAGAGCAGAAAAAGACGTCATCTGACCTATGCAAGAATTTATGTTCCCCGCTAAATAGCGGAAAAGTAGACGTCACGTGACCTATGCAGCAATTTAGTTTTCCTGCTAAAGAGCGGAAAATAGACGTCGTATAACCTATGCAAGAATTCAGTTTCCCCGCTAAATACCGGAAAAGTAGACGTCACGCGACCTATGCAACAATTCAGTTTCCCCGCTAAAGAGCGTAAAATAGACGTTACGTGACCAATGCAGCAATTTAGTTTTCCCGCTAAAGAGCGGAAAATAGACGTCGTATGACCTATGCAAGAATTCAGTTTCCCCGCTAAATAGCGGAAAAGTAGACGTCACGCGACCAATGCAACAATTCAGTTCCCCGCTAAAGAGCGTAAAATAGACGTTACGTGACCAATGCAGCAATTTAGTTTTCCCGCTAAAGAGCGGAAAATAGACGTCATATCACTTATGCAAGAATTCAGTTTCCTCGCTAAAAAGCGGAAAAGTAGACGTCACGCGACCTATGCAACAATTCAGTTTCCCCGCTAGAGATCGGAAAATAGACGCCACGTGACCTATGCAGCAATTTAGTTTTCCTGCTAAAGAGCGGAAAATAGATGTAATGTCACCTATGCAAGAAATCAGTTTCCCCGCTAAATAGGGGAAAAGTAGACGTCACGCGACCTATGCAACAATTCAGCTTCCCCGCTAGAGAGCGGAAAATAGACGTTACGTGACCAATGCAGCAATTTAGTTTTCCCGCTAAAGAGCGGAAAATAGACGTCATGGGACCATGCAAGAATTCAGTTTCCCCGCTAAATAGCGGAAAAGTAGACGTCACGCGACCTATGCAACAATGCAATTTCCCCGCTAAAGAGCGGAAAATAGACGTCACGTGACCTACGCAGCAATTTAGTTTTCCTGCTAAAGAGCGGAAAATAGATGTCATGTCACCTATGCAAGAAATCAGTTTCCCCGCTAAATAGCGGAAAAGTAGACGTCACGCGACCTATGCAACAATTCAGTTTCCCCGCTAAAGAGCGGAAAATAGACGCCACGTGACCTATGCAGTAATTTAGTTTTCGAAGTAAAGAGCGGAAAATAGATGTCATGTCACCTATGCAAGAAATCAGCTTCCCCGCTAAATAGCGGAAAAGTAGACGTCACGCGACCTATGCAACAATTCAGTTTCCCCGCTAGAGAGCGGAAAATAGACGTTACGTGACCAATGCAGCAATTTAGTTTTCCCGCTAAAGAGCGGAAAATAGACGTCATGGGACCATGCAAGAATTCAGTTTCCCCGCTAAATAGCGGAAAAGTAGACGTCACGCGACCTATGCAACAATGCAATTTCCCCGCTAAAGAGCGGAAAATAGACGTCACGTGACCTACGCAGCAATTTAGTTTTCCTGCTAAAGAGCGGAAAATAGATGTCATGTCACCTATGCAAGAAATCAGTTTCCCCGCTAAATAGCGGAAAAGTAGACGTCACGCGACCTATGCAACAATTCAGTTTCCCCGCTAAAGAGCGGAAAATAGACGCCACGTGACCTATGCAGTAATTTAGTTTTCCAACTAAAGAGCGGAAAATAGATGTCATGTCACCTATGCAAGAAATCAGTTTCCCCGCTAAATAGCGGAAAAGTAGACGTCACGCGACCTATGCAACAATTCAGTTTCCCAGCTAGATGCAGAAAGTAGACGTCACGTGACCTATGCACCATTCAGTTTCCCCGCTAAACGGCGGAAAATAGACGTCACGTGACCTATGCAGCAATTTAGTTTTCCCGCTAAATAGCGGAAAAGCAGACGTCACGTGACCTATGCACCAATTCAGTTTTCCCGCTAAACAGCAGAAAATAGACGTCATGTGACCTATGCAAGAATTTAGTTTCCCCGCAAAATAGCGGAAAAGTAGACGTCACGTGACCTATGCAGCAATGCAGTTTTCCCACTAAAGAGCGGAAAATCGACGTCATGAGACCTATGCAAGAATTCAGTTTCCCAACTAAATAGCGGAAATTAGACTTCACGCGACCTACGCAACAATTCAGTTTCCCCGCTAAAGACCGGAAAATAGACGTCACGTGACTTAAGCAGCAATTTAGTTTTCCTGATAAAGAGGGGAAAATAGACGTCACGTGACCTATGCAGCGATTTAGTTTTCCCGCTAAAGAGGTTAAAATAGACGTCATGTGACCTATGCAAGAATTCAGTTTCCCCGCTAAATAGCGGAAAAGCAGACGTAAGTGACCTATGAAAAATTCAGTTTTCCTGCTAAAGAGCGGAAAATAGACGTCACGTCACCTATGCAGCAATTTTGTTTTCCCGCTAAAGAGCTTTAAAAAGACGTCATGTAACCTATGCAAGAACTCAGTTTCCCCACTAAATAGCTGAAAAGTGGACGTCACGCGACCCATGCAACAATTCAGTTTCCCCGGTAAAGAGCGGAAAATAGATGTCACGTGACCTACGCAGCAATTTAGTTTTCCCGCTAAACAGCAGAAAAAGACGTCATCTGACCTATGCAAGAATTTATGTTCCCCGCTAAATAGCGGAAAAGTAGACGTCACGTGAGCTATGCAGCAATTCAGTTTCCCCGCTAAAGGGCGGAAAATAGACGTCACGTGACCTACGCAGCAATTTAGTTTTCCTGCTAAAGAGCGGAAAATAGAATTCATGTGACCTATGAAAGAATTCAGTTTCGCCGCTAAATAGCGGAAAAGTAGACGTCACGCGACCTGTGCAACAATTCAGTTTCCCCGCTAAAGGGCGGAAAATGGACGTAACGTAACCTACGCCGCAATTTAGTTTTCCCGCTAAAGAACGGAAAATAGACGTCACGTGACCTATGCAAGAATTCAGTTTCCCCGCTAAATAGCGGAGAAGTTGAGGTCACATGACCTATGCAACAATTCAGTTTTCCCGCTAAAGAGCGGAAAATAGACGTCACGTGACCTATGCAGCAATTTAGTTTTCTCGCTAAAGAGCTAAAAATAGACGTCATGTGACCTACGCCGCAATTTAGTTTTCCCGCTATAGAGCTTAAAATAGACTTCATGTGACCTACGCCGCAATTTAGTTTTCCCGCTATAGAACGGAAAATAGACGTCATGGGACCTATGCAAGAATTCAGTTTCCCCGCTAAATAGCGGAAAAGCAGACGTAAGTGACCTTTGAAAAATTCAGTTTCCCCGCTAAAGAGCGGAAAATAGACGTCACGTCACCTATGAAGCAATTTTGTTTTCCCGCTAAAGAGCTTTAAATAGACGTCATGTGACCTATGCAAGAACTCAGTTTCCCCACTAAATAGCTGAAAAGTGGACGTCACGCGACCCATGCAACAATTCAGTTTCCCCGGTAAAGAGCGGAAAAAAGATGGCACGCGACCTGTGTAGCAATTTAGTTTTCCCGCTATAGAGCGGAAAATAGACGTCATGTGACCAATGCAAGAATTCAGTTTCCCCACTAAATAGCGGAAAAGTAGACTTCCCGCGACCTATGCAATAATTCAGTTTCCCCGCTAAAGAGCAAAAATTAGACGTCACGTGACCTATGCAGCAATTTAGTTTTCCCGCTAAAGAGCGGAAAATAGACGTCATATGACCAATGCAAGAATTCAGTTTCCCCGCGGAAAAGTAGACGTAACGCGAAATATGCAACAATTCAGTTTTCCCGCTAAAGAGCGGAAAATAGATGTCACGTGACCTACGCAGCAATTTAGTTTTCCCGCTAAACAGCAGAAAAAGACGTCATCTGACCTATGCAAGAATTTATGTTCCCCGCTAAATAGCGGAAAAGTAGACGTCACGTGACCTATGCAGCAATTCAGTTTCCCCGCTAAAGGGCGGAAAATAGACGTCATTTGACCTACGCAGCAATTTAGTTTTCCTGCTAAAGAGCGGAAAATAGAATTCATGTGACCTATGCAAGAATTCAGTTTCGCCACTAAATGGCGGAAAAGTAGACGTCACGCGACCTGTGCAACAATTCAGTTTCCCCGCTAAAGGGCGGAAAATAGACGTAACGTAACCTACGCCGATTTAGTTTTCCCGCTAAAGAACGGAAAATAGACGTCACGTGACTTATGCAAGAATTCAGTTTCCCCACTAAATAGCGGAAAAGATGAGGCCACATGACCTATGCAACAATTCAGTTTTCCCGCTAAAGAGCGGAAAATAGACGTCACGTGACCTATGCAGCAATTTAGTTTTCTCGCTAAAGAGCTTAAAATAGACGTCATGTGACCTATGCAAGAATTCAGTTTTCCCGCTAATTAGCGAAAAAATGGACGTCACGCGACCTACGCAACAATTCAGTTTCCCCCCTAAAGAGCGGAAAATAGACGTCACGTGACCTACGCAGCAATTTAGTTTTCCTGCTAAAGAGCGGAAAATAGACGTCGTGTGACCTATGCAAGAATCCAGTTTCCCCGCTAAATAGCGGAAAAGTGGACGTCACGTGACCTATGCAGCAATGCAGTTTTCCCACTAAAGAGCAGAAAATAGACGTCATGAGACCTATGCAAGAATTCAGTTTCCCAACTAAATAGCGGAAATTAGACGTCACGCGACCTATGCAACAATTCAGTTTCCCCGCTAAATAGCGGAAAAGTAGACGTCACGCGACCTACGCAACAATTCAGTTTCCCCGCTAAAGACCGGAAAATAGACGTCACGTGACTTAAGCAGCAATTTAGTTTTCCTGATAAAGAGCGGGAAATAGACGTCACGTGACCTATGCAGCAATTTAGATTTCCCGGTAAAGGGCGGAAAATAGACGTCATGTGACCTATGCAAGAAGTCAGTTTCCCCGCTAAATAGCGGAAAAGCAGACGTCAAGTGACCTATGAAACAAGTCAGTTTCCCCGCTAAATAGCGGAAAATTAGACGTCACGCGACCTATGCAACAATTCAGTTTGCCCATTAAAGTGCGGAAAAGGACTTCACGCGACCTATGCAACAATTCAGTTTCCCCGCTAAAGCGCGGAAAATAGACGTCACGTGACCTACGCCGCAATTTAGTTTTCCCGCTGTAGAACGGAAAATAGACGTCATGGGACCTATGCAAGAATTCAGTTTCCCCGCTAAATAGCGGAAAAGCAGACGTCAAGTGACCTATGAAAAATTCAGTTTTCATGCTAAAGAGCAGAAAATAGACGTTACGTCACCTATGCAGCAATTTTGTTTTCCCGCTAAAGAGCTTTAAATAGACGTCATGTGACCTATGCAAGAATTCAGTTTCCCCACTAAATAGCGGAAAAGTGGACGTCACGCGACCCATGCAACAATTCAGTTTCCCCGCTAAAGAGCGGAAATTAGACGTCGCGCGACCTATGTAGCAATTTAGTTTGCCCGCTATAGAGCGGAAAATATACGTCATGTGACCAATGCAAGAATTCAGTTTCCCCACTAAATAGCGGAAAAGTAGACTTCCCGCGACCTATGCAATAATTCAGTTTCCCCGCTAAAGAGCGGAAATTAGACGTCACGTGACCTATGCAGCAATTTAGTTTTCCCGCTAAAGAGCGGAAAATAGACGTCATATGACCAATGCAAGTATTCAGTTTCTCCGCGGAAAAGTAGACGTAACGAGAAATATGCAACAATTCAGTTTTCCCGCTAAAGAGCGGAAAATCGATGTCACGTGACCTACGCAACAATTCAGTTTCCCCGCTAAAGATCGGAAAATAGACGTCACGTGACCTATGCAGCAATTTAGTTTTCCCACTAAAGAGCAGAAAATAGATGTCATGCCACTATGCAAGAATTCAGTTTCCCCGCTAAATAGCGGAAAAGTAGACGTCACGCGACCTACGCAACAATTCAGTTTCCCCGCTAAAGACCGGAAAGTAGACGTCACGTGACTTAAGCAGCAATTTAGTTTTCCTGATAAAGAGCGGGAAATAGACGTCACCTGACCTATGCAGCAATTTAGATTTCCCGGTAAAGGGCGGAAAATAGACGTCATGTGACCTATGCAAGAAGTCAGTTTCCCCGCTAAATAGCAGAAAAGCAGACGTCAAGTGACCTATGAAACAATTCAGTTTCCCCGCTAAATAGCGGAAAATTAGACGTCACGCGACCTATGCAACAATTCAGTTTGCTCATTAAAGTGCGGAAAAGGACTTCACGCGACCTACGCAACAATTCAGTTTCCCCGCTAAAGACCGGAAAGTAGACGTCACGTGACTTAAGCAGCAATTTAGTTTTCCTGATAAAGAGCGGGAAATAGACGTCACCTGACCTATGCAGCAATTTAGATTTCCCGGTAAAGGGCGGAAAATAGACGTCATGTGACCTATGCAAGAAGTCAGTTTCCCCGCTAAATAGCGGAAAAGTAGACGTCACGCGACCTATGCAACAATTCAGTTTGCCCATTAAAGTGCGGAAAAGGACTTCACGCGACCTATGCAACAATTCAGTTTCCCCGCTAAAGCGCGGAAAATAGACGTCACGTGACCTACGCCGCAATTTAGTTTTCCCGCTATAGAACGGAAAATAGACGTCATGGGACCTATGCAAGAATTCAGTTTCCCCGCTAAATAGCGGAAAAGCAGACGTCAAGTGACCTATGAAAAATTCAGTTTTCATGCTAAAGAGCAGAAAATAGACGTCACGTCACCTATGCAGCAATTTTGTTTTCCCGCTAAAGAGCTTTAAATAGACGTCATGTGACCTATGCAAGAATTCAGTTTCCCCACTAAATAGCGGAAAAGTGGACGTCACGCGACCCATGCAACAATTCAGTTTCCCCGGTAAAGAGCGGAAAATAGACGTCGCGCGACCTATGTAGCAATTTAGTTTGCCCGCTATAGAGCGGAAAATATACGTCATGTGACCAATGCAAGAATTCAGTTTCCCCACTAAATAGCGGAAAAGTAGACTTCCCGCGACCTATGCAATAATTCAGTTTCCCCGCTAAAGAGCGGAAATTAGACGTCACGTGACCTATGCAGCAATTTAGTTTTCCCGCTAAAGAGCGGAAAATAGACGTCATATGACCAATGCAAGTATTCAGTTTCTCCGCGGAAAAGTAGACGTAACGAGAAATATGCAACAATTCAGTTTTCCCCGCTAAAGAGCGGAAAATCGATGTCACGTGACCTACGCAACAATTCAGTTTCCCCGCTAAAGATCGGAAAATAGACGTCACGTGACCTATGCAGCAATTTAGTTTTCCCACTAAAGAGCGGAAAATAGATGTCATGCCACTATGCAAGAATTCAGTTTCCCCGCTAAATAGCGGAAAAGTAGACGTCACGCGACCTACGCAACAATTCAGTTTCCCCGCTAAAGACCGGAAAGTAGACGTCACGTGACTTAAGCAGCAATTTAGTTTTCCTGATAAAGAGCGGAAAATAGACGTCACCTGACCTATGCAGCAATTTAGATTTCCCGGTAAAGGGCGGAAAATAGACGTCATGTGACCTATGCAAGAAGTCAGTTTCCCCGCTAAATAGCGGAAAAGCAGACGTCAAGTGACCTATGAAACAGTTCAGTTTCCCCGCTAAATAGCGGAAAATTAGACGTCACGCGACCTATGCAACAATTCAGTTTGCCCATTAAAGTGCGGAAAAGGACTTCACGCGACCTACGCAACAATTCAGTTTCCCCGCTAAAGACCGGAAAGTAGACGTCACGTGACTTAAGCAGCAATTTAGTTTTCCTGATAAAGAGCGGGAAATAGACGTCACCTGACCTATGCAGCAATTTAGATTTCCCGGTAAAGGCCGGAAAATAGACGTCATGTGACCTATGCAAGAAGTCAGTTTCCTCGCTAAATAGCGGAAAAGTAGACGTCACGCGACCTATGAAACAATTCAGTTTCCCCGCTAAATAGCGGAAAATTAGACGTCACGCGACCTATGCAACAATTCAGTTTGCCCATTTAAGTGCGGAAAAGGACTTCACGCGACCTATGCAACAATTCAGTTTCCCCGCTAAAGCGCGGAAAATAGACGTCACGTGACCTACGCCGCAATTTAGTTTTCCCGCTATAGAATGGAAAATAGACGTCATGGGACCTATGCAAGAATTCAGTTTCCCCGCTAAATAGCGGAAAAGCAGACGTCAAGTGACCTATGAAAAATTCAGTTTTCATGCTAAAGAGCAGAAAATAGACGTCACGTCACCTATGCAGCAATTTTGTTTTCCCGCTAAAGAGCTTTAAATAGACGTCAGGTGACCTATGCAAGAATTCAGTTTCCCCACTAAATAGCGGAAAAGTGGACGTCACGCGACCCATGCAACAATTCAGTTTCCCCGGTAAAGAGCGGAAAGTAGACGTCGCGCGACCTATGTAGCAATTTAGTTTGCCCGCTATAGAGCGGAAAATAGACGTCATGTGACCAATGCAAGAGTTCAGTTTCCCCACAAAATGGCGGAAAAGTAGACTTCCCGCGACCTATGCAATAATTCAGTTTCCCCGCTAAAGAGCGGAAATTAGACGTCACGTGACCTATGCAGCAATTTAGTTTTCCCGCTAAAGAGCGGAAAATAGACGTCATATGACCAATGCAAGTATTCAGTTTCTCCGCGGAAAAGTAGACGTAACGAGAAATATGCAACAATTCAGTTTTCCCGCTAAAGAGCGGAAAATCGATGTCACGTGACCTACGCAACAATTCAGTTTCCCCGCTAAAGATCGGAAAATAGACGTCACGTGACCTATGCAGCAATTTAGTTTTCCCACTAAAGAGCGGAAAATAGATGTCATGCCACTATGCAAGAATTCAGTTTCCCCGCTAAATAGCGGAAAAGTAGACGTCACGCGACCTACGCAACAATTCAGTTTCCCCGCTAAAGACCGGAAAATAGACGTCACGTGACTTAAGCAGCAATTTAGTTTTCCTGATAAAGAGCGGGAAATAGACGTCACGTGACCTATGCAGCAATTTAGATTTCCCGGTAAAGAGCGGAAAATAGACGTCATGTGACCTATGCAAGAAGGCAGTTTCCCCACTAAATAGCGGAAAAGTAGACGTGCCGCGACCTATGCAATAATTCAGTTTCCCCGCTAAAGAGCGGAAATTAGACGTCACGTGACGTATGCAGCAATTTAGTTTTCCCACTAAAGAGCGGAAAATAGACGTCATATGACCAAAGCAAGAATTCAGTTTCCCCGCGGAAAAGTAGGCGTAACGCGAAATATGCAACAATTTAGTTTTCCCGCTAAAGAGCGGAAAATAGATGTCACGTGACCTACGCAGCAATTTAGTTTTCCCGCTAAACAGCAGAAAAAGACGTCATGTGACCCTACGCAAGAATTTATGTTCCCGCAAAATAGCGGAAAAGTAGACGTCACGTGACCTATGCAGCAATTCAGTTTCCCCGCTAAAGGGCGGAAAATAGACGTCACGTGACCTACGCAGCAATTTAGTTTTCCTGCTAAAGAGCGGAAAATAGAATTCATGTGACCTATGCAAGAATTCAGTTTCCCCGCTAAATAGCGGAAAAGTAGACGTCACGCGACCTATGCAACAATTCAATTTCCCCGCTAAAGCGCGGAAAATAGACGTAACGTAACCTACGCCGCAATTTAGTTTTCCCGCTAAAGAACGGAAAATAGACGTCATGTGACTTATGCAAGAATTCAGTTTCCCCGCTAAATAGCGGAAAAGTTGAGGTCACATGACCTATGCAACAATTCAGTTTTCCCGCTAAAGAGCGGAAAATAGACGTCACGTGACCTACGCAGCAATTTAGTTTTCCTGCAAAAAAGCGGAAAATAGACGTCATGTGACCTATGCAAAAATTCAGTTTCCCCGCTAAATAGCGGAAAAGTAGACGTCACGCGACCTATGCAACAATTCAGTTTCCCCGCTAAAGAGCGTAAAATAGACGTTACGTGACCAATGCAGCAATTTAGTTTTCCCGCTAAAGAGCAGAAAATAGACGTCATGTCACCTATGCAAGAATTCAGTTTCCCCCCGCTTAGAAGCGGAAAAGTAGACGTCACGCGACCTATGCAACAATTCAATTTCCCCGCTAAAGAGCGGAAAATAGACGTCACGTGACCTACGCAGCAAGTTAGTTCTCCTGCTAAAGAGCGGAAAATAGATGTCATGTCACCTATGCAAGAAATCAGTTTCCCCGCTAAATAGCGGAAAAGTAGACGTCACGCGACCTATGCAAAAATTCAGTTTCCCCGCTAAAGAGCGGAAAATAGACGTTACGTGACCAATGCAGCAATTTAGTTTTCCCGCTAACGAGCGGAAAATAGACGTCATGTGACCTATACAAGAATTCAGTTTCCCCGCTAAATAGCGGAAAAGTAGACGTCACGCGACCTATGCAACAATTCAATTTCCCCGCTAAAGAGCGGAAAATAGACGTCACGTAACCTACGCAGCAATTTAGTTTTCCTGCTAAAGAGCGGAAAATAGATGTTATGTCACCTATGCAAGAAATCAGTTTCCCCGCTAAATAGAGGAAAAGTAGACGTCACGCGACCTATGCAACAATTCAGTTTCCCCGCTAGATGCAGAAAGTAGACGTCACGTGACCTATGCACCATTCAGTTTCCCCCGCTAAACGGCGGAAAATAGACGTCACGTGACCTATGCAGCAATTTAGTTTTCCCGCTAAATAGCGGAAAAGTAGACGTCACGTGACCTATGCACCAATTCAGTTTCCCCGCTAAAGAGCGGAAAATAGACGTCACGTGACCTATGCAGCAATTTAATTTTCCCGCTAAAGACCGGAAAATAGATGTCATGTTACCTATGTAAGAATTCAGTTTCACCGCTAAATAGCGGAAAAGTAGACGTCACGCGGCCTATGCAACAATTTAATTTCCCCGCTAAAGTGCGGAAAATAGACGTTACGTGACCTACGCAGCAATTTAGTTTTCTTGCTAAAGAGCGGAAAATAGATGTCATGTCACCTATGCAAAAAATGAGTTTCCCCGCTAAATAGCGGAAAAGTAGACGTCACGCGACCTATGCAACAATTCAATTTCCCCGCTAAAGAGCGGAAAATAGACGTCACGTGACCTACGCAGCACTTTAGTTTTCTTGCTAAAGAGCGGAAAATAGATGTCATGTCACCTATGCAAAAAATGAGTTTCCCCGCTAAATAGCGGAAAAGTAGACGTCACGCGACCTATGCAACAACTCAGTTTCCCCGCTAAAGAGCGGAAAATAGACGCCACGTGTCCTATGCAGTAATTTAGTTTTCCCACTAAAGAGCGGAAAATAGATGTCATGTCACCTATGCAAGAATTCAGTTTCCCCGCTAAATAGAGGTAAAGTAGACGTCACGCGACCTATGCAACAATTCAGTTTCCCCGCTAAAGAGCGGAAAATAGACGCCACGTGTCCTATGCAGTAATTTAGTTTTCCCACTAAAGAGCGGAAAATAGATGTCATGTCACCTATGCAAGAATTCAGTTTCCCCGCTAATTAGTGGAAAAGTAGACGTCACGCGACCTATGAAACAGTTCAGTTTCCCTCCTAAAGAGCGGAAAATAGACGTCACGTGACCTACGCAGCAATTTAGTTTTCCTGCTAAAGACCGGAAAATAGATGTCATGTTACCTATGTAAGAATTCAGTTTCACCGCTAAATAGCGGAAAAATAGACGTCACGCGGCCTATGCAAATATTCAGTTTCCCCGCTAAAGTGCGGAAAATAGACGTTACGTGACCAATGCAGCAATTTAGTTTTCCCGCTAAAGAGCGGAAAATAGACGTCATGTCACCTATGCAAGAATTCAGTTTCCCCGCTAAATAGCGGAAAAGTAGACGTCACGCGGCCTATGCAACAATTCAATTTCCCCGCTAAAGAGCGGAAAACAGACGTCACGTGACCTACGCAGCAATTTAGTTTTCTTGCTAAAGAGCGGAAAATAGATGTCATGTCACCTATGCAAAAAATGAGTTTCCCCGCTAAATAGCGGAAAAGTAGACGTCACGCGACCTATGCAACAACTCAGTTTCCCCGCTAAAGAGCGGAAAATAGACGCCACGTGTCCTATGCAGTAATTTAGTTTTCCCACTAAAGAGCGGAAAATAGATGTCATGTCACCTATGCAAGAATTCAGTTTCCCCGCTAAATAGAGGTAAAGTAGACGTCACGCGACCTATGCAACAATTCAGTTTCCCCGCTAAAGAGCGGAAAATAGACGCCACGTGTCCTATGCAGTAATTTAGTTTTCCCACTAAAGAGCGGAAAATAGATGTCATGTCACCTATGCAAGAATTCAGTTTCCCCGCTAATTAGTGGAAAAGTAGACGTCACGCGCCCTATGCAACAATTCAGTTTCCCCGCTAGATGCAGAAAGTAGACGTCACGTGACCTATGCACCATTCAGTTTCCCCGCTAAACGGCGGAAAATAGACGTCACGTGACCTACGCAGCAATTTAGTTTTCTTGCTAAAGAGCGGAAAATAGATGTCATGTCACCTATGCAAAAAATGAGTTTCCCCGCTAAATAGCGGAAAAGTAGACGTCACGCGACCTATGCAACAACTCAGTTTCCCCGCTAAAGAGCGGAAAATAGACGCCACGTGTCCTATGCAGTAATTTAGTTTTCCCACTAAAGAGCGGAAAATAGATGTCATGTCACCTATGCAAGAATTCAGTTTCCCCGCTAAATAGAGGTAAAGTAGACGTCACGCGACCTATGCAACAATTCAGTTTCCCCGCTAAAGAGCGGAAAATAGACGCCACGTGTCCTATGCAGTAATTTAGTTTTCCCGCTAAAGAGCATAAAATAGACTTCATGTGACCTATGCAAGAATTCAGTTTCCCCGCTAATTACCGGAAAAATGGACGTCACGCGACCTATGAAACAGTTCAGTTTCCCCCCTAAAGAGCGGAAAATAGACGTCACGTGACCTACGCAGCAATTTAGTTTTTCTGCTAAAGACCGGAAAATAGATGTCATGTTACCTATGTAAGAATTCAGTTTCACCGCTAAATAGCGGAAAAGTAGACGTCACGCGGCCTATGCAAATATTCAGTTTCCCCGCTAAAGAGCGGAAAATAGACGTTACGTGACCAATGCAGCAATTTAGTTTTCCCGCTAAAGAGCGGAAAATAGACGTCATGTCACCTATGCAAGAATTCAGTTTCCCCGCTAAATAGCGGAAAAGTAGACGTCACGCGGCCTATGCAACAATTCAATTTCCCCGCTAAAGAGCGGAAAATAGACGTCACGTGACCTACGCAGCAATTGTTTTCTTGCTACAGAGCGGAAAATAGATGTCATGTCACCTATGCAAGAAATCAGTTTCCCCGCTAAATAGCGGAAAAGTAGACGTCACGCGACTTATGCAACAACTCAGTTTCCCCGCTAAAGAGCGGAAAATAGACGCCACGTGACCTATGCAGTAATTTAGTTTTCCCACTAAAGAGCGGAAAATAGATGTAATGTCACCTATGCAAGAAATCAGTTTCCCCGCTAAATAGCGGAAAAGTAGACGTCACGCGACCTATGCAACAATTCAGCTTCCCCGCTAGAGAGCGGAAAATAGACGTTACGTGACTTAAGCAGCAATTTAGTTTTCCTGATAAAGAGCGGGAAATAGACGTCACCTGACCTATGCAGCAATTTAGATTTCCCGGTAAAGGGCGGAAAATAGACGTCATGTGACCTATGCAAGAAGTCAGTTTCCTCGCTAAATAGCGGAAAAGTAGACGTCACGCGACCTATGAAACAATTCAGTTTCCCCGCTAAATAGCGGAAAATTAGACGTCACGCGACCTATGCAACAATTCAGTTTGCCCATTAAAGTGCGGAAAAGGACTTCACGCGACCTATGCAACAATTCAGTTTCCCCGCTAAAGCGCGGAAAATAGACGTCACGTGACCTACGCCACAATTTAGTTTTCCTGCTATAGAACGGAAAATAGACGTCATGGGACCTATGCAAGAATTCAGTTTCCGCGCTAAATAGCGGAAAAGCAGACGTCAAGTGACCTATGAAAAATTCAGTTTTCATGCTAAAGAGCAGAAAATAGACGTCACGTCACCTATGCAGCAATTTTGTTTTCCCGCTAAAGAGCTTTAAATAGACGTCATGTGACCTATGCAAGAATTCAGTTTCCCCACTAAATAGCGGAAAAGTGGACGTCACGCGACCCATGCAACAATTCAGTTTCCCCGGTAAAGAGCGGAAAATAGACGTCGCGTGACCTATGTAGCAATTTAGTTTGCCCGCTATAGAGCGGAAAATAGACGTCATGTGACCAATGCAAGAATTCAGTTTCCCCACTAAATAGCGGAAAAGTAGACTTCCCGCGACCTATGCAATAATTCAGTTTCCCCGCTAAAGAGCGGAAATTAGACGTCACGTGACCTATGCAGCAATTTAGTTTTCCCGCTAAAGAGCGGAAAATAGACGTCATATGACCAATGCAAGTATTCAGTTTCTCCGCGGAAAAGTAGACGTAAGGAGAAATATGCAACAATTCAGTTTTCCCGCTAAAGAGCGGAAAATCGATGTCACGTGACCTACGCAACAATTCAGTTTCCCCGCTAAAGATCGGAAAATAGACGTCACGTGACCTATGCAGCAATTTAGTTTTCCCACTAAAGAGCGGAAAATAGATGTCATGCCACTATGCAAGAATTCAGTTTCCCCGCTAAATAGCGGAAAAGTAGACGTCACGCGACCTACGCAACAATTCAGTTTCCCCGCTAAAGACCGGAAAATAGACGTCACGTGACTTAAGCAGCAATTTAGTTTTCCTGATAAAGAGCGGGAAATAGACGTCACGTGACCTATGCAGCAATTTAGATTTCCCGGTAAAGAGCGGAAAATAGACGTCATGTGACCTATGCAAGAAGGCAGTTTCCCCGCTAAATAGCGGAAAAGCAGACGTCAAGTGACCAATGCAAGAATTCAGTTTCCCCACTAAATAGCGGAAAAGTAGACGTGCCGCGACCTATGCAATAATTCAGTTTCCCCGCTAAAGAGCGGAAATTAGACGTCACGTGACGTATGCAGCAATTTAGTTTTCCCACTAAAGAGCGGAAAATAGACGTCATATGACCAAAGCAAGAATTCAGTTTCCCCGCGGAAAAGTAGACGTAACGCGAAATATGCAACAATTTAGTTTTCCCGCTAAAGAGCGGAAAATAGATGTCACGTGACCTACGCAGCAATTTAGTTTTCCCGCTAAACAGCAGAAAAAGACGTCATGTGACCTACGCAAGAATTTATGTTCCCGCTAAATAGCGGAAAAGTAGACGTCACGTGACCTATGCAGCAATTCAGTTTCCCCGCTAAAGGGCGGAAAATAGACGTCACGTGACCTACGCAGCAATTTAGTTTTCCTGCTAAAGAGCGGAAAATAGAATTCATGTGACCTATGCAAGAATTCAGTTTCCCCGCTAAATAGCGGAAAAGTAGACGTCACGCTACCTATGCAACAATTCAATTTCCCCGCTAAAGGGCGGAAAATAGACGTAACGTAACCTACGCCGCAATTTAGTTTTCCCGCTAAAGAACGGAAAATAGACGTCATGTGACTTATGCAAGAATTCAGTTTCCCCGCTAAATAGCGGAAAAGTTGAGGTCACATGACCTATGCAACAATTCAGTTTTCCCGCTAAAGAGCGGAAAATAGACGTCACGTGACCTACGCAGCAATTTAGTTTTCCAGCTAAAGAGCGGAAAATAGATGTCATATGACCAATGCAAGAATTCAGTTTCCCCGCGGAAAAGTAGACGTAGCGCGAAATATGCAACAATTCAGTTTTCCCGCTAAAGAGCGGAAAATAGATGTCACGTGACCTACGCAGCAATTTAGTTTTCCCGCTAAACAGCAGAAAAAGACGTCATCTGACCTATGCAAGAATTTATGTTCCCCGCTAAATAGCGGAAAAGTAGACGTCCGCGACCTATGCAACAATACAGTTTCCCCGCTAAAGAGCGTAAAATAGACGTTACGTGACCAATGCAGCAATTTAGTTTTCCCGCTAAAGAGCGGAAAATAGACGTCATATCACCTATGCAAGAATTCAGTTTCCCCGCTAAAAAGCGGAAAAGTAGACGTCACGCGACCTATGCAACAATTCAATTTCCCCGCTAAAGAGCGGAAAATAGACGTCACGTGACCTATGCAGCAATTTAGTTTTCCTGCTAAAGAGCGGAAAATAGATGTCATGTCACCTATGCAAGAAATCAGTTTCCCCGCTATATAGCGGAAAAGTAGACGTCACGCGACCTATGCAACAATTCAGTTTCCCCGCTAGAGAGCGGAAAATAGACGTTACGTGACCAATGCAGCAATTTAGTTTTCCCGCTAAAGAGCGGAAAATAGACGTCATGGGACCATGCAAGAATTCAGTTTCCCCACTAAATAGCGGAAAAGTAGACGTCACGCGACCTATGCAACAATTCAATTTCCCCGCTAAAGAGCGGAAAATAGACGTCACGTGACCTACGGAGCAAGTTAGTTTTCCTGCTAAAGAGCGGAAAATAGATGTAATGTCACCTATGCAAGAAATCAGTTTCCCCGCTAAATAGCGGAAAAGTAGACGTCACGCGACCTATGCAACAATTCAGTTTCCCCGCTAGAGAGCGGAAAATAGACGTTCCGTGACCATTGCAGCAATTTAGTTTTCCCGCTAAAGAGCGGAAAATAGACGTCATGGGACCATGCAAGAATTCAGTTTCCCCGCTAAATAGCGGAAAAGTTGTGGGAGCCGAGATTGAAGGACGAGGCAGAGGCTCGTGACAGGCGGCCGACGGAGACGACACGAGCTGGCGCGAGACAGTGCGAGCTGAGCGAGGCTGGAGCTAAGCTGGACAAGAACGACGGAGCCGGGGCTGCCTAGCCTGGCCCATCAAACCCTGGAGCGGTCCACCAGCGAGGTCTGGAGCAAGACCGGTGGAAACGGCGAGCCCGGGCCATATGACCTGGGCTATGACGATTCCGGGGTGGTTCCGCAGCGAGACTCGCGCATTGATAGCCCGGGACAGCCAGCCTACGCAGCGCTGGCGTGGGAAAGGCGATCCGCAGGCCTGGACACGGACCCCGACTGTGAGCTCTGATCGACGGGCGACAACAAAGGTCGGCGGGCCGGGACTACCGGCTCTCGACGACGGGCAACAGAGAGGTACAGTAAACCCATTCGCTGTCTTCTCGTTGCAGTGTGTAACTCCCTGCGTGACGGGCGGAACGTATACCGATCGGGCGGGATTATTAGTAGAGGATCCCCCGTAAAGAAACCCACATTAAAATGGCGCCCAACGTGGGGCCCGTTCGGTATGCCTCTGCTTCTAGTCGTCCCGAGGGAGTCCCATGGATTCGTTAAGCGCTTGTTCACTAACGCTAACGATGCCCGTTGAGACAAAGTATGTTGGAATTATGGTGACTTGTCTCAAAGCAGAGCTCAGCAGGTGTCTCCTCGAATCGAGTACTTAAAGGTCTCGAAGGACGAGGTTGCGGACGCGCGTTCTCGGGTACCCCAGAATAGTGGTTGGCAGGAGGTGACCCAACCGGGGGGAACACGAGGAGCGCGGTTAAGATGTAAGAAAGTCGTCTTCGGAGGCAGAGGAGAGCCACGGCATGTTCGCTGGAAGGCAGGATAGCGACTGGCAGGAGGGAACACAGCCAGGACTTATTCCATATTTATGATTTAGGGTTGGAGTGATGCGGTAGGCAAGCAAGCGCTTGTCGAGGCCCGGGGTGCAGGTGGGGTTTTGTCAGTGGGTGCCAGAAAGATTGCGGGAATTGCAGTCGACACCGGGAACACTGGCGGTCGAGATTGTCAGCGGGTGTTGGGTAAACTGGCGTAAATTGCAGTTGACACCGGGAACGCTGGCAGGCGAGTTAAGGAGCAGTATGATTTGTAACCGCTGGGCCGAGACGGCTAGTTGTTTCGCGTCACTCCAACAACCGACGGAAGGCAGGGGGGCGACTCTCCCTTGAGGGGGTCGTTCCGAGAGAGCTACGAAATGTTTATAGGATACTTTTTCGGCTTCACTCTGGCCGGTCGTGGCAGTGACAGCAAGACTTTTAATAAGTTATGTCGCGTCACGACCTGGCCGGGGATGAGGCGGTAGACATTTAGGTGGCTTGTAGTTGTCCAGCTTGCCTTGAGGCGTGAACGGTTGAAGCGGGCTTGCTCGCTGAGCTACCGCCCCCTCCGAGGACCGAGCAGTCCCTAGAGCTCGTATGCACGTGGACGGAATGGACGCTGACGCTTACATCGAGTAGCACATGGTATATGTAGCCGTTGCGGAATTGTGGGTATGGTATTTGGTCATCCCGCCACAGGCTGTGGATCCCTTCGCTTGCGCAAAAGATGGACTAGGTTTACGCCATCGTTACCTGTTCTGAAGGAAACTCACGCTTTGAGCAACGCAGCTAGTGGTTTTGCCGCATCGCTTGCTTCGAGGTGAGAAGGGCACCCGAGGTATAAAGAAGCGAGCGTCGTGTCTTACTTCTAGGCTTACTCGGCGAGATACAAACGAGGACGCTTGCCCGGTTCACATCGCTGACTTGAAAGGATACTACCGTCGTCGCGATGGGGAAGACGTATAGCATGAGGTTGCGGTAGGACACAAGAAATCCCCTGTTCTTGGCGACCCACGAGCGAGCTCTGGAATGCAGACTTGCTGAGTTGGCCGCATGGTACACGAACCCGTCGGCAAGCTATGTGGCGGTAGAGGCTATGGCCAATGCCACATTCTGCGGCAGAGTATTTGTTCGCTGTGTGTTGTTTTTACAGTTTGTTCTGCGCAGAATAGCTTCTTGGAAAGGCGGCCGTATACAGACGGCGTAACCCAGGAAGCCCACCGGGAGGGAAGACAGGACCATTCGTTTTCCCAAGTGCTCAGGGTGGCTAACAGTTGTTCGGCCTGACGAACGGTTCAGGCGGGCAGTTCTAAGCCCGCTGTGACCTCTAAGCGGAACGGGGCAAGTCCGTCTGCGTCGGCCGGACCAGCTTAGAGCAAGCCCCCTGCTGCATCGCGGTGAGTGGGACAGCGAGCGACAGACAGGTCGGCATTGTCTGCCGGCTTCGCTAGCCACCACCACCTACG
This sequence comes from Ixodes scapularis, assembly GCF_016920785.2. NCBI lineage: Eukaryota > Metazoa > Arthropoda > Arachnida > Ixodida > Ixodidae > Ixodes > Ixodes scapularis. The sequence goes on along the minus strand of NW_024609838.1, from coordinate 48,622,830 downwards.
CCGCTTTCGGACGCTGCAACGTGGCGACTCCAGCAACAGCAACAGCGGCCGCCCATGAAGCTCCCCGGCTCCCTGAAGCCCATGAAGTCCCCCGAAGTCCGGGCCTTGAGGGGGGGAGAGTGTGGGAGCCGAGATTGAAGGACGAGGCAGAGGCTCGTGACAGGCGGCCGACGGAGACGACACGAGCTGGCGCGAGACAGTGCGAGCTGAGCGAGGCTGGAGCTAAGCTGGACAAGAACGACGGAGCCGGGGCTGCCTAGCCTGGCCCATCAAACCCTGGAGCGGTCCACCAGCGAGGTCTGGAGCAAGACCGGTGGAAACGGCGAGCCCGGGCCATATGACCTGGGCTATGACGATTCCGGGGTGGTTCCGCAGCGAGACTTGGGGATTGATAGCCCGGGACAGCCAGCCTACGCAGCGCTGGCGTGGGAAAGGCTATCCGCAGGCCTGGACACGGACCCCGACTGTGAGCTCTGATCGACACGCGACAACAAAGGTCGGCGGGCCGGGACTACCGGCTCTCGACGACGGGCAACAGAGAGGTACAGTAAACCCATTCGCTGTCTTCTCGTTGCAGTGTGTAACTCCCTGGGTGACGGGCGGAACGTATACCGATCGGGCGGGATTATTAGTAGAGGGACCTCCGTAAAGAAGCCCACAAAGTAGACGTCACGCGACCTATGCAACAATGCAATTTCCCCGCTAAAGAGCGGAAAATAGACGTCACGTGACCTACGCAGCAATTTAGTTTTCCTGCTAAAGAGCGGAAAATAGATGTCATGTCACCTATGCAAGAATTCAGTTTCCCCGCTAAATAGCGGAAAAGTAGACGTCACGCGACCTATGCAACAATTCAGTTTCCCAGCTAGATGCAGAAAGTAGACGTCACGTGACCTATGCACCATTCAGTTTCCCCGCTAAACGGCGGAAAATAGCCGTCACGTGACCTATGCAGCAATTTAGTTTTCCCGCTAAATAGCGGAAAAGCAGACGTCACGTGACCTATGCACCAATTCAGTTTCCCCGCTAAGCAGCAGAAAATAGACGTCATGTGACCTATGCAAGAATTCAGTTTCCCCGCTAAATAGCGGAAAAGCAGACGTAAGTGACCTATGAAAAATTCAGTTTTCCTGCTAAAGAGCGGAAAATAGACGTCACGTCACCTATGCAGCAATTTTGTTTCCCGCTAAATAGCGGAAAAGCAGACGTCACGTGACCTATGCACCAATTCAGTTTCCCCGCTAAACAGCAGAAAATAGACGTCATGGGACTTATGCAAGAATTCAGTTTCCCCGCTAAATAGCGGAAAAGCAGACGTAAGTGACCTATGAAAAATTCAGTTTTCCTGCTAACGAGCGGAAAATAGACGTCACGTCACCTATGCAGCAATTTTGTTTTCCCGCTAAAGAGCTTTAAAAAGACGTCATGTGACCTATGCAAGAACTCAGTTTCCCCACTAAATAGCTGAAAAGTGGACGTCACGCGACCCATGCAACAATTCAGTTTCCCCGCTAAAGAGCGGAAATTACACGTCACGTGACCTATGCAGCAATTTAGTTTCCCCGCTAAAGAGCGGAAAATAGACGTCATATGACCAATGCAAGAATTCAGTTTCCCCGCGGAAAAGTAGACGTAACGCGAAATATGCAACAATTCAGTTTTCCCGCTAAAGAGCGGAAAATAGATGTCACGTGACCTACGCAGCAATTTAGTTTTCCCGCTAAACAGCAGAAAAAGACGTCATCTGACCTATGCAAGAATTTATGTTCCCCGCTAAATAGCGGAAAAGTAGACGTCACGTGACCTATGCAGCAATTCAGTTTCCCCGCTAAAGGGCGGAAAATAGACGTCACGTGACCTACGCAGCAATTTAGTTTTCCTGCTAAAGAGCGGAAAATAGAATTCATGTGACCTATGCAAGAATTCAGTTTCGCCGCTAAATAGCGGAAAAGTAGACGTCACGCGACCTGTGCAACAATTCAGTTTCCCCGCTAAAGGGCGGAAAATAGACGTAACGTAACCTACGCAGCAATTTAGTTTTCCCGCTAAAGAACGGAAAATAGACGTCACGTGACTTATGCAAGAATTCAGTTTCCCCGCTAAATAGCGGAAAAGTTGAGGTCACATGACCCATGCAACAATTCAGTTTTCCCGTTAAAGAGCGGAAAATAGACGTCACGTGACCTATGCAGCAATTTAGTTTTCTCGCTAAAGAGCTTAAAATAGACGTCATGTGACCTTGGCAAGAATTCAGTTTTCCCGCTAATTAGCGAAAAAATGGACGTCACGCGACCTACGCAACAATTCAGTTTCCCCCTAAAGAGCGGAAAATAGACGTCACGTGACCTACGCAGCAATTTAGTTTTCCTGCTAAAGAGCGGAAAATAGACGTCGTATAACCTATGCAAGAATTCAGTTTCCCCGCTAAATAGCGGAAAAGTAGACGTCACGCGACCTATGCAACAATTCAGTTTCCCCGCTAAAGAGCGTAAAATAGACGTTACGTGACCAATGCAGCAATTTTGTTTTCCCGCTAAAGAGCGGAAAATAGACGTCATATCACCTATGCAACAATTCAGTTTCCCCGCTAAAGAGCGGAAAATAGACGCCACGTGACCTATGCAGTAATTTAGTTTTCCAACTAAAGAGCGGAAAATAGATGTCATGTCACCTATGCAAGAAATCAGTTTCCCCGCTAAATAGCGGAAAAGTAGACGTCACGCGACCTATGCAACAATTCAGTTTCCCAGCTAGATGCAGAAAGTAGACGTCACGTGAACTATGCACCATTCAGTTTCCCCGCTAAACGGCGGAAAATAGACGTCACGTGACCTATGCAGCAATTTAGTTTTCCCGCTAAATAGCGGAAAAGCAGACGTCACGTGACCTATGCACCAATTCAGTTTTCCCTCTAAACAGCAGAAAATAGACGTCATGTGACCTATGCAAGAATTTAGTTTCCCCGCAAAATAGCGGAAAAGTAGACGTCACGTGACCTATGCAGCAATGCAGTTTTCCCACTAAAGAGCGGAAAATTGACGTCATGAGACCTATGCAAGAATTCAGTTTCCCAACTAAATAGCGGAAATTAGACTTCACGCGACCTACGCAACAATTCAGTTTCCCCGCTAAAGACCGGAAAATAGACGTCACGTGACTTAAGCAGCAATTTAGTTTTCCTGATAAAGAGGGGAAAATAGACGTCACGTGACCTATGCAGCGATTTATTTTTCCCGCTAAAGAGGTTAAAATAGACGTCATGTGACCTATGCAAGAATTCAGTTTCCCCGCTAAATAGCGGAAAAGCAGACGTAAGTGACCTATGAAAAATTCAGTTTTCCTGCTAAAGAGCGGAAAATAGACGTCACGTCACCTATGCAGCAATTTTGTTTTCCCGCTAAAGAGCTTTAAAAAGACGTCATGTAACCTATGCAAGAACTCAGTTTCCCCACTAAATAGCTGAAAAGTGGACGTCACGCGACCCATGCAACAATTCAGTTTCCCCGGTAAAGAGCGGAAAATAGATGTCACGTGACCTACGTAGCAATTTAGTTTTCCCGCTAAACAGCAGAAAAAGACGTCATCTGACCTATGCAAGAATTTATGTTCCCCGCTAAATAGCGGAAAAGTAGACGTCACGTGAGCTATGCAGCAATTCAGTTTCCCCGCTAAAGGGCGGAAAATAGACGTCACGTGACCTACGCAGCAATTTAGTTTTCCTGCTAAAGAGCGGAAAATAGAATTCATGTGACCTATGAAAGAATTCAGTTTCGCCGCTAAATAGCGGAAAAGTAGACGTCACGCGACCTGTGCAACAATTCAGTTTCCCCGCTAAAGGGCGGAAAATGGACGTAACGTAACCTACGCCGCAATTTAGTTTTCCCGCTAAAGAACGGAAAATAGACGTCACGTGACCTATGCAAGAATTCAGTTTCCCCGCTAAATAGCGGAAAAGTTGAGGTCACATGACCTATGCAACAATTCCGTTTTCCCGCTAAAGAGCGGAAAATAGACGTCACGTGACCTATGCAGCAATTTAGTTTTCTCGCTAAAGAGCTTAAAATAGACGTCATGTGACCTACGCCGCAATTTAGTTTTCCCGCTATAGAGCTTAAAATAGACTTCATGTGACCTACGCCGCAATTTAGTTTTCCCGCTATAGAACGGAAAATAGACGTCATGGGACCTATGCAAGAATTCAGTTTCCCGCTAAATAGCGGAAAAGCAGACGTAAGTGACCTTTGAAAAATTCAGTTTCCCCGCTAAAGAGCGGAAAATAGACGTCACGTCACCTATGAAGCAATTTTGTTTTCCCGCTAAAGAGCTTTAAATAGACGTCATGTGACCTATGCAAGAACTCAGTTTCCCCACTAAATAGCTGAAAAGTGGACGTCACGCGACCCATGCAACAATTCAGTTTCCCCGGTAAAGAGCGGAAAAAAGATGGCACGCTACCTGTGTAGCAATTTAGTTTTCCCGCTATAGAGCGGAAAATAGACGTCATGTGACCAATGCAAGAATTCAGTTTCCCCACTAAATAGCGGAAAAGTAGACTTCCCGCGACCTATGCAATAATTCAGTTTCCCCGCTAAAGAGCAAAAATTAGACGTCACGTGACCTATGCAGCAATTTAGTTTTCCCGCTAAAGAGCGGAAAATAGACGTCATATGACCAATGCAAGAATTCAGTTTCCCCGCGGAAAAGTAGACGTAACGCGAAATATGCAACAATTCAGTTTTCCCGCTAAAGAGCGGAAAATAGATGTCACGTGACCTACGCAGCAATTTAGTTTTCCCGCTAAACAGCAGAAAAAGACGTCATCTGACCTATGCAAGAATTTATGTTCCCCGCTAAATAGCGGAAAAGTAGACGTCACGTGACCTATGCAGCAATTCAGTTTCCCCGCTAAAGGGCGGAAAATAGACGTCATTTGACCTACGCAGCAATTTAGTTTTCCTGCTAAAGAGCGGAAAATAGAATTCATGTGACCTATGCAAGAATTCAGTTTCGCCGCTAAATGGCGGAAAAGTAGACGTCACGCGACCTGTGCAACAATTCAGTTTCCCCGCTAAAGGGCGGAAAATAGACGTAACGTAACCTACGCCGATTTAGTTTTCCCGCTAAAGAACGGAAAATAGACGTCACGTGACTTATGCAAGAATTCAGTTTCCCCACTAAATAGCGGAAAAGATGAGGCCACATGACCTATGCAACAATTCAGTTTTCCCGCTAAAGAGCGGAAAATAGACGTCACGTGACCTATGCAGCAATTTAGTTTTCTCGCTAAAGAGCTTAAAATAGACGTCATGTGACCTATGCAAGAATTCAGTTTTCCCGCTAATTAGCGAAAAAATGGACGTCACGCGACCTACGCAACAATTCAGTTTCCCCCCTAAAGAGCGGAAAATAGACGTCACGTGACCTACGCAGCAATTTAGTTTTCCTGCTAAAGAGCGGAAAATAGACGTCGTGTGACCTATGCAAGAATCCAGTTTCCCCGCTAAATAGCGGAAAAGTGGACGTCACGTGACCTATGCAGCAATGCAGTTTTCCCACTAAAGAGCGGAAAATAGACGTCATGAGACCTATGCAAGAATTCAGTTTCCCAACTAAATAGCGGAAATTAGACGTCACGCGACCTATGCAACAATTCAGTTTCCCCGCTAAAGATCGGAAAATAGACGTCACGTGACCTATGCAGCAATTTAGTTTTCCCACTAAAGAGCGGAAAATAGATGTCATGCCACTATGCAAGAATTCAGTTTCCCCGCTAAATAGCGGAAAAGTAGACGGCACGCGACCTACGCAACAATTCAGTTTCCCCGCTAAAGACCGGAAAATAGACGTCACGTGACTTAAGCAGCAATTTAGTTTTCCTGATAAAGAGCGGGAAATAGACGTCACGTGACCTATGCAGCAATTTAGATTTCCCGGTAAAGGGCGGAAAATAGACGTCATGTGACCTATGCAAGAAGTCAGTTTCCCCGCTAAATAGCGGAAAAGCAGACGTCAAGTGACCTATGAAACAAGTCAGTTTCCCCGCTAAATAGCGGAAAATTAGACGTCACGCGACCTATGCAACAATTCAGTTTGCCCATTAAAGTGCGGAAAAGGACTTCACGCGACCTATGCAACAATTCAGTTTCCCCGCTAAAGCGCGGAAAATAGACGTCACGTGACCTACGCCGCAATTTAGTTTTCCCGCTGTAGAACGGAAAATAGACGTCATGGGACCTATGCAAGAATTCAGTTTCCCCGCTAAAAAGCGGAAAAGCAGACGTCAAGTGACCTATGAAAAATTCAGTTTTCATGCTAAAGAGCAGAAAATAGACGTTACGTCACCTATGCAGCAATTTTGTTTTCCCGCTAAAGAGCTTTAAATAGACGTCATGTGACCTATGCAAGAATTCAGTTTCCCCACTAAATAGCGGAAAAGTGGACGTCACGCGACCCATGCAACAATTCAGTTTCCCCGCTAAAGAGCGGAAATTAGACGTCGCGCGACCTATGTAGCAATTTAGTTTGCCCGCTATAGAGCGGAAAATAGACGTCATGTGACCAATGCAAGAATTCAGTTTCCCCACTAAATAGCGGAAAAGTAGACTTCCCGCGACCTATGCAATAATTCAGTTTCCCCGCTAAAGAGTGGAAATTAGACGTCACGTGACCTATGCAGCAATTTAGTTTTCCCGCTAAAGAGCGGAAAATAGACGTCATATGACCAATGCAAGTATTCAGTTTCTCCGCGGAAAAGTAGACGTAACGAGAAATATGCAACAATTCAGTTTTCCCGCTAAAGAGCGGAAAATCGATGTCACGTGACCTACGCAACAATTCAGTTTCCCCGCTAAAGATCGGAAAATAGACGTCACGTGACCTATGCAGCAATTTAGTTTTCCCACTAAAGAGCAGAAAATAGATGTCATGCCACTATGCAAGAATTCAGTTTCCCCGCTAAATAGCGGAAAAGTAGACGTCACGCGACCTACGCAACAATTCAGTTTCCCCGCTAAAGACCGGAAAGTAGACGTCACGTGACTTAAGCAGCAATTTAGTTTTCCTGATAAAGAGCGGGAAATAGACGTCACCTGACCTATGCAGCAATTTAGATTTCCCGGTAAAGGGCGGAAAATAGACGTCATGTGACCTATGCAAGAAGTCAGTTTCCCCGCTAAATAGCAGAAAAGCAGACGTCAAGTGACCTATGAAACAATTCAGTTTCCCCGCTAAATAGCGGAAAATTAGACGTCACGCGACCTATGCAACAATTCAGTTTGCCCATTAAAGTGCGGAAAAGGACTTCACGCGACCTACGCAACAATTCAGTTTCCCCGCTAAAGACCGGAAAGTAGACGTCACGTGACTTAAGCAGCAATTTAGTTTTCCTGATAAAGAGCGGGAAATAGACGTCACCTGACCTATGCAGCAATTTAGATTTCCCGGTAAAGGGCGGAAAATAGACGTCATGTGACCTATGCAAGAATTCAGTTTCCCCGCTAAATAGCGGAAAAGCAGACGTCAAGTGACCTATGAAAAATTCAGTTTTCATGCTAAAGAGCAGAAAATAGACGTCACGTGACCTATGCAGCAATTTAGTTTTCTCGCTAAAGAGCTTAAAATAGACGTCATGTGACCTACGCCGCAATTTAGTTTTCCCGCTATAGAGCTTAAAATAGACTTCATGTGACCTACGCCGCAATTTAGTTTTCCCGCTATAGAACGGAAAATAGACGTCATGGGACCTATGCAAGAATTCAGTTTCCCGCTAAATAGCGGAAAAGCAGACGTAAGTGACCTTTGAAAAATTCAGTTTCCCCGCTAAAGAGCGGAAAATAGACGTCACGTCACCTATGAAGCAATTTTGTTTTCCCGCTAAAGAGCTTTAAATAGACGTTATGTGACCTATGCAAGAACTCAGTTTCCCCACTAAATAGCTGAAAAGTGGACGTCACGCGACCCATGCAACAATTCAGTTTCCCCGGTAAAGAGCGGAAAAAAGATGGCACGCTACCTGTGTAGCAATTTAGTTTTCCCGCTATAGAGCGGAAAATAGACGTCATGTGACCAATGCAAGAATTCAGTTTCCCCACTAAATAGCGGAAAAGTAGACTTCCCGCGACCTATGCAACAATTCAGTTTCCCCGCTAAAGAGCAAAAATTAGACGTCACGTGACCTATGCAGCAATTTAGTTTTCCCGCTAAAGAGCGGAAAATAGACGTCATATGACCAATGCAAGAATTCTGTTTCCCCGCGGAAAAGTAGACGTAACGCGAAATATGCAACAATTCAGTTTTCCCGCTAAAGAGCGGAAAATAGATGTCACGTGACCTACGCAGCAATTTAGTTTTCCCGCTAAACAGCAGAAAAAGACGTCATCTGACCTATGCAAGAATTTATGTTCCCCGCTAAATAGCGGAAAAGTAGACGTCACGTGACCTATGCAGCAATTCAGTTTCCCCGCTAAAGGGCGGAAAATAGACGTCATTTGACCTACGCAGCAATTTAGTTTTCCTGCTAAAGAGCGGAAAATAGAATTCATGTGACCTATGCAAGAATTCAGTTTCGCCGCTAAATGGCGGAAAAGTAGACGTCACGCGACCTGTGCAACAATTCAGTTTCCCCGCTAAAGGGCGGAAAATAGACGTAACGTAACCTACGCCGATTTAGTTTTCCCGCTAAAGAACGGAAAATAGACGTCACGTGACTTATGCAAGAATTCAGTTTCCCCACTAAATAGCGGAAAAGATGAGGCCACATGACCTATGCAACAATTCAGTTTTCCCGCTAAAGAGCGGAAAATAGACGTCACGTGACCTATGCAGCAATTTAGTTTTCTCGCTAAAGAGCTTAAAATAGACGTCATGTGACCTATGCAAGAATTCAGTTTTCCCGCTAATTAGCGAAAAAATGGACGTCACGCGACCTACGCAACAATTCAGTTTCCCCCCTAAAGAGCGGAAAATAGACGTCACGTGACCTACGCAGCAATTTAGTTTTCCTGCTAAAGAGCGGAAAATAGACGTCGTGTGACCTATGCAAGAATCCAGTTTCCCCGCTAAATAGCGGAAAAGTGGACGTCACGTGACCTATGCAGCAATGCAGTTTTCCCACTAAAGAGCGGAAAATAGACGTCATGAGACCTATGCAAGAATTCAGTTTCCCAACTAAATAGCGGAAATTAGACGTCACGCGACCTATGCAACAATTCAGTTTCCCCGCTAAAGATCGGAAAATAGACGTCACGTGACCTATGCAGCAATTTAGTTTTCCCACTAAAGAGCGGAAAATAGATGTCATGCCACTATGCAAGAATTCAGTTTCCCCGCTAAATAGCGGAAAAGTAGACGGCACGCGACCTACGCAACAATTCAGTTTCCCCGCTAAAGACCGGAAAATAGACGTCACGTGACTTAAGCAGCAATTTAGTTTTCCTGATAAAGAGCGGGAAATAGACGTCACGTGACCTATGCAGCAATTTAGATTTCCCGGTAAAGGGCGGAAAATAGACGTCATGTGACCTATGCAAGAAGTCAGTTTCCCCGCTAAATAGCGGAAAAGCAGACGTCAAGTGACCTATGAAACAAGTCAGTTTCCCCGCTAAATAGCGGAAAATTAGACGTCACGCGACCTATGCAACAATTCAGTTTGCCCATTAAAGTGCGGAAAAGGACTTCACGCGACCTATGCAACAATTCAGTTTCCCCGCTAAAGCGCGGAAAATAGACGTCACGTGACCTACGCCGCAATTTAGTTTTCCCGCTGTAGAACGGAAAATAGACGTCATGGGACCTATGCAAGAATTCAGTTTCCCCGCTAAATAGCGGAAAAGCAGACGTCAAGTGACCTATGAAAAATTCAGTTTTCATGCTAAAGAGCAGAAAATAGACGTCACGTCACCTATGCAGCAATTTTGTTTTCCCGCTAAAGAGCTTTAAATAGACGTCATGTGACCTATGCAAGAATTCAGTTTCCCCACTAAATAGCGGAAAAGTGGACGTCACGCGACCCATGCAACAATTCAGTTTCCCCGGTAAAGAGCGGAAAATAGACGTCGCGCGACCTATGTAGCAATTTAGTTTGCCCGCTATAGAGCGGAAAATAGACGTCATGTGACCAATGCAAGAATTCAGTTTCCCCACTAAATAGCGGAAAAGTAGACTTCCCGCGACCTATGCAATAATTCAGTTTCCCCGCTAAAGAGCGGAAATTAGACGTCACGTGACCTATGCAGCAATTTAGTTTTCCCGCTAAAGAGCGGAAAATAGACGTCATATGACCAATGCAAGTATTCAGTTTCTCCGCGGAAAAGTAGACGTAACGAGAAATATGCAACAATTCAGTTTTCCCGCTAAAGAGCGGAAAATCGATGTCACGTGACCTACGCAACAATTCAGTTTCCCCGCTAAAGATCGAAAAATAGACGTCACGTGACCTATGCAGCAATTTAGTTTTCCCACTAAAGAGCGGAAAATAGATGTCATGCCACTATGCAAGAATTCAGTTTCCCCGCTAAATAGCGGAAAAGTAGACGTCACGCGACCTACGCAACAATTCAGTTTCCCCGCTAAAGACCGGAAAATAGGCGTCACGTGACTTAACCAGCAATTTAGTTTTCCTGATAAAGAGCGGGAAATAGACGTCACGTGACCTATGCAGCAATTTAGATTTCCCGGTGAAGGGCGGAAAATAGACGTCATGTGACCTATGCAAGAAGTCAGTTTCCCCGCTAAATAGCGGAAAAGCAGACGTCAAGTGACCTATGAAACAATTCAGTTTCCCCGCTAAATAGCGGAAAATTAGACGTCACGCGACCTATGCCACAATTCAGTTTGCCCATTAAAGTGCGGAAAAGGACTTCACGCGACCTACGCAACAATTCAGTTTCCCCGCTAAAGACCGGAAAGTAGACGTCACGTGACTTAAGCAGCAATTTAGTTTTCCTGATAAAGAGCTGAAATAGACGTCACCTGACCTATGCAGCAATTTTGATTTCCCGGTAAAGGGCGGAAAATAGACGTCATGTGACCTATGCAAGAAGTCAGTTTCCCCGCTAAATAGCGGAAAAGTAGACGTCACGCGACCTATGAAACAATTCAGTTTCCCCGCTAAATAGCGGAAAATTAGACGTCACGCGACCTATGCAACAATTCAGTTTGCCCATTAAAGTGCGGAAAAGGACTTCACGCGACCTATGCAACAATTCAGTTTCCCCGCTAAAGCGCGGAAAATAGACGTCACGTGACCTACGCCGCAATTTAGTTTTCCCGCTGTAGAACGGAAAATAGACGTCATGGGACCTATGCAAGAATTCAGTTTCCCCGCTAAATAGCGGAAAAGCAGACGTCAAGTGACCTATGAAAAATTCAGTTTTCATGCTAAAGAGCAGAAAATAGACACCACGTCACCTATGCAGCAATTTTGTTTTCCCGCTAAAGAGCTTTAAATAGACGTCATGTGACCTATGCAAGAATTCAGTTTCCCCGGTAAAGAGCGGAAAATAGACGTCGCGCGACCTATGTAGCAATTTAGTTTGCCCGCTATAGAGCGGAAAATAGACGTCATGTGACCAATGCAAGAATTCAGTTTCCCCACTAAATAGCGGAAAAGTAGACTTCCCGCGACCTATGCAATAATTCAGTTTCCCCGCTAAAGAGCGGAAATTAGACGTCACGTGACCTATGCAGCAATTTAGTTTTCCCGCTAAAGAGCGGAAAATAGACGTCATATGACCAATGCAAGTATTCAGTTTCTCCGCGGAAAAGTAGACGTAACGAGAAATATGCAACAATTCAGTTTTCCCGCTAAAGAGCGGAAAATCGATGTCACATGACCTACGCAACAATTCAGTTTCCCCGCTAAAGATCGGAAAATAGACGTCACGTGACCTATGCAGCAATTTAGTTTTCCCACTAAAGAGCAGAAAATAGATGTCATGCCACTATGCAAGAATTCAGTTTCCCCGCTAAATAGCGGAAAAGTAGACGTCACGCGACCTACGCAACAATTCAGTTTCCCCGCTAAAGATCGGAAAGTAGACGTCACGTGACTTAAGCAGCAATTTAGTTTTCCTGATAAAGAGCGGGAAATAGACGTCACCTGACCTATGCAGCAATTTAGATTTCCCGGTAAAGGGCGGAAAATAGACGTCATGTGACCTATGCAAGAAGTCAGTTTCCCCGCTAAATAGCGGAAAAGCAGACGTCAAGTGACCTATGAAACAATTCAGTTTCCCCGCTAAATAGCGGAAAATTAGACGTCACGCGACCTATTCAACAATTCAGTTTGCCCATTAAAGTGCGGAAAAGGACTTCACGCGACCTACGAAACAATTCAGTTTCCCCGCTAAAGACCGGAAAGTAGACGTCACGTGACTTAAGCAGCAATTTAGTTTTCCTGATAAAGAGCGGGAAATAGACGTCACCTGACCTATGCAGCAATTTAGATTTCCCGGTAAAGGGCGGAAAATAGACGTCATGTGACCTATGCAAGAAGTCAGTTTCCCCGCTAAATAGCGGAAAAGTAGACGTCACGCGACCTATGAAACAATTCAGTTTCCCCGCTAAATAGCGGAAAATAGACGTCACGTGACCTACGCCGCAATTTAGTTTTCCCGCTATAGAACGGAAAATAGACGTCATGGGACCTATGCAAGAATTCAGTATCCCCGCTAAATAGCGGAAAAGCAGACGTCAAGTGACCTATGAAAAATTCAGTTTTCAAGCTAAAGAGCAGAAAATAGACGTCACGTCACCTATGCAGCAATTTTGTTTTCCCGCTAAAGAGCTTTAAATAGACGTCATGTGACCTATGCAAGAATTCAGTTTCCCCACTAAATAGCGGAAAAGTGGACGTCACGCGACCCATGCAACAATTCAGTTTCCCCGGTAAAGAGCGGAAAATAGACGTCGCGCGACCTATGTAGCAATTTAGTTTGACCGCTATAGAGCGGACAATAGACGTCATGTGACCAATGCAAGAATTCAGTTTCCCCACTAAATAGCGGAAAAGTAGACTTCCCGCGACCTATGCAATAATTCAGTTTCCCCGCTAAAGAGCGGAAATTAGACGTGACGTGACCTATGCAGCAATTTAGTTTTCCCGCTAAAGAGCGGAAAATAGACGTCATATGACCAATGCAAGTATTCAGTTTCTCCACGGAAAAGTAGACGTAACGAGAAATATGCAACAATTCAGTTTTCCCGCTAAAGAGCGGAAAATAGACGTCACGTGACCTATGCAGCAATTTAGTTTTCCCACTAAAGAGCGGAAAATAGATGTCATGCCACTATGCAAGAATTCAGTTTCCCCGCTAAATAGCGGAAAAGTAGACGTCACGCGACCTACGCAACAATTCAGTTTCCCCGCTAAAGACCGGAAAATAGACGTCACGTGACTTAAGCAGCAATTTAGTTTTCCTGATAAAGAGCGGGAAATAGACGTCACGTGACCTATGCCGCAATTTAGATTTCCCGGTAAAGAGCGGAAAATAGACGTCATATGACCAAAGCAAGAATTCAGTTTCCCCGCGGAAAAGTAGACGTAACGCGAAATATGCAACAATTTAGTTTTCCCGCTAAAGAGCGGAAAATAGATGTCTTGTGTCCTACGCAGCAATTTAGTTTTCCCGCTAAACAGCAGAAAAAGTCGTCATGTGACCTACGCAAGAATTTATGTTCCCCGCTAAATAGCGGAAAAGTAGACGTCACGTGACCTATGCAGCAATTCAGTTTCCCCGCTAAAGGGCGGAAAATAGACGTCACGTGTCCTACGCAGCAATTTAGTTTTCCTGCTAAAGAGCGGAAAATAGAATTCATATGACCTATGCAAGAATTCAGTTTCCCCGCTAAATAGCGGAAAAGTAGACGTCACGCGACCTATGCAACAATTCAATTTCCCCGCTAAAGGGCGGAAAATAGACGTAACGTAACCTACGCCGCAATTTAGTTTTCCCGCTAAAGAACGGAAAATAGACGTCATGTGACTTATGCAAGAATTCAGTTTCCCCGCTAAATAGCGGAAAAGTTGAGGTCACATGACCTATGCAACAATTCAGTTTTCCCGCTAAAGAGCGGAAAATAGACGTCACGTGACCTACGCAGCAATTTAGTTTTCCTGCAAAGGAGCGGAAAATAGACGTCATGTCACCTATGCAAGAATTCAGTTTCCCCGCTAAATAGCGGAAAAGTAGACGTCACGCGACCTATGCAACAATTCAGTTTCCCCGCTAAAGAGCGTAAAATAGACGTTACGTGACCAATGCAGCAATTTAGTTTTCCCGCTAAAGAGCAGAAAATAGACGTCATGTCACCTATGCATGAATTCAGTTTCCCCGCTAAAAAGCGGAAAAGTAGACGTCACGCGACCTATGCAACAATTCAATTTCCCCGCTAAAGAGCGGAAAATAGACGTCACGTGACCTACGCAGCAAGTTAGTTCTCCTGCTAAAGAGCGGAAAATAGATGTCATGTCACCTATGCAAGAAATCAGTTTCCCCTCTAAATAGCGGAAAAGTAGACGTCACGCGACCTATGCAAAAATTCAGTTTCCCCGCTAAAGAGCGGAAAATAGACGTTACGTGACCAATGCAGCAATTTAGTTTTCCCGCTAACGAGCGGAAAATAGACGTCATGTGACCTATACAAGAATTCAGTTTCCCCGCTAAATAGCGGAAAAGTAGACGGTTGCGACCTATGCAACAATTCAATTTCCCCGCTAAAGAGCGGAAAATAGACGTCACGTAACCTACGCAGCAATTTAGTTTTCCTGCTAAAGAGCGGAAAATAGATGTCATGTCACCTATGCAAGAAATCAGTTTCCCCGCTAAATAGAGGAAAAGTAGACGTCACGCGACCTATGCAACAATTCAGTTTCCCCGCTAAAGAGCGGAAAATAGACGCCACGTGTCCTATGCAGTAATTTAGTTTTCCCACTAAAGAGCGGAAAATAGATGTCATGTCACCTATGCAAGAATTCAGTTTCCCCGCTAAATAGCGGAAAAGTAGACGTCACGCGACCTATGCAACAATTCAGTTTCCCCGCTAGATGCAGAAAGTAGACGTCACGTGACCTATGCACCATTCAGTTTCCCCGCTAAACGGCGGAAAATAGACGTCACGTGACCTATGCAGCAATTTAGTTTTCCCGCTAAATAGCGGAAAAGTAGACGTAACGTGACCTATGCACCAATTCAGTTTCCCCGCTAAATAGCGGAAAAGTTGAGGTCACATGACCTATGCAACAATTCAGTTTTCCCGCTAAAGAGCGGAAAATAGACGTCACGTGACCTACGCAGCAATTTAGTTTTCCTGCAAAGGAGCGGAAAATAGACGTCATGTCACCTATGCAAGAATTCAGTTTCCCCGCTAAATAGCGGAAAAGTAGACGTCACGCGACCTATGCAACAATTCAGTTTCCCCGCTAAAGAGCGTAAAATAGACGTTACGTGACCAATGCAGCAATTTAGTTTTCCCGCTAAAGAGCAGAAAATAGACGTCATGTCACCTATGCAAGAATTCAGTTTCCCCGCTAAAAAGCGGAAAAGTAGACGTCACGCGACCTATGCAACAATTCAATTTCCCCGCTAAAGAGCGGAAAATAGACGTCACGTGACCTACGCAGCAAGTTAGTTCTCCTGCTAAAGAGCGGAAAATAGATGTCATGTCACCTATGCAAGAAATCAGTTTCCCCTCTAAATAGCGGAAAAGTAGACGTCACGCGACCTATGCAAAAATTCAGTTTCCCCGCTAAAGAGCGGAAAATAGACGTTACGTGACCAATGCAGCAATTTAGTTTTCCCGCTAACGAGCGGAAAATAGACGTCATGTGACCTATACAAGAATTCAGTTTCCCCGCTAAATAGCGGAAAAGTAGACGGTTGCGACCTATGCAACAATTCAATTTCCCCGCTAAAGAGCGGAAAATAGACGTCACGTAACCTACGCAGCAATTTAGTTTTCCTGCTAAAGAGCGGAAAATAGATGTCATGTCACCTATGCAAGAAATCAGTTTCCCCGCTAAATAGAGGAAAAGTAGACGTCACGCGACCTATGCAACAATTCAGTTTCCCCGCTAAAGAGCGGAAAATAGACGCCACGTGTCCTATGCAGTAATTTAGTTTTCCCACTAAAGAGCGGAAAATAGATGTCATGTCACCTATGCAAGAATTCAGTTTCCCCGCTAAATAGCGGAAAAGTAGACGTCACGCGACCTATGCAACAATTCAGTTTCCCCGCTAGATGCAGAAAGTAGACGTCACGTGACCTATGCACCATTCAGTTTCCCCGCTAAACGGCGGAAAATAGACGTCACGTGACCTATGCAGCAATTTAGTTTTCCCGCTAAATAGCGGAAAAGTAGACGTAACGTGACCTATGCACCAATTCAGTTTCCCCGCTAAAGAGCGGAAAATAGACGTCACGTGACCTATGCAGCAATTTAGTTTTCCCGCTAAAGAGCTTAAAATAGACTTCATGTGACCTATGCAAGAATTCAGTTTCCCCGCTAATTAGCGGAAAAATGGACGTCACGCGACCTATGAAACAGTTCAGTTTCCCCCCTAAAGAGCGGAAAATAGACGTCACGTGACCTACGCAGCAATTTAGTTTTCCTGCTAAAGACCGGAAAATAGATGTCATGTTACCTATGTAAGAATTCAGTTTCACCGCTAAATAGCGGAAAAGTAGACGTCACGCGGCCTATGCAAATATTCAGTTTCCCCGCTAAAGAGCGGAAATAGACGTTACGTGACCAATGCAGCAATTTAGTTTTCCCGCTAAAGAGCGGAAAATAGACGTCATGTCACCTATGCAAGAATTCAGTTTCCCCGCTAAATAGCGGAAAAGTAGACGTCACGCGGCCTATGCAACAATTCAATTTCCCCGCTAAAGAGCGGAAAATAGACGTCACGTGACCTACGCAGCAATTTAGTTTTCTTGCTAAAGAGCGGAAAATAGATGTCATGTCACCTATGCAAGAAATCAGTTTCCCCGCTAAATAGCGGAAAAGTAGACGTCACGCGACCTATGCAACAACTCAGTTTCCCCGCTAAAGAGCGGAAAATAGACGCCACGTGTCCTATGCAGTAATTTAGTTTTCCCACTAAAGAGCGGAAAATAGATGTCATGTCACCTATGCAAGAATTCAGTTTCCCCGCTAAATAGAGGAAAAGTAGACGTCACGCGACCTATGCAACAATTCAGTTTCCCCGCTAAAGAGCGGAAAATAGACGCCACGTGTCCTATGCAGTAATTTAGTTCTCCCACTAAAGAGCGGAAAATAGATGTCATGTCACCTATGCAAGAATTCAGTTTCCCCGCTAAATAGCGGAAAATTAGACGTCACGCGACCTATGCAACAATTCAGTTTCCCCGCTAGATGCAGAAAGTAGACGTCACGTGACCTATGCACCATTCAGTTTCCCCGCTAAACGGCGGAAAATAGACGTCACGTGACCTATGCAGCAATTTAGTTTTCCCGCTAAATAGCGGAAAAGTAGACGTCACGTGACCTATGAAACAGTTCAGTTTCCCCCTAAAGAGCGGAAAATAGACGTCACGTGACGTACGCAGCAATTTAGTTTTCCTGCTAAAGACCGGAAAATAGATGTCATGTTACCTATGTAAGAATTCAGTTTCACCGCTAAATAGCGGAAAAGTAGACGTCTCGCGGCCTATGCAAATATTCAGTTTCCCCGCTAAAGAGCGGAAAATAGACGTTACGTGACCAATGCAGCAATTTAGTTTTCCCGCTAAAGAGCGGAAAATAGACGTCATGTCACCTATGCAAGAATTCAGTTTCCCCGCTAAATAGCGGAAAAGTAGACGTCACGCGGCCTATGCAACAATTCAATTTCCCCGCTAAAGAGCGGAAAATAGACGTCACGTGACCTACGCAGCAATTTAGTTTTCTTGCTAAAGAGCGGAAAATAGATGTCATGTCACCTATGCAAGAAATC
Source organism: Ixodes scapularis (assembly GCF_016920785.2). Taxonomy (NCBI): domain Eukaryota; kingdom Metazoa; phylum Arthropoda; class Arachnida; order Ixodida; family Ixodidae; genus Ixodes; species Ixodes scapularis. The sequence goes on along the minus strand of NW_024609838.1, from coordinate 48,604,876 downwards.
AGTTTCCCCGCTAAATAGCGGAAAAGTAGACGTCACGCGACCTATGCAACAACTCAGTTTCCCCGCTAAAGAGCGGAAAATAGACGCCACGTGACCTATGCAGTAATTTAGTTTTCCCACTAAAGAGCGGAAAATAGATGTCATGTCACCTATGCAAGAAATCAGTTTCCCCGCTAAATAGCGGAAAAGTAGACGTCACGCGACCTATGCAACAACTCAGTTTCCCCGCTAAAGAGCGGAAAATAGACGCCACGTGTCCTATGCAGTAATTTAGTTTTCCCACTAAAGAGCGGAAAATAGATGTCATGTCACCTATGCAAGAATTCAGTTTCCCCGCTAAATGGCGGAAAAGTAGACGTCACGCGACCTATGCAACAATTCAGTTTCCCCGCTAGATGCAGAAAGGAGACGTCACGTGACCTATGCACCATTCAGTTTCCCCGCTAAACGGCGGAAAATAGACGTCACGTGACCTATGCAGCAATTTAGTTTTCCCGCTAAATAGCGGAAAATCGACGTCATGTGACCTATGCAAGAATTCACTTTCCCTCCCAGAAGCGGAAAAGTAGACGTCACGTGACCTCTGCACCAATTCAATTTCCCCGCTAAAGAGCAGAAAATAGACGTCATGTGACCTATGTAAGAATTTAGTTTCACCGCTAAATAGCGGAAAAGTAGACGTTACGTGACCTATGCAGCAATGTAGTTTTCCCACTAAAGAGCGCAAAATAGACGTCATGTGACCTATGCAAGAATTCAGATTCCCCGCTAAATAGCGGAAAAGTAGACGTCACGCGACCTATGCAACAATTCAGATTCCCCACTAAACAGCGGAAAATGGACGTCACGTGACCTACGCAGCAATTTAGTTTTCCTGCTAAAGATCAGAACATAGACGTCATGTGACCTATGCAAGAATCCAGTTTCCCCGCTAAAAGCGGAAAAGTAGACGTCGCGTGACCTATGCAACAATTCAGTTTCCCCGCTAAAGAGCGGAGAATAGACCTCATGTGACCTATTCAATAACTCAGTTTCCCCACTAAATAGCGGAAAAGTAGACGTCACGCGACCTATGCGACTATTCAATTTCCCCGCTAAAGAGCGGAAAATAGACGTCACCCCAGGTAACAATTTATGTTGTGCAGACAGTCGGCGCAGCAAAGTTTCGCAACAGAAAACAGTTTACTGCAATCGCGCAACAATGTTGTAGCAACAGTGATAACACTGCAGAAGTGTCCGCTTCTAAAGACTGCGGCAACTGTGTCGGTCAACCGTTGATTGTTTCATGCTCGCAACAGTTACCGAAGCATTGCTTTTACCCAGAAAAATGTGTGCTGTCCTGATGTTGATAAACTGTCCCCCTGGCAGATTCAAAAACAGTTTGCGTTTACACTGCCAGATTGCAGTCGCCAAACATTGGGTTCCAAAAGTGTTCCAGCCGTACGACACAACAGTTTCGCGCTAGGTTGGGATAGATGGGTCGAGGAATTCTTGCGGAAACACTGGACACCATTGTTGGTTGACTGTTGCTTAAGCCTATTCGGCAGACGCTGCGTGCCACAACGGGACTGCAGCTGTACATCCGTTTTCGCCAACTGTTGCCGCATGCATCTTCTCAACATTTGCACTGCATGACCAGGCAGCGCTCCTTGCGACAGTGCTTCCCCATGATCGGGTCAACAATATCTTGCTTTTGTTGCTAGAGTCTGTCACGCCACAGCTGCGTGGCATAGTTTTTGCGGGTGTTCCTGACTTGTCCCACAACAATTCGAAAACAGTTGGACAGTCTTTTGGTAACTATTGCGGGCACCTTATTGCAAACAGTATTACAGCAACGTTACTAAAACTCAGTATACTGCCATGGCACATGCCCCAAAGAAGTTGCACCGATCCGTACAATGGAACCCAACTTTCGGCGATCGCAACGCCGCCATTTCTCCCAGCGCGGCCACTGAGGAAACTACACAGCCCTTTGAACTCCCTTTAAACTGGCACAGAGTATCGCATTCATTTGCGTCAACTATTACTCTTCTATTTTGGCTTTGATCGGTTATATCGTAGCCGAAACAGACTGCATGTTGAGACACCCCCGTCTCCCCATGCAGAGGTACCGTAAATACACACAGAAGTCGGCACGCACCCAGCTCTGGACGCGCTACCTCAAATCTCCGGTGAGTCGTAGTTGTATAAAAACAATAGTAATTATGCCGGGAAACTTTTTAAACTATTTTTTAAGAACCATCCCGTGTCTGCTATTATGTACCAATCTCCAATAAATGTTCCTACAAAAAAAGTTTATTTCCGTTTGTTTTCATGAAAAGAACTAATTTTCTCAAACTCATGGTAACCAGAGTCCCGATGCCCGCCAATGATGTTACTCTTTCTGTGGATGCAACTAGAGGGCGCCACCGCCGCGTTGTTCCGGAGTTCTCCGGCCCCTCCAGCAGCGCTCCGATGCGAAGCTCGGTGCGACGACCGCCGTTTTAATGGCATTTATTTTAAAAAGAATTGTTCCGAAACCATATGTTTTAGGAGTATCATGAAACTGCCTATTATTCACGTACTTTACTGCTGCTTGTGGTTCTCTAATTCGGTAAGTGGTGCGATAGCACCCTCCGCGCCATTATGAGCACTATCACGCTACCATGCCGCTGAGACAAAAAATAACCACCGAATGAGTCAGGTGAAAGTGACATCCTCATAGATTAGCAGAGCATCCCACTCACCCCCCCCCCCCCCTCGTTTGCATTTATATTCATATTGTATTACGCTTAAAGGAGTCATGAAATTATTTTTCATTCCTCCTTAGCTTTAATCCTCAACTCAAAAGTGGATTGAGAAATCACGTGGACGTGAGATGCTTCGGCACCGGCGCGATGACTCGAAGCTTTCACCGTGCTTTTTGAACACAACATATAACTTTTCATTCGCAAGTGATTATAAGTTGCGTCGGGGCACTCATTGACCACGAACGCGAATCCAAATATATGTTGACGAGCGCATACATCCGAGTGGCGCAGTTCTCATGTGCAACGCGTGAGTAACGCTGACATGCTCTGAGTACGGCGGATCTATCACAGTGAAAAGGCGGAGAGCTTTCAAGGGATATTAGGTACAAAATAGTCCCCTATATCTCCAAACGTTCGTAACCGAAAAGTTGGCGTTTGACTTTGTACCCTCTTTATTTTGGCCCACTAAACGATATGCGAATAGTAAACCCCTAATGTAAAATCATTTGTCCCCGCCCAAAATTCGCTTCATGTCGAATAAAAAGATAAAAGGCGGGAATAGAACAGGACGAAAAAAGAACCACGTACGACCCGGGCAAGCGTCAACATCCAACTGATTTAATAAAACACGAAACATTGTCAAACTGTCGACCCCCATCGCCTAAACACATCCAACAGATGAAGGTTCCTATCGCTCATCACACGCAGCCCTCAGGAAACACAATTTCTTTGTTTAGCAGATAAAGGAACGGCTGCTTACGCATTTGTCAGCCGCTTTGTGCATACCGAAAGCTTCGATTTATCTCTTTTCCATCTTCTTCTTCGCTCTCTTAATAAACCTTGTGTGCTCTAACAAATTTTCACACCCGCATCGTTCGCAGTGCTCCGCAGAATGGTCACCCGAATCATTGCGTCCGACTAGCTTGTGGTCCCACGCTCTCTTATTAAGGCATCGCCCGGTCTGAGCGATGTAAACTTGTCCGCAACTAAAAGGAATCTCATAAAACACCTTAGTCACGCCATCTAATATTTTAATTCATCTGAACCAACTAGCCTTAAGCCAAATCTTTATTTAATTTCATGGCCCCTTTACATCTGGAAATCAATAAGATTAAAAGCACATCGAAAAAAAGAAAAAAAAGCCTGGCGAAAAGCTGAAGCTTTTCTTTTTTTCTTCCCCCAAAGAGGGCAATCTAAATTACCTCGGCCTGCAAGTTCAGAACTAAGGGTCTAATTTTAACATTCCCGTTTTTGTTTCGTGAAGCGGTCATAACACATGAACATGTTGGGACCACACCTAATCTTGTAATGCTCGTGTCCCACTAGGGCGACAGACAGAAGCAAACCACAACGACAAGCCTCAAACCAGAGTCTTTCGCTATTCGAGAGGCTTTGTAGAATAAAGGATGCTATGCTGAAACACGATCATAATGCACGCGAGGGTATCTTTGGAAGGCTTGCAATCGCTCGTGCTTACTTCACGAGCACCGAACGACTAAATGCCTGCCATAGGTACCACCGCGAGCATGCTGCGTGGGTTTGAGGCTTGTCGCTGTCTTTTGTTTCTGTCTGTCGCTCTAATGGGACACGGGCATAAACAACTCTGGAAACCAGGCCAGTGACGGAACCTTACATTCTTTGTTACGTCCCTGTTTATGTTCTAAGTGAAACGGTGTTATCTATCTCATCCGGAAGACCGTTTTAAAAGCAGGACTGAAGAAAAAAGAAACATTGCTGCAAAAAGGTTTTTTTATTTTTTATTTACATGAGAAACCAGAGAAGCACGGAAGCGCACTATTTAACTTTGAAACACTTTGGGGGCTTTTGTAATTGAACTTCAAACTGTAGCCAGCTGACATTTTAATTGCTCGTTTGATTGCTATGTACACCTCAGATAAAATAAATACAAGTTTGTTTAAGTGCATTGCCTAAGAATGACAGGCACTATTTTGACGAGCTCTGAGTGGGCGCTAAGCATAAGTTAAAATTTGCTTGCATGCTTTCCATAAGCCGAGCGGAATCCTTTATCGCTGTCCATAAATTGTATTCCTTTCCAAGTGGAAGTTAATTCACCGTTGCGCAAAATCGCACAGAATTCCCGTTTTGCTACCAATATATATATATATATATATATATATATATAAAACTGAGAAGAAAAAAAATCTTAGTGAAAAACAGCAACAACGGACTATTTAATCTTCGACGTTTCGGCCGGAGTCCGGCCTTCGTCAGGAGGCCGGACTCCGGCCGAAACGTCGAAGATTAAATCGTCCGTTGTTGCTGTTTTTCACTAAGGGTTTTTTTCTTCTCAGTTTTATACCCATGCCTTCGGCCTCCCGCCACCATGCCCGTTATATATATATATATATATATATATATATATATATATATATATATATATATATATATATATATATATTTTTAAATTTTGAGAGAGCAGTTAGTGCTTTTTTGTCAAAGGCCTCATGAAACAAATTTTGGGATAGAATAAATCAATTTATATTGGGATTTTACTAATAGCACATCGTTCAGTGGGTCAAAAGAAAGAAGAAAGGTAGAAAGTCAAAAGCCTGATTTTCGATACGAAAATTTGAAAATATAGCAGACTATTTCGTACCTCCTTCCCTTCGTAAGCTCTCTGCCTTTTCAGTGATACATCCGCGGACCCCGCAGCGCGTTGCCGGGCCCAAACGCAGGTCACACAGCACCGGACCTCACTTAATCCCTTCACCACTAAGCTGACATTGTGCTGGAAGCTACGCGCTTGCCGGACCAATCAGCCGCCTCCCTTTCATCACCTGACCTCATTCTTTGCGCGTGGGTATGCGCGAGAGAGCGTGATCGCGTGACAAAAGTGTGGCTAGTCCAACGAGCATGTAGCTTCAACAGCACTGTCAGTTATGGGTTGAACAAGGTGGGGAAAGCAACTTTTGTCTGAATTTCAAGCCAGGGGCTAATCTTCTAGGGGGACAATGGCTGTGTCCGGCTACGGAAACGAGATTACGAGCAAGAGGGGACTCCCCCCTTTCCGTCTTCTTGAACTCTTTGGAAGAATGCGCGATTTACGAGTTGAGGAGGAAAGCTAAACAGGAAAAAGTTGGAAAAGCGTTTTTTGCATCCTTGCGGACCGCTAACAATAACCAGATTAGTCGGTCTGGAGCGCGGTTATGGACTTGTCCTTCCGTTCCCCTTCGACGCTCAGCAGCACCTTCGTGAACGGCTCGAGACCGTCCAGCGTCGGGCGACCCGAACCATCGGGAGCCGGTCATCCGGTGCGGCGGACGTCTCCTACAACGCACGTCTTGGGGCACTCGAGTGGCGACCCCTCGGACAGAAATTATAGATGGACATCACGTGTACGTGCGGTCTGTCGGCTGCTCGACGGGTCGCTTGCGGGGTCCCACTTTGCGTCAGTGGTGCGTGTCAGCAAAAGGACAGGTCAGCCCGAGCCACTCCGCGGCCGAACCACTCGCCATAGCGAATCTTTCATCCCCGCCGCCATCAGAGACTTTCTAACTATCCCACTAAACGCTCGCAACCCTCTGCCGGCATGAAATGATGAGTCCCGAGAACTGTGCAGGCTCTTCTCCCATCAAGTGGCGTCGGACGCCTCATGAGCTGCGGCACCATAACCACTGTTGTTGCTTTGCTGTTTTGTTTTGTTTTGTTTTGACTATTTATACTTGCCCAAATGTTTTCCCCTTTTCCTTTCCCCTCATCAACGGTGTATGCGGCGACCGGGTAGCAGGCGCACAAGCGTAAGGGTTGTTACCTTTCTGCCTAGCCTCGCACGTCGCCGCATATACATCATACTTCTTATGCAAATAAATTACAAATAACAATTACATGTCCCTCAATCTGTCTAATGAGTCATTTGCGTGGCTAAAGTGCCTTACCAAACATATTGAACCGTGTTATTTATGTTTTCGTCCCGCTTTACGGGAGACATACTCGTTGGTATAGCTTATATTAAGTTTATTTATTTCTCTTCATTGCCCTGACATCCGGTTTGATATTAAGCGGATTGAAGTAAGAAAATTACGGGGGTTGAGTCAAAAGTAGGAATAGCTCTTGTACTGTTGGGGGATGTTTCCTCTTGGGCATTTGCGTGCCCACCCTCCGTCTAAGTGGTGTGGTGAACCTAAGAGAGGATTAACCAACCGGACTACCGCCTGTAAACGCTCTCAGCTTTGGGACGTGTCTTTTTCCTTTTTACCTTTTGCCGGAATGTGTATCTACAATAAAACTTTGGTTGGGGCTAGTTGGTTCATTTCTATTAAAAAATTAAAAGGCACGAACAAACAGGACGAAAAAAGACACACGTACGACTTGGACAGGCGCTACCTTCCAACTGATGTATTAAAATATGAATCATCGTCAAAATCGATCCCAATCGCCTAAACACATGCAACTGATAAAAATTCTTATCGCTCATTACACACATGCTTCAAGAAACGCAATTTCTTTGGTCAACAGATAAAGGGATGGCATGCGTATGCATCTGTCAGCCGCTTTGTGTATACTGATTTGTGTATTTATATATGAGTTTCTGCATACACAAAGCGGCTGACAGATGCCTAAGCATGCCATCTCTTTGCCTGTTAACCAAAGAAATCGCGTTTTTTGAAGCATGTATGTAATGCGCGATAATAATTCTTTTATCAGTTGCATGTGTTTAGGCGATTGAGATCGAGTTTGACGATGATTCGTATTTCAATAAATCAATTGGAAGTTGGCGCCTGTCCGTGTCGTAAGTGTGCCTTTTTCCTTCCTGTTCGCGCATTTTAACCTTTTAATGTGTATCCACTCACGCTTTGTGGTGAATAAACCCCCAGCTGCGTTTGCCTTGAACGTTTTGTTTTAATTTCTCATCTCGAGTTTCATCGTAAAGTAGGCGCACCATGTTCGCGGCGTCAGAAGGCGGGTGCTCTTCAAATTAAATGAAAGTTCGCAAACCCGTAGCGACCGCAACACGCTGGCAGTTCACGGACAGCAATATTACAGAGTTTTAGTGGACCGTACTCTAGAGCTTTGCGTAGGCAAGGAAATTGCGGGTCGTGAGCGCGGATGCGCAGAACGCTATAGAAGAGCTAGCGTATTGCCTTCGCACTCAATGCTGGGGATCTTGCGTTGGGGGCTAGCGGGCTTCGCGGGAAGCTCTCGAGAGATCTCGGGCCCAACGAGAGCAGCAGTTTCAAGATGGCAGTTACCTCGACGGCGCAGCAAGGGCGACAGGGTATTCGGGAAGTACAGGGTTACGTGAAATTGCGTGGTGTTCAGCTCGGCAAATCATTCCGGGACCTACTGCGGTCGAATCAGATCGCCGTGCAGCTGAAGGAGTGCAGAGTGAATATAATCACCGCTCGCGATGTGTGTCAGCGCTGCGATCTGCTCAACGCTAAACCTATTCACGCAGTTCATCGCCGACGGACGAACTTCAAGGAATCGCCAAAGTGGTCGCTAGGCACTGGACATCAGTAGGTCATGGATTTCATTTCGCGACAGCATTGATGAAAGGTGCCGTTTCCACGGGACGATTTCATTTCCTTTATTTACTCGCAAGGCCGAAGCATTACAAAAAGAAGTGCTGAAGCAAAAAAAAAGCAACATGTACATAAACGGAAACTCCGTGATCGAATTTGGTTACGCACTCGTACTCATAGCCTCTGTACCCTGCAGAAAAGCTCGCTCGACGAGGCAGCTGCGGCTTGGTTTAATTTGAAATGAAATGATTTCTACCGTTAAAGGCGGGCACTCAAAATTTTCTTCAGCGTGGCAGAAGATTCCCCCTCTTTTCTTTTTTTCCTCCTCACCTTTCCTCCTCCAGTTTCCTCCTCGCCTTTTACGGCCTTCTCGCACGAGTGCTAATGGGCTTACCGGCACCCCGACAAAATCTCTGTCACCCTTCAAGGTTCTCTGCTTCAAACCCAAACATCGGGGATTAGTTCGGCAGGCTCGATATGAGCTCGGAAGGGTTCGGGCTGGCTCGCTTTTCTCCTTTTTTTTTTACTTTTTCTTTTTGTAGCTTTAAAACATGCTCAGACACTTCCGCATGCGGCCACATACGCTACAATACCGCATATTTATCTCGAGTGAACGGAACATGAACATCACAGGAGAAGAAAAAAAAGGTGGGTATTTTTTATACCCAGGGAGTTGAAAATTGGTCGTTCTAACAACGGCACTGTGAAGAGTGATTGTATCAGTATTTTGTGTTTTTAGAGCGCAGCTCTTAGGCGCCCGTTCCCGGCTTGAGCGGCGTCGCCGTCGCCGTTGGCGTCGCCGTCGGCGTCGGCGTCGCCGTCGGCGTCGGCGTAACCGCGCGGTGTATTATGGGTAAATTTCCCCGCTAAATCTAGCGGAAAAATTTCCCCGCTAAATCTAGCGGAAAAACTTTCCCGCTAGATCTAGCGGAAAATTTTCCCCGCTAAATCTAGCGGAAAAATTTCCCCGCTAAATCTAGCGAAAAATTTTCCCCGCTAAATCTAGCGGAAAAATTTCCCCGCTAAATCTAGCGGAAAAATTTCCCGCTAAATCTAGCGGAAAAATTTCCCCGCTAAATCTAGCGTAAAAACTTCCCCGCTAGATCCTAGCGGAAAAATTTCCCCGCTAAATCTAGCGGAAAAAATTTCCCCGCTAAATCTAGCGGAAAAAATTTACCCGCTAAATCTAGCGAAAAAATTTACCCGCTAAATCTAGCGGAAAAACTTTTCCGCTAAATATAGCGGAAATATTTCCCCGCTAAATCTAGCGGAAAAAGTTTCCCCGCTAAATCTAGCGGAAAAATTTCCCCGCTAAATCTAGCGGAAAAAATTTCCCCGCTAAATCTAGCGGAGAATTTTCCCCGCTTAATCTAGCGGAAAAAATTTCCCCGCTAAATCTAGCGGAAAAATTTTGGTCACGTACACGGGGGTCACGTGACCTGGGGAGTCACGTGACACCCCGAGGTCACGTGACCCCCTCCCAAGGTCACGTGACCTCTGAGGGGGGCACGTGTTTGCCCCACGTGACCCCACCAAGGTCACGTGCCCTCGGGGGGGGGGGGTCACGTGACCCCCCCCCCCCCCCCGAGAACACGTGGCCCTCAGTACCCTTCCCTCCTCCTCCTCAAGAGCTGGGCTCCAATTCGGCGTTACAGGGAGTGGTAAACGGTTTTCACTTTTTTTTTGTTCAAAATATTAATCACGAGTAAATACAAGTCAAAAATATTGCAGTAAGAGGGCGAACCATGTAAAATTAGTTGCATTTTGACAATATACACTCATGTATCGAAATGAAAACAGTCTGACCATTCCTGGCGCATATATAGGTTCGTACTACAGGTGTTTTCTAGAGTGACGGCCGCCTCGTTGAAGCATACAAGAAGAGTAAAAAAACAAACTTTCATAAAAAGTGAAACGGTTTATGGTATATTTCATCTATCTTCAGATCTTGAAAAAAAATTCTTCGCCGCCAAGCGTGCATTTAGTTTCTGTCAACAAATGCAACTGAAAAGTCGACAGCAGACAAATACCTGGCGCATCAGCAAAGAGAGCAGGAAACACGGAGAATGAACCGCAAAATCACAATTTTCTTCGCGTAAAATAGTGCAACTAGAAATAGTAGCATATTATGCCATTTATTAAAAGACAGCTGGTATTACAAAGTTTTCATTCTGTTGTGTTCCCATCCGTTCGCAGATTGGGAAAGGGAATGCCCAGATAGCCTCTGCAGCCCTTGCACAATTGTTCGGTGCTCTGTCAGGGTGGGCAAAGGCCAGCGACCATCTCCAAAAAACTCAGTAGTTCGGAAGGTGTACTACCGCAAGTTTTGGGGCTGCTTGGCTAATTTAGGCACTTGGCGTTGCACGGCCTACTTAGAAAAGAAGCTGAACAGCGGCCAGCTCAACGTCATCACCAAACGGGAAATCATGCCGAAATGTGTCTTTGAACATGTGCGAGATCTGTACCTAAGCCCGGCCGGGATTTGCCACAATTCCTAATTAATCTATGAAACAAACTATAAAAAGAGGGAGGCTTAAACGATTTAGCAATTTTTGAATATATACATGCGGGCTAACTGCCCACAAGTACAGAAAGAAAGAAATGCAGTAGAAAGGAGAGATGTATTGTGTTCTTTATGTCCCTACTTGTCTTTCGCGCTAATTAAAATAAAATCTGCAATATCTGTGAATTATGCCTGGTTATGTTGACTCTAAAAAAAAAAGTAATCAAGCAAGTTCGGAATCGTGCCATAATTTGTGCAAATACAATTTTAGGTGGAATTCAACGTCAAAACAGTACTTCCGCGGGAAATAATGAATCCGTCGTTCCTCGTCTTCTAGAAGCTGTCAACCACCGATCTCGGCTAGAGGACTTTTGGGTCCACAAAAAATCACGCTCAGTAGAACATTCGCCTTTTCCGTCAAAAGTACTGGAAATTATTTATTTTTCAAACAGGTCGGGTGGTGATGCGTGTTTGAGTGTAGGACCGTTGACTGGGCACTCGTTTGTGCCAAGAGTGCAGTGCTGCCTTTCATGCTGCCTGCGACGAGTGTTGAAACTTGAATATGGTACAAACAAAATCAAATAACACTCTTAGAATTATTTTAAACTTTCACTCTATTCAGGCATTTAGTTTTGATCGTACCTTTTATTCATTGTCGTCTTCGATGAGGGGACAACTTGCCGAGGAGGCCACGCTGTCTGCGGACGCGGCATGACAGATAAGGTCGCAAATGCTTTTCACGAATCTTTAAAGATCAAGCATAAAAATGAAAGAAGTTTACAAATTTCTGTAACGAGAAATTAGAGCGCAGCCACTTTACGCCAATGAAACCAACCTTATGTTGTTAGCAAACATCTTACGAGAGTTGCAGTATTTTTAATTATGCCTAAAAAATAAAATGTTTAGGACTAATTACCCAACTTTTTAAATGTATTATGAACCGAAATGTCAATTGGAAAGTTGTAGAGCTCCTTGACAAACACCAGAATTAGCTGTTTGCAACGTGATACGGTTCGAGTGGCTTTCTTCTGACCAGTAATAAAGCTTATAAAGCATGACAAAATACCCAGTGATAAAGCGCCCGCCCCATCATAAACTCAATTTTGAATGTCCCGGGATTTGTTTTTATAGGCGGAAAAAAAAAAGATGCATGGGCAAAACGCGTGCCCCACGCTTTATTTATATCAGAAAAGAACTGCCCTCTGTTTTATATACAAGGTTTTTTGTTTTTTTTTCCTACTAGAAATTAGGGGAAAAAGAACGTAAAAATTAACGCAATTGCGCTTTGTGGATGTGAGCTATACGGCCAGGCAAGGATTAGGTTCAAGAAAGAACACAACTAAAAACCTACTGACTACCAAAAATTTAATAATGAGCTTGTTTATTATAAAAGAAAATGACATAGTTTATTTCGAACGTTGTTGGGCATAATCGAAAGCCACTAAATTGTTCAGTGAAAATTAACGCAATCGCGGTTTATGGATGTGAGCTATACGGCCAAGCGAGAATTAGGTTCAAGAAAGAACTCAAGTAAAACCGACTGATTGCCTAAATTTCGATAATAACATTTTAGTAAGGAAAGAAAACGGCATAGTGTATTTAGAAAGTTGTTGGTCATAATCGAAAGCCACCAAACCAATGCGCGTACACTAATGGTGAATTCCACTCGTAGATATAGAGCGCTTTCCAAAATCCGCGAGGGAAGCAAAATTCCGCTCCGTGGGACCGGCTCCGAATCGACGAGGGGAAGATGAACTTGCATTTTTGGAGCGACCTCCCCCACACCCCTCCCCACCCCTTCTCCCTCCGCCGTACAAAATGGCCGCTGCTTGAACTTGACCAGCCCACCAACGCCTCAGCCGGCTGATCTTTCCGACGACCAGTGACGACTGTCACTGCTTAGCTACAGAAGTAACACGCGACACAGGCCGGGCGAAATTATACGTACCGCGGTGCCCATGTCACAAATAACGAAGACGTCCGCGTTCGGCACCGTCACATACCTTTCGGCCGCCTCGAAGCGGCTGGGCACGGACAGCGATTGCCAGCGTGGAGTTCAGACTTGTAGTACGACTTTAGTAAACACAGAGGTAACAAACCATCACTTGCGCGGTCGTTGCCTAACCACTTCTTGCTTTATTTCACGGGAAAACGCCGACGGAATGCAGTGTAAAAAGGTAAACAATCACCAGCTGCAGATTGAATAAGCCTAACCTTGCGTCTGCCTCCGGCTTTTCTGTCGTTCTTTTTCTCGTTCTTCCTCTCACGATCACAGATGTCAGCGCTTACGATTTGCCACGCTCCACATTCCCGGCTTTTTATCCCTGATCTACGCGAGGTAGAAGCATTCGAGCCGTCACAATCCAGAGTAAACAACCGACGCACCCGAACAGATCCAACTCCACGACCCGACCGGCCCGCCGATCTCTCCAACCTCGCCGCGCATGCGCACCGCCGATTTAGACGGAAGTCACGTGGGCCGCTCTGTCAACTTCCGGAGAGATCTGTAAAATCCCGCAGAGCAAGTTCGGCGGAGTTTGGGGCGCTCCGTGGAGCGGGCGCTGCCAGAGATCTACGAGCGGAAGATGACCAACTCGAGCCAGATCTGCGAGCGGAATATGCGCGCTCCAAATGGAGCGCTTTTGGAGCGCTCGAGATCTGCGAGCGGAATTCACCATAATATACGGCGTCCTGATAAGGTGTCCTCCTCATTTGGGCGCGAAAATATAGTCCTGATTTGATGTCACCATCTCCGCGTGGCACAACTCAGCGCCATGAAGCCAAAGGAATAAATCATGCGCCATGCTGTGACAACGCCACTGTAGAAGGGGCGAGGTGCGCGGCGGCCGAAAAGATTGCGGCAACACGATTCGCGTCCAAATTGGGCTTTTTAGGACGACGTAAACCACTTCACGTGCGTTAGATCTTTCTAAAAATGAATGATTTGGTGTTTTCGATGACTACAAATAAGGCACAAACCGCTATTGCGTAACTTTGACGTGTTTTTAAAAAAAATGTCTAGTTGTTAAAAAAATCACCCTCTATAAACACGATTGTAAGGCAGGTTTTTACGGCCGGCGACATCATTACGGCACGGAAGGAGACGTTGACCACGGATTGTCACCAGCCACTGTTTTTTTCGTACGAGAATGAGCAAACATTTGATGCCAAATAAAATAGATTTAGCATTCACCGAATTCGGCGTGTTTACTTGATTCAAATCGATATTTGATTTTATTACAGTTATTTTGTACCCTCCACACGTCTACATTATTCCCTATTGAGTTACAAGTGATAACTTACATTGTTTTTCGTCGTGTAAGGTTATTAACAATTTATTATTAACAAATTATTAACGATCGGAGCTATACAATTACACGAGGCGCATTTGAAGATATTCAAAATTGTTCTGAGTACACAAACAACTTCTCAAGCTTCTTGCTGTTCGGGGTCTTTTCTACACGCAGTACCAATAATAAAGCCAAAATGAGACCATCTCTGTCGACTCAACGCGCAAACACGATGTGAAGCGTGTAGTGCGTACGTTAGAAAAGAGATACCGGCGAGCGAACGATAGCGTCGAATGTCCAGGCATCAAAATGTCCGTGCACCGAAATATCCGCGCACCGAAAAGTCCCACACCGAAAAGTCTTTGCAGAAAAAGTCCGTACACTGAAATGCCTGTGCATTAAAACGTCCGCACCGAAATTCTCTACAGCAAAACGCCCTACACCGAAAAGTGCTAGATCCACCATGGATGGAATCCTCCGTCATCTATGTAGCGCCATCCCTCAGATACCGAAAAACGCCGCTCGTACTTTTCGTTGTCGCCATGAATTCGCCTAAACAACGAAAGATGCCGAACTATATATTTATATTAAAATTGATACTTCAATGACTACTTCTTTGAACAGAACAAGTTATTTGTGCTCTCACAACAGCGAGAATCGTCCTCCAAGCCAATGCTGAAAAAAGTCAATCCAACTCATTGGGAAGAGCAGGTGCCAAGCTCGCTCAAACGTCAAAACAGCTCCTCGGTTGGTTCAGCTCCTTGTCGCAGGTGTGCCGGCTGGCTTCTGGATAATCTTTTCAAATCCTTCAAGCTATCATTTTCCCCACCCCAAACTTGCCCCCGAAAAAAATCAGGCCGCCGGAAAAAAAACAAAAACAAAAAAATTCGAAAATGGCAAGGAGGAAACGAGAGGCGATTTCCTCCTTTCCCCGTGGCGAGAAGGAAAGTGGGGGTCAAGTTCCTTCTCTCTGCTTGCGGGCCGGCCTTTAACATTTTAATATTTTTTTTTCTGAGGAGCATGGTGGCTTTATAAGCACGCGAAATTGTACGACTCAGGCGAATTTAACCAAGGTCATGCCGGTTGTTCACTCGTAAACGTAACGCACAACTAAATTCGGTCCGAGCAGGTGTGTTTAGCGCACGCTACATTATTGCGTATTGAATGCGTAAGAGCCAGCAACGCTATACTAAAACTGAATATAGTTAAGGGAAAGTCCACTACAGCGCTATCGCTATCCTCTTGTACTATTTGAGCCTGTTGGTGCATTTTAAACATTTAAAAAGTGGAGACACATAAGGGACGATACAGACAGGACAAACTTTCAACTTCAACAACATTTAATTTTCACCTTCAAGCTCTAAGCCCGCCCGCTCCGTGGGTGTGCGGGAAAGGAAAATCTTGGGGGACGGAGAGGAGGTGGAGAAAGTGAGGAGGTTGCCAAAGGAGGGAGGGAGAGGAGGGAAGGTGACAAGCCCGAAAACCATAAGCACCCCTTCCATCTCCCTCTCAAGAATGGAGATTATCTTTCTGAGGCCCACAATGGAAGCCGAACGCTGACAGACTAGACGATTCGACAATGTCACCGGCAGAAGCGGCCTTCCTTTCTTTCCGTTATCCCGCACATCCAGTCTTCGAGCCCCCTTCCGTCCTCTCCCTTCCTCGTTTGGCAACAACCTCCATCTCCTCTCCTTCCTCCAAGATTTCCCTTTCTCGCACTACCACGGAGCGGGCGAGCTTTGAGCTTGAAGACGAAATTTAAATGCTGTTGAAGATGAAAGTTTGTCCTGTCTGTGTCGCTATCCTCTTTTTTTTTTTTCTTTTTTTTCCCCACGTTTGCGGGTCCCCTCGTCAAGACGACTTTCATGGCGGAGTGGACCAACTACATCTCTCTAGGCAACTGTATCCACAGTAAAGAAAAAAAGATTGAGCCGCCATCTTGGCACCTCGTGCCTGGGAGTTTCGGACTCTGGGAACGTTCAGTGACTTGCAGATAGCCAAGTGAAGCAACTTTCATGTTTCAACTCGTCGCTAAAGGGTGGAGCTGTTATCATGCTTAGTTTAATTCCTCCTCTCCCTGCGTCTTACCCCTTTCCATCGAAAGCTATCCTCCTTGCCTCCTTCCGCGCTACGCCCCCCACCGCCATGTCTGGGCGAGGCCCACAAGGCACTGTGCCTGCGTCCCGGGTCGTACTTGTTTGCTACTGCATAAGGCAGACTAGAGTTTTTTTCTTTTTTTTTTCTAAATATGAAAACAGTTTTGTTTTCTAACGTGAAGAAACTAGCGTTTGTGCACATTTATTGGAGCTCTAAGGCACGTGAAGAAGTCTAGGTCAGCAAATATAACAACGCGAGCAGAGTTGGAATCGCTTTCTTTCTCCAAGCCTTCTCCGATTCCGCAAAACACAAAACATAAAAAAAGAAAAAAAATGCCAATGTAGTCTTGAATATTTTGGGGCATCGGCGTGCACTGCAAAAATATATTTTGTTTACCCGTTTATTGCAGTAAGAGCTGAGAGCGGGCACACGATAGACTGCACCTCTCCCTGAGTTTTCTAAATCAGATGCAAATAACTTAATTAGAGATATAGGCCAAGAAATAGGATCTTCCTTTTGGAGAAGTCCTCAATATCATTATTCCTATCTTTACAATATCGATCCCAAACTTAGATTTCGGGCACCTCGGGGACTACCAAGGGCAGCCGAGATGGTCCTACATCGCTTGAGACTGAATGTGGCATACTCCAACAGCT
This sequence comes from Ixodes scapularis, assembly GCF_016920785.2. Classification (NCBI taxonomy): domain Eukaryota; kingdom Metazoa; phylum Arthropoda; class Arachnida; order Ixodida; family Ixodidae; genus Ixodes; species Ixodes scapularis. Next base: position 48,588,118 of record NW_024609838.1, on the reverse strand, counting down.
ACCTTTATAAAATCGGTAGAACTGAGTCTTCTGATTTTGCTTCGTGCGGAGTCACCCATAACATCGAACATGTATTGTGTGAATGCAAGGACTACAGCCGTGAAAAGGAGTTAATGAAGACAGACCTGAGGCTACAAAATGAACAAGGCGTAAGCTTTCGTACTCAGCTTGGTCCATGGATCTCTGCTGCTGAGAGGTATAAAGCCACGAAAGCTCTGCTGAATTTTCTAGCAGCTACTCGCTTACAGAAGATACTGTAGGGGAGTAGATGAACAGCAATGACCAATGACAATTTCCAGTGAAATATTTTCGTTAATTTTTTTTATTTTGTTTTTTTGTTTTTGGTACTTTGGTTTTGTGTGTTTTCTTCCTCTATCTTTTTCTGTTTACCTTTCTCTCTTCTATCTTTTTCTGTTTACATTTCTCTCTTCTGTCTTTTTCTGTTTGCCTTTCTCTCTTCTATCTTTATGATTTTCGCTTCCGTTCATTTCACAATGTAGCAAACCAGCACCAGGCGCTGGTTGACATCATTGTTTAATAAACGCCTACCTCTCTCTCCCTGAGTGTAAAGAGGTTCGTAAAAGGACTGCGTTGGCTGGCGGGAGCTCGTGCCGTCGCTTTGAGCATAGATTGGCACGCGCCCGCAACGCTCGTAGTCCATAGCGTACGTTCTTCTAAAACTTTTCATGTGCTTGAACAAAGTACATTTGCAGACTCGGCATCACTCGAGTTAGGCAAATAAAAGACACCACAACGCGCGCAAACCCAGGGCTTTTTGGTAATTGTAAGCAATACCGCTCGTTTTGCCAAACCAGCAGCTTGGTTTACTTCGTACACATTTTATAAACGTCGAATACTACCTAAGACTGTGCACGTGCGACGACTGCTATTTACGCGCCTCGTGCATATAACTACCAACCAAATACACTCACTTGTATCGCCTCAGTTAAAATTAAAAAAAAAATATCGTGATCGTTTCCCTTGGCAGTTCGTTTCTCATTTCGCCCATTTATTAGTGAGGCCCTTTTTATCCTTAAGGGCGAGATACATGGACGGCAGAATCGTCCGATCCGACGTGCGATCCGACAGTCCGAACGCCGCTCCGAATTGAGTCACACGCTTCCGACCTTGCAAGCGACAGGACAATCCGTTCGGCTCCGCCCAGGAGATCCAACTTCCAAGCACTCCATCGGAGGTCCGCGTTCATAGATCTCTGGTTCCTGATTGACGGTTTAGCTCGCACAAGTGGAGTTAGGAGCTTGTTCTCGCTAGCGCGTGCATTCTTTGCTGGGGCCATCGTTTTTGAATGGGTCAGAGGATCCACGCGTCCGGCTTCCGTCGATCGTCTCGTTTTCTCGTTCGCCCAGCCAGACCCAGTACCTCATCATGACATCCGCGCTAGCTGTGCTGTCATTGGCTGGACGCTTCCGACAGTCCGTCCGCCGTGCGAAACTATCTGGCACGTTGGACGCACGGTGGATCGCCGATCCGACATCTGAAGCGACCAAATTTTTCGCATCAGGCGGTTGTATTGCCAGATCGGACGTCAAATCGGACGGATATTTTGCGCATGTGTCCCGCGCGTCACTCTGCTTTGAGGTATTGTCTTGACGTCCTCACCCGCAAGGTACCCTTGAGTTCACTTGCAAGGCATATAATCTTTGCCGTACAGCCGCAGGCGTGCCTTACTGCATGAGTTACATATGAGGAGAGAGATGTTTTAGCAAAACCTTAAAAACACAATAGCAATTGTTTTAAATTGTCAATAAATAATGTTTTATTAATCGCCGATGACAAATCGCATACAAATATGAAGACAAGAAAATATATATTGATACAAGGCAAAATATTGCACATTCGGAAGAGGTCAACCGTGCTCAGGCCCCGGGACCGGCGCTTTGTCGGTTTGTTTTGCTCGTAGCACTGCCAATCCACGCTGCCTCCGGCAAGGCCCCAACTTTGAAATTGTAGGTTTATTATTTTTGTGCTCTTAATTTAGCCGTTACTCGTTCTATCGGTGTTACATTATCAGCGTGAAAACAGCTTGTAACGCCAATGATGTGAGGAGCTCTTAATGTCACGGCTATAAATTATGTTGTAACGCCAAAGCGGTCTAGGATGACGTGGAAACGCTGGACTGTCATGGCTACTTTCAGGGTCACTTCCTTGTCACGCCGAAATCCACCATATGTCACGCCTAAATGGGCATGTAGTCGTTTCATTAGCCGTTACCGGACTAAGAGTGTACGTCTGCAAGCCGTCGCGCTCTTCTCTAACAATTTGATATGAAGGTATACTTGGACGCTGGCATTATTCGTTTAGGAATCAAGCGAAATTTGTATCGGATAATTATACATCTACGTCCACTCCCATTTGATGATTATCGTGTTTTAGACTGCGTACACAAGGTGATTTTCAGCGGTGGTTTTTAATCTGACTGCCCGCCAGAGCGCGAGCCAGAACGCACTATTGCCGCGAGCCGTCGCGCTCTTCTCTAACAATTTGATATGAAGGTATACTTGGACGCCGGCATTATTCGTTTAGGAATCAAGCGAAACTTTGTATCAGATAATTATACATCTACCTCCACCCCCATTTGATGACATTGGCTGGACGATTCCGACAGTCCGTCCGCCGTGCGAAACTATCTGGCACGTTGGACGCACGCCGGATCGCCGATCCGACCTCTGAAGCGACCAAATGTTTCGGATCAGGCAGTCGTATTGCCAGATCGAACGTCGGTTCGGACGGATATTTCGCGCATGTGCCCCGCAAGTCACTCTGTTTCGAGGTATTGTCTTGACGTCCTCACCCGCAAGGTACACCCTTGAGTTCACTTGCATGGCATATAAGCTTTGCCGTACACCCGCTGGCGTTCCTTAGTGCATGAGTTACATATGAGGAGAGAGATATTTCAGCAAAGCCTTAAAAACACACTAGATATTTTTTAACTGTCAATAAATAATGTTTTATTAATCACAGATGACAAGTCACATACAAATATGAACAAGAAAATATATATGGATACAAGGCAAAATATTCCACATTCGGAAGAGGTCAACCGTGCTCGGGCCCCGGGACCGGCGTTTGTCGGTTTCTTTTGCTCGTATCACTGCCAATCCAACCTGCCTCCAAAAAGGCCCCAACTTTGAAGTTGTACGTTTATTATTTTTGTGCTCTTAATTTAGCCGTTACTCGTTCTATTGGTGTTGCATTAACAGCGTGACAAACAGCTTGTAACGCCAATGATGTGAGGAGCTCTTAATGGCATGGCTATAAATTATCTTGTAACGCCTAAGTGGTCTAGGATGACGTAGAAACGCTGGATTGTCATGGCTACTTTCAGGGTCACTTTCTTGTCATGCCGAAATCCACCGTATGTCACGCCTAAATAAGCATGTAGCCGTTTCATCAGCCGTTACCGGACTAAGAGCGTACGTCTGCGAGCCGTCACGCTCTTCTCTAACAATTTGATATGAAGGTATACTTGGACGCCGGCATTATTCGTTTAGGAATCAAGGGAAAATTTGCATCGGATAACTATACATCTACGTCCACTCCCATTTGATGATTATCGTGTTTTAGACTCCGTACACAGGGTGGTTTTCAGCACTGGGTTTTTAATCTGACTGCCCGCCAGAGCGCGAGCCAGAACGCACTATTGCCGCGAGCCGTCACACTCTTCTCTAACAATTTGATATGAAGGTATACTTGGACGCCGGCATTATTCGTTTAGGAATCAAGGGAAAATTTGCATCGGATAACTATACATCTACGTCCACTCCCATTTGATGATTATCGTGTTTTAGACTCCGTACACAGGGTGGTTTTCAGCAGTGGGTTTTTAATCTGACTGCGCGCCAGAGCGCGAGCCAGAACGCACTATTGCCGCGAGCCGTCACGCTCTTCTCTAACAATTTGATATGAAGGTATACTTGGACCCCGGCATTATTAGTTTAGGAATCAAGGGAAAATTTGCATCGGATAACTATACATCTACGTCCACTCCCATTTGATGATTATCGTGTTTTAGACTCCGTACACAGGGTGGTTTTCAGCAGTGGGTTTTTAATCTGACTGCCCGCCAGAGCGCGAGCCAGAGCGCACTATTGCCGCGAGCCGTCACGCTCTTCTCTAACAATTTGATATGAAGGTATACTTGGACCCCGGCATTATTCGTTTAGGAATCAAGGGAAAATTTGCATCGGATAACTATACATCTACGTCCACTCCCATTTGATGATTATCGTGTTTTAGACTCCGTACACAGGGTGGTTTTCAGCAGTGGGTTTTTAATCTGACTGCGCGCCAGAGCGCGAGCCAGAGCGCACTATTGCCGCGAGCCGTCACGCTCTTCTCTAACAATTTGATATGAAGGTATACTTGGACCCCGGCATTATTCGTTTAGGAATCAAGGGAAAATTTGCATCGGATAACTATACATCTACGTCCACTCCCATTTGATGATTATCGTGTTTTAGACTCCGTACACAGGGTGGTTTTCAGCAGTGGGTTTTTAATCTGACTGCCCGCCAGAGCGCGAGCCAGAGCGCACTATTGCCGCGAGCCGTCACGCTCTTCTCTAACAATTTGATATGAAGGTATACTTGGACGCCGGCATTATTCGTTTAGGAATCAAGGGAAAATTTGCATCGGATAACTATACATCTACGTCCACTCCCATTTGATGATTATCGTGTTTTAGACTCCGTACACAGGGTGGTTTTCAGCAGTGGGTTTTTAATCTGACTGCGCGCCAGAGCGCGAGCCAGAGCGCACTATTGCCGCGAGCCGTCACGCTCTTCTCTAACAATTCGATATGAAGGTATACTTGGACCCCGGCATTATTCGTTTAGGAATCAAGGGAAAATTTGCATCGGATAACTATACATCTACGTCCACTCCCATTTGATGATTATCGTGTTTTAGACTCCGTACACAGGGTGGTTTTCAGCAGTGGGTTTTTAATCTGACTGCCCGCCAGAGCGCGAGCCAGAACGCACTATTGCCGCGAGCCGTCGCGCTCTTCTCTAACAATTTGATATGAAGGTATACTTGGACGCCGACATTATTCGTTTAGGAATCAAGGGAAAATTTGCATCGGATAACTATACATCTACGTCCACTCCCATTTGATGATTATCGTGTTTTAGACTCCGTACACAGGGTGGTTTTCAGCAGTGGGTTTTTAATCTGACTGCGCGCCAGAGCGCGAGCCAGAGCGCACTATTGCCGCGAGCCGTCACGCTCTTCTCTAACAATTTGATATGAAGGTATACTTGGACCCCGGCATTATTCGTTTAGGAATCAAGGTAAAATTTGCATCGGATAACTATACATCTACGTCCACTCCCATTTGATGATTATCGTGTTTTAGACTCCGTACACAGGGTGGTTTTCAGCAGTGGGTTTTTAATCTGACTGCCCGCCAGAGCGCGAGCCAGAACGCACTATTGCCGCGAGCCGTCGCGCTCTTCTCTAACAATTTGATATGAAGGTATACTTGGACGCCGACATTATTCGTTTAGGAATCAAGGGAAAATTTGCATCGGATAACTATACATCTACGTCCACTCCCATTTGATGATTATCGTGTTTTAGACTCCGTACACAGGGTGGTTTTCAGCAGTGGGTTTTTAATCTGACTGCCCGCCAGAGCGCGAGCCAGAACGCACTATTGCCGCGAGCCGTCACGCTCTTCTCTAACAATTTGATATGAAGGTATACTTGGACGCCGGCATTATTCGTTTAGGAATCAAGGGAAAATTTGCATCGGATAACTATACATCTACGTCCACTCCCATTTGATGATTATCGTGTTTTAGACTCCGTACACAGGGTGGTTTTCAGCAGTGGGTTTTTAATCTGACTGCGCGCCAGAGCGCGAGCCAGAGCGCACTATTGCCGCGAGCCGTCACGCTCTTCTCCAACAATTTGATATGAAGGTATACTTGGACGCCGACATTATTCGTTTAGGAATCAAGGGAAAATTTGCATCGGATAACTATACATCTACGTCCACTCCCATTTGATGATTATCGTGTTTTAGACTCCGTACACAGGGTGGTTTTCAGCAGTGGGTTTTTAATCTGACTGCGCGCCAGAGCGCGAGCCAGAGCGCACTATTGCCGCGAGCCGTCACGCTCTTCTCTAACAATTTGATATGAAGGTATACTTGGACGCCGGCATTATTCGTTTAGGAATCAAGGGAAAATTTGCATCGGATAACTATACATCTACGTCCACTCCCATTTGATGATTATCGTGTTTTAGACTCCGTACACAGGGTGGTTTTCAGCAGTGGGTTTTTAATCTGACTGCGCGCCAGAGCGCGAGCCAGAGCGCACTATTGCCGCGAGCCGTCACGCTCTTCTCTAACAATTTGATATGAAGGTATACTTGGACCCCGGCATTATTCGTTTAGGAATCAAGGGAAAATTTGCATCGGATAACTATACATCTACGTCCACTCCCATTTGATGATTATCGTGTTTTAGACTCCGTACACAGGGTGGTTTTCAGCAGTGGGTTTTTAATCTGACTGCCCGCCAGAGCGCGAGCCAGAACGCACTATTGCCGCGAGCCGTCGCGCTCTTCTCTAACAATTTGATATGAAGGTATACTTGGACGCCGACATTATTCGTTTAGGAATCAAGGGAAAATTTGCATCGGATAACTATACATCTACGTCCACTCCCATTTGATGATTATCGTGTTTTAGACTCCGTACACAGGGTGGTTTTCAGCAGTGGGTTTTTAATCTGACTGCCCGCCAGAGCGCGAGCCAGAACGCACTATTGCCGCGAGCCGTCGCGCTCTTCTCTAACAATTTGATATGAAGGTATACTTGGACGCCGGCATTATTCGTTTAGGAATCAAGCGAAACTTTGTATCAGATAATTATACATCTAACTCCACCCCCATTTGATGACATTGGCTGGACGATTCCGACAGTCCGTCCGCCGTGCGAAACTATCTGGCACGTTGGACGCACGCCGGATCGCCGATCCGACCTCTGAAGCGACCAAATGTTTCGGATCAGGCAGTCGTATTGCCAGATCGAACGTCGGTTCGGACGGATATTTCGCGCATGTGCCCCGCAAGTCACTCTGTTTCGAGGTATTGTCTTGACGTCCTCACCCGCAAGGTACACCCTTGAGTTCACTTGCATGGCATATAAGCTTTGCCGTACACCCGCTGGCGTTCCTTAGTGCATGAGTTACATATGAGGAGAGAGCTATTTCAGCAAAGCCTTAAAAACACACTAGCAATTTTTTTTAACTGTCAATAAATAACGTTTTATTAATCACAGATGACAAGTCACATACAAATATGAACAAGAAAATATATATGGATAAAAGGCAAAATATTCCACATTCGGAAGAGGTCAACCGTGCTCAGGCCCCGGGACCGGCGTTTGTCGGTTTGTTTTGCTCGTAGCACTGCCAATCCACGCTGCCTCCGGCAAGGCCCCAACTTTGAAATTGTAGGTTTATTATTTTTGTGCTCTTAATTTAGCCGTTACTCGTTCTATTGGTGTTGCATTAACAGCGTGACAAACAGCTTGTAACGCCATTGATGTGAGGAGCTCTTAATGGCATGGCTATAAATTATCTTGTAACGCCTAAGTGGTCTAGGATGACGTAGAAACGCTGGACTGTCATGGCTACTTTCAGGGTCACTTTCTTGTCATGCCGAAATCCACCGTATGTCACGCCTAAATAAGCATGTAGCCGTTTCATCAGCCGTTACCGGACTAAGAGCGTACGTCTGCGAGCCGTCACGCTCTTCTCTAACAATTTGATATGAAGGTATACTTGGACGCCGGCATTATTCGTTTAGGAATCAAGGGAAAATTTGCATCGGATAACTATACATCTACGTCCACTCCCATTTGATGATTATCGTGTTTTAGACTCCGTACACAGGGTGGTTTTCAGCACTGGGTTTTTAATCTGACTGCCCGCCAGAGCGCGAGCCAGAACGCACTATTGCCGCGAGCCGTCACACTCTTCTCTAACAATTTGATATGAAGGTATACTTGGACGCCGGCATTATTCGTTTAGGAATCAAGGGAAAATTTGCATCGGATAACTATACATCTACGTCCACTCCCATTTGATGATTATCGTGTTTTAGACTCCGTACACAGGGTGGTTTTCAGCAGTGGGTTTTTAATCTGACTGCGCGCCAGAGCGCGAGCCAGAACGCACTATTGCCGCGAGCCGTCACGCTCTTCTCTAACAATTTGATATGAAGGTATACTTGGACCCCGGCATTATTCGTTTAGGAATCAAGGGAAAATTTGCATCGGATAACTATACATCTACGTCCACTCCCATTTGATGATTATCGTGTTTTAGACTCCGTACACAGGGTGGTTTTCAGCAGTGGGTTTTTAATCTGACTGCCCGCCAGAGCGCGAGCCAGAGCGCACTATTGCCGCGAGCCGTCACGCTCTTCTCTAACAATTTGATATGAAGGTATACTTGGACCCCGGCATTATTCGTTTAGGAATCAAGGGAAAATTTGCATCGGATAACTATACATCTACGTCCACTCCCATTTGATGATTATCGTGTTTTAGACTCCGTACACAGGGTGGTTTTCAGCAGTGGGTTTTTAATCTGACTGCGCTCCAGAGCGCGAGCCAGAGCGCACTATTGCCGCGAGCCGTCACGCTCTTCTCTAACAATTTGATATGAAGGTATACTTGGACCCCGGCATTATTCGTTTAGGAATCAAGGGAAAATTTGCATCGGATAACTATACATCTACGTCCACTCCCATTTGATGATTATCGTGTTTTAGACTCCGTACACAGGGTGGTTTTCAGCAGTGGGTTTTTAATCTGACTGCCCGCCAGAGCGCGAGCCAGAGCGCACTATTGCCGCGAGCCGTCACGCTCTTCTCTAACAATTTGATATGAAGGTATACTTGGACGCCGGCATTATTCGTTTAGGAATCAAGGGAAAATTTGCATCGGATAACTATACATCTACGTCCACTCCCATTTGATGATTATCGTGTTTTAGACTCCGTACACAGGGTGGTTTTCAGCAGTGGGTTTTTAATCTGACTGCGCGCCAGAGCGCGAGCCAGAGCGCACTATTGCCGCGAGCCGTCACGCTCTTCTCTAACAATTTGATATGAAGGTATACTTGGACCCCGGCATTATTCGTTTAGGAATCAAGGGAAAATTTGCATCGGATAACTATACATCTACGTCCACTCCCATTTGATGATTATCGTGTTTTAGACTCCGTACACAGGGTGGTTTTCAGCAGTGGGTTTTTAATCTGACTGCCCGCCAGAGCGCGAGCCAGAACGCACTATTGCCGCGAGCCGTCGCGCTCTTCTCTAACAATTTGATATGAAGGTATACTTGGACGCCGACATTATTCGTTTAGGAATCAAGGGAAAATTTGCATCGGATAACTATACATCTACGTCCACTCCCATTTGATGATTATCGTGTTTTAGACTCCGTACACAGGGTGGTTTTCAGCAGTGGGTTTTTAATCTGACTGCGCGCCAGAGCGCGAGCCAGAGCGCACTATTGCCGCGAGCCGTCACGCTCTTCTCTAACAATTTGATATGAAGGTATACTTGGACCCCGGCATTATTCGTTTAGGAATCAAGGGAAAATTTGCATCGGATAACTATACATCTACGTCCACTCCCATTTGATGATTATCGTGTTTTAGACTCCGTACACAGGGTGGTTTTCAGCAGTGGGTTTTTAATCTGACTGCCCGCCAGAGCGCGAGCCAGAACGCACTATTGCCGCGAGCCGTCGCGCTCTTCTCTAACAATTTGATATGAAGGTATACTTGGACGCCGACATTATTCGTTTAGGAATCAAGGGAAAATTTGCATCGGATAACTATACATCTACGTCCACTCCCATTTGATGATTATCGTGTTTTAGACTCCGTACACAGGGTGGTTTTCAGCAGTGGGTTTTTAATCTGACTGCCCGCCAGAGCGCGAGCCAGAACGCACTATTGCCGCGAGCCGTCGCGCTCTTCTCTAACAATTTGATATGAAGGTATACTTGGACGCCGACATTATTCGTTTAGGAATCAAGGGAAAATTTGCATCGGATAACTATACATCTACGTCCACTCCCATTTGATGATTATCGTGTTTTAGACTCCGTACACAGGGTGGTTTTCAGCAGTGGGTTTTTAATCTGACTGCCCGCCAGAGCGCGAGCCAGAACGCACTATTGCCGCGAGCCGTCACGCTCTTCTCTAACAATTTGATATGAAGGTATACTTGGACGCCGGCATTATTCGTTTAGGAATCAAGGGAAAATTTGCATCGGATAACTATACATCTACGTCCACTCCCATTTGATGATTATCGTGTTTTAGACTCCGTACACAGGGTGGTTTTCAGCAGTGGGTTTTTAATCTGACTGCGCGCCAGAGCGCGAGCCAGAGCGCACTATTGCCGCGAGCCGTCACGCTCTTCTCTAACAATTTGATATGAAGGTATACTTGGACGCCGACATTATTCGTTTAGGAATCAAGGGAAAATTTGCATCGGATAACTATACATCTACGTCCACTCCCATTTGATGATTATCGTGTTTTAGACTCCGTACACAGGGTGGTTTTCAGCAGTGGGTTTTTAATCTGACTGCGCGCCAGAGCGCGAGCCAGAGCGCACTATTGCCGCGAGCCGTCACGCTCTTCTCTAACAATTTGATATGAAGGTATACTTGGACGCCGGCATTATTCGTTTAGGAATCAAGGGAAAATTTGCATCGGATAACTATACATCTACGTCCCCTCCCATTTGATGATTATCGTGTTTTAGACTCCGTACACAGGGTGGTTTTCAGCAGTGGGTTTTTAATCTGACTGCGCGCCAGAGCGCGAGCCAGAGCGCACTATTGCCGCGAGCCGTCACGCTCTTCTCTAACAATTTGATATGAAGGTATACTTGGACCCCGGCATTATTCGTTTAGGAATCAAGGGAAAATTTGCATCGGATAACTATACATCTACGTCCACTCCCATTTGATGATTATCGTGTTTTAGACTCCGTACACAGGGTGGTTTTCAGCAGTGGGTTTTTAATCTGACTGCCCGCCAGAGCGCGAGCCAGAACGCACTATTGCCGCGAGCCGTCGCGCTCTTCTCTAACAATTTGATATGAAGGTATACTTGGACGCCGACATTATTCGTTTAGGAATCAAGGGAAAATTTGCATCGGATAACTATACATCTACGTCCACTCCCATTTGATGATTATCGTGTTTTAGACTCCGTACACAGGGTGGTTTTCAGCAGTGGGTTTTTAATCTGACTGCCCGCCAGAGCGCGAGCCAGAACGCACTATTGCCGGGAGCCGTCGCGCTCTTCGCTAACAATTTGATATGAAGGTATACTTGGACGCCGGCATTATTCGTTTAGGAATCAAGCGAAACTTTGTATCAGATAATTATACATCTAACTCCACCCCCATTTGATGACATTGGCTGGACGATTCCGACAGTCCGTCCGCCGTGCGAAACTATCTGGCACGTTGGACGCACGCCGGATCGCCGATCCGACCTCTGAAGCGACCAAATGTTTCGGATCAGGCAGTCGTATTGCCAGATCGAACGTCGGTTCGGACGGATATTTCGCGCATGTGCCCCGCAAGTCACTCTGTTTCGAGGTATTGTCTTGACGTCCTCACCCGCAAGGTACACCCTTGAGTTCACTTGCATGGCATATAAGCTTTGCCGTACACCCGCTGGCGTTCCTTAGTGCATGAGTTACATATGAGGAGAGAGCTATTTCAGCAAAGCCTTAAAAACACACTAGCAATTTTTTTTAACTGTCAATAAATAACGTTTTATTAATCACAGATGACAAGTCACATACAAATATGAACAAGAAAATATATATGGATAAAAGGCAAAATATTCCACATTCGGAAGAGGTCAACCGTGCTCAGGCCCCGGGACCGGCGTTTGTCGGTTTGTTTTGCTCGTAGCACTGCCAATCCACGCTGCCTCCGGCAAGGCCCCAACTTTGAAATTGTAGGTTTATTATTTTTGTGCTCTTAATTTAGCCGTTACTCGTTCTATTGGTGTTGCATTAACAGCGTGACAAACAGCTTGTAACGCCATTGATGTGAGGAGCTCTTAATGGCATGGCTATAAATTATCTTGTAACGCCTAAGTGGTCTAGGATGACGTAGAAACGCTGGACTGTCATGGCTACTTTCAGGGTCACTTTCTTGTCATGCCGAAATCCACCGTATGTCACGCCTAAATAAGCATGTAGCCGTCTCATCAGACGTTACCGGACTAAGAGCGTACGTCTGCGAGCCGTCACGCTCTTCTCTAACAATTTGATATGAAGGTATACTTGGACGCCGGCATTATTCGTTTAGGAATCAAGGGAAAATTTGCATCGGATAACTATACATCTACGTCCACTCCCATTTGATGATTATCGTGTTTTAGACTCCGTACACAGGGTGGTTTTCAGCAGTGGGTTTTTAATCTGACTGCCCGCCAGAGCGCGAGCCAGAACGCACTATTGCCGCGAGCCGTCACGCTCTTCTCTAACAATTTGATATGAAGGTATACTTGGACGCCGGCATTATTCGTTTAGGAATCAAGGGAAAATTTGCATCGGATAACTATACATCTACGTCCACTCCCATTTGATGATTATCGTGTTTTAGACTCCGTACACAGGGTGGTTTTCAGCAGTGGGTTTTTAATCTGACTGCCCGCCAGAGCGCGAGCCAGAGCGCACTATTGCCGCGAGCCGTCACGCTCTTCTCTAACAATTTGATATGAAGGTATACTTGGACGCCGGCATTATTCGTTTAGGAATCAAGGGAAAATTTGCATCGGATAACTATACATCTACGTCCACTCCCATTTGATGATTATCGTGTTTTAGACTCCGTACACAGGGTGGTTTTCAGCAGTGGGTTTTTAATCTGACTGCCCGCCAGAGCGCGAGCCAGAGCGCACTATTGCCGCGAGCCGTCACGCTCTTCTCTAACAATTTGATATGAAGGTATACTTGGACGCCGGCATTATTCGTTTAGGAATCAAGGGAAAATTTGCATCGGATAACTATACATCTACGTCCACTCCCATTTGATGATTATCGTGTTTTAGACTCCGTACACAGGGTGGTTTTCAGCAGTGAGTTTTTAATCTGACTGCGCGCCAGAGCGCGAGCCAGAGCGCACTATTGCCGCGAGCCGTCACGCTCTTCTCTAACAATTTGATATGAAGGTATACTTGGACCCCGGCATTATTCGTTTAGGAATCAAGGGAAAATTTGCATCGGATAACTATACATCTACGTCCACTCCCATTTGATGATTATCGTGTTTTAGACTCCGTACACAGGGTGGTTTTCAGCAGTGGGTTTTTAATCTGACTGCCCGCCAGAGCGCGAGCCAGAACGCACTATTGCCGCGAGCCGTCGCGCTCTTCTCTAACAATTTGATATGAAGGTATACTTGGACGCCGACATTATTCGTTTAGGAATCAAGGGAAAATTTGCATCGGATAACTATACATCTACGTCCACTCCCATTTGATGATTATCGTGTTTTAGACTCCGTACACAGGGTGGTTTTCAGCAGTGGGTTTTTAATCTGACTGCGCGCCAGAGCGCGAGCCAGAGCGCACTATTGCCGCGAGCCGTCACGCTCTTCTCTAACAATTTGATATGAAGGTATACTTGGACCCCGGCATTATTCGTTTAGGAATCAAGGGAAAATTTGCATCGGATAACTATACATCTACGTCCACTCCCATTTGATGATTATCGTGTTTTAGACTCCGTACACAGGGTGGTTTTCAGCAGTGGGTTTTTAATCTGACTGCCCGCCAGAGCGCGAGCCAGAACGCACTATTGCCGCGAGCCGTCGCGCTCTTCTCTAACAATTTGATATGAAGGTATACTTGGACGCCGACATTATTCGTTTAGGAATCAAGGGAAAATTTGCATCGGATAACTATACATCTACGTCCACTCCCATTTGATGATTATCGTGTTTTAGACTCCGTACACAGGGTGGTTTTCAGCAGTGGGTTTTTAATCTGACTGCCCGCCAGAGCGCGAGCCAGAACGCACTATTGCCGCGAGCCGTCGCGCTCTTCTCTAACAATTTGATATGAAGGTATACTTGGACGCCGACATTATTCGTTTAGGAATCAAGGGAAAATTTGCATCGGATAACTATACATCTACGTCCACTCCCATTTGATGATTATCGTGTTTTAGACTCCGTACACAGGGTGGTATTCAGCAGTGGGTTTTTAATCTGACTGCCCGCCAGAGCGCGAGCCAGAACGCACTATTGCCGCGAGCCGTCACGCTCTTCTCTAACAATTTGATATGAAGGTATACTTGGACGCCGGCATTATTCGTTTAGGAATCAAGGGAAAATTTGCATCGGATAACTATACATCTACGTCCACTCCCATTTGATGATTATCGTGTTTTAGACTCCGTACACAGGGTGGTTTTCAGCAGTGGGTTTTTAATCTGACTGCGCGCCAGAGCGCGAGCCAGAGCGCACTATTGCCGCGAGCCGTCACGCTCTTCTCTAACAATTTGATATGAAGGTATACTTGGACGCCGACATTATTCGTTTAGGAATCAAGGGAAAATTTGCATCGGATAACTATACATCTACGTCCACTCCCATTTGATGATTATCGTGTTTTAGACTCCGTACACAGGGTGGTTTTCAGCAGTGGGTTTTTAATCTGACTGCGCGCCAGAGCGCGAGCCAGAGCGCACTATTGCCGCGAGCCGTCACGCTCTTCTCTAACAATTTGATATGAAGGTATACTTGGACGCCGGCATTATTCGTTTAGGAATCAAGGGAAAATTTGCATCGGATAACTATACATCTACGTCCACTCCCATTTGATGATTATCGTGTTTTAGACTCCGTACACAGGGTGGTTTTCAGCAGTGAGTTTTTAATCTGACTGCGCGCCAGAGCGCGAGCCAGAGCGCACTATTGCCGCGAGCCGTCACGCTCTTCTCTAACAATTTGATATGAAGGTATACTTGGACCCCGGCATTATTCGTTTAGGAATCAAGGGAAAATTTGCATCGGATAACTATACATCTACGTCCACTCCCATTTGATGATTATCGTGTTTTAGACTCCGTACACAGGGTGGTTTTCAGCAGTGGGTTTTTAATCTGACTGCCCGCCAGAGCGCGAGCCAGAACGCACTATTGCCGCGAGCCGTCGCGCTCTTCTTTAACAATTTGATATGAAGGTATACTTGGACGCCGACATTATTCGTTTAGGAATCAAGGGAAAATTTGCATCGGATAACTATACATCTACGTCCACTCCCATTTGATGATTATCGTGTTTTAGACTCCGTACACAGGGTGGTTTTCAGCAGTGGGTTTTTAATCTGACTGCGCGCCAGAGCGCGAGCCAGAGCGCACTATTGCCGCGAGCCGTCACGCTCTTCTCTAACAATTTGATATGAAGGTATACTTGGACCCCGGCATTATTCGTTTAGGAATCAAGGGAAAATTTGCATCGGATAACTATACATCTACGTCCACTCCCATTTGATGATTATCGTGTTTTAGACTCCGTACACAGGGTGGTTTTCAGCAGTGGGTTTTTAATCTGACTGCCCGCCAGAGCGCGAGCCAGAACGCACTATTGCCGCGAGCCGTCGCGCTCTTCTCTAACAATTTGATATGAAGGTATACTTGGACGCCGACATTATTCGTTTAGGAATCAAGGGAAAATTTGCATCGGATAACTATACATCTACGTCCACTCCCATTTGATGATTATCGTGTTTTAGACTCCGTACACAGGGTGGTTTTCAGCAGTGGGTTTTTAATCTGACTGCCCGCCAGAGCGCGAGCCAGAACGCACTATTGCCGCGAGCCGTCGCGCTCTTCTCTAACAATTTGATATGAAGGTATACTTGGACGCCGACATTATTCGTTTAGGAATCAAGGGAAAATTTGCATCGGATAACTATACATCTACGTCCACTCCCATTTGATGATTATCGTGTTTTAGACTCCGTACACAGGGTGGTATTCAGCAGTGGGTTTTTAATCTGACTGCCCGCCAGAGCGCGAGCCAGAACGCACTATTGCCGCGAGCCGTCACGCTCTTCTCTAACAATTTGATATGAAGGTATACTTGGACGCCGGCATTATTCGTTTAGGAATCAAGGGAAAATTTGCATCGGATAACTATACATCTACGTCCACTCCCATTTGATGATTATCGTGTTTTAGACTCCGTACACAGGGTGGTTTTCAGCAGTGGGTTTTTAATCTGACTGCGCGCCAGAGCGCGAGCCAGAGCGCACTATTGCCGCGAGCCGTCACGCTCTTCTCTAACAATTTGATATGAAGGTATACTTGGACGCCGACATTATTCGTTTAGGAATCAAGGGAAAATTTGCATCGGATAACTATACATCTACGTCCACTCCCATTTGATGATTATCGTGTTTTAGACTCCGTACACAGGGTGGTTTTCAGCAGTGGGTTTTTAATCTGACTGCGCGCCAGAGCGCGAGCCAGAGCGCACTATTGCCGCGAGCCGTCACGCTCTTCTCTAACAATTTGATATGAAGGTATACTTGGACGCCGGCATTATTCGTTTAGGAATCAAGGGAAAATTTGCATCGGATAACTATACATCTACGTCCACTCCCATTTGATGATTATCGTGTTTTAGACTCCGTACACAGGGTGGTTTTCAGCAGTGGGTTTTTAATCTGACTGCGCGCCAGAGCGCGAGCCAGAGCGCACTATTGCCGCGAGCCGTCACGCTCTTCTCTAACAATTTGATATGAAGGTATACTTGGACCCCGGCATTATTCGTTTAGGAATCAAGGGAAAATTTGCATCGGATAACTATACATCTACGTCCACTCCCATTTGATGATTATCGTGTTTTAGACTCCGTACACAGGGTGGTTTTCAGCAGTGGGTTTTTAATCTGACTGCCCGCCAGAGCGCGAGCCAGAACGCACTATTGCCGCGAGCCGTCGCGCTCTTCTCTAACAATTTGATATGAAGGTATACTTGGACGCCGACATTATTCGTTTAGGAATCAAGGGAAAATTTGCATCGGATAACTATACATCTACGTCCACTCCCATTTGATGATTATCGTGTTTTAGACTCCGTACACAGGGTGGTTTTCAGCAGTGGGTTTTTAATCTGACTGCCCGCCAGAGCGCGAGCCAGAACGCACTATTGCCGCGAGCCGTCGCGCTCTTCTCTAACAATTTGATATGAAGGTATACTTGGACGCCGGCATTATTCGTTTAGGAATCAAGCGAAACTTTGTATCAGATAATTATACATCTAACTCCACCCCCATTTGATGACATTGGCTGGACGATTCCGACAGTCCGTCCGCCGTGCGAAACTATCTGGCACGTTGGACGCACGCCGGATCGCCGATCCGACCTCTGAAGCGACCAAATGTTTCGGATCAGGCAGTCGTATTGCCAGATCGAACGTCGGTTCGGACGGATATTTCGCGCATGTGCCCCGCAAGTCACTCTGTTTCGAGGTATTGTCTTGACGTCCTCACCCGCAAGGTACACCCTTGAGTTCACTTGCATGGCATATAAGCTTTGCCGTACACCCGCTGGCGTTCCTTAGTGCATGAGTTACATATGAGGAGAGAGCTATTTCAGCAAAGCCTTAAAAACACACTAGCAATTTTTTTTAACTGTCAATAAATAACGTTTTATTAATCACAGATGACAAGTCACATACAAATATGAACAAGAAAATATATATGGATAAAAGGCAAAATATTCCACATTCGGAAGAGGTCAACCGTGCTCAGGCCCCGGGACCGGCGTTTGTCGGTTTGTTTTGCTCGTAGCACTGCCAATCCACGCTGCCTCCGGCAAGGCCCCAACTTTGAAATTGTAGGTTTATTATTTTGTGCTCTTAATTTAGCCGTTACTCGTTCTATTGGTGTTGCATTAACAGCGTGACAAACAGCTTGTAACGCCATTGATGTGAGGAGCTCTTAATGGCATGGCTATAAATTATCTTGTAACGCCTAAGTGGTCTAGGATGACGTAGAAACGCTGGACTGTCATGGCTACTTTCAGGGTCACTTTCTTGTCATGCCGAAATCCACCGTATGTCACGCCTAAATAAGCATGTAGCCGTTTCATCAGCCGTTACCGGACTAAGAGCGTACGTCTGCGAGCCGTCACGCTCTTCTCTAACAATTTGATATGAAGGTATACTTGGACGCCGGCATTATTCGTTTAGGAATCAAGGGAAAATTTGCATCGGATAACTATACATCTACGTCCACTCCCATTTGATGATTATCGTGTTTTAGACTCCGTACACAGGGTGGTTTTCAGCAGTGGGTTTTTAATCTGACTGCCCGCCAGAGCGCGAGCCAGAACGCACTATTGCCGCGAGCCGTCACGCTCTTCTCTAACAATTTGATATGAAGGTATACTTGGACGCCGGCATTATTCGTTTAGGAATCAAGGGAAAATTTGCATCGGATAACTATACATCTACGTCCACTCCCATTTGATGATTATCGTGTTTTAGACTCCGTACACAGGGTGGTTTTCAGCAGTGGGTTTTTAATCTGACTGCCCGCCAGAGCGCGAGCCAGAACGCACTATTGCCGCGAGCCGTCACGCTCTTCTCTAACAATTTGATATGAAGGTATACTTGGACGCCGGCATTATTCGTTTAGGAATCAAGGGAAAATTTGCATCGGATAACTATACATCTACGTCCACTCCCATTTGATGATTATGGTGTTTTAGACTCCGTACACAGGGTGGTTTTCAGCAGGGGGTTTTTAATCTGACTGCCCGCCAGAGCGCGAGCCAGAACGCACTATTGCCGCGAGCCGTCACGCTCTTCTCTAACAATTTGATATGAAGGTATACTTGGACCCCGGCATTATTCGTTTAGGAATCAAGGGAAAATTTGCATCGGATAACTATACATCTATGTCCACTCCCATTTGATGATTATCGTGTTTTAGACTCCGTACACAGGGTGGTTTTCAGCAGTGGGTTTTTAATCTGACTGCCCGCCAGAGCGCGAGCCAGAACGCACTATTGCCGCGAGCCGTCACGCTCTTCTCTAACAATTTGATATGAAGGTATACTTGGACGCCGGCATTATTCGTTTAGGAATCAAGGGAAAATTTGCATCGGATAACTATACATCTGCGTCCACTCCCCTTTTGATGATTATCGTGTTTTAGACTCTGTACACAAGGTGGTTTTCAGCAGTGGGTTTTTAATCTGACTGCCCGCCAGAGCGCGAGCCAGAACGCACTTATGCCGCGAGCCGTCGCGCTCTTCTCTAACAATTTGATATGAAGGTATACTTGGACGCCGGCATTATTCGTTTAGGAATCAAGGGAAAATTTGCATCGGATAACTATACATCTACGTCCACTCCCATTTGATGATTATCGTGTTTTAGACTACGTACACAGGGTGGTTTTCAGCAGGGGTTTTTTAATCTGACTGCCCGCCAGAGCGCGAGCCAGAACGCACTATTGCCGCGAGCCGTCACGCTCTTCTCTAACAATTTGATATGAAGGTACACTTGGACGCCGGCATTATTCGTTTAGGAATCAAGGGAAAATTTGCATCGGATAACTACACATCTGCGTCCACTCCCATTTGATGATTATCGTGTTTTAGACTCCGTACACAGGGTGGTTTTCAGCAGTGGGTTTTTAATCTGACTGCCCGCCAGAGCGCGAGCCAGAACGCACTTATCCCGCGAGCCGTCACGCTCTTCTCTAACAATTTGATATGAAGGTATACTTGGACGCCGGCATTATTCGTTTAGGAATCAAGGGAAAATTTGCATCGGATAATTATACATCTACGTCCACTCCCATTTGATGATTATCGTGTTTTAGACTCCGTACACAGGGTGGTTTTCAGCAGTGGGTTTTTAATCTGACTGCCCGCCAGAGCGCGAGCCAGAACGCACTATTGCCGCGAGCCGTCACGCTCTTCTCTAACAATTTGATATGAAGGTACACTTGGACGCCGGCATTATTCGTTTAGGAATCAAGGGAAAATTTGCATCGAATAACTATACATCTACGTCCACTCCCATTTGATGATTATCGTGTTTTAGACTACGTACACAGGGTGGTTTTCAGCAGTGGGTTTTTAATCTGACTGCCCGCCAGAGCGCGAGCCAGAACGCACTATTGCCGCGAGCCGTCATGCTCTTCTCTAACAATTTGATATGAAGGTACACTTGGACGCCGGCATTATTCGTTTAGGAATCAAGGGAAAATTTGCATCGGATAACTACACATCTGCGTCCACTCCCATTTGATGATTATCGTGTTTTAGACTCCGTACACAGGGTGGTTTTCAGCAGTGGGTTTTTAATCTGACTGCCCGCCAGAGCGCGAGCCAGAACGCACTTATGCCGCGAGCCGTCGCGCTCTTCTCTAACAATTTGATATGAAGGTATACTTGGACGCCGGCATTATTCGTTTAGGAATCAAGGGAAAATTTGCATCGGATAACTATACATCTACGTCCACTCCCATTTGATGATTATCGTGTTTTAGACTACGTACACAGGGTGGTTTTCAGCAGTGGGTTTTTAATCTGACTGCCCGCCAGAGCGCGAGCCAGAACGCACTATTGCCGCGAGCCGTCACGCTCTTCTCTAACAATTTGATATGAAGGTACACTTGGACGCCGGCATTATTCGTTTAGGAATCAAGGGAAAATTTGCATCGGATAACTACACATCTGCGTCCACTCCCATTTGATGATTATCGTGTTTTAGACTCCGTACACAGGGTGGTTTTCAGCAGTGGGTTTTTAATCTGACTGCCCGCCAGAGCGCGAGCCAGAACGCACTTATGCCGCGAGCCGTCACGCTCTTCTCTAACAATTTGATATGAAGGTATACTTGGACGCCGGCATTATTCGTTTAGGAATCAAGGGAAAATTTGCATCGGATAATTATACATCTACGTCCACTCCCATTTGATGATTATCGTGTTTTAGACTCCGTACACAGGGTGGTTTTCAGCAGTGGGTTTTTAATCTGACTGCGCGCCAGAGCGCGAGCCAGAGCGCACTATTGCCGCGAGCCGTCGCGCTCTTCTCTAACAATTTGATATGAAGGTATACTTGGACGCCGGCATTATTCGTTTAGGAATCAAGGGAAAATTTGCATCGGATAACTATACATCTACGTCCACTCCCATTTGATGATTATCGTGTTTTAGACTACGTACACAGGGTGGTTTTCAGCAGTGGGTTTTTAATCTGACTGCCCGCCAGAGCGCGAGCCAGAACGCACTATTGCCGCGAGCCGTCACGCTCTTCTCTAACAATTTGATATGAAGGTACACTTGGACGCCGGCATTATTCGTTTAGGAATCAAGGGAAAATTTGCATCGGATAACTACACATCTGCGTCCACTCCCATTTGATGATTATCGTGTTTTAGACTCCGTACACAGGGTGGTTTTCAGCAGTGGGTTTTTAATCTGACTGCCCGCCAGAGCGCGAGCCAGAACGCACTTATGCCGCGAGCCGTCGCGCTCTTCTCTAACAATTTGATATGAAGGTATACTTGGACGCCGGCATTATTCGTTTAGGAATCAAGGGAAAATTTGCATCGGATAACTATACATCTACGTCCACTCCCATTTGATGATTATCGTGTTTTAGACTACGTACACAGGGTGTTTTTCAGCAGTGGGTTTTTAATCTGACTGCCCGCCAGAGCGCGAGCCAGAACGCACTATTGCCGCGAGCCGTCACGCTCTTCTCTAACAATTTGATATGAAGGTACACTTGGACGCCGGCATTATTCGTTTAGGAATCAAGGGAAAATTTGCATCGGATAACTACACATCTGCGTCCACTCCCATTTGATGATTATCGTGTTTTAGACTCCGTACACAGGGTGGTTTTCAGCAGTGGGTTTTTAATCTGACTGCCCGCCAGAGCGCGAGCCAGAACGCACTTATGCCGCGAGCCGTCACGCTCTTCTCTAACAATTTGATATGAAGGTATACTTGGACGCCGGCATTATTCGTTTAGGAATCAAGGGAAAATTTGCATCGGATAATTATACATCTACGTCCACTCCCATTTGATGATTATCGTGTTTTAGACTCCGTACACAGGGAGGTTTTCAGCAGTGGGTTTTTAATCTGACTGCCCGCCAGAGCGCGAGCCAGAATGCACTATGGCCAACCCCCGGACATTTTCCATAGGGCCAATGGAGTCGAGTTTTGTACAGTAGCGCCGAATTCCTCGTCCGTGGTGGGGGGCTCTCATTACTTGAACGAGTTAACTTATTATTTTATATGCGGTAAATTGTAAAATTATATTAAGAGCTAACCATGCTATCAAGAAAATATCTGGCTTACTTTTTAAAACGACTTCTATATACGCGTTTGGGACGTAGTAGCCTACTTAGAAGCAGTTTCTAAGCCAAGCCGTAAAAAATCCAACATGGCGCTTTCTATTTTTGTAGGGTGGTTCTCTTATGGATCGCTTCGGGGTCGTGGTGGAGCCTGGATCCAGGCTCCTGAGCATCACGCCCGTTCCCGGTAGTGTAATAATAGGGACTTTTAACAAACCGTGTTCTGCGTACCGCACTTTGAAGCATGCTTTTAAGTGCGCGCCCCGCTCTCACGGTATCACTCCGGGTGCGCGCCTATGAAGCATGTTTCAAAGGCTCCGATAGTGCAGTACGCGGAACACGGTAACAGTTCGCTAAAAGTCCCTAACGTAATATTCGATGTGCGATTTCGCTTTCAGCTGTATAAGGTGCGTAGTCATGTGTGTTCGTTGTTCTTCTGTTTCGAGGCGTCCCGCCGTCCAGTAAGGAATCCACAGCTGCGACCGAAATATTTCGAGGCACATTTATTGCACAGATGCTAAAACGGAATTAAGTACAGCACTGCACCTGCATACGCGCAAAAATAAAACATTGACAAAATCATTTCGTCAACCTCGCCCACAAGCTCCAGTTTCACATCGCCAGCACCTCTCTGTCATCCGTGCACGATCTCATCACTTCATTATTACATGCGTGGCCGCACACCTTCTTGGGAATGGGCTTTATCACTAATTATATCAATATCAGTTCTTGGGAATGGCCACTAACATATATCTTTACAAGTGTACACATTGACCCACATAATTACGCATTTAACATGCCAAGTTGGATCAGCTGTTCACTCAAAGTAAAGTTTTTCACTGATTTAAGAAATATAAGCCACTTAGGTGGCCCCCAGCAATCATTAGCTTCATTTTTACATATTCAAAGCTTCTCACGCAAGCAAAATGAAAATGTGAAATAAAGCTTCGAAAAATGTTGGCACTCAACAGGCTGTATAACTGGTTGGGAACCACGAAGTGTCCGAAGCTTTCCTCCTTGAGACAAAGTTCAAATGCTCCTTCTATATGTCCCAGCACCTGTAATGACAATGTGGTCATGATGTTTAAAATTTTTAACTGATTTAAAACAAAACAAATGTCCAACTTCAGAGAACAAACTAATCACATAATGCCGTTGTTGCACCCGGAACCATGCAGAAATAAATGAAACTTTAAATTAATATATAGGAACCCTCGTTCTTTCTTTTTATTATCCTCCGTCTGTTCGAGGACCGCCAAAGACCATTTTCAAGTTTGAACCCAATTGTTACACTTTAAATACGCAGTTGTGCACAAATCGAAGTCGAGCTAAGTGTATACCAATAACATTCCTTTAAAACCGTACTTGTTCGGGGGAAAGCATATGTTTTTACTGCGAGAACGAGCCTGCAAACTAACAGCTATGGGCAGCAAATGTTTAATGGTAAGTTCGCTGAGTAAATAAAACTGAGTACGGGAGATACATACTCACCTGCCTTTTCTGGAAAAAAAAAGATCAAACAAAAACTTGTGGTCTTGGCATGTGCTCTGTTCGTGCACCATCGGGATATGGCCACGTAAAATGCACCTCTCAACAGTCTCTGAAAGGTCGCACAAAAATATCCATCGAGTTCGACAGGCGCGCGGAACGCCGGAGCGCGAAACTACGCTCGCACGACTCTTGGGTAAAGAAAACCACGCGACGCCGCCGTCCGCCGTTACGAAGTTTCAAATTTCGGCGAGGGTAGAGAAAGAAGGGGGGGGGGGGGGGGAGGCAGCGGCGCCTTCCAGGGCACCGGCGAGGCCAGCTGGTCGGTTTAGAGTTTTGGTTTTAGACCGCAAGCAGGACGAACAGAAGGAAATGTATAAAATAAATTGCATTTTATTTTCATGGTGCGGTGAAGACGTTTTGTTGAAATTACTGTTAGCGAACAAAGTTTCATATTTGTATTTTTGTATTAATGAGAGCCCCCCACCACCCAAGCGCTGCTGACGGTGGCGACGCTATACACAGCGCCGCTGATGGTGGCGACGCTAATGTCAGCTCCGCGAAACTGCGACT
This sequence comes from Ixodes scapularis, assembly GCF_016920785.2. Lineage (NCBI taxonomy): Eukaryota > Metazoa > Arthropoda > Arachnida > Ixodida > Ixodidae > Ixodes > Ixodes scapularis. The sequence goes on along the minus strand of NW_024609838.1, from coordinate 48,563,627 downwards.
GTGACCGGGGGTTGCTATGGCCGTGAGCCGTCGCGCTCTTCTCTAACAATTTGATATGAAGGTATACTTGGACGCCGACATTATTCGTTTAGGAATCAAGGGAAAATTTGCATCGGATAACTATACATCTACGTCCACTCCCATTTGATGATTATCGTGTTTTAGACTCCGTACACAGGGTGGTTTTCAGCAGTGGGTTTTTAATCTGACTGCCCGCCAGAGCGCGAGCCAGAACGCACTATTGCCGCGAGCCGTCACGCTCTTCTCTAACAATTTGATATGAAGGTATACTTGGACGCCGGCATTATTCGTTTAGGAATCAAGGGAAAATTTGCATCGGATAACTATACATCTGCGTCCACTCCCCTTTTGATGATTATCGTGTTTTAGACTCTGTACACAAGGTGGGTTTCAGCAGTGGGTTTTTAATCTGACTGCCCGCCAGAGCGCGAGCCAGAACGCACTTATGCCGCGAGCCGTCGCGCTCTTCTCTAACAATTTGATATGAAGGTATACTTGGACGCCGGCATTATTCGTTTAGGAATCAAGGGAAAATTTGCATCGGATAACTATACATCTACGTCCACTCCCATTTGATGATTATCGTGTTTTAGACTCCGTACACAGGGTGGTTTTCAGCAGTGGGTTTTTAATCTGACTGCCCGCCAGAGCGCGAGCCAGAACGCACTTATGCCGCGAGCCGTCACGCTCTTCTCTAACAATTTGATATGAAGGTATACTTGGACGCCGACATTATTCGTTTAGGAATCAAGGGAAAATTTGCATCGGATAACTATACATCTACGTCCATTCCCATTTGATGATTATCGTGTTTTAGACTACGTACACAGGGTGGTTTTCAGCAGTGGGTTTTTAATCTGACTGCCCGCCAGAGCGCGAGCCAGAACGCACTATTGCCGCGAGCCGTCACGCTCTTCTCTAACAATTTGATATGAAGGTACACTTGGACGCCGGCATTATTCGTTTAGGAATCAAGGGAAAATTTGCATCGGATAACTACACATCTGCGTCCACTCTCATTTGATGATTATCGTGTTTTAGACTCCGTACACAGGGTGGTTTTCAGCAGTGGGTTTTTAATCTGACTGCCCGCCAGAGCGCGAGCCAGAACGCACTTATGCCGCGAGCCGTCATGCTCTTCTCTAACAATTTGATATGAAGGTATACTTGGACGCCGGCATTATTCGTTTAGGAATCAAGGGAAAATTTGCATCGGATAATTATACATCTACGTCCACTCCCATTTGATGATTATCGTGTTTTAGACTCCGTACACAGGGTGGTTTTCAGCAGTGGGTTTTTAATCTGACTGCCCGCCAGAGCGCGTGCCAGAACGCACTATGGCCGCGAGCAGTCGCGCTCTTCCTCTTCTTCTCCGTATCAATAAACAGTCAAATACCTGGGCGGAGCCGTCAATCGTGTGGGTGTCAGGAACCAGTAACCGCTCATTCACACTGGAAGCGGATACGCGTTCGCAAAGCGGTTGCGAACGCGGTTGTATAAAGATCCAGTTCAATTGCACGTGTACTCGGTGACATCCAATGCGCGTGGAATCTACTGGATCTTTTTAGAACCGCGTTCGCAACCGCCTTGCAAACGCGGATCCGCTTCCAGTGTGAATGAGAGGTAAGTCTGACCCTGGAAATGCAGGCGTGACGCCAAACCCAGAGGCGTCTCGTTCGCCCACTTACGTACTACCCAGGCGGTGTGGACTGTTGTTTACAGGGGAACATCTGAACAGATTAAAGTTATATGAGCAAGCTCGCATTCAATATCAATTACTTTTCCTTCTTCCTAGGTCACAGTGTTGGAACTGACGCGTTACAAGTAACAACGTTACTGGTGACGCGTTAGTTCTTTTTAGTAACGTAATATCGTACTCGTTAGAATACCAAATGAGTAACGAGTAAAGTAATGCCGTTATTATTTTACGGTATCTGCTATCAAATTACGTTACCCATTACTCGTTACTTCTGATTAAAAATGGCAGCATGGTGGTTCGAAAGCAAACTAATTTTTATTCTGCGCACTACAAAAAATGGCGAAGAAACCCCAACAAAGCTATGTATAAACGACTTCATTTCAAAACCCCTCGGAAGACACTTTCAACGCTCCCACAACCGGGACCAAAAGGCGCGTGATTATCGCTTTGTCGAATTCTTGAGCGTCCTTCGTGCAGACTTTTGGTGAATTCGCGTGGTCGCCTTTCTCCTCTGACCTCGATTCAGCAGAGCGGCCCCTCCTCGCCGCCAGAGCTACTCGGGATCCTTTTCAGCCGATCACAACTGCTGGCTTCAGAGCGCTCCGAGGTTCTTAGACCAGTCACGGAATTAAAATCTCTGGGCATTGGTAATGCATTAAAAACAACGCGATCTTACAGCGTACGGTGGACGATTGAGGAAAATTTACGCTCACAGCGTGATTAAATAACGGTTTTGATGTAAATTGTTTTACTCATCGGCATGTAAAAAAAAAAGAAAACAACAGTATGCGAATTTATTTTTGCAGAACGGAACGAAAGCCAACCCTTGGAAACGGTTGTCAACTCATCGCGTTTTTGACAGTGAACGCGTTGCGATAGCAATCATCCATAGGACTGAGCAGGCGAATATAAAATAGTTAATAAACCGCATTTTTCTCACAGCAAAATATCGTGCAAGCATCGCAATGTGACACAAATCACAGTCCATTATGTTCGGCTCTCCCTTTATTTTACAACACAAACCTTTCAACGCATTTTTACCAAACCTTAAAAATTTCTTTAAGCGACTACGAAATCGGGTAAAACAGCGGCGAGCTCTGCGAGCTTCTTCGTCGTCGGTTAGGCTTGGAGGATTCACCGCCGTGAGATGAACGATCTAGTGAAAGCACTGAGAACACTTCACACGTCGTCTTTTCCTGCTACGGTCGCAAACGAACGTCTACCCGTCCGTTGTAATCCTCGCACCGTCGAATGCACAAGCAGATTGTAGAACCACACATCAATCACCGTCATGCCGGACCCCGCACACCACCGCAGACCACTGCCGGCCATCGTCAACAAAACGACGTGGTCACCGTCCAGCTACCACGTGACGCCTGCGCCGCTCCGCACTCCGACGGCTACAGACGGAGTGCCAGGGAGCGCTCTGAGAGTAAAGGCTCTGTTATACTCCGACCTAACGCGCGCGCAAGCGAAGGCTGGCCGAAGTCGGCTACGTCACGTCAGTCACGCCGCGCGCGACAAAAAATCGCTCTCTTTATTCTCCGGCTGACCTGGCGACGTCCGCGGCGCGCGTCGGTGAGCCGCCAGCGCGGCGCATGCGCAGAATCTGGCTACGAGGGCGCTTTTCCTGCGAGAGTGCGCCATTTCCGGTTCCTTTTCGTTTCGAATCGCAGACGAGAATTCTCGCGCTTCTTGAGCACCGAGTTCGAGCGATGGCGTGGACGTACTTTGCACGACGAAAACTCGGGCTTGCACTGTTGGTGCACCCCCTGCGCCGGAAGCGTAGGCGGTCAATGTACAGGGTGTCACAAAAGAAAATTTACACTGTCTTTTTTACCGCAAAAATAAACTAGGCATCGCCGAACGCTCATTCTCCGCCCAAAGATAGAGCTAGAGGTCACAACCAGACGCCAAAGTTTGAGCCCGATCCGATAACTTAATCAAAAGTTATAAGTGATTTTCTGAAAATTTCAATGGGAAAATGGAGCTCATTTTTGCCCGTTTTCGGTTTCTACTGTCATAGAGCCCCATGTGTTTGAAAAGTCCGTCGGCCGCCATTTTCCCATTGAAATTTTCAGAAAATCACTTATAACTTTTGATGAAGTTATCGGATCGGGCTGAAACTTTGCCATCTGGTTGTGACCTCTAGCTCTACCTTCGGGCGGAGAATGAGCGTTCGGCGATGCCTAGTTTATTTTTGCGGTAAAAAATACCGTGTAAATTTTCTTTTGTGACACCCTGTACATGCGGTACATCTTTGACAAGCGCACGGTCTGCGGTACTGAAGCTTCGTCGAGTCGTAGACACTCGGGTAAGGACGAATTCCATCGATCAGCTTCTCAACGACCGAGACGTCCGATCCTTCAAACATGACGCCACACGAAGTGGTGCTCCCGTCGTCTGCTATTGCTCGTATTCGCCGCGAGGGCTGCCGGAGCCAGCGCGTGATGCATCCTGGTCCGGCGCGGCCGGCGCGGTCGGCGCGGAATACGGCATGCTCCATTTTGGCGTCGAGGCGGTCAGGCTGCGTCGAACGCCGCCGGTCGCGCCGGTTACGCCACGACGCCGGAGTATAGAGCGTCGGGTTTTCGCCGACGTGACGTCGCTGTGACGCGCTCGCACGCGCGCACGCGTTACGTCGGAGTATAACAGAGCCTTAAGAGGCGCCCTCGGAATGAACCACCCGATCAGGCCACAGCACTCTCTTTCGACCACACGATTCCGCGCGCTCTGGAAAGAGCGCTCGAGAGCGCGCAGAAAGAACCACGCGAATTAGCCATTTGTATCGAAGTTACTAAGGCCACCGTCGCCATGCCTTGAAGGAGCAGCCGTCTCGCTAGAAAGATACATCCGCTCAGAAGGCAACGGTCTGCCGCCGCTCGAAGGATTCTGCCGAATCGTCCCTAGCTACTCCAGTTGGTCAAGACTTTCTCTTCAAAATAAATATATTCTCTTTCTGTCAAAAACGGAAAGGATAAACTCTAAATTTGGAAGCATTGACGTTCCCACGCTTTGAACCAAAATAAGTGGCAAGGTTATCGCAGGATTGAAATGCGTCCGTCACCAGAAAGCCGTCACCATTTTTTAGAATCCCTGCCGCCGTGTTACAAAGGTGCGTTCGCTCGCTCGGTAACGACTCCCGTTCAGAAGGTCGCCTCCGAATAAAACCTCTGGTCACCCTTTCTCCCATAGCGTCCCCAAAATTAGACAAAAGACTGCGTAACCACCACGGACGGCACCTTCTTTGTATCGGAGTTTGCCCCTAGCTCCCTGTCATTCAAAGACGGAAATATGCTGGACGCTGCGCCCGCGTAATCCTTCTCGCAGTTCCTGGTTGCGTGTCAAGGCTACAATACCATTTCTCTAAAGAGACACATTCGTACCAGTAATAGTGATGGCTTTCGTTTGCTTCGCCCTTCCTTTGCCGCTACCGGCGTGAAAAAAAAAAAGTTTTTGGACACGAAAGACAAACTTAGGGTAAAACTAAAGAGCTTATAAGCGCTCGCCACCCTTTTTAATCATATACACGTAAAGATACTACGAGTACGCATGGAACATTAACCAAAGTATGGCCGGCGCTATACTTCGTTTATAATCACCAATAATCTTTTTTGGTTATTATTATGGGTTATATATGCGATCGGTGTCCTATTTTCGTTGCATGTGTAGCCTAAACCTGACTGTGACTAAAACCGGTGTGGCTATAAGGTATGCTGTTCTTGAGCGGTCCGTGTACTGTACACTTGCCTTTGTCATGCGACTCCTGCCTCTAACCAACAAGGCCGTTTTGGAACGCTTGTTATAAAAGCCCTTTTTACCGCCATCTCGTACTCACTTTTCGTGCAAGATGGCAACGACCACCGAAACTTTGTTATTATGGCCCGGGCTAAATTCGCTCAATGGAGCGAATTTTGCAACGAATAACTGACGAACGGCGCCCGACGGCACGCTCGCTTGGGCGCGTGACGTAGCAGCAACTGTGCTGATGCCACGCGCAGAGCAAAAGCCGCGAGGCTAAATTCGTCAATTTTTCGCTGTATATTCGTCCCATGGAGCTTAGCCTAAAGTGCTATGTTTAAACTGAACGAAACAAAGTCAGACAATTTGCTGTTTAAGTGTCTGTTCTGTATGCCGAAACTCAAACTGCTGAGCACATCCAGGACGTCGAACTCGAATGTGAAAAAGCACATTAAAAGTTATTCTTCAATGTCACTTACCTTTTTCCGTTAAAATGTCGTCGTTAAGCCTTCTTAGCCGAAATAACGCAGCTTTCTGTCGAGATCGTTTTGTTAGTCGCAGTTTTTCAGCTACATCTCACGATGCTCATTAATGTAAGCTAGCGAAAAAGCCTTCGAAAACGCTCTAGTTTAGTTATTTGTATAATTCAGAAGGAAAATAAATGAATCAAAGAAGTTATATATAAACACGCCTATGTGATATATGTTTGAGGTTGCGCTTTATTTAGACCGTTTTTTTCTATACTAATTCGTGACGCAGTTTATTTAGTAAATCTTTCGTTGTTCCTCACTACTGATAACTAGAAATTAACAGCGGTGCTTCGCACCAGTCCTAATTTTTTTTTTCGCCAGTCCTTGTATTCGCACAAGCTGACAGGGTTCGCGGTAATTTCAGAGAAACGAAAGACCGAAGCTACAAACTACTTTCCCAACACACCCTTGAAGAAGCAGAGGAAGATCGACCGTATGCATCAAACTCCCGTTTCTCAAGGAGTGTTCGACAATCTTATAGGCACGTTTGGGGTTAAGACTCTACAGTCATATACTAACAGTGAAACACAAAGTAACGACAAACTAACGTAAAAGTAACGTCCGTTAGTCATGGCAAGTAACGACACCGCGGTATTTCGTTACATTTACAAAACTGAAACGGAGCTTTGTAACGCGTCAGTTTTTTCCAAGCTAACGAGTAACGCTCTTTCATTGATTATTTTCTGCGTCCGGACATTTCATCGAATGCCGTTTCATCGAAGCGGTTTCATCGAAGACGTTTCATGGAACACCGTTTCATCGAACGCCTTTTCCCTTCGAACGCCTCGTATTGTTAAGGTTGTCCCGGTTTTTTATGTCCTTTCGGTGCTCTTCAAATCTCACAATGTTCGGTTTCTAAACGCTGTTTTTATTTTAGCACAGAAATAAGACAAACATACGTAATAATTTTTCACACCAGTGCAATTCAATAGAGACTTCTATTTCCAGCAATCTGCTTTCCGCCATGCTTCCATGAGATCTTCCAGGCCGAGAATGTTTGTGTACAGTGATTAAACTATTTAGATGTAAATTGACATGCACTATAAATCTGGCACTCTCTCTTAGAAGCAGCATGTTAGTGCTCATGAATACCGCCACCATCTTGCCTTCTAATTGCGTGGAAGGAAAATGGAAATATCCCGGGCATGATTTTTGCAAAAGGCTAGATTCAACAGTCGCCTCTTTTTTCTACAAACTCCCTGACAGATTCACTACCGTATACCGAGTCCTTTCTCCAAAAAGCAAGGTTTTGGTAGAAATTCGTTGCTGGGCCGCTATTCTTTGTCGTGGCGCGGGGAAAAAAATTAAGAGAGAGAGAGAGCGCCGGGGGGGGGGGGAGAGGGGGATGCAACAATTTTACGCAAGCTAATATGTGTTTTTTTTGGGATAATTGCCACATTTTTTTTTGCGGGTAGGTATGCCTCTGTTTAGAGTGCTACAATATGGGGTGTAAACAATTTTACGCACTACCCACCAATGTTTCATCGTCAATGACATTTTGTAAAGTATTACGCACTGCCTCGGGTGCTTTGACCTTACGCACTGGAGCGTCAGAGGAGCGAGTATTTCCGCAAAATAAATACGAGGACCTGTTTCTCCCTTTTAAATTTGAATCGACCACTTCTGTGGCATCACGGCGAACATGCTTTCAACATGAAATCATAACAAATAATGATTGATGATGAAATTGATTGGGTCCTAACGGTAGAGTCAGATTATATAGGTTGGAAATAATTGGGCGACGTTCATGCGATGTTTTTACTTCCAAGTTGGAATGTGTTGAGAATGAGTAGCCAAAAAACCCTGTGTGCAGAACGCTTCCTGAAATGGACTGATATCTCCCCAATTCGGGAAAGGGGGGGAGGGGGAAGAGATAAAGGTGTGGTTGTTGTGAGAAGAAGATGATATTTATTCTCACTCAGAAGAGCCACCGGTCATTCAAAAGTCGACTCGCTCATAACGGGAAAGCCTGTGGGGCCACATCTATAGTAACTATGAGTAAAATGTGGTATACACCTATGTCACTGAGAAATTATGATCGTGCAAACGATGGGGCGTTGTGGATACAGGTGAAGCGAAGACTTATTTCACGACTGCACCGTCTTTATTAGAAGCCAACATTGCGGCTTGCTTCTTCCACCCGCCTGACGCCAGTCATGTCCAATGTTTGATAAATTGGGTAAAGCGTTGATCGCGGAAGCCCGCGCCAATATTTAAAGGTCTTTATCAAGTTATGAAACAAACATCGACCAGAGGTAAGGACGAATAAATTCGCAAAAGGATTCAAAATGGGATGAACAACCTATGAGGGAGATCTATGTTACGAACAGTAATGACGAGATTAGGGAAAGCCACTTGATTTATATGTCTCGGAAAGAAATGTATTATCGACGACCTGAACCCTTTATTGCGCAAGCCAATCCTTGTGCAGACACGGGAATAGTTCCAGCAGACGCGCGATGCCAGAGGGCGGCTGCTGCAACGACCCCAGCACACCGCGGCCCCTCTATCTCCACCGACCGAGCGCCCTCGGGCCTTCATTGGGCCGCGCTGCCGTCCTCAGTCTCGTGGATTGAGCGTGGCCGCGACAGTGAGGGGAAGACACCTGGAAGTCTCAAGGTCGTTGTCACGCTCGCAGCTAGCCGCTCATTCTGCGCTTTTTGAGGATTATCCGTACAAGAAAAGCCGACACAAAAGAAGCCCCTGACGTCACGTGACTCTTGCGATAGGGTGAGAAGAGGAAGGGCGCGAGGGGCATTTCCGAAAGGGCAACTCCGCTTCATTTTTGGTTGTGAAAAAACAATGCAGTCCTCTTCAGTAACGCCTAGGAAGACCACACGTCAAATAATACGACGCAGATTTGTCGAAACTTTTCCGATCCGGCGAACTTAGCAACTTGGCAAGTTGCCGAAATCGACTGAAGCGCAGACCGGATGCGCGTTCTTGCTCGGAATTCAGGCGCGTCGGCGTCAAACTGACGTCATTTCCTGCGCGCGTATGCGCGTTTTCGCAGGAGCGTTGGCCGACACAGAACAAGACGCGCGCGCCGAGGCGTCGAAGCGGCTCTCGCCCAATGAAAGTCGGTCGAACTATCACGTGATCCTTCGCGGTACGCTGTTTTGTATTCAGCATATTTGAAAGTGTTCAAAAGCATTTTTATTTTCCATGGAAAAATTAAAAATATTGCGTCTTCTGACAAACAAACCCATTTTATTTACTTACTCTTTCATTTAATTTTTATTTTGTAGTATTTGCGCCAACATTTACATCGCCTGTTGAGAATTCTGATACCTGGCAACGCCAATAACGCGCAGCCGGTGGTGCTTGACTTTGTAAGCATGCGGGCGCCCCTGAGCTTTGTGAATTTCGCTCCCTCTCGTCCCGCTTTCCACCTTTGCTGGCACACCAGAATCGGAGCCGTCTAGCTGTGTTTATCATTATCAACAAGTTATTAAACCCGGAAGGTGACTACGTCTCTGCTGTGAGGTGTCAAAATTATTTTCGCCGAAAGATAGCTCCTTGTGAAATAACCTTCACAACATGGTGGCTTTTTCAACTGGCGACTAAAAATTTCCGCAGAAACACGTTCTCAACATATTTATTACGGATGCCATATCTGGCTTGATATGAATCAACGTCGTGCAAGCTTGAATCCGTGTGACCATTATCAAATTTCCAGTTGTCCAGCAATGACCAAATTGTCCATCTAGCGTATCTTATAGAGTCTCAAGCGGATAGAGAAGCCGCTTCATACTATGGCAGACGGAACCTCCGTTTGTAAGTGGAATAAACGCTATCATCATCATCACTTCAGCTTAGCCTCGAACAGTACATTGTGGCAATGCTGCAGTGCCCTTTCTCTCAAATGCTTTCAAACCCGGGTGCCGCGCGCACTGCAAACCGGTTGGGACATTGCATTTCGCTGGCAAGTATGGCGTCGTAGATGGACGACAGCGTATTCAACATGGTGAAAGTTTGTTGGACATGTGAAATCATTGATTGAAAATTCAATACAACGGCCAAACTCCTGTTGTCATCTGCGGCCGTGGGTTGATAGAGATCGGGATATTTTTGGTTGTGGCGTTCTCCCCCATGTCGCAATGGTAAACGTGCACGAATTAGCAGAAAAGATCCATAACCCGCGCGGTGGTAAATATCCAAACCCCGCAAGTGTAAGTAGTTATGGCGCGCCATCCACTAGTTAAACTTGAAACCACAAATATGTACAGCCCGGCGACTCGCCGGCTTTGGCAATTAAGTCTCTGCAGGCGCGACGGGGGATGCGCCAGCTTTTGTAGCGAATGGACTAGCGAACGTTGTACCTACAGCCATTTTCCGAATTTTACTACACGGCAAAGTTGCAAGAACACTCAGATGGGAAACTCACCACTGAAACCTGGGCCCCTGGCGTCCACCTATACCAAACTAAATGCGACCATTTTGCCACTCTTAATCTTTTTTTTTCTTTTTTTTTTACTGTGGTCACTTTCAGCTTGCAGAAAGCATGTTTTTGAGTAAAAGAAACAGAAGACGTTTTTCTTCTTGTAAATTATATTGGAGTTTAGTACCAAATGACGTGCGCGTGATCTTTTCTAATATCTTTAGCTTCAAGGCTTTGCAGCACAATTAATATTGTTTTTATACAACCTTGCCTCAAAGGTGATTTCAGCATCGCATCCTAATAGAGTGGTTCTATCTATACTAACGTTGGTACACAGTTTCCTAGGCAACATGGAGCTCGAAGCACTGCAGGCCCATTCACACCGGCGGTTGAGTCGCGTTTGCGGACGCCTTTGCTTAAAGATTCAGTGCAAGTGCTCGCGATTCGTTGAAAAAAACGGGCGGATCCGCTAAGCATTTGTGTGTCGAACGCCAGTGTAAGGGAGCAGATTTAAGCTTTGTCTTTCTCGTTTCGATCAAAGTTGCATCAGAAACAAACTGGAGACACTTCACAACACAATGTTGCGATGTTTGGGTCTGTACTACAGAAGTACCACGTTGCACAAGAAACAAGTCGTGCGCTGCAGCTGCGCAACATTTAAGTTACGCTGCCTAGCAAATGTTGTACCTTCAACCTTTTTATGACTTTTAGCACACGGTTTTCTAGGCAGTATGGAATTCGAAACAGATGTCTAACGCTGTGCCTTTGTCGTGCCAATCAATGTTGTGTCAGAAACAGATTGCTAACAGTTCACTGCACAACGTTGCGATGTTTGCGTCTGTACTACAGTAATACCACGTTGCATAAGAAACATGTCGTGCGCTGCAGTTGCGCAACATTTAAATTATGCCGCCTAGCAAACGTTGTACATTCAACTTTTTTTACCTTTAGTGCACGGTTTCCTAGGCAGCATGAAATTCGAAACATTAGCCTAACGCTGTGCCCTGTTGTGCCGATCAATGTTGCGTCAGAAACGTATTGGAAACAGTTCACTACACAACGTTGCGATTTTTGCGTCTGTACTACACTGATACCCTGTTGGTTAAGCAACATGTCGCGCGCTGCAGTTGCTCAACATTTAAATTATGCCACCTAGCTAACGTTGTACCTTCAGCCTTTTCCGACTTTTAATAAACAGTTCCCCAGGCAGCATGGAAACAGTAGCGTAACGCTGCGTGTTTGTTGTGCCAATCACTGTTGCGTGAGAAACATAATGGGGACTGTTGCGCAAGTCTCCCAACACTCCCACAACATTCGAAACATTCTCGCAACATATTTACAACATATCAATGTTACTTGGGACGTGGCCTACGCAGCAATTTAGTTTTCCTAGTAAAGAGCGGAAAATAGACGTCACGTGACCTATGCAAGAATTCAGTTTACTCACTAAATAGCGGAAAAGTAGACTAGACGTGACCTACGCAGCAATTTAGTTTTCCTGGTAAAGAGCGGAAAATAGACGTCATGTGACCTATGCAAGAATTCAGTTTCCCCGCTAAATAGCGGAAAAGAAGACGTCACGTGACCTATGCAACAATTCAGTTTTCCCGCTAAAGAGCAGAAAATAGACGTCATGTGACCTATGCAAGAATTCAGTTTCCCCGCTAAATAGTGAAAAAGTAGACGTCACGCGACCTATGCAATAATTCAGTTTCCCCGCTAAAGAGCGGAAAATAGACGTCACGTGACCTATGCAGCAATTTAGTCTTCCCGCTAAAGAGCGGAAAATTGACGTCATGTGACCTATGCAAGAATTCAGTTTTCTCGCTAAATAGCGGAAAAGTAGATGTAACGCAACCTATGCAACAATTCAGTTTCCCCACTGAAGAGCAGAAAAAAGACTTCACGTAACCTACGCAGCAATTTAGTTTTCCTGCTAAAGGACGGAAAATAGATGTCATGTCCCCTATGCAAGAATTCAGTTTGCCCGCTAAATAGCGGAAAAGTAGACGTCACGAGACCTATGCAACAATTCAGTTTCCCCGTTAGAGAGCGGAAAATAGACGTCACGTGACTTATGCAGCACTTTAGTGTTCCCACTAAAGAGCGCAAAATAGACGTCATGTGACCTATGCAAGAATTCAGATTCCCCGCTAAATAGCGGAAAAGAAGAGGTCACGCGACCTATGCAACAATTCAGTTTCCCCGCTAAAGAGCGGAAAATAGACGTCACGTGACCTATGCAGCAATTTTGTTTTCCCGCTAAAGAGCGGAAAAATAGACGTGATGTGACCTATGCAAGAATTCAGTTTCCCCGCTAAATAGCGGAAAAGTAGACGTCACGTGACCTATGCAACAATTCAGTTTCCCCGCTAAAGAGCGGAAAATAGACGTCACGTGACCTACGCAGCAATTTAGTTTTCCTGCTATAGAGCGCAAAATAAACGTCATGTGACCTATGCAAGAATTCAGTTTCCCCTCTAAATAGCGGTAAAGTAGACGTCACGCGACCTATGCAGCAATTCAGTTTCCCCGCTAAAGAGCGGAAAATAGACGTTACGTGACCTACGCAGCAATTTAGTTTTCCTGCTAAAGAGCGGAAAATAGACGTCATGTGACCTATGCAAGAATTCAGTTTCCCCGCTAAATAGCAGAAAAGTAGACGTCACGCGACCTATGCAACAATTCAGTTTCCCCGCTAAAGAGCGGAAAATAGACGTCAGGAGACCTATGCAGCAATTTTGTTTTCCCACTAAAGAGCGAAAAATAGAAGTTATGTGACCTATGCAAGAATTCAGTTTCCCCGCTAAATAGCGGAAAAATAGACGTCATGTGACCTATGCAACAATTCAGTTTCCCCGCAAAAGAGCGGAAAATAGACGTCACGTGACCTATGCAGCAATTCATTTTTCCCACTAAATGGCGGAAAATAGAGGTCACATGACCCATGCACGAATCCAGTTTCTCCGCTAAATAGCGGAAAGCTAGACGTCACGGGACCTATGCAACAATTCAGTTTCTCCGCTAAAGAGCGGAAAATAGACGTCATTGACCTATGCAGCAATTTAGTATTCCTGCTAAAGAGCGGAAAATAGACGTCATGTGACCTATGCAAGAATTCAGTTTCCCCGCTAAATAGCGGAAAAGTAGACGTCACGCGACCTATGCAACAATTCAGTTTCTCCGCTAAAGAGCGGAAAATAGACGTCACTGACCTATGCAGCAATTTAGTTTTCCTGCTAAAGAGCGGAAAATAGACGTCATGTGACCTATGCAAGAATTCAGTTTCCCCGCTAAATAGCGGAAAAGTAGACGTAACGCGACCTATGCAAGAATTCAGTTTCCCCGCAAGAGAGCGGAAAATAGACGTCACGTGACCTATGCAGCAATTTAGTTTTCCCACTAAAGAGCGGAAAAATAGACGTCACGTGACCTATGCAACAATTCAGTTTCCCCGCTAAATAGCCGAAAAGCAGACGTCACGCGACCTATGCAACAATTCGGTTTCCCCGCAAGACAGCGGAAAATAGACGTGACGTGACCTATGCAGCAATTTAGTTTTCCCGCTAAAGAGCAGAAAAGTAGACGTCACGTGACCTATGCAACAATTCAGTTTCCCCGCAAGAGAGCGGAAAATAGACGTGACGTGACCTATGCAGCAATTTAGTTTTCCCGCTAAAGAGCGGAAAAGTAGACTTCACGCGACCTATGCAACAATTCAGTTTCCCCGCAAGAGAGCGGAAAATAGACGTGACGTGACCTATGGAGCAATTTAGTTTTCCCTAAAGAGCGAAAAGAAGACTTCACGCGACCTATGCAACAATTCAGTTTCCCCGCAAGAGAGCGGAAAATAGACTTGACGTGACCTATGCAACAATTTAGTTTTCCCGCTAAAGAGCGGAAAAGTAGACGTCACGTGACCTATGCAACAAATCAGTTTCCCCGCTAAAGAGCGGAAAATAGACGTCACGTGACCTATGCAGCAATTCAGTTTTCCCACTAAAGAGCGGAAAATAGACGTAATGTGACCCATGCACGAATTCAGTTTCCCCGCTAAATAGCGGAAAAGTAGACGTCACGCGACCTATGCAACAATTCAGTTTCCCCGCTAAAGAGCGGAAAATAGACGTCACGTGACCTTTGCAGCAATTTAGTTTTCCCGCTAAAGAGCGGAAAAGTAGACGTCACGTGACCTATGCAACAATTCAGTTTCCCCGCTAAAGAGCGGAAAATAGACGTCATGTGACCTATGCAGCAATTCAGTTTTCCCACTAAAGAGCGGAAAATAGACGTCATGTGACCAATGCACGAATTCAGTTTCCCCGCTAAATAGCGGAAAAATAGACGTCACGCGACCTATCCAACAATTCAGTTTTCCCGCTAAAAAGCGGAAAATAGACGTCACGTGGCCTATGCAGCAATTTAGCTTTCCTGCTAAAGAGCGGAAAATATACGTCATGTGACCTATGCAAGAATTCAGTTTCCCCGCTAAATACCGGAAAAGTAGACGTCACGCGACCTATGCAACAATTCAGTTTCCCCGCATGACAGAGGAAAATAGACGTCACGTGACCTATGCAGCAATTTAGTTTTCCCGCTAAAGAGCGGAAAATTGACGTCATGTGACCTACGCAAGAATTCAGTTTCCCAGCTAATTAGCGGAAAAGTAGACGTCACGCGACCTATGCAACAATTCGGTTTCCCCGCAAAAGAACGGAAAATAGACGTGAGGCGACCTATGCAGCAATTCAGTTTCCCGCCAAAGAGCGGAAAATAGACGTCATGTCACGTATGCAAGAATTCAGTTTCCTCGCAGCGGAAAAGTAGACGTCACGTGACCTAAGCCAGAATTCAGTTTCCCCGCAAAAGAGCGGAAAATAGACGTGACGTGACCTATACAGCAATTTAGTTTTCCCGCTAAAGAGCGGAAAATAGACGTCATGTGACCTACGCAAGAATTCAGTTTCCCCGCTAAATAGCGGAAAAGTAGACGTCACGCGACCTATGCAACAATTCGGTTTCCCCGCAAAAGAGCGGAAAATAGACGTGACGTGACCTATGCAGCAATTTAGTTTTCCCGCTAAAGAGCGGAAAATAGACGTCATGTCACGTATGCAAGGATTCAGTTTCCCCGCTAAATAGCGGAAAAGTAGACGTCCCATGACCTATGCAAGAATTCAGTTTCCCCGCGAAACAGCGAAAATAGGCGTCACGTGACCTACGCACCAGTTCAGTTTCTCGCTAAAAAGCGGGAAAGTAGACGTCACATAACCTATGCACCAATTTAGTTTCCACGACAAACGGCGGGAAAATATACATCGCGTGTCTTATGTCCCAGTTCATTTTCAACACTAGACTTTGCGGAAATATAGATGTCACCTGACCTATCCACCAATTCGGTTTGCACGTTTAAAAATAGCTATATGCTTAAAGACGAGACGGGACAGCACAAGTTGTATTGTCCCGTCGCCTGTTTATACGTTTATAACCCTTTCTAAACATACATCATTTCCAACGCGCTCACTAACAAGGAATTCAGTTTACCCGCTATACATTGCGGAAAAATACACGTCATGTCTCGTTAACCAACTCAGTTTCCACGGTAAACAGGGGAAAATTACTTAATAACGGAAAAATAGGCGTTACGTGACCTATACACCAATTCAGTTTAACACTAAATATCAGAAAAATAGACGTCACGTGACGTATGCACCAATTCCATTTCTCCGCTAAAGAGCAGAAAAATAGACGTCACGTGACCTTGCTCCAGTTCAGTTTCCCCGCTAAATAGTTGAGAAATAGACGTTTTAATGTTCCGGAACCGTTTTGTTTTTTGTCTTATTTCGTGTGAAGGCCTTGCGCGAACAATTTCGGGGGAGACGTGTGGGGTTCACTAGGGGATGTTTACGACCTCTGGGCGGGAGAACTTTGAGCGGGGCAAGGAGTCTCCCCCTTGCGGTGCGGGTGTCCCGTTACTCGAGAACAGGCCGCGGCGTGGCGGGCTGTCACCTCCCGCGCCCCGCTCGGCTGATTGCAGCTGGCAAGGCTCCGTGGTTATGTGTTTTAGAGCGCAGCTCTTAGAGGCCCGTTTCCAGCCTGAGCGGCGTCGGCGTCGCCGTCGCCGTCGGCGTAACCACGCATTGCATGCAACAGGTTGCATGCAACCTGTTGCATCCTGTGCAACCTGTTGCATGCAGGTCAGAAAAGATGTAACAGGTTTGTCGTGATTGAGGGTTCCGACGAACGCTCCCAGCCCGGCGACACTACCTTGTGCCGGGTAGGAGACAGGATCGAGGAGCCGGGAGGCGACGAGCTCAGCAAAACAGAACACACTATATTTACATTAATTACAACATCCTTTCAGTGTTCGTACCACAACAACTTCACGGGTGTCCTTTCTTTATATCTCCGCCTCGCCATCTCGCCGTCCACTGGCTTGTCCAATCGCAGGGGCCTACGTGGTCCTCGGCAGCTAATGTGGAAGAAGTTCGTGTGCCAACGGCCAGCCAATGCCCAAGAAGTTCGTGGCGGGTCTCTCGGCGTGGTGGTTCGCTCGCTGAAGAGTCACCCACACGAACACACAGACACGGACACCCAGCTTGTACAAAGGTTGTCTCGAGAGCCGAGTTCTACGAAGCTCCCGCACGAGCCGCCAGTCGGTGCGAGAGCGTGCTTTGGTCGACGTGAGCCAGGGGCACGCGCCGCTCTCGTAAACGTGGTACGGGTGTGTCGTAGCCTTTCACAATAGCTCCTCCGGCAACCGGGAGAGCGTTTTGAGGTAGAGCAGTTAGCAACCGCTCTTCCGAGAGACGCGGTTTCGCTCTGGGGTTCTCGGCAGGAGTTCGGGCACTCGTTCATCCTGGGAAGAGGTAGACACACGGAACAACCACACCAGACCAAACTCCGGGCCGATGAACACCCAGCCCCTCCCTCAGTCCGCCACACCATCACAAAATAAACAAGCAGCTCATCAATTCTCCTCAAAGCCCTTGCGCTACGAAGATAAACTAGAGAGCTTAGAAATACTGTAAGCTGGAAAGCTGGATACAACCTACACCCGTGAAAAAAAACAAATACAACGACAAAACAGATTAATTCCCCCACTATAGCCGGCTCACCGAGATAGTCATTTCTCGGAACACGCCTTGGGAGTCACAACAGAATTTTTCCCCGGAGAATTTCGAAAATTCGCCGCAACTCATCAAGGCTCGCCCTTTTCGCTAGACGCTACGGCTGAGCCCATCTGCGTTTAAATTAAGCTGTCCTTTTCTGTACTTTACTTCAAAATTGTATTGCTGAAGGATCAAGCTCCACCGAAGGAGGCGGCCATTTTTGGGCGACATGTTTTGTAGCCACTGCAATGGACAGTGATCTGTCTCACAGACAAACTTGGTACCTGAGAGATAACATGAAAGCCTTTGAACGGCCCAAACAAGACATGCACATTCCTTCTCTGAGGCGATATAAGCTTTTTCGCGTGTGGAGAGCTTTCGACTAATGTAGAGTACCGGCCGCTCGTTCCCCTCATCATCGGTCTGGCTCAAGATAGCTCCGACCCCGCGATCGCTGGCGTCACACTGCACTACGAATTCCGTCGCGTAATCTGGTGCCCTCAGCACCGGCCCCTTTGTTAGCGCCTCCTTCAACGAGTTGAACGCACGTTCCTTTGCTTCGTCCCATTGAACTATCTGCGGCTCGGATTTTCTGAGGGCGTCGGTGAGCGGGCTTGCTATGTGCGAATAATTCTCTATGTAGTGCTGGTAGTAACCAGAAATCCCCAGAAATGCACGTGTTTCTGTTTTCGTCTTGGGACGCCGGTGCTGTGCGACTGCAGCAGTCTTAACCTCAGAGGGCCGGCGACAACCTTGTCCGATCACATGGATTAAATAGCTGACCTCAGCTCTCCAAAGCTGGCATTTTTCGGGCTTGACGCTAAGTCCCGCCTGGCGAAGCCGTTCTAGAACCGCGCGAAGGTTTTCCACGTGGGTTTCCCAGGAATCCAAAAAAATATCCACGTCATCCAGATAGGGGAGGGCGAAGTCGCGAAAGTCTCCAAGGACACGATCCATAAGGCTAGAAAAACAAAACGGCGCGTTTTTCAGGCCGAAACTCAACATGATCGGCCGAAAGGTGCCAATGGGAGAGATAAACGCGGCGTACCGGCTAGCCCGTTCGGTAAGAGGGACCTGCCAGTAGCCCCGCACTAGGTCTAACGTCTATATAAACCTAGCCCCGCTAACTACCTCTACCCTCTCCTCAATGTTCGGGATCGGGTAGGTTTGATCCCGGGTGATAGCATTTAGCTTTCCGTAATCGACACAGGGCCTAGGGTCTTTCCCTAGTGCTTCAACAAGGATCAGGGGCGATGTGAAGTCACTGTCCCCGGGTTCAATAACGCCGAGCTCCAATATGCGCTTGATCTCTATTTCCATTATCTCTCTTTGTCTTGGAGATACTCTGTACGGCCTAGAACGAACCGGTTGATTGACAGTTAGCTCGATGTCGTGGACCACCAAGGTCGTTTTTCCTGGCCTATCTGAAAAGGTCGTTCGAAACTCCCCGATCAACTGGGTTAGATCTGCAATCTGAGCGGGCTGGAGTTTCTCATGAATTATCATTTTTGCGCAGAGCTCTTCGACAGTGAAGCATCCGTCACCTTTGAGGAAGGGGATCTCATGCGGCATCTCCTCTGGCGCGTTCAGAGTTAAGTTTACAATAGCCTCGCGTTCTTTGTAAGGCTTCATGAGGTTGCTGTGGTAAATTCGCGTGTTTGGCCGCCTCCCTTCTAGCTCAACTGCGTAGTCTGTGTCAGACAGCTTCTGCAGAACCCTGGCTGGGCCTTCCCATTGAACGTCAAGTTTGTTCTTTCTACAGGGAACAAGAAGCATAACCTTGTCGCCCACCTCAAAAGTACGCAGCCGGGCTGTTCGGTCATAATAGGCTTTTGCCCTGTTCTGTGCGGTCTTCGCGTTCCTTTCCATGATCCCCATTGCCTTATTTAGCCGATTTAACAACTCTAGAACGTACTCGACGACCGTTGGGTTTTCCTTTTGATCCTCCCAGGATTCTCGAAGCATACGCAGCGGTGTTCTCAAAGCCCTCCCGTACACTAGCTCCGCGGGACTAAACCCCGTCGTCTCGTGAGGTGCCGTTCTAAGAGCGAACATCGCCGCTGGGAGGCAGGCTTCCCAATCCCTTCTGCGCTCTACACCAAGAGCGCGCAGGATGCACTTCAGCACCGAATGAAGCCTTTCCACGCTGTTCGATTGTGGGTGGTAGATGGAGCTGTGAACTAGCCTTATACCACACTTCTCGAGAAAGGTGGTAGTTAGTAAGCTGGTGAAGACGCTTCCCTGGTCGCTCTGAATTTCTTCTGGAAACCCCACCCTAGAAAAGATGGACAAAAGAGCGTCCACCACGTTAGCCGAGGACAATTCCTTCAGTGGAACTTCCTCTGGAAACTTTGTGGCCGGACACAAAGCTGTCAAAATATACCGGTACCCCGACTGCGCCTGAGGAAGTGGTCCGACGGTGTCGATCACGAGACGGCGAAATGGCTCAGTAATTACTGGAACCAATGTCATAGGGGCTTTCTGCCTATCCGTAGATTTCCCGACACGCTGGCATGCGTCGCAGGTCTTCACAAATCCCTCGACGTCCTTCCAGCATCCCGGCCAGTAGTACTCCTGCGTCAGTCGCGCCTTGGTTTTTTTATCCCAAGGTGTCCTGACCAGGAGCAATCGTGGGCGAGATGGAGCAAGTCCGCTCGGTACTTACGGGGAACGACAAGCTGGTCGAACGACTTTCCCTTTCGGTCTCGGTACTGCCGGTAGAGCACGCCTGATCTCGTTTGAAACGAGATGTTCTTCTTGGCTATGCCTTCCCTCTTACTCCCCTGGATATCTTTCAGGGATGGATCATTTTTTTGCTCCAAAATAAGCGTCGGCCTATCCAGTTTAGCTAAAGCCTGAAAGCTTTTGGAGGCCGGTGAGAGAAGTATGCCGTCCTCTTTCTCATGATCGGCATCTGCTCTACCCGTTCTGTCCCTGGCTCGGTGTTCTGGTGCTGTGATTCGGAAAATTCCCCCGACACTCCAGGCTTGTCTCCCGACTCAGCGGAAGGGGAATCCTCTTCCACGGAGTTATAGCTCAGCTGCCTCGCTAGAGCACGTGCCTTCGAGCGCGTCAGGGCCAACACTGTTTCGTTTGCGAAGCTCAACCCCCTCTGTTGCAACATCTCTTCAGACTTATTTGAAAAGAGGTACGAATACGGCAAGGAAAGCCTGCTGGAGACTGCCGCTTCCGTTTCTAGGACTCCACAAGGTCCCGAGATAGAAACTTTAGCAATAGGCAAGGAAACACTTTGCTCTTCTACCACCTGTCGAATCCAAGCGCAGTCTCCAGTGTACTCCTCTGGTCGCACGTACGTAGGGTGTACGACGTCCATCGTCGCGGCTGAGTCTCGCAACACACGGCATTCTTTGCCATTTACTAGCATTTGTCGCGTGTAGGGCTCTAACAACCTCTCGTTGTCTTCGCTGTCACGGACATAGTGGAAAGCCACTTTCTTTGTGCAGCTGGCCGCAAAGTGGCCCGGCTCTTTGCAATTAAAACAAATAGATGGTCTCCTTTTTTCGAAGACCTTGCTGCCTTCGCTGTTTGGTTTCGGCTGGTAGCCAAATTTCCTGTTCGCTGCCTCGACTTCCTTTTCTTTAGGTTTCCGGAAAGACCCCTCGCTAGCGAACCGTCTTGGGAACTGCTTTCTCACATCGTTCTTTTTCGACCAGAAAGCTTTCTTACCCTCTTTGTCCCTCTGCGCCTTGCCTGAGCTATCACCTTGCAGGCCTCTTCTCATCGCGTGTTCCTCCGCGAGCTCCGCGGCCTTCATGAGATTAGGCTCGCTGAGCCTGTCCTGAACCCAGAACATCACGGCTTCAGGGAGCTCCCGGAAGAACTGCTCCGCTGCAACACACTCGACCACCTTATCGTGGTCTCCGTGTGCCCCGGCACTCTTTAGCCACTCTATCAAATCTGCCTTTAAGTTATATGCGAACTCTGGCCACGATTGAGATGGCTTCCTAGATGCTTGACGGAAGCGTTGGCGAAATGCTTCCGTGGACAAGCGATACTTCTTGAGAAGTGCGGCCTTTACTTGGTCGTAATTGTCGGCGTCCTCTCTTGTTAAGCGCGCTATTACGTCCGCCGCTTCGCAAGGGAGTAGCGTCAGTAGCTTATGGGGCCATGTCTCGCGGAGGAAGTGCACTTTCTCGCACGTTCTTTCGAAATTTACGAGAAACAACCCGATGTCCTCGCCCAACTCGTACCAAATTTTGTACCAAATCGATTCCCAATTCGGTACAAACCTGCACCAGTTGTGGCACACGCAACGTCTCGAGATTCATGACTCTCTCTGTGTATCGGCACCCTTTTAGAACTCAGGAAAGCTCGCGTCCAACGGAAACACACTCGTTTAGACCGATACAATTTCCCCCAAATCCTAACAACAAATCTAATGGCTGTCAGGTCTGGCGGATCCAAGAAAGAGGGCCGGGCACTCACCCACACCGAGAGTCATGGTCCGGCGAAGTCGACCCGGTGTAGTCGAATTCCATGAAGTCGAGTCCCACGTAGTCGTATCCCACCGCTGCCAACCAGTTGTCGTGATTGAGGGTTCCGACGAACGCTCCCAGCCCGGCGACACTACCTTGTGCCGGGTAGGAGACAGGATCGAGGACCCGGAAGGCGACGAGCTCAGCAAAACAGAACACACTATATTTACATTAATTACAACATCCTTTCAGTGTTCGTACCACAACAACTTCACGGGTGTCCTTTCTTTATATCTCCGCCTCGCCATCTCGCCGTCCACTGGCTTGTCCAATCGCAGGGGCCTACGTGGTCCTCGGCAGCCAATGTGGAAGAAGTTCGTGTGCCAACGGCCAGCCAATGCCGAAGAAGTTCGTGGCGGGTCTCTCGGCGTGGTGGCTCGCCCGCTGAAGAGTCATCCACACGAACACACAGACACGGACACCCAGCTTCTACAAAGGTTGTCTCGAGAGCCGAGTTCTCCGAAGCTCCCGCACGAGCCGCCAGTCGGTGCGAGAGCGTGCTTTGGTCGACATGAGCCAGGGGCACGCGCCACTCTCGTAAACGTGGTACGGGTGTGTCGTAGCCTTTCACAATAGGTTGCATGCAACAGGTTGCATCCTGTGCAACCTGTTGCATGCAGCTCAGAGAAGAAGCAACAGGTTGCATGCAACCTGTTGCATCTCACAAAAAACGCCGCAACGTCGGCGTCGGCGTAGCCAAGGTCACCCCAATGTCACGTGACCCCCAAGATCCCCACAAGGTCACGTGACCCTCAAGGTCACCCAAGGTCACGTGACCCCCCAAGGTCACCCCTAGGCCACGTGATTTCCCGAGGTCACGTGACCCGTCCCCCAGGGTCACGTGACCCCCAAGGTCACGTGACACCCAAAACCACGTTACCCCCCCGAGGTCACGTGACCCCGATGACGTCATAAGTGACGTCACTGATGACGTCACCGGCATTCGCATCGTGATCGTCATCATCACTGATGACGTCACCGGTATCCGCATCGTCACCGTCATCATCACTGATGACGCCATCCGTGATGTCACTGATAACGTCATCGGTATCCGCATCGTCATCGTTACTGATGACGTCATCGGCATCGGCATCGTCATGTGACCCCCAGGTCACGTGACCACCCCCCAGTACCCTTCCCAGGTAGCACACTTGCTTGGTTTAGCTGGGGCCAGGGTTGCCACTTATTTGTGATAGGTTGGCCACGACTACCCAGCCATTTACGTCTGTATGCCAGCCTGGCGTTTCACAGTCTTCCCTTGCTCCAGAAAGCCACGGAACTGCCAGGGAACGCCTTCCTTGGTTGACCAATCAATTTCCTTGGTCATTGATGGTTAGTGTAAACAGACCGCTACCAGTTATTGATGTACCCTGGCTGTCTATTCATTTTCCTCGGTCAGAGATGGCCAGGGTAGCAATGCCTCCGCCAAGCTGTGGGGTTTCATGGTAGTTCGCAGGAATTCCCTGGTCCGCTCAACACAAGCAACAGCCAATATTCGGGCATGTTGCCTGATCGAAGATAGGGTGAGCCAAGGAATGCCAGGGAATTGCCGCTATGCAATGTTCCGTGGCTCAAGCTCGTATTCTATCGGACCCGGAATGCCCGCTGAAAGCCACTGCTACTCTAGAGTTCGTTTAACTTTTTCCATTTTTTTTCAATTCGTATGAGCGTTCTCTTAACATATTTTTGACGCTTTGTGGCAAGAGTCTTCGCACTAGAAAGTGACGTTTGAGTGCAACAAGTCTGTTTTAGCTTAAGACATAAAAAAAAACACGTTTTCGCCATTAAAAAAAAAACTATTTGAAAACAGTTTGGATATGAACAGCCCAAACCCGAAATGAAATAATTGTAGTGGAAATGTACCGGGCAAATTGAAAATAAAACTATCGAAATTGGTCGTACTCGAACTTTATAATTTTCCCGCTTTTTACCGCGGCCTTTATCTACCCTGGCTTGCACGGAGAAGCCGCTTCAAGCGCAAGTGCCCGAGGCGGCGTGCCTGGAAAAGCGCGGGAACGATCCCGCACCCTCCAGATGAATCACGCGCCTGAAATGCGCCAGTGCCCGGTGACCGGGGATGATGCAGTCTCCCCGCGCGCAGCGCGGATGCCTTGAAAGAGGACAGCTGTACACGTGCAAGGACAGGGAGCGCGCGGGCCAATTTGCGCGGCCCTCGCATCCGCTCGAAGCGCCAGTTTTGAGACGGCGGCCGGCGCAGTTCCGAAAACCAAAAAAAAAAAAAAAGAAAGAAAACCGGATCTGGCGCTGTTCTGTTTGGGGAGGTTACAAGTTGCTGTGTTTGAATAAGATAGTTTGCCGGTGCCTTGAGTGCTGCCTCTGCCGATGGTTCCTGTGGCTGATGACGTCCTCCGCCTGAGTTCCACTCGCTCGTGGGCGAAATGGCTGCATCCCAGAACGGCGTGTTCGGAATTCGCTCCGTCCTCATTGCAGCGCGGGCACTGTCTGTCTCTGTCTCGGCGCCAGCGAGCCAGGTAAGCAGGCTCGACCATTTGGATACATTTTCATAATCAGGGTCATGTGAAACCGAACCTTTTCGCAACCCCATTTGGAACAGCCATGCTAGTAATACAACCGCCAGTGTATACATTCAGTTTCAGAGATCCTCTACCGCAGTGGTTAACCACTGTGGTAGAGGATCCTGCTTTTGTTGCCCCTTCCTGCCTTCCTAGTCTGTCGTCCGCTATGCAACGTAAAGGCTGAACCGCATGTAAGCGATTTTCCGAGCGACGAGAGTCAGAGACGAGCGGCGGAGATTTCCCACGGTCGCTTGTCGCATCGCTCGGTTTTTGGATTCCTAGAAATCGTCGCTCATCGCCTTGGCCGCTTGCTCCGTCGCTTTCATGCGGTTTGCCGCGTCGCGCGAGTGACCGAACGACAGTGAAGCGGATCGTCGTCGCTTGTCTCGTGGCTCGTCAAATCTCTTACATGCCGTTTCTACGTAATTGCCGCGAGACTGGCACCACATGCACGATTGGCACACGCTTCCATATTCCCTCCCATACTGCTTATTATAGTGCATATTTTTTATTCGTGGCATTAGTTACATACCGTTTTAGAACAGACGGGTGCAAATAAATCTGCCATGGTCTAATTACTGATGTTTATTCTTTTTTTCAGATGGCTTGCGGTACTATGTTAGCCACCACCGGAACCCCGACACTCCAGAAGATGTGGAGATTCTCGCCAACCGCCTGGGACGCATTAATAATATCATGCCAATTTTTTCGCATTGTACATATGTTTTTATGTTTATTTTTGCAGCCTGCAGTATGTATTTTTTGCGGAAATGAAATGAATTATATTAATTTACGACGTGTGTTGTCAATATAACCAGTTAAACTGGTTTAACTGCATGGTGAATTTCTATTGTCTAGCCAAGCGTGGCTGACCACCCGGTCACTAACCTGGCCCATGCTGTATATCCAATAAAGAGCCAAGCTTGGGGTACCACTGAGCTTCCCGCCTGGCCCAGGCCGTAATTCCACTGGTGAGCCAGTCCATGGCTACACAGGGAACTGCCGGTGGTCGCCAGACTGGCATACCTGGATGGGGCTGCCTAGCGCCATGGTGCAAAACAATCTAGGCCCACTGAAACTTCCCTGGCTACCCAGTCTGGCTCAAGCTTGAGCCGGGCGTAATGTGCTGCTTGGGTTCCTTCCTCCTCCTCAAGAGCTGCGCTCTAACTCGGCGTTACAGGGAGTTGTAAACGGCTTTCACTTTTTTCTCTGGTAGTCGACTAGTGCCACACCTTGGGTTGCGTTTACTTGGAGATTTGTTTGCCGCATCCCGCCGATAAGCGCCGGTCGTTCCCCTAGAAATGTCTCGAGCGCTGTGCTTCGACTGTCGGTACCTGTCCCTCCAACCACTGCTCGGAGTGCCAGAAGTGATTTGTTGTGTCTGAGGGCAGACACGTCTGAGCCTCATACGCCTGGCGCCGTCTAGGCCTGGGCTCGGAGCGCCGGATGAGAATGTTGACTCTTTCGGGGAAATTAGAAAAAGTTTGCTGCTCTGAATAAGAGCACAGGCGAGACAAAGGGAGGGGGTCCTTGGTTCGGTACCGCTGGAGAGAAAGGAGCCGCTCTCTAACGGCGGCCAAGTCCAGGGTTCAGGTTGTCAATGCTTGTATTCTTGTATCCCGTATGTTACATTGTCTTTTTTTAAACTGTTGCGTAAAAGTACCTGCGTAAACATTTTTCTCGCCGGAACCGCTACACCACCACCACCGTCCAATGCAAGTCATCCTTCTACAAACCACCGAGGAGGAACCACCCTTTCAACCCATCAAGAACCTTACTGGCGCAGCCGACAGGATTGCGTTGGACATTCCTACGGCGACTGCGGCGGAGACGACCAGACGAAGGAGACGCCAGGACGGGGACGAGTACGAAACCTCGAGAACGGCCTCCCAGTTGGCAGAAGCCAAGCGAACGGGAGGAGACGCCGAAAAGTCGCCAGCATCAGAGCCGGGGCACGGTGAGGGAAGACAACCGAACAGCTGCACCCTCTTCCCGGTTGACTGGGTCGGCAGAAGGGGAGTGAGAGCCAGCAGGACGTCAGCGATCCCTTGACCCCGCGGCAGAGGTGGAGAGGACGACCGGACGGCAGCAAGGTTCCGCTGGTCGACAGAAATTGACAAAGCGGGAAACTTCGGAGGACGCTGCGGACAAGGAACTCCTGCAGAAGAGCTGGGCCTACGGTGCGGAAGACGACCGAGCGACAAGAGGGTCCCCGCGTTCGGCCAAAACCGACCAAGGCTCAAGCCTTGGAGTGTGCTCATCTACAAGTATCAGTGCGCCACCACGGTAGGAGGGAGCAGGACTGGCCACCGACAGTGCACGACAAGTTTCGACACCTTGGGTGAGTGAAGGCTTCACACTCTGGGGCTGGTGTCAGTTTGGTCTCAAAAGTAGCAGCGAATGGTTGTGGTGACTCGAAGCGCACAGAAAGCAGAGTTAAACGTGAATAAGGGCTCGGAGGGTCTGGTACGGAGGGGCAAGTGTCAATGGTTGCTGATACCCGCGCCGAGAACAATGTCGTTGCGATAAGACGCCTGGTGCTCAAGGCGTCTTATCGTCCTTGTGCGATAAAGCGCCTCGATTCCAGCTCCGGCTGGAATCGGAAGGAAAAATCCCACTGCGAAAGCTCGAGCTCGGGGCTAGCCTCAAAAGACCGAAAGCCGCGACTGCGTCGGGGGTGGCCGGCGGCCCAGATCCCGTATCTCAGTGCGCTAAACTACTGAGAAATCAAAAAGTGCCTGAAGACGCCGAGCTGCCCGTATGGTTTGACCGGGTAGAGAAGGTGTTTGCGACTTACGGCGTGCCGGAGAGGAGCAAAGTGCACCTGATCATGCTCGCTCTCTCAAGTAAGGCCAAATACCTTTTCTCCCGGTTAACCACGGAGGAGCTGTCTAGGTAGAGCGCGGTAAAGACAGCCGTGCTGGAGGAGCTTAGAGTGACGCCGGAGGAGCACCGCGCTCGTTTCATGAAGGCAATGGAGCGTAGGGACGACGGCCTAATAGACTTCATCTATAAGAGCGCAGCTCTTAGGGGCCCGTTTCCAGCCTGAGCGGCGTTGGCGTCGCCGTCGCCGTCGCCGTCGCCGTCGGCGTAACCGCGCGTTGCATCCTGTGCAACCTGTTGCATGCAAGTCAAAGAAGATGCAGCAGGTTGCATGCAACCTGTTGTGTTGCATCCTGTGCAACCTGTTGCATGCAGCTCAGATAAGATGCAACAGGTTGCATGCAACCTGTTGCATCTCACAAAAACGCCGCAACGTCGGCGTCGGTGTTGGCAGGTCGCAACCTCTTGCATGCAAGAGGTTGCACAGGATGCAACAGGTTGCATCCTGTGCAACCTGTTGCATGCAGCTCATGCAACAGTTTGCATGCAACCTGTTGCATTTTACAAAAAACGCCGCAACGTCGGCGTCGGCGTAGCCAAGGTCACCCCAATGTCACGTGACCCTCAAGGTCACCCCAAGGTCACGTGACTCCCAAAATTACCCCAAGGTCACGTGACCCCCCCAGGTCACCCCTAGGCCACGTGATTTCCCGAGGTCACGTGACCCGTCTCCAGGGTCACGTGACCCCCAAGGTCACGTGATCCCCAAGGTCACGTGACACCCAAAGTCACGTGACCTCCCGAGGTCCCGTGACCCCCGATGACGTCATAAGTGACGTCACTGATGACGTCACCGGCATCCGCACTGTCATCGTCATCATCACTGATGACGTCACCGGCATCCGCATTGTCATTGTCAACATCACTGATGACGTCATCAGTGACGTCACTGATAACGTCATCGGTATCCGCATCGTCATCGTTACTGATGACGTCATCGGCATCGGCATCGTCACGTGACCCCCAGGTCACGTGACCCCCCCCCAGTACCCTTCCCTCCTCCTCCTCAAGAGCTGCGCTCCAACTCGGCCTTACAGGGAGTTGTAAACGGCTTTCACTTTTTATATCGAGGCCCGGGAGACGAAGACTCTGGAGGCGCTAATCGAACTAATCATGGCTGACCGCTTCAAGGAATGTCTGAGCCCGGAGGCCCAAAGGCACTTAACTCTCCGCGAAGAAGAAGGGTCGCTCAAGGCTCACGAGATGTCGAAGATTATGGACACCTTCGAGGTGGCCGAGGTTAAAGACGAAGGCCAAAAAAACGGGTGACGCGGACGCAAAAAAAGGGAAGAACACTACCAACAGCCCCCCGAGGCCGAAGGGGCCGCCCCGGTGTTACGTGTGTAATGATGATTCCCATCTTGCCCGAGACTGTGCCCAACGGAGCCAAAAATATGCCAGATAAAAGAAGTTGCATGTCCAAAACATTCGGGCAACGCACTCCGACGGGTCGGGGGATGAGCCGCACGTTCTAGTTGCGAGGATGGGCACCACACCATAGAGGATCCAAGCATTCAAGGTTTCTCGTGGTGACGCCCGACTGCGGTGGGGCCAAAGTAAGCGCCGTTTTGGACACCGGCAGTGAGGTGACGGTTATGCGCACGAGCGTCGTGCCACCCGAATTGTTGGAACCTAGCGGCACCATAAAACTTGTTTCGGCCTTCGGCCAGGAACAGACCGCGAAGTTGGCCGAACTCCCCATATCCCTGCGACGAGAAGGGGAGGTCGGCTTGAGCAGCCCCATGAGCCTGCTTTCTGCCGTCACCGATCAGCTGGCACTCCGGATAGATTTCCTCCTTTCGATGGAAGGCTGGGAGCTGTTGTCAGGGGTTAAAGCCGTGTCCGCATGCCCACCGGTGGGAAGTACGGCTGAACCTCAGCGGCACGAACCGCCGAATAGAGGGCGGTACAAAACCGCAGGTCGCATTGGTGACGGGCATGTCTTCTGAAGAAACTGGCGTAACCGATACGGGGAATGGGGACACCGAGGAGAAAGGGGAGGACGACAGCCCGACGACCAAAGTATTTCAGGGCGAGCAGGCGCGCGACCCCACTCTGGGGAAGGCACAGTGCGACGCACGCGTGGGGACAGGCGGCATGTTTATCGAAAACGGCCGTCTGTTTCGTTGGGGTTCGATTGCCGGAACGAAGGCAAAGCAGCTGGTGCTCCCAAAATCGAGAAGAGGCGAGGTGCTGCTGCTCGTGCATGAGTCCCTCTGGGGAGGCCACCTGGGCCCGAAGAAAACTCGGGATTAAATCAAGTAGTTTCTACTGGCCTGACATGGAGAGAGCGGTGCGGGAGCCTTGTCAATCCTGTCCCGGATATCGGGTCACAGGCAACATGAGGGTTAACGACCGGGTTTTGATTACGCCTCTTACAAGGCCGGAGCGGCCTTTCCAGGTGGTGAACGTCGACATAAAGGGACCATCCGATATTCCATCGGCCCGAGGTCACAGAATGCTCTGTGCCTGGTCGATCTGTGTACAGGATGGCCGGAAGTGGTTTGTATTCGCTCACTTACGGCGAAGGCGACATGTTATGCCCTTCTCGGGATATTTAGTCGCACCGGGGTTCCTGAAAGAGTGTGTTCTGACCAGGGAACGAACTTCACGGCTAAGCTGACTCAAGAACTTGTGGCAAAACTTGGGTGTTCACCGAGGTTTTCTACACCCGATCACCCCGAGAGTAACGGCTTGGTGGAGAGATATAATCGCGTTTCAAAGAACATGCTTCATCATGTCATTCAGAAAGACCCCAAGAACTGGGATACACTAGTTACCTTTAACTTATGAGCGTACCGCGAAGTGCCCTACGACACCACCGGGGTGTCCCCCTTTAGGCTGTTGTATGGTAGAAAACCCACGGGTCCGCTGGCCATTCTTCTGAGTAGCTGGACGGGCGAGGCCCCCGTACCAATAGCCCTCCGTAAAGAGCCGGCCCTGTATCTGAGGCAGTTGCGCGCTCAGCTGGAGACGGCGGCCGAAGTGGCCGGGCTCACCAGTCGTGCGCGTCAGGGAGAGTACGCCGATAGATACAACCGTAAGACGAGGGACAAAACCTTTAGGGTAGGGGATCAGGTGCTTCTCTTCGACAGTGAACAACCGAACAAGATGGCCCCTAGGTGGTTGGGTCCGTTCACCATGGTAGCCGCCGAGCGGCCACATTTCCACTGCCTTGAGGCTTCGGAACAGAAGGCGAGGGTCGTGCATTCTAACAAGCTTCGGCTTTAGTATGCAAGGGTGGGCCACGCGGGGGTAGTCTTCGACGAGGACGTCGACTTCGGCGAGGTGGAGTGCGCCCCAAAAGAGCGTTACTTCCTGGGCAAGCGGGACGACAGTTCCCCCGGGAAAAGATTGCCCAGCTGAGCACTCGTCAGCAGGCGGACCTCACCGAAATTTTCGAAGAGCATAAGTAGATGTTTGATTGACAGCCGGAAAGAGCGGTCGTTGGCGCGCACCGGGTCCAACTGACGGGAGAATACACGTCCAGGAGAGCATACCCATACAGAGTACCTGAACTGCTCAAGGCCGAAGTGAGCCGACAAACGAGAGAGGTCCTTGAATTAGGTCTGATTTAACTAATCGAGAGCCCACTGGTCTGCGTCGCCAAAAAGGACGGCAGCGTCCGACTGTGCGTAGGCTACCGCCATCTGAATGCCCCCACTAAACCGGATGCGTTCCCGATGTGAAACCCTTTGGAGCTTATTTTTTAGAATGGGTAATGCGAAGTGCATCGCCATTGTCGATCTGAGGCATGGTTATTGGCAGGTTCCGATGGCTCCCGACAGTCACCACGTTACCCCGTTCGTTACACACGAGGGGCAGTTCGCATGGAACGTTATGCCTTTCGGACTCCGAAATGCTGCGGCGACCTTTCAGAGACTTATGAACCGCCTCCTGATACGGCACCAGGATTACGCCTGTGCGTATCTGGACGATGTTGCAATCTTCTCAGAGTCCTGCGAGGAGCACCTCCGTCACATTGGTGTTATTCTTGTGTGCTCGAGAAGGCAGGGCTAAGGATCAGTTACGAGAAGTGTGAGCTGGTTAGGGCAGCTATCCGTTACCTTGGTTAAGTGGTTGGCTCGGGCGAGCACGGACCAGACCCGGAGAAACATGCCGCTATAGAGGGCCTGGAGCGCCCGCAGACGAAAAGGCAAATAATGAGTGTCTTGGGCCTTTGTAACTACAACCGGGATCACGTTCAGGGATACGCCGCGGTCGCGGAACCGCTGACCAGGCTAACAAAACGCGGCGTCCCTAACGTGATACCTTGACCGCAGGATGCGGACGATGCCTTGCGAGAGTTAAAGCGGGCGCTGCGCGACGCAGTGGCACTATTCACGCCGAGCACACGCGAGCCTTATTGGCTGTTTACGGACGCGTCCTCTGTGGCCGCTGGGTCATGCTTGGCACACATGAGTTGCGAGGGCACGGAGCGACCCATAACGTTTGCGAGTCATCGGTTCAACCCGATGCAGTGGCGCTGGTCTACGATAGAACGCGAGGCGTTTACAATAATCTGGTCTATGAGAAAGTTCCACCAGGGTGTCTTCGGGAAGAGGGTTAATGTCGTTTTCTATCACGACCGCTTGAGCTACCTCACAAGCAGTACGTTTCACGGCGCAAAACTGGCCAGGTGGGCGCTGGTCTTACAGCGTTGTAATGTGGTGGTGTCCAACCGAAAGGGGGTAAACCATGGGAATGCTGACGCATTGTCGCAGCTGCCTAATCAATGCTGGGAGGAGTAAACAGCACGACACCACGCTGGCACGCCGGCTGCATATGCCGACGCTTCCGTTCACTCAGCCGGTGGGGTGCCGCAGGAAAGAACTTCACGGCGAATCCCTGTAACGGGTGGCACGGTCTGCATTATGACCGCCGTTGTGTTGTTTTAGCATATATGTCTTATATCATACAGAATATGCTGCACCTGGCTTTACCTGATCATTTTAGTGCACGTCCTAGCTGTAGTTAATGTTCCGGAATCCTTTCTGTTTTACTGTTGGCACGCCTAGAAGCCGTGCAACAGTTTTGCGGGAGACGTGTTAGGCTCCGGAACCTATTTATTTGTTGTCTTATTTCGTTACGAGGCCCAGCGCGAACGTTTTTGGGGGAAGACGTGTGGTGTTCTCTAGGGGATGTTTATAGCCTCTGGGCGGGAGAACATTCAGCGGGGTGGGGAGCCCCCCCTCTGCGGTGGGGTGTTTCATTACTCGGGAATAGGCCGCGGCGCGGCGTGCTCAGTCACCTCCAGCTCCCCGCTCGGCTGCTTGCAGCTGGGGAGGCTCCGCGGTTAAGTGTATTTCTCTGGTAGTCGACCAGCGCCACCCCTTGGGGTTGTGTTTGCTAGGAGTGTCGTTTGTCGCTTCCCATCGACAAGTCTCAGTCGCTCCCCTAGAAATACATCGGGTGCTGTGCTTCGTCTGTCGGAACCTGCCCCGCCATCCACTGCTTGGAGTGCCAGTGGTGATTTGTCGGGTCTGAGGGCCAGGCACGTCTGTGCCTCCTACGCATGGCGCCGTCTAACCCTAGGCTCGGAGCGCCTGATGAGAATGTTGACCCCAACGGGAGTAGTGGAAAAGAGGGACAGGCCGCTCTCAATACGAGCACAGTAGAGACATAGAGAGGGGGTCTTTTGTTCGGTACCGCTGGAGAGAAAGGAGCCGCTCTCTAAGGGCGGCCAAGGCCGGGGCTCAGGTTGTCAATGTTTGTATTCTTGTATCCCGTATGTTACATTGTCTTTTATTAAACTCTTGCGTAAAAGTACCTGCGTAAACAACTGCCTGGCCCGAACCGCTAATCCACCGCCACCGTCCAATGCAAACCATCCTCCTCCACACGATCGAGGAGGAACCACCCTTTCAACCCATCAAGAACCATAATGACGTCACGTGACCTATGCACGAATTCAGTTTTCACCCAATACAGCAAACATATAGGCGTCACTTGACCTATGCAGCAATTTAGCTTCACCGCTAAGCTGCGGGACAATAGACGTCACGTGACCTTTCTCCCCATTTAGTTCCCCCGCTAAACTTAGGGGAAAATAGACGTCACTTGACATAGGATCCAATTCAGTTGCCCCAGTAAACTTAGCAGAAAAATAAACATCACGTGACATATGCACCAGTTCAGTTTCCCCGCTAAATAGAGGGAAAATAGGCGCAACGAGACCTTTGCTGCAATTTAGTTTCCCCACTAAAGAGCGGAAAGGTAGACGTCACGTGACCTATGCAACAGTTCAGTTTCCCCGCTAAAAAGCGGAAAAGTAGCCATCACGTAACCTATGCACCAATTCAGTTTCCCTGTCAAACAACAGAAAATAGACGTCACGTGACCTATGCACCAATTCATTTTCCCCACTAAATAGCGGAAAAATAGGCGTCACCTGACATATGCAGCAATTTAGTTTTCCCGCTAAAGAGCGGAAAATAGAAACATGTGACCTATGCAAGAATTCAGTTTCCCCGCTAAATAGCGGAAAAGTAGACGTCACGTGACCTATGCTACAATTATCCTCGCTAAACTGCGAAAAATAGACATCACGTGACCTATGCACCAATTCAGTTTCCCCGCTAAATAGCGGAACAATGGACGTCACGTGACCTATGCACCAGTTCAGTTTCCCCGTTAAATAGTAGAAAAATACGCGTCACGAGATCTATGCACAATTCAGTTTCCTCAGTAAATATCGGAAAAATAGAGGTCACGTGATCTATGCACAATTCAGTTTCCGCACTAAATAGCAAAAAAATATACGTCACGTGACCTATGCACCAATTTAGTTTGCCTGCTAAATAGCGGAAAAATATACGTCACGTGACCTATGCACCGATTCAGTTTCCCCACTAAATAGCAGAAAAATATACGTCACGTGTCCTATGCACCGATTTAGTTTCCCCGCTAAATAGCGGAACAATGGACGTCACATGACCTATGCACCAATTCAGTTTCCCTGCCAAACAACAGAAAATAGACGTCACGTGACCTATGCACCAATTCATTTTCCCCACTAAATAGCGGAAAAATAGGCGTCACCTGACATATGCAGCAATTTAGTTTTCCCGCTAAAGAGAGGAAAATAGAAATCATGTGACCTATGCAAGAATTCAGTTTCCCCGCTAAATAGCGGAAAAGTAGACGTCACGTGACCTCTGCTACAATTATCCTCGCTAAACTGCGAACAATAAACATCACGTGACCCATGCACCAATTTAGTTTCCCCGCTAAATAGCGGAACAATGGACGTCACATGACCTATGCACCAATTCAGTTTCCCCGCTAAATAGTGGAAAATACGCGTCACGTGATCTATGCACAATTCAGTTTCCTCAGTAAATATCGGAAAAATAGAGGTCACGTGATCTATGCACAATTCAGTTTCCGCACTAAATAGCAAAAAAATATACGTCACGTGACCTATGCACCAATTTAGTTTCCCCGCTAAATAGCGGAACAATGGACGTCAAGTGACCTATGCACCAGTTCAGTTTCCCCGCTAAATAGTGGAAAAATAGCCGTCACGTGATCTATGCACCAATTTAGTTTCCCCGCTAAATAGCGGAAAAATATACGTCACATGTCCTATGCACCGATTTAGTTTCCCCGCTAAATAGCGGAACAATGGACGTCACATGACCTTTGCACCAATTCAGTTTCCCCGCTAAATAGTGGAAAAATAGGCGTCACGTGATCCATGCACAATTCAGTTTCCTCAGTAAATATCGGAAAAATAGAGGTCACGTGATCTATGCACAATTCAGTTTTCCGCTAAATAGCAGAAAAATAGGCGTCACGTGACCTATGCAACAATTTATTTATCCCGCTAAATAGCAGAAAAATAGACGCCACGTGACGTATGTACCGATTCAGTATCCTCACGATATATCGGAAAAATAGAGGTCACGTGATCTATGCACCATTCAGTTTCCCCGCTAAATAGAAGAAAAATAGACGAGACGTGACGTATGCACCAATTCAGTTTCCCCACTATAAAGTGGAAAAATAGGCGTCACGTGACCTATGCACAATTCAGTTTCCCAACAAAATAGCGGAAAAATATACGTCACGTGACATATGCAACAATTTAGTTATCCCACTAAATACCGGAAAAATAGGTGTCACGTGACCTATGCACAATTCAGTTTCCCCTCTAAATAGCGGAAAAATAGGAGTCACGTGACCTATGCACCAATACAGTTTCTCCGCTAAATAATGGAAAAATAGAGGTCACGTGACCTATGCACCAATTCAGTTTCCTCACTTAATATCGGAAAAATAGAGGTCACGTGATCTATGCACAATTCTGTTTGCCGCTAAATAGCAGAAAAATAGGCGTTACGTGACCTATGCAAAAATTTAGTTATCCCGCTAAATACCGGAAAAATAGGCGTCACATGACCTATGCACAATTCAGTTTCCCCTCTAAATAGCGGAAAAATAGGCGTCACGTGACCTATGCACCAATGAGGTTTACCCGCTAAATAGTGGAAAAATAGAGGTCACGTGACCTATGCACCAATTCAGTGTCCTCACTAAATATCGGAAAAATAGAGGTCACGTGATCTATGCACAATTCAGTTTTCCACTAAATAGCAGAAAAATAGGCGTTACGTGACCTATGCAACAATTTAGTTATCCCGCTAACTAGCAGAAAAATAGACGCCGCGTGACGTATGCACCAATTCAGTTTCCTCACTAAATATCGGAAAAATAGAGGTCACGTGATCTATGCGCAATTCTGTTTTCCGCTAAGCAGCAGAAAAATAGGCGTCACGTGACCTATGCACCAATGCAGTTTCCCAACTAAACAATAGAAAAATAGACGTCACGTGAGGTATGCACTAATTCGGTTTCCCCACTAAATAGCGGAAAAAGAGACGTCACGTGACATATGCATGAATTTAGTTTCCACGCTAAATAGCGGAAAAATAGACGTCACGTGATGTATGCATCAATTCAGCTTCCCAACTGAATAGCGGAAAAATATATTTCACGTGACCTATTAATCAATTCACTTTCCCCTCTAAACAGCTGAAAATTAGACATCACGCGACCTATGCACCAATTCAGTTTCTTCGCAAAATATCGGAAAAATAGAGGTCACGTGACCTATGCACAATTCAGTTTCCCCGCTAAATGGCGGAAAAATGTACGTCACGTGACCTATGCACCAATTCAGTTTTCCCGCTAAATAGTGAAAAATAGGCGGCACGTGACCTATGCAGCAATTTAGTTTCCTCTTGAGATATCGGAAAAATAGAGGTCACGTGATCTATGCACAATTCAGTTTCCCCGCTAAGCAGCGGAAAAATGTACGTCACGTGACCTATGCACCAATTCAGTTTTCCCGCTAAATAGTGAAAAATAGGCGGAACGTGACCTATACAGCAATTTAGTTTCCTCTTTAAATATGGGAAAAATAGAGGTCACGTGATCTATGCACAATTCAGTTTCCCCGCTAAATAGCGGAAAAATGTACGTCACGTGACCTATGCACCAATTCAGTTTTACCGCTAAATAGTGAAAAATAGGCCGCATGTGACCTATGCAGCAATTTAGTTTCCTCTTTAAATATCGGAAAAATAGAGGTCACGTGATCTGTGCACACATCAGTTTCCCCGCTAAATCGCGGAAAAATGTACGTCACGCGGCCTATGCACCAATTCAGTTTTCCCGCTAAATATTGAAAAATAGGCGGCACGTGACCTATACAGCAATTTAGTTTCCTCTTGAAATATCGGAAAAATAGAGGTCACGTGATCTATGCACAATTCAGTTTCCCCGCTAAATAGCGGAAAATAGTACGTCACGTGACCTATGCACCAATTCAGTTTTCACGCTAATTAGTGAAAAATAGGCGGCACGTGACCTATACAGCAATTTAGTTTCCTCTTTAAATATCGGAAAAATAGAGGTCACGTGATCTATCCACAATTCAGCTTCCCCGCTAAATAGCGGAAAAATGTACGTCACGTGACCTATGCACCAATTCAGTTTTCCCGCTAAATAGGAAAAAATAGGCGGCACGTGACCTATGCAGCAATTTAGTTTCCTCTTTAAATATCGGAAAAATAGAGGTCACGTGATCTATGCACAATTCAGTTTCCCCGCAAAATGTACGTCACGTGACCTATGCACCAATTCAGTTTTCCCGCTAAATAGTGAAAAATAGGCGGCACGTGACCTATACAGCAATTTAGTTTCCTCTTTAAATATCGGAAAAATAGAGGTCACGTGATCTATGCACGATTCAGTTTCCCCGCTAAATAGCGGAAAAATGAACGTCCCGTGACCTATGCACCAATTCAGTTTTCCCGCTAAATAGTGAAAAATAGGCGGCACGTGACCTATGCAGCAATTTAGTTTCCTCTTTAAATATCGGAAAAATAGTGGTCACGTGATCTGCGCACACATTAGTTTCCTCGCTAAATAGCGGAAAAATGTACGTCACGCGGCCTATGCACCAATTCAGTTTTCCCGCTAAATAGTGAAAAATAGGCGGCACGTGACCTATGGAGCAATTTAGTTTCCTCTTTAAATATTGGAAAAATAGAGGTCACGTGATCTGTGCACACATCAGTTTCCCCGCTAAATAGCGGAAAAATGTACGTCACGTGACCTATGCACCAATTCAGTTTTCCCGCTAAATAGTGAAAAATAGGCGGCACGTGACCTATGCAATTTATTTTCCTCTTTAAATATCGGGAAAATAGAGGTCACGTGATTTATGCACAATTCAGTTTCCCCGCTAAATAGCGGGAAAATGTGCGTCACGTGACCTATGCACCAATTCAGTTTTCCCGCTAAATAGTGAAAAATAGGCGGCACGTGACATATGCAGCAATTCAGTTTCCTCACAAAATATCGGAAAAATAGAGGTCACGTGATCTGTGCACACATCAGTTTCCCCGCTAAATAGCGGAAAAATGTACGTCACGTGACCTATGCACCAATTCAGTTTTCCCGCTAAATAGTGAAAAATAGGCGGCACGTGACCTATGCAGCAATTTAGTTTCCTCTTTAAATATCGGAAAAATAGAGGTCACGTGATCTGTGCACACATCAGTTTCCCCGCTAAATAGCGGAAAAATGTACGTCACGTGACCTATGCACCAATTCAGTTTTCCCGCTAAATAGTGAAAAATAGGCGGCACGTGACCTATGCAGTAATTTAGTTTCCTCTTTAAATATCGGAAAAATAGAGGTCACGCGATCTATGTTCAATTCAGTTTCCCCGCTAAATAGCGGAAAAATGTACGTCACGTGACCTATGCACCAATTCAGTTTTCCCGCTAAATAGTGAAAAATAGGCGGCACGTGACCTATGCAGCAACTTAGTTTCCTCTTTAAATATCGGAAAAATAGAGGTCACGTGATCTGTGCACACATCAGATTCCCCGCTAAATAGCGGAAAAATGTACGTCACGCGGCCTATGCACCAATTCAGTTTTCCCGCTAAATAGTGAAAAATAGGCGGCACGTGATCTATGGAGCAATTTAGTTTCCTCTTTAAATATTGGAAAAATAGAGGTCACGTGATCTGTGCACACATCAGTTTCCCCGCTAAATAGCGGAAAAATGTACGTCACGTGACCTATGCACCAATTCAGTTTTCCCGCTAAATAGTGAAAAATAGGCGGCACGTGACCTATGCAATTTATTTTCCTCTTTAAATATCGGGAAAATAGAGGTCACGTGATTTATGCACAATTCAGTTTCCCCGCGAAATAGCGGGAAAATGTGCGTCACGTGACCTATGCACCAATTCAGTTTTCCCGCTAAATAGTGAAAAATAGGCGGCACGTGACATATGCAGCAATTCAGTTTCCTCACAAAATATCGGAAAAATAGAGGTCACGTGATCTGTGCACACATCAGTTTCCCCGCTAAATAGCGGAAAAATGTACGTCACGTGACCTATGCACCAATTCAGTTTTCCCGCTAAATAGTGAAAAATAGGCGGCACGTGACCTATGCAGCAATTTAGTTTCCTCTTTAAATATCGGAAAAATAGAGGTCACGTGATCTGTGCACACATCAGTTTCCCCGCTAAATAGCGGAAAAATGTACGTCACGTGACCTATGCACCAATTCAGTTTTCCCGCTAAATAGTGAAAAATAGGCGGCACGTGACCTATGCAGCAATTTAGTTTCCTCTTTAAATATCGGAAAAATAGAGGTCACGTGATCTATGTTCAATTCAGTTTCCCCGCTAAATAGCGGAAAAATGTACATCACGTGACCTATGCACCAATTCAGTTTTCCCGCTAAATAGTGAAAAATAGGCGGCACGTGACCTATGCAGCAACTTAGTTTCCTCTTTAAATATCGGAAAAATAGAGGTCACGTGATCTGTGCACACATCAGATTCCCCGCTAAATAGCGGAAAAATGTACGTCACGTGACCTATGCACCAATTCAGTTTTCCCGCTAAATAGTGAAAACTAGGCGGCACGTGACCTATACAGCAATTCAGTTTTCCCTTTAAATGTCGGAAAAATAGAGGTCACGTGATCTATGCACAATTCAGTTTCCCCGCTAAATAGCGGAAAAATGTACGTCACGTGACCTATGCACCAGTTCAGTTTTCCCGCTAAATAGTGAAAAATAGGCGGCACGTGACCTATGCAGCAATTCAGTTTCCTCACAAAATATCGGAAAAATAGAGGTCACGTGATCTATGCACAATTCAGTTTCCCCGCAAAATGTACGTCACGTGACCTATGCACCAATTCAGTTTTCCCGCTAAATAGTGAAAAATAGGCGGCACGTGACCTATACAGCAATTTAGTTTCCTCTTTAAATATCGGAAAAATTGAGGTCACGTGATCTATGCACGATTCAGTTTCCCCGCGAAATAGCGGAAAAATGAACGTCCCGTGACCTATGCACCAATTCAGTTTTCCCGCTAAATAGTGAAAAATAGGCGGCACGTGACCTATGCAGCAATTTAGTTTCCTCTTTAAATATCGGAAAAATAGTGGTCACGTGATCTGCGCACACATCAGTTTCCTCGCTAAATAGCGGAAAAATGTACGTCACGCGGCCTATGCACCAATTCAGTTTTCCCGCTAAATAGTGAAAAATAGGTGGCACGTGACCTATGCAGCAATTTAGTTTCCTCTTTAAATATTGGAAAAATAGAGGTCACGTGATCTGTGCACACATCAGTTTCCCCGCTAAATAGCGGAAAAATGTACGTCACGTGACCTATGCACCAATTCAGTTTTCCCGCTAAATAGTGAAAAATAGGCGGCACGTGACCTATGCAGCAATTTAGTTTCCTCTTTAAATATCGGAAAAATAGAGGTCACGTGATCTATGTTCAATTCAGTTTCCCCGCTAAATAGCGGAAAAATGTACGTCACGTGACCTATGCACCAATTCAGTTTTCCCGCTAAATAGTGAAAAATAGACGGCACGTGACCTATGCAGCAACTTAGTTTCCTCTTTAAATATTGGAAAAATAGAGGTCACGTGATCTGAGCACACATCAGTTTCCCCGCTAAATAGCGGAAAAATGTACGTCACGTGACCTATGCACCAATTCAGTTTTCCCGCTAAATAGTGAAAAATAGGCGGCACGTGACCTATGCAATTTATTTTCCTCTTTAAATATCGGGAAAATAGAGGTCACGTGATTTATGCACAATTCAGTTTCCCCGCTAAATAGCGGGAAAATGTGCGTCACGTGACCTATGCACCAATTCAGTTTTCCCGCTAAATAGTGAAAAATAGGCGACACGTGACATATGCAGCAATTCAGTTTCCTCACAAAATATCGGAAAAATAGAGGTCACGTGATCTGTGCACACATCAGTTTCCCCGCTAAATAGCGGAAAAATGTACGTCACGTGACCTATGCACCAATTCAGTTTTCCCGCTAAATAGTGAAAAATAGGCGGCACGTGACCTATACAGCAATTTAGTTTTCCCTTTAAATGTCGGAAAAATAGAGGTCACGTGATCTATGCGCAATTCAGTTTCCCCGCTAAATAGCGGAAAAATGTACGTCACGTGGCCTATGCACCAATTCAGTTTTCCCGCTAAATAGTGAAAAATAGGCGGCACGTGACCTATGCAGCAATTCAGTTTCCTCACAAAATATCGGAAAAATAGAGGTCACGTGATCTATGCAAAATTCAGTTTCCCCGCTAAATAGCGGAAAAATGTACGTCACGTGACCTATGCACCAATTCAGTTTTCCCGCTAAATAGTGAAAAATAGGTGGCACGTGACCTATGCAGCAATTTAGTTTGCGCTTTAAATATCGAAAAAATAGAGGTCACGTGATCTTTGCACAATTCAGTTTCCCCGCTAAATAGCGGAAAAATGTACGTCACGTGACCTATGCACCGATTCAGTTTTCCCGCTAAATAGTGGAAAAAGAGGCGGCACGTGACGTATGCAGCTATTTAGTTTCCTCTTTAAATATCGAAAAAATAAACGGCACGTGACCTGTGCACCAATTAAGTTTTCCCGCTAAACTTAGCGCCAAATTTGACGTCACGTGATCTATGCACGATTCAGTTTCCCCGCTAAATAGCGGAAAAATGAACGTCCCGTGACCTATGCACCAATTCAGTTTTCCCGCTAAATAGTGAAAAATAGGCGGCACGTGACCTATGCAGCAATTTAGTTTCCTCTTTAAATATCGGAAAAATAGTGGTCACGTGATCTGCGCACACATCAGTTTCCTCGCTAAATAGCGGAAAAATGTACGTCACGCGGCCTATGCACCAATTCAGTTTTCCCGCTAAATAGTGAAAAATAGGCGGCACGTGACCTATGCAGCAATTTAGTTTCCTCTTTAAATATTGGAAAAATAGAGGTCACGTGATCTGTGCACACATCAGTTTCCCCGCTAAATAGCGGAAAAATGTACGTCACGTGACCTATGCACCAATTCAGTTTTCCCGCTAAATAGTGAAAAATAGGCGGCACGTGACCTATGCAATTTATTTTCCTCTTTAAATATCGGGAAAATAGAGGTCACGTGATTTATGCACAATTCAGTTTCCCCGCTAAATAGCGGGAAAATGTGCGTCACGTGACCTATGCACCAATTCAGTTTTCCCGCTAAATAGTGAAAAATAGGCGACACGTGACATATGCAGCAATTCAGTTTCCTCACAAAATATCGGAAAAATAGAGGTCACGTGATCTGTGCACACATCAGTTTCCCCGCTAAATAGCGGAAAAATGTACGTCACGTGACCTATGCACCAATTCAGTTTTCCCGCTAAATAGTGAAAAATAGGCGGCACGTGACCTATGCAGCAATTT
Source organism: Ixodes scapularis (assembly GCF_016920785.2). NCBI lineage: Eukaryota > Metazoa > Arthropoda > Arachnida > Ixodida > Ixodidae > Ixodes > Ixodes scapularis. Next base: position 48,520,933 of record NW_024609838.1, on the reverse strand, counting down.
AGTTTCCTCTTTAAATATCGGAAAAATAGAGGTCACGTGATCTGTGCACACATCAGTTTCCCCGCTAAATAGCGGAAAAATGTACGTCACGTGACCTATGCACCAATTCAGTTTTCCCGCTAAATAGTGAAAAATAGGCGGCACGTGACCTATGCAGCAATTTAGTTTCCTCTTTAAATATCGGAAAAATAGAGGTCACGTGATCTATGTTCAATTCAGTTTCCCCGCTAAATAGCGGAAAAATGTACGTCACGTGACCTATGCACCAATTCAGTTTTCCCGCTAAATAGTGAAAAATAGACGGCACGTGACCTATGCAGCAACTTAGTTTCCTCTTTAAATATTGGAAAAATAGAGGTCACGTGATCTGAGCACACATCAGTTTCCCCGCTAAATAGCGGAAAAATGTACGTCACGTGACCTATGCACCAATTCAGTTTTCCCGCTAAATAGTGAAAAATAGGCGGCACGTGACCTATGCAATTTATTTTCCTCTTTAAATATCGGGAAAATAGAGGTCACGTGATTTATGCACAATTCAGTTTCCCCGCTAAATAGCGGGAAAATGTGCGTCACGTGACCTATGCACCAATTCAGTTTTCCCGCTAAATAGTGAAAAATAGGCGACACGTGACATATGCAGCAATTCAGTTTCCTCACAAAATATCGGAAAAATAGAGGTCACGTGATCTGTGCACACATCAGTTTCCCCGCTAAATAGCGGAAAAATGTACGTCACGTGACCTATGCACCAATTCAGTTTTCCCGCTAAATAGTGAAAAATAGGCGGCACGTGACCTATGCAGCAATATAGTTTCCTCTTTAAATATCGGAAAAATAGAGGTCACGTGATCTGTGCACACATCAGTTTCCCCGCTAAATAGCGGAAAAATGTACGTCACGTGACCTATGCACCAATTCAGTTTTCCCGCTAAATAGTGAAAAATAGGCGGCACGTGACCTATGCAGCAATTTAGTTTCCTCTTTAAATATCGGAAAAATAGAGGTCACGTGATCTATGTTCAATTCAGTTTCCCCGCTAAATAGCGGAAAAATGTACGTCACGTGACCTATGCACCAATTCAGTTTTCCCGCTAAATAGTGAAAAATAGACGGCACGTGACCTATGCAGCAATTTAGTTTCCTCTTTAAATATCGGAAAAATAGAGGTCACGTGATCTATGTTCAATTCAGTTTCCCCGCTAAATAGCGGAAAAATGTACGTCACGTGACCTATGCACCAATTCAGTTTTCCCGCTAAATAGTGAAAAATAGACGGCACGTGACCTATGCAGCAACTTAGTTTCCTCTTTAAATATCGGAAAAATAGAGGTCACGTGATCTGTGCACACATCAGTTTCCCCGCTAAATAGCGGAAAAATGTACGTCACGTGACCTATGCACCAATTCAGTTTTCCCGCTAAATAGTGAAAAATAGGCGGCACGTGACCTATACAGCAATTTAGTTTTCCCTTTAAATGTCGGAAAAATAGAGGTCACGTGATCTATGCACAATTCAGTTTCCCCGCTAAATAGCGGAAAAATGTACGTCACGTGACCTATGCACCAGTTCAGTTTTCCCGCTAAATAGTGAAAAATAGGCGGCACGTGACCTATGCAGCAATTCAGTTTCCTCACAAAATATCGGAAAAATAGAGGTCACGTGATCTATGCACAATTCAGTTTCCCCGCAAAATGTACGTCACGTGACCTATGCACCAATTCAGTTTTCCCGCTAAATAGTGAAAAATAGGCGGCACGTGACCTATACAGCAATTTAGTTTCCTCTTTAAATATCGGAAAAATAGAGGTCACGTGATCTATGCACGATTCAGTTTCCCCGCTAAATAGCGGAAAAATGAACGTCCCGTGACCTATGCACCAATTCAGTTTTCCCGCTAAATAGTGAAAAATAGGCCGCACGTGACCTATGCAGAAATAGTTTCCTCTTTAAATATCGGAAAAATAGTGGTCACGTGATCTGCGCACACATCAGTTTCCTCGCTAAACAGCGGAAAAATGTACGTCACGCGGCCTATGCACCAATTCAGTTTTCCCGCTAAATAGTGAAAAATAGGCGGCACGTGACCTATGCAGCAATTTAGTTTCCTCTTTAAATATTGGAAAAATAGAGGTCACGTGATCTGTGCACACATCAGTTTCCCCGCTAAATAGCGGAAAAATGTACGTCACGTGACCTATGCACCAATTCAGTTTTCCCGCTAAATAGTGAAAAATAGGCGGCACGTGACCTATGCAATTTATTTTCCTCTTTAAATATCGGGAAAATAGAGGTCACGTGATTTATGCACAATTCAGTTTCCCCGCTAAATAGCGGGAAAATGTGCGTCACGTGACCTATGCACCAATTCAGTTTTCCCGCTAAATAGTGAAAAATAGGCGACAGGTGACATATGCAGCAATTCAGTTTCCTCACAAAATATCGGAAAAATAGAGGTCACGTGATCTGTGCACACATCAGTTTCCCCGCTAAATAGCGGAAAAATGTACGTCACGTGACCTATGCACCAATTCAGTTTTCCCGCTAAATAGTGAAAAATAGGCGGCACGTGACCTATGCAGCAATATAGTTTCCTCTTTAAATATCGGAAAAATAGAGGTCACGTGATCTGTGCACACATCAGTTTCCCCGCTAAATAGCGGAAAAATGTACGTCACGTGACCTATGCACCAATTCAGTTTTCCCGCTAAATAGTGAAAAATAGGCGGCACGTGACCTATGCAGCAATTTAGTTTCCTCTTTAAATATCGGAAAAATAGAGGTCACGTGATCTATGTTCAATTCAGTTTCCCCGCTAAATAGCGGAAAAATGTACGTCACGTGACCTATGCACCAATTCAGTTTTCCCGCTAAATAGTGAAAAATAGGCGGCACGTGACCTATGCAGCAACTTAGTTTCCTCTTTAAATATCGGAAAAATAGAGGTCACGTGATCTGTGCACACATCAGTTTCCCCGCTAAATAGCGGAAAAATGTACGTCACGTCACCTATGCACCAATTCAGTTTTCCCGCTAAATAGTGAAAAATAGGCGGCACGTGACCTATACAGCAATTTAGTTTCCCCTTTAAATGTCGGAAAAATAGAGGTCACGTGATCTATGCGCAATTTAGTTTCCCCGCTAAATAGCGGAAAAATGTACGTCACGTGACCTATGCACCAATTCAGTTTTCCCGCTAAATAGTGAAAAATAGGCGGCACGTGACCTATGCAGCAATTCAGTTTCCTCACAAAATATCGGAAAAATAGAGGTCACGTGATCTATGCAAAATTCAGTTTCCCCGCTAAATAGCGGAAAAATGTACGTGACGTGACCTATGCACCAATTCAGTTTTCCCGCTAAATAGTGAAAAATAGGTGGCACGTGACCTATGCAGCAATTTAGTTTGCGCTTTAAATATCGGAAAAATAGAGGTCACGTGATCTTTGCACAATTCAGTTTCCCCGCTAAATAGCGGAAAAATGTACGTCACGTGACCTATGCACCGATTCAGTTTTCCCGCTAAATAGTGGAAAAATAGGCGGCACGTGACGTATGCAGCTATTTAGTTTCCTCTTTAAATATCGAAAAAAGAAACGGCACGTGACCTGTGCACCAATTAAGTTTTCCCGCTAAACTTAGCGCCAAATTTGACGTCATGTGACCTATGCACCTTTTTAGTTTTCCCGCTAAGCTTAGCGGAAAAATAGACATCACTTGACCTAAGCACCAATCCAGTTTCCCTGCTAAACAGCGGAAAAATAGACGTCACGTCACCTATGCAGCCAATTCAGTTTTCTCGATATACTTACAGGCAAAATCGACGCCACGTGACCTATGCACCAATTTATTTTCCCCGCTAAACTTTGTGGAACAAACGTCACATCACCTCTCCCTTGCTATCGCTAAATCACTATATCACTATATCACTCAAAGTAACCATATTTCTTGTTTTTGACCTGCCAGGAACTAATCCATGCTGACTGTGAATAATTATATTTCCAAATGAGAGAAATAATAATTTATAGAATAACCATTTCGAAAATTTTTGTGAGCGAACTAAGAAGGGAGATCGGACTATAATTGGAAACGTCGCCACTCTTTCCGTGCTTAAGCACCGGAATCGTTACAGCGAGCTTCCACGCGTCTGTAAATATTCGGGACTTTAAAGAGTTATTAAATATTTTATAAAGTACAGTGGTGAATAAATCACGATATGTTTAATCAGAGCTGCTGGCACTCCATCGTGACCAGATGATAGCTTAGGTTTCATAATCTTAGTACACTCCGCAGCGATATCTTTGTTGACAGAAATCGAGTTTAGCAGGTCGCCAAGTCCTTCCGGATGAGATTCAGGAAAGGAGGAATCAATCTGAGTACTGTAAGAAGAGCTGAAATGATTAGCAAAAACTTCTGATGTATTTTTTGCAGCGACACCCTCCGGAAGAATTGTATTGGGCATATTTGTTAATTCTGTACGGGAGCCGACGTGATATTAATAATAATATTAATATTAATAATAATTTTTTTTCATTTCTGTAATTAAAATTTATTTATTTAATTTATCTAAGATAACTTGATAACACTATCATGTGACGGGTCTCTCAAAGCCAGTGGAGTCTCGCAAGATAGAACCCAGAAATGGAATGTCACACATTAAAATATGTATCGCACTATACAAGAAACAGAAAAAATTCACCTCACAATATCTCAGCAAGCATATTTGACACAAAATATTACACACCATTACATTATTTAAATTGTACAATAAGTTAAAGCGTAAAACTGTTTAATTTTTTTTCCTAGTTCCAGTTTCAAAGAAGTGGTCGTGGAGTCTGTTAAACTTTATGACGCATAGTAAGACCGCTCTGGTTTACCACATCGTGTAAAACGTAAAACACCGGGGGTGTATCAAGCAATCAGAGGTACGTAAATCTCTGCGGGGTACAAAGGGATGCTTGGATTCACTACACCAAGAGTGAGAAAGCCTAACACATTGCGAAAAAGTGAATGGAAGATAGGCAGTTGTAAAGCCTCAAAAATGTCAGCTTCTGATGAAAGATCATAATGATAACCGACATTTCTTAATACATTTCTAAAATTGCTATCAATTTAAGTTTGGGATATTTCTTTCAGTTACCAGATAATGTAATACCATGCCTTAGTATACCATAACCAAGAGCATTAGCAATTGATTTTCTTACGGCAAGTGGCATAAATATCCTAATGTTGCAAAGTAAGCAGCCCTCGCTGCGAAGCTGAAGAATCACAGATTATGCCCATGTACTTAACAGTGGCAACATATTTTAGGAAACATCATGTATAATCAAGGCAGTTCGATCTGTGTAACACAAATTACGGGTCCATAGCGACCAGCAAAAGAAACGAAGAATCCCAGAGGTCTATAAGCGCGAGCGCGAACGCGCCAGCAATTCGATGCTAATCGGGTCGGCGGCAGCTGTCAACGGTGGCTAGCTCCTTCTCGTTTTGTGTTTATTATATAACTTATAAGTGGTAACGATCTGGTACTGTCGAGTTATTAAGGCCACGACAATCACCACAAGGTCGCCAGTCTCCGGTTTTCTTCTTTGGGACCATATGTAGGGGCCATGCCCGATGTTTTGACGATGGACGTACGATTCCAATTTTAAGCTTATGTGCAAAATCTTGTTGTGCATCCTTCATGTGGTCTCGGTGCATGCGACGTGGGCGGGCATAAACAGGTGGTCCAGTTGTTGCGATGTGATGGCTTACAACATGTTTGATTGGATGTAAAAAATTGTGAGGCTGTGTCAATGCTGGGAAATCTTGAAGTAAGGTTTCGTATGCAGACTCTGCGCGTAGGCACTCTCTAGGGCGTGCATCGGATGCTCGGAGAGTGATGCCTTGGACCATGAGGTTTGTTGTATTGTTTACTAGAAGTTTGTTTAGCATGTCAACGAGCAGGTTAAAAAGCTGAAGAAAGGCAGCGCCCAATATTGGATATGTAACGTCAGCAACTAGGAACACCCAAGTGAGCACTCTTCGTACTCCAATCGGCAGTCAAGGAAGAGCTCAACTGCAGCCCCGCAGAACACGCATATGGCAGGCAGCCCTTTACGTCGTCCACGTGATTTTTCCCCCCAAGCGATCCACAAGCTGAACTGGTTCCTGCAACCTACGTCAATAAACAAAAAGCTGCCATGCGCAGAGTACGCCCAGTGCATCCAAGACTACAACGACAAAAACCGATATATGTGCGATGCGATCTCCGAACATCTATACACGTCTTCGTTCGACAAGACACGGTTCGTAAGCCGTTACAACAACCATATGATGAACCCTTCAGGGTGGTAGAACGGAGAGACAAACATTTTGTACTGGACTTAGGAGGCCGAACAGACACTGTGTCTATTGACCGACTCAAACCGGCACACCGACGACTCAAACCTGCACAGCGACGTGTCACCTGGGCTACGCCTCTCTGCCGTCCACTTCTCTAGAAGGGGGGGGGGGGGGGAGGGGCACTTATAGCGACCAGCAAAGGAAGACGAAGACGCCCAGCGGTCAATAAGCGCGAGCGCGGAAGCGCAAGGAATTCGATGCTAATCGGGTCGGCGGCAACGGTCAACGGTGGCTAGCTCCTTCTCGTTTTGTGTATATCAAATAACTTATAGGTCCAGTTCTACATGTTTCAGCGGACTCCTGAAGCAAAGAATTCTGGTTTTGGATGTGGTAACAGTAATATATCTGCCATAAAAGCACTCCATTATTCGTGCAGAGTCATGTTGCAATAACTGCAGAGCTGGGTGGTAATTAATGTGACTGAATACAAGTAACGTATCATCCCCATACTGAAAAATGTTACAACTAGTGAGCCTTGTTCAGACCTTATTAACAAAAATATTAAATAACGAAGAGACAAAGCCAATCGATGGGGAGCACCAGCTTTTAGCATCAGCCAAACACTTTTGAAATTTCCTATAGATACGATTTGGAAGCGCTCAAGAAATATTTTTTGAAGCAATGCAATAAATGTTCTACGGAAACCGTAATTCTGCAGTTTTAAACGAAGCATATTCTTACAAATTTATTGTACTTTTCCGGTGCCCCTAAACAGCCCACTGGCCTACATAAGGGTGCATTGTTGACACCTACATGCAGTTTTGCATAAAAAGGATGCACGCAAACGCATGCATAATTTGAACAAACAAGAACATGAAATATAAATGTAAATGAGAAAAGTGCATAAAGTTGAAAACAACACTGTTTGCTAAAAAGACTGATACAAGAGGGCGTCACATTATAAAAGCACTAGCAGAGACCGCATATTAAAACTTTCCCGCAAAAAGATGTCTACTTCGGGTGTTTTTGCGACATTTGACATGTTAAAATTATACTGGATACGCTCATTGAGTCTTAAGCTTTTTGGCTCAGAGGAACCCAAAATACGATGGGAGCGAAGAGACCTGCCAGGTACCGCAATGAGTACGGATGAGGTTAGCTTGAGGCAATCTATGAAACCGTGAAGACATTTGTGTAAAAATAAAAAGTCTCGTGCCTGCCTCCTTTCGGAGAGGCAATGCAGGTTTAAAATCTTCAACAATCGCTCATGGCTGAAATAAATTCGCCTATTAAAATAACAATCGTAAAGTAGTCGAACAAACTTCTTCGGTACGTATTCAAGTTCATTCGAGTTTGACTGGTTTAAACGATTCCAAACAACGCTGGAGAAATCCAGTTTAGACAGGATGAGGGATCGGTACAAATGCAAAACGCAAGAATATCCTCTAAAGTTTGGAGTCATTCTGGTAATTGCGCCCAAAGTACGGTAACATGTATTGCTCAAGTATGCCACATGATCAGAGAATTTGAATTTACTGTCCAAGAAAACTCCTAGATCACGAAAAAATGAGACGCGCTCAATCGAGCACTTGTTCAAAGTGTCGTCAAAGGTGTTAACGAAATGCTTTCTCGAAAAAGATATGACTTTCGTTTTAGCAGGGTTGAGAACAAACTTGTTGTCCCTGCACCAGTCTGCGAATGCTGTAATATCTTGCTGTATAGTTTATTGCACTCAGAAATGTCAACAATAGCTCGGAAAAGCTTAACGTCATCGGCAAAGTGTAACATTTCCGAGTGATTTATGCATGAGCAAATATCGTTCACGAAGATATTGAAACGCAGAGGCGATACGCTAGAACCCTGCGGGACTCCCGAATTGGAGAGGTAGGCGGTTGATTGTGCACCACCGTATGAAACCGAATTCCATCTGTCATGCAGATAGCTGTGAATCCATTCGCAAAATGGTAAGGAGATACCATAGGACGCAAGTTTCTTAACTAGCAGTGAACGGCTCACTAGGTCAAATGCTTTTTTAAAATCAAAGTAAATTGCGTCGACCTGCTGCTTAGACCCCAGTTTGGCACCCACAAATTCCGTAAAAGCGATTAAGTTTGTTTCCACAGAACGATTTGGCATAAAACCTTGTTGTTGCACGTTTATACGTCTGGAAAAAAATGCATGATATGACAATGCATGGCCTTTTCGAACACCTTGGCAAACAAACAGATCAGTGAAATTGGACGATAATTACTGACAGTTAGTGCCGACCCATCTTTGAATATTGGCACAACTAGAGAGTACTTCCATGCAGTTGGAAAAAGCCTATCTTTCAACGACCGATTAAATATAAAAGTTAAAATCGGAGCTAACACGTCACCACACCCTTTCACTGTAAACAAAGGAATTCCGTCGGCTCCAGCCGATTTCTTAGGTGGTAACGCCCGAATCGCCACAAAAACGTCGTCAATGCTGAGCTCGGGAATTGATAAGTATACGTTTTCATGGTGTGGCAGTGTGCAAGTTTGAGACGTATTTCCCGTGGAATCAAAAACACCAGAAAAGAAATCCACCAACGCTTGACAGACGTCGCTCGGACTGCTGATATGTTCCGAACCGTTAGATAGTGTTCTCTTCTGTGCCGTTTTCTTTTTATTCGAGAAGTTCCCTGTATACTTCCAAAGACTGCGGATTTTGCTTTAGGCTTGATTCAACACTTTGAGTGTGGCTTCGGTGATCACGACGATAAAGAAGCTTCGCTAAAGCTCGCTCCGATTTGAACTTTTCGTACCAGAACAGATTATTAGTCAGCTTCTAATGTCTGTGATAACGTAGCTTTTTCGTCATTGTATGTTTCAATTCGTGGACGTCCAATTTGACTTTGGGAAAACCAGGAAGGGTAGTGATTTGTGACACCATGTACGCAAGCCGGAATGAGCATCTTCATAGTTGTTGTCACTTGGTCTGTACGCATTAGTACTTGTTTATGTACGTCATCTTTACCTGATGTAATGACTGACCAATCTGTTCGCAAGAAACTCGCAAAGCCCCAGGTAATTCCCCTTTGCATAAGAAAAAGCAGTCGCTTGCGGACATGCTGTACCTTGGTTATCACCTATACGGAAATCTACTTCAAACGGGACATGCCAGGTGTCAACAGGGACAAGTGGGGCGCTAGCTTGTTGTAGTATACATTCGTTATCATTTGTAAGGAACAAATCCAACACGTTGCCTTTGTAGTTGACAAGAACATTTTTTTGGTATAGTTCCAAGTAGTTCACGAGCTGAGAAAAATCATTCGCTTTCCTTCGCACATCTGAGTTGGACGAGTTTATGATACCAGTGTCCCAATTCACACCAGGCAGGTTAAAATCGCCCGTAGTAAAAACACGGTATATTGCGAAGTCTATCATGCTCAAAGCGTGATTAATACAAGCACTAAAGGTGGAAAAGTCGCATTGCGGAGGGAAATAGTAATTCCCCAGAAGAATATTCTGTAGTCCGTGAAGATTAATTTTGATCCACACTGATTCCTTGTAAATTTCCATATCAGCTCTGCGATATGATTCTAAATTGCTTCGGATTGCTATCAGAGCACCGCCCCCGTGAATTTGATTGCACATTTCGTAATCTCTGTCCCCACGATAGACTGAAAACTGGAACGGAAAGTACTCGGTACTAGGAATATCCTCCCGCAACCATTTCTCAGTTATACTGTATATACCATATTCAGAAGCGATACAATTTTTATGAACTTCGCAGCCTTTCCACGTATGCTACGTGTATTCTGCTAATACAAAGATAGTTTGCGGGCATTATTCATCGCAGTTCCTGGGTTGGTTGCTCGTTTGGTCAAAACGCATGCTGTCCTTTAGCGGACCGTAAAACGGACCAAGACACTCAGTTGACACGGTCATGACTGGCCGTGTGAAAAACCTTGGCTGCACCAAGAAAAATGGCACATGAATATATGTTTCGATGAAAAGCTCTGTGTAGAAGGTAAAAAAAAAACTCCCAGCACTGGCTGGGTGCTTTTTCCAGCAAGGAAACCATACTGGTTAAGCGACAGGATGCTACTCCATAATCTCAATGCAAGGTAAGATAGAAATAGGGTGAAAGCACTCGGCTTTTCTAGGCGATCCTCCCTGAAAAACTGGCGTCACAAGGGCGGTTTTCAGTTCAATTGTGATGACGCCAGAGACCAAGAACTCAGTTATCAACGTAAGAAGTACGTTCGGAGCATGTCCAAAGTTTCGGCAGAGATCATTAATACGAATTGTATCAACACCAGGATATTTATTGCGTTTTAAACAAAACAAACTCAGGTGTATTTCGTCTATCATGAGAAGAGGAAGAAATGCTGAGATGGATACACGAATATTAGCGGTCGTGGCAAACGGTTTGAAATCACTGACTTTCGCAAACCACGGTGACGCAGCAAAAAAGTTTGTTAAAGGTGTTCACCACTAATTGCAGATATCTGCCGAAGTGTTTTTGAGAGGAATAAAGAAGCGAAGCCTTTCCTCCAAGCCCAGTAAAATAATTGTTGAGCTCTTACGTATCACGTAGATTCTTCCTTGTTTCAAATAATCTTTGCTGAATGTATATTTGTTTGGCAGGCCGTACAATTTCATTAGCTTTGTTAGGATTGCTTCGAAACTGCTTTTAACTGCAAATATCTTGGTGAGCGAAGAAAACGTAGCCACAACGTATCCTTTTCTTTGATTGCAGTCCTAATATTGAAATTAAACCATTGCGCATAAGACCGTCATTTGAAATTAACCTTTTCCTTGGCTGCACAATAAAAGGATTGAAAAAACTTGAAATTTTTTTATAAACATTGGTAGGTTCTACAGATATCAAGAGTTTCTTTCAATCAAAGGCAGCGACCAAAGCATCCAGTTTTACCGTACCCGCGATTGAAATGCACGAGGAATCGCGCCTGGTTCCTTGTTCTTCGGGTGCCTGAGCGTCTAAACGACATCCAACAAAGTAATGATCGGATATTTTATGAGTTATTACGGCGAAATTTACAGACATATCCGGAGCACGAATATTGCAATGGTTAACACAGGAGACTACTAATTTTTCAATTAACAGATCTTCTCTAGTGGGCTAGGTTATAATATTCTAAATGCCGTATTTTGAGAGTCGAGTCAGATAATCACAAACTATCGATTTATAATGTTTCAGAGTATCATTATTTAAATCGCCAATGACGCAGATTTTCCTTCCGAACGAAACTGGTAGAGCATAACATCTTGTTCAGAAAGAAAGAGCGAAACACTTTCAAAGGGAGGCCAGTAAACCGCTAACAACAACAACAAAAAACCTAGCAAGAAATCGGGACAGCGAGTGTTTCTACATGAACGAGAGATCTGCTCGGAGTCGACAGTAACATTTATCTTCAAAGTGTATAGCAATCTCACCACCTCTACCATGATCACGGGTGTAAAAGGACTCCTTATATCCATCGAGAATAAATTGAGCATTGCGAAGATGACACGCCAATTTCAGTTAAAACGAAAACATTTATCGCCGCGGTAAAAATATTAATTACTGCACGAAATACATTTCAATCTGCGCCGAGTAAGAAAGACGTCCGGAGGACGGCCGATTGACGCCCGCTGTGTTACCACCGCGGGGAAGCTGACCATGCCACCGGGCGATGCCCCTACCGACAACACGGGTTCTGCGGGTTCAGCCCGAGCGACCCGCGCCCAAAGTACGACGAGCGCCCTCGCGAAACCCAGGAGTAAGTCCGACGTTTGCCATCTTCAACGCCGCCTCTCCGCCGTAGGGGAGCAGAAGAGGATGTGAGAGTACGAGTGGCAGCAGGGGCATACACACCTATCCGTACCTCTCCGCCTCCTCCTCAAGAGATGCGCCCTAATTCGGTGCTACAGGGGATTGTAAACGTATTTATTTTTTCCCGCTACGTTTAGCGGGGAAATTGAATAGGGTGCATAGGTCACGTGGCGGTATTTTATCGTTAACCGGGGAAACTGAATTGGTGCATACTTCACGTGAGGTTTATATTTACGCTAAGTTTATCGGCGAAACTCAATTGGTGCATAAGTCACGTGACGTCTATTTTTCCAGTAAGTTTAGAGGGGAAACTGAATTGGGTGTGTAGAAAACGTTACGTCTATTTTTCGGATGTCTCGCGGGGAAACTGAATTGGTGCATGGGTCACGTGACGTCCATTTCTCCGCTGTTTAGCGGGGAAACTGAATTGGTGCATAAGTCACGTGACGTCTATTTTTCAAATAAGTTTAGATGGGAAACTGAATTGGGGTGTCTAGGTCACGTTACGTCTATTTTTCGGCTGTCTAGCGGGGAAACTGAACTGGTGCATAAGTAATGTGACGTCTATTTTTCAAATAAGTTTAAATGGGAAACTGAATTGGGGTGTCTAGGTCACGTTACGTCTATTTTTCGGCTAAGTCTAGTGGGGAAACTGAATTGGTGCATAAGTCACATGACGTCTATTTTTCAAATAAGTTTAAATGGGAAACTGAATTGGGGTGTCTAGGTCACGTTACGTCTATTTTTCGGCTAAGTGTAGCGGGGAAACTCAATTGGTGCATAAGTCACGTGACGTCTATTTTTTCAAATAAGTTTAAATGGGAAACTGAATTAGGGTGTCTAGGTCACGTTACTTATATTTTTCGGCTAAGTCTAGTGGGGAAACTGAATTGGTGCACAAGTCACATGACGTCTATTTTTCAAATAAGTTTAAATGGGAAACTGAATTGGGGTGTCTAGGTCACGTTACGTCTATTTTTCGGCTCAGTTTAGCGGGGAAACTCAATTGGTGCATAAGTCACGTGACGTCTATTCTTGAAATAAGTTTAAATGGGAAACTGAATTGGGGTGTCTAGGTCACGTTACCGCTATTTTTCTGCTAAGTCTAGTGGACAAACTGAACTGGTGCATAAGTCATGTGACGTCTATTTTTCAAATAAGTTTAAATGGGAAACTGAATTGTGGTGTCTAGGTCACGTTACGTCTATTTTTCGGCTAAGTCTAGCGGGGAAACTGAACTGGTGCATAAGTCATGTGACGTCTATTTTTCATATAAGTTTAAATGGGAAACTGAATTGGGGTGTCTAGGTCACGTTACGTCTATTTTTCGGCTAAGTCTAGTGGGGAAACTGAATTGGTGCATAAGTCACATGACGTCTATTTTTCAAATTAGTTTAAATGGGAAACTGAATTGGGGTGTCTAGGTCACGTTACGTCTATTTTTCGGCTAAGTGTAGCGGGGAAACTCAATTGGTGCATAAGTCACGTGACGTCTATTTTTTCAAATAAGTTTAAATGGGAAACTGAATTAGGGTGTCTAGGTCACGTTACGTCTATTTTTCGGCTAAGTCTAGTGGGGAAACTGAATCGGTGCATAAGTCACATGACGTCTATTTTTCAAATAAGTTTAAATGGGAAACTGAATTGGGGTGTCTAGGTCACGTTACGTCTATTTTTCGGCTCAGTCTAGCGGGGAAACTCAATTGGTGCATAAGTCACGTGACGTCTATTCTTCAAATAAGTTTAAATGGGAAACTGAATTGGGGTGTCTAGGTCACGTTACCGCTATTTTTCGGCTAAGTCTAGTGGGGAAACTGAATCGGTGCATAAGTCACGTGACGTCTATTTTTTCAAATAAGTTTAAATGGGAAACTGAATTAGGGTGTCTAGGTCACGTTACTTCTATTTTTCGGCTAAGTCTAGCGGGGAAACTGAACTGGTGCGTAAGTCATGTGACGTCTATTTTTCAAATTTTATATGGGAAACTGAATTGGGGTGTCTAGGCCACGTTACGTCTATTTTTCGGCTAAGTCTAGCGGGGAAACTGAATTGGTGCATAAGTCACGTGACGTCTATTTTTCAAATAAGTTTAAAGGGAAAGTAATTGGGGTGTCTAGGTCACGTTACGTCTATTTTTCGGCTAAGTCTAGCGGGGAAACTCAATTGGTGCATAAGTCACGTGACGTCTATTCTTCAAATAAGTTTAAATGGGAAACTGAATTGGGGTCTAGGTCACGTTACGTCTATTTTTCGGCTAAGTCTAGCGGGGAAACTCAACGGGTGCATAAGTCACGTGACGTCTATTTTTCCAATAAGTTTAGATGGGAAACTGAATTGGTGTCTAGGTCACGTTACGTCTGTTTTTCGGCTAAGTCTAGCGGGGGAACTGAATTGGTGCATAGGTCACGTCACGTCTATTCTTCAAATAAGTTTAAATGGGAAACTGAATTGGGGTGTCTAGGTCACGTTACGTCTATTTTTCGGCTAAGTCTAGTGGGGAAACTGAATTGGTGCATAAGTCACGTGACGTCTATTTTTCAAATAAGTTTAAATGGGAAACTGAATTGGGGTGTCTAGGTCACGTGACGTCTATTTCTCCGCTGTTTAGCGCGGAAACTGAATTGGTGCATAGGTCACGTCACGTCTATTTTTCCAATAAGTTTAGATGGAAACTGATTTGATGTGTAGGCCACGTTACGTCTGTTTTTCGGCTAAGTCTAGCGGGGAAACTGAACTGGTGCATAAGTCATGTGACGTCTATTTTTCCAATAAGTTTAGATGGGAAACTGAATTAAGGTTGTCTAGGTCACGTTACGTCTATTTTTCGGCTAAGTCTAGTGGGGAAACTGAAGTGGTGCATAAGTCACGTGACGTCTATTTTTCAAATAAGTTTAAATGGGAAACTGAATTGGGGTCTCTAGGTCACGTTACGTCTATTTTTCGGCTCAGTCTAGCGTGGAATTTCAATTGGTGCATAAGTCACGTGACGTCTATTCTTCAAATAAGTTTAAATGGGAAACTGAATTGGGGTGTCTAGGTCACGTTACGTCTATTTTTCGGCTAAGTCTAGTGGACAAACTGAACTGGTGCATAAGTCATGTGACGTCTATTTTTCAAATAAGTTTAAATGGGAAACTGAATTGGGGTGTCTAGGTCACGTTACGTCTATTTTTCGGCTAAGTCTAGCGGGGAAACTCAATTAGTGCATGTCACGTGACGTCTATTCTTCAAATAAGTTTAAATGGAAAACTGAATTGGGGTGTCTAGGTCACGTTACGTCTATTTTTCGGCTAACTCTAGTGGGGAAACTGAATCGGTGCATAAGTCACGTGACGTCTATTTTTTCAAATATGTTTAAATGGGAAACTGAATTAGGGTGTCTAGGTCACGTTACTTCTATTTTTTGGCTAAGTCTAGCGGGGAAACTGAACTGGTACGTAAGTCATGTGACGTCTATTTTTCAAATAAGTTTATATGGGAAACTGAATTGGGGTGTCTAGGTCACGTTACGTCTATTTTTCGGCTAAGTCTAGTGAAGAAACTGAATTGGTGCATAAGTCACGTGACGTCTATTTTTCAAATAAGTTTAAATGGGAAACTGAATTCGGGTGTCTAGGTCACGTTACGTCTATTTTTCGGCTAAGTCTAGTGGGGAAACTGAACTGGTGCATAAGTCATGTGACGTCTATTTTTCTAATAAGTTTAAATGGGAAACTGAATTGGGGTGTCTAGGTCACGTTACGTCTATTTTTCGGCTAAGTCTAGCGGGGAAACTCAATTGGTGCATAAGTCACGTGACGTCTATTCTTCAAATAAGTTTAAATGGGAAACTGAATTGGGGTCTAGGTCACGTTACGTCTATTTTTCGGCTAAGTCTAGCGGGGAAACTCAATGGGTGCATAAGTCACGTGACGTCTATTTTTCAAATAAGTTTAAATGGGAAACTGAATTGGGGTCTCTAAGTCACGTTACGTCTGTTTTTCGGCTGTCTAGCGGGGAAACTGAATTGGTGCATAAGTCACGTGACGTCTATTTTTCAAATAAGATTAAAGGGAAAGTAATTGGGGTGTCTAGGTCACGTTACGTCTATTTTTCGGCTAAGTCTAGCGGGGAAACTCAATTGGTGCATAAGTCACGTGACGTCTATTCTTCAAATAAGTTTAAATGGGAAACTGAATTGGTGTCTAGGTCACGTTACGTCTGTTTTTCGGCTAAGTCTAGCGGGGAAACGAAATTGGTGCACAGGTCACGTCACGTCTATTTTTCCAAAAAGTTTAGATGGGAAACTGAATTGATATGTAGATCACGTTACGTCTTTTTTTCGGCTAAGTCTAGCGGGGAAACTGAAGTGGTGCATAAGTCCTGTGACGTCTATTTTTCCAATAAGTTTAGATGGGAAACTGAATTGGTATCTAGGTCACGTTACGTCTGTTTTTCGGCTAAGTCTAGCGGGGAAACTGAATTGGTGCATAGGTCACGTCACGTCTATTCTTCAAATAAGTTTAAATGGGAAACTGAATTGGGGTGTCTAGGTCACGTGACGTCTATTTCTCCGCTGTTTAGCGCGGAAACTGAATTGGTGCATAGGTCACGTCACGTCTATTTTTCCAATAAGTTTAGATGGAAACTGAATTGATGTGTAGGCACGTTACGTCTGTTTTTCGGCTAAGTCTAGCGGGGAAACTGAACTGGTGCATAAGTCATGTGACGTCTATTTTTCCAATAAGTTTAGATAGGAAACTGAATTAAGGTTGTCTAGGTCACGTTACGTCTATTTTTCGGCTAAGACTAGTGGGGAAACTGAAGTGGTGCATAAGTCACGTGACGTCTATTTTTCAAATAAGTTTAAATGGGAAACTGAATTGGGGTCTCTAGGTCACGTTACGTATATTTTTCGGCTCAGTCTAGCGTGGAAACTCAATTGGTGCATAAGTCACGTGACGTCTATTCTTCAAATAAGTTTAAATGGGAAACTGAATTGGGGTGTCTAGGTCACGTTACGTCTATTTTTCGGCTAAGTCTAGCGGGGAAACTCAATTAGTGCATAAGTCACGTGACGTCTATTCTTCAAATAAGTTTAAATGGGAAACTGAATTGGGGTGTCTAGGTCACGTTACGTCTATTTTTCGGCTAACTCTAGTGGGGAAACTGAATCGGTGCATGTCACGTGACGTCTATTTTTTCAAATAAGTTTAAATGGGAAACTGAATTAGGGTGTCTAGGTCACGTTACTTCTATTTTTCGGCTAAGTCTAGTGGGGAAACTGAAGTGGTGCATAAGTCACGTGACGTCTATTTTTCAAATAAGTTTAAATGGGAAACTGAATTGGGGTGTCTAGGTCACGTTACGTCTATTTTTCGGCTCAGTCTAGCGTGGAAACTCAATTGGTGCATAAGTCACGTGACGTGTATTCTTCAAATAAGTTTAAATGGGAAACTGAATTGGGGTGTCTAGGTCACGTTACGTCTATTTTTCGGCTAAGTCTAGCGGGGAAACTCAATTAGTGCATGTCACGTGACGTCTATTCTTCAAATAAGTTTAAATGGAAAACTGAATTGGGGTGTTTAGGTCACGTTACGTCTATTTTTCGGCTAACTCTAGTGGGGAAACTGAATCGGTGCATAAGTCACGTGACGTCTATTTTTTCAAATAAGTTCAAATGGGAAACTGAATTAGGGTGTCTAGGTCACGTTACTTCTATTTTTCGGCTAAGTCTATTGGGGAAACTGAACTGGTACGTAAGTCATGTGACGTCTATTTTTCAAATAAGTTTATATGGGAAACTGAATTGGGGTGTCTAGGTCACGTTACGTCTATTTTTCGGCTAAGTCTAGTGAAGAAACTGAATTGGTGCATAAGTCACGTGACGTCTATTTTTCAAATAAGTTTAAATGGGAAACTGAATTGGGGTGTCTAGGTCACGTTACGTCTATTTTTCGGCTAAGTCTAGTGGGGAAACTGAACTGGTGCATAAGTCATGTGACGTCTATTTTTCTAATAAGTTTAAATGGGAAACTGAATTGGGGTGTCTAGGTCACGTTACGTCTATTTTTCGGCTAAGTCTAGCGGGGAAACTCAATTGGTGCATAAGTCACGTGACGTCTATTCTTCAAATAAGTTTAAATGGGAAACTGAATTGGGGTCTCTAAGTCACGTTACGTCTGTTTTTCGGCTGTCTAGCGGGGAAACTGAATTGGTGCATAAGTCACGTGACGTCTATTTTTCAAATAAGTTTAAAGGGAAAGTAATTGGGGTGTCTAGGTCACGTTACGTCTATTTTTCGGCTAAGTCTAGCGAGGAAACTCAATTGGTGCATAAGTCACGTGACGTCTATTCTTCAAATAAGTTTAAATGGGAAACTGAATTGGTGTCTAGGTCACGTTACGTCTGTTTTTCGGCTAAGTCTAGCGGGGAAACGAAATTGGTGCATAGGTCACGTCACGTAATTTTTCCAAAAAGTTTAGATGGGAAACTGAATTGATATGTAGATCACGTTACGTCTTTTTTGCGGCTAAGTCTAGCGGGGAAACTGAAGTGGTGCATAAGTCATGTGACGTCTATTTCTCCAATAAGTTTAGATGGGAAACTGAATTGGTGTCTAGGTCACGTTACGTCTGTTTTTCGGCTAAGTCTAGCGGGGAAACTGAATTGGTGCATAGGTCACGTCACGTCTATTCTTCAAATAAGTTTAAATGGGAAACTGAATTGGGGTGTCTAGGTCACGTGACGTCTATTTCTCCGCTGTTTAGCGCGGAAACTGAATTGGTGCATAGGTCACGTCACGTCTATTTTTCCAATAAGTTTAGATGGAAACTGAATTGATGTGTAGGCCACGTTACGTCTGTTTTTCGGCTAAGTCTAGCGGGGAAACTGAACTGGTGCATAAGTCATGTGACGTCTATTTTTCCAATAAGTTTAGATGGGAAACTGAATTAAGGTTGTCTAGGTCACGTTACGTCTATTTTTCGGCTAAGTCTAGTGGGGAAACTGAAGTGGTGCATAAGTCACGTGACGTCTATTTTTCAAATAAGTTTAAATGGGAAACTGAATTGGGGTCTCTAGGTCACGTTACGTCTATTTTTCGGCTCAGTCTAGCGTGGAAACTCAATTGGTGCATAAGTCACGTGACGTCTATTCTTCAAATAAGTTTAAATGGGAAACTGAATTGGGGTGTCTAGGTCACGTTACGTCTATTTTTCGGCTAAGTCTAGTGGACAAACTGAACTGGTGCATAAGTCATGTGACGTCTATTTTTCAAATAAGTTTAAATGGGAAACTGAATTGGGGTGTCTAGGTCACGTTACGTCTATTTTTCGGCTAAGTCTAGCGGGGAAACTCAATTAGTGCATGTCACGTGACGTCTATTCTTCAAATAAGTTTAAATGGGAAACTGAATTGGGGTGTCTAGGTCACTTTACGTCTATTTTTCGGCTAACTCTAGTGGGGAAACTGAATCGGTGCATAAGTCACGTGACGTCTATTTTTTCAAATAAGTTTAAATGTGAAACTGAATTAGGGTGTCTAGGTCACGTTACTTCTATTTTTCGGCTAAGTCTAGCGGGGAAACTGAACTGGTACGTAAGTCATGTGACGTCTATTTTTCAAATAAGTTTATATGGGAAACTGAATTGGGGTGTCTAGGTCACGTTACGTCTATTTTTCGGCTAAGTCTAGTGGGGAAACTGAACTGGTGCATAAGTCATGTGACGTCTATTTTTCTAATAAGTTTATATGGGAAACTGAATTGGGGTGTCTAGGTCACGTTACGTCTATTTTTCGGCTAAGTCTAGCGGGGAAACTCAATTGGTGCATAAGTCACGTGACGTCTATTCTTCAAATAAGTTTAAATGGGAAACTGAATTGGGGTCTAGGTCACGTTACGTCTATTTTTCGGCTAAGTCTAGCGGGGAAACTCAATGGGTGCATAAGTCACGTGACGTCTATTTTTCAAATAAGTTTAAATGGGAAACTGAATTGGGGTCTCTAAGTCACGTTACGTCTGTTTTTCGGCTGTCTAGCGGGGAAACTGAATTGGTGCATAAGTCACGTGACGTCTATTTTTCAAATAAGTTTAAAGGGAAAGTAATTGGGGTGTCTAGGTCACGTTACGTCTATTTTTCGGCTAAGTCTAGCGGGGAAACTCAATTGGTGCATAAGTCACGTGACGTCTATTCTTCAAATAAGTTTAAATGGGAAACTGAATTGGTGTCTAGGTCACGTTACGTCTGTTTTTCGGCTAAGTCTAGCGGGGAAACGAAATTGGTGCATAGGTCACATCACGTCTATTTTTCCAAAAAGTTTAGATGGGAAACTGAATTGATATGTAGATCACGTTACGTCTTTTTTTCGGCTAAGTCTAGCGGGGAAACTGAAGTGGTGCATAAGTCATGTGACGTCTATTTTTCCAATAAGTTTAGATGGGAAACTGAATTGGTGTCTAGGTCACGTTACGTCTGTTTTTCGGCTAAGTCTAGCGGGGAAACTGAATTGGTGCATAGGTCACGTCACGTCTATTCTTCAAATAAGTTTAAATGGGAAACTGAATTGGGGTGTCTAGGTCACGTGACGTCTATTTCTCCGCTGTTTAGCGCGGAAACTGAATTGGTGCATAGGTCACGTCACGTCTATTTTTCCAATAAGTTTAGATGGAAACTGAATTGATGTGTAGGCCACGTTACGTCTGTTTTTCGGCTAAGTCTAGCGGGGAAACTGAACTGGTGCATAAGTCATGTGACGTCTATTTTTCCAATAAGTTTAGATGGGAAACTGAATTAAGGTTGTCTAGGTCACGTTACGTCTATTTTTCGGCTAAGTCTAGTGGGGAAACTGAAGTGGTGCATAAGTCACGTGACGTCTATTTTTCAAATAAGTTTAAATGGGAAACTGAATTGGGGTCTCTAGGTCACGTTACGTCTATTTTTCGGCTCAGTCTAGCGTGGAAACTCAATTGGTGCATAAGTCACGTGACGTCTATTCTTCAAATAAGTTTAAATGGGAAACTGAATTGGGGTGTCTAGGTCACGTTACGTCTATTTTTCGGCTCTCTAGTGGACAAACTGAACTGGTGCATAAGTCATGTGACGTCTATTTTTCAAATAAGTTTAAATGGGAAACTGAATTGGGGTGTCTAGGTCACGTTACGTCTATTTTTCGGCTAAGTCTAGCGGGGAAACTCAATTAGTGCATAAGTCACGTGACGTCTATTTTTTCAAATAAGTTTAAATGGGAAACTGAATTAGGGTGTCTAGGTCACGTTACTTCTATTTTTCGGCTAAGTCTAGTGGGGAAACTGAAGTGGTGCATAAGTCACGTGACGTCTATTTTTCAAATAAGTTTAAATGGGAAACTGAATTGGGGTGTCTAGGTCACGTTACGTCTATTTTTCGGCTAAGTCTAGCGGGGAAACTCAATTAGTGCATGTCACGTGACGTCTATTCTTCAAATAAGTTTAAATGGAAAACTGAATTGGGGTGTTTAGGTCACGTTACGTCTATTTTTCGGCTAACTCTAGTGGGGAAACTGAATCGGTGCATAAGTCACGTGACGTCTATTTTTTCAAATAAGTTTAAATGGGAAACTGAATTAGGGTGTCTAGGTCACGTTACTTCTATTTTTCGGCTAAGTCTAGCGGGGAAACTGAACTGGTACGTAAGTCATGTGACGTCTATTTTTCAAATAAGTTTATATGGGAAACTGAATTGGGGTGTCTAGGTCACGTTACGTCTATTTTTCGGCTAAGTCTAGTGAAGAAACTGAATTGGTGCATAAGTCACGTGACGTCTATTTTTCAAATAAGTTTAAATGGGAAACTGAATTGGGGTGTCTAGGTCACGTTACGTCTATTTTTCGGCTAAGTCTAGTGGGGAAACTGAACTGGTGCATAAGTCATGTGACGTCTATTTTTCTAATAAGTTTAAATGGGAAACTGAATTGGGGTGTCTAGGTCACGTTACGTCTATTTTTCGGCTAAGTCTAGCGGGGAAACTCAATTGGTGCATAAGTCACGTGACGTCTATTCTTCAAATAAGTTTAAATGGGAAACTGAATTGGGGTCTCTAAGTCACGTTACGTCTGTTTTTCGGCTGTCTAGCGGGGAAACTGAATTGGTGCATAAGTCACGTGACGTCTATTTTTCAAATAAGTTTAAAGGGAAAGTAATTGGGGTGTCTAGGTCACGTTACGTCTATTTTTCGGCTAAGTCTAGCGGGGAAACTGAATTGGTGCATAGGTCACGTCACGTCTATTCTTCAAATAAGTTTAAATGGGAAACTGAATTGGGGTGTCTAGGTCACGTGACGTCTATTTCTCCGCTGTTTAGCGCGGAAACTGAATTCGTGCATAGGTCACGTCACGTCTATTTTTCCAATAAGTTTAGATGGAAACTGAATTGATGTGTAGGCCACGTTACGTCTGTTTTTCGGCTAAGTCTAGCGGGGAAACTGAACTGGTGCATAAGTCATGTGACGTCTATTTTTCCAATAAGTTTAGATGGGAAACTGAATTAAGGTTGTCTAGGTCACGTTACGTCTATTTTTCGGCTAAGTCTAGTGGGGAAACTGAAGTGGTGCATAAGTCACGTGACGTCTATTTTTCAAATAAGTTTAAATGGGAAACTGAATTGGGGTCTCTAGGTCACGTTACGTCTATTTTTCGGCTCAGTCTAGCGTGGAAACTCAATTGGTGCATAAGTCACGTGACGTCTATTCTTCAAATAAGTTTAAATGGGAAACTGAATTGGGGTGTCTAGGTCACGTTACGTCTATTTTTCGGCTAAGTCTAGTGGACAAACTGAACTGGTGCATAAGTCATGTGACGTCTATTTTTCAAATAAGTTTAAATGGGAAACTGAATTGGGGTGTCTAGGTCACGTTACGTCTATTTTTCGGCTCAGTCTAGCGTGGAAACTCAATTGGTGCATAAGTCACGTGACGTCTATTCTTCAAATAAGTTTAAATGGGAAACTGAATTGGGGTGTCTAGGTCACGTTACCGCTATTTTTCGGCTAAGTCTAGTGGGGAAACTGAACTGGTGCATAAGTCATGTGACGTCTATTTTTCAAATAAGTTTAAATGGGAAACTGAATTGGGGTGTCTAGGTCACGTTACGTCTATTTTTCGGCTCAGTCTAGCGTGGAAACTCAATTGGTGCATAAGTCACGTGACGTCTATTCTTCAAATAAGTTTAAATGGGAAACTGAATTGGGGTGTCTAGGTCACGTTACGTCTATTTTTCGGCTAAGTCTAGCGTGGAAACTGAACTGGTGCATAAGTCACGTGACGTCTATTTTTTCAAATAAGTTTAAATGGGAAACTGAATTGGGGTGTCTAGGTCACGTTACGTCTATTTTTCGGCTCAGTCTAGCGTGGAAACTCAATTGGTGCATAAGTCACGTGACGTCTATTCTTCAAATAAGTTTAAATGGGAAACTGAATTGGGGTGTCTAGGTCACGTTACCGCTATTTTTCGGCTAAGTCTAGTGGACAAACTGAACTGGTGCATAAGTCATGTGACGTCTATTTTTCAAATAAGTTTAAATGGGAAACTGAATTGGGGTGTCTAGGTCACGTTACGTCTATTTTTCGGCTCAGTCTAGCGTGGAAACTCAATTGGTGCATAAGTCACGTGACGTCTATTCTTCAAATAAGTTTAAATGGGAAACTGAATTGGGGTGTCTAGGTCACGTTACGTCTATTTTTCGGCTAAGTCTAGTGGACAAACTGAACTGGTGCATAAGTCATGTGACGTCTATTTTTCAAATAAGTTTAAATGGGAAACTGAAT
Organism: Ixodes scapularis; assembly: GCF_016920785.2. Lineage (NCBI taxonomy): Eukaryota > Metazoa > Arthropoda > Arachnida > Ixodida > Ixodidae > Ixodes > Ixodes scapularis. The sequence goes on along the minus strand of NW_024609838.1, from coordinate 48,497,023 downwards.
TGGGGTGTCTAGGTCACGTTACGTCTATTTTTCGGCTCAGTCTAGCGTGGAAACTCAATTGGTGCATAAGTCACGTGACGTCTATTCTTCAAATAAGTTTAAATGGGAAACTGAATTGGGGTGTCTAGGTCACGTTACCGCTATTTTTCGGCTAAGTCTAGTGGGGAAACTGAATCGGTGCATAAGTCACGTGACGTCTATTTTTTCAAATAAGTTTAAATGGGAAACTGAATTAGGGTGTCTAGGTCACGTTACTTCTATTTTTCGGCTAAGTCTAGCGGGGAAACTGAACTGGTGCGTAAGTCATGTGACGTCTATTTTTCAAATTTTATATGGGAACTGAATTGGGGTGTCTAGGCCACGTTACGTCTATTTTTCGGCTAAGTCTAGCGGGGAAACTGAATTGGTGCATAAGTCACGTGACGTCTATTTTTCAAATAAGTTTAAAGGGAAAGTAATTGGGGTGTCTAGGTCACGTTACGTCTATTTTTCGGCTAAGTCTAGCGGGGAAACTCAATTGGTGCATAAGTCACGTGACGTCTATTCTTCAAATAAGTTTAAATGGGAAACTGAATTGGGGTCTAGGTCACGTTACGTCTATTTTTCGGCTAAGTCTAGCGGGGAAACTCAACGGGTGCATAAGTCACGTGACGTCTATTTTTCCAATAAGTTTAGATGGGAAACTGAATTGGTGTCTAGGTCACGTTACGTCTGTTTTTCGGCTAAGTCTAGCGGGGAAACTGAATTGGTGCATAGGTCACGTCACGTCTATTCTTCAAATAAGTTTAAATGGGAAACTGAATTGGGGTGTCTAGGTCACGTTACGTCTATTTTTCGGCTAAGTCTAGTGGGGAAACTGAATTGGTGCATAAGTCACGTGACGTCTATTTTTCAAATAAGTTTAAATGGGAAACTGAATTGGGGTGTCTAGGTCACGTGACGTCTATTTCTCCGCTGTTTAGCGCGGAAACTGAATTGGTGCATAGGTCACGTCACGTCTATTTTTCCAATTAGTTTAGATGGAAACTGATTTGATGTGTAGGCCACGTTACGTCTGTTTTTCGGCTAAGTCTAGCGGGGAAACTGAACTGGTGCATAAGTCATGTGACGTCTATTTTTCCAATAAGTTTAGATGGGAAACTGAATTAAGGTTGTCTAGGTCACGTTACGTCTATTTTTCGGCTAAGTCAAGTGGGGAAACTGAAGTGGTGCATAAGTCACGTGACGTCTATTTTTCAAATAAGTTTAAATGGGAAACTGAATTGGGGTCTCTAGGTCACGTTACGTCTATTTTTCGGCTCAGTCTAGCGTGGAAACTCAATTGGTGCATAAGTCACGTGACGTCTATTCTTCAAATAAGTTTAAATGGGAAACTGAATTGGGGTGTCTAGGTCACGTTACGTCTATTTTTCGGCTAAGTCTAGTGGACAAACTGAACTGGTGCATAAGTCATGTGACGTCTATTTTTCAAATAAGTTTAAATGGGAAACTGAATTGGGGTGTCTAGGTCACGTTACGTCTATTTTTCGGCTAAGTCTAGCGGGGAAACTCAATTAGTGCATGTCACGTGACGTCTATTCTTCAAATAAGTTTAAATGGGAAACTGAATTGGGGTGTCTAGGTCACGTTACGTCTATTTTTCGGCTAACTCTAGTGGGGAAACTGAATCGGTGCATAAGTCACGTGACGTCTATTTTTTCAAATATGTTTAAATGGGAAACTGAATTAGGGTGTCTAGGTCACGTTACTTCTATTTTTTGGCTAAGTCTAGCGGGGAAACTGAACTGGTACGTAAGTCATGTGACGTCTATTTTTCAAATAAGTTTATATGGGAAACTGAATTGGGGTGTCTAGGTCACGTTACGTCTATTTTTCGGCTAAGTCTAGTGAAGAAACTAAATTGGTGCATAAGTCACGTGACGTCTATTTTTCAAATAAGTTTAAATGGGAAACTGAATTCGGGTGTCTAGGTCACGTTACGTCTATTTTTCGGCTAAGTCTAGTGGGGAAACTGAACTGGTGCATAAGTCATGTGACGTCTATTTTTCTAATAAGTTTAAATGGGAAACTGAATTGGGGTGTCTAGGTCACGTTACGTCTATTTTTCGGCTAAGTCTAGCCGGGAAACTCAATTGGTGCATAAGTCACGTGACGTCTATTCTTCAAATAAGTTTAAATGGGAAACTGAATTGGGGTCTAGGTCACGTTACGTCTATTTTTCGGCTAAGTCTAGCGGGGAAACTCAATGGGTGCATAAGTCACGTGACGTCTATTTTTCAAATAAGTTTAAATGGGAAACTGAATTGGGGTCTCTAAGTCACGTTACGTCTGTTTTTCGGCTGTCTAGCGGGGAAACTGAATTGGTGCATAAGTCACGTGACGTCTATTTTTCAAATAAGATTAAAGGGAAAGTAATTGGGGTGTCTAGGTCACGTTACGTCTATTTTTCGGCTAAGTCTAGCGGGGAAACTCAATTGGTGCATAAGTCACGTGACGTCTATTCTTCAAATAAGTTTAAATGGGAAACTGAATTGGTGTATAGGTCACGTTACGTCTGTTTTTCGGCTAAGTCTAGCGGGGAAACGAAATTGGTGCATAGGTCACGTCACGTCTATTTTTCCAAAAAGTTTAGATGGGAAACTGAATTGATATGTAGATCACGTTACGTCTTTTTTTCGGCTAAGTCTAGCGGGGAAACTGAAGTGGTGCATAAGTCATGTGACGTCTATTTTTCCAATAAGTTTAGATGGGAAACTGAATTGGTATCTAGGTCACGTTACGTCTGTTTTTCGGCTAAGTCTAGCGGGGAAACTGAATTGGTGCATAGGTCACGTCACGTCTATTCTTCAAATAAGTTTAAATGGGAAACTGAATTGGGGTGTCTAGGTCACGTGACGTCTATTTCTCCGCTGTTTAGCGCGGAAACTGAATTGGTGCATAGGTCACGTCACGTCTATTTTTCCAATAAGTTTAGATGGAAACTGAATTGATGTGTAGGCCACGTTACGTCTGTTTTTCGGCTAAGTCTAGCGGGGAAACTGAACTGGTGCATAAGTCATGTGACGTCTATTTTTCCAATAAGTTTAGATAGGAAACTGAATTAAGGTTGTCTAGGTCACGTTACGTCTATTTTTCGGCTAAGACTAGTGGGGAAACTGAAGTGGTGCATAAGTCACGTGACGTCTATTTTTCAAATAAGTTTAAATGGGAAACTGAATTGGGGTCTCTAAATCACGTTACGTATATTTTTCGGCTCAGTCTAGCGTGGAAACTCAATTGGTGCATAAGTCACGTGACGTCTATTCTTCAAATAAGTTTAAATGGGAAACTGAATTGGGGTGTCTAGGTCACGTTACGTCTATTTTTCGGCTAAGTCTAGCGGGGAAACTCAATTAGTGCATAAGTCACGTGACGTCTATTCTTCAAATAAGTTTAAATGGGAAACTGAATTGGGGTCTAGGTCACGTTACGTCTATTTTTCGGCTAACTCTAGTGGGGAAACTGAATCGGTGCATGTCACGTGACGTCTATTTTTTCAAATAAGTTTAAATGGGAAACTGAATTAGGGTGTCTAGGTCACGTTACTTCTATTTTTCGGCTAAGTCTAGTGGGGAAACTGAAGTGGTGCATAAGTCACGTGACGTCTATTTTTCAAATAAGTTTAAATGAGAAACTGAATTGGGGTGTCTAGGTCACGTTACGTCTATTTTTCGGCTCAGTCTAGCGTGGAAACTCAATTGGTGCATAAGTCACGTGACGTCTATTCTTCAAATAAGTTTAAATGGGAAACTGAATTGGGGTGTCTAGGTCACGTTACGTCTATTTTTCGGCTAAGTCTAGCGGGGAAACTCAATTAGTGCATGTCACGTGACGTCTATTCTTCAAATAAGTTTAAATGGAAAACTGAATTGGGGTGTTTAGGTCACGTTACGTCTATTTTTCGGCTAACTCTAGTGGGGAAACTGAATCGGTGCATAAGTCACGTCACGTCTATTTTTTCAAATAAGTTTAAATGGGAAACTGAATTAGGGTGTCTAGGTCACGTTACTTCTATTTTTCGGCTAAGTCTAGCGGGGAAACTGAACTGGTACGTAAGTCATGTGACGTCTATTTTTCAAATAAGTTTATATGGGAAACTGAATTGGGGTGTCTAGGTCACGTTACGTCTATTTTTCGGCTAAGTCTAGTGAAGAAACTGAATTGGTGCATAAGTCACGTGACGTCTATTTTTCAAATAAGTTTAAATGGGAAACTGAATTGGGGTGTCTAGGTCACGTTACGTCTATTTTTCGGCTAAGTCTAGTGGGGAAACTGAACTGGTGCATAAGTCATGTGACGTCTATTTTTCTAATAAGTTTAAATGGGAAACTGAATTGGGGTGTCTAGGTCACGTTACGTCTATTTTTCGGCTAAGTCTAGCGGGGAAACTCAATTGGTGCATAAGTCACGTGACGTCTATTCTTCAAATAAGTTTAAATGGGAAACTGAATTGGGGTCTCTAAGTCACGTTACGTCTGTTTTTCGGCTGTCTAGCGGGGAAACTGAATTGGTGCATAAGTCACGTGACGTCTATTTTTCAAATAAGTTTAAAGGGAAAGTAATTGGGGTGTCTAGGTCACGTTACGTCTATTTTTCGGCTAAGTCTAGCGAGGAAACTCAATTGGTGCATAAGTCACGTGACGTCTATTCTTCAAATAAGTTTAAATGGGAAACTGAATTGGTGTCTAGGTCAAGTTACGTCTGTTTTTCGGCTAAGTCTAGCGGGGAAACGAAATTGGTGCATAGGTCACGTCACGTAATTTTTCCAAAAAGTTTAGATGGGAAACTGAATTGATATGTAGATCACGTTACGTCTTTTTTGCGGCTAAGTCTAGCGGGGAAACTGAAGTGGTGCATAAGTCATGTGACGTCTATTTCTCCAATAAGTTTAGATGGGAAACTGAATTGGTGTCTAGGTCACGTTACGTCTGTTTTTCGGCTAAGTCTAGCGGGGAAACTGAATTGGTGCATTGGTCACGTCACGTCTATTCTTCAAATAAGTTTAAATGGGAAACTGAATTGGGGTGTCTAGGTCACGTGACGTCTATTTCTCCGCTGTTTAGCGCGGAAACTGAATTGGTGCATAGGTCACGTCACGTCTATTTTTCCAATAAGTTTAGATGGAAACTGAATTGATGTGTAGGCCACGTTACGTCTGTTTTTCGGCTAAGTCTAGCGGGGAAACTGAACTGGTGCATAAGTCATGTGACGTCTATTTTTCCAATAAGTTTAGATGGGAAACTGAATTAAGGTTGTCTAGGTCACGTTACGTCTATTTTTCGGCTAAGTCTAGTGGGGAAACTGAAGTGGTGCATAAGTCACGTGACGTCTATTTTTCAAATAAGTTTAAATGGGAAACTGAATTGGGGTCTCTAGGTCACGTTACGTCTATTTTTCGGCTCAGTCTAGCGTGGAAACTCAATTGGTGCATAAGTCACGTGACGTCTATTCTTCAAATAAGTTTAAATGGGAAACTGAATTGGGGTGTCTAGGTCACGTTACGTCTATTTTTCGGCTAAGTCTAGTGGACAAACTGAACTGGTGCATAAGTCATGTGACGTCTATTTTTCAAATAAGTTTAAATGGGAAACTGAATTGGGGTGTCTAGGTCACGTTACGTCTATTTTTCGGCTAAGTCTAGCGGGGAAACTCAATTAGTGCATGTCACGTGACGTCTATTCTTCAAATAAGTTTAAATGGGAAACTGAATTGGGGTCTAGGTCACGTTACGTCTATTTTTCGGCTAAGTCTAGCGGGGAAACTCAATGGGTGCATAAGTCACGTGACGTCTATTTTTCAAATAAGTTTAAATGGGAAACTGAATTGGGGTCTCTAAGTCACGTTACGTCTGTTTTTCGGCTGTCTAGCGGGGAAACTGAATTGGTGCATAAGTCACGTGACGTCTATTTTTCAAATAAGTTTAAAGGGAAAGTAATTGGGGTGTCTAGGTCACGTTACGTCTATTTTTCGGCTAAGTCTAGCGGGGAAACTCAATTGGTGCATAAGTCACGTGACGTCTATTCTTCAAATAAGTTTAAATGGGAAACTGAATTGGTGTCTAGGTCACGTTACGTCTGTTTTTCGGCTAAGTCTAGCGGGGAAACGAAATTGGTGCATAGGTCACATCACGTCTATTTTTCCAAAAAGTTTAGATGGGAAACTGAATTGATATGTAGATCACGTTACGTCTTTTTTTCGGCTAAGTCTAGCGGGGAAACTGAAGTGGTGCATAAGTCATGTGACGTCTATTTTTCCAATAAGTTTAGATGGGAAACTGAATTGGTGTCTAGGTCACGTTACGTCTGTTTTTCGGCTAAGTCTAGCGGGGAAACTGAATTGGTGCATAGGTCACGTCACGTCTATTCTTCAAATAAGTTTAAATGGGAAACTGAATTGGGGTGTCTAGGTCACGTGACGTCTATTTCTCCGCTGTTTAGCGCGGAAACTGAATTGGTGCATAGGTCACGTCACGTCTATTTTTCCAATAAGTTTAGATGGAAACTGAATTGATGTGTAGGCCACGTTACGTCTGTTTTTCGGCTAAGTCTAGCGGGGAAACTGAACTGGTGCATTAGTCATGTGACGTCTATTTTTCCAATAAGTTTAGATGGGAAACTGAATTAAGGTTGTCTAGGTCACGTTACGTCTATTTTTCGGCTAAGTCTAGTGGGGAAACTGAAGTGGTGCATAAGTCACGTGACGTCTATTTTTCAAATAAGTTTAAATGGGAAACTGAATTGGGGTCTCTAGGTCACGTTACGTCTATTTTTCGGCTCAGTCTAGCGTGGAAACTCAATTGGTGCATAAGTCACGTGACGTCTATTCTTCAAATAAGTTTAAATGGGAAACTGAATTGGGGTGTCTAGGTCACGTTACGTCTATTTTTCGGCTCTCTAGTGGACAAACTGAACTGGTGCATAAGTCATGTGACGTCTATTTTTCAAATAAGTTTAAATGGGAAACTGAATTGGGGTGTCTAGGTCACGTGACGTCTATTTCTCCGCTGTTTAGCGCGGAAACTGAATTGGTGCATAGGTCACGTCACGTCTATTTTTCCAATAAGTTTAGATGGAAACTGAATTGATGTGTAGGCCACGTTACGTCTGTTTTTCGGCTAAGTCTAGCGGGGAAACTGAACTGGTGCATAAGTCATGTGACGTCTATTTTTCCAATAAGTTTAGATGGGAAACTGAATTAAGGTTGTCTAGGTCACGTTACGTCTATTTTTCGGCTAAGTCTAGTGGGGAAACTGAAGTGGTGCATAAGTCACGTGACGTCTATTTTTCAAATAAGTTTAAATGGGAAACTGAATTGGGGTCTCTAGGTCACGTTACGTCTATTTTTCGGCTCAGTCTAGCGTGGAAACTCAATTGGTGCATAAGTCACGTGACGTCTATTCTTCAAATAAGTTTAAATGGGAAACTGAATTGGGGTGTCTAGGTCACGTTACGTCTATTTTTCGGCTCTCTAGTGGACAAACTGAACTGGTGCATAAGTCATGTGACGTCTATTTTTCAAATAAGTTTAAATGGGAAACTGAATTGGGGTGTCTAGGTCACGTTACGTCTATTTTTCGGCTAAGTCTAGCGGGGAAACTCAATTAGTGCATAAGTCACGTGACGTCTATTCTTCAAATAAGTTTAAATGGGAAACTGAATTGGGGTGTCTAGGTCACGTTACGTCTATTTTTCGGCTAACTCTAGTGGGGAAACTGAATCGGTGCATGTCACGTGACGTCTATTTTTTCAAATAAGTTTAAATGGGAAACTGAATTAGGGTGTCTAGGTCACGTTACTTCTATTTTTCGGCTAAGTCTAGTGGGGAAACTGAAGTGGTGCATAAGTCACGTGACGTCTATTTTTCAAATAAGTTTAAATGGGAAACTGAATTGGGGTGTCTAGGTCACGTTACGTCTATTTTTCGGCTCAGTCTAGCGTGGAAACTCAATTGGTGCATAAGTCACGTGACGTCTATTCTTCAAATAAGTTTAAATGGGAAACTGAATTGGGGTGTCTAGGTCACGTTACGTCTATTTTTCGGCTAAGTCTAGCGGGGAAACTCAATTAGTGCATGTCACGTGACGTCTATTCTTCAAATAAGTTTAAATGGAAAACTGAATTGGGGTGTTTAGGTCACGTTACGTCTATTTTTCGGCTAACTCTAGTGGGGAAACTGAATCGGTGCATAAGTCACGTGACGTCTATTTTTTCAAATAAGTTTAAATGGGAAACTGAATTAGGGTGTCTAGGTCACGTTACTTCTATTTTTCGGCTAAGTCTAGCGGGGAAACTGAACTGGTACGTAAGTCATGTGACGTCTATTTTTCAAATAAGTTTATATGGGAAACTGAATTGGGGTGTCTAGGTCACGTTACGTCTATTTTTCGGCTAAGTCTAGTGAAGAAACTGAATTGGTGCATAAGTCACGTGACGTCTATTTTTCAAATAAGTTTAAATGGGAAACTGAATTGGGGTGTCTAGGTCACGTTACGTCTATTTTTCGGCTAAGTCTAGCGGGGAAACTCAATTGGTGCATAAGTCACGTGACGTCTATTCTTCAAATAAGTTTAAATGGGAAACTGAATTGGGGTCTCTAAGTCACGTTACGTCTGTTTTTCGGCTGTCTAGCGGGGAAACTGAATTGGTGCATAAGTCACGTGACGTCTATTTTTCAAATAAGTTTAAAGGGAAAGTAATTGGGGTGTCTAGGTCACGTTACGTCTATTTTTCGGCTAAGTCTAGCGGGGAAACTCAATTGGTGCATAAGTCACGTGACGGCTATTCTTCAAATAAGTTTAAATGGGAAACTGAATTGGTGTCTAGGTCACGTTACGTCTGTTTTTCGGCTAAGTCTAGCGGGGAAACGAAATTGGTGCATAGGTCACGTCACGTAATTTTTCCAAAAAGTTTAGATGGGAAACTGAATTGATATGTAGATCACGTTACGTCTTTTTTGCGGCTAAGTCTAGCGGGGAAACTGAAGTGGTGCATAAGTCATGTGACGTCTATTTCTCCAATAAGTTTAGATGGGAAACTGAATTGGTGTCTAGGTCACGTTACGTCTGTTTTTCGGCTAAGTCTAGCGGGGAAACTGAATTGGTGCATAGGTCACGTCACGTCTATTCTTCAAATAAGTTTAAATGGGAAACTGAATTGGGGTGTCTAGGTCACGTGACGTCTATTTCTCCGCTGTTTAGCGCGGAAACTGAATTGGTGCATAGGTCACGTCACGTCTATTTTTCCAATAAGTTTAGATGGAAACTGAATTGATGTGTAGGCCACGTTACGTCTGTTTTTCGGCTAAGTCTAGCGGGGAAACTGAACTGGTGCATAAGTCATGTGACGTCTATTTTTCCAATAAGTTTAGATGGGAAACTGAATTAAGGTTGTCTAGGTCACGTTACGTCTATTTTTCGGCTAAGTCTAGTGGGGAAACTGAAGTGGTGCATAAGTCACGTGACGTCTATTTTTCAAATAAGTTTAAATGGGAAACTGAATTGGGGTCTCTAGGTCACGTTACGTCTATTTTTCGGCTCAGTCTAGCGTGGAAACTCAATTGGTGCATAAGTCACGTGACGTCTATTCTTCAAATAAGTTTAAATGGGAAACTGAATTGGGGTGTCTAGGTCACGTTACGTCTATTTTTCGGCTAAGTCTAGTGGACAAACTGAACTGGTGCATAAGTCATGTGACGTCTATTTTTCAAATAAGTTTAAATGGGAAACTGAATTGGGGTGTCTAGGTCACGTTACGTCTATTTTTCGGCTAAGTCTAGCGGGGAAACTCAATTAGTGCATGTCACGTGACGTCTATTCTTCAAATAAGTTTAAATGGGAAACTGAATTGGGGTGTCTAGGTCACTTTACGTCTATTTTTCGGCTAACTCTAGTGGGGAAACTGAATCGGTGCATAAGTCACGTGACGTCTATTTTTTCAAATAAGTTTAAATGTGAAACTGAATTAGGGTGTCTAGGTCACGTTACTTCTATTTTTCGGCTAAGTCTAGCGGGGAAACTGAACTGGTACGTAAGTCATGTGACGTCTATTTTTCAAATAAGTTTATATGGGAAACTGAATTGGGGTGTCTAGGTCACGTTACGTCTATTTTTCGGCTAAGTCTAGTGGGGAAAGTGAACTGGTGCATAAGTCATGTGACGTCTATTTTTCTAATAAGTTTATATGGGAAACTGAATTGGGGTGTCTAGGTCACGTTACGTCTATTTTTCGGCTAAGTCTAGCGGGGAAACTCAATTGGTGCATAAGTCACGTGACGTCTATTCTTCAAATAAGTTTAAATGGGAAACTGAATTGGGGTCTAGGTCACGTTACGTCTATTTTTCGGCTAAGTCTAGCGGGGAAACTCAATGGGTGCATAAGTCACGTGACGTCTATTTTTCAAATAAGTTTAAATGGGAAACTGAATTGGGGTCTCTAAGTCACGTTACGTCTGTTTTTCGGCTGTCTAGCGGGGAAACTGAATTGGTGCATAAGTCACGTGACGTCTATTTTTCAAATAAGTTTAAAGGGAAAGTAATTGGGGTGTCTAGGTCACGTTACGTCTATTTTTCGGCTAAGTCTAGCGGGGAAACTCAATTGGTGCATAAGTCACGTGACGTCTATTCTTCAAATAAGTTTAAATGGGAAACTGAATTGGTGTCTAGGTCACGTTACGTCTGTTTTTCGGCTAAGTCTAGCGGGGAAACGAAATTGGTGCATAGGTCACATCACGTCTATTTTTCCAAAAAGTTTAGATGGGAAACTGAATTGATATGTAGATCACGTTACGTCTTTTTTTCGGCTAAGTCTAGTGGGGAAACTGAAGTGGTGCATAAGTCATGTGACGTCTATTTTTCCAATAAGTTTAGATGGGAAACTGAATTGGTGTCTAGGTCACGTTACGTCTGTTTTTCGGCTAAGTCTAGCGGGGAAACTGAATTGGTGCATAGGTCACGTCACGTCTATTCTTCAAATAAGTTTAAATGGGAAACTGAATTGGGGTGTCTAGGTCACGTGACGTCTATTTCTCCGCTGTTTAGCGCGGAAACTGAATTGGTGCATAGGTCACGTCACGTCTATTTTTCCAATAAGTTTAGATGGAAACTGAATTGATGTGTAGGCCACGTTACGTCTGTTTTTCGGCTAAGTCTAGCGGGGAAACTGAACTGGTGCATAAGTCATGTGACGTCTATTTTTCCAATAAGTTTAGATGGGAAACTGAATTAAGGTTGTCTAGGTCACGTTACGTCTATTTTTCGGCTAAGTCTAGTGGGGAAACTGAAGTGGTGCATAAGTCACGTGACGTCTATTTTTCAAATAAGTTTAAATGGGAAACTGAATTGGGGTCTCTAGGTCACGTTACGTCTATTTTTCGGCTCAGTCTAGCGTGGAAACTCAATTGGTGCATAAGTCACGTGACGTCTATTCTTCAAATAAGTTTAAATGGGAAACTGAATTGGGGTGTCTAGGTCACGTTACGTCTATTTTTCGGCTCTCTAGTGGACAAACTGAACTGGTGCATAAGTCATGTGACGTCTATTTTTCAAATAAGTTTAAATGGGAAACTGAATTGGGGTGTCTAGGTCACGTGACGTCTATTTCTCCGCTGTTTAGCGCGGAAACTGAATTGGTGCATAGGTCACGTCACGTCTATTTTTCCAATAAGTTTAGATGGAAACTGAATTGATGTGTAGGCCACGTTACGTCTGTTTTTCGGCTAAGTCTAGCGGGGAAACTGAACTGGTGCATAAGTCATGTGACGTCTATTTTTCCAATAAGTTTAGATGGGAAACTGAATTAAGGTTGTCTAGGTCACGTTACGTCTATTTTTCGGCTAAGTCTAGTGGGGAAACTGAAGTGGTGCATAAGTCACGTGACGTCTATTTTTCAAATAAGTTTAAATGGGAAACTGAATTGGGGTCTCTAGGTCACGTTACGTCTATTTTTCGGCTCAGTCTAGCGTGGAAACTCAATTGGTGCATAAGTCACGTGACGTCTATTCTTCAAATAAGTTTAAATGGGAAACTGAATTGGGGTGTCTAGGTCACGTTACGTCTATTTTTCGGCTCTCTAGTGGACAAACTGAACTGGTGCATAAGTCATGTGACGTCTATTTTTCAAATAAGTTTAAATGGGAAACTGAATTGGGGTGTCTAGGTCACGTTACGTCTATTTTTCGGCTAAGTCTAGCGGGGAAACTCAATTAGTGCATAAGTCACGTGACGTCTATTCTTCAAATAAGTTTAAATGGGAAACTGAATTGGGGTGTCTAGGTCACGTTACGTCTATTTTTCGGCTAACTCTAGTGGGGAAACTGAATCGGTGCATGTCACGTGACGTCTATTTTTTCAAATAAGTTTAAATGGGAAATTGAATTAGGGTGTCTAGGTCACGTTACTTCTATTTTTCGGCTAAGTTTAGCGGGGAAACTGAACTGGTACGTAAGTCATGTGACGTCTATTTTTCAAATAAGTTTATATGGGAAACTGAATTGGGGTGTCTAGGTCACGTTACGTCTATTTTTCGGCTAAGTCTAGTGGGGAAACTGAAGTGGTGCATAAGTCACGTGACGTCTATTTTTCAAATAAGTTTAAATGGGAAACTGAATTGGGGTGTCTAGGTCATGTTACGTCTATTTTTCGGCTCAGTCTAGCGTGGAAACTCAATTGGTGCATAAGTCACGTGACGTCTATTCTTCAAATAAGTTTAAATGGGAAACTGAATTGGGGTGTCTAGGTCACGTTACGTCTATTTTTCGGCTAAGTCTAGTGGACAAACTGAACTGGTGCATAAGTCATGTGACGTCTATTTTTCAAATAAGTTTAAATGGGAAACTGAATTGGGGTGTCTAGGTCACGTTACGTCTATTTTTCGGCTCAGTCTAGCGTGGAAACTCAATTGGTGCATAAGTCATGTGACGTCTATTTTTCAAATAAGTTTATATGGGAAACTGAATTGGGGTGTCTAGGTCACGTTACGTCTATTTTTCGGCTAAGTCTAGTGGGGAAACTGAATTGGTGCATAAGTCACGTGACGTCTATTTTTCAATTAAGTTTAAATGGGAAACTGAATTGGGGTGTCTGGTCACGTTACGTCTGTTTTTCGGCTGTCTAGCGGGGAAACTGAATTGGTGCATAAGTCACGTGACGTCTATTTTTCAAATAAGTTTAAAGGGAAAGTAATTGGGGTGTCTAGGTCACGTTACGTCTATTTTTCTGCTAAGTCCAGCGGGGAAACTCAATTGGTGCATAAGTCACGTGACGACTATTTTCCGAATAAGTTTAAACGGGAAACTGAATTGGGAGTCTAGGTCACGTTACGTCTATTTTTCGGCTAAGTCTAGCGCGGAAACTGAATTGGTGCGTGGGTCACGTGACGTCTATTTCTCCGCTGTTTAGCGCGGAAACTGAATTGGTGCATAGGTCACGTCACGTCTTTTTCCAATAAGTTTAGATGGAAACTGAATTGATGTGTAGGCCACGTTACGTCTGTTTTTCGGCTGTCTAGCTGGGAAACTGAACTGGTGCATAAGTCATGTGACGTCTATTTTTCAAATAAGTTTAAATGGGAAACTGAATTGGGGTGTCTAGGTCACGTTACGTCTATTTTTCGGCTCAGTCTAGCGTGGAAACTCAATTGGTGCATAAGTCCCTTGACGTCTATTCTTCAAATAAGTTTAAATGGGAAACTGAATTGGGGTGTCTAGGTCACGTTACGTCTATTTTTCGGCTAAGTCTAGTGGACAAACTGAACTGGTGCATAAGTCAAGTGCCGTCTATTTTTCAAATAAGTTTAAATGGGAAACTGAATTGGGGTGTCTAGGTCACGTTACGTCTATTTTTCGGCTCAGTCTAGCGTGGAAACTCAATTGGTGCATACGTCATGTGACGTCTATTTTTCAAATAAGTTTATATGGGAAACTGAATTGGGGTGTCTAGGTCACGTTACGTCTATTTTTCGGCTAAGTCTAGTGGAGAAACTGAATTGGTGCATAAGTCACGTGACGTCTATTTTAAAATAAGTTTAAATGGGAAACTGAATTGGGGTGTCTAGGTCACGTTACGTCTATTTTTCGGCTAAGTCTAGCGGGGAAACTGAACTGGTGCATAAGTCATGTGACGTCTATTTTTCCTGTAAGTTTGGATGGGAAACTGAATTTGGTTGTCTAGGTCACGTTACGTCTGTTTTTCGGCTAAGTCTACTGGGGAAACTCAATTGGTGCATAAGTCACGTGACGTCTATTTTTCAAATAAGTTTAAATGGGAAACTGAATTGGGGTTTCTAGGTCACGTTACGTCTATTTTTCGGCTAAGTCTAGCGGGGGAACTCAATTGGTGCATATGTCACGTGACGTCTATTTTTCAAATGTTTAAATGGGAAACTGAATTGGGGTCTCTAGGTCACGTTACGTCTATTTTTCGGCTGTCTAGCGGGGAAACTGAACTGGTGCATAAGTCACGTGACGTCTATTTTTCAAATGTTTAAAGGGAAAGTAATTGGGGTGTCTAGGTCACGTTACGTTTATTTTTCGGCTAAGTCTAGCGGGGAAACTGAACTGGTGCATAAGTCACGTGACGTCTATTTTTCAAATAAGTTTAAAGGGAAAGTAATTGGGGTGTCTAGGTCACGTTACGTCTATTTTTCGGCTAAGTCTAGCGGGGAAACTGAACTAGTGCATAAGTCATGTGACGTCTATTTTTCAAATAAGTTTAGATGGGAAACTGAATTGGTGTCTAGGTCACTTTACATCTGTTTTTCGGCTGTCTAGCGGGGAAACTGAATTGGTGCATGTGTCACGTGACGTCTATTTTTCAAATAAGTTTAGATGGGAAACTGAATAGGTGTCTAGGTCCCGTTACGTCTGTTTTTCGGCTAAGTCTAGCGGGGAAGCTGAATCGGTGCATGGGTCACGTGACGTCCATTTCTCCGCTGTTTAGCGGGGAAACTGAATTGGTGTCTAGGTCCCGTTACGTCTGTTTTACGGCTAAGTCTAGCGGGGAAACTGAATCGGTGCTTGAGTCACGTGACGTCCATTTCTCTGCTGTTTAGCGGGGAAACTGAATTGGTGCATGTCACGTGACGTCTATTTTTCAAATAAGTTTAGATGGGAAACTGAATTGGTATGTAGATCACGTTACGTCTTTTTTTCGGCTAAGTCTAGCGGGGAAACTGAATTGGTGCATAAGTCACGTGACGTCTATTTTTCAAATAAGTTTAAATGGGAAACTGAATTGGGGTGTCTATGTCACGTTACGTCTATTTTTCGGCTAAGTCTAGCGGGGAAACTGAATTGGTGCGTGGGTCACGTGACGTCTATTTCTCCGCTGTTTAGCGCGGAAACTGAATTGGTGCATAGGTCACGTCACGTCTATTTTTCCAAAAAGTTTAGATGGAAACTGAATTGATGTGTAGGCCACGTTACGTCTGTTTTTCGGCTAAGCCTAGCGGGGAAACTGAACTGGTGCATAAGTCATGTGACTTTTTTTCCAATAAGTTTAGATGGGAAACTGAATTTGGTTGTTTAGGTCACGTTACGTCTGTTTTTCGGCTAAGTCTAGTGGGGAAACTGAATATGTGCGTAAGTCATGTGACGTCTATTATTCAAATAAGTTTAAATGGGAAACTGAATTCGTGTCTAGGTCACGTTACGTCTATTTTTCGGCTGTCTAGCGGGGAAACTCAATTGGTGCATAAGTCACGTGACGTCTATTTTTCAAATAAGTTTAGATGGGAAACTGAATAGGTGACTAGGTCATGTTACGTCTATTTTTCGGCTAAGTCTAGCGGGGAAACTGAATTGGTGCATAAGTCACGTGACGTCTATTTTTCAAATAAGTTTAGATGGGAAACTGAATTGGTGTCTTGGTCACGTTACGTCTATTTTTGGGCTAAGTCTAGCGAGGAAATTGAATTGGTGCATTTGTCACGTGACGTCTATTTCTCCGCTGTTTAGCGGGGAAACTGAATTGGTGCATAAGTCACGTGACGTCTATTTTTCAATTAAGTTTAAATGGGAAACTGAATTGGGGTGTCTAGGTCACGTTACGTCTGTTTTTCGGCTGTCTAGCGGGGAATCTGAATTGGTGCATAAGTCACGTGACGTCTATTTTTCAGATAAGTTTAAAGGGAAAGTAGTTGGGGTGTCTAGGTCATGTTACCTCTATTTTTCTGCTAAGTATAGCGGGGAAACTCAATTGGTGCATAAGTCACGTGACGACTATTCTTCAAATAAGTTTAAATGGGAAACTGAATTGGTGTCTAGGTCATGTTACGTCTATTTTTCGGCTAAGTCTAGCGCGGAAACTGAATTGGTGCGTGGGTCACGTGACGTCTATTTCTCCGCTGTTTAGCGCGGAAACTGAATTGGTGCATAGGTCACGTCACGTCTATTTTTCCAATAAGTTTAGATGGAAACTGAATTGATGTGTAGGCCACGTTACGTCTGTTTTTCGGCTAAGTCTAGCGGGGAAACTGAACTGGTGCATAAGTCATGTGACGTCTATTTTTCCAATAAGTTTAGATGGGAAACTGAATTGGGGTGTCTAGGTCACGTTGCGTCTATTTTTCGGCTCAGTCTTGCGTGGAAACTCATTTGGTGCATAAGTCACGTGACGTCTATTCTTCAAATAAGTTTAATGGTAAACTGAATTGGGGTGTCTAGGTCACGTTATGTCTATTTTTCGGCTAAGTCTAGTGGACAAACTGAACTGGTGCATAAGTCATGTGACGTCAATTTTTCAAATAAGTTTAAATGGGAAACTGAATTGGGGTGTCTAGGTCACGTTACGTCTATTTTTCGGCTCAGTCTAGCGTGGAAACTCAATTGGTGCATAAGTCATGTGACGTCTATTTTTCAAATAAGTTTATATGGGAAACTGAATTGGGGTGTCTAGGTCACGTTACGTCTATTTTTCGGCTAAGTCTAGTGGGGAAACTGAATTGGTGCATAAGTCACGTGACGTCTATTTTTCAATTAAGTTTAAATGGGAAACTGAATTGGGGTGTCTAGGTCACGTTACGTCTGTTTTTCGGCTGTCTAGCGGGGAAACTGAATTGGTGCATAAGTCACGTGACGTCTATTTTTCAAATAAGTTTAAAGGGAAAGTAATTGGGGTGTCTAGGTCACGTTACGTCTATTTTTCTGCTAAGTCCAGCGGGGAAACTCAATTGGTGCATAAGTCACGTGACGTCTATTTTAAAATAAGTTTAAACGGGAAACTGAATTGGGAGTCTAGGTCACGTTACGTCTATTTTTCGGCTAAGTCTAGTCGGGAAACTGAATTGGTGCATAAGTCACGTGACGTCTATTTTTCAATTAAGTTTAAATGGGAAACTGAATTGGGGTGTCTAGGTCACGTTACGTTTTTTTTTCGGCTGTCTAGCGGGGAAACTGAATTGGTGCATAAGTCACGTGACGTCTATTTTTCAAATAAGTTTAAAGGGAAAGTAATTGGGGTGTCTAGGTCACGTTACGTCTATTTTTCTGCTAAGTCTAGCGGGGAAACTCAATTGGTGCATAAGTCACGTGACGACTATTCTTCAAATAAGTTTAAACGGGAAACTGAATTGGGAGTCTAGGTCACGTTACGTCTATTTTTCGGCTAAGTCTAGCGCGGAAACTGAATTGGTGCGTGGGTCACGTGACGTCTATTTCTCCGCTGTTTAGCGCGGAAACTGAATTGGTGCATAGGTCACGTCACGTCTTTTTCCAATAAGTTTAGATGGAAACTGAATTGATGTGTAGGCCACGTTACGTCTGTTTTTCGGCTGTCT
This sequence comes from Ixodes scapularis, assembly GCF_016920785.2. Lineage (NCBI taxonomy): Eukaryota > Metazoa > Arthropoda > Arachnida > Ixodida > Ixodidae > Ixodes > Ixodes scapularis. Next base: position 48,479,216 of record NW_024609838.1, on the reverse strand, counting down.
AGCTGGGAAACTGAACTGGTGCATAAGTCATGTGACGTCTATTTTTCCAATAAGTTTAGATGGGAAACTGAATTAAGGTTGTCTAGGTCACGTTACGTCTATTTTTCGGCTAAGTCTAGTGGGGAAACTGAAGTGGTGCATAAGTCACGTGACGTCTATTTTTCAAATAAGTTTAATTGGGAAACTGAATTGGGGTGTCTAGGTCACGTTACGTCTATTTTTCGGCTCAGTCTAGCGTGGAAACTCAATTGGTGCATAAGTCCCTTGACGTCTATTCTTCAAATAAGTTTAAATGGGAAACTGAATTGGGGTGTCTAGGTCACGTTACGTCTATTTTTCGGCTAAGTCTAGTGGACAAACTGAACTGGTGCATAAGTCAAGTGCCGTCTATTTTTCAAATAAGTTTAAATGGGAAACTGAATTGGGGTGTCTAGGTCACGTTACGTCTATTTTTCGGCTCAGTCTAGCGTGGAAACTCAATTGGTGCATAAGTCATGTGACGTCTATTTTTCAAATAAGTTTATATGGGAAACTGAATTGGGGTGTCTAGGTCACGTTACGTCTATTTTTCGGCTAAGTCTAGTGGAGAAACTGAATTGGTGCATAAGTCACGTGACGTCTATTTTAAAATAAGTTTAAATGGGAAACTGAATTGGGGTGTCTAGGTCACGTTACGTCTATTTTTCGGCTAAGTCTAGTGGGGAAACTGAACTGGTGCATAAGTCATGTGACGTCTATTTTTCTAATAAGTTTAAATGGGAAACTGAATTGGGGTGTCTAGGTCACGTTACGTCTATTTTTCGGCTAAGTCTAGTGGCAAAACTGAATTGGTGCATAAGTCACGTGACGTCTTTTTTTCAAATAAGTTTAAATGGGAAACTGAATTGGGGTGTCTAGGTCACGTTACGTCTATTTTTCGGCTAAGTCTAGCGGGGAAACTGAATTGGTGCGTGGGTCAGGTGACGTCTATTTCTCCGCTGTTTAGCGCGGAAACTGAATTGGTGCATAGGTCACGTCACGTCTATTTTTCCAATAAGTTTAGATGGAAACTGAATTGATGTGTAGGCCACGTTATGTCTGTTTTTCGGCTAAGTCTAGCGGGGAAACGGAACGTGCATGTCATGTGACGTCTATTTTTCCAATAAGTTTAGATGGGAAACTGAATTTGGTTGTCTAGGTCACGTTACGTCTGTTTTTCGGCTAAGTCTACTGGGGAAACTCAATTGGTGCATAAGTCACGTGACGTCTATTTTTCAAATAAGTTTAAATGGGAAACTGAATTGGGGTGTCTAGGTCACGTTACGTCTATTTTTCGGCTAAGTCTAGCGGGGAAACTGAATTGGTGCGTGGGTCACGTGACGTCTATTTCTCCGCTGTTTAGCGCGGAAACTGAATTGGTGCATAAGTCATGTGACGTCTATTTTTCCAATAAGTTTAGATGGAAACTGAATTGATGTGTAGGCCACGTTATGTCTGTTTTTCGGCTAAGTCTAGCGGGGAAACTGAACTGGTGCATAAGTCATGTGACGTCTATTTTTCCTATAAGTTTGGATGGGAAACTGAATTTGGTTGTCTAGGTCACGTTACGTCTGTTTTTCGGCTAAGTCTACTGGGGAAACTCAATTGGTGCATAAGTCACGTGACGTCTATTTTTCAAATAAGTTTAAATGGGAAACTGAATTGGGGTTTCTAGGTCACGTTACGTCTATTTTTCGGCTAAGTCTAGCGGGGGAACTCAATTGGTGCATATGTCACGTGACGTCTATTTTTCAAATGTTTAAATGGGAAACTGAATTGGGGTCTCTAGGTCACGTTACGTCTATTTTTCGGCTGTCTAGCGGGGAAACTGAACTGGTGCATAAGTCACGTGACGTCTATTTTTCAAATGTTTAAAGGGAAAGTAATTGGGGTGTCTAGGTCACGTTACGTTTATTTTTCGGCTAAGTCTAGCGGGGAAACTGAACTGGTGCATAAGTCACGTGACGTCTATTTTTCAAATAAGTTTAAAGGGAAAGTAATTGGGGTGTCTAGGTCACGTTACGTCTATTTTTCGGCTAAGTCTAGCGGGGAAACTGAACTAGTGCATAAGTCATGTGATTTCTATTTTTCAAATAAGTTTAGATGGGAAACTGAATTGGTGTCTAGGTCACTTTACATCTGTTTTTCGGCTGTCTAGCGGGGAAACTGAATTGATGCATGTGTCACGTGACGTCTATTTTTCAAATAAGTTTAGATGGGAAACTGAATAGGTGTCTAGGTCCCGTTACGTCTGTTTTTCGGCTAAGTCTAGCGGGGAAGCTGAAGCGGTGCATGGGTCACGTGACGTCCATTTCTCCGCTGTTTAGCGGGGAAACTGAATTGGTGTCTAGGTCCCGTTACGTCTGTTTTACGGCTAAGTCTAGCGGGGAAACTGAATCGGTGCTTGGGTCACGTGACGTCCATTTCTCTGCTGTTTAGCGGGGAAACTGAATTGGTGCATGTCACGTGACGTCTATTTTTCAAATAAGTTTAGATGGGAAACTGAATTGGTGTCTAGGTCACTTTACGTCTGTTTTTCGGCTAAGTCTAGCGGGGAAACTGAATTGGTGCATAAGTCACGTGACGTATATTTTTCAAAAAGGTTTAGATGGGAAACTGAATTTGTGTCCAGGTCCCGTTACGTCTGTTTTTCGGCTAAGTCTAGCGGGGAAACTGAATCGGTGCATGGGTCACGTGACGTCCATTTCTCCGCTGTTTAGCGGGGAAACTGAATTGGTGCATGTCACGTGACGTCTATTTTTCAAATAAGTTTAGATGGGAAACTGAATTGGTGTCTAGGTCCCGTACGTCTGTTTTTCGGCTAAGTCTAGCGGGGAAACTGAATCGGTGCATGGGTCACGTGACGTCCATTTCTCCGCTGTTTAGCGGGGAAACTGAATTGGTGCATGTCACGTGACGTCTTTTTCAAATAAGTTTAGATGGGAAACTGAATTGGTGTCTAGGTCACTTTACGTCTGTTTTTCGGCTGTCTAGCGGGGAAACTGAATTGGTGCATGTGTCACGTGACGTCTATTTTTCAAATAAGTTTAGATGGGAAACTGAATAGGTGTCATTTCCGTTACGTCTGTTTTTCGGCTAAGTCTAGCGGGGAAACTGAATCGGTGCATGGGTCACGTGACGTCCATTTCTCCGCTGTTTAGCGGGGAAACTGAATTGGTGCATAAGTCACGTGACGTTTATTTTTCAAATAAGTTTAGATGGGAAACTGAATTGGTGTCTAGGTCCCGTTACGTCTGTTTTTCGGCTGTCTAGCGGGGAAACTGAATCGGTGCTTGGGTCACGTGACGTCCATTTCTCTGCTGTTTAGCGGGGAAACTGAATTGGTGCATAAGTCACGTGACGTCTATTTTTCAAATAAGTTTAGATGGGAAACTGAATTGTTGTCTAGGTCCCGTTACGTCTGTTTTTCGGCTAGGTCTAGCGGGGAAACTGAATTGGTGCATAAGTCATGTGACGTCTATTTTTCAAATAAGTTTAGATGGGAAACTGAATTGGTGTCTAGGTCCCGTTACGTCTGTTTTTCGGCTAAGTCTAGCGGGGAAACTGAATCGGTGCTTGGGTCACGTGACTTCCATTTCTCCGCTGTTTAGCGGGGAAACTGAATTGGTGCATAAGTCACGTGACGTCAATTTTTCAAATAAGTTTAGATGCGAAACTGAATTGGTGTCAAAGGTCCCGTTACGTCTGTTTTTCGGCTAAGTCTAGCGGGGCAACTGAATTGGTGCATAAGTCACGTGACGTCTATTTTTCAAATAAGTTTAGATGGGGAAACTGAATTGTTGTCTAGGTCCCGTTACGTCTGTTTTTCGGCTAGGTCTAGCGGGGCAACTGAATTGGTGCATAAGTCACGTGACGTCTATTTTTCAAATAAGTTTAGATGGGAAACTGAATTGGTGTCTAGGTCCCGTTACGTCTGTTTTTCGGCTAAGTCTAGCGGGGAAACTGAATTGGTGCATAAGTCATGTGACGTCTATTTTTCCAATAAGTTTAGGTGGGAAACTGAATTTGGTTGTCTAGGTCACGTTACGTCTGTTTTTCGGCTAAGTCTACTGGGGAAACTCAATTGGTGCATAAGTCGCGTGACGTCTATTTTTCAAATAAGTTTAAATGGGAAACTGAATTGGGGTTTCTAGGTCACGTTACGTCTATTTTTCGGCTAAGTCTAGCGGGAAACTCAATTGGTGCATGTCACGTGACGTCTATTTTTCAAATAAGTTTAAATGGGAAACTGAATTGCGGTCTCTAGGTCACGTTACGTCTGTTTTTCGGCTGTCTAGCGGGGAAACTGAATCGGTGCTTGGGTCACGTGACTTCCATTTCTCCGCTGTTTAGCGCGGAAACTAAATTGGTGCATAAGTCACGTGACGTCAATTTTTCAAATAAGTTTAGATGCGAAACTGAATTGGTGTCAAGGTGCCGTTACGTCTGTTTTTCGGGTAAGTCTAGCGGGGCAACTGAATTGGTGCATAAGTCACGTGACGTCTATTTTTCAAATAAGTTTAGATGGGAAACTGAATTGTTGTCTAGGTCCCGTTACGTCTGTTTTTCGGCTAGGTCTAGCGGGGAAACTGAATTGGTGCATAAGTCATGTGACGTCTATTTTTCAAATAAGTTTAGATGGGAAACTGAATTGGTGTCTAGGTCCCGTTACGTCTGTTTTTCGGCTAAATCTAGCGGGGAAACTGAATAGGTGCTTGGGTCACGTGACTTCCATTTCTCCGCTGTTTAGCGGGGAAACTGAATTGGTGCATGTCACGTGACGTCAATTTTTCAAATAAGTTTAGATGCGAAACTGAATTGGTGTCAAGGTCCCGTTACGTCTGTTTTTCGGCTAAGTCTAGCTGGGCAACTGAATTGGTGCATAAGTCACGTGACGTCTATTTTTCAAATAAGTTTAGATGGGAAACTGAATTGGTGTCTAGGTCCCGTTACGTCTGTTTTTCGGCTAAATCTAGCGGGGAAACTGAATTGGTGCATGTGTCACGTGACTTCCATTTCTCCGCTGTTTTGCGGGGAAACTGAATTGGTGCATGTGTCACGTGACGTCCATTTCTCCGCTGTTTAGCGGGGAAACTGAATTGGTGCATGTGTCACGTGACGTCCATTTCTCCGCTGTTTAGCGGGGAAACTGAATTGGTGCATGTGTCACGTGACGTCTATTTTTCAAATAAGTTTAGATGGGAAACTGAATTGGTGTCTAGGTCCCGTTACGTCTGTTTTTCGGCTAAATCTAGCGGGGAAACTGAATTGGTGCATGTGTCACGTGACGTCTATTTTTGAAATAAGTTTAGATGGGAAACTGAATTGGTGTCTAGGTCTCGTTACGTCTGTTTTTCGGCTAAGTCTAGCGGGGAAACTGAATTGGTGCATGTGTCACGTGACTTCCATTCCTCCGCTGTTTAGCGGGGAAACTGAATTGGTGCATAAGTCACGTGACGATTATTTTTCAAATAAGTTTAGATGGGTAACTGAATTGGTGTCTAGGTCCCGTTACATCTGTTTTTCGGCTAAGTCTAGCGGGGAAACTGAATTGGTGCATGTGTCACGTGACGTCTATTTTTCAAATAAGTTTAGATGGGAAACTGAATTGGTGTCTAGGTCTCGTTACGATGTTTTTCGGCTAAGTCTAGCGGGGAAACTGAATTGGTGCATGTGTCACGTGACGTCCATTTCTCCGCTGTTTAGCGGGGAAACTGAATTGGTGCATGTGTCACGTGACGTCTATTTTTCAAATAAGTTTAGATGGGAAACTGAATTGGTGTCTAGGTCCCGTTACATCTGTTTTTCGGCTAAGTCTAGCGGGGAAACTGAATTGGTGCATGTGTCACGTGGCGTCTATTTTTCAAATAAGTTTAGATGGGAAACTGAATTGGTGTCTAGGTCCCGTTACGTCTGTTTTTCGGCTAAATCTAGCGGGGAAACTGAATCGGTGCATGGGTCACGTGACGTCTATTTTTCAAATAAGTTTAGATGGGAAACTGAATTGGTGTCTAGGTCCCGTTACGTCTGTTTTTCGGCTAAATCTAGCGGGGAAACTGAATCGGTGCATGGGTCACGTGACGTCTATTTTTCAAATAAGTTTAGATGGGAAACTGAATTGGTGTCTAGGTCTCGTTACGTCTGTTTTTCGGCTAAGTCTAGCGGGGACACTGAATTGGTGCATGTGTCACGTGACTTCCATTTCTCCGCTGTTTAGCGGGGAAACTGAATTGGTGCATAAGTCACGTGACGATTATTTTTCAAATAAGTTTAGATGGGAAACTGAATTGGTGTCTAGGTCCCGTTACATCTGTTTTTCGGCTAAATCTAGCGGGGAAACTGAATCGGTGCATGGGTCACGTGACGTCCATTTCTCCGCTGTTTAGCGGGGAAACTGAATTGGTGCATGTGTCACGTGACGTCTATTTTTCAAATAAGTTTAGATGGGAAACTGAATTGGTGTCTAGGTCCAGTTACGTCTGTTTTTCGGCTAAATCTAGCGGGGAAACTGAATTGGTGCATGTGTCACGTGACATCTATTTTTCAAATAAGTTTAGATGGGAAACTGAATTGGTGTCTAGGTCTCGTTACGTCTGTTTTTCGGCTAAGTCTAGCGGGGAAACTGAATTGGTGCATGTGTCACGTGACTTCCATTTTTCCGCTGTTTAGCGGGGAAACTGAATTGGTGCATAAGTCACGTGACGTCTATTTTTCAGATATGTTTAGATGGGAAACTGAATTGGTGTCTAGGTCCCGTTACGTCTGTTTTTCGGCTAAATCTAGCGGGGAAACTGAATCGGTGCATGGGTCACGTGACGTCTATTTTTCAAATAAGTTTAGATGGGAAACTGAATTGGTGTCTAGGTCTCGTTACGTCTGTTTTTCGGCTAAGTCTAGCGGGGAAACTGAATTGGTGCATGTGTCACGTGACGTCCATTTCTCCGCTGTTTAGCGGGGAAACTGAATTGGTGCATAAGTCACGTGACGTCTATTTTTCAGATATGTTTAGATGGGAAACTGAATTGGTGTCTAGGTCCCGTTACGTCTGTTTTTCGGCTAAGTCTAGCGGGGAAACTGAATTGGTGCATAAGTCATGTGACGTCTATTTTTCAAATAAGTTTAGATGGGAAACTGAATTGGTGTCTGGGTCCCGTTACGTCTGTTTTTCGGCTAAATCTAGCGGGGAAATTGAATTGGTGCATGTGTCACGTGACGTCTATTTTTCAAATAAGTTTAGATGGGAAACTGAATTGGTGTCTAGGTCTCGTCACGTCTGTTTTTCGGCTGTCTAGCGGGGAAACTGAATTGGTGCATGTGTCACGTGACTTCCATTTCTCCGCTGTTTAGCGGGGAAACTGAATTGGTGCATAAGTCACTTGACGATTATTTTTCAAATAAGTTTAGATGGGAAACTGAATTGGTGTCTAGGTCCCGTTACATCTGTTTTTCGGCTAAGTCTAGCGGGGAAACTGAATTGGTGCATGTGTCACGTGACGTCTATTTTTCAAATAAGTTTAGATGGGAAACTGAATTGGTGTCTAGGTCTCGTTACGTCTGTTTTTCGGCTAAGTCTAGCGGGGAAACTGAATTGGTGCATGTGTCACGTGACGTCCATTTCTCCGCTGTTTAGCGGGGAAACTGAATTGGTGCATTTGTCACGTGACGTCTATTTTTCAAATAAGTTTATATGGGAAACTGAATTGGTGTCCAGGTCCCGTTACATCTGTTTTTCGGCTAAGTCTAGCGGGGAAACTGAATTGCTGCATGAGTCATGTGACGTCTATTTTTCAAATAAGTTTAGATGGGAAACTGAATTGGTGTCTAGGTCCCGTTACGTCTGTTTTTCGGCTAAATCAAGCGGGGAAACTGAATTGGTGCATGTGTCACGTGACGTCTATTTTTCAAATAAGTTTAGATGGGAAACTGAATTGGTGTCTAGGTCTCGTTACGGCTGTTTTTCGGCTAAGTCTAGCGGGGAAACTGAATTGGTGCATGTGTCACGTGACTTCCATTTCTCCGCTGTTTAGCGGGGAAACTGAATTGGTGCATAAGTCACGTGACGTCTATTTTTCAGATATGTTTAGAGGGGAAACTGAATTGGTGTCTAGGTCCCGTTACGTCTGTTTTTCGGCTAAATCTAGCGGGGAAACTGAATCGGTGCATGGGTCACGTGACGTCCATTTCTCCGCTGTTTAGCGGGGAAACTGAATTGGTGCATGTGTCGCGTGACGTCTGTTTTTCAAATAAGTTTAGATGGGAAACTGAATTGGTGTCTGGGTCCCGTTACGTCTGTTTTTCGGCTAAATCTAGCGGGGAAATTGAATTGGTGCATGTGTCACGTGACGTCTATTTTTCAAATAAGTTTAGATGGGAAACTGAATTGGTGTCTAGGTCTCGTTACGTCTGTTTTTCGGCTGTCTAGCGGGGAAACTGAATTGGTGCATGTGTCACGTGACTTCCATTTCTCCGCTGTTTAGCGGGGAAACTGAATTGGTGCATAAGTCACGTGACGATTATTTTTCAAATAAGTTTAGATGGGAAACTGAATTGGTGTCTAGGTCCCGTTACATCTGTTTTTCGGCTAAGTCTAGCGGGGAAACTGAATTGGTGCATGTGTCACGTGACGTCTTTTTTTCAAATAAGTTTAGATGGGAAACTGAATTGGTGTCTAGGTCTCGTTACGTCTGTTTTTCGGCTAAGTCTAGCGGGGAAACTGAATTGGTGCATGTGTCACGTGACGTCCATTTCTCCGCTGTTTAGCGGGGAAACTGAATTGGTGCATGTGTCACGTGACTTCCATTTCTCCGCTGTTTAGCGGGGAAACTGAATTGGTGCATAAGTCACGTGACGATTATTTTTCAAATAAGTTTAGATGGGAAACTGAATTGGTGTCTAGGTCCCGTTACATCTGTTTTTCGGCTAAGTCTAGCGGGGAAACTGAATTGGTGCATGTGTCACGTGACGTCTTTTTTTCAAATAAGTTTAGATGGGAAACTGAATTGGTGTCTAGGTCTCGTTACGTCTGTTTTTCGGCTAAGTCTAGCGGGGAAACTGAATTGGTGCATGTGTCACGTGACGTCCATTTCTCCGCTGTTTAGCGGGGAAACTGAATTGGTGCATGTGTCACGTGACGTCTATTTTTCAAATAAGTTTATATGGGAAACTGAATTGGTGTCCAGGTCCCGTTACATCTGTTTTTCGGCTAAGTCTAGCGGGGAAACTGAATTGCTGCATGAGTCATGTGATGTCTATTTTTCAAATAAGTTTAGATGGGAAACTGAATTGGTGTCTAGGTCCCGTTACGTCTGTTTTTCGGCTAAATCAAGCGGGGAAACTGAATTGGTGCATGTGTCACGTGACGTCTATTTTTCAAATAAGTTTAGATGGGAAACTGAATTGGTGTCTAGGTCTCGTTACGTCTGTTTTTCGGCTAAGTCTAGCGGGGAAACTGAATTGGTGCATAAGTCACGTGACGTGCATTTCTCCGCTGTTTAGCGCGGAAACTGAATTGGTGCATAAGTCACGTGACGTCTATTTTTCAAATAAGTTTAGATTGAAACTGAATTGATGTCTAGGTCCCGTTACATCTGTTTTTCGGCTAAGTCTAGCGGGGCAACTGAATTGGTGCATAAGTCACGTGACGTCCATTTCTCCGCTGTTTAGCGCGGAAACTGAATTGGTGCATAAGTCACGTGACGTCTATTTTTCAAATAAGTTTAGATGGGAAACTGAATTGGTGTCTAGGTCCCGTTACATCTGTTTTTCGGCTAAGTCTAGCGGGGAAACTGAATTGGTGCATGTGTCACGTGACGTCTATTTTTCAAATAAGTTTAGATGCTAAACTGAATTGGTGTCTAGGTCTCGTTACATCTGTTTTTCGGCTAAGTCTAGCGGGGAAACTGAATTGGTGCATGTGTCACGTGACGTCCATTTCTCCGCTGTTTAGCGGGGAAACTGAATTGGTGCATGTGTCACGTGACGTCTATTTTTCAAATAAGTTTAGATGGGAAACTGAATTGGTGTCTATGTCCCGTTACGTCTGTTTTTCGGCTAAATCTAGCGGGGAAACTGAATTGGTGCATGTGTCACGTGACGTCTATTTTTCAAATAAGTTTAGATGGGAAACTGAATTGGTGTCTAGGTCTCGTTACGTCTGTATTTCGGCTAAGTCTAGCGGGGAAACTGAATTGGTGCATGTGTCACGTGACTTCCAATTCTCCGCTGTTTAGCGGGGAAACTGAATTGGTGCATAAGTCACGTGACGATTATTTTTCAAATAAGTTTACATGGGAAACTGAATTGGTGTCTAGGTCCCGTTACATCTGTTTTTCGGCTAAGTCTAGCGGGGAAACTGAATTGGTGCATGTGTCACGTGACGTCTATTTTTCAAATAAGTTTAGATGGGAAACTGAATTGGTGTCTAGGTCTCGTTACGTCTGTTTTTCGGCTAAGTCTAGCGGGGAAACTGAATTGGTGCATGTGTCACGTGACGTCCATTTCTCCGCTGTTTAGCGGGGAAACTGAATTGGTGCATGTGTCACGTGACGTCTATTTTTCAAATAAGTTTAGATGGGAAACTGAATTGGTGTCTAGGTCCCGTTACATCTGTTTTTCGGCTGTCTAGCGGGGAAACTGAATTGGTGCATGAGTCATGTGACGTCTATTTTTCAAATAAGTTTAGATGGGAAACTGAATTGGTGTCTAGGTCCCGTTACGTCTGTTTTTCGGCTAAATCTAGCGGGGAAACTGAATTGGTGCATGTGTCACGTGACGTCGATTTTTCAAATAAGTTTAGATGGGAAACTGAATTGGTGTCTAGGTCTCGTTACGTCTGTTTTTCGGCTAAGTCTAGCGGGGAAACTGAATTGGTGCATTAGTCACGTGACGTCCATTTCTCCGCTGTTTAGCGCGGAAACTGAATTGGTGCATAAGTCACGTGACGTCTATTTTTCAAATAAGTTTAGATGGAAACTGAATTGATGTCTAGGTCCCGTTACATCTGTTTTTCGGCTAAGTCTAGCGGGGCAACTGAATTGGAGCATAAGTCACGTGACGTCCATTTCTCCGCTGTTTAGCGCGGAAACTGAATTGGTGCATAAGTCACGTGACGTCTATTTTTCAAATAAGTTTAGATGGGAAACTGAATTGGTGTCTAGGTCCCGTTACATCTGTTTTTCGGCTAAGTCTAGCGGGGAAACTGAATTGGTGCATGTGTCACGTGACGTCTATTTTTCAAATAAGTTTAGATGCTAAACTGAATTGGTGTCTAGGTCTCGTTACATCTGTTTTTCGGCTGTCTAGCGGGGAAACTGAATTGGTGCATGTGTCACGTGACGTCCATTTCTCCGCTGTTTAGCGGGGAAACTGAATTGGTGCATGTGTCACGTGACGTCTATTTTTCAAATAAGTTTAGATGGGAAACTGAATTGGTGTCTATGTCCCGTTACGTCTGTTTTTCGGCTAAATCTAGCGGGGAAACTGAATTGGTGCATGTGTCACGTGACGTCTATTTTTCAAATAAGTTTAGATGGGAAACTGAATTGGTGTCTAGGTCTCGTTACGTCTGTTTTTCGGCTAAGTCTAGCGGGGAAACTGAATTGGTGCATGTGTCACGTGACTTCCATTTCTCCGCTGTTTAGCGGGGAAACTGAATTGGTGCATAAGTCACGTGACGATTATTTTTCAAATAAGTTTAGATGGGAAACTGAATTGGTGTCTAGGTCCCGTTACATCTGTTTTTCGGCTAAGTCTTGCGGGGAAACTGAATTGGTGCATGTGTCACGTGACGTCTATTTTTCAAATAAGTTTAGATGGGAAACTGAATTGGTGTCTAGGTCTCGTTACGTCTGTTTTTCGGCTAAGTCTAGCGGGGAAACTGAATTGGTGCATGTGTCACGTGACGTCCATTTCTCCGCTGTTTAGCGGGGAAACTGAATTGGTGCATGTGTCAAGTGACGTCTATTTTTCAAATAAGTTTAGATGGGAAACTGAATTGGTGTCTAGGTCCCGTTACATCTGTTTTTCGGCTGTCTAGCGGGGAAACTGAATTGGTGCATGAGTCATGTGACGTCTATTTTTCAAATAAGTTTAGATGGGAAACTGAATTGGTGTCTAGGTCCCGTTACGTCTGTTTTTCGGCTAAATCTAGCGGGGAAACTGAATTGGTGCATGTGTCACGTGACGTCTATTTTTCAAATAAGTTTAGATGGGAAACTGAATTGGTGTCTAGGTCTCGTTACGTCTGTTTTTCGGCTAAGTCTAGCGGGGACACTGAATTGGTGCATGTGTCACGTGACTTCCATTTCTCCGCTGTTTAGCGGGGAAACTGAATTGGTGCATAAGTCACGTGACGATTATTTTTCAAATAAGTTTAGATGGGAAACTGAATTGGTGTCTAGGTCCCGTTACATCTGTTTTTCGGCTAAATCTAGCGGGGAAACTGAATCGGTGCATGGGTCACGTGACGTCCATTTCTCCGCTGTTTAGCGGGGAAACTGAATTGGTGCATGTGTCACGTGACGTCTATTTTTCAAATAAGTTTAGATGGGAAACTGAATTGGTGTCTAGGTCCAGTTACGTCTGTTTTTCGGCTAAATCTAGCGGGGAAACTGAATTGGTGCATGTGTCACGTGACATCTATTTTTCAAATAAGTTTAGATGGGAAACTGAATTGGTGTCTAGGTCTCGTTACGTCTGTTTTTCGGCTAAGTCTAGCGGGGAAACTGAATTGGTGCATGTGTCACGTGACTTCCATTTTTCCGCTGTTTAGCGGGGAAACTGAATTGGTGCATAAGTCACGTGACGTCTATTTTTCAGATATGTTTAGATGGGAAACTGAATTGGTGTCTAGGTCCCGTTACGTCTGTTTTTCGGCTAAATCTAGCGGGGAAACTGAATCGGTGCATGGGTCACGTGACGTCTATTTTTCAAATAAGTTTAGATGGGAAACTGAATTGGTGTCTAGGTCTCGTTACGTCTGTTTTTCGGCTAAGTCTAGCGGGGAAACTGAATTGGTGCATGTGTCACGTGACGTCCATTTCTCCGCTGTTTAGCGGGGAAACTGAATTGGTGCATAAGTCACGTGACGTCTATTTTTCAGATATGTTTAGATGGGAAACTGAATTGGTGTCTAGGTCCCGTTACGTCTGTTTTTCGGCTAAGTCTAGCGGGGAAACTGAATTGGTGCATAAGTCATGTGACGTCTATTTTTCAAATAAGTTTAGATGGGAAACTGAATTGGTGTCTGGGTCCCGTTACGTCTGTTTTTCGGCTAAATCTAGCGGGGAAATTGAATTGGTGCATGTGTCACGTGACGTCTATTTTTCAAATAAGTTTAGATGGGAAACTGAATTGGTGTCTAGGTCTCGTCACGTCTGTTTTTCGGCTGTCTAGCGGGGAAACTGAATTGGTGCATGTGTCACGTGACTTCCATTTCTCCGCTGTTTAGCGGGGAAACTGAATTGGTGCATAAGTCACGTGACGATTATTTTTCAAATAAGTTTAGATGGGAAACTGAATTGGTGTCTAGGTCCCGTTACATCTGTTTTTCGGCTAAGTCTAGCGGGGAAACTGAATTGGTGCATGTGTCACGTGACGTCTATTTTTCAAATAAGTTTAGATGGGAAACTGAATTGGTGTCTAGGTCTCGTTACGTCTGTTTTTCGGCTAAGTCTAGCGGGGAAACTGAATTGGTGCATGTGTCACGTGACGTCCATTTCTCCGCTGTTTAGCGGGGAAACTGAATTGGTGCATTTGTCACGTGACGTCTATTTTTCAAATAAGTTTATATGGGAAACTGAATTGGTGTCCAGGTCCCGTTACATCTGTTTTTCGGCTAAGTCTAGCGGGGAAACTGAATTGCTGCATGAGTCATGTGACGTCTATTTTTCAAATAAGTTTAGATGGGAAACTGAATTGGTGTCTAGGTCCCGTTACGTCTGTTTTTCGGCTAAATCAAGCGGGGAAACTGAATTGGTGCATGTGTCACGTGACGTCTATTTTTCAAATAAGTTTAGATGGGAAACTGAATTGGTGTCTAGGTCTCGTTACGGCTGTTTTTCGGCTAAGTCTAGCGGGGAAACTGAATTGGTGCATGTGTCACGTGACTTCCATTTCTCCGCTGTTTAGCGGGGAAACTGAATTGGTGCATAAGTCACGTGACGTCTATTTTTCAGATATGTTTAGAGGGGAAACTGAATTGGTGTCTAGGTCCCGTTACGTCTGTTTTTCGGCTAAATCTAGCGGGGAAACTGAATCGGTGCATGGGTCACGTGACGTCCATTTCTCCGCTGTTTAGCGGGGAAACTGAATTGGTGCATGTGTCACGTGACGTCTGTTTTTCAAATAAGTTTAGATGGGAAACTGAATTGGTGTCTGGGTCCCGTTACGTCTGTTTTTCGGCTAAATCTAGCGGGGAAATTGAATTGGTGCATGTGTCACGTGACGTCTATTTTTCAAATAAGTTTAAATGGGAAACTGAATTGGTGTCTAGGTCTCGTTACGTCTGTTTTTCGGCTGTCTAGCGGGGAAACTGAATTGGTGCATGTGTCACGTGACTTCCATTTCTCCGCTGTTTAGCGGGGAAACTGAATTGGTGCATAAGTCACGTGACGATTATTTTTCAAATAAGTTTAGATGGGAAACTGAATTGGTGTCTAGGTCCCGTTACATCTGTTTTTCGGCTAAGTCTAGCGGGGAAACTGAATTGGTGCATGTGTCACGTGACGTCTTTTTTCAAATAAGTTTAGATGGGAAACTGAATTGGTGTCTAGGTCTCGTTACGTCTGTTTTTCGGCTAAGTCTAGCGGGGAAACTGAATTGGTGCATGTGTCACGTGACGTCCATTTCTCCGCTGTTTAGCGGGGAAACTGAATTGGTGCATGTGTCACGTGATGTCTATTTTTCAAATAAGTTTATATGGGAAACTGAATTGGTGTCCAGGTCCCGTTACATCTGTTTTTCGGCTAAGTCTAGCGGGGAAACTGAATTGCTGCATGAGTCATGTGACGTCTATTTTTCAAATAAGTTTAGATGGGAAACTGAATTGGTGTCTAGGTCCCGTTACGTCTGTTTTTCGGCTAAATCAAGCGGGGAAACTGAATTGGTGCATGTGTCACGTGACGTCTATTTTTCAAATAAGTTTAGATGGGAAACTGAATTGGTGTCTAGGTCTCGTTACGTCTGTTTTTCGGCTAAGTCTAGCGGGGAAACTGAATTGGTGCATAAGTCACGTGACGTGCATTTCTCCGCTGTTTAGCGCGGAAACTGAATTGGTGCATAAGTCACGTGACGTCTATTTTTCAAATAAGTTTAGATGGAAACTGAATTGATGTCTAGGTCCCGTTACATCTGTTTTTCGGCTAAGTCTAGCGGGGCAACTGAATTGGTGCATAAGTCACGTGACGTCCATTTCTCCGCTGTTTAGCGCGGAAACTGAATTGGTGCATAAGTCACGTGACGTCTATTTTTCAAATAAGTTTAGATGGGAAACTGAATTGGTGTCTAGGTCCCGTTACATCTGTTTTTCGGCTAAGTCTAGCGGGGAAACTGAATTGGTGCATGTGTCACGTGACGTCTATTTTTCAAATAAGTTTAGATGCTAAACTGAATTGGTGTCTAGGTCTCGTTACATCTGTTTTTCGGCTAAGTCTAGCGGGGAAACTGAATTGGTGCATGTGTCACGTGACGTCCATTTCTCCGCTGTTTAGCGGGGAAACTGAATTGGTGCATGTGTCACGTGACGTCTATTTTTCAAATAAGTTTAGATGGGAAACTGAATTGGTGTCTATGTCCCGTTACGTCTGTTTTTCGGCTAAATCTAGCGGGGAAACTGAATTGGTGCATGTGTCACGTGACGTCTATTTTTCAAATAAGTTTAGATGGGAAACTGAATTGGTGTCTAGGTCTCGTTACGTCTGTATTTCGGCTAAGTCTAGCGGGGAAACTGAATTGGTGCATGTGTCACGTGACTTCCATTTCTCCGCTGTTTAGCGGGGAAACTGAATTGGTGCATAAGTCACGTGACGATTATTTTTCAAATAAGTTTACATGGGAAACTGAATTGGTGTCTAGGTCCCGTTACATCTGTTTTTCGGCTAAGTCTAGCGGGGAAACTGAATTGGTGCATGTGTCACGTGACGTCTATTTTTCAAATAAGTTTAGATGGGAAACTGAATTGGTGTCTAGGTCTCGTTACGTCTGTTTTTCGGCTAAGTCTAGCGGGGAAACTGAATTGGTGCATGTGTCACGTGACGTCCATTTCTCCGCTGTTTAGCGGGGAAACTGAATTGGTGCATGTGTCACGTGACGTCTATTTTTCAAATAAGTTTAGATGGGAAACTGAATTGGTGTCTAGGTCCCGTTACATCTGTTTTTCGGCTGTCTAGCGGGGAAACTGAATTGGTGCATGAGTCATGTGACGTCTATTTTTCAAATAAGTTTAGATGGGAAACTGAATTGGTGTCTAGGTCCCGTTACGTCTGTTTTTCGGCTAAATCTAGCGGGGAAACTGAATTGGTGCATGTGTCACGTGACGTCTATTTTTCAAATAAGTTTAGATGGGAAACTGAATTGGTGTCTAGGTCTCGTTACGTCTGTTTTTCGGCTAAGTCTAGCGGGGAAACTGAATTGGTGCATTAGTCACGTGACGTCCATTTCTCCGCTGTTTAGCGCGGAAACTGAATTGGTGCATAAGTCACGTGACGTCTATTTTTCAAATAAGTTTAGATGGAAACTGAATTGATGTCTAGGTCCCGTTACATCTGTTTTTCGGCTAAGTCTAGCGGGGCAACTGAATTGGAGCATAAGTCACGTGACGTCCATTTCTCCGCTGTTTAGCGCGGAAACTGAATTGGTGCATAAGTCACGTGACGTCTATTTTTCAAATAAGTTTAGATGGGAAACTGAATTGGTGTCTAGGTCCCGTTACATCTGTTTTTCGGCTAAGTCTAGCGGGGAAACTGAATTGGTGCATGTGTCACGTGACGTCTATTTTTCAAATAAGTTTAGATGCTAAACTGAATTGGTGTCTAGGTCTCGTTACATCTGTTTTTCGGCTGTCTAGCGGGGAAACTGAATTGGTGCATGTGTCACGTGACGTCCATTTCTCCGCTGTTTAGCGGGGAAACTGAATTGGTGCATGTGTCACGTGACGTCTATTTTTCAAATAAGTTTAGATGGGAAACTGAATTGGTGTCTATGTCCCGTTACGTCTGTTTTTCGGCTAAATCTAGCGGGGAAACTGAATTGGTGCATGTGTCACGTGACGTCTATTTTTCAAATAAGTTTAGATGGGAAACTGAATTGGTGTCTAGGTCTCGTTACGTCTGTTTTTCGGCTAAGTCTAGCGGGGAAACTGAATTGGTGCATGTGTCACGTGACTTCCATTTCTCCGCTGTTTAGCGGGGAAACTGAATTGGTGCATAAGTCACGTGACGATTATTTTTCAAATAAGTTTAGATGGGAAACTGAATTGGTGTCTAGGTCCCGTTACATCTGTTTTTCGGCTAAGTCTTGCGGGGAAACTGAATTGGTGCATGTGTCACGTGACGTCTATTTTTCAAATAAGTTTAGATGGGAAACTGAATTGGTGTCTAGGTCTCGTTACGTCTGTTTTTCGGCTAAGTCTAGCGGGGAAACTGAATTGGTGCATGTGTCACGTGACGTCCATTTCTCCGCTGTTTAGCGGGGAAACTGAATTGGTGCATGTGTCACGTGACGTCTATTTTTCAAATAAGTTTAGATGGGAAACTGAATTGGTGTCTAGGTCCCGTTACATCTGTTTTTCGGCTGTCTAGCGGGGAAACTGAATTGGTGCATGAGTCATGTGACGTCTATTTTTCAAATAAGTTTAGATGGGAAACTGAATTGGTGTCTAGGTCCCGTTACGTCTGTTTTTCGGCTAAATCTAGCGGGGAAACTGAATTGGTGCATGTGTCACGTGACGTCTATTTTTCAAATAAGTTTAGATGGGAAACTGAATTGGTGTCTAGGTCTCGTTACGTCTGTTTTTCGGCTAAGTCTAGCGGGGAAACTGAATTGGTGCATTAGTCACGTGACGTCCATTTCTCCGCTGTTTAGCGCGGAAACTGAATTGGTGCATAAGTCACGTGACGTCTATTTTTCAAATAAGTTTAGATGGAAACTGAATTGATGTCTAGGTCCCGTTACATCT
Organism: Ixodes scapularis; assembly: GCF_016920785.2. Lineage (NCBI taxonomy): Eukaryota > Metazoa > Arthropoda > Arachnida > Ixodida > Ixodidae > Ixodes > Ixodes scapularis. The sequence continues at coordinate 48,461,026 of NW_024609838.1, read as the reverse complement.
GTTTTTCGGCTAAGTCTAGCGGGGCAACTGAATTGGAGCATAAGTCACGTGACGTCCATTTCTCCGCTGTTTAGCGCGGAAACTGAATTGGTGCATAAGTCACGTGACGTCTATTTTTCAAATAAGTTTAGATGGGAAACTGAATTGGTGTCTAGGTCCCGTTACATCTGTTTTTCGGCTAAGTCTAGCGGGGAAACTGAATTGGTGCATGTGTCACGTGACGTCTATTTTTCAAATAAGTTTAGATGCTAAACTGAATTGGTGTCTAGGTCTCGTTACATCTGTTTTTCGGCTGTCTAGCGGGGAAACTGAATTGGTGCATGTGTCACGTGACGTCCATTTCTCCGCTGTTTAGCGGGGAAACTGAATTGGTGCATGTGTCACGTGACGTCTATTTTTCAAATAAGTTTAGATGGGAAACTGAATTGGTGTCTATGTCCCGTTACGTCTGTTTTTCGGCTAAATCTAGCGGGGAAACTGAATTGGTGCATGTGTCACGTGACGTCTATTTTTCAAATAAGTTTAGATGGGAAACTGAATTGGTGTCTAGGTCTCGTTACGTCTGTTTTTCGGCTAAGTCTAGCGGGGAAACTGAATTGGTGCATGTGTCACGTGACTTCCATTTCTCCGCTGTTTAGCGGGGAAACTGAATTGGTGCATAAGTCACGTGACGATTATTTTTCAAATAAGTTTAGATGGGAAACTGAATTGGTGTCTAGGTCCCGTTACATCTGTTTTTCGGCTAAGTCTTGCGGGGAAACTGAATTGGTGCATGTGTCACGTGACGTCTATTTTTCAAATAAGTTTAGATGGGAAACTGAATTGGTGTCTAGGTCTCGTTACGTCTGTTTTTCGGCTAAGTCTAGCGGGGAAACTGAATTGGTGCATGTGTCACGTGACGTCCATTTCTCCGCTGTTTAGCGGGGAAACTGAATTGGTGCATGTGTCGCGTGACGTCTATTTTTCAAATAAGTTTAGATGGGAAACTGAATTGGTGTCTAGGTCCCGTTACATCTGTTTTTCGGCTGTCTAGCGGGGAAACTGAATTGGTGCATGAGTCATGTGACGTCTATTTTTCAAATAAGTTTAGATGGGAAACTGAATTGGTGTCTAGGTCCCGTTACGTCTGTTTTTCGGCTAAATCTAGCGGGGAAACTGAATTGGTGCATGTGTCACGTGACGTCTATTTTTCAAATAAGTTTAGATGGGAAACTGAATTGGTGTCTAGGTCTCGTTACGTCTGTTTTTCGGCTAAGTCTAGCGGGGAAACTGAATTGGTGCCTGTGTCACGTGACGTCCATTTCTCCGCTGTTTAGCGCGGAAACTGAATTGGTGCATAAGTCACGTGACGTCTATTTTTCAAATAAGTTTAGATGGGAAACTGAATTGGTGTCTAGGTCCCGTTACGTCTGTTTTTCGGCTAAATCTAGCGGGGAAACTGAATTGGTGGATGTGTCACGTGACGTCTATTTTTCAAATAAGTTTAGATGGGAAACTGAATTGGTGTCTAGGTCTCGTTACGTCTGTTTTTCGGCTAAGTCTAGCGGGGAAACTGAATTGGTGCATGCGTCACGTGACGTCCATTTCTCCGCTGTTTAGCGGGGAAACTGAATTGGTGCATGTGTCACGTGACGTCTATTTTTCAAATAAGTTTGGATGGGAAACTGAATTGGTGTCTAGGTCCCGTTACATCTGTTTTTCGGCTAAGTCTAGCGGGGAAACTGAATTGGTGCATGAGTCATGTGACGTCTATTTTTCAAATAAGTTTTGATGGGAAACTGAATTGGTGTCTAGGTCACGTTACGTCCATTTCTCTGCTGTTTAGCGGGGAAACTGAATTGGTGCATAAGTCACGTGACGTCTATTTTTCAAATAAGTTTAGATGGGAAACTGAATTGTTGTCTAGGTCCCGTTACGTCTGTTTTTCGGCTAGGTCAAGCGGGGAAACTGAATTGGTGCATAAGTCATGTGACGTCTTTTTTTCAAATAAGTTTAGATGGGAAACTGAATTGGTGTCTAGGTCCCGTTACGTCTGTTTTTCGGCTAAATCTAGCGGGGAAACTGAATCGGTGCTTGGGTCACGTGACTTCCATTTCTCCGCTGTTTAGCGGGGACACTGAATTGGTGCATAAGTCACGTGACGTCAATTTTTCAAATAAGTTTAGATGCGAAACTGAATTGGTGTCAAGGTCCCGTTACGTATGTTTTTCGGCTAAGTCTAGCGGGGCAACTGAATTGGTGCATAAGTCACGTGACGTCTATTTTTCCAATAAAATTAAATGGGAAACTGAATTTGGTTGTCTAGGTCACGTTACGTCTGTTTTTCGGCTAAGTCTACTGGGGAAACTCAATTGGTGCATAAGTCACGTGACGTCTATTTTTCAAATAAGTTTAAATGGGAAACTGAATGGGGGTTTCTAGGTCACGTTACGTCTATTTTTCGGCTAAGTCTAGCGGGGAAACTCAATTGGTGCATAAGTCACGTGACGTCTATTTTTCAAATAAGTTGAAATGGGAAACTGAATTGGGGTCTCTAGGTCACGTTACGTCTGTTTTTCGGCTGTCTAGCGGGGAAACTGAATTGGTGCATAAGTCACGTGACGTCTATTTTTCAAATAAGTTTAAAGGGAAAGTAATTGGGGTGTCTAGGTCACATTACGTCTATTTTTCGGCTAAGTCTAGCGGGGAAACTGAACTGGTGCATAAGTCATGTGACGTCTATTTTTCAAATAAGTTTAGATGGGAAACTGAATTGGTGTCTAGGTCACTTTACGTCTGTTTTTCGGCTAAGTCTAGCGGGGAAACTGAATTGGTGCATGTGTCACGTGACGTCTATTTTTCAAATAAGTTTAGATGGGAAACTGAATAGGTGTCTAGGTCCCGTTACGTCTGTTTTTCGGCTAAGTCTAGAGGGGAAACTGAATCGGTGCATGGGTCACGTGACGTCCATTTCTCCGCTGATTAGCGGGGAAACTGAATTGGTGTCTAGGTCCCGTTACGTCTGTTTTTCGGCTAAGTCTAGCGGGGAAACTGAATCGGTGCTTGGGTCACGTGACGTCCATTTCTCTGCTGTTTAGCGGGGAAACTGAATTGGTGCATAAGTCACGTGACGTCTATTTTTCAAACAAGTTTAGATGGGAAACTGAATTGGTGTCTAGGTCCCGTTACATCTGTTTTTCGGCTAAGTCTAGCGGGGAAACTGAATTGGTGCATGTGTCACGTGACGTCTATTTTTCAAATAAGTTTAGATGGGAAACTGAATTGGTGTCTAGGTCTCGTTACGTCTGTTTTTCGGCTAAGTCTAGCGGGGAAACTGAATTGGTGCATGTGTCACGTGACGTCCATTTCTCCGCTGTTTAGCGGGGAAACTGAATTGGTGCATGTGTCACGTGACGTCTATTTTTCAAATAAGTTTAGATGGGAAACTGAATTGGTGTCTAGGTCCCGTTACATCTGTTTTTCGGCTAAGTCTAGCGGGGAAACTGAATTGGTGCATGTGTCACGTGGCGTCTATTTTTCAAATAAGTTTAGATGGGAAACTGAATTGGTGTCTAGGTCCCGTTACGTCTGTTTTTCGGCTAAATCTAGCGGGGAAACTGAATCGGTGCATGGGTCACGTGACGTCTATTTTTCAAATAAGTTTAGATGGGAAACTGAATTGGTGTCTAGGTCCCGTTACGTCTGTTTTTCGGCTAAATCTAGCGGGGAAACTGAATCGGTGCATGGGTCACGTGACGTCTATTTTTCAAATAAGTTTAGATGGGAAACTGAATTGGTGTCTAGGTCTCGTTACGTCTGTTTTTCGGCTAAGTCTAGCGGGGAAACTGAATTGGTGCATAAGTCACGTGACGATTATTTTTCAAATAAGTTTAGATGGGAAACTGAATTGGTGTCTAGGTCCCGTTACATCTGTTTTTCGGCTAAATCTAGCGGGGAAACTGAATCGGTGCATGGGTCACGTGACGTCCATTTCTCCGCTGTTTAGCGGGGAAACTGAATTGGTGCATGTGTCACGTGACGTCTATTTTTCAAATAAGTTTAGATGGGAAACTGAATTGGTGTCTAGGTCCAGTTACGTCTGTTTTTCGGCTAAATCTAGCGGGGAAACTGAATTGGTGCATGTGTCACGTGACATCTATTTTTCAAATAAGTTTAGATGGGAAACTGAATTGGTGTCTAGGTCTCGTTACGTCTGTTTTTCGGCTAAGTCTAGCGGGGAAACTGAATTGGTGCATGTGTCACGTGACTTCCATTTTTCCGCTGTTTAGCGGGGAAACTGAATTGGTGCATAAGTCACGTGACGTCTATTTTTCAGATATGTTTAGATGGGAAACTGAATTGGTGTCTAGGTCCCGTTACGTCTGTTTTTCGGCTAAATCTAGCGGGGAAACTGAATCGGTGCATGGGTCACGTGACGTCTATTTTTCAAATAAGTTTAGATGGGAAACTGAATTGGTGTCTAGGTCTCGTTACGTCTGTTTTTCGGCTAAGTCTAGCGGGGAAACTGAATTGGTGCATGTGTCACGTGACGTCCATTTCTCCGCTGTTTAGCGGGGAAACTGAATTGGTGCATAAGTCACGTGACGTCTATTTTTCAGATATGTTTAGATGGGAAACTGAATTGGTGTCTAGGTCCCGTTACGTCTGTTTTTCGGCTAAGTCTAGCGGGGAAACTGAATTGGTGCATAAGTCATGTGACGTCTATTTTTCAAATAAGTTTAGATGGGAAACTGAATTGGTGTCTGGGTCCCGTTACGTCTGTTTTTCGGCTAAATCTAGCGGGGAAATTGAATTGGTGCATGTGTCACGTGACGTCTATTTTTCAAATAAGTTTAGATGGGAAACTGAATTGGTGTCTAGGTCTCGTTACGTCTGTTTTTCGGCTAAGTCTAGCGGGGAAACTGAATTGGTGCATGTGTCACGTGACTTCCATTTCTCCGCTGTTTAGCGGGGAAACTGAATTGGTGCATAAGTCACGTGACGATTATTTTTCAAATAAGTTTAGATGGGTAACTGAATTGGTGTCTAGGTCCCGTTACATCTGTTTTTCGGCTAAGTCTAGCGGGGAAACTGAATTGGTGCATGTGTCACGTGGCGTCTATTTTTCAAATAAGTTTAGATGGGAAACTGAATTGGTGTCTAGGTCTCGTTACGTCTGTTTTTCGGCTAAGTCTAGCGGGGAAACTGAATTGGTGCATGTGTGACGTGACGTCCATTTCTCCGCTGTTTAGCGGGGAAACTGAATTGGTGCATGTGTCACGTGACGTCTATTTTTCAAATAAGTTTAGATGGGAAACTGAATTGGTGTCTAGGTCCCGTTACATCTGTTTTTCGGCTAAGTCTAGCGGGGAAACTGAATTGGTGCATGTGTCACGTGGCGTCTATTTTTCAAATAAGTTTAGATGGGAAACTGAATTGGTGTCTAGGTCCCGTTACGTCTGTTTTTCGGCTAAATCTAGCGGGGAAACTGAATCGGTGCATGGGTCACGTGACGTCTATTTTTCAAATAAGTTTAGATGGGAAACTGAATTGGTGTCTAGGTCCCGTTACGTCTGTTTTTCGGCTAAATCTAGCGGGGAAACTGAATCGGTGCATGGGTCACGTGACGTCTATTTTTCAAATAAGTTTAGATGGGAAACTGAATTGGTGTCTAGGTCTCGTTACGTCTGTTTTTGGGCTAAGTCTAGCGGGGACACTGAATTGGTGCATGTGTCACGTGACTTCCATTTCTCCGCTGTTTAGCGGGGAAACTGAATTGGTGCATAAGTCACGTGACGATTATTTTTCAAATAAGTTTAGATGGGAAACTGAATTGGTGTCTAGGTCCCGTTACATCTGTTTTTCGGCTAAATCTAGCGGGGAAACTGAATCGGTGCATGGGTCACGTGACGTCCATTTCTCCGCTGTTTAGCGGGGAAACTGAATTGGTGCATGTGTCACGTGACGTCTATTTTTCAAATAAGTTTAGATGGGAAACTGAATTGGTGTCTAGGTCCAGTTACGTCTGTTTTTCGGCTAAATCTAGCGGGGAAACTGAATTGGTGCATGTGTCACGTGACATCTATTTTTCAAATAAGTTTAGATGGGAAACTGAATTGGTGTCTAGGTCTCGTTACGTCTGTTTTTCGGCTAAGTCTAGCGGGGAAACTGAATTGGTGCATGTGTCACGTGACTTCCATTTTTCCGCTGTTTAGCGGGGAAACTGAATTGGTGCATAAGTCACGTGACGTCTATTTTTCAGATATGTTTAGATGGGAAACTGAATTGGTGTCTAGGTCCCGTTACGTCTGTTTTTCGGCTAAATCTAGCGGGGAAACTGAATCGGTGCATGGGTCACGTGACGTCTATTTTTCAAATAAGTTTAGATGGGAAACTGAATTGGTGTCTAGGTCTCGTTACGTCTGTTTTTCGGCTTAGTCTAGCGGGGAAACTGAATTGGTGCATGTGTCACGTGACGTCCATTTCTCCGCTGTTTAGCGGGGAAACTGAATTGGTGCATAAGTCACGTGACGTCTATTTTTCAGATATGTTTAGATGGGAAACTGAATTGGTGTCTAGGTCCCGTTACGTCTGTTTTTCGGCTAAGTCTAGCGGGGAAACTGAATTGGTGCATAAGTCATGTGACGTCTATTTTTCAAATAAGTTTAGATGGGAAACTGAATTGGTGTCTGGGTCCCGTTACGTCTGTTTTTCGGCTAAATCTAGCGGGGAAATTGAATTGGTGCATGTGTCACGTGACGTCTATTTTTCAAATAAGTTTAGATGGGAAACTGAATTGGTGTCTAGGTCTCGTCACGTCTGTTTTTCGGCTGTCTAGCGGGGAAACTGAATTGGTGCATGTGTCACGTGACTTCCATTTCTCCGCTGTTTAGCGGGGAAACTGAATTGGTGCATAAGTCACTTGACGATTATTTTTCAAATAAGTTTAGATGGGAAACTGAATTGGTGTCTAGGTCCCGTTACATCTGTTTTTCGGCTAAGTCTAGCGGGGAAACTGAATTGGTGCATGTGTCACGTGACGTCTATTTTTCAAATAAGTTTAGATGGGAAACTGAATTGGTGTCTAGGTCTCGTTACGTCTGTATTTCGGCTAAGTCTAGCGGGGAAACTGAATTGGTGCATGTGTCACGTGACGTCCATTTCTCCGCTGTTTAGCGGGGAAACTGAATTGGTGCATTTGTCACGTGACGTCTATTTTTCAAATAAGTTTATATGGGAAACTGAATTGGTGTCCAGGTCCCGTTACATCTGTTTTTCGGCTAAGTCTAGCGGGGAAACTGAATTGCTGCATGAGTCATGTGACGTCTATTTTTCAAATAAGTTTAGATGGGAAACTGAATTGGTGTCTAGGTCCCGTTACGTCTGTTTTTCGGCTAAATCAAGCGGGGAAACTGAATTGGTGCATGTGTCACGTGACGTCTATTTTTCAAATAAGTTTAGATGGGAAACTGAATTGGTGTCTAGGTCTCGTTACGGCTGTTTTTCGGCTAAGTCTAGCGGGGAAACTGAATTGGTGCATGTGTCACGTGACTTCCATTTCTCCGCTGTTTAGCGGGGAAACTGAATTGGTGCATAAGTCACGTGACGTCTATTTTTCAGATATGTTTAGAGGGGAAACTGAATTGGTGTCTAGGTCCCGTTACGTCTGTTTTTCGGCTAAATCTAGCGGGGAAACTGAATCGGTGCATGGGTCACGTGACGTCCATTTCTCCGCTGTTTAGCGGGGAAACTGAATTGGTGCATGTGTCACGTGACGTCTGTTTTTCAAATAAGTTTAGATGGGAAACTGAATTGGTGTCTGGGTCCCGTTACGTCTGTTTTTCGGCTAAATCTAGCGGGGAAATTGAATTGGTGCATGTGTCACGTGACGTCTATTTTTCAAATAAGTTTAGATGGGAAACTGAATTGGTGTCTAGGTCTCGTTACGTCTGTTTTTCGGCTGTCTAGCGGGGAAACTGAATTGGTGCATGTGCCACGTGACTTCCATTTCTCCGCTGTTTAGCGGGGAAACTGAATTGGTGCATAAGTCACGTGACGATTATTTTTCAAATAAGTTTAGATGGGAAACTGAATTGGTGTCTAGGTCCCGTTACATCTGTTTTTCGGCTAAGTCTAGCGGGGAAACTGAATTGGTGCATGTGTCACGTGACGTCTTTTTTTCAAATAAGTTTAGATGGGAAACTGAATTGGTGTCTAGGTCTCGTTACGTCTGTTTTTCGGCTAAGTCTAGCGGGGAAACTGAATTGGTGCATGTGTCACGTGACGTCCATTTCTCCGCTGTTTAGCGGGGAAACTGAATTGGTGCATGTGTCACGTGACGTCTATTTTTCAAATAAGTTTATATGGGAAACTGAATTGGTGTCCAGGTCCCGTTACATCTGTTTTTCGGCTAAGTCTAGCGGGGAAACTGAATTGCTGCATGAGTCATGTGACGTCTATTTTTCAAATAAGTTAAATGGGAAACTGAATTGGTGTCTAGGTCCCGTTACGTCTGTTTTTCGGCTAAATCAAGCGGGGAAACTGAATTGGTGCATGTGTCACGTGACGTCTATTTTTCAAATAAGTTTAGATGGGAAACTGAATTGGTGTCTAGGTCTCGTTACGTCTGTTTTTCGGCTAAGTCTAGCGGGGAAACTGAATTGGTGCATAAGTCACGTGACGTGCATTTCTCCGCTGTTTAGCGCGGAAACTGAATTGGTGCATAAGTCACGTGACGTCTATTTTTCAAATAAGTTTAGATTGAAACTGAATTGATGTCTAGGTCCCGTTACATCTGTTTTTCGGCTAAGTCTAGCGGGGCAACTGAATTGGTGCATAAGTCACGTGACGTCCATTTCTCCGCTGTTTAGCGCGGAAACTGAATTGGTGCATAAGTCACGTGACGTCTATTTTTCAAATAAGTTTAGATGGGAAACTGAATTGGTGTCTAGGTCCCGTTACATCTGTTTTTCGGCTAAGTCTAGCGGGGAAACTGAATTGGTGCATGTGTCACGTGACGTCTATTTTTCAAATAAGTTTAGATGCTAAACTGAATTGGTGTCTAGGTCTCGTTACATCTGTTTTTCGGCTAAGTCTAGCGGGGAAACTGAATTGGTGCATGTGTCACGTGACGTCCATTTCTCCGCTGTTTAGCGGGGAAACTGAATTGGTGCATGTGTCACGTGACGTCTATTTTTCAAATAAGTTTAGATGGGAAACTGAATTGGTGTCTATGTCCCGTTACGTCTGTTTTTCGGCTAAATCTAGCGGGGAAACTGAATTGGTGCATGTGTCACGTGACGTCTATTTTTCAAATAAGTTTAGATGGGAAACTGAATTGGTGTCTAGGTCTCGTTACGTCTGTATTTCGGCTAAGTCTAGCGGGGAAACTGAATTGGTGCATGTGTCACGTGACTTCCATTTCTCCGCTGTTTAGCGGGGAAACTGAATTGGTGCATAAGTCACGTGACGATTATTTTTCAAATAAGTTTACATGGGAAACTGAATTGGTGTCTAGGTCCCGTTACATCTGTTTTTCGGCTAAGTCTAGCGGGGAAACTGAATTGGTGCATGTGTCACGTGACGTCTATTTTTCAAATAAGTTTAGATGGGAAACTGAATTGGTGTCTAGGTCTCGTTACGTCTGTTTTTCGGCTAAGTCTAGCGGGGAAACTGAATTGGTGCATGTGTCACGTGACGTCCATTTCTCCGCTGTTTAGCGGGGAAACTGAATTGGTGCATGTGTCACGTGACGTCTATTTTTCAAATAAGTTTAGATGGGAAACTGAATTGGTGTCTAGGTCCCGTTACATCTGTTTTTCGGCTGTCTAGCGGGGAAACTGAATTGGTGCATGAGTCATGTGACGTCTATTTTTCAAATAAGTTTAGATGGGAAACTGAATTGGTGTCTAGGTCCCGTTACGTCTGTTTTTCGGCTAAATCTAGCGGGGAAACTGAATTGGTGCATGTGTCACGTGACGTCTATTTTTCAAATAAGTTTAGATGGGAAACTGAATTGGTGTCTAGGTCTCGTTACGTCTGTTTTTCGGCTAAGTCTAGCGGGGAAACTGAATTGGTGCATTAGTCACGTGACGTCCATTTCTCCGCTGTTTAGCGCGGAAACTGAATTGGTGCATAAGTCACGTGACGTCTATTTTTCAAATAAGTTTAGATGGAAACTGAATTGATGTCTAGGTCCCGTTACATCTGTTTTTCGGCTAAGTCTAGCGGGGCAACTGAATTGGAGCATAAGTCACGTGACGTCCATTTCTCCGCTGTTTAGCGCGGAAACTGAATTGGTGCATAAGTCACGTGACGTCTATTTTTCAAATAAGTTTAGATGGGAAACTGAATTGGTGTCTAGGTCCCGTTACATCTGTTTTTCGGCTAAGTCTAGCGGGGAAACTGAATTGGTGCATGTGTCACGTGACGTCTATTTTTCAAATAAGTTTAGATGCTAAACTGAATTGGTGTCTAGGTCTCGTTACATCTGTTTTTCGGCTGTCTAGCGGGGAAACTGAATTGGTGCATGTGTCACGTGACGTCCATTTCTCCGCTGTTTAGCGGGGAAACTGAATTGGTGCATGTGTCACGTGACGTCTATTTTTCAAATAAGTTTAGATGGGAAACTGAATTGGTGTCTATGTCCCGTTACGTCTGTTTTTCGGCTAAATCTAGCGGGGAAACTGAATTGGTGCATGTGTCACGTGACGTCTATTTTTCAAATAAGTTTAGATGGGAAACTGAATTGGTGTCTAGGTCTCGTTACGTCTGTTTTTCGGCTAAGTCTAGCGGGGAAACTGAATTGGTGCATGTGTCACGTGACTTCCATTTCTCCGCTGTTTAGCGGGGAAACTGAATTGGTGCATAAGTCACGTGACGATTATTTTTCAAATAAGTTTAGATGGGAAACTGAATTGGTGTCTAGGTCCCGTTACATCTGTTTTTCGGCTAAGTCTTGCGGGGAAACTGAATTGGTGCATGTGTCACGTGACGTCTATTTTTCAAATAAGTTTAGATGGGAAACTGAATTGGTGTCTAGGTCTCGTTACGTCTGTTTTTCGGCTAAGTCTAGCGGGGAAACTGAATTGGTGCATGTGTCACGTGACGTCCATTTCTCCGCTGTTTAGCGGGGAAACTGAATTGGTGCATGTGTCAAGTGACGTCTATTTTTCAAATAAGTTTAGATGGGAAACTGAATTGGTGTCTAGGTCCCGTTACATCTGTTTTTCGGCTGTCTAGCGGGGAAACTGAATTGGTGCATGAGTCATGTGACGTCTATTTTTCAAATAAGTTTAGATGGGAAACTGAATTGGTGTCTAGGTCCCGTTACGTCTGTTTTTCGGCTAAATCTAGCGGGGAAACTGAATTGGTGCATGTGTCACGTGACGTCTATTTTTCAAATAAGTTTAGATGGGAAACTGAATTGGTGTCTAGGTCTCGTTACGTCTGTTTTTCGGCTAAGTCTAGCGGGGACACTGAATTGGTGCATGTGTCACGTGACTTCCATTTCTCCGCTGTTTAGCGGGGAAACTGAATTGGTGCATAAGTCACGTGACGATTATTTTTCAAATAAGTTTAGATGGGAAACTGAATTGGTGTCTAGGTCCCGTTACATCTGTTTTTCGGCTAAATCTAGCGGGGAAACTGAATCGGTGCATGGGTCACGTGACGTCCATTTCTCCGCTGTTTAGCGGGGAAACTGAATTGGTGCATGTGTCACGTGACGTCTATTTTTCAAATAAGTTTAGATGGGAAACTGAATTGGTGTCTAGGTCCAGTTACGTCTGTTTTTCGGCTAAATCTAGCGGGGAAACTGAATTGGTGCATGTGTCACGTGACATCTATTTTTCAAATAAGTTTAAATGGGAAACTGAATTGGTGTCTAGGTCTCGTTACGTCTGTTTTTCGGCTAAGTCTAGCGGGGAAACTGAATTGGTGCATGTGTCACGTGACTTCCATTTTTCCGCTGTTTAGCGGGGAAACTGAATTGGTGCATAAGTCACGTGACGTCTATTTTTCAGATATGTTTAGATGGGAAACTGAATTGGTGTCTAGGTCCCGTTACGTCTGTTTTTCGGCTAAATCTAGCGGGGAAACTGAATCGGTGCATGGGTCACGTGACGTCTATTTTTCAAATAAGTTTAGATGGGAAACTGAATTGGTGTCTAGGTCTCGTTACGTCTGTTTTTCGGCTAAGTCTAGCGGGGAAACTGAATTGGTGCATGTGTCACGTGACGTCCATTTCTCCGCTGTTTAGCGGGGAAACTGAATTGGTGCATAAGTCACGTGACGTCTATTTTTCAGATATGTTTAGATGGGAAACTGAATTGGTGTCTAGGTCCCGTTACGTCTGTTTTTCGGCTAAGTCTAGCGGGGAAACTGAATTGGTGCATAAGTCATGTGACGTCTATTTTTCAAATAAGTTTAGATGGGAAACTGAATTGGTGTCTGGGTCCCGTTACGTCTGTTTTTCGGCTAAATCTAGCGGGGAAATTGAATTGGTGCATGTGTCACGTGACGTCTATTTTTCAAATAAGTTTAGATGGGAAACTGAATTGGTGTCTAGGTCTCGTCACGTCTGTTTTTCGGCTGTCTAGCGGGGAAACTGAATTGGTGCATGTGTCACGTGACTTCCATTTCTCCGCTGTTTAGCGGGGAAACTGAATTGGTGCATAAGTCACGTGACGATTATTTTTCAAATAAGTTTAGATGGGAAACTGAATTGGTGTCTAGGTCCCGTTACATCTGTTTTTCGGCTAAGTCTAGCGGGGAAACTGAATTGGTGCATGTGTCACGTGACGTCTATTTTTCAAATAAGTTTAGATGGGAAACTGAATTGGTGTCTAGGTCTCGTTACGTCTGTTTTTCGGCTAAGTCTAGCGGGGAAACTGAATTGGTGCATGTGTCACGTGACGTCCATTTCTCCGCTGTTTAGCGGGGAAACTGAATTGGTGCATTTGTCACGTGACGTCTATTTTGCAAATAAGTTTATATGGGAAACTGAATTGGTGTCCAGGTCCCGTTACATCTGTTTTTCGGCTAAGTCTAGCGGGGAAACTGAATTGCTGCATGAGTCATGTGACGTCTATTTTTCAAATAAGTTTAGATGGGAAACTGAATTGGTGTCTAGGTCCCGTTACGTCTGTTTTTCGGCTAAATCAAGCGGGGAAACTGAATTGGTGCATGTGTCACGTGACGTCTATTTTTCAAATAAGTTTAGATGGGAAACTGAATTGGTGTCTAGGTCTCGTTACGGCTGTTTTTCGGCTAAGTCTAGCGGGGAAACTGAATTGGTGCATGTGTCACGTGACTTCCATTTCTCCGCTGTTTAGCGGGGAAACTGAATTGGTGCATAAGTCACGTGACGTCTCTTTTTCAGATATGTTTAGAGGGGAAACTGAATTGGTGTCTAGGTCCCGTTACGTCTGTTTTTCGGCTAAATCTAGCGGGGAAACTGAATCGGTGCATGGGTCACGTGACGTCCATTTCTCCGCTGTTTAGCGGGGAAACTGAATTGGTGCATGTGTCACGTGACGTCTGTTTTTCAAATAAGTTTAGATGGGAAACTGAATTGGTGTCTGGGTCCCGTTACGTCTGTTTTTCGGCTAAATCTAGCGGGGAAATTGAATTGGTGCATGTGTCACGTGACGTCTATTTTTCAAATAAGTTTAGATGGGAAACTGAATTGGTGTCTAGGTCTCGTTACGTCTGTTTTTCGGCTGTCTAGCGGGGAAACTGAATTGGTGCATGTGTCACGTGACTTCCATTTCTCCGCTGTTTAGCGGGGAAACTGAATTGGTGCATAAGTCACGTGACGATTATTTTTCAAATAAGTTTAGATGGGAAACTGAATTGGTGTCTAGGTCCCGTTACATCTGTTTTTCGGCTAAGTCTAGCGGGGAAACTGAATTGGTGCATGTGTCACGTGACGTCTTTTTTCAAATAAGTTTAGATGGGAAACTGAATTGGTGTCTAGGTCTCGTTACGTCTGTTTTTCGGCTAAGTCTAGCGGGGAGACTGAATTGGTGCATGTGTCACGTGACGTCCATTTCTCCGCTGTTTAGCGGGGAAACTGAATTGGTGCATGTGTCACGTGACGTCTATTTTTCAAATAAGTTTATATGGGAAACTGAATTGGTGTCCAGGTCCCGTTACATCTGTTTTTCGGCTAAGTCTAGCGGGGAAACTGAATTGCTGCATGAGTCATGTGACGTCTATTTTTCAAATAAGTTTAGATGGGAAACTGAATTGGTGTCTAGGTCCCGTTACGTCTGTTTTTCGGCTAAATCAAGCGGGGAAACTGAATTGGTGCATGTGTCACGTGACGTCTATTTTTCAAATAAGTTTAGATGGGAAACTGAATTGGTGTCTAGGTCTCGTTACGTCTGTTTTTCGGCTAAGTCTAGCGGGGAAACTGAATTGGTGCATAAGTCACGTGACGTGCATTTCTCCGCTGTTTAGCGCGGAAACTGAATTGGTGCATAAGTCACGTGACGTCTATTTTTCAAATAAGTTTAGATGGAAACTGAATTGATGTCTAGGTCCCGTTACATCTGTTTTTCGGCTAAGTCTAGCGGGGCAACTGAATTGGTGCATAAGTCACGTGACGTCCATTTCTCCGCTGTTTAGCGCGGAAACTGAATTGGTGCATAAGTCACGTGACGTCTATTTTTCAAATAAGTTTAGATGGGAAACTGAATTGGTGTCTAGGTCCCGTTACATCTGTTTTTCGGCTAAGTCTAGCGGGGAAACTGAATTGGTGCATGTGTCACGTGACGTCTATTTTTCAAATAAGTTTAGATGCTAAACTGAATTGGTGTCTAGGTCTCGTTACATCTGTTTTTCGGCTAAGTCTAGCGGGGAAACTGAATTGGTGCATGTGTCACGTGACGTCCATTTCTCCGCTGTTTAGCGGGGAAACTGAATTGGTGCATGTGTCACGTGACGTCTATTTTTCAAATAAGTTTAGATGGGAAACTGAATTGGTGTCTATGTCCCGTTACGTCTGTTTTTCGGCTAAATCTAGCGGGGAAACTGAATTGGTGCATGTGTCACGTGACGTCTATTTTTCAAATAAGTTTAGATGGGAAACTGAATTGGTGTCTAGGTCTCGTTACGTCTGTATTTCGGCTAAGTCTAGCGGGGAAACTGAATTGGTGCATGTGTCACGTGACTTCCATTTCTCCGCTGTTTAGCGGGGAAACTGAATTGGTGCATAAGTCACGTGACGATTATTTTTCAAATAAGTTTACATGGGAAACTGAATTGGTGTCTAGGTCCCGTTACATCTGTTTTTCGGCTAAGTCTAGCGGGGAAACTGAATTGGTGCATGTGTCACGTGACGTCTATTTTTCAAATAAGTTTAGATGGGAAACTGAATTGGCGTCTAGGTCCCGTTACATCTGTTTTTCGGCTGTCTAGCGGGGAAACTGAATTGGTGCATGAGTCATGTGACGTCTATTTTTCAAATAAGTTTAGATCGGAAACTGAATTGGTGTCTAGGTCCCGTTACGTCTGTTTTTCGGCTAAATCTAGCGGGGAAACTGAATTGGTGCATGTGTCACGTGACGTCTATTTTTCAAATAAGTTTAGATGGGAAACTGAATTGGTGTCTAGGTCTCGTTACGTCTGTTTTTCGGCTAAGTCTAGCGGGGAAACTGAATTGGTGCATTAGTCACGTGACGTCCATTTCTCCGCTGTTTAGCGCGGAAACTGAATTGGTGCATAAGTCACGTGACGTCTATTTTTCAAATAAGTTTAGATGGAAACTGAATTGATGTCTAGGTCCCGTTACATCTGTTTTTCGGCTAAGTCTAGCGGGGCAACTGAATTGGAGCATAAGTCACGTGACGTCCATTTCTCCGCTGTTTAGCGCGGAAACTGAATTGGTGCATAAGTCACGTGACGTCTATTTTTCAAATAAGTTTAGATGGGAAACTGAATTGGTGTCTAGGTCCCGTTACATCTGTTTTTCGGCTAAGTCTAGCGGGGAAACTGAATTGGTGCATGTGTCACGTGACGTCTATTTTTCAAATAAGTTTAGATGCTAAACTGAATTGGTGTCTAGGTCTCGTTACATCTGTTTTTCGGCTGTCTAGCGGGGAAACTGAATTGGTGCATGTGTCACGTGACGTCCATTTCTCCGCTGTTTAGCGGGGAAACTGAATTGGTGCATGTGTCACGTGACGTCTATTTTTCAAATAAGTTTAGATGGGAAACTGAATTGGTGTCTATGTCCCGTTACGTCTGTTTTTCGGCTAAATCTAGCGGGGAAACTGAATTGGTGCATGTATCACGTGACGTCTATTTTTCAAATAAGTTTAGATGGGAAACTGAATTGGTGTCTAGGTCTCGTTACGTCTGTTTTTCGGCTAAGTCTAGCGGAGAAACTGAATTGGTGCATGTGTCACGTGACTTCCATTTCTCCGCTGTTTAGCGGGGAAACTGAATTGGTGCATAAGTCACGTGACGATTATTTTTCAAATAAGTTTAGATGGGAAACTGAATTGGTGTCTAGGTCCCGTTACATCTGTTTTTCGGCTAAGTCTTGCGGGGAAACTAAATTGGTGCATGTGTCACGTGACGTCTATTTTTCAAATAAGTTTAGATGGGAAACTGAATTGGTGTCTAGGTCTCGTTACGTCTGTTTTTCGGCTAAGTCTAGCGGGGAAACTGAATTGGTGCATGTGTCACGTGACGTCCATTTCTCCGCTGTTTAGCGGGGAAACTGAATTGGTGCATGTGTCACGTGACGTCTATTTTTCAAATAAGTTTAGATGGGAAACTGAATTGGTGTCTAGGTCCCGTTACATCTGTTTTTCGGCTGTCTAGCGGGGAAACTGAATTGGTGCATGAGTCATGTGACGTCTATTTTTCAAATAAGTTTAGATGGGAAACTGAATTGGTGTCTAGGTCCCGTTACGTCTGTTTTTCGGCTAAATCTAGCGGGGAAACTGAATTGGTGCATGTGTCACGTGACGTCTATTTTTCAAATAAGTTTAGATGGGAAACTGAATTGGTGTCTAGGTCTCGTTACGTCTGTTTTTCGGCTAAGTCTAGCGGGGAAACTGAATTGGTGCCTGTGTCACGTGACGTCCATTTCTCCGCTGTTTAGCGCGGAAACTGAATTGGTGCATAAGTCACGTGACGTCTATTTTTCAAATAAGTTTAGATGGGAAACTGAATTGGTGTCTAGGTCCCGTTACGTCTGTTTTTCGGCTAAATCTAGCGGGGAAACTGAATTGGTGGATGTGTCACGTGACGTCTATTTTTCAAATAAGTTTAGATGGGAAACTGAATTGGTGTCTAGGTCTCGTTACGTCTGTTTTTCGGCTAAGTCTAGCGGGGAAACTGAATTGGTGCATGCGTCACGTGACGTCCATTTCTCCGCTGTTTAGCGGGGAAACTGAATTGGTGCATGTGTCACGTGACGTCTATTTTTCAAATAAGTTTGGATGGGAAACTGAATTGGTGTCTAGGTCCCGTTACATCTGTTTTTCGGCTAAGTCTAGCGGGGAAACTGAATTGGTGCATGAGTCATGTGACGTCTATTTTTCAAATAAGTTTTGATGGGAAACTGAATTGGTGTCTAGGTCACGTTACGTCCATTTCTCTGCTGTTTAGCGGGGAAACTGAATTGGTGCATAAGTCACGTGACGTCTATTTTTCAAATAAGTTTAGATGGAAACTGAATTGATGTCTAGGTCCCGTTACATCTGTTTTTCGGCTAAGTCTAGCGGGGCAACTGAATTGGAGCATAAGTCACGTGACGTCCATTTCTCCGCTGTTTAGCGCGGAAACTGAATTGGTGCATAAGTCACGTGACGTCTATTTTTCAAATAAGTTTAGATGGGAAACTGAATTGGTGTCTAGGTCCCGTTACATCTGTTTTTCGGCTAAGTCTAGCGGGGAAACTGAATTGGTGCATGTGTCACGTGACGTCTATTTTTCAAATAAGTTTAGATGCTAAACTGAATTGGTGTCTAGGTCTCGTTACATCTGTTTTTCGGCTGTCTAGCGGGGAAACTGAATTGGTGCATGTGTCACGTGACGTCCATTTCTCCGCTGTTTAGCGGGGAAACTGAATTGGTGCATGTGTCACGTGACGTCTATTTTTCAAATAAGTTTAGATGGGAAACTGAATTGGTGTCTATGTCCCGTTACGTCTGTTTTTCGGCTAAATCTAGCGGGGAAACTGAATTGGTGCATGTGTCACGTGACGTCTATTTTTCAAATAAGTTTAGATGGGAAACTGAATTGGTGTCTAGGTCTCGTTACGTCTGTTTTTCGGCTAAGTCTAGCGGGGAAACTGAATTGGTGCATGTGTCACGTGACTTCCATTTCTCCGCTGTTTAGCGGGGAAACTGAATTGGTGCATAAGTCACGTGACGATTATTTTTCAAATAAGTTTAGATGGGAAACTGAATTGGTGTCTAGGTCCCGTTACATCTGTTTTTCGGCTAAGTCTTGCGGGGAAACTGAATTGGTGCATGTGTCACGTGACGTCTATTTTTCAAATAAGTTTAGATGGGAAACTGAATTGGTGTCTAGGTCTCGTTACGTCTGTTTTTCGGCTAAGTCTAGCGGGGAAACTGAATTGGTGCATGTGTCACGTGACGTCCATTTCTCCGCTGTTTAGCGGGGAAACTGAATTGGTGCATGTGTCAAGTGACGTCTATTTTTCAAATAAGTTTAGATGGGAAACTGAATTGGTGTCTAGGTCCCGTTACATCTGTTTTTCGGCTGTCTAGCGGGGAAACTGAATTGGTGCATGAGTCATGTGACGTCTATTTTTCAAATAAGTTTAGATGGGAAACTGAATTGGTGTCTAGGTCCCGTTACGTCTGTTTTTCGGCTAAATCTAGCGGGGAAACTGAATTGGTGCATGTGTCACGTGACGTCTATTTTTCAAATAAGTTTAGATGGGAAACTGAATTGGTGTCTAGGTCTCGTTACGTCTGTTTTTCGGCTAAGTCTAGCGGGGACACTGAATTGGTGCATGTGTCACGTGACTTCCATTTCTCCGCTGTTTAGCGGGGAAACTGAATTGGTGCATAAGTCACGTGACGATTATTTTTCAAATAAGTTTAGATGGGAAACTGAATTGGTGTCTAGGTCCCGTTACATCTGTTTTTCGGCTAAATCTAGCGGGGAAACTGAATCGGTGCATGGGTCACGTGACGTCCATTTCTCCGCTGTTTAGCGGGGAAACTGAATTGGTGCATGTGTCACGTGACGTCTATTTTTCAAATAAGTTTAGATGGGAAACTGAATTGGTGTCTAGGTCCAGTTACGTCTGTTTTTCGGCTAAATCTAGCGGGGAAACTGAATTGGTGCATGTGTCACGTGACATCTATTTTTCAAATAAGTTTAAATGGGAAACTGAATTGGTGTCTAGGTCTCGTTACGTCTGTTTTTCGGCTAAGTCTAGCGGGGAAACTGAATTGGTGCATGTGTCACGTGACTTCCATTTTTCCGCTGTTTAGCGGGGAAACTGAATTGGTGCATAAGTCACGTGACGTCTATTTTTCAGATATGTTTAGATGGGAAACTGAATTGGTGTCTAGGTCCCGTTACGTCTGTTTTTCGGCTAAATCTAGCGGGGAAACTGAATCGGTGCATGGGTCACGTGACGTCTATTTTTCAAATAAGTTTAGATGGGAAACTGAATTGGTGTCTAGGTCTCGTTACGTCTGTTTTTCGGCTAAGTCTAGCGGGGAAACTGAATTGGTGCATGTGTCACGTGACGTCCATTTCTCCGCTGTTTAGCGGGGAAACTGAATTGGTGCATAAGTCACGTGACGTCTATTTTTCAGATATGTTTAGATGGGAAACTGAATTGGTGTCTAGGTCCCGTTACGTCTGTTTTTCGGCTAAGTCTAGCGGGGAAACTGAATTGGTGCATAAGTCATGTGACGTCTATTTTTCAAATAAGTTTAGATGGGAAACTGAATTGGTGTCTGGGTCCCGTTACGTCTGTTTTTCGGCTAAATCTAGCGGGGAAATTGAATTGGTGCATGTGTCACGTGACGTCTATTTTTCAAATAAGTTTAGATGGGAAACTGAATTGGTGTCTAGGTCTCGTCACGTCTGTTTTTCGGCTGTCTAGCGGGGAAACTGAATTGGTGCATGTGTCACGTGACTTCCATTTCTCCGCTGTTTAGCGGGGAAACTGAATTGGTGCATAAGTCACGTGACGATTATTTTTCAAATAAGTTTAGATGGGAAACTGAATTGGTGTCTAGGTCCCGTTACATCTGTTTTTCGGCTAAGTCTAGCGGGGAAACTGAATTGGTGCATGTGTCACGTGACGTCTATTTTTCAAATAAGTTTAGATGGGAAACTGAATTGGTGTCTAGGTCTCGTTACGTCTGTTTTTCGGCTAAGTCTAGCGGGGAAACTGAATTGGTGCATGTGTCACGTGACGTCCATTTCTCCGCTGTTTAGCGGGGAAACTGAATTGGTGCATTTGTCACGTGACGTCTATTTTGCAAATAAGTTTATATGGGAAACTGAATTGGTGTCCAGGTCCCGTTACATCTGTTTTTCGGCTAAGTCTAGCGGGGAAACTGAATTGCTGCATGAGTCATGTGACGTCTATTTTTCAAATAAGTTTAGATGGGAAACTGAATTGGTGTCTAGGTCCCGTTACGTCTGTTTTTCGGCTAAATCAAGCGGGGAAACTGAATTGGTGCATGTGTCACGTGACGTCTATTTTTCAAATAAGTTTAGATGGGAAACTGAATTGGTGTCTAGGTCTCGTTACGGCTGTTTTTCGGCTAAGTCTAGCGGGGAAACTGAATTGGTGCATGTGTCACGTGACTTCCATTTCTCCGCTGTTTAGCGGGGAAACTGAATTGGTGCATAAGTCACGTGACGTCTATTTTTCAGATATGTTTAGAGGGGAAACTGAATTGGTGTCTAGGTCCCGTTACGTCTGTTTTTCGGCTAAATCTAGCGGGGAAACTGAATCGGTGCATGGGTCACGTGACGTCCATTTCTCCGCTGTTTAGCGGGGAAACTGAATTGGTGCATGTGTCACGTGACGTCTGTTTTTCAAATAAGTTTAGATGGGAAACTGAATTGGTGTCTGGGTCCCGTTACGTCTGTTTTTCGGCTAAATCTAGCGGGGAAATTGAATTGGTGCATGTGTCACGTGACGTCTATTTTTCAAATAAGTTTAGATGGGAAACTGAATTGGTGTCTAGGTCTCGTTACGTCTGTTTTTCGGCTGTCTAGCGGGGAAACTGAATTGGTGCATGTGTCACGTGACTTCCATTTCTCCGCTGTTTAGCGGGGAAACTGAATTGGTGCATAAGTCACGTGACGATTATTTTTCAAATAAGTTTAGATGGGAAACTGAATTGGTGTCTAGGTCCCGTTACATCTGTTTTTCGGCTAAGTCTAGCGGGGAAACTGAATTGGTGCATGTGTCACGTGACGTCTTTTTTCAAATAAGTTTAGATGGGAAACTGAATTGGTGTCTAGGTCTCGTTACGTCTGTTTTTCGGCTAAGTCTAGCGGGGAGACTGAATTGGTGCATGTGTCACGTGACGTCCATTTCTCCGCTGTTTAGCGGGGAAACTGAATTGGTGCATGTGTCACGTGACGTCTATTTTTCAAATAAGTTTATATGGGAAACTGAATTGGTGTCCAGGTCCCGTTACATCTGTTTTTCGGCTAAGTCTAGCGGGGAAACTGAATTGCTGCATGAGTCATGTGACGTCTATTTTTCAAATAAGTTTAGATGGGAAACTGAATTGGTGTCTAGGTCCCGTTACGTCTGTTTTTCGGCTAAATCAAGCGGGGAAACTGAATTGGTGCATGTGTCACGTGACGTCTATTTTTCAAATAAGTTTAGATGGGAAACTGAATTGGTGTCTAGGTCTCGTTACGTCTGTTTTTCGGCTAAGTCTAGCGGGGAAACTGAATTGGTGCATAAGTCACGTGACGTGCATTTCTCCGCTGTTTAGCGCGGAAACTGAATTGGTGCATAAGTCACGTGACGTCTATTTTTCAAATAAGTTTAGATGGAAACTGAATTGATGTCTAGGTCCCGTTACATCTGTTTTTCGGCTAAGTCTAGCGGGGCAACTGAATTGGTGCATAAGTCACGTGACGTCCATTTCTCCGCTGTTTAGCGCGGAAACTGAATTGGTGCATAAGTCACGTGACGTCTATTTTTCAAATAAGTTTAGATGGGAAACTGAATTGGTGTCTAGGTCCCGTTACATCTGTTTTTCGGCTAAGTCTAGCGGGGAAACTGAATTGGTGCATGTGTCACGTGACGTCTATTTTTCAAATAAGTTTAGATGCTAAACTGAATTGGTGTCTAGGTCTCGTTACATCTGTTTTTCGGCTAAGTCTAGCGGGGAAACTGAATTGGTGCATGTGTCACGTGACGTCCATTTCTCCGCTGTTTAGCGGGGAAACTGAATTGGTGCATGTGTCACGTGACGTCTATTTTTCAAATAAGTTTAGATGGGAAACTGAATTGGTGTCTATGTCCCGTTACGTCTGTTTTTCGGCTAAATCTAGCGGGGAAACTGAATTGGTGCATGTGTCACGTGACGTCTATTTTTCAAATAAGTTTAGATGGGAAACTGAATTGGTGTCTAGGTCTCGTTACGTCTGTATTTCGGCTAAGTCTAGCGGGGAAACTGAATTGGTGCATGTGTCACGTGACTTCCATTTCTCCGCTGTTTAGCGGGGAAACTGAATTGGTGCATAAGTCACGTGACGATTATTTTTCAAATAAGTTTACATGGGAAACTGAATTGGTGTCTAGGTCCCGTTACATCTGTTTTTCGGCTAAGTCTAGCGGGGAAACTGAATTGGTGCATGTGTCACGTGACGTCTATTTTTCAAATAAGTTTAGATGGGAAACTGAATTGGTGTCTAGGTCCCGTTACATCTGTTTTTCGGCTGTCTAGCGGGGAAACTGAATTGGTGCATGAGTCATGTGACGTCTATTTTTCAAATAAGTTTAGATCGGAAACTGAATTGGTGTCTAGGTCCCGTTACGTCTGTTTTTCGGCTAAATCTAGCGGGGAAACTGAATTGGTGCATGTGTCACGTGACGTCTATTTTTCAAATAAGTTTAGATGGGAAACTGAATTGGTGTCTAGGTCTCGTTACGTCTGTTTTTCGGCTAAGTCTAGCGGGGAAACTGAATTGGTGCATTAGTCACGTGACGTCCATTTCTCCGCTGTTTAGCGCGGAAACTGAATTGGTGCATAAGTCACGTGACGTCTATTTTTCAAATAAGTTTAGATGGAAACTGAATTGATGTCTAGGTCCCGTTACATCTGTTTTTCGGCTAAGTCTAGCGGGGCAACTGAATTGGAGCATAAGTCACGTGACGTCCATTTCTCCGCTGTTTAGCGCGGAAACTGAATTGGTGCATAAGTCACGTGACGTCTATTTTTCAAATAAGTTTAGATGGGAAACTGAATTGGTGTCTAGGTCTCGTTACATCTGTTTTTCGGCTGTCTAGCGGGGAAACTGAATTGGTGCATGTGTCACGTGACGTCCATTTCTCCGCTGTTTAGCGGGGAAACTGAATTGGTGCATGTGTCACGTGACGTCTATTTTTCAAATAAGTTTAGATGGGAAACTGAATTGGTGTCTATGTCCCGTTACGTCTGTTTTTCGGCTAAATCTAGCGGGGAAACTGAATTGGTGCATGTGTCACGTGACGTCTATTTTTCAAATAAGTTTAGATGGGAAACTGAATTGGTGTCTAGGTCTCGTTACGTCTGTTTTTCGGCTAAGTCTAGCGGGGAAACTGAATTGGTGCATGTGTCACGTGACTTCCATTTCTCCGCTGTTTAGCGGGGAAACTGAATTGGTGCATAAGTCACGTGACGATTATTTTTCAAATAAGTTTAGATGGGAAACTGAATTGGTGTCTAGGTCCCGTTACATCTGTTTTTCGGCTAAGTCTTGCGGGGAAACTAAATTGGTGCATGTGTCACGTGACGTCTATTTTTCAAATAAGTTTAGATGGGAAACTGAATTGGTGTCTAGGTCTCGTTACGTCTGTTTTTCGGCTAAGTCTAGCGGGGAAACTGAATTGGTGCATGTGTCACGTGACGTCCATTTCTCCGCTGTTTAGCGGGGAAACTGAATTGGTGCATGTGTCACGTGACGTCTATTTTTCAAATAAGTTTAGATGGGAAACTGAATTGGTGTCTAGGTCCCGTTACATCTGTTTTTCGGCTGTCTAGCGGGGAAACTGAATTGGTGCATGAGTCATGTGACGTCTATTTTTCAAATAAGTTTAGATGGGAAACTGAATTGGTGTCTAGGTCCCGTTACGTCTGTTTTTCGGCTAAATCTAGCGGGGAAACTGAATTGGTGCATGTGTCACGTGACGTCTATTTTTCAAATAAGTTTAGATGGGAAACTGAATTGGTGTCTAGGTCTCGTTACGTCTGTTTTTCGGCTAAGTCTAGCGGGGAAACTGAATTGGTGCCTGTGTCACGTGACGTCCATTTCTCCGCTGTTTAGCGCGGAAACTGAATTGGTGCATAAGTCACGTGACGTCTATTTTTCAAATAAGTTTAGATGGGAAACTGAATTGGTGTCTAGGTCCCGTTACGTCTGTTTTTCGGCTAAATCTAGCGGGGAAACTGAATTGGTGGATGTGTCACGTGACGTCTATTTTTCAAATAAGTTTAGATGGGAAACTGAATTGGTGTCTAGGTCTCGTTACGTCTGTTTTTCGGCTAAGTCTAGCGGGGAAACTGAATTGGTGCATGCGTCACGTGACGTCCATTTCTCCGCTGTTTAGCGGGGAAACTGAATTGGTGCATGTGTCACGTGACGTCTATTTTTCAAATAAGTTTGGATGGGAAACTGAATTGGTGTCTAGGTCCCGTTACATCTGTTTTTCGGCTAAGTCTAGCGGGGAAACTGAATTGGTGCATGAGTCATGTGACGTCTATTTTTCAAATAAGTTTTGATGGGAAACTGAATTGGTGTCTAGGTCACGTTACGTCCATTTCTCTGCTGTTTAGCGGGGAAACTGAATTGGTGCATAAGTCACGTGACGTCTATTTTTCAAATAAGTTTAGATGGGAAACTGAATTGTTGTCTAGGTCCCGTTACGTCTGTTTTTCGGCTAGGTCAAGCGGGGAAACTGAATTGGTGCATAAGTCATGTGACGTCTTTTTTTCAAATAAGTTTAGATGGGAAACTGAATTGGTGTCTAGGTCCCGTTACGTCTGTTTTTCGGCTAAATCTAGCGGGGAAACTGAATCGGTGCTTGGGTCACGTGACTTCCATTTCTCCGCTGTTTAGCGGGGACACTGAATTGGTGCATAAGTCACGTGACGTCAATTTTTCAAATAAGTTTAGATGCGAAACTGAATTGGTGTCAAGGTCCCGTTACGTATGTTTTTCGGCTAAGTCTAGCGGGGCAACTGAATTGGTGCATAAGTCACGTGACGTCTATTTTTCCAATAAAATTAAATGGGAAACTGAATTTGGTTGTCTAGGTCACGTTACGTCTGTTTTTCGGCTAAGTCTACTGGGGAAACTCAATTGGTGCATAAATCACGTGACGTCTATTTTTCAAATAAGTTTAAATGGGAAACTGAATGGGGGTTTCTAGGTCACGTTACGTCTATTTTTCGGCTAAGTCTAGCGGGGAAACTCAATTGGTGCATAAGTCACGTGACGTCTATTTTTCAAATAAGTTGAAATGGGAAACTGAATTGGGGTCTCTAGGTCACGTTACGTCTGTTTTTCGGCTGTCTAGCGGGGAAACTGAATTGGTGCATAAGTCACGTGACGTCTATTTTTCAAATAAGTTTAAAGGGAAAGTAATTGGGGTGTCTAGGTCACATTACGTCTATTTTTCGGCTAAGTCTAGTGGGGAAACTGAACTGGTGCATAAGTCATGTGACGTCTATTTTTCAAATAAGTTTAGATGGGAAACTGAATTGGTGTCTAGGTCACTTTACGTCTGTTTTTCGGCTAAGTCTAGCGGGGAAACTGAATTGGTGCATGTGTCACGTGACGTCTATTTTTCAAATAAGTTTAGATGGGAAACTGAATAGGTGTCTAGGTCCCGTTACGTCTGTTTTTCGGCTAAGTCTAGAGGGGAAACTGAATCGGTGCATGGGTCACGTGACGTCCATTTCTCCGCTGATTAGCGGGGAAACTGAATTGGTGTCTAGGTCCCGTTACGTCTGTTTTTCGGCTAAGTCTAGCGGGGAAACTGAATCGGTGCTTGGGTCACGTGACGTCCATTTCTCTGCTGTTTAGCGGGGAAACTGAATTGGTGCATAAGTCACGTGACGTCTATTTTTCAAACAAGTTTAGATGGGAAACTGAATTGGTGTCTAGGTCCCGTTACGTCAGTTTTTCGGCTAAGTCTAGCGGGGAAACTGAATCGGTGCTTGGGTCACGTGACTTCCATTTCTCCGCTGTTTAGTGGGGAAACTGAATTGGTGCATAAGTCACGTGACGTCTATTTTTCAAATAAGTTTAAAGGGAAAGTAATTGGGGTGTCTAGGTCACGTTACGTCTATTTTTCGGCTAAGTCTAGCGGGGAAACTGAATTGGTGCATAAGTCACGTGACGTCAATTTTTCAAATAAGTTTAGATGCGAAACTGAATTGGTGTCTAGGTCACTTTACGTCTGTTTTTCGGCTAGGTCTAGCGGGGAAACTGAATTGGTGCATAAGTCATGTGACGTCTATTTTTCAAATAAGTTTAGATGGGAAACTGAATTGGTGTCTAGGTCCCGTTACGTCTGTTTTTCGGCTAAGTCTAGCGGGGAAACTGAATCGGTGCTTGGGTCACGTGACTTCCATTTCTCCGCTGTTTAGCGGGGAAACTGAATTGGTGCATAAGTCACGTGACGTCTATTTTTCAAATAAGTTTAGAAGGGAAACTGAATTGTTGTCTAGGTCCCGTTACGTCTGTTTTTCGGCTAAGTCTAGCGGGGAAAGTGAATCGGTGCATGGGTCACGTGACGTCCATTTCTCCGCTGTTTAGCGGGGAAACTGAATTGGTGCATAAGTCACGTGACGTCTATTTTTCAATTAAGTTTAGATGGGAAACTGAATAGGTGTCTAGGTCCCGTTACGTCTGTTTTTCGGCTAAGTCTAGAGGGGAAACTGAATCGGTGCATGGGTCACGTGACGTCCATTTCTCCGCTGATTAGCGGGGAAACTGAATTGGTGTCTAGGTCCCGTTACGTCTGTTTTTCGGCTAAGTCTAGCGGGGAAACTGAATCGGTGCTTGGGTCACGTGACGTCCATTTCTCTGCTGTTTAGCGGGGAAACTGAATTGGTGCATAAGTCACGTGACGTCTATTTTTCAAACAAGTTTAGATGGGAAACTGAATTGGTGTCTAGGTCCCGTTACGTCAGTTTTTCGGCTAAGTCTAGCGGGGAAACTGAATCGGTGCTTGGGTCACGTGACTTCCATTTCTCCGCTGTTTAGCGGGGAAACTGAATTGGTGCATAAGTCACGTGACGTCTATTTTTCAAATAAGTTTAAAGGGAAAGTAATTGGGGTGTCTAGGTCACGTTACGTCTATTTTTCGGCTAAGTCTAGCGGGGAAACTGAATTGGTGCATAAGTCACGTGACGTCAATTTTTCAAATAAGTTTAGATGCGAAACTGAATTGGTGTCTGGGTCACTTTACGTCTGTTTTTCGGCTAGGTCTAGCGGGGAAACTGAATTGGTGCATAAGTCATGTGACGTCTATTTTTCAAATAAGTTTAGATGGGAAACTGAATTGGTGTCTAGGTCCCGTTACGTCTGTTTTTCGGCTAAGTCTAGCGGGGAAACTGAATCGGTGCTTGGGTCACGTGACTTCCATTTCTCCGCTGTTTAGCGGGGAAACTGAATTGGTGCATAAGTCACGAGACGTCTATTTTTCAAATAAGTTTAGATGGGAAACTGAATTGTTGTCTAGGTCCCGTTACATCTGTTTTTCGGCTAAGTCTAGCGGGGAAACTGAATTGGTGCATGTGTCACGTGACGTCTATTTTTCAAATAAGTTTAGATGGGAAACTGAATAGGTGTCTAGGTCCCGTTACGCCTGTTTTTCGGCTAAGTCTAGCGGGGAAACTGAATCGGTGCATGGGTCACGTGACGTCCATTTCTCCGCTGTTTAGCGGGGAAACTGAATTGGTGCATAAGTCACGTGACGTCTATTTTTCAAATAAGTTTAGATGGGAAACTGAATTGGTGTCTAGGTCCCGTTACGTCTGTTTTTCGGCTAAGTCTAGCGGGGAAACTGAATCGGTGCATGCCCAAGCAGCACCAGAAAGTGAATTTCGATCGGCCGACGGTTGGCCAGTGTCTGGACAGCTTGGCCACTTAAAGTGCTTGGCCACCGGAGACATAAACAAGGCCGGCAAGGGTCCGGCCAGAAGTGCTCACTTTCAGCTTGGCCACCGGAGACATAAACACGGCCGGCAAGTGTTTGGCCAGCAGTGGTGATTTTCAGCTTGGCCGCCGGGGACATAAACACGGCCGGCAAGTGTTTGGCCACAGGTGCTGATTTTCAGCTTGGCCGCCGGAGACATAAACACGGCCGGCAAGTGTTTGGCCAGTAGTGCTGATTTTCAGCTTGGCCGCCGGAAACATAAACACGGCCGGCGAGTGTTTGGCCAGCAGTGCTGATTTTCAGCTTGGCCGCCGGAGACATAAACACGGCCGGCAAGTGTTTGGCCAGCAGTGCTGATTTTCAGCTTGGCCGCCGGAAACATAAACACGGCCGGCGAGTGTTTGGCCAGAAGAGCTGATTCTCAGCTTGGCCGCCGTGGACATAAACATGGTCGACAAGTGTTCGGCCAAAAGTGCTGATTTTCAGTTTCGCCGCAGGGACACCCATAATCTAAACTTTCATCGGGTTGACGAAACTTTGGCATAACGACGGGCAGCGAGAGAAGCATCATGAGCGAGTGGTTAACAGGATATTAGTGCGTGCATCGCGCGAACACTGTTAGCGCAAGCAAACGATCACCGTTTTATTCAGTTTTTTTTTTTCGTTAGACTTGAAAGGCTATTGTCTTAACTAGCACTGTTGTGCGATATGTTCATTTGGAACATTACTAGAAGTGGGAAAATATTGTGCCCGTCGTTGTTCTATGAAAATAAGATACGAAAACAGCGCCAACGTCATCTTCGCGCTAACAATACCGCTCTGTCGCTGCGCGGCCCTCTTAGCGCGAATACCACATCCGCGATTTTTCGGTTAGTGCTCCACATATTTACTTTCCAACTACACTCGAAGAAAAAAAAGTTGTAGTCGGGTGCATCGGGCGCACATGCTCCCCTTTCCTGGAAGACGCACCCTCCGTTACCCAGCCAGTGTACCTGTATACCGACCATAAGGCCCCTTCTCTACTTTAAAAGCCTATAGGTGTATCAATGAACTCAGCTTAGTAAATCGCCACGCTAGCCACGCACCCCGATCAGCTTGTGCTTGAATCGGATAAGATTGAATATTTCAGGCTTTGTGTTTTGGAAGAGCCTAAACAAGACGTCTCTCATATATTGATTAAACTTAAGCTAGTCTCAGTAATGTTTCATATAGGTGCTAGGATACTGATTTCCTGAGCCAAGGAAAGCTAGCAGCTTCGGTTAAAACCACAACGAAAAGGTTCAAAATCGAACCACGCGTAAAAGAAAAAGAAAATGAACGTTTCGACCTAGACGTGCGGAACGCTGGTTTTGTTGTTAACAACGTGGTTGTTGGAGGGTGGTGGGCAACGCCGTGACGCTATTGACGCTATCGTGGTGATTGACGCCAGTGATGCTCGGCCCTACTACACAGTAAAAGTTGTTACACCTTTAAAAGTGTAAAAGGGGTGTTGTAGCAACTTACACACTCGGCTACACCCTTTTAACACCCTAAAAACTAGAAATACAACCTGATAATTTTACCGAAAAAGGTGCTGTTTCTGTTACACCCTACATTTAGTGAAGAATGTGAGAAGGGTGTAGAAGAGGGTGCTGAATAAATAATGTGAAATGGTTTTGGAAAGCTTATATATGGCTCTGTACATAATGTACAGGTAAGATTTCTGCTTGAAAAGTAACAGTTGTTAGCAGTCTAGTTTCTTATAATGTCAGTTGTAATTCATGCAAATAGTTAATAATAAAGTGCCTCTTTTGCATACAATTTTTATGTTTGAAACAATATTTTATATATGAGTTCATATTTAATTTTCTTACCAATCACTCCATGCTCAGAAATCGTAAAGTAGGGTGAAATGCTCTATACTAGCATTTTTTACAAATATTTATGGATGGAAGTGTACAGTAAGAAAATCAGTTAGTCTCGAGTTTATATCTGGCAACATGAAATTAAAATATTGTGAAAATGTTTGACAAATATTCATAACATGCTGCTCGAACCTGTCCCATGACCATGTCAACCCAAGTAAAATAGTCATTTGAGAATATGGTGACATGCGCAAAAACTCACACACATAAAGAGGCAAATCCCATAATAAACCAGTTCGAGACATCCCGTAAAAAATGGCCTATGGTCGTCTATGGGAAATTCAACGGGAGGCTATCACCCCCTGTAGCTTTGCATGGTCGGCCTCAAAAATTTATAGATACAGCTACAGCCAGCTATAGAAATGTTTTGGGCCCTGTGTCTGAAGTCTCAGTTCTATGTTTCAATAACAATAATAATAATAATAATAATAATAACAATAATAATAATAATAATAATCAATAAGTTACTGTTTTAACAGTGTCCCTGGACATCCAATTGTTCTTCTTGCGGGCGCAGTGCAATAGAACGCACAAACAGACGCTTGCGCGCTCGCAGTCGCACACATACACGCGAGCGCGCACGTACACACGCATGCACACGCGCAAACCCACGCCCGCGCGCAGACGGACACGGATGCACAACCAGAAACGCACACGCGCATGCACGCGGACGCATCCACACGCGCGCGCACAAACACACGCACGCGCATGCACACACACACACAATTACGACGAAGGAAACGTTGCTTAAGTTAGTTTCGGTTTCGGTTTACACAAAAAAGAAACAACCTAAAGTTTAAATAAAACCGAAGATTTACTCACGTTTTGTAATGTTTTACATTATTATTTGAGTGAAATTCTTATTGTTACTAATATAATATTATTTTGCTTAGTATTGTTCTAAAAAAAATAACAATAATTAAAAAGGAAAAGAGACTCTTGAAGACTGCGCAAGACCATCGCTATCGCAATCAGCTTCCGTTGGGCTCGGTTGAATGGTTGCTGAAGTTTCAGAGGCTTCGGAAATTCCTTTTTTTACGTTTTAGCCGTTTTAGGGGATATTTTGAATATCTTCCTTAGGAATACCGTGTTCAAGGATAACAATTGATGACTGAGAGCTGGAAGACGCTGCGTCTTGCCAACGCCCGTAAGTTCAGAACCGCCCATGCACGACTCGTGCAAACGCCGGTTAGCAACTTTCTTTTGTTTCTGCGAAGTGGGCTGCTGTTTCAAACATTGCCGTGCACCGTGCGCTTGCTAAGCTATGCTTGATTCTAACTATGCTACTGCCTTGTGTTATTTCGTTATTTGAAAAGAGCGTATCTTTTTCAAAACCTGTGGCTCGCTCCGCAGTGTGAGAAAGATTCCCGCTTGGCGGAACAGTGGGCATGTTCCTTGCGCCGTCGTGCGGCGCTCGTCCGACGACGCTTGTGCGGAGCGTTCAAGTGCCGTCCGACGGCAGTTCAAGGATTCAGTCGCCGTCCCAAAGTGTTAATCACAGGTCATGCTAGTTCTGACGTCTTGTCCTAACAGCCGCTCGCCACCGATTTGTTTCATAAAGCGGGAGCGAGAAAAACGTTAGAAGAGCGAGCATGTAGCATGATTTTTTGCATAAGCTAACGCCTGTGCGTAGAGACGCGCGGTCTCCTCGTCATATTTCCGAGGGTAAAAGTGCTAAAAACAACGGACAAACAACGCCCTGTGTTTGTTTCTTTTACTTGTCCATTGTTTTTAGAGGTTTCACCCTCGGAAATTAGGTCTCTTCGCGTTTACCGAACCGGCACACTTTTTAAGTTTACGATTGTGTGATGCAAAAAATAAAAGGAGTTTAGATGTCACGTTTTTTAGTAGTGGCGAAAGCCCTTACAAAAATCAGAGCAGCTAGAAAAGGCAAAAACATGAAAAAAGGCGGAAAAATTAACTAATGCCAAACCTGAATATTTGATGGAGTTCAAAGACTACCACCGTACCAACTCGCCCGGTTATTCTTTCTGTCAAAGAATAATAGCCAATAGTAATAAACAAATAAATGCCAACTATTAATTGGTTACAAAGTCGTAATTGGTGCATTGCAGCCCTACGCTACTCTACTCTTTTGGTGATATCAGGTAATGTGAAAATGTATAGGACTGTTCATAGCAACCATTTATGCCCGACCATTATATTGAGTTTTTTCGTTATATAAAAGTTATATATAAAAAAGTGCTCTTCCTAAATTAAGCCGCACCACTGAATGTACAATAGCGTGTAACGTTTATGTATGTCCTCAGCAAAAGAAAAAGATGCATTAAAAAAAAGACCAATCATTTTGTTTCCTCTCTGTTGGAGCTTCTTTCACGTACACGCAAAATGTGGGTGTCTACGTCTAAAAGAGTGGAATTGACATTTCCTGCAGGGCTGGAAGGCCTGGCTCAGTTTGGCTAGCAGCTTGAAACCTATGGGAACCTGGGGAACTGAACCACAAGAGTGAGAGTGACACCCGCCTTGCACTTCCTGAACGATGGCACCATGAGGAAGGGGGAGTCGCCCTAAAGTGAATGCAATAGCAGATGGGTCGTTCCAATGAACCCCTATACAGATGATACCAAGCAGAAAATTATTAATAAATGTGTTATTAAAAACATGGAATGTGAATGGCACGGACAAGAAGGAGGAGATCAACACAGCGCTGTGTTGTGTTCATATCCTCTGTTCCCATATTCTTCATGCTTTCTTTTCAATAATTGGCTACTAACTACTCCAATCATCAGCACTAGTCAATAAAAGTATGCTGCTATTTATTAGTATGCATTAACACCGTGCTTGCAGTTGAATCCTACAGTCATTTATTAATGGACAAAAACAAAAAGGAGGGTGCAAGCTAGCTAAACAGGCTAAACACATAATTTATTAAAGACGGGTTCTCTGAAGGATGACACAAACGCAGAGAAGTATCAAACACAGCTGAGTATTAATGGGCAAAAATGAATAGGCGACCCAAAAAAGAAAACGCAGGAGAAGACATGAAGTCAGTCTTTACTATTTCTCTTCTGCTTGCCACCACTTTACAAAGGG
This sequence comes from Ixodes scapularis, assembly GCF_016920785.2. Lineage (NCBI taxonomy): Eukaryota > Metazoa > Arthropoda > Arachnida > Ixodida > Ixodidae > Ixodes > Ixodes scapularis. The sequence continues at coordinate 48,427,735 of NW_024609838.1, read as the reverse complement.
AATTCCTTCCTTGGCCTTACAGCGTTTTACTGTTCACAACCCCTGACATACCCAAGGACAGTAAACATAAAAAAGCAACCTACTAACATTGGGGTAAATGTGATTGAACAACCAACAGGGAATGCCTTGAGCTTTCAACCTAGGAAATAAAAAATATGCAGAACATCAAGATTAAAAAAAAGAAACAGACGGACGGATCACACCTGTTTCTAACAAAAATATAGGCCAAGAAAATTCTTTCACTCAATGGCAAAACACAGGGAAGGCACTAATAGATTTCTAGGTTTCATCATTGTTAGTTTTGTTGTTTCAGTATACCCTTGTGGTCACTCTCTTTAGTCGAAATTATTTCATCATCATCATTCATTAAATCATCACAGTTGTGTTCTTTAAAGGGGTACGGAAACAAAAATTGAAATATTCAAATTTCGTTCGGAAGTGAATGAAGTATGAGAGATAATAACCGTAAATGATAATCGCACGTTTGTATTTTGAACGACTGGCTATATTTTGCGTTCCAAACGGTACACTCGAGCAAGCGCTCGAAGAGAAGCGAACGGAGAGCGCGATGCGTCATGGGATATCCGGCGCAAACAAAAGCAGAAAAGATTCCCCGCGTTCGTGGAGTAGCAAGGCAGGCGTGGTTATCAGCTTTGCCCTTGGTGGCGCTGGCAGCGTTGTGGTGGTGTCAATAGCGTCAGCGCGTTACAACCGAGCCGTTCGAAGTACCCGTGGCGTGATGAGCGTGTGGCTGGCCCACGTGGGCTGGCCCAAGGAGCACGTAGCTTCCACAACACTGTCAGCTTAGGGCTGAACGGGGTGGGGAAAGCAACTTTTGTTCGAGTTTTGAGCGACGGGCTAATCTTCTAGGGGGAGAATGGCTGTTTCCGGTTGCACGAACGAGGGTCCGAGAATGAGGGGAGTCCTTCCTTTCCGTCTTCTTGGACCGTTTGGTACAATGCGCGATTTGTGAGTTGAGCCAGATGCGCGTAGGAGACAAGTGATAAGCGAAGCGTGGGTTGCCTGCAATCCTCTGAGAGAAACAAATCATGTCACTTGATCTCCAAACAGGAAAGCTTTACATGCTTCGTTTGTGGCTGACCATGATGTTCACAATGGTTCAGCCGTGCAGTGCGACGCTTGGGGCCACTGCTTGCTCACTTAAGAGTTCGAGAAAGGGGGGTGCCGTAGCACTTCCCAATTGCCCACGGGGAAATAATGTGGCTTGCATGGAGCTCTTTTGTATTACTTCATGAAGTGAGTTGTGTTTAGTGTGACTCATTATTTCTTTATCACATGCCTCGTATGTGGTGATGTGGCAATCCCTCTAAGGGAAAAAGTGTAAATGTGTTCAGTAAACATGATAAGCTGTAAATCATGTAATAATAATATAAGAATATGCGGTACCATACATGATTTTTGTACAATTTACAAGTTCTGGTATGTGTATTGGACACATTCCAATGAAATGTTCACTGGGGTCTATACTTCATTTCACCCTTCGTCCGAGCGCGGCGGACGCTACCAGCCAATCCAGCATTAAGAGAGCGTCATGTGACCTTGAACTCCACATAACCAAAACGTCGCATGATACCCTCCCGGCGCCAGATTGGCTGGGGTGGCTCAGCATCCACTGGGCCACCCCAGCAGGTGCCCGTTTCATGCCAAGCACCCTTTACCAAGGGTGTTAACAAGCATCCTATATGAAGGGTGCTTGCCTGAACGCCATAAGGGTGTTAGCCCAGGGACAAACTGATTTACACCCTTAAGTGTGTAAAAACTTTTACTGTGTACTCAAGGCTTCTCTTTCCCATTAGTGCCAGTAAGCTTGTGTAAAGTGAAAAATATTGTAACTGAACAGTAGAGAGTTTTAGTAGATCGCTCCCATGACTCCGATAACGATACCCGATACTCCGCCACCGCCTCCCTTGCGCGTGCATTGTATCGTTATCGGGGCTATCGGAGGTATCGGAACGATCTACTAAAACTCTCTATTGTTGCACTGTCCCTTCACCTAAAGTTACTTCTTTTTTTATATTTTTTTACTGCTGCACTACCGGGGGATCATAATGGTGGGACAACATACCATCCCTGAACCCACGACGACTGGAATGGTGGTCGCAACCAGCGTCGTAAGACTTAGTACTCAAAAAGTCCAATAAATATTGAGCAGCCTTGCAGCAGCCTCGCGTCTCATTACTTTGTAAAAGTTTCTGGGGTTGAGTTCTCAAACTTGACCTCCCGAAACTCTTGACAGTCTTCTGAGAAACACCCAAATTTTCTGGCAGTCTGTGATAAATTATGTAATAAGTGTATAACTACACCCACTTTCGGCCAGTGACTGGCCGGAAGTCAATGGCTAGTGGCTGGCCAAACGTGAATGGCCAGTGGCTCGCCGAAAGTGACTGGCCAAAGGTGAATGGCAAGTCACTGGCCTAAAGTGAATGGCCAGTCACTGGCCAAATATGAATGGCCAGTCATGGCCAAAGGTGAATGGCCAGTCTCTGGCCTAAAGTGAATGGCCAGCCACTGGACAAAGGTGAATGGCCAGTCACTGGCCTAAAGTGAATGACCAGTCACTGGCCTAAAGTGAATGGCCAGCGACTGGCATAAAGTGAATGGCAAGTCACCAGACGAGGACGAAAACACTGCTATTGCCGAGCACTTTGGCCAAGCTTGGGCCATCGAAAATCTGGTTGGCCATAGTACACTTGCCAGCGATGGCCCATTCACAGTGTGCTGCTTGGGTGGATCACGTGACGTCCATTTCTCCGCGGTTTAGCGGGAAACTGAATAGGTGTCTAGGTCCCGTTACGTCTGTTTTTCGGCAAAGTCTAGCGGGGAAACTGAATCGGTGCTTGGGTCACGTGACGTCCATTTCTCTGCTGTTTAGCGGGGAAACTGAATTGCTGCATAAGTCACGTGACGTCTATTTCTCAAATAAGTTTAGATGGGAAACTGAATTGTTGTCTAGGTCCCGTTACGTCTGTTTTTCGGCTAGGTCTAGCGGGGAAACTGAATTGGTGCATAAGTCATGTGACGTCTATTTTTCAAGTAAGTTTAGATGGGAAACTGAATTGGTGTCTAGGTCCCGTTACGTCTGTTTTTCGGCTAAATCTAGCGGGGAAACTGAATCGGTGCTTGGGTCACGTGACTTCCATTTCTCCGCTGTTTAGCGGGGAAACTGAATTGGTGCATAAGTCACGTGACGTCAATTTTTCAAATAAGTTTAGATGCGAAACTAAATTGGTGTCAAGGTCCCGTTACGTCTGTTTTTTGGCTAAGTCTAGTGGGGCAAGTGAATTGCTGCATAAGTCACGTGACGTCTATTTTTCAAATAGGTTTAGATGGGAAACTGAATTGGTGTCTAGGTCCCGTTACGTCTGTTTTTCGGCTAAGTCTAGCGGGGAAACTGAATTGGTGCATAAGTCATGTGACGTCTATTTTTCCAATAAGTTTAGATGGGAAACTGAATTTGGTTGTCTAGGTCACGTTACGTCTGTTTTTCGGCTAAGTCTACTGGGGAAACTCAATTGGTGCATAAGTCACGTGATGTCTATTTTTCAAATAAGTTTAAATGGGAAACTGAATTGGGGTTCCTAGGTCACGTTACGTCTATTTTTCGGCTAAGTCTAGCGGGGAAACTCAATTGGTGCATAAGTCACGTGACGTCTATTTTTCAAATAAGTTTAAATGGGAAACTGAATTGGGGTGTCTAGGTCACGTTACGTCTGTTTTTCGGCTGTCTAGCGTGGAAACTGAATTGGTGCATAAGTCACGTGACGTCTATTTTTCAAATAAGTTTAAAGGGAAAGTAATTGGGGTGTCTAGGTCACGTTACGTCTATTTTTCGGCTAAGTCTAGCGGGGAAACTGAACTGGTGCATAAGTCATGTGACGTCTATTTTTCAAATAAGTTTAGATGGGAAACTGAATTGGTGTCTGGGTCACTTTACGTCTGTTTTTCGGCTAAGTCTAGCGGGGAAACTGAATTGGTGCATGTGTCACGTGACGTCTATTTTTCAAATAAGTTTAGATGGGAAACTGAATAGGTGTCTAGGTCCCGTTACGCCTGTTTTTCGGCTAAGTCTAGCGGGGAAACTGAATCGGTGCATGGGTCACGTGACGTCCATTTCTCCGCTGATTAGCGGGGAAACTGAATTGGTGTCTAGGTCCCGTTACGTCTGTTTTTCGGCTAAGTCTAGCGGGGAAACTGAATCGGTGCTTGGGTCACGTGACGTCCATTTCTCTGCTGTTTAGCGGGGAAACTGAATTGGTGCATAAGTCACGTGACGTCTATTTTTAAAATAAGTTTAGATGGGAAACTGAATTGTTGTCTAGGTCCCGTTACGTCTGTTTTTCGGCTAGGTCTAGCGGGGAAACTGAATTGGTGCATAAGTCATGTGACGTCTATTTTTCAAATAAGTTTAGATGGGAAACTGAATTGGTGTCTAGGTCCCGTTACGTCTGTTTTTCGGCTAAGTCTAGCGGGGAAACTGAATCGGTGCTTGGGTCACGTGACTTCCATTTCTCCGCTGTTTAGCGGGGAAACTGAATCGGTGCATAAGTCACGTGACGTCAATTTTTCAAATAAGTTTAGATGCGAAACTGAATTGGTGTCAAGGTCCCGTTACGTCTGTTTTTCGGCTAAATCTAGCGGGGCAACTGAATTGGTGCATAAGTCACGTGACGTCTATTTTTCAAATAAGTTTAAAGGGAAAGTAATTGGGGTGTCTAGGTCACGTTACGTCTATTTTTCGGCTAAGTCTAGCGGGGAAACTGAATTGGTGCATAAGTCACGTGACGTCAATTTTTCAAATAAGTTTAGATGCGAAACTGAATTGGTGTCTAGGTCACTTTACGTCTGTTTTTCGGCTAGGTCTAGCGGGGAAACTGAATTAGTGCATAAGTCATGTGACGTCTATTTTTCAAATAAGTTTAGATGGGAAACTGAATTGGTGTCTAGGTCCCGTTACGTCTGTTTTTCGGCTAAGTCTAGCGGGGAAACTGAATCGGTGCTTGGGTCACGTGACTTCCATTTCTCCGCTGTTTAGCGGGGAAACTGAATTGGTGCATAAGTCACGTGACGTCTATTTTTCAAATAAGTTTAGATGGGAAACTGAATTGTTGTCTAGGTCCCGTTACGTCTGTTTTTCGGCTAAGTCCAGCGGGGAAACTGAATTGGTGCATGTGTCACGTGACGTCTATTTTTCAAATAAGTTTAGATGGGAAACTGAATAGGTGTCTAGGTCCCGTTACGCCTGTTTTTCGGCTAAGTCTAGCGGGGAAACTGAATCGGTGCATGGGTCACGTGACGTCCATTTCTCCGCTGTTTAGCGGGGAAACTGAATTGGTGCACAAGTCACGTGACGTCTTTTTTTCATATAAGTTTAGATGGGAAACTGAATTAGTGTCTAGGTCCCGTTACGTCTGTTTTTCGGCTAAGTCTAGCAGGGAAACTGAATCGGTGCATGCCCAAGCAGCACCAGAAAGTGAATTTCGATCGGCCGACGGTTGGCCAGTGTCTGGACAGCTTGGCCACTTTAAGTGCTTGGCCACCGGAGACATAAACAAGGCCGGCAAGGGTCCGGCCACAAACTAGCTGTTTTTAGCTTGTCCGCCGGAGACATAAACACTGCCGGCAAGCGCCTGGCCAGAAGTGCTCACTTTCAGCTTGGCCACCGGAGACATAAACACGGCCGGCAAGTGTTTGGCCAGCAGTGGTGATTTTCAGCTTGGCCGCCGGGGACATAAACACGGCCGGCAAGTGTTTGGCCACAGGTGCTGATTTTCAGCTTGGCCGCCGGAGACATAAACACGGCCGGCAAGTGTTTGGCCAGTAGTGCTGATTTTCAGCTTGGCCGCCGGAAACATAAACACGGCCGGCGAGTGTTTGGCCAGCAGTGCTGATTTTCAGCTTGGCCGCCGGAGACATAAACACGGCCGGCAAGTGTTTGGCCAGCAGTGCTGATTTTCAGCTTGGCCGCCGGAAACATAAACACGGCCGGCGAGTGTTTGGCCAGAAGAGCTGATTCTCAGCTTGGCCGCCGTGGACATAAACATGGTCGACAAGTGTTCGGCCAAAAGTGCTGATTTTCAGTTTCGCCGCAGGGACACCCATAATCTAAACTTTCATCGCGTTGACGAAACTTTGGCATAACGACGGGCAGCGAGAGAAGCATCATGAGCGAGTGGTTATCAGGATATTAGTGCGTGCATCGCGCGAACACTGTTAGCGCAAGCAAACGATCACCGTTTTATTCAGTTTTTTTTTCGTTAGACTTGAAAGGCTATTGTCTTAACTAGCACTGTCGTGCGATATGTTCATTTGGAACATTACTAGAAGTGGGAAAATATTGTGCCCGTCGTTGTTCTATGAAAATAAAATACGAAAACAGCGCCAACGTCATCTTCGCGCTAACAATACCGCTCTGTCGCTGCGCGGCCCTCTTAGCGCGAATACCACATCCGCGATTTTTCGGTTAGTGCTCCACATATTTACTTCCCAACTGCACTCGAAGAAAAAAAAGTTGTAGTCGGGTGCATCGGGCGCACATGCTCCCCTTTCCTGGAAGACGCACCCTCCGTTACCCAGCCAGTGTACCTGTATACCGACCATAAGCCCCCTTCTCTACTTTAAAAGCCTATAGGTGTATCAATGAACTCAGCTTAGTAAATTGCCACGCTAGCCACAAACCCCGATAAGCTTGTGCTTGAATCGGATAAGATTGAATATTTCAGGCTTTGTGTTTTGGAAGAGCCTAAACAAGACGTCTCTCATATATTGATTAAACTTGAGCTAGTCTCAGTAATGTTTCATATAGGTGCTAGGATACTGATTTCCTGAGCCAAGGAAAGCTAGCAGCTTCGGTTAAAACCGCAACGAAAAGGTTCAAAATCGAACCACGCGTAAAAGAAAAAGAAAATGAACGTCTCGACCTAGACGTGCAGAACGCTGGTTTTGTTGTTAACAACGTGGTTGTTGGAGGGTGGTGGGCAACGCCGTGACGCTATTGACGCTATCGTGGTGATTGACGCCAGTGATGCTCGGCCCTACTACACAGTAAAAGTTGTTACACCTTTAAAAGTGTAAAAGGGGTGTTGTAGCAACTTACACCCTCAGCTACACCCTTTTAACACCCTAAAAACTAGGAATACAACCTGATAATTTTACCGAAAAAGGTGCTGTTTCGTGTTACACCCTACATTTAGTGAAGAATGTGAGAAGGGTGTAGAAGAGGGTGCTGAATAAATATTGCGAAATGGTTTTGGAAAGCTTATATATGGCTCTGTACATAATGTACAGGTAAGATTTCTGCTTGAAAAGTAACAGTTGTTAGCAGTCTAGTTTCTTATAATGTCAGTTGTAATTCATGCAAATAGTTAATAATAAAGTGCCTCTTTTGCATACAATTTTTATGTTTGAAACAATATTTTATATATGAGTTCATATTTAATTTTCTTACCAATCACTCCATGCTCAGAAATCGTAAAGTAGGGTGAAATGCTCTATACTAACATTTTTTACAAATATTTATTGATGGAAGTGTACAGTAAGAAAATCAGTTAGTCTCGAGTTTATATCTGGCAACATGAAATTAAAATATTGTGAAAATGTTTGACAAATATTCATAACATGCTGCTCGAACCTGTCCCATGACCATGTCAACCCAAGTAAAATAGTCATTTGAGAATATGGTGACATGCGCAAAAACTCACACACATAAAGAGGCAAATCCCATAATAAACCAGTTCGAGACATCCCATAAAAAATGGCCTATGGTCGTCTATGGGAAATTCAATGGGAGGCTATCACCCCCTGTAGCTTTGCATGGTCGGCCTCAAAAATTTATAGATACAGCTACAGCCAGCTATAGAAAAGTTTTGGGCCCTGTGTCTGAAGTCTCAGGGCTATGTTTCAATAACAATAATAATAATAATAATAATAATAATAATAATCAATAAGTTACTGTTTTATCAGTGTCCCTGGACATCCAATTGTTCTTCTTGCGGGCGCAGTGCAATAGAACGCACAAACAGACGCTTGCGCGCTCGCAGTCGCACACATACACGCGCGCGCGCACGTACACACGCATGCACACGCGCAAACCCACGCCCGCGCGCAGACGTAGACGGATGCACAACCAGAAACGCACACGCGCATGCACGCGGACGCATCCACACGCGCGCGCACAAACACACGCACGCGCATGCACACACACACACACAATTACGACGAAGGAAACGTTGCTTAAGTTAGTTTCGGTTTCGGTTTACACAAAAAAGAAACAACCTAAAGTTTAAATAAAACCGAAGATTTACTCACGTTTTCTAATGTTTTACATTATTATTTGAGTGAAATTCTTATTGTTACTAATATAATAATATTTTGCTTAGTATTGTTCTAAAAAAAATAACAATAATTAAAAAGGAAAAGAGACTCTTGAAGACTGCGCAAGACCATCGCTATCGCAATCAGCTTCCGTTGGGCTCGGTTGAATGGTTGCTGAAGTTTCAGAGGCTTCGGAAATTCCTTTTTTTACGTTTTAGCTGTTTTAGGGGATATTTTCAATATCTTCCTTAGGAATACCGTGTTCAAGGATAACAATCGATGACTGAGAGCTGGAAGACGCTGCGTCTTGCCAACGCCCGTAAGTTCAGAACCGCCCATGCACGACTCGTGCAAACGCCGGTTAGCAACTTTCTTTTGTTTCTGCGAAGTGGGCTGCTGTTTCAAACATTGCCGTGCACCGTGCGCTTGCTAAGCTATGCTTGATTCTAACTATGCTACTGCCTTGTGTTATTTCGTTATTTGAAAAGAGCGTATCTTCTTCAAAATCTGTGGCTCGCTCCGCAGTGTGAGAAAGATTCCCGCGCGGCGGAACCGTGGGCATGTTCCTTGCGCCGTCGTGCGGCGCTCGTCCGACGACGCTTGTGCGGAGCGTTCAAGTGCCGTCCGACGGCAGTTCAAGGATTCAGTCGCCGTCCCAAAGTGTTAATCACAGGTCATGCTAGTTCTGACGTCTTGTCCTAACAGCCGCTCGCCGCCGATTTGTTTCATAAAGCGGGACCGAGAAAAACGTTAGAAGAGCGAGCACACTCTAAGAAAAAATCGAGCCTCTGGGGAGCAACGACAGCATTTGGACCCTTGAGTTCCCATTTGCACCTCGCGGGGACCATCTGGTTGGAACTATGTGCCGTGTGCAAAACTGGGGGACCAACCGCGGTCGACTGGGACTAATTGAGAAGTGGGGAGGAGCATAAGCAGCAGTTGCTCTCGCCAGACGAGGGTGCATCTTCACCACATGGTCCCCGAAATGCGAAATGCTCGCACCATTGCCCCAACTAATTTATCATTCGTTCTGTGGTTTGCGGCCCAGCGCGGTCGTCGATTGAAGTGCTAAAGAAACTGGCAATCGCTGAAACCGCTGAAATTTTGTTCAAAGATATTGGTACGTCGAATGGCGTGCGAATGCAAATTATATCTATCGATTACATCCAATGACCGGCCGACTATCTGGGCGGGACTCTCAGATCCCATCAAGCTGCTATTAACAGCTTTTTGTCTGAGTCCCTCCATTCTCTGCAAAATAAACGAAATTGAAATTGAAACGATCTACTCACACGACGGAATTTTTTTATGGTGCTTAAGTTTTAGTATTGCGGAGGAGACGGCGAAGTGCTTTTCACGATTTCAAACTTTTCCTTACCGGCTGACTCGATCACTCTGTTTTTAAGACGGTGCACGGAAAGTTGAACCATCTGATCTGTCGCGGACGCGCGTCGAAGAACGCCGGCATGGAGATACACCTTGCTGCCAGTTCGATGTATTGCGACCGAGCTATGCCTCGTCCACGCGACGGCAGCAATCGCGCGCCGATGGAGCGCGGAGTCGCGCGGAATGGATCGCGGACGGCCAGTCCCGATTTTGCTGTCAGCTGACACACAAACCTCTCGGCGCTGCAGATGGACATCGGCGCGGTCACCGGGGCGCAAGCGCGGAAGGGCAGAGTGTTTTGTTTCCTTGGCTATGACCGTGCGGCGACAAGCAGCTCTGGAAACGGTGTCGCAGTAGCCGCTTGAATTTGAACACGGACGTGGAGTGAACGAAGTAACAAATGAGTGGCGTTTTGTAAGCGCCCAGAAAGCTCGTGTGTCGATACAAACACGGAGACACGGGTCCCTATCGTTTCATCGATAGCGTACTCTCGGATACCGGCGCCGTAGTAGGGCGCCCTTCGGGTTCGTAGCGGTAAGGTAGACTACCAAACAGACCGCTATTTCGCACGGTGACCCCTTGCTTAGCTTCACTACGCTCGGTTCAGTGGCGTTGCTGAGGTCAGTGGCACCCGGTGCATAATTCTTTGTCATTGCACCACCCCCCCTCTTCACTGCCCAGCTGCATCCCCCCCCCCCCCCCCCTAGCTCCCCCGAGCGCAGCACCCGGAACTGTCGCCCCCCCCCCCTCCCTCCCTCCCTCTACCCCTCCTGGTGATGCCACTGGCTCGGGGAGTTTCAATTTAATCTCATGCTCGAGTTATCGCACCGCACCTAGTCTGAACCGCCAATCATTAAGCAAACTGGGTTTAATAATGAGGGAGTGTGCCGCCGTTTCGTTAAATGAGGCCCCCGAAGCCCTCTTCACATGCTCGCGGTATGAATGCCACCGAATAGTATATTTCCAAGGCTATGTCGCAAAAAAGAAGCTGTCGATGAAACATCGCGTGTCAGGGAAATTAACTGTCGGGGAAACGTCATTCAATGAACTGAGTGACACCAGTTTTCACCCCCAGTGAGGTGGGTTACACTGTTCTCCTATGGTGTATTGGCCCCGAAACGACATCTCTATCTATCGGCGATCAAAGATGTGCGGAGGTTTCCCTCTTTAATCCCATTACTCAAGGTGGGGGAAGGTATGCCTGTGATGCATTGCCACCAACACAGGCCTAACACCTGTGCAGAAAAGGAATATTTACAGATTGCACGACGAAGACGACCCTGGTCTCAACCTTAACTGCACGACATGCGAAACCCCGGCTACATGTAAACATCTAGTCTATGAATGCAAGGTAAACAAGCCACAAAGGCACGACGCACTCCTCATCATTCCGCAAAATGCACGACTTCAAATGTATCAGGACTGGGTAACTCCAAGCAAAGACCCACGCAGGATCGAGATCCTGGACTCTTCACCCACCTACCTTAACGCAGTGAACTTCACACACCTCATCTAACCACACCCTCTCCCTCTCCATTCATCCGTAATCATCCCATCTCACCTTTATAAATAAACTTTTTTTGATCTGATAGACAGCATGATGTAAACATGCACCACCTTTTCATATTCGGTGAAGCATTCATTCCTTAGTTTTTTCTGGAGTTGATGTCTCAGGTTGAACTACATCTTTCTCACGGGTAGACTTTGCATCATCGCTTATGTCATGGAAGGTTTGTCAACCAATTAAGGAGACATTTCAAATGGGACCCCCACATCTTCTTCTTGGATATTTTAGTTGTATTATGGAAACGAGTATCTGAATGTCAAACATTACTGATGTAGCTTAATGAAATGATTTTAAAATCTTTTTTTCCCTAAACTAGCTATTAAAATTTTTCCACAAAACAACTTGCTAGAATCCAACGCAGCAAATACTGTTTCTTTTTTGTTTGACTGGCAGCCTTTGTGGCGCTGAGGCTCTGTTTCGGCTTCCAAAGCGCCGGGTCAAGGGCTCAATCACTGGATGCACTCAAGACGATTTGCCTCCTTCTATTTTACATCCTGGGTTTATCCTCAAGACGTCGCTGCATTGAGTGGAAACAAACAGTTTATTGGAGGCATCATGCAGATCGATGTAATGATGATGGTGTTGCAGTTACTTCTCAGACAATTTCAATACACTGTGCTAGTTGAAGGTATTCCCATGCCTACAAGACTAGACAGATAGTGAAGGTCACGAGCCTGACATAAAGGTTGTTCCTTTGTGACCACAATAGGAAGCAAAAATCGAGGCGTGGGCCTGCACTGACACTGGGGTCTAGGCCAAATCGTCGAAAACCAATTCGTCGAAGAGCAATTGGTTGAATCGGGCTATTCGAAGTAGGGTGCTCGTTGAGGGGCAATTTGTCGAAAAGTCCAACTTGTCACCACTCGTCTAAAGGGCCATTCAGTCGCTGCATTGCATTTAGCTCCTATCTCAGAACACAGGCACATGTTAGAAATTTTATGTGCAGAAACTCCATCACCAGCAAACAAGATAAGACCAAACTCGAACTTTGATTGTCTCAAATAGTGTAGAAGGAGCTAGATGGTGACCCTTATCAGGTGCGGCGTACCATCCCATAACCAGCTACAATTCAAAAGACTGCAGCTGAAAACTGTTCATAATAAACAAAACCCGAAGGAGGACAGAAACTGGACAATGCACATTGTCCCCAAACTATGCAGAAATCTATATAACAAGTAAAATTATATAAATTTCAACAACAATCGACAGAAAAGAAGAAAGCTCACGCAATTACAAGAGAAGGAAAGAGAAACAACAAAAACATCTCCTTCCCACAGGCATTCAACTAAACAAAAATAAGTTGAAAGTAAGAAGGAGAATATATAATGGTGGGATGAGACAGATCTCTACTTGTCTCATCGTCTCGTCCTGTCTTCACTCTCTTGTGAGTTCCCTTTCAACTCGGTAACCTTGGGGGCTATGTTCGACAAATGTTTCGTTTCTCCTAAAAAGAAAGGGAAGTGACAGAAGTGACGATATTGCGTCTGATTGGTTAGAGGCCCAAATGACAGAAGTTCCGTCTTTCGTCATTTGAGCTTCTAGCCCAGGGGTGGCCAGGCTGACCCGGCCTAAGAGTTGCAAACAAAACCACGAAACTTCCAAGAGCCGCAGGGGGGAGGGGGTGGGGGGGAATCTTGTCCAGAACAATAAAAGATAAATCTATCCAAGTCAAAAGCAGTCCATCTGTACGTAAGGTACCAGTAGCACACGACTACCAAACTGCAACCTGTCTTTCGATTTAAATTGCGTTCCATTTCTCTTTTTGGGGAAGTGCTCATCTGATCGGGAGGGAGGGCGGGGAGTGTGTGTGTGTGTATGGAGGGGGGGGGGTAGGGGGGTGGAGCTGCAAGCCGCACTTTAACACACGAAGAGCTGCATGCGGCTCACGAGCCGCAGCTTGGTCACCCCTGTTCTAGCCAATCAGACGCGATATCGTCGCTTCCGTTTCTTTTTAGGAGAAACAAAACATTTGTCGAACATAGTCCCTCTGATCAGGACATTCTCTTTGCAATGAAAGGAAATGAAACTTGGGGCAAATGTAGCAAGAAACAAGCTTTACCTTGTACCATGTACTGGACAATTCGACAAATCTCATTTCAACAGGTTAGCCCTTTCGACGAATCGCCCTTCGACAGGTTGCCCTGTACAAATTGGCCCATTCGAGCAATTGTCCTTTGACGACTTGTCCCTCAACGACTTGGCTGGATCTCCTGGCATCCTGATAGACTTAAGTGGATGCAAAGCTTCTTGCTATCAATCTCTAGTTTAAGAAAGAGCAGAGATGTGTGTGTGTGAGACAAACTATTCAGTGCAGACAGTTTATCAAAGGTCATGAGTGGTCCAGAAAAATTTAGTTGAATGTAGGCAGCTTCTGGAGTGCTTCTAAAACTTTTGTGAGTTTTGAAGGCAAGTGCTACCGAATTGATTGCTAGGGGTTCACTTAAGTTGTGTTATCATTCCTGCTTCCTAATATCTGAACGCCACAAAAAGTGCAGCTTGAGCAATTTAATTGAGGGTTAGTTCGATGTGAGCGCGTTTGTGAAGTTAAATAAAAACAGAAAGAGTAAACATAGGGACGGACAGAACAGCACCTCTTTCGACTTTCAACTCAAATAGCTTTATTAGGCACCGGCACCAACATTTGGGTCTCTTGGGCTGGGTGCCAGTGCCTAATAAAGCTATTTGTGTTGAAAGTCGAAAGAGGTGCTGTTCTGTCCGTCCCTATGCTTACTCTTTCTGTTTTTATTTGATTGAGGGGCACTGCAGATCTCTTCACATATGCCACCGAATGTAAGAAACATGAACCCTAAAGCTCCAAATTGCAGGTGTGCTTGCCGTTCCGTTTTAGCAACCCTGGAAAGTGGCATGTTCTGATAATGTCACTCACCAGCACCAAGTCCTAAATTGAACAAAACCCAATGTGGTGTTGTACCTAACATATTCTCTAGGCACTGCAGGGATTCCATCACACATTGTTTTTATCACTTTGGAAATGTATCAATAACAACTCAAGTTGTGGCTCAAAGGTGTATGCAGTAAGGAAACAAATGTTGGCTGAATGGGCTAGCACCGTTTCCCACCATAATGACCTCCCTACATACAAGGTAGACTCCGACGAGTTGCCTTATTTGACCAGTTTACCTGAAAATCCCGAAACGTACCGCACACCCAAGAGGTAACCCACACCTATTTTTGGCTTGATTTGCAATTTTCTTTTAAGCACCGAAATGTAGCTCACCCCTCAGTGTTGGGAACAAGTATGACCTCGGCGTAAATGTTTCTAGTTAGGTATTGCTGGATATAAGCGAACATTGCTGGCTGAAGTACAGTCATCTTTGCTTCATTGCCCCTCGCCGCGATAACAGTTTGACGGAAACCCATTATTTAAAAATTGAACTGTTTTAACCTTTCTTGATTGCACACCGGAGGTTAGCCCACTCCTGATTTTCCGCAAATATCCTCTCAATTTTAGGTGGGATATTTCTCGGGATGTTACGGTACGCAAGACGAGTTGGCTCATGATGAGATTTTGTAGAGCCCCGAACTGCTGTGGTGAAAAAAAAACAAGACAATTGACCATGGCTCATGCTTTATATTTATTACCGCTGCCACATATATTTACAGTAATTTTAGCACCAACAATAGCATACAAATATTAAACCACCTCCCATTTGACAACAACTTCCTTGCCGTTGTACAAGTCCAGAGCACAGTGTAGGGTGTCGTCCTCCTCAGCCTCCACGAGTTTTCGGTGGCTAGACCTACCCACATTGTAGCAGAACCTGTGTCTGTCAAACCCTTCATTGGTCAATGTCTCAACCAAGATTAGCAGTCTGCCTGAGGCAACATACAGAGCCTCAACTCTCCAAAATTCTGGCCCATCATTCTGTGCAGCTCTGACAAGAATGTCACCACACCTGTAGCTGCGGTGGTCCACTGCTGCATGTGTCACCTGGTGTGCATCCAATGGTAGCACACCCTGAGCACAGGCCGGCAGGGCATTCTGCTCGACCGGTTTGCCAGACGAGGCCACGAGTTCAGCGGCCAACGACATATCCTTCAGCTGGTGGCTTTGCAGCAGTTGATGTCGTTTCGACAACGTCAGTGTCACATTCCGGAAGTTTTTGATACGCGAGGCAAGGCTCTTGAGGTATTGGTGCTTAGCCTCAAACCGCATGGACCAGAACTGTGGCAGTGGTCCAACTTCACGGATGAACCTTGCATAGTGAACAAGAAAATGCAGCTTGGGAATTATAGCTGCAGTTCCGTATCGCTCTGCGAACGCCAAAAGAAAAGCCTGCACAGCCGTTTCCAGGTAGGGAAGGTATTCACTGGGAATGACTGTTGCAAAGCAGATGTCTACAATTTCACGGAACTGAAGGTATAATTCCCAGTCAGCATTCTCTTCTGGCACCAGGTCACCAAGGATTATGCTCATGAGCCTGAGAAGACACCACTTCTCAGTTGCGGTGCCTTTCAGGCTTGCTTTGCGAGTCAAGAAGGACCTGTTAATCGCAACAGGTTTGTTTTTGCTGTCATTTGCCCCATACTGAAACGAAGTGATGCGGTCCAAATCACTGTACGACAATACATCATCCTCGATGAGCGCATTTAGAACCGGCCGAAGCACACACTCAAAGCCCCCTTCCAAAATGTCGTGCATGAGGTCTGGGGGAAGTTGTCGCGTCACATCAAAATATGGCACTTCCAGCATGGGAGAGCGTTCATTCACGCCATACAGTTTCTTGTTGGCCTTGGGGTTGAGAGAGACGGCCTGCAGGTGTCCCTCATGGGCCTGAGCTGTACGTATAGTACAAAAGTCCTCTGTGGTTAGCTCTGGCAGACGTTTAGAAGATGCCATACAGAAGCGGCACACCCTGCCTCGACTAAAGCAGCACGTGAATCCTCCAAGTCGATTCATGGAAAGGTTGTCACCGCAAACACAAAACACGAAGACCTGTGCATTCTGTACTTGCCCTCTGTCAATGAACCTCACTCCACACATTCCTAGTTCGTTGATATCCTCAATCAACGGGCTCAGAACCTTCTCCAGGCCATAGGTCTGGACGTCATCATACTTGGCAAGAAGCACCAAGTGAATAAATCTCAGCTGGGACCTGTGTTTCGCATGGAGGTTTAGCAGGGTAAAATAAACTGCCAGCAGTTTATGCACCCCACGCTTTGCCCCTAATGGGTTGCAAATTTCAACCTCGTCACTGTACAGCAGGATGAAGATGGTGTACTGGGTGCCATCGGGGATGAGGTCCTTGATGCTTTGGAACAGAAGACCATCCGTGTAGTCTCTGTACACCTTAGGGTCGTCGCAGCGCGCTTGTCGTGTCATGAGCTGGGCAGCAATGTCGGGCACCTCGCAGAGCTTTTCAAGGACTCTTGGTAGTGGCACATAGTGATATTTGTCACCATGGGAACCGAGTTCACACTTCCTTGGTTCTACATAGGGGGAATGTGCTTTGGCATACTGCTCCCGCAGATGTCTGCTCTGGATTCCTTTGAAGAGGTCCGGCAGGAACGAACATCTGAGCAGCGAGAGCACATCGGGAGACATGGCGGACAGATCAAGCTTGGATGCCATTTCGTTAGCAAACGCCTTCATTATCTGTTCAAAGACGAGTTGCAGATCGCTGAACACCTTTTCTGCTACAGTGTGGGGCAGCTTGCAGTTCTCGGTCACATTAAAAAAAAAGTTCCAGATCGCGCCTCGGGCTTCTCCTAAAAAATCCAGGAACTCCTCGTTGCTTTCCGATGAAGCACCCATTGTGTCCGTGTCTGGAGCTTGTGCCATGTCGGCATCACTGCCGTCGTCTCGAAAGTTCTGAGCGTCCTCATCTGTCTTTTCGGTGCTTAAGTTGCTTCCAGTCTCACGAAGCACTTGCTTGTGACATCGATAAATATGAGTTCGGTATGACGAGAACAGCTTGTAGCTGCTCGGGCATCCGTCGATTCCACACAAGATTGAGAAGTTGTTTTCAGCACCATGCACAAAGCCAATATGGTTAAGGACTTTAGTAAATTGGTCGGAAAAGTAAGGACACCTGGGGCAATGCCTTATTACCATTTTTAGAAAGAAAAACAAAAGCACCCCGCAAACACCCGCGCTGCCAAAAAGGTTCTTGCGCGCTGCGGAGGGCTGTTCAGCTCAGCTCGGCTCGGTTTCGGTTTTGGCTTGTCAGCCTTTGGATTATATCGGTGATGTGGTGCACTGATGTGCGAGTCTCTCGGTGTTTATATACGTAAATACAGTATTGTAAATACACGTTATTTTGTCAACACATGGTAATAAAAAAAATATTGGAAACTGTGAATTTCTATAACCAACAAAGATGATAAAAAAAAACATTATCTGCAACAAGTAACAATCCAGGCCAATCCAAACCTAAAAACCTACCCCTTTCTTTCCCCTCCCCCCCCTCACACACACACAGACACTTTTTGTTTTTCGTAATTTTTACGCACGCTGTTGCTGGTGGAAAGGAGACTAAAGGCGCTAATGCCTTGTATTCCCATTGCGTGACTGACTCGGCTGATTCTGGCCCACTCCCGGAGTGATCACGTGCCTCCGCCGTGCCCCTTCCGCCCTTGCCTTCTGCTGTGTCCGTGACTGACTCGGCTGACCCTGCCCCACTCCCGGAGTGATCACGTGCCTCCGCCGTGCTCCCGCGCTGGCCTCCTGTCGCCCCTGTTACGCCTGCGCCCGCCCGTGTGTGCCCGTGAACTCTGTGTCGCGACTCGCCTGTGTCTTCGGCCCTCCACGGGCGCTTTCCGCCCGCACCTCTGTGACCACTCCCGGACCTCTACCTAATCTCACTTCTTTCTACTGATCTTTCACTCCCACCCCTCTCACCCAAAGATAGTTAGCACGACTCCCATCAGTGAGTCTACCGGTCTACAGAACTATCTCTTTCTTTCCAAACACCTTCTCTCGCCCTCTCTCTGTAATACTGGT
Organism: Ixodes scapularis; assembly: GCF_016920785.2. Classification (NCBI taxonomy): domain Eukaryota; kingdom Metazoa; phylum Arthropoda; class Arachnida; order Ixodida; family Ixodidae; genus Ixodes; species Ixodes scapularis. The sequence continues at coordinate 48,409,487 of NW_024609838.1, read as the reverse complement.
CTACGGGTCTACTGCCTACTCATGTGCGCGTTGTGCGAGCCAGAGTCGGGAGAGAGTGGTTCCCACGTATCGGACCCGCTGGTGGAAAGGATGGAAAGACTGGAGCTTAGCATTCTGTGTTCCTGTGCGCGTCAAATACTTGTGTGCATTGTGGGAGCCAGAATCCGGGAGAGAGATGAAGTTCCCTTTGTACGGATTGCGGATGTCGGATTGCGGAGTCACAGAGTTTGTCACTTTCGTCGTGATTGGCATGTTGAAGACTTCGCGCAATGGACGTAATCGAGTGCTTGGTGGTCTACGGCGCACACAAGGTGGTGGTTAATGTGGGAGGAGAGCGGAAGCGACCCGATCTAATTAGTAGCCTTGCGCAAAAAGAACTCTTTCAGGGATTCGATCTTAACACAAGCCACATTCTGGTAAGCACATGGATCTTCCTTTTTTGTGCGATCAGTGTTGTGTGTGTTGTACAATTATGCTTTTCGATTTTTTTTTTTTATTTTGGCTGTGTCTACAGTGCCGTCCGACGGCACTCCACTCGCGCCAAGAAGTGCCTTTCGAAAGAAAGTCGGACGGCGCGTGTATCACTGGGAAGCTCGTTAACCCACCTGCGTTCACGCCGCTTCGCGGCGACAGTATGCGGCCGCTAATTACAAAACTTATTAACCCACTTGGCCCCGCTTCGCGGCGTCCAGCCGGCAAACCAAGTCCCGCTGTCCCCCATGGACCCGCGGAAAGAGAGTCTCATACCATTTTGTTTAGCGAAATTTTGTCGACAGCATTTTTTTATTTATTGTGTTAATTGTAAAAATTAAATGTAAATATCGCCAAATGCCTAAACAAAACAAAATGTTCCAAGAAAAAAATAAATAAAGTAAGCCCACATTGGGAATCGAACCTCGGTCCACTGCGTATGAGGCAGACATCTTCCCACTAAGCTACGCCACAGCTTGGATGAACTCGTTTTTACAATCACAGTGTCTAGCTTTACGTCTGACGGAACCCAAAATAAAAATTAAAGTTACATCCGACGGTACCCAAAATGAAAATTAAATTTATGTCTGACGGAACTTGACATAAAATTGGTTACGTCCTATGTAACCTATGCAACCTAGGTTTCGCTTTACATATGATACCATGATATAAATACAAAAGAAATGTGAATTATTACTGCATTACATCCAATGCAGCATTCGTAAATTGGATAAAATCTACCTCTATTCGTACCTCCAGATTTGTTGAGGGGGCTGGGGCACTGGTCTCAATGACAATTGCTGGATTGCGCTTCCCGCTCCTGCAAGTGAGGTTACCGGACGGCCATCCTGCCGGGAGACGATTTGCGGTTTTGGTAGCGTTCCGCTGTGGTTTTCCAGCATGCTATAGACACGTTTTCTACTCGTTCGTTGTCGTTCGCCAAAGAAGTTTTTTAAGACCCTGTGTACCGTTGAGACTTGCCATTGTGAACACGTGGAAAATTTTACGGAAGCGCAGTGCAGCAGGAAAAAGCCACAACTCGTCGAAAGCAAGTGTCGTTGGTCTCTACTTTTTTGCACAAGTAAATTGAGCAAAGCTTCCTTGGTACGCCGAGTGCTGCATCTTTGTGCGTTTGCACGCTTGGATACCGATCAAGAATCGACACCGCACCGAAGTTCTGAAGGTGTGTCGCTCGTAGGTGCCTTTAGATCAGTGGTTCTCAACCATTGATGTTTCGCGGACCCCTTGTGGATCGGCGGAGATGATGGAGGACCCCGTTCGGGGTGAGGGGAGGGGGAAGGTATAGGGTAACTATAATAATAATTGAATAAATATATTTCAGTAAGGGCTTGTGTAAAGTAGACCTTTCTTACTGGCATGCACACGAGGAAACTCGCCCAAAAACTGAAACATTTCTTCTCGACCTGGAAAAAAAACTTTTATTGCCGGGCTTGACTGATGAATGCGAACCCCCATTTGAGAACTACTGCTTTAGATCATATATATATCAGCCACGGAGTTCTGGATCGTCCAGCGGCTTCCAGGAGTTGCTATCAATAAAGGGGGGGGGGGGGGTGGATTTGCAATTGCTCCTATGTACTATTAACCATGGCTGTGTTCCAAATCTGCTCTAATGGATTTTGTGGGAGCATGAATAGGGCAACGTTGTGGAGCAAGGAGGATTTTCGAAGGCAAAAGTACAAGACGGCGAGAATGAAAATCTTTCAAGTGCGGCCGATATGGTCGTATGCAATCTGTTGACCAATTACAATTAGGCGAGCCACGCTCAAACGTCAAGTGCAATTAAGTAGGTTGATAATGAGCCAGCACTGATCAGTGATGAGGAGCTGTTGTGCACGGTATTGTGTAAATCATCTAAGGACGAAAAAAAAAGACGTACCTGGCCCCCCTCTTCTATCGCCAGTGGATGCTGGATTAATCTCGTTTCTGGACCACAAGGGCCGCAAGTATACAGTCGTCAGAGTAAAGTGAGACACTGATTCAGAGGCACATACGGCTTCACGCACATTGCACTCGCAAAACACATTCACATGACGTCGGTTCTTGGTCAGTATCCAAGCGTGCGAAGACACAGAGGCAGCACTTCGGCGTGCCAAGGGAGCTTTAATCCTGCCGCGAGACCGGCAAAACTTGCTTTCAACGAGTTGTGCCTTTTTCCTGCGACACTGCGCTTTCGTAAAATTTTCCACGTGTTCACAACGGCGAGTCTCCACGGTACGCAGAGTCTTAAAAGCTTCTTCGGCGAATGACGACGAACGAGTAGAAAACGTGTCTATAGCATGCTGGCAAACAGCAGCAAAAGTCTAGCAAAACCGCAAATCCTATCCGAGCAAGATGGCCGTCCGGTGGCTTCACTTGCGCTGCAGAGAACAAGTAGGGAGGGCGCGATCCACCAATTGTCAGTGAGATCAGGAAAATGACGAGCACTGACTACATTTTTTCCCTCAGAGGCTGACTGCCAGCGACTCACGCTCTCTCCAGACGTGACAAAATTCACGCATGTGCATTAATGTTCCCCCCACCTTTCCCCTACAGGACATTGTCAGCACTTAATTTTTTTCTACGGAATAAATTCAGGTCGGACTCTTTTTGAACGCCCCTCGTGTAGTGCTGATTACCTCATCTGGGGAATCTTTAAACCCGGGCAGCATTGAGCTACACTTTCAATCACACAAAGGTGGCTGCAATTCTCAAGCAAATGGCCGACGAACATATTGGCAATGTTTCCAGTGGCCTAATAATTTGTAGGCAATATCCACTTTTATTCAGTTATGCTTCAGTAGCATAGTTGTTACTTTATTTTGTTTTAATTAGGGCAGAACAATTTAGTAGACTTTCACGAAGCTTAAGCTCCATTAACCGTCGTGCTTTCAACCTTGTAGGTTTGGCAGGTTTTAAAGTGCGGGGAAGAGATAAATTGGAATAGAATTTGAAAACAATTTGCAGTCTGGAAGATTGAAGGTAGAATATATGGTGCTTATGAGGAAGATGAACTAAGCTGATTAGGGAGAACAGGAGGGCAGCTGCTATTGTCTGCTTTGGACACTTATGATTAGGAGGCTGCAACAAAAATGTGGCATCTGTAGAGTAGAGATGAAGAGTTCCATGGGCCCACTTGTGCAAATGGAATATAACTTATTTACCATCATGCTAATTAGCTGCTGGTTATTTATTTGTTTTTAAGATTTACCATGCTGGCTTTGACACTGATGTCGACATGACCGAAGATGTTGTTCTGGAGAACAGAGCACGCATCAAGATCAGGATGGACGAGGCACAGTTCAGGTGGGTTAAAATGCTCACCAAGACTGAAGCGATGAGGTCTAGTTTGCTCAAGCCATGATGCTCATGGCAGGGCTAGTTTTAAAAGAGCTTGCCAAGGAGAGGCATGTTTGACCTCTGAAAAGCAGTGGAAGGTGGGATTATGAAGGAAACATTATCACATGTTTTCATATGCTCTGCACAGCACGTGCACATTCTGAAGCTGTCGGGGTTTTCAATGGTTATGTGAGACATCTCCAAGCGGGTTGATAGACTTCTGCTACAAATTATACTTGTTAGAATTTTCAGGCCATCAGACATAATTATTTCAGATGAGATTTAATCCTTTATGCTAAAATGTTTGAGTGGAGGCTTTCAGGGGCATTTTTATGAGCTGGATTGGTGCATATACCAATTATGCTCGGGGACAACTCAAGAACGCATGGCAAGGGGAGAAAGAAAGAGCACAATGAAGGCCAAAGGGGAGAGGAGGTTTCTCCTCTGCCTTCAGCTTTCCGTGTGCTTTCTCTTTCTTCCCGCGTCCTGCATTCCTAGTTGTCCCCGAGTATAGGTATCTATTTTGACAATATGGCTTATATGTTCATCATTGTGGCATATCTAGGGTCATGGATGTCGTCAATCAGGAAGAACATGGTCCATCTAGAGCTCCGCTGAGGGACCTGTCGGAGTACAGGTTCCCCCAAGTTCCGCTGGACATCAAGCAATCATTGGCAAAGCACAAGAAGGGACTCAACCTGAAATCCAGGAATCGCATAATTCAGTGGTTGTACCACGATTTATGCCAGTACACTCTGTAAGTTAATTTTGAGCTGAATTGACTTTCTTTCTATAAGAGCCCCCAAAACTAACTTAGAGAGAATTCTACTGGTCGTTTTGGTGCGCGCCGAGATTTCCTCGTCTTGACAGTGCCTGTTACACTGGGTGATGGGAGGGGTAGTGGTCCTGAATGAATTGTGTGCGCCGTCAGGTTTGTTCCAAGGGCACCAGTAGTGCCAATGTCTGGCACTTTTTTTCCGTGAATGATAACTGATGTTCCTCAGCAATTTCGTCTGCTCTTTTTCCTACAGGTATCCAGACAAGCTGTATGCAGAGGCTGCCAAGGGGCTTATTAGAAATTTCCCCGTCCTGGAGGACACCACAGGAACCAAATGCGTGAGTGAATAAATATTGTAATGGGTTGCTTGCTGGGCTGGTTGGTTGAATGACATAGTGAAAAACAGTGCAAACAAAATACTAGACACTAAGTAGAAGATGGACACAGGACATACTCTGACTAGCAAAAGTCAAATTTGGGGGTTTTACGTGCCAAACCTACGACGGGCATCTGGCACGCCCCAGCGGAGGGCTGAGGATTAATTTGGACCACCTGGGGATCTTTTGACGTGCAACCGAAAGCTCGGTTACACGGCGCCTCCTCTGCAATAAGCCTCCGTCATATTGCGGGCACCTCGGTCGGTATTCGAACCCGCCACCTGGGGTACATTGACTAGCAATTGAAGGTTTACTGGAACTTTCACGCGAGCACAGTGGCCCGTGCAAGTACATGCTCTAATTCTTCTTTCGACAGAGGTAAATGTGAATAAAGAAAGAAGAAAATTTGAAAAAAGAATGTGAGAAGAGAAGAAAACTCTACAGCGGCACAAGAAAACCTTAGGCCCAAATGATGCATTTGCACCACAGTTAGGACCATATTGGGACGTTGTGAAACACCCCGATATGGTCCTAAAATTAATAAAAAAAGACTTGTAGAACTTTTTTTTTTTTTTTACAATGGCATGGAACCCAATAAGCTCATGGACTGTGTTCACACCGCGTTCAGGACGCATTTTTTACCTTTACGGATTGCGTGTGACACTATACTAAGGACGTTCACAATTGAAAAATTGTAGTTCCCTGTTTGTCAGATGCACTGACGCGACACTGATACAGTGATCGTGTTCTGGTCTACAGGCAAGCATTCATGCCGCTTCCATGATCTCTCTCTCCAGCTTGCCCCTCTTGCATCCCACCACCCGGGTGTTGTCCAACGCAGGGGAACGCCCATACTCCCTCCCGTGTATAGGTATATGTGAACTGTGGCCACTGCCAAGCGAGGCCGCTTGCACGTGCAGTCACTCGTTCAAACAATGACTGGTCTTTCCAAAGTAGACCCTACCACAGCTCAAAGGAATCTCGTAGACGACCTCCTTGACACAAGGCACAAACTGCTTGGCATGCCTTGTATCAGAAGAACCATTCTTAGGTTTGGTCTTGCTTGACATCACGCACAGTGGACAGCTTGCAGGAGGCCGTGAAGGCAACGTTGACGTTGAATTTCGCTCTTACGTGCTTCAGATTATGCAAGATTCTGTGAACATAGGGCAGCACTTCAAACTTGTTTAGCCTTTTAATAGTTGCTGTGTCGGGATTTTTCATCATCTTAAGCAGGGATTCAGCCACCCCTCTCACCAGGAAGGAAGGAAAACCCGAAAGTTCCAGGCAAAGTAGCTGACGGTCGAAGCTCTCACGTACAGCGTGGGCGCAGGACTTTTGTAAAGCCGAGCGAAGGCATAGGTTGGCGATACCTAATTTTACTAATTTAGAGTGCCCCGAGTTTAAAAGTTAAAATGGTCTTTTTGGTTTGCGGCGAGCACATCCAACAGATGTGATCAGAACCATTGAAGGACAAACGTAAATCCAAGAACTGCAAGAAACAGTCCACCGGCAACTCTAGCGCGAAACGTAAGTGGCTCGAGCACCGTACGAAAACTTGTCAAACAGACTGAGTGAATGAGTCCAGGCGAGTTGCAGAGGGTATGCTAACGAATACGACCAAGTCATCCACATATGTGCAGATCTTAACAACAGGGACGTTGGTTCCTGTTATTAAGTTCGACCGCATTGTTTCACATGCTTTGACCGACGTCCCTGTTGTTAAGATCTGTAGATATGTGGATGACTTGGTCGTATTCGTTAGCATACCCTCTACAACTCGCCTGGACTCAGTCGCTCGGTCTGTTTGACAAGTTTTTGAACGGTGCTCGAGCCACTTACGTTTGACGCTAGAGTTGCTGGCGGATTGTTTCTTGCAGTTCTTGGGCTTACGTTTGTCCTTCAATGGTTCCGATCACATCTGTTAGATGTGCTCGCCGCGAACCAAAAAGACGATTTTAACCTTTTGACTCTGGGCACTCTAAACTAGAAAAATGGGGTATCGCCAACCTATGCCTCTGCTCGGCTTTACAGAAGTCCTATGCTCACGCCGTACGTGAGAACTTCGACCGTCAGCTACTTTGCCTGGAACTTTAGGGTTTTTCTTCCTTTCTGCTGAGAGGAGTGACTGAATCCCCGCTTAAGTAGATGAAAAATCCCGACATGGCAACTAGGAAAAGGCTAAACAAGTTTGAGGTGCTGCCCTATGTTCACAGAATCTCGCATAATCTGAAGCATGTAAGAGCGAAATTCAACATCGACGTTGTCTTCACGGCCCCCTGCAAGCTGTCCAAACTGTGCGTGATGTCAAGCGGGACCAAACCTAGGAATGGTTGTTCTGATACAAGGCATGCCAAGCAGTTTGAGCCTTGTATCAAGGGGTCGTCTACGAGATTCCTCTGAGCTGTGGTAGGGTCTACTTTGGAAAGACCGGTCATTGTTTGAACGAGTGACTGCACGTGCACGCAGCTCGCTCGGCAGTGGCCATGTTTCACATTTACCTATACACTGGAGGGAGTATGGGCGTGTTCCCCTGCGTTGGACAACACCCGGGTGGTGGGATGCAAGAGGAGCAAGCTGGAGAGAGAGATCAAGGAAGCGGCACATATACTTGCCTGTAGACCAGATCACGATCACTGCATCAGTGTTGTGAAGGTCTTTGCTATAGTGTCCTGAACGCGGTGTGAACACAGCCCATGAGCTTATTGTGTTCTCGTGCCATTGTAAAAAGAAATAAAAAATTGTACAATTTTTTTTGTTGCACGTTTCACAACCTCCCAATATGGTTAGAATCGTGGTGCGATCGCATGATTCAGGCCAAAAATTTTCTTGTTCCGCTGTAGATTTTTATTGTCTTCTCACACTATTTTTCCAATTTTTTTTTTTGTTTGCATTTTTTGGGTTGAAAGAAAAAGAAGAGCATGTACTTGCGCGTGTCACTGTGCCCGCGTGGAAGTTCCAGTAAACCTTCGGTTGTTAGTCAGCGTATGCCCTGTGTCTGTCTTCTACTTTTTGTCCCGCCTTTTTTATGCTGTTTTTCACTATGTTGAATGAATACTATTTTATTTGAATGTATTAGCTTTTTCACGACTCCATTGAACTTTACACATCTCCAGCTCACTGCTCGCCCTCTTGCAGCGGAAACAGGAAGCACTCTAGCAAGTGTCCTCCGGCTGCTCCGCCCGCAACCAAGGCGTATTTGTTTGGGACCTTGTCTTGCACCGAACCATTTCTGAATGTAAATCGCATTATTGGTTGCTGTGTTCCAAGGTGAACGAAACGTGCCTAGTGACTGGAATGCAAAAGGATATGCATTCTTCAAATATGAAGGGCTCTGGCCAATGGAACAAATACTGCTTACATGGAATTTTTCAATCTTTTTATCCTCTTTCGACCTAAATGCGAGAGAAAGTGCCATACTTATATTCATTAAGTTCATCAACAAGCGGAAAAAAAAACAAGCCATGCAGCAGTGAGTGTGGTGACAAAATGTTTTTTTTACGGGTCCATTGTTTTTAGCGCTTTTCCCCTCGGAAGTATGGATCACCACCTAGCCCAAGTGCATACCCTTCGACAAAACAACTCGTGGGCTCCAAAACTATCTCTATTGTTGTCATTCCTCTTTTCAGTTGAATCAAGTGGTGTGCGGAACATGTGTAGGTTTGAAAGAAACAGTCCTGAAAATAAATTGCGGAATTTCTCACATTTGAAAATTGCAAGGTATAGATTTATTATCAATGTCTTGATATTCATAATACCAAGGTATTGATAAGGATAGTCCCAATTTCCTGGAGATTGATAGCAGTCCAGAGAATAAAAATTATTTTAAATTATAGTAATAGGTGGAGTTTTTCATAAGTTCTGTACCTCCATCTATTACATTGCAGGATGTGGTGCTCCCAGCCGATGGAGAGGACACAGAAATCTTTTGAGTTCGTCGTACAGTAGCAAAATCGTTCGCAGTTTGTGGTGATACAGTTTAACTTTCACCAAACGTTCACTTGTGCGAGGCAGTTTTCAAAAATATCCATCTAAACTTGTTGTCTTCATATATTGTTCACACAATCTGTAATCACCAGTCTGACATTTTTAATTCCAGGAGATTATTTCAACACAATGTTAAGGATGAACCACCTCCGCCATTGTTTTTCTTTTGTTTAATAGGGAGTTGTTTATCAATAGCATGACGTACGCAGCGAATCCCAAACTACAGTGAAACCCGTTTAGAACGAACCCACGTACAGCGAGTTATTGTCAATATCTAGCTCACGAAAAATTTAAATAAAAATGCACGTAAAAAGTACTTCTTATAACGAACAATAGATTGGCTATATATAGGGTTCCGCGTTTTCGGTTTCTATTTTTTTTCAAAATTCGGCATACTTTTTTTGGTGTTTATTTTAAAATTGAATTTTCGTTTTTTTTCGGCGTATACCTCTGCCTAAAAAGTTTATCGTTTCTTTTCGGCAAGTATAAAATAAACACCAACGGACACCGGATCCGATGATCCTTGTACGTAGCTCTGATATTTGTGATCACTCAAAGAATAACGGCACAGATACAGTGAAAGAGAAATGGACCCTTTATTTGGCAAATGTGTGCAACTGTGAAAGAAACAAGGAAAAAAAACAACACAGAAGTACAAACAAGTCAGATATGAAGCCTATGCCCAAAAAACATGAAACTTCCTTCACCTTCTGTACATCAGGATTATGTGATCTTATTATAGTACACGCACATGTACTTTCCCAGGTCCTCCTCCTTGATCTGCACTCTTTGTTTTTTGGTAATATGACCCTGAGCTTCGAGAATGCACTCTCAACGCTGACACTGGCAGGCTGAGGAGATGAACCGCTGCCTGAGCCAAAATTGGACAATGAACCGATTGTGACCTTCAAAAGAGACACGGTGCGACGTTTTGAGGCACAACACAACATGCAGAGCTAGCATCAAGTCAGTCTACCTTACAACGAGTTTGGAAACACGTTCGGTCATGGCGAAGTCATGGGGCATTTCGTAATTCATGTTACAATCGATGATGCGCACATTAAACCAAAACATTGTGATGACATTCGTGTATCCCATACATCTGGACACGTTTCGATAGACACTGTCACTCCACTTTCTCGCCACGGCTCTGCGGTTCGACTGACCTTTTCCGGTTAAAACTGAATTTTAGAAAATGGATTCGGCATACTTTTATAGTTTTAAACTGAAAACTCCGAACCCTAGCTATATCAAACTTTTCCCTCCAGGAAGGCTCCCAAAAACGCGCAAACAATCGTCTTCTAGCCTCTTCCTCCCCCCTCCCCAAACAAAAATAAAAAAAAGTAGGAAAGAAAGTTCCTAAAGCTCAAGCCCCGAACAAAGTTGAGCGAAGTGAAGCAATTCAGAAGGAGAGAAAGCTAAAAAAAAACAAAAAAACTGCACGCACGCAGAGAAAAAAAAATATTTTCAGCCCAAAGCGGTTGCCCACGAAGAGAAGCGATTCAGAAGAAAAGATAAGGTAAAAAAAAATCTAATCGCATGCAAAGAAAAAAGAAAAAATTCAACGCGTCATTACAAGGCAGAAGCGAAAAGATGAGAAAGAAAGAGAAGCTCTCGCCTTATAATGAACGCATTGTGGAAGTTCGTTGTAAATGGTTTTTGCTATATTGAACTACTTGCTATATCAAACTTGTTGTATCGTTTCCTGCTGTTCGTTATACACGGGTTTGACTGTATTGGTGGTCTTGGAGGCATAGGCGTGATGAGAAAGGGAAAAATTTTGTTCCTTGCGGACAATTATAATGCAGGTAACAGTGCAAAAGTTTGTTTTTCAAGAATTCGAAGCTTCGCCATTTCGCTCCTTGCGAACACGATAGCATAGAGCAGGGGTGGCCAGGTTGGCAGCCTAAGAGCCGCAAACAAAACCTCGAAACTTCCAAGAACCGCGGGGGAGGGGAGAGGCTATATTTTGTTTAGAGCAATAAACGAAACTCAAACTACTTTCAATCTATCCGAGTCAAAAGCAGTCTAGCTGTACGTAAGGTAGGAGTAGCACAATACTACCAAACTGCAACCTGTCTTTCGATTTAAAACGCGTTCAATATCTTTTTGGGGAGAAGCGCTCGTGTGACCGAAAGGGAGGCAGGAAAGTGGCAGGGGGGGGGGGGGGGGGGGGGGAGCCGCGAGCCACATTTTAACACGCGAAGAGCCGCAGCTTGGCCACCCCTTGCATAGAATCTCGCCTCGTCCACCGCGCTCCACCACATGGCCACATCAGTTGGCTGAGCAAGGAGCCTTAACGTGGCACCACTGTGTTGTCGCATGCTTCAAAAAGAGAGGGATCCAGATCACAAAATACCAGAAGCAGTATAGGATCTTAGAAGCTGTCAACAGGATCACTCTGCGCTCGTTGGCAATAAGGCAAATATAGCAACGTAAGGGCCGATCGCTGATTTTTTCCCACATGGGAACATGTGCCCTTGTTTGTCTAGTTCTACCTCCTAGAAGCGGTATTACTTTGTGTCGCCTAGTAAACCCAGAATACCAGCAAATCTCGGCAACTGCACCCACCTAGCATCTCCAACCCTCCCTATGTCCACCATTTTGGAAATCGGTGGCGCCACCTATAGACCGTTCAATTAGGGTCATAGCAGAGACGGTAATAGAGAGAGAAAATGCCCTCCCCCTCTCACCCCGCATGACGTCTGCTCCGCCGAGTGGGCTGTACCTATCATCCGGCTGGCATGCAAACTCTGTTTAAAATAGCGTCATTTTGGAAATTTAAAGTGCAGATGCGCAGATTTTGGTTTGCCAGTTATCGTGTAATACTATGCTAGATAAAAAGACTAACAGGGTCAAACTGCGCTGTTACCTATGTGCAAATAAAAAAAAAAAGGAAAACTGTGTCAGATTAGCCGGTCTCTGGTGAAAAGTAAATCCGGTTGCTGTACCTTTTTTACTATACAAAGTTCGTACTGTTGTAGGCCTTTAACGGCCATGAGTGGAAGTCCGAAATGATAAATAAAAACATGCTCTCCTGCCGCAATACACGGAGTAGTTGAAGGTAGTACTGCCGGCTTACTCAACTGCTATTTAAGTAACAGAAAAAAGATATGCTAGTTGATCATTTACCAAAATAGAACCACATAGAGCCATAGGCTGATTTTGTAGTAGCCATAACTATTCTAAGAATGCGAACCACTTCACAACAACAGCCACGAGCGAGAGTTTGATGTTGCGTACAGCCCGCTGGTACAGCCCAAAGATGGAGAATGGCAACCTCCCGGTTTGTCATCTGCTAGCGGAGTCGGGCACGTGCCCTCTCTCTCATTTTACCCCGCCGAACCTGCTGAATTTCCCGGATGTATGGAGAGGGCGCTCCTGTGGAACAAAATGGTGCTGCCCAGAGAGTGCTAAATGGAATGGTCTATATAGTTGGAGTCCCGGATGGAGGGCGCGGTAGTCGGCGAAAATGGCAGACGAAAGGAGGCCTGTTATACAGTTTCGGTTTCAAGTTTTAGCGTGAACCATGTGTGCTGTATATTTTAAGTTTATTTTATTATTGTTTTTTCAGCACTATTATTTCTGCAGCTGTTTGAGATTCTTTTTTTGCTTGTGCACGCAGGACTCTTGGCACGTTGCCTTGCGTTTCAAAGCAAAACGGGAGCGCAAGAAGCTCCGGGATCAGGAGCGAGCTGCGGAAGAGGGCGAGGAAGAGGCACCAGCGCGACCGAAGCAGCAGAGGGTGCCGAGGACTCCTTGCCCAAAACGCGTGATCAGGCCTGGCACGGTATGAAGGATTGTTTGAGAAATATTATTTTAAATTATATTATCAAGTGAAGTTTGACACAAATTCTGTACTTCCATTAATTATATTGCAGAATGTGGTGCTCCCAGCGGATGGAGAGGACAAAGAAAGCGTGGACGGCCATGTGCTAGAAATGCAAAGAGAACTCTGCAAAACCAGGCCCAACATGGTTTATGTGGCCGACGCCATGGCGAGAACGTTCGCCTCACGGCGACTCTGGGTGACGACGGAGCACCCGACTGTCGCCGCTGTCCTCTCTATGTACCCAGCGTATCAGCTTGGTACCATCGTGAGTACTATTGAGATTGAAAACTTGGGTGCCAGAGAGGAAGAGTGCCATTGTGTTGACTGTATTTGGTTTGCTTTGGTCCTCTAGCTGCAGCAGGAGTTCACTGCTGCTACAGGAAAATCAATCCAGGACAGCCTCACAGCGGCCCTGGCAAGGAGCAGCCTCCGGATCCTGGAGGCTGCTAGAGGGAAACGCCATCTCGGCGAATTTTTTGAAGACCTGGACCGCAGGATTGCCATAGACGACGACGGTCCATCTGATGGTAGGAATTGATCAAAGTAGTCAAGGTGGACAGAAGGGATATGGATTGCAGGAAACTGCAGTGCTCAATGTCGCTACGTGCGAGTTTTAAGAACGAAGAAGAGGAATACTGATTGGTCTACACAATTCTGCTACCTGAGGCCAGATTTACAAAAAAAATGTCTTATATTACGACATCTTAGCTAAGAAATTTGTAAGTTACGAGCATTGTAAGAGGCGAAATCGGTATTCACAGACGCATTCTTAGGGGAGAGGAGGAAGGCGCCGTTTTCGTTCAGGAAAACTACAACTTCCGGCATCTCGCCAGTCTCTGAACACCGCAAGAGCAGACTGTTGCTATGGTGATGGCATCTTGAGCGTCCCAAACAGCCAATCAGGAGGCTTACCGTGCTGGTGCAGACAAGCATTTCGAGAAAAACAGAGGCGGCGCCAGTCGCGGCATGCTCGTCTCATTATGCTTGTTTGTTTACTGTGCTCATGCAGTATGATGCCGGTACCTACCGAAGGGGAAACGGTCTCGAATGCTCAGTTTTATCGAGGCCAAGAAAAGATTTGTCACTGGCGCCATCAAATGACATTAAAGCAAAAGGAGACGGGCCGCATTTGCTTACTTAGTCATGCGCAAGGAAACCAATTTTCACATAGTTTTTCAAGAACTCGTGGATCTAAAAGGACGTAGGCGATATTGAAAAAGGGACTGCATCACGATCATCTGGTGGGCTAGTTGGTTAATCATATTGTTGAATTAACAGCGCAAATACGACAGGAAGGAGAGATAAGGGAGACAGGATGGAGCGCTGAACTAACAACTGACGTTTAATAAAAAGAGAAAGAGGATGAAGAACCGAAGAATGCTTTTAAAACATGCATAATGAAAACCTGCAAAAACATATGCTATAGCTTGAGTTGCCTGAAAATGAATTGCTAAGAATACCAAGCTTTAAGCTGGTCGCTTAAATGACTTGTTAAAATCGATTGAGTCCTGGGACGACGTGAATAGAAATTCCGGTAGAAAAAAGAAAGAGGAAGTTTACGTTTAAAATATTCACTGAATCTAAGGACCGTTAAAGATCGCGACTTAAAAAGTAAAGTTCTTTTTGTGACAAGGCCACGGACGGCGCGCTTACGCAGGCATCCCCACAGGACAGAATAACCTGTGCCTCGTAGAGCTCGCAAGTTCGTCGTTCCCCTAAACGTTTCAGGATTTTTTTTTTCCTGAACAAGGCGGAGCACTGGCAGTCCCTGACATGTATAACAAAGTGGCCTGATGGCGACGACTTTAGTGACACGGCATGTTCTCTTAGACGATCGTTGACACACCTTCCTGTCTGACCCACATACACTTTCCCACAAGTAAACGGTACTTCGTAAACGACCGCACATTGGCATTCGACGTATCTTTGTTGATGTCGAACTCCGCGAGTTCGACATCAACAAACGGTACTTCGTAAACGACCGCACATTGGCATTCGACGTATCTTTGTTGATGTCGAACTCCGCGAGTTCAACATCAACAAAGATACGTCGAATGCCAATGTGCGGTCGTTTACGAAGTACCGTTTACTTGTGGGAAAGTGTATGTGGGTCAGACAGGAAGGTGTGTCAACGATCGTCTAAGAGAACATGCCGTGTCACTAAAGTCGTCGCCATCAGGCCACTTTGCCATACATGTCAGGGACTGCCAGTGCTCCGCCTTGTTCAGGAAAACAAAAATCCTGAAACGTTTAGGGGAACGACGAACTCGCGAGCTCTACGAGGCACAGGTTATTCTGTCCTGTGGGGATGCCTGCGTAAGCGCGCCGTCCGTGGCCTTGTCACAAAAAGAACTTTACTTTTTAAGTCGCGATCTTTAACGGTCCTTAGATTCGGTGAATATTTTAAACGTAAACTTCCTCTTTCTTTTTTCTACCTTAATTTCTATTCACGTCGTCCCAGGACTCAATCGATTTCAACAAGTCATTTAAGCGACAAGCTTAAAGCTTGGTATTCTTAGCAATTCATTTTCAGGCAACTCAAACCATAGCATATGTTTTTGCGGGTTTTCATTATGCATGTTTTAAAAGCATTCTTCGGTTCTTCATCCTCTTTCTCTTTTTATTAAACGTCAGTTGTTAGTTCAGCGCTCTATCCTGTCTCCCTTATCTCTCCTTCCTGTCGTATTTGCGCTGTTAATTCAACAATTTGAAAAAGGGAGTCGCGCAAAATGCTCACAAATCTGCCCACCAGACATAACATGGATTGTGGAGTCGTAACGCAAGGATGAATGCTCGACCTGCCTGCCCGTTTCTACATACTACATGCTTCAAAAGAAATCTGTATGGCATTTATTTGAGCTCTATGTCGAATGAAACGACGCATCCAATGTGCTGGACCCTAATACCACTTTGCGAATGCGTCCACTACCAACACACATTACCCGGGACGCCACCGCAGTCCACCTTTTTAGAAAATCACTACCGAGCGATGGAGGGGACACTTCTAATCACCAAATCAATATCACGCTATCCATACGAGAACGGTCCACCAGGTCCGCTCAAGAGTCATACGGGCGGCCCCTTCCACTGATTCACTATGGCGCGTCTAGCCGTCTCACCCTTCTAGGCCTTGTAGGACAAATTTGGTTGCTAGGCTGAATCCTGAGCTATGTCCTGAGAGCGTATTTTTGCATCCTCCTTTCTCTTCTCTTGCTGCTTGAAACCGGAACGCACGATAACATGCAAAACAAATGGCCCTCGCTTGTACCTTAAACTCTTCGGTTGTCGCGGGATCACGGCAAGGTATCCAATTGACGTGCAGCCATGTTGACTAAAAAGTTAGTAAGACACCTTGGAGGTTGTTGTAGGACTTCATCGCACATCACACAAATTATACGACAATTTTGTTTGGTGAATACGGATTTGTTCTCAAGTTTCGTTGTAGAGACTTTTTTCATTGTGAGATCGTTTTGTGAATCCAGCCTCTGCTCTTATTGGAATTTCAGTTAAGCCGATCTACTTGGCCTTAGATTTTTCATTGAGTCACCCGTATCTTGTGATAAAAATCCCCTCAAGCTACAGCCAGCTTATGCAACCATTCAATCACTGTCATATTTGAGTCTGTGCCATATTGTGACAGGATGGATGCAAATGCAACAGCACTGGTTTTATACCGCTCCCTGAAATTTCTCTGGAGTGTGCTGCAGAGCCATTCAAATTCAAGTGTCGAGTAACAGGTACCAGCCGTCCCGAGTCTTTTAAGTTTTCTGCCCGTCTCCCGGCAGCAGCCAAACTGGCTAGGCTCCAATTCAAGTAGTCCAACGCACCCGCCTTAACGGACCTAATCAACAAGTTGTAAATATGCCATATCTCTTGGATTTGCAAGCCAGCAAACATTTTCAGTTTGGAGACTGGGCAACGACTACGCGACCTACCTGTCTGAATTTTTCATGCTACAATCTTACCTTTGCGAGCATTCTAAAACTTTGTTCTGAAAGCTCTTGGTTGGTCAGTTCAGCATCTAAATCAAGGCTGTACTATCAGATTTAATGCAGTCACTCATGTACACTTCTCACACTGGCAATACATTTATCTTGCCACCACATCGTCCAGCATTATGAAAATGACATTCACTTTCCTCCGGTGATTGGTGTTACATTTTGTATTCAACATATTTTTGTCATATTGATGGCCTTTAAAGGGATACTTCAACGAAATTTGAAATATTCCCGTCGTGTTCAAAAATAGGTTGAATATGATCCACAATATCCGTAAATGACAATCGCACGTTTGTATTTTGATCCTGGTGGCTGTATTTTTCGTTATAAACGGCCCACTCTGGCAAGCGCTCGGAGAAGGCCCAGCTTAGAGCACGTGACATCCAATGCAATCGTGACGTAGGTCGTCTCAGGACGAGCAAAGCTACGGCGAGGCTGACGTCGAGAGGATGGCCTAGTCGTTCCAGCCACCGAAGCGGCTGCTTTTGTACGAATTTTGAGTGACGGGTTAATCTTCTATAGTCTTCTAGGGGGACAATAGCGACTTCTGCGACACACAAAAGGGATTCTCGAGAAGAGGGGAGTTCCTCCTGCCCCCCTTCTCTCGTCGTGGCCGGAGTCGAGACAACCTCTGTCACTAGCTGTCAAGGTTCCTAGACGAGCATTAGAAATGAGGCGTTAGCGACATCCACCAGGTGCTCATTGCTAATCGTTTAATTCGTTTTAAAATTCCTTTTCGAGACTTTTTTAACAAGATATTGGTATGTTCCATGTGATACTGCTCTTTTGAACACATATAGACAAAAAAATGAGCGCCGAAATTTCGTTGTAGTATCCCTTTAAAAGTAGGTTTCTTACGGCAGCTACTGACAACATCCAGTACATCTTAACTTTTACGAAAAAGCACAAAAAAGCTTCCAGTGCGGCCAAGCAAATGGAACAAAATTTTGTCTCTTAGGATGGCACATGGAAAGGCTTACTTGTGGTTTTGGGGAGCATGGGACCATGAGGAGTGGAGCAATTCACGTGACTTCCAGCGTTCTAACCACAAAATCTTTTTTTTTTTTTTTTTTTGGTGTAGACATTTGCAGAGCGCTAGTGATTGCACTTCTGGTTATCATCTTTTGGAAAGGTGTGGCACCCCACCATACTGCATGAGTGCCTTGGTTTCGATTTGATCTATTTGTTATAAAAATATATATGTAACTGCAGTGAAAACTTTGATATGCAATGTCCTGACATGAGGGTTTATTGTGTCGCACAAAGAAGCGAATAGTATCTTTGGTGTCTAAGCTAATATGACTGAACAGTTTTGCATTTCCACATTTCAATTTGATTGATGTGTGCACAGGAAACAGCCAGGATTTTGTAATTTAATTTTAACAAGGGAACTTTTTTACACTGTTCGACTTTCGAAATTTCTGCAGCCTCATTTCTTGTTTGATTTTGTACTAATTGTCTTTGTGGCTTTTGTTATTGCAGAAATGTTGACCAAAGCCGCACTGTGTGCACTGCCAGCTCTGGTCAAGGAAAGGAGTGTGGCATTCCTCCGGCCAAGTGTAAGTTTTGGAGACCTGCTTGCCCCTTCAACAGCAACCTTACTTCATTTTTCAATTTTGGGGATATGATGGAGTTGGTGATCATAATACACGAGATATGATTTGTTTTTCGGTAGTGTTTATAGCTTTGAAGATATCAGATGTCAAAGGTTTATGTCGGCGACACGGCAAAGCTAAAACTAGCGGCGTAGCACATTGACATCACTGATAATGAACTGCGCGTTTACGCCGTGACGTAATTGTGATCCCGTGGTAGCCACGACTGACTCCGTCACACGAGAACTTTTAAGACTAATTAAGCAGCACATTTCTTTTTTATTTTACCGCTCTGCTTCGTGTATGTGCACCAAATACAATAAGTGTTAGTGTGTATTTATAAACCTGCTGGTCTAAGAGCGAATTCGACTGTTATGAATAATAGGACGTGTTCAGTGCCAGCGCAGCGTGTGCAGCATGGCTCTATTATTTGTTAGTTGCTTGCGCACAGCAAAGAAAAAGAATAGGAGACAGATGCTGCTCACAAGCAGGTTAGCTGGCTACCTGCCATCAATCAGCGACTGTTTAGGTGCCACAAATTTTACGTATTTCAAGATGTTTCCATAGGCGTCCTACACTTATCACATACTTTAAGAATTTTCCTAGGTGTTTTGGAGTTACATAGTATGCATAGTACGTAAGTCCGAAACAATTACGACAAAGTTGAAGTAGAGCACGACACTGTTAGCGCGAACAAGTGATCGCCGGTTATTCCAGTTTTTGTCTTAGAAACCAAGTGATATCATCAAAACTTTTTATTGCAACGGAAATAGCTTATTTAGGTCTATAATATAGGTGATAAAATTTCGTAGTCGCCAATACTCTTTCGAAGTAAAATGCAAAAATGTGCCGATGTCGTGTTCGCGCTAACAGTGTTGTGTGTATGTGAGACTCGCACAATTTCACCGATATAAACAAGCGCCGTTCGACTGTCGGCCGCAGCAACTCTAACAAGCGTACACTACTGGGGTGGCATGGCTGCGCCATTTGTGCCATTTTGCGCCAGACGCATTTGTCTGCGCCATCCTGCGCCATGTTGCAGAAACTGTGCCACAACCAATACCTTGCGCCATTATGCGCTAAATCACAAAACATGCTTCAAAAAAATAGTATTTTGTCTTGGTTTCGGTTTTTATCGACTCGATTGGCAACAATGAGCGTGTTTAGCTTGGTCGGCCTTGCAATCTTTTGTACTATTTATTCTTCCTGTGTATCCCGAGTCGGAAGCGCGTGAAAAAACTCGCATTCTTAGCGCTACACAACCTGCGACTGGATTGTTATTCTTGAACCATAAGTGGTTAAGAGAGTCGGCCGAGGTGAGGTCGAGTCGTTGAGCGTCAGATTGCCGGAGGCTCTGCGGCCCAAGATCCGGACGTCAGCCAGTCGAAAACAAATGAGCAAACAATTCCTTTTAGTACTTCATTGTTAGAACTTGGAACCTGCATTCCCGCAAGATAAATCATGATTTGATAGAATTGAAATGCGGTCCGATCCGAAACCTTGCGGGCCAGCAGCCCTCACGCGAGCGGTAGATCTGCTCGGCATACTTTAACCTTGCTCATGCTTATCGCTTCAAATACGATAACTCTGTTAATCGTAGCCTGCTGCTTCGATATTGAGTTGCACAATAGGATAGACTCAAAATTCGTTGCCCTGTTCCTCCGTGCAACTGCACGTCCGTTGCTTACGCACGTCACGTGGTTCGCACATATAATTATTTTGTAGAGCACTTGTGGGTTGTGCGATAAGCAGTGCTGGTTTGCATTTTGAGCAGCTGAAAGCCACTCAGAAATTACCAACGACACTATCTTCAGAAACATATGGTACTTGCTTTTTGGTTCTCATTAGGGCTCACAAAGTTTCAAGTTTTCGCATCTGTTACACTGTTATCCCATTTACCTAGGTCTCTAACTACTCATGTTCATTTATGCTGCTAAGCACAATTGAAATTTCTCCCGTGCTTGTCTAAGGCACAAGCTGAAGTGCAGTGAAAACTGATCTGAGTTGCTCCGAGCCTGCTCTAGAACATAGTTTTAGCTGCTCCCCAACCTCCTCCAAAACAGCTGTTTCAGCTGCTCCCAAGTACATTTTAGAAGTTCCACCCCTGCACTAGGGTGCCTTCATGAGCACACATGAAGGCACCCAGCCTTCATGTGTCTGCTTGTGAACAGCATCTGTCTCCCATTCTTCCTTCTTTTTGTTCGCGAGCAACACACAATTATACCGATACAGCCGCGCTGCACCTGCACTGCACGTGTCCTATTATTCATAGCAGTCGCTTTACAAGCGGAAACTTTATAAATACATACTAACACTTACTGCATTTGATGTTCATTTACGAAGCGGAGCAGGAAGAGAAAAAGAAATGAGCAGCTTACTCTATGTCTTGAAAATCCTCGTGCAACTGAGCCGGTCATGCGTATAGCGGGACCGCTGGATGACAATTGCGTCACAGCGTCGACGGCATCTCATTATAAGTGTTGGCAACGTGCTACGCTGCTAGTTTTGGCTTCGCCAAGTCGCCCACACGAAACTTTGACATCTGATATTTACAATACTATACACACCACCGGAAAAATTATATCTCGTGTTTCGGGGTCGCCGACTTAGTTAAATTAATTGTAACCCAGTAGTCGTAAAAATAGAATGGAGTTGCTTTTTAACAATTAGCAATGTAATTGGAACAGGACATTAATACTCTTTCATAGCTTTGAAGCCTAATATCCCGAGAGAAGACCCATCCCCTGAAATATAGCCCATCCTTATTTTCTGCATGAATCTCCATTTCTTAAGGTGGGCTAAATTTTGCACACTGAAGGTTAGCTCACCCCCTATTTTCACCTAATGTGCCCTCAGTTTTGAGTGGGCTATCTCGGGATATTGCGTTACATTCGCGATTCCAGCAAAACGGATGCCGCCAAGCACTCTGTGGCTCTCCTGTTGGGCGACTTTCGTGGCTGGATATTGCCGGTGCGGTAGCAAACAAAATGGATTGACAGGAGTCCAGAGATTTTTAGTTTGTACCTCAATGTTTACTAGCAGTTTCACAGTACTTAGCAGTGCGGTGGAGTCAAAACAGATTGTATCCTCCAATCATTTCTCCAGAAAAGCCCAAGTTTCCTAAGCGCTCTGACGACAACAAGCCGTCCCCGGCTTTGGGTTTGTGGAGCAAGAATCTGGTAAATAAAAGTTAAAAGGGCTTGTGCACCTTGTGGTGCTTTTAAAATAAAGACTACTTGCTAGTTGATAAATAATTTGTATATAAGAAAGTTAGTAAAGTGATGGACTGACACCACATCTCTAGCTTAACTCTAAATTATTTTGCGGAAGGGATCAAGGGAGTTGCAGCCAAGGGAGGGTTCGAAAATTGCTTCCCCTGAGTTTGGTTGTGATGAATTAGCTAGTATCAGGCCGGTCGACGCGCTGGCTACCCTTCTTGGTCACTTCTCGCCGCGAATGCCCCTCTAGTGCATTGAATCACTTGGGACTTGAACCAACGTCAAGTTTACCTTATATTCTGAAAAAGCTCTTCTGAGCAACCTCTTCACTTCGCCCTCTGCATACAATCACTGTTTGAGTAAAAAAGGTGGGGCAGGATTTCACAAGCTTTAAATAGTTTTCTCTTTTTGCGCTTAATCTTCTTATTGAAGTTTAAAACTTGATGCTGTGTATGTGTGTGTGTAAAAGAGGGGAAGGCAGTAAAACTGGTTTCTTACTGGTTACAAGACATTTTATGGCGTGAAATGAAGGCTAGGGAAGCTTACTCCAGCCTTCACTAAAAAGTTGCGGCACAGCCTGTTTCCTAATGTGCTGGCTCAATCTAAGTCTTATCGCCCGTGACGTCACGCCACTGGTAAGCACGCAGAACCTTGAATGTTGATTTTGGCATCAACTGATTATGCATTTTCTCAATAGCTATGCTGAGTTTAAAGAAACTGAGTAGCGGGCCTGGAAGAGCAAAGCCTGGGTATTTAGAATAAGTTATTAGTCTGGGTAGCTCGAAAAATTGGTGGAGTACCCTCTTAAGAATGTATTTACGTAATGTTGTATGCTTTATTTGTTGCTTTTTTGGAATTTAATATCTTTGTTAAACAAGCATATGTTTTCATGGGGAGAAAAATGTTTGTTCTGGGGAAGTGGAAATCTACAAGGTTGTAGTGATGCAAATGGATGTGCTTGGTATGCAGCAGCTGCCCAAAAATTCTCTGTTAGGCTAGTTGCTTATATGTTTATTCATTATAAACACAAGCGCCAAGAGCAAAAACGAGGGAGAGTGACCACAAGCGCTTCTTTTGTGTACTTCTTTCTCTCTCATCCTCGTCCTTTCGACTTATAATGACAGCTGACCTTCTAGAGCACCAATTAAATGTAGTAGGATGGTAATGAAGGTATGCAACAGCACACATTTCACTGTGGGATGTTTTGTGTTTTGGTGTCATGGCCAGAATGCCATCTCATGTAAGGCATGTGGGGATGCAATCTGCGTGTTAATTTTATAAAATCAGTCTAAGGGCTGTAGTTAAAAAGAAAACTGCAATCTCAAGAATTTTATGAACTTCAGCGCCTCTTAACATAATTTTGTCTTGTTTCTACACTTTTTTTAGGACCCTGCAGAACTTCCAACATATCCAGCTGTGGGCTACGAAGGCAGCAGCATCTATGATGCCACCTCACTTGTTGTGTCTGTTGATGAGCTGCAAATCGCAGAACCAACTCTTCTGGCTGCAGTGAGCACAATGACTGCGCTGTATTGGGCGTTGAATATGGAATTTCCTCCAAAGGCGACCAGAACGTTTCAACTCTTGTCCCATATGATAGGAGTTGACAGTGGGCTCGTGGCCAGCCCCCTTGTGCTGATGGCAATTGGCATAATCAATGGCTAAGCTGGTGCTCAGTTTATTTCAAGAATACCTTCCACATGCTTTTCCTGGGATATTGAATAAAGCAACAAAATGTGGTACAAAAATGGGACGAGACATCTTTCCAACTGGCAGCAAACACATTTATTGCTGGTCCATCTACGACAACCATCGCAGCGGATACCCAAGGAGATAGGGGAAAGGAGGGGAGGATGAGGAGGAAGGAACATGTTTGACCCACAGCTACCGCGGTAGCCGTGGCGACAGCCTGCTTCAGAAAGATAGGTAATGATAGGCGGGGTGCGGGGGAGGGGGGAGGGGGGGGGGGGAAGGGAATGAAGGAACTGACCTCGAAGTGGGATGAAGGGGGAGGCTTCTCTAAGCTTTCTAAGCTGTAGTTGTGGACAAACCAGCAAAGATGTCTCGTCCCGTTTCTGTCCCATTTTCTTGCTTTCCTCAATATCCCATAACTCGACGAGCACGCTCATTTTATCAAGTTTCTGCTTTTATTGTTTTGCCAAATGTGAAATTAGACTTTTTTTTTTTAAACGTCTGTATGCCATGTGGCAGAAGAAGTAAATGAGGATTTAAGGTATATATGAAGTCCAGTTTCCTGGAAAAGTAATACTCAATTTTTTTCGCCTTAGTTTAAAGGGAAGTGCTGCGCCATGTACTAATTGTTTAAAATGTCGAACACATGTTTATGCAAAAATAAAGCTATTCTTGTCTTGAACCACACAATGTCATTCCCAACACTGCAATATTGAGTCCATCATTAGGGGAGCTAAAAGTACTTGTTGTGCTAGTTGGTGATGAACGTTTTGAACCATGGCTAAAAGTGCTAAAAGCATTAACACAAGAGAGAAGCTCCTTTGTTTGTATTCTCTCTTGTGTTCGTCTTTTTAGCGCTTTTAACCACGGTTCGAAACAGGGGAACATTTAGTCCCAGGAGACGAAGCATTTGGTCCCTTGGGATCATATGTAAAGGATTAAAATTTAGTCCCCGGGGACCAAATGTCTTGGAGTAACATTTACTCCCACGGGTCCTAGTGCAAGGGCTCAACAGTTGGTCCTCGGGGTTCAATTGAAATGGTGCAACAGTTAGTCTCAGGGGTCCAAGTGCAAGGGCCTAACAGTTAGTCCCAGGGGTCCAAGTGCAAGGGCTTAACAGTTGGTCCTCGGGGTTCATTTGAAAGGGTGTAACAGTTAGTCCCAGGGGTCCAAGTGCAAGGGTCTAACAGTTAGTCCCAGGGGTCCAAGTGCAAGGGCCTAACAGTTAGTCCCAGGGGTCCAAGTGCAAGGGCCTAACAGTTGGTCCTGGGGGTGCTAGTGTGAGGGACTAACGGACGGGGTGCAACAGTTGCTCCCGCTACAGTTGCTCCCCTAGGGGAGCGATGGTTGTGTCAGCGTATTTGCTCCCCTAAGGGAGCAAGTCACGCTCCCTTTTTTCTTAGAGTGCATGTAGCATGATTTTTTGCACAAGCTAACGCCTGAGCGTAGAGACGCGCGGTCTCTTCGTCATATTTCCGAGGGTAAAAGTGCTAAAAACAACGGACAAACAACGCCCTGTGTTTGTTTCTTTTACTTGTCCATTGTTTTTAGAGGTTTCACCCTTGGAAATTAGGTCTCTTCGCGTTTACCGAACCGGCACACTTTTTAAGTTTACGATTGTGTGATGCAAAAAATAAAAGGAGTTTAGATGTCACGTTTTTTAGTAGTGGCGAAAGCCCTTACAAAAATCAGAGCAGCTAGAAAAGGCAAAAACATGAAAAAAGGCGGAAAAAATTAACTAATGTCAAACCTGAATATTTGATGGAGTTCAAAGACTACCACCGTACCAACTCGCCCGGTTATTCTTTCTGTCAAAGAATAATAGCCAATAGTAATAAACAAATAAATGCCAACTATTAATTGGTTACAAAGTCGTAATTGGTGCATTGCAGCCCTACGCTACTCTACTCTTTTGGTGATATCAGGTAATGTGAAAATGTATAGGACTGTTCATAGCAACCATTTATGCCCGACCATTATATTGAGTTTTTTCTTTATATAAAAGTTATATATAAAAAAGTGCTCTTCCTAAATTAAGTCGCACCACTGAATGTACAATAGCGTGTAACGTTTATGTATGTCCTCAGCAAAAGAACAAGATGCATTAAAAAAAGGCCAATCATTTTGTTTCCTCTCTGTTGGAGCTTCTTTCACGTACACGCAAAATGTGGGTGTCTACGTCTAAAAGAGTGGAATTGACATTTCCTGCAGGGCTGGAAGGCCCTGCTCAGTTTGGCTAGCAGCTTGAAACCTACCCCTACAAAAATATGTATGGACGTCCTATGTCCATACTTTTGCCGTTCTATTACCCCTTTGTCCATCCTATGGATTCCTGTAGACAGTTCTTAGACCGTCTATGTACCACTGGTTTGCCACAGAATGGACACAACAACGCTATAGAGATCTTCGCGAAAGACAAAGTTTTTCATTCCTTCCTATTTCCGTTCTATGGTCCCGGTGAGTCTATGGACATCCTATTGCCTCTCTATGATGTGAGCTATATATTGGTGCATTAATAAAGTGATGCCGGGTAGACGTTTTCTTTAGGTGTATTGAGGTGTCCGAGTTAAAGAGTTGTTAATTAAGTTCCGGGTATCAATATGATACATTGATGTCTGGAGGCATATCCAACCTCAGGGCATGTTCATTGTGGAGATGGAAGTGTCTAGTATGTGCCTGAATAATGTTTTTACTTTCTCAGTGGGAGGTAGACATATGTGGGTCGCTGCGGCCCCCGTAGATATTCGCAACTTTCGCAACCCATAGGGGGCGCACTGGTGCCTATCGAAATTGTGGTCATCTGGATGATCGTCGTAAAACAGCGGTATACTAGGCTGGGTCTGCGCGCGACGCGTAAGTAATTCTAGCTATGCTGTATACGCGCAGTATCAAAACCTTACTTTATGTTTTTTTTTCACGTCAGGAAAGTGTAGGCAATCCATTTTATTATGAGGCCAATCATCCAGGAGCTAGGGAGTGCGATTATCACACCGCGGTACCACCATCGGTTAAAGTGGCTTCTCTATGGACCCCTTAGGGACTCCGTGCAGACCCTGTATGGCTTCTCTGCAGACTCCATAAGGAGCACCTGTAGACCCTGTATGTCTTCCCTGTGGACCCTGTATGGCTCCCCTGTGAACCCCGTACGTACTCCTTATAGACCTTGTATGGCTTCTTTGCAGACCCCTAAGGACCCTACACTCTTTAAAATGACTTTTACAGAGCACGTTTTTGCGTAAAAACAAATGGGAAAAAGCTCTTTTTGTAGAAACTTTTATTGGAGATAGTACAAAATGACAAGGGCGTGATGTTTGCTTACCCTTTTAGCTTACAGGGTTTTGTGGCACAATAAATATTTCTTTTTACAGCCATGCCTCACCGGCGACTTCAGGTAGCGCGTTTTGACTTGGTTGCGTCCTAACTTCGGTTGCAATCCGCGGCGCGTCCGCATGGGAGAAGAGGGTTGGCATCCCTGAAACCCCTCTTCTACCGTATATGTTTCGGCACCAAAGTGGCCGATTAAAGCCAAAGCAGAACACTCACATGCTGTCGAATATCGATAGTCCCAAACCAGCAGACGCGGTCGTGCAGTTATCCGAGTGGCCGCTGCGGGTGGAATGGCGGCGTTGCGATCGCAATTAGTTCGGTTTTCGAGTACAGATCGGTGCCGCTTTTTCAGAGCATGCTCTTTAGCGTTTCCCAACTGGCTTGCTCTAGAAACGTTGGTCGGTGCGGACCCCGTAGCCGACCCCCTGCAGACTGAGTGGCTTCTCTGCGGACCCTGTAGGGACTCCCTGTAGACCTTGTATGGCTTCTCTGCAGACCCCATGAGGACCCTGTGTAGACCTTGTATGGCTTACCTGTGGACTCCCTAGGAACTCCTTGTAGTCTTCGTATGGGTTTTCTGCAGACACCCTATAGACTCTGTATAGAGTCCCTATGGACTCTATATGGCGTCTTACCATAGAGAGGTATAGGATGACCACACATCATCCATAGAATAGGACGTCCATAGAACGTCCGTTGGCCAATATTCTATAGGGCAGCCATAGGACGACTTCACGGAGGCAACAGAGGTCGTGGTCTGCCTATAGACGCCTTTTGTTCTGCCTATGGACGCTGCTCTATAGAACGTCCTAGAAGTGTCCATACATATTTTTGTAAGGGTATGGGAACCTGGGGAACTGAACCACAAGAGTGAGAGTGACACCCGCCTTGCACTTCCTGAACGATGGCACCATGAGGAAGGGGGAGTCGCCCTAAAGTGAATGCAATAGCAGATGGGTCGTTCCAATGAACCCGTATACAGATGACACCAAGCAGAAAATTATTAAAAAATGTGTTATTAAAAACATGGAATGTGAATGGCACGGACAAGAAGGAGGAGATCAACACAGCGCTGTGTTGTGTTCATATCCTCTGTTCCCATATTCTTTATGCTTTCTTTTCAATAATTGGCTACTAACTAGTCCAATCATCAGCACTAGTCAATAAAAGTATGCTGCTATTTATTAGTATGCATTAACACCGTGCTTGCAGTTGAATCCTACAGTCATTTATTAATGGACAAAAACAAAAAGGAGGGTGCAAGCTAGCTAAACAGGCTAAACACATAATTTATTAAAGACGGGTTCTCTGAAGGATGACACAAACGCAGAGAAGTATCAAACACAGCTGAGTATTAATGGGCAAAAATGAATAGGCGACCCAAAAAAGAAAACGCAGGAGAAGACATGAAGTCAGTCTTTACTATTTCTCTTCTGCTTGCCACCACTTTACAAAGGGAATTCCTTCCTTGGCCTTACAGCGTTTTACTGTTCACAACCCCTGACATACCCAAGGACAGTAAACATAAAAAAGCAACCTACTAACATTGGGGTAAATGTGATTGAACAAACAACAGGGAATGCCTTGAGCTTTCAACCTAGGAAATTAAAAATATGCAGAACATCAAGATTAAAAAAAAAGAAACAGACGGACGGATCACACCTGTTTCTAACAAAAATATAGGCCAAGAAAATTCTTTCACTCAATGGCAAAACACAGGGAAGGCACTAATAGATTTCTAGGTTTCATCATTGTTAGTTTTGTTGTTTCAGTATACCCTTGTGGTCACTCTCTTTAGTCGAAATTATTTCATCATCATCATTCATTAAATCATCACAGTTGTGTTCTTTAAAGGGGTACGGAAACAAAAATTGAAATATTCAAATTTCGTTCGGAAGTGAATGAAGTATGAGGGATAATAACCGTAAATGATAATCGCACGTTTGTATTTTGAACGACTGGCTATATTTTGCGTTCCAAACGGTACACTCGAGCAAGCGCTCGAAGAGAAGCGAACGGAGAGCGCGATGCGTCATGGGATATCCGGCGCAAACAACAGCAGAAAAGATTCCCCGCGTTCGTGGAGTAGCAAGGCAGGCGTGGTTATCAGCTTTGCCCTTGGTGGCGCTGGCAGCGTTGTGGTGGTGTCAATAGCGTCAGCGCGTTACAACCGAGCCGTTCGAAGTACCCGTGGCGTGATGAGCGTGTGGCTGGCCCACGTGGGCTGGCCCAAGGAGCACGTAGCTTCCACAACACTGTCAGCTTAGGGCTGAACGGGGTGGGGAAAGCAACTTTTGTTCGAGTTTTGAGCGACGGGCTAATCTTCTAGGGGGAGAATGGCTGTTTCCGGTTGCACGAACGAGGGTCCGAGAATGAGGGGAGTCCTTCCTTTCCGTCTTCTTGGACCGTTTGGTACAATGCGCGATTTGTGAGTTGAGCCAGATGCGCGTAGGAGACAAGTGATAAGCGAAGCGTGGGTTGCCTGCAATCCTCTGAGAGAAACAAATCATGTCACTTGACCTCCAAACAGGAAAGCTTTACATGCTTCGTTTGTGGCTGACCATGATGTTCACAATGGTTCAGCCGTGCAGTGCGACGCTTGGGGCCACTGCTTGCTCACTTAAAGGGGCAGTGCAACGGTTTTAATGTTGAAAGAATTGCCAGTTTGCATTTTTTATATTGTTCATACAAGCCCAAGTGACCAAAAACGCGTCACCTTTCCCAAAAAAACTGCTATTCTGCTGCGTAATCGCAAGGCAAAAAACGAATTATTGGCCGATCTGCAGCCGCCGGTGGCGGCTACGGGAACTAAAATGACGGCGTCTCTGGGGGATACGCGGAAGTCAACAAACCCTGTCCCCCTCCGCTGCTACACTCGCTGTCAGCCCCATAGAGAACCGTCCTTTGTGTCCATCGCTCGCCGCGACCTTCGACGAGGCTAATCATTTGAAAGCCGACAATCACGGAGGAAGCGGCTGGGGTCTCTGAAGAGAGGGCCCAAGGGGAAACCACGTGAACCCCCAGAGACGTCACTCGAAAGTCGGCGTGGAGAGTTGAGAGGCACTTCGACCTTCGATTTGTTTCATTTTTTTAAATAAGAACTAGCGCTCGCAAAGAGATGCGGCTTTCGGTTTTTCGTTCCATAGGTGACGCAGATTAACTTCCGCACTTAACTGGCGAAAGTCTGAAAATCGTTGCACTGCCCCTTTAAGAGTTCGAGAAAGAGGGGTGCCGTAGCACTTCCCAACTGCCCACGGGGTTATAATGTCGCTTGCATGGAGCTCTTTTGTATTACTTCATGAAGTGAGTTGTGTTTAGTGTGACTCATTATTTCTTTATCACATGCCTCGTATGTGGTGATGTGGCAATCCCTCTAAGGGAAAAAGTGTAAATGTGTTCAGTAAACATGATAAGCTGTAAATCATGTAATAATAATATAAGAATATGCGGTACCATCC
This sequence comes from Ixodes scapularis, assembly GCF_016920785.2. NCBI lineage: Eukaryota > Metazoa > Arthropoda > Arachnida > Ixodida > Ixodidae > Ixodes > Ixodes scapularis. The sequence continues at coordinate 48,379,415 of NW_024609838.1, read as the reverse complement.
CAGGCAGCACCGAGTTCTGGGCCAAAACTTGGCTTGCATCTGGCAGTTTAGGGCATTAAAAAGCCCAAAGAAGCCAAAGTAGTGCCAAACCTGACCTCCCTTGGCAACAGTCTGGGTATCTTGGCCCTAATTCGCCAAACAAGTGCCAAACTTAGTCTTCGCTGCCGGGTAGTTCGGCTGGCGTCTGGCATCTTCGGGCCTAAATCGCCTAAAAAATGCCAGATTTAGGCTTACTGCCCGGTAGTTCGGCAGATCTTTGGCATTTTTGGGCCAAAATCGCCAAACTAATGCCAAAGTTAGGCTTCACTTTTTGATAGTTCGGCTATCACCTGGCACATTCGGGCCAAAATCGCCGCAGATGTGCCAGAGTTAGGCTTACTACCTTGTAGTTCGGCAGAGTTTTGGCATTTTTGGGCCAAAATCGCCGAACTAATGCCAAAGTTAGGCTTCACTTTTTGACAGTTCGGCTGTCACCTGGCACATTCGGGCCAAAATCGCCAGAGATGTGACAGAGTTAGGCTTACTACCTTGTAGTTCGGCAGAGCTTTGGCATTTTCGGGCCAAAATCGCCAAACTTATGCCAAAGTTAGGCTTCACTTTTTCACAGTCTGGCTGTCACCTGGCACATTCGGGCCAAAATCGCCACAAATGTGCCAGAGTTAGGCTTACTACCTTAAAGTTCGGTTGAGATCTGGCATCTTTGGGCCCAAGTCGCCAAACGAGCGCCCAAGTTAGGCTTCGCTTCCCGATAGTTTGGCTGTGATCTGGCAGCTGCGGGCCAAAGTTGCCAAACAAGTGCCAGAACTAGGCTTACTGCCTTGGAGTTCGGCTGATGAAATATTTGATGTACGCGGGTGGTCTTCATCTTAATTAAATAGAAATCAAGTTTTATTCGGCTGGCAATTTTATCTTATTTTGGGTGTCTCTTGATTTCTGCAGTCCAAAGGTTGGCTGAATGTTTTGACGCGGCTCGAGCAGGCTTTGCAAACGCAAATAAATTGTGCCAGAGGTTGCACTCGCGCGTAGGTACACAAGCCAATATCGGGGCGCGCCGTGAGACTGGTTCGACATTATGGCGCGTTCACACCGGCGATCCGATGATAGTCGCGCCATAACTTTCATCGCAAAAGCGACCATCGCGGGCAAAAAGTGACGGGTTTTGAGCAGTCGCTTGCTGACCCGACTTTTTACGATGCACTCTAGTCGCGGAGAGGCCCAGCCAACCAACGGCGTTCGGAGCGAGAGTTTTTGAGAAGCGACTCGCCAACGAAGGCGTTGGACTCGCTCATCGCGCACGCCAAATTGACCAACTAATTACTTTTATTTATTTATTTAATTATTTTTTTTTGCGATGCGATTTAGTTGGATCGCGCGACTGCTTACATCCCCGGTGTGAATCCGCCTTTACAGAAAGTGCTGTCAATTGAGCTAACACTGCGCAAGACGGATGTACGCACGTTTCCACAAGAGATATCATTATTAGGCGGCGCATTGCAAAAGCGAGCGTGGCTCTGTGCGTGTCTTGCATTGTGATTGAGCACTGTCAAATCCTAGCGATAACAAAGAGCGGAAACGACCGGGGCTCCGTGGCGCGGCTCCCGCAGCACACTTGGGGAATGAAAATAAAATCCTGGAAATTGTACTATTTTAGCGTGTTGATACTTTTTAAACATTAAAAGTGGAGACACAAAAGGGACGATACAGACAGGACAATCTGAACTTTAAAGGCCGCTGTACAAGCGGGACGTTTTACAGAGAAGAACCTTCTCTCCCGAAGCTGGGGGACGGGGAGGGAAAGGGCCATCGTTGGGTGGAAAGAGCGTCTAGAGAATGGGATTAGCCTCGGGGCGAGCCATCCTCTCGAGAGGGAGTGGGGACGGAACAAAGCTGCCGTGGGAGTTCCGGCTAAAAGGTGGAAGAAAGTTAAGCTTGTCAAACGGCGACCTCGGATCCGAGGACGGGCATGTTAGAGAATTTGAAAAAAGCTGCTTGATTAGCCGGACGACCCAGTGCGGTCTACTGGTTCTAGAAGGTGACTCGGATGAAGAAAACTCGTTTTGCTCGAAAACTCTAAAAGCATTCTGGACGTGAACTCTTGTTACAAATAAAAATAACACATACATGAAAAACTACGAAGGCAACTAAGCTTTCTCCTATGATGGGAGAATGCGTGAGCATTACAGGCAGAGTTATGTTGGCGCAACTTGCAATAAAGAAAGATAAAAAAAGTTATGTTGGCGCAACGGACAGCGCGCTAGTTTCACGATCAAGCGGGCGCAGCTTCGAAACCGGGCTGGTTTTTTTTCTCGTGTTCCTTTTTTTATTTCGTTTTTTTTTTTTTTTTTGTTTGGTCACGTAGCAAGAAAAATCACATGAACAGAATTTTTTTTTCGGCCACGTCACCAGATTTTTTTTCTTATTTCTCCTTTCCTTCAGTCTTTCTTTTTTTTTTTCTTTTTTTCGGTTTACGCTTCTTATCGCAAAACTCTTTGCACCTATTTCGCGTTAAATTGGCGTTAGCCAAATCATTTTTTTATGGCAGGGAATTCTGCCGTACGTACCCTATGTTACTATTACCATCCCTGGCTTGCAATTTCTGCTATCCAAAGGACTGGACTATGCCCTGGCTCCACGGTACGTTCCAAAACGTGACTTCATAATTGAAATTGAAGAGAAACTCAGACATGTGCACGATGTCACAGGGGTAAATTTCGCGAGAAGCCGCGTTGTCAGTGTTTCGAACAATGTGAAACCGGCCGGGTCAAATTAAGATCAACAAGAACGCATTGCTCTTAATGAGTTGAAGTCAGACAGCTCCATCATGACTTTAAAGGCCGACAAAGGAAAAGGAACCGTTGTGCTTGATAGGGATGACTACATGAAGAAGATGTATGAAGTTATAAATGACAGTCGCTATTTCGTGAGGCTATCAAGAGATCCCGCTGCTAAGTCCGAAAGAGAGTTAGCTGACCACCTTCGAGAGCTGAAAAAGAAAGGACGCATCAGTGATGACCTATACCGTCATCTCTTCTCCTTTGACGCCGCGACACCCAAGATGTATGGACTCCCCAAAATTCACAAACCGGGTTGCCCCCTACGCCCGATTGTATATGTTATTGGTTCATCCACTTACAGCCTTTCCAAATATCTGGTTATGATTCTGAGCCCTCTTACGGGAAACAATGAGTTTAGCGTCCGGAATTCCCGTGACTTTGTTGAACTTATACGCGCTCAGACCCTGCTAACACACGAGGCTATGGTATCCTTTGATGTGATTTCATTATTTACGAATGTCCCCAACGCCCTGGCGGTTGATGTCGCCCGTGACCGTTTGTTGGCAGACCAGTCGTTGTCCACTCGTACAACCCTCCTTGTTGATGACGTTATACTCCTTTTTCGTTTTTGTCTCAACCAGTGTAATTTTAGTTTTAATGGGGACATATATCATCAGGTCAGCGGATGCCCTATGGGGAGTCCAGTTTCTGTAACCGTCTCGAATCTCGTCATGGAATATGTTGAGGAAAAGGTAATGTCTGGCATTGATTTCCCCGTGAAGTTCTACCGTCGCTATGTCGACGACACTTTTGTAATAGTTAACAGAGAGAACGTAACCAATTTTCACCGCAATTTGAATAGTGTCCACCCCTCAATTCAGTTCACCTGCGAACATGAAACTGATAGTACCTTGCCGTTTTTATATGTACGTGTTCATAGAACTAGTGAATTTCTTTAAGATGGAGACATCCGTATATGGTAAACCATGTGACAGACAAAACTTTCTTGACTACCACTCTCATCACCCTACTCAACACAAAAGCTCAGTTGTAAGATCGTTGCCTTCATCGTTCAGAAACAGTCCCATCTAACTCAACACTTAGCGATCAAGAACTTAGCCATGTGCGGGAGGCTTTGAAGAAACGTAACTACCCCGACCGGTTTATCAATCGCGTTAAGGAACAAATGTCCCGTCTTCGCCCGGATCGAGCCGAACGAACACGTGACGTCGTGTGCATCCCGTACGTTAAGGGGGTTTCGGAGGCATTGGGACGCGCCCTTAGGCCGTTGGGGGTACGAACTGTATACAAACCCTACAGAACAATTGCCAATGTTATCTCCAAGCCAAAAGACCCGACCCCGCCAGAGGCAGAAAGGGTCGTGATCTACCAGGTGCAGTGCAAGGAATGTGACGCTTCCTACATTGGAGAGACGGGACGAAAAAGAAAAACAAGACTAAAAGAACACGCACGGGATGTCGCCAATTCCACGAACGCCACCCGCTTCAAGTCCGAACTCGTCGACCATGCATGGACGTCAGGACACCAATTTGACTTTGACAAGGCGAGGGATAAAAGGTGGGGACTGAGGAAGCTGCTGGAATCTTGGTTCATCAAGAACGACAAACGCGGAAGTGATTCATCGCTGGTAAACAAGAACCGTGGCCCCCTGCTGGACGTGTACACAAACTTTATGCCTAAATAGCCGAACTTTTTTGTGCGACTCTCATTGTTATTTTTGTGATGTCAAGCCGTTTTTGGTATTACATTTATCATGTCTTCGCCCGGCTTCTGGAGTATTTTTGCGCTCCTAATTTCACCGGTACGACAGCCATGGGAGGCCACTGCGAGCGAGTGGGGACAGAAATAATTGAGGCTTATCGGATGGCGACAAGCCTGAAAAACATAACCACCCCGTCCATTTCGCTCTCAAGAAAGGAGATTATCTTTCTGAGGCCCTCAATGGAAGCCGAACGCTGACAGACTAGGCAAGGCGATAAGGTCACCGGCAGAAGCGGCCTTTCCTTTTGTGCGTTGTTGATTTTCCTTCGACCTCGCCTTTTGCAAATCCTCCCCAGCTGCTTTTGTGTTTTCGTGTGGCTGTCAGCGAGCGCGACAGCCGCTTTAAGCAAATCAAGAGGGTGAAGCGAAACGCGTGACCCAGCGTGACCTCTCTACGGAGGACGCGTAGGACAAAAACGTTTGGACGAAACTTTTCACGTGACTTTCTCTGTCACGCTGATGGGATCTCTGGGGCTGTCGTTTTAGCCGTTTGCCTAGTTATAGAAATGAGCGGGCCACGTAGGTCCGGTTTTCGAACTGCTCTTCAGTGTTCTGTTGCTTTCGTGCGCTGCAGACGCAGCTGTGTTTTTTCGTCGTAAACGGTCGGAATACGTCCATGCCAATTTTTCGGTAACAGCCATTTTTTGCACCGGAGTTCGTGGAATACTTGTGATGTGTTTGTTGGACACGCTTCGACAAAAACTGCTCTTCGCCGACGACGAGACATCAGTCCTCGAATCCTCGAATGTGTTTGTGGGGTGCCTGAGTTGGATTATGCATCTATCAAGGATTACATGATATCGCTCTTTTATTAGTAAGTGCACTGCAAGCATGATTCTGATAGTCGTCCTGCTTTCCTCTCAATCTCCGCGGTTTTTGTGTGATGAGTTTTGCTTGGCATGAGTACAGTGTTAATTGTATTTTATAATTTGCTTTTCGTTTTACAGAGAAGTGTGACCTTTGTAAATATGTTGAGAATACACTGTGTGCAATGATAGTTGTTTAATAAACTTCTGGGAGCGATCGAAAAAAAATTTGTTTGTCCGTATAAGTGATTCGATATGCAACAAATGACAAGCAACGTACACATACTTGCACGACGTTCGGCCAATACGAAGCAGACGCATCGTAGAGTTTTCGCGCAATATTGCGCGAACGCTAGGCCGGAGCGAAACAGCTGTAAGGCAATACCTGCCGGGTATCAAACGGTGGTACAAAACTGGACAGTTGAGCGATATTGGAACCGACTTTCGGCCGGCACTGGCACGATACTGCAAAGTATTGCCGTGCTGCTTGGGAACGGAGGTGATGACATCTTACCATCGTGTTTCCAACGCTTGTTTAATTTATTTCTCTTCTGGGACGCGTGAAAGAGCACTTCTGTGACACACCAGAGATATTTGAAACTTGGGCTGGCCTCTCGGCCTTCTTTGCCACTTTTGGCACTTATTTGGCACTTCAGTGGGTAGCCAGAGAAAAGCCAAACTTCGGCATGCCCCAAATCGACAAATTAAGATTTACTGCGGCAGTTATGGCTCAAGTCCGGCACCTACTTTGGCGCTCCTCTGGCGGACCAGAGAAACGCCAAACCTTGGCACGTCCCAAATACCGAAATTAGGCGTTGCTCTGGCAGCTATGGCTGAAGTATGGCACCAACTTTGGCGCTCCTCTGGCGGACCCGAGAAAAGCCAAACTTTGGCACGTCCCAAATACCGAAATTAGGCGTTACTCCGGCAGCTATGGCTGAATTATGGCACCAACTTTGGCGCTCCTCTGGCGGACCAGGGAAACGCCAAACCTTGGCATGTCCCAAATACCAAAATTAGGCGTTACTCTGGCAGTTATGGCTCAAGTCTGGCACCAACTTTGGCGCTCCTCTGGCGGACCCGAGAAAAGCCAAACTTTGGCACGTCCCAAATACCGAAATTAGGCGTTACTCTGGCAGCTATGGCTGAAGTATGGCACCAACTTTGGCGCTCCTCTGGCGGACCAGAGAAACGCCAAACCTTGGCACGTCCCAAATACCGAAATTAGGCGTTTCTCTGGCAGTTATGGCTCAAGTCTGGCACCAACTTTGGCGCTCCTCTGGCGGACCCGAGAAAAGCCAAACTTTGGCACGTCCCAAATACCGAAATTAGGCGTTACTCTGGCAGCTATGGCTGAAGTATGGCACCAACTTTGGCGCTCCTCTGGCGGACCAGAGAAACGTCAAACCTTGGCACGTCCCAAATACCGAAATTAGGCGTTGCTCTGGCAGTTATGGCTGAAGTATGGCACCAACTTTGGCGCTCCTCTGGCGGACCAGAGAAACGCCAAACCTTGGATGCCCCGCCTTCCCAGATTAGGCATTACTATGGCAGTTATGGCTCAAGTATGGCACCAACTTTGGCACTCCTCTGGCGTACCAGAAAAGAGACAAACTTTGGCATGCCCTAGGATCGCCCAACTAAGGCTATAGTTAGGCACCGTACTTTGGCACTGATGAGTGCCATAGTGCAAAAACCTAACTGCGCCAAAGTTGGGCCCTTATGTTTGCCAGACCTTTGCCCAAGTTGGGCATTCCTCTGGCGTGCTACTTGGGATACATGATTTTTGTACAATTTACAAGTTCTGGTATGTGTATTGGACACATTCCAATGAAATGTCCACTGGGGTCTATACTTCATTTCACCCTTCGTCCGAGTGCGGCGGACGCTACCAGCCAATCCAGCGTAAAGAGAGCGTCATGTGACCTTGAACTCCACATAACCAAAACGTCGCATGATACCCTCCCGGCGCCAGATTGGCTGGGGTGGCTCAGCATCCACGGGGCCACCCCAGCAGGTGCCCGTTTCATACCAAGGGTGTTAGCAAGCATCCTATATGAAGGGTGCTTGCCTGAACGCCATAAGGGTGTTAGCCCAGGGACAAACTGATTTACACCCTTAAGTGTGTAAAAACTTTTACTGTGTACTCAAGGCTTCTCTTTCCCATTAGTGCCAGTAAGCTTGTGTAAAGTGAAAAATATTGTAACTGAACAGTAGAGAGTTTTAGTAGATCGCTCCCATGACTCCGATAACGATACCCGATACTCCGCCACCGCCTCCCTTGCGCGTGCATTGTATCGTTATCGGGGCTATCGGAGGTATCGGAACGATCTACTAAAACTCTCTATTGTTGCACTGTCCCTTCACCTAAAGTTACTTCTTTTTTATATTTTTTTACGGCTGCACTACCGGGGAATCTTAATGGTGGGACAACATACCATCCCTGAACCCACGACGACTGGAATGGTGGTCGCAACCAGCGTCGTAAGACTTAGTACTCAAAAAGTCCAATAAATATTGAGCAGCCTTGCAGCAGCCTCCGTGTCATTACTATGTAAAAGTTTCTGGGGTTGAGTTCTCAAACTTGACCTCCCGAAACTCTTGACAGTCTTCTGAGAAACACCCAAATTTTCTGGCAGTCTGTGATAAATTATGTAATAAGTGTATAACTACACCCACTTTCGGCCAGTGACTGGCCGGAAGTCAATGGCTAGTGGCTGGCCAAACGTGAATGGCCAGTGGCTCGCCGAAAGTGACTGGCCAAAGGTGAATGGCAAGTCACTGGCCTAAAGTGAATGGCCAGTCACTGGCCAAATATGAATGGCCAGTCATGGCCAAAGGTGAATGGCCAGTCTCTGGCCTAAAGTGAATGGCCAGCCACTGGACAAAGGTGAATGGCCAGTCACTGGCCTAAAGTGAATGACCAGTCACTGGCCTAAAGTGAATGGCCAGCGACTGGCATAAAGTGAATGGCAAGTCACCAGACGAGGACGAAAACACTGCTATTGCCGAGCACTTTGGCCAAGCTTGGGCCATCGAAAATCTGGTTGGCCATAGTACACTTGCCAGCGATGGCCCATTCACAATGTGCTGCTTGGGTGGGTCACGTGACGTCCATTTCTCCGCTGTTTAGTGGGGAAACTGAATAGGCGTCTAGGTCCCGTTACGTCTGTTTTTCGGCTAAGTCTAGCGGGGAAACAGAATCGGTGCTTGGGTCACGTGACGTCCATTTCTCTGCTGTTTAGCGGGGAAACTGAATTGGTGCATAAGTCACGTGACGTCTATTTTTCAAATAAGTTTAGATGGGAAACTGAATTGTTGTCTAGGTCCCGTTACGTCTGTTTTTCGGCTAGGTCTAGTGGGGAAACTGAATTGGTGCATAAGTCATGTGACGTCTATTTTTCAAATAAGTTTAGATGGGAAACTGAATTGGTGTCTAGGTCCCGTTACATCTGTTTTTCGGCTAAGTCTAGCGGGGAAACTGAATCGGTGCTTGGGTCACGTGACTTCCATTTCTCCGCTGTTTAGCGGGGAAACTGAATTGGTGCATAAGTCACGTGACGTCAATTTTTCAAATAAGTTTAGATGCGAACAGAATTGGTGTCTAAGGTCCCGTTACGTCTGTTTTTCGGCTAAGTCTAGCGGGGCAACTGAATTGGTGCATAAGTCACGTGACGTCTATTTTTCAAATAAGTTTAGATGGGAAACTGAATTGTTGTCTAGGTCCCGTTACGTCTGTTTTTCGGCTAGGTCTAGCGGGGAAACTGAATTGGTGCATAAGTCATGTGACGTCTATTTTTCAAATAAGTTTAGATGGGAAACTGAATTGGTGTCTAGGTCCCGTTACGTCTGTTTTTCGGCTAAATCTAGCGGGGAAACTGAATCGGTGCTTGGGTCACGTGACTTCCATTTCTCCGCTGTTTAGCGGGGAAACTGAATTGGTGCATAAGTCACGTGACGTCAATTTTTCAAATAAGTTTAGATGCGAAACTGAATTGGTGTCAAGGTCCCGTTACGTCTGTTTTTCGGCTAAGTCTAGCGGGGCAACTGAATTGGTGCATAAGTCACGTGACGTCTATTTTTCAAATAAGTTTAGATGGGAAACTGAATTGGTGTCTAGGTCCCGTTACGTCTGTTTTTCGGCTAAGTCTAGCGGGGAAACTGAATTGGTGCATAAGTCATGTGATGTCTATTTTTCCAATAAGTTTAGATGGGAAACTGAATTTGATTGTCTAGGTCACGTTACGTCTGTTTTTCGGCTAAGTCTACTGGGGAAACTCAATTGGTGCATAAGTCACGTGACGTCTATTTTTCAAATAAGTTTAAATGGGAAACTGAATTGGGGTTTCTAGGTCACGTTACGTCTATTTTTCGGCTAAGTCTAGCGGGGAAATCAATTGGTGCATGTCACGTGACGTCTATTTTTCAAATAAGTTTAAATGGGAAACTGAATTGGGGTCTCTAGGTCACGTTACGTCTGTTTTTCGGCTGTCTAGCGGGGAAACTGAATTGGTGCATAAGTCACGTGACGTCTATTTTTCAAATAAGTTTAAAGGGAAATTAATTGGGGTGTCTAGGTCACGTTACGTCTATTTTTCGGCTGTCTAGCGGAGAAACTGAACTGGTGCATAAGTCATGTGACGTCTATTTTTCAAATAAGTTTAGATGGGAAACTGAATTGGTGTCTAGGTCACTTTACGTCTGTTTTTCGTCTAAGTCTAGCGGGGAAACTGAATTGGTGCATGTGTCACGTGACGTCTATTTTTCAAATAAGTTTAGATGGGAAACTGAATAGGTGTCTAGGTCCCGTTACGTCTGTTTTTCGGCTAAGTCTAGCGGGGAAACTGAATCGGTGCATGGGTCACGTGACGTCCATTTCTCCGCTGATTAGCCGGGAAACTGAATTGGTGTCTAGGTCCCGTTACGTCTGTTTTTCGTTCAAGTCTAGCGGGGAAACTGAATCGGTGCTTGGGTCACGTGATGTCCATTTCTCTGCTGTTTAGCGGGGAAACTGAATTGGTGCATAAGTCACGTGACGTCTATTTTTCAAATAAGTTTAGATGGGAAACTGAATTGTTGTCTAGGTCCCGTTTCGTCTGATTTTCGGCTAGGTCTAGCGGGGAAACTGAATTGGTGCATAAGTCATGTGACGTCTATTTTTCAAATAAGTTTAGATGGAAAACTGAATTGGTGTCTAGGTCCCGTTACGTCTGTTTTTCGGCTAAGTCTAGCGGGGAAACTGAATCGGTGCTTGGGTCACGTGACTTCCATTTCTCCGCTGTTTAGAGGGGAAACTGAATTGGTGCATAAGTCACGTGACGTCAATTTTTCAAATAAGTTTAGATGCGAAACTGAATTGGTGTCAAGGTCCCGTTACGTCTGTTTTTCGGCTAAGTCTAGCGGGGCAACTGAATTGGTGCATAAGTCACGTGACGTCTATTTTTCAAATAAGTTTGAAGGGAAAGTAATTGGGGTGTCTAGGTCACGTTACGTCTATTTTTCGGCTAAGTCTAGCGGGGAAACTGAATTGGTGCATAAGTCACGTGACGTCAATTTTTCAAATAAGTTTAGATGCGAAGCTGAATTGGTGTCTAGGTTAATTTACGTCTGTTTTTCGGCTAAGTCTAGCGGGGAAACTGAATTGGTGCATGTGTCACGTGACGTCTATTTTTCAAATAAGTTTAAATGGGAAACTGAATTGGTGTCTAGGTCCCGTTACGTCTGTTTTTCGGCTAAGTCTAGCGGGGAAACTGAATCGGTGCATGGGTCACGTGACGTCCATTTCTCAGCTGATTAGCGGGGAAACTGAATTGGTGTCTAGGTCCCGTTACGTCTGTTTTTCGGCTAAGTCTAGCGGGGAAACTGAATCGGTGCTTGGGTCACGTGACGTCCATTTCTCTGCTGTTTAGCGGGGAAACTGAATTGGTGCATAAGTCACGTGACGTCTATTTTTCAAATAAGTTTAGATGGGAAACTGAATTGGTGTCTAGGTCCCGTTTCGTCTGATTTTCGGCTAGGTCTAGCGGGGAAACTGAATTGGTGCATAAGTCACGTGACGTCTATTTTTCAAATAAGTTTAGATGGAAAACTGAATTGGTGTCTAGGTCCCGTTACGTCTGTTTTTCGGCTAAGTCTAGCGGGGAAACTGAATCGGTGCTTGGGTCACGTGACTTCCATTTCTCCGCTGTTTAGCGGGGAAACTGAATTGGTGCATAAGTCACGTGACGTCAATTTTTCAAATAAGTTTAGATGCGAAACTGAATTGGTGTCAAGGTCCCGTTACATCACTTTTTCGGCTAAGTCTAGCGGGGCAACTGAATTGGTGCATAAGTCACGAGACGTCTATTTTTCAAATAAGTTTAGATGGGAAACAGAATTGGTGTCTAGGTCCCGTTACGTCTGTTTTTCGGCTAAGTCTAGCGGGGAAACTGAATTGGTGCATGTGTCACGTGACGTCTATTTCTCCGCTGATTAGCGCGGACACTGAATTGGTGCATAAGTCACGTGACGATTATTTTTCAAATAAGTTTAGATGGAAACTGAATTGGTGTCTAGGTCCCGTTACGTCTGTTTTTCGGCTAAGTCTAGTGGGGAAACTGAATATGCGCGTAAGTCATGTGACGTCTTTTTTTCGAATAAGTTTAAATGGGAAACTGAATTGGGGTGTCTAGATCACGTTACGTCTATTTTTCGGCTAAGTCTAGTGGGGAAACTGAATTGGTGCATAAGTCACGTGACGTCTATTCTTCAAATAGGTTTAAATGGGAAACTGAATTGGTGTCTAGGTCACGTTACGTCTATTTTTCGGCTAAGTCTAGCGGGGAACCTCAATTGGTGCATATTTCACGTGACGTCTATTTTTCAAATAAGTTTAGATGGGAAACTGAATAGGTGTCCAGGTCACGTTACGTATATTTTTCGGCTAAGTCTAGCGGGGAAACTGAATTGGTGCATGTCACGTGACGTCTATTTTTCAAATAAGTTTGGATGGGAAACTGAATTGGTGTCTTGGTCACGTTACGTCCCTTTTTCGGCTAAGTTTAGCGGGAAACTGAATTGGTGCATAAGTCACGTGACGTGTATTTTTCAAATAAGTTTTAGATGGGAAACTGAATTGGTGTCTAGGTCACGTTACGTCTATTTTTCGGCTGTCTAGTTGGGAAACTGAATTGGTGCATGGGTCACGTGACGTCTATTTCTCCGCTGTTTAGCGGGGAAACTGAATTGGTGCATAAGTCACGTAACGTCTATTTTTCAAATAAGTTTAGATGGGAAACTGAATTGGTGTCTAGGTCCCGTTACGTCTGTTTTTCGGCTAAATCTAGCGGGAAACTGAATTGGTGCATAAGTCACGTGACGTGCATTTTTCTGCTGTTTAGCGGGGAAACTAAATTGGTGCATAAGTCACGTGACGTTTTTTTTTCAAATAAGTTTAGATGGGAAACTGGTGTCTAGGACACGTTACGTCTATTTTTCGGCTGTCTAGCGGGGAAACTGAATTGGTGCATAAGTCACGTGACGTGTATTTTTCTGCTGTTTAGCGGGGAAACTGAATTGGTGCATAAGTCACGTGACGTTTTTTTTTCAAATAAGTTTAGATGGGAAACTGAATTGGTGTCTAGGCCCCGTTACGTTGGTTTTTCGGCTAAGTCTAGCGGGGAAACTGAATTGGTGCATGTGTCCCGTTACGTCTATTTTTCAAATAAGTTTAGATGGGAAACTGAATTGGTGTCTAGGTCCCGTTACGTCTGTTTTTCGGCTAAGTCTAGCGGGAAACTGAATTGGTGCATAAGTCATGTGACGTCTATTTTTCAAAAACGTTTAGATGGGAAACTGAATTGGTGTCTAGGTCACGTTACGTCTGTTTTTCGGCTAAGTCTAGCGGGGAAACTGAATTGGTGCATAAGTCATGTGACGTCTATTTTTCAAGTAAGTTTAGATGGGAAACTGAATTGGGGTGTCTAGGTCACGTTACGTCTATTTTTCGGCTAAGTCTAGTGGGGAAACTGAACTGGTGCATAAGTCATGTGACGTCTTTTTTTCGAATAAGTTTAAATGGGAAACTGAATTGGGGTGTCTAGATCACGTTACGTCTATTTTTCGGCTAAGTCTAGTGGGGAAACTGAATTGGTGCATAAGTCACGTGACGTCTATTTTTTAAATAAGTTTAAATGGGAAACTGAATTGGGGTGTCTAGGTCACGTTACGTCTATTTTTCGGCTAAGTCTAGTGGGGAAACTGAATTGGTGCGTGCGTCACGTGACGTCTATTTCTCCGCTGATTAGCGCGGACACTGAATTGCTGCATAGGTCACGTCACGTCTATTTTTCCAATAAGTTTAGATGGAAACTGAATTGATGTGTAGGCCACGTTACGTCTGTTTTTCGTCTAAGTCTAGCGGGGAAACTGAACTGGTGCATAAGTCATGTGACGTCTATTTTTCAATAAGTTTAGATGGGAAACTGAAAGTGGTTGTCTAGGTCACGTTACGTCTGTTTTTCGGCTAAGTCTAGTGGGGAAACTGAATATGTGCGTAAGTCATGTGACGTCTATTATTCAAATAAGTTTAAATGGGAAACTGAATTGGGGTTTCTAGGTCACGTTACGCCTATTTTTCGGCTAAGTCTAGCGGGGAAACTCAATTGGTGCATAAGTCACGTGACGTCTATTCTTCAAATAAGTTTAAATGGGAAACTGAATTGGTGTCTAGGTCACGTTACGTCTATTTTTCGGCTAAGTCTAGCGGGGAACCTCAATTGGTGCATATGTCACGTGACGTCTATTTTTCAAATAAGTTTAGATGGGAAACTGAATAGGTGTCTAGGTCACGTTACGTATATTTTTCGGCTAAGTCTAGCGGGGAAACTGAATTGGTGCATGTCACGTGACGTCTATTTTTCAAATAAGTTTGGATGGGAAACTGAATTGGTGTCTTGGTCACATTACGTCTGTTTTTCGGGTAAGTCTTGCGGGAAACTGAATTGGTGCATAAGTCACGTGACGTGTATTTTTCTGCTGTTTAGCGGGGAAACTGAATTGGTGCAAAAGTCACGTGACGTTTTTTTTTCAAATAAGTTTAGATGGGAAACTGAATTGGTGTCTAGGTCACGTTACGTCTATTTTTCGGCTGTCTAGCGGGGAAACTGAATTGGTGCATAAGTCACGTGACATGTATTTTTCTGCTGTTTAGCGGGGAAACTGAATTGGTGCATAAGTCACGTGACGTTTTTTTTCAAATAAGTTTAGATGGGAAACTGAATTGGTGTCTAGGTCCCGTTACGTCTGTTTTTCGGCTAAGTCTAGCGGGAAACTGAATTGGTGCATAAGTCATGTGACGTCTATTTTTCAAAAAAGTTTAGATGGGAAACTGAATTGGTGTCTAGGTCACGTTACGTCTGTTTTTCGGCTAAGTCTAGCGGGGAAACTGAATTGGTGCATAAGTCATGTGACGTCTATTTTTCAAATAAGTTTAGATGGGAAACTGAATTGGGGTGTCTAAGTCACGTTACGTCTGTTTTTCGGCTGTCTAGCGGGGAAACTGAATTGGTGCATAAGTCACGTGACGTCTATTTTTCAAATAAGTTTAAAGGGAAAGTAATTGGGGTGTCTAGGTCACGTTACGTCTATTTTTCGGCTAAGTCTAGCGGGGAAACTCAATTGGTGCATAAGTCACGTGACGTCTATTCTTCAAATAAGTTTAAATGGGAAACTGAATTGGTGTCTAGGTCACGTTACGTCTATTTTTCGGCTAAGTCTAGCGGGGAAACTCAATTGGTGCATAAGTCACGTGACGTCTATTTTTCAATAAAGTTTAAATGGGAAACTGAATTGGGAGTCGAGGTCACGTTACGTCTATTTTTCGGCTAAGTCTAGCGGGGAAACTGAATTGGTGCATAGGTCACGTCACGTCTATTTTTCCAATAACTTTAGATGGGAAACTGAATTGATGTGTAGGTCACGTTACGTCTTTTTTTCGGCTAAGTCTAGCGGGGAAACTGAATTGGTGCATAGGTCACGTCACGTCTATTTTTCCAATAAGTTTAGGTGGGAAACTGAATTGATGTGTAGGACACGTTCAGTCTGTTTTTCGGCTAAGTCTAGCGGGGAAACTGAATTGGTGCATGGGTCACGTGACGTCTGTTTCTCCGCTGTTTAGCGGGGAAACTGAATTGGTGCATAAGTCACGTGACGTCTATTTTTCAAATAAGTTTAGATGGGAAACTGAATTGGTGTCTAGGTCCCGTTACGTCTGTTTTTCGGCTAAATCTTGCGGGAAACTGAATTGGTGCATAAGTCACGTGACGTGTATTTTTCTGCTGTTTAGCGGGGAAACTGAATTGGTGCATAAGTCACGTCACGTCTATTTTTCAAATAAGTTTAGATGGGAAACTGAATTGGTGTCTAGGTCCCGTTACGTCTGTTTTTCGGCTAAGTCTAGCGGGAAACTGAATTGGTGCATGTCATCTGACGTCTATTTTTCAAATAAGTTTAGATGGGAAACTAAATTGGTGTCTAGGTCACGTTACGTCTGTTTTTCGGCTAAGTCTAGCGGGGAAACTGAATTGGTGCATAAGTCATGTGATGTCTATTTTTCAAATAAGTTTAGGTGGGAAACTGAATTGGTGTCTAGGTCACGTTACGTCTGTTTTTCGGCTGTCTAGCGGGGAAACTGAATCGGTGCATGTCATCTGACGTCTATTTTTCAAATAAGTTTAGATGGGAAACTAAATTGGTGTCTAGGTCACGTTACGTCTGTTTTTCGGCTAAGTCTAGCGGGGAAACTGAATTGGTGCATGTCATCTGACGTCTATTTTTCAAATAAGTTTAGATGGGAAACTAAATTGGTGTCTAGGTCACGTTACGTCTGTTTTTCGGCTAAGTCTAGAGGGGAAACTGAATTGGTGCATAAGTCACGTGACGTCTATTTTTCAAATAAGTTTAGGTGGGAAACTGAATTGGTGTCTAGGTCCCGTTACGTCTGTTTTTCGGCTGTCTAGCGGGGAAACTGAATCGGTGCATGTCATCTGACGTCTATTTTTCAAATAAGTTTAGATGGGAAACTAAATTGGTGTCTAGGTCACGTTACGTCTGTTTTTCGGCTGTCTAGCGGGGAAACTGAATTGGTGCATGTCATCTGACGTCTATTTTTCAAATAAGTTTAGATGGGAAACTAAATTGGTGTCTAGGTCACGTTACGTCTGTTTTTCGGCTAAGTCTAGCGGGGAAACTGAATTGGTGCATAAGTCACGTGACGTCTATTTTTCAAATAAGTTTAGATGGGAAACTGAATTGGTGTCTAGGTCCTGTTACGTCTGTTTTTCGGCTGTCTAGCGGGGAAACTAAATTGGTGCATAAGTCATGTGACGTCTATTTTTCAAGTAAGTTTAGATGGGAAACTGAATTGGGGTGTCTAGGTCACGTTACGTCTATTTTTCGGCTAAGTCTAGTGGGGAAACTGAACTGGTGCATAAGTCATGTGACGTCTTTTTTTCGAATAAGTTTAAATGGGAAACTGAATTGGGGTGTCTAGATCACGTTACGTCTATTTTTCGGCTAAGTCTAGTGGGGAAACTGAATTGGTGCAGAAGTCACGTGACGTCTATTTTTTAAATAAGTTTAAATGGGAAACTGAATTGGGGTGTCTAGGTCACGTTACGTCTATTTTTCGGCTAAGTCTAGCGGGGAAACTGAATTGGTGCGTGTGTCACGAGACGTCTATTTCTCCGCTGATTAGCGCGGACACTGAATTGGTGCATAGGTCACGTCACGTCTATTTTTCCAATAAGTTTAGATGGAAACTGAATTGATGTGTAGGCCACGTTACGTCTGTTTTTCGTCTAAGTCTAGCGGGGAAACTGAACTGGTGCATAAGTCATGTGACGTCTATTTTTCAATAAGTTTAGATGGGAAACTGAAAGTGGTTGTCTAGGTCACGTTACGTCTGTTTTTCGGCTAAGTCTAGTGGGGAAACTGAATATGCGCGTAAGTCATGTGACGTCTATTATTCAAATAAGTTTAAATGGGAATCTGAATTGGGGTTTCTAGGTCACGTTACGTCTATTTTTCGGCTAAGTCTAGCGGGGAAACTCAATTGGTGCATAAGTCACGTGACGTCTATTTTTCAAATAAGTTTAGATGGGAAACTGAATAGGTGTCCAGGTTACGTTACGTATATTTTTCGGCTAAGTCTAGCGGGGAAACTGAATTGGTGCATGTCACGTGACGTCTATTTTTCAAATAAGTTTGGATGGGAAACTGAATTGGTGTCTTGGTCACGTTACGTCTGTTTTTCGGCTAAGTCTAGCGGGAAACTGAATTGGTGCATAAGTCACGTGACGTGTATTTTTCTGCTGTTTTGCGGGAAAACTGAATTGGTGCATAAGTCACGTGACGTTTTTTTTTCAAATAAGTTTTAGATGGGAAACTGAATTGGTGTCTAGGTCACGTTACGTCTATTTTTCGGCTGTCTAGCGGGGAAACTGAATTGGTGCATGGGTCACGTGACGTCTATTTCTCCGCTGTTTAGCGGGGAAACTGAATTGGTGCATAAGTCACGTGACGTCTATTTTTCAAATAAGTTTAGATGGGAAACTGAATTGGTGTCTAGGTCCCGTTACGTCTGTTTTTTGGCTAAGTCTAGCGGGAAACTGAATTGGTGCATAAGTCACGTGACGTGTATTTTTCTGCTGTTTAGCGGGGAAACTGAATTGGTGCATAAGTCACGTGACGTTTTTTTTTCAAATAAGTTTAGATGGGAAACTGGTGTCTAGGTCACGTTACGTCTATTTTTCGGCTGTCTAGCGGGGAAACTGAATTGGTGCATGTGTCACGTGACGTCTATTTTTCAAATAAGTTTAGATGGGAAACTGAATAGGTGTCTAGGTCCCGTTACGTCTGTTTTTCGGCTAAGTCTAGCGGGGAAACTGAATCGGTGCATGGGTCACGTGACGTCCATTTCTCCGCTGATTAGCCGGGAAACTGAATTGGTGTCTAGGTCCCGTTACGTCTGTTTTTCGTTCAAGTCTAGCGGGGAAACTGAATCGGTGCTTGGGTCACGTGACGTCTATTTTTCAAATAAGTTTAGATGGGAAACTGAATTGTTGTCTAGGTCCCGTTTCGTCTGATTTTCGGCTAGGTCTAGCGGGGAAACTGAATTGGTGCATAAGTCATGTGACGTCTATTTTTCAAATAAGTTTAGATGGAAAACTGAATTGGTGTCTAGGTCCCGTTACGTCTGTTTTTCGGCTAAGTCTAGCGGGGAAACTGAATCGGTGCTTGGGTCACGTGACTTCCATTTCTCCGCTGTTTAGAGGGGAAACTGAATTGGTGCATAAGTCACGTGACGTCAATTTTTCAAATAAGTTTAGATGCGAAACTGAATTGGTGTCAAGGTCCCGTTACGTCTGTTTTTCGGCTAAGTCTAGCGGGGCAACTGAATTGGTGCATAAGTCACGTGACGTCTATTTTTCAAATAAGTTTGAAGGGAAAGTAATTGGGGTGTCTAGGTCACGTTACGTCTATTTTTCGGCTAAGTCTAGCGGGGAAACTGAATTGGTGCATAAGTCACGTGACGTCAATTTTTCAAATAAGTTTAGATGCGAAGCTGAATTGGTGTCTAGGTTAATTTACGTCTGTTTTTCGGCTAAGTCTAGCGGGGAAACTGAATTGGTGCATGTGTCACGTGACGTCTATTTTTCAAATAAGTTTAAATGGGAAACTGAATTGGTGTCTAGGTCCCGTTACGTCTGTTTTTCGGCTAAGTCTAGCGGGGAAACTGAATCGGTGCATGGGTCACGTGACGTCCATTTCTCAGCTGATTAGCGGGGAAACTGAATTGGTGTCTAGGTCCCGTTACGTCTGTTTTTCGGCTAAGTCTAGCGGGGAAACTGAATCGGTGCTTGGGTCACGTGACGTCCATTTCTCTGCTGTTTAGCGGGGAAACTGAATTGGTGCATAAGTCACGTGACGTCTATTTTTCAAATAAGTTTAGATGGAAAACTGAATTGGTGTCTAGGTCCCGTTACGTCTGTTTTTCGGCTAAGTCTAGCGGGGAAACTGAATCGGTGCTTGGGTCACGTGACTTCCATTTCTCCGCTGTTTAGCGGGGAAACTGAATTGGTGCATAAGTCACGTGACGTCAATTTTTCAAATAAGTTTAGATGCGAAACTGAATTGGTGTCAAGGTCCCGTTACATCACTTTTTCGGCTAAGTCTAGCGGGGCAACTGAATTGGTGCATAAGTCACGAGACGTCTATTTTTCAAATAAGTTTAGATGGGAAACAGAATTGGTGTCTAGGTCCCGTTACGTCTGTTTTTCGGCTAAGTCTAGCGGGGAAACTGAATTGGTGCATGTGTCACGTGACGTCTATTTCTCCGCTGATTAGCGCGGACACTGAATTGGTGCATAAGTCACGTGACGATTATTTTTCAAATAAGTTTAGATGGAAACTGAATTGGTGTCTAGGTCCCGTTACGTCTGTTTTTCGGCTAAGTCTAGTGGGGAAACTGAATATGCGCGTAAGTCATGTGACGTCTTTTTTTCGAATAAGTTTAAATGGGAAACTGAATTGGGGTGTCTAGATCACGTTACGTCTATTTTTCGGCTAAGTCTAGTGGGGAAACTGAATTGGTGCATAAGTCACGTGACGTCTATTCTTCAAATAGGTTTAAATGGGAAACTGAATTGGTGTCTAGGTCACGTTACGTCTATTTTTCGGCTAAGTCTAGCGGGGAACCTCAATTGGTGCATATTTCACGTGACGTCTATTTTTCAAATAAGTTTAGATGGGAAACTGAATAGGTGTCCAGGTCACGTTACGTATATTTTTCGGCTAAGTCTAGCGGGGAAACTGAATTGGTGCATGTCACGTGACGTCTATTTTTCAAATAAGTTTGGATGAGAAACTGAATTGGTGTCTTGGTCACGTTACGTCCCTTTTTCGGCTAAGTTTAGCGGGAAACTGAATTGGTGCATAAGTCACGTGACGTGTATTTTTCAAATAAGTTTTAGATGGGAAACTGAATTGGTGTCTAGGTCACGTTACGTCTATTTTTCGGCTGTCTAGTTGGGAAACTGAATTGGTGCATGGGTCACGTGACGTCTATTTCTCCGCTGTTTAGCGGGGAAACTGAATTGGTGCATAAGTCACGTAACGTCTATTTTTCAAATAAGTTTAGATGGGAAACTGAATTGGTGTCTAGGTCCCGTTACGTCTGTTTTTCGGCTAAATCTAGCGGGAAACTGAATTGGTGCATAAGTCACGTGACGTGCATTTTTCTGCTGTTTAGCGGGGAAACTAAATTGGTGCATAAGTCACGTGACGTTTTTTTTTCAAATAAGTTTAGATGGGAAACTGGTGTCTAGGACACGTTACGTCTATTTTTCGGCTGTCTAGCGGGGAAACTGAATTGGTGCATAAGTCACGTGACGTGTATTTTTCTGCTGTTTAGCGGGGAAACTGAATTGGTGCATAAGTCACGTGACGTTTTTTTTTCAAATAAGTTTAGATGGGAAACTGAATTGGTGTCTAGGCCCCGTTACGTTGGTTTTTCGGCTAAGTCTAGCGGGGAAACTGAATTGGTGCATGTGTCCCGTTACGTCTATTTTTCAAATAAGTTTAGATGGGAAACTGAATTGGTGTCTAGGTCCCGTTACGTCTGTTTTTCGGCTAAGTCTAGCGGGAAACTGAATTGGTGCATAAGTCATGTGACGTCTATTTTTCAAAAACGTTTAGATGGGAAACTGAATTGGTGTCTAGGTCACGTTACGTCTGTTTTTCGGCTAAGTCTAGCGGGGAAACTGAATTGGTGCATAAGTCATGTGACGTCTATTTTTCAAGTAAGTTTAGATGGGAAACTGAATTGGGGTGTCTAGGTCACGTTACGTCTATTTTTCGGCTAAGTCTAGTGGGGAAACTGAACTGGTGCATAAGTCATGTGACGTCTTTTTTTCGAATAAGTTTAAATGGGAAACTGAATTGGGGTGTCTAGATCACGTTACGTCTATTTTTCGGCTAAGTCTAGTGGGGAAACTGAATTGGTGCATAAGTCACGTGACGTCTATTTTTTAAATAAGTTTAAATGGGAAACTGAATTGGGGTGTCTAGGTCACGTTACGTCTATTTTTCGGCTAAGTCTAGCGGGGAAACTGAATTGGTGCGTGCGTCACGTGACGTCTATTTCTCCGCTGATTAGCGCGGACACTGAATTGGTGCATAGGTCACGTCACGTCTATTTTTCCAATAAGTTTAGATGGAAACTGAATTGATGTGTAGGCCACGTTACGTCTGTTTTTCGTCTAAGTCTAGCGGGGAAACTGAACTGGTGCATAAGTCATGTGACGTCTATTTTTCAATAAGTTTAGATGGGAAACTGAAAGTGGTTGTCTAGGTCACGTTACGTCTGTTTTTCGGCTAAGTCTAGTGGGGAAACTGAATATGTGCGTAAGTCATGTGACGTCTATTATTCAAATAAGTTTAAATGGGAAACTGAATTGGGGTTTCTAGGTCACGTTACGTCTATTTTTCGGCTAAGTCTAGCGGGGAAACTCAATTGGTGCATAAGTCACGTGACGTCTATTCTTCAAATAAGTTTAAATGGGAAACTGAATTGGTGTCTAGGTCACGTTACGTCTATTTTTCGGCTAAGTCTAGCGGGGAACCTCAATTGGTGCATATGTCACGTGACGTCTATTTTTCAAATAAGTTTAGATGGGAAACTGAATAGGTGTCTAGGTCACGTTACGTATATTTTTCGGCTAAGTCTAGCGGGGAAACTGAATTGGTGCATGTCACGTGACGTCTATTTTTCAAATAAGTTTGGATGGGAAACTGAATTGGTGTCTTGGTCACATTACGTCTGTTTTTCGGGTAAGTCTTGCGGGAAACTGAATTGGTGCATAAGTCACGTGACGTGTATTTTTCTGCTGTTTAGCGGGGAAACTGAATTGGTGCAAAAGTCACGTGACGTTTTTTTTTCAAATAAGTTTAGATGGGAAACTGAATTGGTGTCTAGGTCACGTTACGTCTATTTTTCGGCTGTCTAGCGGGGAAACTGAATTGGTGCATAAGTCACGTGACATGTATTTTTCTGCTGTTTAGCGGGGAAACTGAATTGGTGCATAAGTCCCGTGATGTTTTTTTTCAAATAAGTTTAGATGGGAAACTGAATTGGTGTCTAGGTCCCGTTACGTCTGTTTTTCGGCTAAGTCTAGCGGGAAACTGAATTGGTGCATAAGTCATGTGACGTCTATTTTTCAAAAAAGTTTAGATGGGAAACTGAATTGGTGTCTAGGTCACGTTACGTCTGTTTTTCGGCTAAGTCTAGCGGGGAAACTGAATTGGTGCATAAGTCATGTGACGTCTATTTTTCAAATAAGTTTAGATGGGAAACTGAATTGGGGTGTCTAAGTCACGTTACGTCTGTTTTTCGGCTGTCTAGCGGGGAAACTGAATTGGTGCATAAGTCACGTGACGTCTATTTTTCAAATAAGTTTAAAGGGAAAGTAATTGGGGTGTCTAGGTCACGTTACGTCTATTTTTCGGCTAAGTCTAGCGGGGAAACTCAATTGGTGCATAAGTCACGTGACGTCTATTCTTCAAATAAGTTTAAATGGGAAACTGAATTGGTGTCTAGGTCACGTTACGTCTATTTTTCGGCTAAGTCTAGCGGGGAAACTCAATTGGTGCATAAGTCACGTGACGTCTATTTTTCAATAAAGTTTAAATGGGAAACTGAATTGGGAGTCGAGGTCACGTTACGTCTATTTTTCGGCTAAGTCTAGCGGGGAAACTGAATTGGTGCATAGGTCACGTCACGTCTATTTTTCCAATAACTTTAGATGGGAAACTGAATTGATGTGTAGGTCACGTTACGTCTTTTTTTCGGCTAAGTCTAGCGGGGAAACTGAATTGGTGCATAGGTCACGTCACGTCTATTTTTCCAATAAGTTTAGGTGGGAAACTGAATTGATGTGTAGGACACGTTCAGTCTGTTTTTCGGCTAAGTCTAGCGGGGAAACTGAATTGGTGCATGGGTCACGTGACGTCTGTTTCTCCGCTGTTTAGCGGGGAAACTGAATTGGTGCATAAGTCACGTGACGTCTATTTTTCAAATAAGTTTAGATGGGAAACTGAATTGGTGTCTAGGTCCCGTTACGTCTGTTTTTCGGCTAAATCTTGCGGGAAACTGAATTGGTGCATAAGTCACGTGACGTGTATTTTTCTGCTGTTTAGCGGGGAAACTGAATTGGTGCATAAGTCACGTCACGTCTATTTTTCAAATAAGTTTAGATGGGAAACTGAATTGGTGTCTAGGTCCCGTTACGTCTGTTTTTCGGCTAAGTCTAGCGGGAAACTGAATTGGTGCATGTCATCTGACGTCTATTTTTCAAATAAGTTTAGATGGGAAACTAAATTGGTGTCTAGGTCACGTTACGTCTGTTTTTCGGCTAAGTCTAGCGGGGAAACTGAATTGGTGCATAAGTCATGTGATGTCTATTTTTCAAATAAGTTTAGGTGGGAAACTGAATTGGTGTCTAGGTCACGTTACGTCTGTTTTTCGGCTGTCTAGCGGGGAAACTGAATCGGTGCATGTCATCTGACGTCTATTTTTCAAATAAGTTTAGATGGGAAACTAAATTGGTGTCTAGGTCACGTTACGTCTGTTTTTCGGCTAAGTCTAGCGGGGAAACTGAATTGGTGCATGTCATCTGACGTCTATTTTTCAAATAAGTTTAGATGGGAAACTAAATTGGTGTCTAGGTCACGTTACGTCTGTTTTTCGGCTAAGTCTAGAGGGGAAACTGAATTGGTGCATAAGTCACGTGACGTCTATTTTTCAAATAAGTTTAGGTGGGAAACTGAATTGGTGTCTAGGTCCCGTTACGTCTGTTTTTCGGCTGTCTAGCGGGGAAACTGAATCGGTGCATGTCATCTGACGTCTATTTTTCAAATAAGTTTAGATGGGAAACTAAATTGGTGTCTAGGTCACGTTACGTCTGTTTTTCGGCTGTCTAGCGGGGAAACTGAATTGGTGCATGTCATCTGACGTCTATTTTTCAAATAAGTTTAGATGGGAAACTAAATTGGTGTCTAGGTCACGTTACGTCTGTTTTTCGGCTAAGTCTAGCGGGGAAACTGAATTGGTGCATAAGTCACGTGACGTCTATTTTTCAAATAAGTTTAGATGGGAAACTGAATTGGTGTCTAGGTCCTGTTACGTCTGTTTTTCGGCTGTCTAGCGGGGAAACTAAATTGGTGCATAAGTCATGTGACGTCTATTTTTCAAGTAAGTTTAGATGGGAAACTGAATTGGGGTGTCTAGGTCACGTTACGTCTATTTTTCGGCTAAGTCTAGTGGGGAAACTGAACTGGTGCATAAGTCATGTGACGTCTTTTTTTCGAATAAGTTTAAATGGGAAACTGAATTGGGGTGTCTAGATCACGTTACGTCTATTTTTCGGCTAAGTCTAGTGGGGAAACTGAATTGGTGCAGAAGTCACGTGACGTCTATTTTTTAAATAAGTTTAAATGGGAAACTGAATTGGGGTGTCTAGGTCACGTTACGTCTATTTTTCGGCTAAGTCTAGCGGGGAAACTGAATTGGTGCGTGTGTCACGAGACGTCTATTTCTCCGCTGATTAGCGCGGACACTGAATTGGTGCATAGGTCACGTCACGTCTATTTTTCCAATAAGTTTAGATGGAAACTGAATTGATGTGTAGGCCACGTTACGTCTGTTTTTCGTCTAAGTCTAGCGGGGAAACTGAACTGGTGCATAAGTCATGTGACGTCTATTTTTCAATAAGTTTAGATGGGAAACTGAAAGTGGTTGTCTAGGTCACGTTACGTCTGTTTTTCGGCTAAGTCTAGTGGGGAAACTGAATATGCGCGTAAGTCATGTGACGTCTATTATTCAAATAAGTTTAAATGGGAAACTGAATTGGGGTTTCTAGGTCACGTTACGTCTATTTTTCGGCTAAGTCTAGCGGGGAAACTCAATTGGTGCATAAGTCACGTGACGTCTATTTTTCAAATAAGTTTAGATGGGAAACTGAATAGGTGTCCAGGTTACGTTACGTATATTTTTCGGCTAAGTCTAGCGGGGAAACTGAATTGGTGCATGTCACGTGACGTCTATTTTTCAAATAAGTTTGGATGGGAAACTGAATTGGTGTCTTGGTCACGTTACGTCTGTTTTTC
Organism: Ixodes scapularis; assembly: GCF_016920785.2. Lineage (NCBI taxonomy): Eukaryota > Metazoa > Arthropoda > Arachnida > Ixodida > Ixodidae > Ixodes > Ixodes scapularis. The sequence goes on along the minus strand of NW_024609838.1, from coordinate 48,353,851 downwards.
GGCTAAGTCTAGCGGGAAACTGAATTGGTGCATAAGTCACGTGACGTGTATTTTTCTGCTGTTTTGCGGGAAAACTGAATTGGTGCATAAGTCACGTGACGTTTTTTTTTCAAATAAGTTTTAGATGGGAAACTGAATTGGTGTCTAGGTCACGTTACGTCTATTTTTCGGCTGTCTAGCGGGGAAACTGAATTGGTGCATGGGTCACGTGACGTCTATTTCTCCGCTGTTTAGCGGGGAAACTGAATTGGTGCATAAGTCACGTGACGTCTATTTTTCAAATAAGTTTAGATGGGAAACTGAATTGGTGTCTAGGTCCCGTTACGTCTGTTTTTTGGCTAAGTCTAGCGGGAAACTGAATTGGTGCATAAGTCACGTGACGTGTATTTTTCTGCTGTTTAGCGGGGAAACTGAATTGGTGCATAAGTCACGTGACGTTTTTTTTTCAAATAAGTTTAGATGGGAAACTGGTGTCTAGGTCACGTTACGTCTATTTTTCGGCTGTCTAGCGGGGAAACTGAATTGGTGCATAAGTCACGTGACGTGTATTTTTCTGCTGTTTAGCGGGGAAACTGAATTAGTGCATAAGTCACGTGACGTTTTTTTCAAATAAGTTTAGATGGGAAACTGAATTGGTGTCTAGGTCCCGTTACGTCTGTTTTTCGGCTAAGTCTAGCGGGGAAACTGAATTGGTGCATAAGTCATGTGACGTCTATTTTTCAAAAAAGTTTAGATGGGAAACTGAATTGGTGTCTAGGTCACGTTACGTCTGTTTTTCGGCTAAGTCTAGCGGGGAAACTGAATTGGTGCATAAGTCACGTGACGTCTATTCTTCAAATAAGTTTAAATGGGAAACTGAATTGGTGTCTAGGTCACGTTACGTCTATTTTTCGGCTAAGTCTAGCGGGGAACCTCAATTGGTGCATATGTCACGTGACGTCTATTTTTCAAATAAGTTTAGATGGGAAACTGAATAGGTGTCTAGGTCACGTTACGTATATTTTTCGGCTAAGTCTAGCGGGGAAACTGAATTGGTGCATGTCACGTGACGTCTATTTTTCAAATAAGTTTGGATGGGAAACTGAATTGGTGTCTTGGTCACATTACGTCTGTTTTTCGGGTAAGTCTTGCGGGAAACTGAATTGGTGCATAAGTCACGTGACGTGTATTTTTCTGCTGTTTAGCGGGGAAACTGAATTGGTGCAAAAGTCACGTGACGTTTTTTTTTCAAATAAGTTTAGATGGGAAACTGAATTGGTGTCTAGGTCACGTTACGTCTATTTTTCGGCTGTCTAGCGGGGAAACTGAATTGGTGCATAAGTCACGTGACATGTATTTTTCTGCTGTTTAGCGGGGAAACTGAATTGGTGCATAAGTCCCGTGACGTTTTTTTTCAAATAAGTTTAGATGGGAAACTGAATTGGTGTCTAGGTCCCGTTACGTCTGTTTTTCGGCTAAGTCTAGCGGGAAACTGAATTGGTGCATAAGTCATGTGACGTCTATTTTTCAAAAAAGTTTAGATGGGAAACTGAATTGGTGTCTAGGTCACGTTACGTCTGTTTTTCGGCTAAGTCTAGCGGGGAAACTGAATTGGTGCATAAGTCATGTGACGTCTATTTTTCAAATAAGTTTAGATGGGAAACTGAATTGGGGTGTCTAAGTCACGTTACGTCTGTTTTTCGGCTGTCTAGCGGGGAAACTGAATTGGTGCATAAGTCACGTGACGTCTATTTTTCAAATAAGTTTAAAGGGAAAGTAATTGGGGTGTCTAGGTCACGTTACGTCTATTTTTCGGCTAAGTCTAGCGGGGAAACTCAATTGGTGCATAAGTCACGTGACGTCTATTCTTCAAATAAGTTTAAATGGGAAACTGAATTGGTGTCTAGGTCACGTTACGTCTATTTTTCGGCTAAGTCTAGCGGGGAAACTCAATTGGTGCATAAGTCACGTGACGTCTATTTTTCAATAAAGTTTAAATGGGAAACTGAATTGGGAGTCGAGGTCACGTTACGTCTATTTTTCGGCTAAGTCTAGCGGGGAAACTGAATTGGTGCATAGGTCACGTCACGTCTATTTTTCCAATAACTTTAGATGGGAAACTGAATTGATGTGTAGGTCACGTTACGTCTTTTTTTCGGCTAAGTCTAGCGGGGAAACTGAATTGGTGCATAGGTCACGTCACGTCTATTTTTCCAATAAGTTTAGGTGGGAAACTGAATTGATGTGTAGGACACGTTCAGTCTGTTTTTCGGCTAAGTCTAGCGGGGAAACTGAATTGGTGCATGGGTCACGTGACGTCTGTTTCTCCGCTGTTTAGCGGGGAAACTGAATTGGTGCATAAGTCACGTGACGTCTATTTTTCAAATAAGTTTAGATGGGAAACTGAATTGGTGTCTAGGTCCCGTTACGTCTGTTTTTCGGCTAAATCTTGCGGGAAACTGAATTGGTGCATAAGTCACGTGACGTGTATTTTTCTGCTGTTTAGCGGGGAAACTGAATTGGTGCATAAGTCACGTCACGTCTATTTTTCAAATAAGTTTAGATGGGAAACTGAATTGGTGTCTAGGTCCCGTTACGTCTGTTTTTCGGCTAAGTCTAGCGGGAAACTGAATTGGTGCATGTCATCTGACGTCTATTTTTCAAATAAGTTTAGATGGGAAACTAAATTGGTGTCTAGGTCACGTTACGTCTGTTTTTCGGCTAAGTCTAGCGGGGAAACTGAATTGGTGCATAAGTCATGTGATGTCTATTTTTCAAATAAGTTTAGGTGGGAAACTGAATTGGTGTCTAGGTCACGTTACGTCTGTTTTTCGGCTGTCTAGCGGGGAAACTGAATCGGTGCATGTCATCTGACGTCTATTTTTCAAATAAGTTTAGATGGGAAACTAAATTGGTGTCTAGGTCACGTTACGTCTGTTTTTCGGCTAAGTCTAGCGGGGAAACTGAATTGGTGCATGTCATCTGACGTCTATTTTTCAAATAAGTTTAGATGGGAAACTAAATTGGTGTCTAGGTCACGTTACGTCTGTTTTTCGGCTAAGTCTAGAGGGGAAACTGAATTGGTGCATAAGTCACGTGACGTCTATTTTTCAAATAAGTTTAGGTGGGAAACTGAATTGGTGTCTAGGTCCCGTTACGTCTGTTTTTCGGCTGTCTAGCGGGGAAACTGAATCGGTGCATGTCATCTGACGTCTATTTTTCAAATAAGTTTAGATGGGAAACTAAATTGGTGTCTAGGTCACGTTACGTCTGTTTTTCGGCTGTCTAGCGGGGAAACTGAATTGGTGCATGTCATCTGACGTCTATTTTTCAAATAAGTTTAGATGGGAAACTAAATTGGTGTCTAGGTCACGTTACGTCTGTTTTTCGGCTAAGTCTAGCGGGGAAACTGAATTGGTGCATAAGTCACGTGACGTCTATTTTTCAAATAAGTTTAGATGGGAAACTGAATTGGTGTCTAGGTCCTGTTACGTCTGTTTTTCGGCTGTCTAGCGGGGAAACTAAATTGGTGCATAAGTCATGTGACGTCTATTTTTCAAGTAAGTTTAGATGGGAAACTGAATTGGGGTGTCTAGGTCACGTTACGTCTATTTTTCGGCTAAGTCTAGTGGGGAAACTGAACTGGTGCATAAGTCATGTGACGTCTTTTTTTCGAATAAGTTTAAATGGGAAACTGAATTGGGGTGTCTAGATCACGTTACGTCTATTTTTCGGCTAAGTCTAGTGGGGAAACTGAATTGGTGCAGAAGTCACGTGACGTCTATTTTTTAAATAAGTTTAAATGGGAAACTGAATTGGGGTGTCTAGGTCACGTTACGTCTATTTTTCGGCTAAGTCTAGCGGGGAAACTGAATTGGTGCGTGTGTCACGAGACGTCTATTTCTCCGCTGATTAGCGCGGACACTGAATTGGTGCATAGGTCACGTCACGTCTATTTTTCCAATAAGTTTAGATGGAAACTGAATTGATGTGTAGGCCACGTTACGTCTGTTTTTCGTCTAAGTCTAGCGGGGAAACTGAACTGGTGCATAAGTCATGTGACGTCTATTTTTCAATAAGTTTAGATGGGAAACTGAAAGTGGTTGTCTAGGTCACGTTACGTCTGTTTTTCGGCTAAGTCTAGTGGGGAAACTGAATATGCGCGTAAGTCATGTGACGTCTATTATTCAAATAAGTTTAAATGGGAAACTGAATTGGGGTTTCTAGGTCACGTTACGTCTATTTTTCGGCTCAGTCTAGCGGGGAAACTCAATTGGTGCATAAGTCACGTGACGTCTATTTTTCAAATAAGTTTAGATGGGAAACTGAATAGGTGTCCAGGTTACGTTACGTATATTTTTCGGCTAAGTCTAGCGGGGAAACTGAATTGGTGCATGTCACGTGACGTCTATTTTTCAAATAAGTTTGGATGGGAAACTGAATTGGTGTCTTGGTCACGTTACGTCTGTTTTTCGGCTAAGTCTAGCGGGAAACTGAATTGGTGCATAAGTCACGTGACGTGTATTTTTCTGCTGTTTTGCGGGAAAACTGAATTGGTGCATAAGTCACGTGACGTTTTTTTTTCAAATAAGTTTTAGATGGGAAACTGAATTGGTGTCTAGGTCACGTTACGTCTATTTTTCGGCTGTCTAGCGGGGAAACTGAATTGGTGCATGGGTCACGTGACGTCTATTTCTCCGCTGTTTAGCGGGGAAACTGAATTGGTGCATAAGTCACGTGACGTCTATTTTTCAAATAAGTTTAGATGGGAAACTGAATTGGTGTCTAGGTCCCGTTACGTCTGTTTTTTGGCTAAGTCTAGCGGGAAACTGAATTGGTGCATAAGTCACGTGACGTGTATTTTTCTGCTGTTTAGCGGGGAAACTGAATTGGTGCATAAGTCACGTGACGTTTTTTTTTCAAATAAGTTTAGATGGGAAACTGGTGTCTAGGTCACGTTACGTCTATTTTTCGGCTGTCTAGCGGGGAAACTGAATTGGTGCATAAGTCACGTGACGTGTATTTTTCTGCTGTTTAGCGGGGAAACTGAATTAGTGCATAAGTCACGTGACGTTTTTTTCAAATAAGTTTAGATGGGAAACTGAATTGGTGTCTAGGTCCCGTTACGTCTGTTTTTCGGCTAAGTCTAGCGGGGAAACTGAATTGGTGCATAAGTCATGTGACGTCTATTTTTCAAAAAAGTTTAGATGGGAAACTGAATTGGTGTCTAGGTCACGTTACGTCTGTTTTTCGGCTAAGTCTAGCGGGGAAACTGAATTGGTGCATAAGTCATGTGACGTCTATTTTTCAAATAAGTTTAGATGGGAAACTGAATTGGTGTCTAGGTCCCGTTACGTTTGTTTTTCGGCTAAGTCTAGCGGGAAACTGAATTGGTGCATAAGTCATGTGACGTCTATTTTTCAAAAAAGTTTAGATGGGAAACTGAATTGGTGTCTAGGTCACGTTACGTCTGTTTTTCGGCTAAGTCTAGCGGGGAAACTGAATTGGTGCATAAGTCATGTGACGTCTATTTTTCAAATAAGTTTAGATGGGAAACTGAATTGGTGTCTAGGTCACGTTACGTCTGTTTTTCGGCTGAGTCTAGCGGGGAAACTGAATCGGTGCATGTTTCACGTGACGTCTATTTTTCAAATAAGTTTAGATGGGAAACTGAATATGTGTCTAGGTCCCGTTACGTCTGTTTTTCGGCTAAGTCTAGCGGGGAAACTGAATTGGTGCATAAGTCATGTCTATTTTTCAAATAAGTTTAGATGGGAAACTGAATTGGGGTGTCTAGCTCACGTTACGTCTATTTTTCGGCTAAGTCTAGTGGGGAAACTGAACTGGCGCATGTCATGTGACGTCTATTTTTCAAATAAGTTTAAATGGGAAACTGAATTGGGGTGTCTAGGTCACGTTACGTCTATTTTTCGGCTAAGTCTAGTGGGGAAACTGAATTGGTGCATAAGTCACGTGACGTCTATTTTTCAAATAAGTTTAAATGGGAAACTGAATTGGGGTGTCTAGGTCACGTTACGTCTATTTTTCGGCTAAGTCTAGCGGGGAAACTGAATTGGTGCGTGGGTCACGTGACGTCTATTTCTCCGCTGTTTAGCGCGGAAACTGAATTGATGCATAGGTCACGTCACGTCTATTTTTCCAATAAGTTTAGATGGAAACTGAATTGATGTGTAGGCCACGTTACGTCTGTTTTTCGACTAAGTCTAGCGGGGAAACCGAACTATTGCATAAGTCACGTGACGTCTATTTTTCCAATAAGTGTAGATGGGAAACTGAAATTGGTTGTCTAGGTCACGTTACGTCTGTTTTTCGGCTAAGTCTAGTGGGGAAACTGAATATGTGCGTAAGTCATGTGACGTCTATTATTCAAATAAGGTTAAATGGGAAACTGAATTGGGGTTTCTAGGTCACGTTACGTCTATTTTTCGGCTAAGTCTAGCGGGGAAACTCAATTGGTGCATAAGTCACGTGACGGCTATTCTTCAATTAAGTTTAAATGGGAAACTGAATTGGTGTCTAGGTCACGTTACGTCTATTTTTCGGCTAAGTCTAGCGGGGAACCTCAATTGGTGCATAAGTCACGTGACGTCTATTTTTCAAATAACTTTAGATGGGAAACTGAATAGGTGTCTAGGTCACGTTACGTCTATTTTTGGGCTAAGTCTAGCGGGCAAATTGAATTGGTGCCTGTCACGCGACGTCTATTTTTCAAATAAGTTGAGATGGGAAACTGAATTGGTGTCTAGGTCCCGTTACGTCTGTTTTTCGGCTAAGTCTAGCGGGGAAACTGAATTGGTGCATAAGTCATGTGACGTCTATTTTTCAAATGTTTAGATGGGAAACTGTATTGGTGTCTAGGTCACGTTACGTCTGTTTTTCGGCTGTCTAGCGGGGAAACTGAACTGGTGCGTGTCATGTGACGTCTATTTTTCAAATAGGTTTAAATGGGAAACTGAATTGGGGTGTCTAGGTCACGTTACGTCTATTTTTCGGCTAAGCCTAGCGGGGAAACTCAATTGGTTCATAAGTCACGTGACGTCTATTCAAATAAGTTTAAATGGGAAAATGAATTGGGGTGTCTAGGTCACGTTACGTCTATTTTTCGGCTAAGTCTAGCGGGGAAACTGAACTGGTGCATAAGTCATGTGACGTCTATTTTTTCAATAAGTAAATGGGAAACTGAATTGGGGTGTCTAGGTCACGTTACGTCTATTTTTCGGCTAAGTCTAGTGGGGAAACTGAATTGGTGCATAAGTCACGTGACGTCTATTTTTCAAATAAGTTTAAATGGGAAACTGAATTGGGGTGTCTAGGTCACGTTACGTCTATTTTTCGGCTAAGTCTAGCGGGGAAACTGAACTGGTGCGTAAGTCATGTGACGTCTATTTTTCAAATAAGTTTAAATGGGAAACTGAATTGGGGTGTCTAGGTCACGTTACGTCTATTTTTTGGCTAAGTCTAGCGGGGAAACTCAATTGGTGCATAAGTCACGTGACGTCTATTCAAATAAGTTTAAATGGGAAACTGAATTGGGGTGTCTAGGTCAATTACGTCTATCTTTCGGCTAAGTCTAGTGGGGAAACTGAATCGGTGCATAAGTCACGTGACGTTTTTTTTCAAATAAGTTTAAATGGGAAACTGAATTGGGGTGTCTAGGTCACGTTACGTCTATTTTTCGGCTAAGTATAGCGGGGAAACTGAACTGGTGCGTAAGTCATGTGACGTCTATTTTTCAAATAAGTTTAAATGGGAAACTGAATTGGGGTGTCTAGGTCACGTTACGTCTATTTTTCGGCTAAGTCTAGCGGGGAAACTCAATTGGTGCATAAGTCACGTGACGTCTATTCAAATAAGTTTAAATGGGAAACTGAATTGGGGTGTCTAGGTCACGTTACGTCTGTTTTTCGGCTAAGTCTAGCGGGGAAACTGTACTGGTGCGTAAGTCATGTGACGTCTATTTTTCCAATAAGTTCAGATGGGAAACTGAATTTGCGTGTCTAGGTCACGTTACGTCTGTTTTTCGGCTAAGTCTAGCGGGGAAACTGAACTGGTGCGTAAGTCATGTGACGTCTATTTTTCCAACTGTTTTTCGGCTAAGTCTAGCGGGGAAACTGAATTGGTGCATAAGTCATGTGACGTCTATTTTTCCAATAAGTTAAGATGGGAAACTGAATTGGGGTGTCTAGGTCACGTTACGTCTGTTTTTCGGCTAAGTCTAGCGGGGAAACTGAATTGGTGCATAAGTCATGTGACGTCTATTTTTCCAATAAGCAGATGGGAAACTGAATTGGGGTGTCTAGGTCACGTTACGTCTGTTTTTCGGCTAAGTCTAGCGGGGAAACTGAATCGGTGCATAAGTCACGTGACGTTTTTTTTTTTCAAATAAGTTTAAATGGGAAACTGAATTGGGGTGCCTAGGTCACGTTACGTCTGTTTTTCGGCTAAGTCTAGCGGGGAAACTGAACTGGTGCGTAAGTCATGTGACGTCTATTTTTCCAATAAGTTCAGATGGGAAACTGAATTGGGGTGTCTAGGTCACGTTACGTCTGTTTTTCGGCTAAGTCTAGCGGGGAAACTGAACTGGTGCGTAAGTCATGTGACGTCTATTTTTCCAATAAGTTCAGATGGGAAACTGAATTGGGGTGTCTAGGTCACGTTACGTCTGTTGTTTGGCTAAGTCTAGCGGGGAAACTGAATTGGTGCATAAGTCATGTGACATCTATTTTTCCAATAAGTTCAGATGGGAAACTGAATTGGGGTGTCTAGGTCACGTTACGTCTGTTGTTCGGCTAAGTCTAGCGGGGAAACTGAACTGGTGCGTAAGTCATGTGACGTCTATTTTTCCAATAAGTTCAGATGGGAAACTGAATTGGGGTGTCTAGGTCACGTTACGTCTGTTTTTCGGCTAAGTCTAGCGGGGAAACTGAACTGGTGCGTAAGTCATGTGACGTCTATTTTTCCAATAAGTTCAGATGGGAAACTGAATTGGGGTGTCTAGGTCACGTTACGTCTGTTTTTCGGCTAAGTCTAGCGGGGAAACTGAACTGGTGCGTAAGTCATGTGACGTCTATTTTTCAAATAGGTTTAAATGGGAAACTGAATTGGGGTGTCTAGGTCACGTTACGTCTATTTTTCGGCAAAGTCTAGAGGGGAAACTCAATTGGTGCATAAGTCACGTGACGTCTATTATTCAAATAAGTTTAAATGGGAAACTAATTGGGGTGTCTAGGTCACGTTACGTCTATTTTTCGGCTAAGTCTAGTGGGGAAACTGAACTGGTGCATAAGTCATGTGACGTCTATTTTTCATATAAGTTTAAATGGGAAACTGAATTGGGGTGTCTAGGTCACGTTACGTCTATTTTTCGGCTAAGTCTACTGGAAAACTGAATTGGTGCATAAGTCACGTGACGTCTATTTTTCAAATAAGTTTAAATGGGAAACTGAATTGGGGTGTCTAGGTCACGTTACGGCTATTTTTCGGCTAAGTCTAGTGGGGAAACTGAACTGGTGCATAAGTCATGTGACGTCTATTTTTCAAATAAGTTTAAATGGGAAACTGAATTGGGGTGTCTAGGTCACGTTACGTCTATTTTTCGGCTAAGTCTAGCGCGGAAACTGAATTGGTGCGTGGGTCACGTGACGTCTATTTCTCCGCTGTTTAGCGCGGAAACTGAATTGGTGCATAGGTCACGTCACGTCTATTTTTCCAATAAGTTTAGATGGAAACTGAACTGATGCGTAGGCCACGTTACGTCTGTTTTTCGGCTTTCTAGCGGGGAAACTGAACTGGTGCATAAGTCATGTGACGTCTATTTTTCCAATAAGTTTAGATGGGAACTGAATTGGGGTGTCTAGGTCACGTTACTTCCATTTTTCGGCTAAGTCTAGTGGGGAAACTGAATTGGTGCATAAGTCACATGACGTCTATTTTTCAAATAAATTTAAATGGGAAACTGAATTGGGGTGTCTAGGTCACGTTACGTCTGTTTTTCGGCTAAGTCTAGTGGGAAACTGAATTGGTGCATAAGTCACGTGACGTCTATATTTCAAAGAAGTTTAAATGGGAAACTGAATTGGGGTGTCTAGGTCACGTTACGTCTATTTTTCGGCTAAGTCTAGCGGGGAAACTGAACTGGTGCATAAGTCATGTGACGTCTATTTTTCCAATAAGTTTAGATGGGAACTGAATTGGGGTGTCTAGGTCACGTTATTTCCATTTTTCGGCTAAGTCTAGTGGTAAAACTGAATTGGTGCATGTCACATGACGTCTATTTTTCAAATAAATTTAAATGGGAAACTGAATTGGGGTGTCTAGGTCACGTTACGTCTATTTTTCGGCTAAGTCTAGCGGGGAAACTGAACTGGTGCGTGAGTCATGTGACGTCTATTTTTCAAATAAGTTTAAATGGGAAACTGAATTGGGGTGTCTAGGTCACGTCACGTCTATTTTTCGGCTAAGTCTAGCGGGGAAACTCAATTGGTCCATAAGTCACAAGACGTCTATTCTTCAAATAAGTTTAAATGGGAAACTGAATTGGGGTGTCTAGGTCACGTTACGTCTATTTTTCGGCTAAGTCTAGCGGGGAAACTGAACTGGTGCATAAGTCATGTGACATCTATTTTTCAAATAAGGTTAAATGGGAAACTGAATTGGGTTTCTAGGTCACGTTACGTCTATTTTTCGGCTAAGCCTAGTGGGGAAACTGAACTGGTGCATAAGTCACGTGACGTCTATTTTTCAAATAAGTTTAAATGGGAAACTGAATTGGGATGTCCAGGTCACGTTACGTCTATTTTTCGGCTAAGTCTAGTGGGGAAACTGAATTGGTGCATAAGTCACGTGACGTCTATTTTTCAAATAAGTTTAAATGGGAAACTGAATTGGGGTGTCTAGGTCACGTTACGTCTATTTTTCGGCTAAGTCTAGCGGGGAAACTGAATTGGTGCGTGGGTCACGTGACGTCTATTTCTCCGCTGTTTAGCGCGGAAACTGAATTGATGCATAGGTCACGTCACGTCTATTTTTCCAATAAGTTTAGATGGAAACTGAATTGATGTGTAGGCCACGTTACGTCTGTTTTTCGACTAAGTCTAGCGGGGAAACCGAACTATTGCATAAGTCACGTGACGTCTATTTTTCCAATAAGTGTAGATGGGAAACTGAAATTGGTTGTCTAGGTCACGTTACGTCTGTTTTTCGGCTAAGTCTAGTGGGGAAACTGAATATGTGCGTAAGTCATGTGACGTCTATTATTCAAATAAGGTTAAATGGGAAACTGAATTGGGGTTTCTAGGTCACGTTACGTCTATTTTTCGGCTAAGTCTAGCGGGGAAACTCAATTGGTGCATAAGTCACGTGACGGCTATTCTTCAATTAAGTTTAAATGGGAAACTGAATTGGTGTCTAGGTCACGTTACGTCTATTTTTCGGCTAAGTCTAGCGGGGAACCTCAATTGGTGCATAAGTCACGTGACGTCTATTTTTCAAATAACTTTAGATGGGAAACTGAATAGGTGTCTAGGTCACGTTACGTCTATTTTTGGGCTAAGTCTAGCGGGCAAATTGAATTGGTGCCTGTCACGCGACGTCTATTTTTCAAATAAGTTGAGATGGGAAACTGAATTGGTGTCTAGGTCCCGTTACGTCTGTTTTTCGGCTAAGTCTAGCGGGGAAACTGAATTGGTGCATAAGTCATGTGACGTCTATTTTTCAAATGTTTAGATGGGAAACTGTATTGGTGTCTAGGTCACGTTACGTCTGTTTTTCGGCTGTCTAGCGGGGAAACTGAACTGGTGCGTGTCATGTGACGTCTATTTTTCAAATAGGTTTAAATGGGAAACTGAATTGGGGTGTCTAGGTCACGTTACGTCTATTTTTCGGCTAAGCCTAGCGGGGAAACTCAATTGGTTCATAAGTCACGTGACGTCTATTCAAATAAGTTTAAATGGGAAAATGAATTGGGGTGTCTAGGTCACGTTACGTCTATTTTTCGGCTAAGTCTAGCGGGGAAACTGAACTGGTGCATAAGTCATGTGACGTCTATTTTTTCAATAAGTAAATGGGAAACTGAATTGGGGTGTCTAGGTCACGTTACGTCTATTTTTCGGCTAAGTCTAGTGGGGAAACTGAATTGGTGCATAAGTCACGTGACGTCTATTTTTCAAATAAGTTTAAATGGGAAACTGAATTGGGGTGTCTAGGTCACGTTACGTCTATTTTTCGGCTAAGTCTAGCGGGGAAACTGAACTGGTGCGTAAGTCATGTGACGTCTATTTTTCAAATAAGTTTAAATGGGAAACTGAATTGGGGTGTCTAGGTCACGTTACGTCTATTTTTTGGCTAAGTCTAGCGGGGAAACTCAATTGGTGCATAAGTCACGTGACGTCTATTCAAATAAGTTTAAATGGGAAACTGAATTGGGGTGTCTAGGTCAATTACGTCTATCTTTCGGCTAAGTCTAGTGGGGAAACTGAATCGGTGCATAAGTCACGTGACGTTTTTTTTCAAATAAGTTTAAATGGGAAACTGAATTGGGGTGTCTAGGTCACGTTACGTCTATTTTTCGGCTAAGTATAGCGGGGAAACTGAACTGGTGCGTAAGTCATGTGACGTCTATTTTTCAAATAAGTTTAAATGGGAAACTGAATTGGGGTGTCTAGGTCACGTTACGTCTATTTTTCGGCTAAGTCTAGCGGGGAAACTCAATTGGTGCATAAGTCACGTGACGTCTATTCAAATAAGTTTAAATGGGAAACTGAATTGGGGTGTCTAGGTCACGTTACGTCTGTTTTTCGGCTAAGTCTAGCGGGGAAACTGTACTGGTGCGTAAGTCATGTGACGTCTATTTTTCCAATAAGTTCAGATGGGAAACTGAATTTGCGTGTCTAGGTCACGTTACGTCTGTTTTTCGGCTAAGTCTAGCGGGGAAACTGAACTGGTGCGTAAGTCATGTGACGTCTATTTTTCCAACTGTTTTTCGGCTAAGTCTAGCGGGGAAACTGAATTGGTGCATAAGTCATGTGACGTCTATTTTTCCAATAAGTTAAGATGGGAAACTGAATTGGGGTGTCTAGGTCACGTTACGTCTGTTTTTCGGCTAAGTCTAGCGGGGAAACTGAATTGGTGCATAAGTCATGTGACGTCTATTTTTCCAATAAGCAGATGGGAAACTGAATTGGGGTGTCTAGGTCACGTTACGTCTGTTTTTCGGCTAAGTCTAGCGGGGAAACTGAATCGGTGCATAAGTCACGTGACGTTTTTTTTTTTCAAATAAGTTTAAATGGGAAACTGAATTGGGGTGCCTAGGTCACGTTACGTCTGTTTTTCGGCTAAGTCTAGCGGGGAAACTGAACTGGTGCGTAAGTCATGTGACGTCTATTTTTCCAATAAGTTCAGATGGGAAACTGAATTGGGGTGTCTAGGTCACGTTACGTCTGTTTTTCGGCTAAGTCTAGCGGGGAAACTGAACTGGTGCGTAAGTCATGTGACGTCTATTTTTCCAATAAGTTCAGATGGGAAACTGAATTGGGGTGTCTAGGTCACGTTACGTCTGTTGTTTGGCTAAGTCTAGCGGGGAAACTGAATTGGTGCATAAGTCATGTGACATCTATTTTTCCAATAAGTTCAGATGGGAAACTGAATTGGGGTGTCTAGGTCACGTTACGTCTGTTGTTCGGCTAAGTCTAGCGGGGAAACTGAACTGGTGCGTAAGTCATGTGACGTCTATTTTTCCAATAAGTTCAGATGGGAAACTGAATTGGGGTGTCTAGGTCACGTTACGTCTGTTTTTCGGCTAAGTCTAGCGGGGAAACTGAACTGGTGCGTAAGTCATGTGACGTCTATTTTTCCAATAAGTTCAGATGGGAAACTGAATTGGGGTGTCTAGGTCACGTTACGTCTGTTTTTCGGCTAAGTCTAGCGGGGAAACTGAACTGGTGCGTAAGTCATGTGACGTCTATTTTTCAAATAGGTTTAAATGGGAAACTGAATTGGGGTGTCTAGGTCACGTTACGTCTATTTTTCGGCAAAGTCTAGAGGGGAAACTCAATTGGTGCATAAGTCACGTGACGTCTATTATTCAAATAAGTTTAAATGGGAAACTAATTGGGGTGTCTAGGTCACGTTACGTCTATTTTTCGGCTAAGTCTAGTGGGGAAACTGAACTGGTGCATAAGTCATGTGACGTCTATTTTTCATATAAGTTTAAATGGGAAACTGAATTGGGGTGTCTAGGTCACGTTACGTCTATTTTTCGGCTAAGTCTACTGGAAAACTGAATTGGTGCATAAGTCACGTGACGTCTATTTTTCAAATAAGTTTAAATGGGAAACTGAATTGGGGTGTCTAGGTCACGTTACGGCTATTTTTCGGCTAAGTCTAGTGGGGAAACTGAACTGGTGCATAAGTCATGTGACGTCTATTTTTCAAATAAGTTTAAATGGGAAACTGAATTGGGGTGTCTAGGTCACGTTACGTCTATTTTTCGGCTAAGTCTAGCGCGGAAACTGAATTGGTGCGTGGGTCACGTGACGTCTATTTCTCCGCTGTTTAGCGCGGAAACTGAATTGGTGCATAGGTCACGTCACGTCTATTTTTCCAATAAGTTTAGATGGAAACTGAACTGATGCGTAGGCCACGTTACGTCTGTTTTTCGGCTTTCTAGCGGGGAAACTGAACTGGTGCATAAGTCATGTGACGTCTATTTTTCCAATAAGTTTAGATGGGAACTGAATTGGGGTGTCTAGGTCACGTTACTTCCATTTTTCGGCTAAGTCTAGTGGGGAAACTGAATTGGTGCATAAGTCACATGACGTCTATTTTTCAAATAAATTTAAATGGGAAACTGAATTGGGGTGTCTAGGTCACGTTACGTCTGTTTTTCGGCTAAGTCTAGTGGGAAACTGAATTGGTGCATAAGTCACGTGACGTCTATATTTCAAAGAAGTTTAAATGGGAAACTGAATTGGGGTGTCTAGGTCACGTTACGTCTATTTTTCGGCTAAGTCTAGCGGGGAAACTGAACTGGTGCATAAGTCATGTGACGTCTATTTTTCCAATAAGTTTAGATGGGAACTGAATTGGGGTGTCTAGGTCACGTTATTTCCATTTTTCGGCTAAGTCTAGTGGTAAAACTGAATTGGTGCATGTCACATGACGTCTATTTTTCAAATAAATTTAAATGGGAAACTGAATTGGGGTGTCTAGGTCACGTTACGTCTATTTTTCGGCTAAGTCTAGCGGGGAAACTGAACTGGTGCGTGAGTCATGTGACGTCTATTTTTCAAATAAGTTTAAATGGGAAACTGAATTGGGGTGTCTAGGTCACGTCACGTCTATTTTTCGGCTAAGTCTAGCGGGGAAACTCAATTGGTCCATAAGTCACAAGACGTCTATTCTTCAAATAAGTTTAAATGGGAAACTGAATTGGGGTGTCTAGGTCACGTTACGTCTATTTTTCGGCTAAGTCTAGCGGGGAAACTGAACTGGTGCATAAGTCATGTGACATCTATTTTTCAAATAAGGTTAAATGGGAAACTGAATTGGGTTTCTAGGTCACGTTACGTCTATTTTTCGGCTAAGCCTAGTGGGGAAACTGAACTGGTGCATAAGTCACGTGACGTCTATTTTTCAAATAAGTTTAAATGGGAAACTGAATTGGGATGTCCAGGTCACGTTACGTCTATTTTTCAGCTAAGTCTAGCGGGGAAACTGAACTGGTGCATAAGTCATGTGACGTCTATTTTTCAAATAAGTTCAAATGGGAAACTGAATTGGGGTGTCTAGGTCACGTTACGTCTATTTTTCGGCTAAGTCTAGCGGGGAAACTCAATTGGTGCATAAGTCACGTGACGTCTATTCTTCAAATAAGTTTAAATGGGAAACTGAATTGGGGTGTCTAGGCCACGTTACGTCTATTTTTCGGCTAAGTCCAGTGGGGAAACTAAATCGGTGCATAAGTCACGTGACGTCTATTTTTCAAATAAGTTTAAATGGGAAACTGAATTGGGGTGTCTAGGTCACGTTACGTCTATTTTCGGCTAAGTCTAGTGGGGAAACTGAATCGGTGCATGTCACGTGACGTCTATTTTTCAAGTAAGTTTAAATGGGAAACTGAATTGGGGTGTCTAGGTCACGTTACGTCTATTTTTCGGCTAAGTCTAGCGAGGAAACTGAACTGGTGCATGTCATGTGACGTCTATTTTTCAAATAAGTTTAAATGGAAACTGAATTGGGGTGTCAAGGTCACGTTACGTCTATTTTTCGGATAAGTCTAGTGGGGAAACTGAATTGGTGCATAAGTCACGTGACGTCTATTTTTCAAATAAGTTTAAATGGGAAACTGAATTGGGGTGTCTAGGTCACGTTACGTCTATTGTTCGGCTAAGTCTAGTGGAGAAACTGAACTGGTGCATAAGTCATGTGACGTCTATTTTTCAAATAAGTTTAAATGGGAAACTGAATTGGGGTGTCTAGCTCACGTTACGTCTATTTTTCGGCTAAGTCTAGCGGGGAAACTGAACTGGTGCATAAGTCATGTGACCACTATTTTTCGAATATGTTTAAATGGGAAACTGAATTGGGGTGTCTAGGTCACGTTACGTCTATTTTTCGGCTAAGTCTAGCGCGGAAACTGAATTGGTGCGTGGGTCACGTGTCTATTTCTCCGCTGTTTAGCGCGGAAACTGAATTGGTGCATAGGTCACGTCACGTCTATTTTTCCAATAAGTTTAGATGGAAACTGAATTGATGTGTAGGCCACGTCACGTCTGTTTTTCGGCTGTCTAGCGGGGAAACTGAACTGGTGCATAAGTCATGTGACGTCTATTTTTTCAATAATGTTTAGATGGGAAACTGAATTTGGTTGTCTATGTCACGTTACGTCTGTTTTTCGGCTAAGTCTATTGGGGAAACTGAATTGGTGCATAAGTCACGTGACGTCTATTTTTCAAATAAGTTTAAATGGGAAACTGAATTGGGGTGTCTAGGTCACGTTACGTCTATTTTTCGGCTAAGTCTAGCGGGGAAACTGAATTGGTGCGTGGGTCACGTGACGTCTATTTCTCCGCTGTTTAGCGCGGAAACTGAATTGGTGCATAGGTCACGTCACGTATATTTTTCCAATAAGTTTAGATGGAAACTGAATTGATGTGTAGGCCACGTTACGTCTGTTTTTCGGCTAAGTCTAGCGGGGAAACCGAACTATTGCATAAGTCACGTGACGTCTATTTTTCCAATAAGTGTAGATGGGAAACTGAAATTGGTTGTCTAGGTCACGTTACGTCTGTTTTTCGGCTAAGTCTAGTGGGGAAACTGAATATGTGCGTATGTCATGTGACGTCTATTATTCAAATAAGGTTAAATGGGAAACTGAATTGGGGTTTCTAGGTCACGTTACGTCTATTTTTCGGCTAAGTCTAGCGGGGAAACTCAATTGGTGCATAAGTCACGTGACGTCTATTCTTCAATTAAGTTTAAATGGGAAACTGAATTGGTGTCTAGGTCACGTTACGTCTATTTTTCGGCTAAGTCTAGCGGGGAACCTCAATTGGTGCATAAGTCACGTGACGTCTATTTTTCAAATAAGTTTAGATGGGAAACTGAATAGGTGTCTAGGTCACGTTACGTCTATTTTTGGGCTAAGTCTAGCGGGGAATCTGAATTGGTGCATGTCACGCGACGTCTATTTTTCAAATAAGTTGAGATGGGAAACTGAATTGGTGTCTAGGTCCCGTTACGTCTGTTTTTCGGCTAAGTCTAGCGGGGAAACTGAATTGGTGCATAAGTCATGTGACGTCTATTTTTCAAATGTTTAGATGGGAAACTGAATTGGTGTCTAGGTCACGTTACGTCTGTTTTTCGGCTGTCTAGCGGGGGAACTGAACTGGTGCGTGTCATGTGACGTCTATTTTTCAAATAGGTTTAAATGGGAAACTGAATTGGGGTGTCTAGGTCACGTTACGTCTATTTTTCGGCTAAGTCTAGCGGGGAAACTCAATTGGTGCATAAGTCACGTGACGTCTATTCAAATAAGTTTAAATGGGAAAATGAATTGGGGTGTCTAGGTCACGTTACGTCTATTTTTCGGCTAAGTCTAGCGGGGAAACTGAACTGGTGCATAAGTCATGTGACGTCTATTTTTACAATAAGTAAATGGGAAACTCAATTGGGGTGTCTAGGTCACGTTACGTCTATTTTTCGGCTAAGTCTAGTGGGGAAACTGAATTGGTGCATAAGTCACGTGACGTCTATTTTTCAAATAAGTTTAAATGGGAAACTGAATTGGGGTGTCTAGGTCACGTTACGTCTGTTTTTCGGCTAAGTCTAGCGGGGAAACTGAACTGGTGCGTAAGTCATGTGACGTCTATTTTCAAATAAGTTTAAATGGGAAACTGAATTGGGGTGTCTAGGTCACGTTACGTCTATTTTTCGGCTAAGTCTAGCGGGGAAACTCAATTGGTGCATAAGTCACGTGACGTCTATTCAAATAAGTTTAAATGGGAAACTGAATTGGGGTGTCTAGGTCAATTACGTCTATTTTTCGGCTAAGTCTAGTGGGGAAACTGAATCGGTGCATAAGTCACGTGACGTTTTTTTTTCAAATAAGTTTAAATGGGAAACTGAATTGGGGTGTCTAGGTCACGTTACGTCTATTTTTCGGCTAAGTCTAGCGGGGAAACTGAACTGGTGCGTAAGTCATGTGACGTCTATTTTTCAAATAAGTTTAAATGGGAAACTGAATTGGGGTGTCTAGGTCACGTTACGTCTATTTTTCGGCTAAGTCTAGCGGGGAAACTCAATTGGTGCATGTCACGTGACGTCTGTTCAAATAAGTTTAAATGGGAAACTGAATTGGGGTGTCTAGGTCACGTTACGTCTGTTTTTCGGCTAAGTCTAGCGGGGAAACTGAACTGGTGCGTAAGTCATGTGACGTCTATTTTTCCAATAAGTTCAGATGGGAAACTGAATTTGGGTGTCTAGGTCACGTTACGTCTGTTTTTCGGCTAAGTCTAGCGGGGAAACTGAACTGGTGCGTAAGTCATGTGACGTCTATTTTTCCAACTGTTTTTCGGCTAAGTCTAGCGGGGAAACTGAATTGGTGCATAAGTGATGTGACGTCTATTTTTCCAATAAGTTAAGATGGGAAACTGAATTGGGGTGTCTAGGTCACGTTACGTCTGTTTTTCGGCTAAGTCTAGCGGGGAAACTGAATTGGTGCATAAGTCATGTGACGTCTATTTTTCCAATAAGCAGATGGGAAACTGAATTGGGGTGTCTAGGTCACGTTACGTCTGTTTTTCGGCTAAGTCTAGCGGGGAAACTGAACTGGTGCGTAAGTCATGTGACGTCTATTTTTCCAATAAGTTCAGATGGGAAACTGAATTGGGGTGTCTAGGTCACGTTACGTCTGTTTTTCGGCTAAGTCTAGCGGGGAAACTGAACTGGTGCGTAAGTCATGTGACGTCTATTTTTCCAATAAGTTCAGATGGGAAACTGAATTTGGGTGTCTAGGTCACGTTACGTCTATTTTTCGGCTAAGTCTAGCGGGGAAACTGAACTGGTGCGTAAGTCATGTGACGTCTATTTTTCCAACTGTTTTTCGGCTAAATCTAGCGGGGAAACTGAATCGGTGCATAAGTCACGTGACGTTTTTTTTCAAATAAGTTTAAATGGGAAACTGAATTGGGGTGTCTAGGTCACGTTACGTCTGTTTTTCGGCTAAGTCTAGCGGGGAAACTGAACCGGTGCGTAAGTCATGTGACGTCTATTTTTCCAATAAGTTCAGATGGGAAACTGAATTGGGGTGTCTAGGTCACGTTACGTCTGTTTTTCGGCTAAGTCTAGCGGGGAAACTGAACTGGTGCGTAAGTCATGTGACGTCTATTTTTCCAATAAGTTCAGATGGGAAACTGAATTGGGGTGTCTAGGTCACGTTACGTCTGTTTTTCGGCTAAGTCTAGCGGGGAAACTGAACTGGTGCGTAAGTCATGTGACGTCTATTTTTCAAATAGGTTTAAATGGGAAACTGAATTGGGGTGTCTAGGTCACGTTACGTCTATTTTTCGGCTAAGTCTAGCGGGGAAACTCAATTGGTGCATAAGTCACGTGACGTCTATTCTTCAAATAAGTTTAAATGGGAAACTAATTGGGGTGTCTAGGTCACGTTACGTCTATTTTTCGGCTAAGTCTAGAGGGAAACTGAACTGGTGCATAAGTCATGTGACGTCTATTTTTCATATAAGTTTAAATGGGAAACTGAATTGGGGTGTCTAGGTCACGTTACGTCTATTTTTCGGCTAAGTCTACTGGAAAACTGAATTGGTGCATAAGTCACTTGACGTCTATTTTTCAAATAAGTTTAAATGGGAAACTGAATTGGGGTGTCTAGGTCACGTTACGGCTATTTTTCGGCTAAGTCTAGTGGGGAAACTGAACTGGTGCATAAGTCATGTGACGTCTATTTTTCAAATAAGTTTAAATGGGAAACTGAATTGGGGTGTCTAGGTCACGTTACGTCTATTTTTCGGCTAAGTCTAGCGGGGAAACTCAATTGGTGCATAAGTCACGTGACGTCTATTCTTCAAATAGTTTAAATGGGAAACTGAATTGGGGTGTCTAGGCCACGTTACGTCTATTTTTCGGCTAAGTCTAGTGGGGAAACTGAATCGGTGCATAAGTCACGTGACGTCTATTTTTCAAATAAGTTTAAATGGGAAACTGAATTGGGGTGTCTAGGTCACGTTACGTCTATTTTCGGCTAAGTCTAGTGGGGAAACTGAATCGGTGCATGTCACGTGACGTCTATTTTTCAAGTAAGTTTAAATGGGAAACTGAATTGGGGTGTCTAGGTCACGTTACGTCTATTTTTCGGCTAAGTCTAGCGAGGAAACTGAACTGGTGCATGTCATGTGACGTCTATTTTTCAAATAAGTTTAAATGGGAAACTGAATTGGGGTGTCAAGGTCACGTTACGTCTATTTTTCGGATAAGTCTAGTGGGGAAACTGAATTGGTGCGTAAGTCACGTGACGTCTATTTTTCAAATAAGTTTAAATGTGAAACTGAATTGGGGTGTCTAGGTCACGTTACGTCTATTGTTCGGCTAAGTCTAGTGGAGAAACTGAACTGGTGCATAAGTCATGTGACGTCTATTTTTCAAATAAGTTTAAATGGGAAACTGAATTGGGGTGTCTAGGTCACGTTACGTCTATTTTCGGCTAAGTCTAGTGGGGAAACTGAATCGGTGCATGTCACGTGACGTCTATTTTTCAAGTAAGTTTAAATGGGAAACTGAATTGGGGTGTCTAGGTCACGTTACGTCTATTTTTCGGCTAAGTCTAGCGAGGAAACTGAACTGGTGCATGTCATGTGACGTCTATTTTTCAAATAAGTTTAAATGGGAAACTGAATTGGGGTGTCAAGGTCACGTTACGTCTATTTTTCGGATAAGTCTAGTGGGGAAACTGAATTGGTGCGTAAGTCACGTGACGTCTATTTTTCGAATATGTTTAAATGGGAAACTGAATTGGGGTGTCTAGGTCACGTTACGTCTATTTTTCGGCTAAATCTAGCGCGGAAACTGAATTGGTGCGTGGGTCACGTGTCTATTTCTCCGCTGTTTAGCGCGGAAACTGAATTGGTGCATAGGTCACGTCACGTCTATTTTTCCAATAAGTTTAGATGGAAACTGAATTGATGTGTAGGCCACGTCACGTCTGTTTTTCGGCTGTCTAGCGGGGAAACTGAACTGGTGCATAAGTCATGTGACGTCTATTTTTTCAATAATGTTTAGATGGGAAACTGAATTTGGTTGTCTATATCACGTTACGTCTGTTTTTCGGCTAAGTCTAGTGGGGAAACTGAATTGGTGCATAAGTCACGTGACGTCTATTTTTCAAATAAGTTTAAATTGGAAACTGAATTGGGGTGTCTAGGTCACGTTACGTCTATTTTTCGGCTGTCTAGCGGGGAAACTGAACTGGTGCGTAAGTCATGTGACGTCTATTTTTCAAATAAGTTTAAATGGGAAACTGAATTGGGGTGTCTAGGTCACGTTACGTCTATTTTTCGGCTAAGTCTAGCGGGGAAACTCAATTGGTGCATAAGTCACGTGACGTCTATTCAAATAAGTTTAAATGGGAAACTGAATTGGGGTGTCTAGGTCAAGTTACGTCTATTTTTCGGCTAAGTCTAGTGGGGAAACTGAATCGGTGCATAAGTCACGTGACGTTTTTTTTTTCAAATAAGTTTAAATGGGAAACTGAATTGGGGTTTCTAGGTCACGTTACGTCTGTTTTTCGGCTAAGTCTAGCGGGGAAACTGAACTGGTGCGTAAGTCATGTGACGTCTATTTTTCCAATAAGTTCAGATGGGAAACTGAATTGGGGTGTCTAGGTCACGTTACGTCTGTTTTTCGGCTAAGTCTAGCGGGGAAACTGAATTGGTGCATAAGTCATGTGACGTCTATTTTTCAAATAAGGTTAAATGGGAAACTGAATTGGGTTTCTAGGTCACGTTACGTCTATTTTTCGGCTAAGTCTAGTGGGGAAACTGAACTGGTGCATAAGTCACGTGACGTCTATTTTTCAAATAAGTTTAAATGGGAAACTGAATTGGGATGTCCAGGTCACGTTACGTCTATTTTTCAGCTAAGTCTAGCGGGGAAACTGAACTGGTGCATAAGTCATGTGACGTCTATTTTTCAAATAAGTTCAAATGGGAAACTGAATTGGGGTGTTTAGGTCACGTTACGTCTATTTTTCGGCTAAGTCTAGCGGGGAAACTCAATTGGTGCATAAGTCACGTGACGTCTATTCAAATAAGTTTAAATGGGAAACTGAATTGGGGTGTCTAGGTCAAGTTACGTCTATTTTTCGGCTAAGTCTAGTGGGGAAACTGAATCGGTGCATAAGTCACGTGACGTTTTTTTTTTCAAATAAGTTTAAATGGGAAACTGAATTGGGGTTTCTAGGTCACGTTACGTCTGTTTTTCGGCTAAGTCTAGCGGGGAAACTGAACTGGTGCGTAAGTCATGTGACGTCTATTTTTCCAATAAGTTCAGATGGGAAACTGAATTGGGGTGTCTAGGTCACGTTACGTCTGTTTTTCGGCTAAGTCTAGCGGGGAAACTGAATTGGTGCATAAGTCATGTGACGTCTATTTTTCAAATAAGGTTAAATGGGAAACTGAATTGGGTTTCTAGGTCACGTTACGTCTATTTTTCGGCTAAGTCTAGTGGGGAAACTGAACTGGTGCATGTCATGTGACGTCTATTTTTCAAATAAGTTTAAATGGGAAACTGAATTGGGGTGTCAAGGTCACGTTACGTCTATTTTTCGGATAAGTCTAGTGGGGAAACTGAATTGGTGCATAAGTCACGTGACGTCTATTTTTCAAATAAGTTTAAATGGGAAACTGAATTGGGGTGTCTAGGTTACGTTACGTCTATTGTTCGGCTAAGTCTAGTGGAGAAACTGAACTGGTGCATAAGTCATGTGACGTCTATTTTTCAAATAAGTTTAAATGGGAAACTGAATTGGGGTGTCTAGGTCACGTTACGTCTATTTTTCGGCTAAGTCTAGCGGGGAAACTGAACTGGTGCATAAGTCATGTGACGACTATTTTTCAAATATGTTTAAATGGGAAACTGAATTGGGGTGTCTAGGTCACGTTACGTCTATTTTTCGGCTAAGTCTAGCGCGGAAACTGAATTGGTGCGTGGGTCACGTGTCTATTTCTCCGCTGTTTAGCGCGGAAACTGAATTGGTGCATATGTCACGTCACGTCTATTTTTCCAATAAGTTTAGATGGAAACTGAATTGATGTGTAGGCCACATCACGTCTGTTTTTCGGCTGTCTAGCGGGGAAACTGAACTGGTGCATAAGTCATGTGACGTCTATTTTTTCAATAATGTTTAGATGGGAAACTGAATTTGGTTGTCTATGTCACGTTACGTCTGTTTTTCGGCTAAGTCTAGTGGGGAAACTGAATTGCTGCATAAGTCACGTGACGTCTATTTTTCAAATAAGTTTAAATGGGAAACTGAATTGGGGTGTCTAGGTCACGTTACGTCTATTTTTCGGCTGTCTAGCGGGGAAACTGAACAGGTGCGTAAGTCATGTGACGTCTATTTTTCAAATAAGTTTAAATGGGAAACTGAATTGGGGTGTCTAGGTCACGTTACGTCTATTTTTCGGCTAAGTCTAGCGGGGAAACTCAATTGGTGCATACGTCACGTGACGTCTATTCAAATAAGTTTAAATGGGAAACTGAATAGGGGTGTCTAGGTCAAGTTACGTCTATTTTTCGGCTAAGTCTAGTGGGGAAACTGAATCGGTGCATAAGTCACGTGACGTTTTTTTTTCAAATAAGTTTAAATGGGAAACTGAATTGGGGTTTCTAGGTCACGTTACGTCTGTTT
Source organism: Ixodes scapularis (assembly GCF_016920785.2). NCBI lineage: Eukaryota > Metazoa > Arthropoda > Arachnida > Ixodida > Ixodidae > Ixodes > Ixodes scapularis. The sequence continues at coordinate 48,329,430 of NW_024609838.1, read as the reverse complement.
TTCGGCTAAGTCTAGCGGGGAAACTGAACTGGTGCGTAAGTCATGTGACGTCTATTTTTCCAATAAGTTCAGATGGGAAACTGAATTGGGGTGTCTAGGTCACGTTACGTCTGTTTTTCGGCTAAGTCTAGCGGGGAAACTGAATTGGTGCATAAGTCATGTGACGTCTATTTTTCCAATAAGTTCAGATGGGAAACTGAATTGGGGTGTCTAGGTCACGTTACGTCTGTTTTTCGGCTAAGTCTAGCGGGGAAACTGAATTGGTGCATAAGTCATGTGACGTCTATTTTTCCAATAAGCAGATGGGAAACTGAATTGGGGTGTCTAGATCACGTTACGTCTGTTTTTCGGCTAAGTCTAGCGGGGAAACTGAACTGGTGCGTGTCATGTGACGTCTATTTTTCCAATAAGTTCAGATGGGAAACTGAATTGGGGTGTCTAGGTCACGTTACGTCTGTTTTTCCGCTAAGTCTAGCGGGGAAACTGAATCGGTGCATGTCACGTGACGTTTTTTTTTCAAATAAGTTTAAATGGGAAACTGAATTGGGGTGTCTAGGTCACGTTACGTCTGTTTTTCGGCTAAGTCTAGCGGGGAAACTGAACTGGTGCGTAAGTCATGTGACGTCTATTTTTCCAATAAGTTCAGATGGGAAACTGAATTGGGGTGTCTAGGTCACGTTACGTCTGTTTTTCGGCTAAGTCTAGCGGGGAAACTGAATTGGTGCATAAGTCATGTGACGTCTATTTTTCCAATAAGTTCAGATGGGAAAATGAATTGGGGTGTCTAGGTCACGTTACGTCTGTTTTTCGGCTAAGTCTAGCGGGGAAACTGAACTGGTGCGTAAGTAATGTGACGTCTATTTTTCAAATAGGTTTAAATGGGAAACTGAATTGGGGTGTCTAGGTCACGTTACGTCTATTTTTCGGCTAAGTCTAGCGGGGAAACTCAATTGGTGCATAAGTCACGTGACGTCTATTCAAATAAGTTTAAATGGGAAAATGAATTGGGGTGTCTAGGTCACGTTACGTCTATTTTTCGGCTAAGTCTAGTGGGGAAACTGAATTGGTGCATGTCACGTGACGTCTATTTTTCAAATAAGTTTAAATGGGAAACTGAATTGGGGTGTCTAGGTCACGTTACGTCTATTTTTCGGCTAAGTCTAGCGGGGAAACTGAACTGGTGCGTAAGTCTTGTGACGTCTATTTTTCAAATAAGTTTAAATGGGAAACTGAATTGGGGTGTCTAGGTCACGTTACGTCTATTTTTCGGCTAAGTCTTGCGGGGAAACTAATTTGGTGCATAAGTCACGTGACGTCTATTCTTCAAATAAGTTTAAATGGGAAACTAATTGGGGTGTCTAGGTCACGTTACGTCTATTTTTCGGCTAAGTCTAGTGGGGAAACTGAACTGGTGCATAAGTCATGTGACGTCTATTTTTCAAATAAGTTTAAATGGGAAACAGAATTGGGGTGTCTAGGTCACGTTACGTCTATTTTTCGGCTAAGTCTAGCGGGGAAACTGAATTGGTGCGTGGGTCACGTGACGTCTATTTCTCCGCTGTTTAGCGCGGAAACTGAATTGGTGCATAAGTCACGTCACGTCTATTTTTCCAATAAGTTTAGACGGAAACTGAATTGATGTGTAGGCCACGTTATGTCTGTTTTTCGGCTAAGTCTAGCGGGGAAACTGAACTGGTGCATAAGTCATGTGACGTCTATTCTTCAAATAAGTTTAAATGGGAAACTGAATTGGGGTGTCTAGGTCACGTTACGTCTATTTTACGGCTAAGTCTAGAGGGGAAACTCAATGGGTGCATAAGTCACGTGACGTCTATTTTTCAAATAAGTTTAAATGGGAAACTGAATTGGGGTGTCTAGGTCACGTTACGTCTATTTTTCGGCTAAGTCTAGCGGGGAAACTGAACTGGTGCGTAAGTCATGTGACGTCTATTTTCCTAATAAGTTTAAATGGGAAACTGGGGGTGTCTAGGTCACGTTACGTCTATTTTTCGGCTAAGTCTAGTGGGGAAACTGAATTGGTGCATAAGTCACGTGACGTCTATTTTTCAAATAAGTTTAAATGGGAAACTGAATTGGGGTGTCTAGGTCACGTTACGTCTATTTTTCGGCTAAGTCTAGCGGGGAAACTCAATTGGTGCATAAGTCACAAGACGTCTATTCTTCAAATAAGTTTAAATGGGAAACTGAATTGGGGTGTCTAGGTCACGTTACGTCTATTTTTCGGCTAAGTCTAGCGGGGAAACTGAACTGGTGCATAAGTCATGTGACGTCTATTTTTCAAATAAGTTTAAATGGGAAACTGAATTGGGGTGTCTAGGTCACGTTACGTCTATTTTTTGGCTAAGTCTAGCGGGGAAACTCAATTGGTGCATAAGTCACGTGACGTCTATTCTTCAAATAAGTTTAAATGGGAAACTGAATTGGGGTGTCTAGGTCACGTTACGTCTATTTTTCGGCTAAGTCTAGTGGGGAAACTGAACTGGTGCATGTCATGTGACGTCTATTTTTCAAATAAGTTTAAATGGGAAACTGAATTGGGGTGTCTAGGTCACGTTACGTCTATTTTTCGGCTAAGTGTAGCGGGGAAACTCAATTGGTGCATAAGTCACGTGACGTCTATTCTTCAAATAAGTTTAAATGGGAAACTGAATTGGGGTGTCTAGGTCACGTTACGTCTATTTTTCGGCTTAGTCTAGTGGGGAAACTGAATCGGTGCATAAGTCACGTGACGTCTATTTTTCAAATAAGTTTAAATGGGAAACTGAATTGGGGTGTCTAGGTCACGTTACGTCTATTTTTCGGCTAAGTCTAGCGGGGAAACTGAACTGGTGCGTAAGTCACGTGACGTCTATTTTTCAAATAAGTTTAAAGGGGAAACTGAATTGGGGTGTCTAGGTCACGTTACGTCTATTTTTCGGCTAAGTCTAGCGGGGAAACTCAATTGGTGCATAAGTCACGTGACGTCTATTCTTCAAATAAGTTTAAATGGGAAACTGAATTGGGGTGTCTAGGTCACGTTACGTCTATTTTACGGCTAAGTCTAGAGGGGAAACTCAATGGGTGCATAAGTCACGTGACGTCTATTTTTCAAATAAGTTTAAATGGGAAACTGAATTGGGGTGTCTAGGTCACGTTACGTCTATTTTTCGGCTAAGTCTAGCGGGGAAACTGAACTGGTGCGTAAGTCATGTGACGTCTATTTTCCTAATAAGTTTAAATGGGAAACTGGGGGTGTCTAGGTCACGTTACGTCTATTTTTCGGCTAAGTCTAGTGGGGAAACTGAATTGGTGCATAAGTCACGTGACGTCTATTTTTCAAATAAGTTTAAATGGGAAACTGAATTGGGGTGTCTAGGTCACGTTACGTCTATATTTCGGCTAAGTCTAGCGGGGAAACTGAATTGGTGCGTGGGTCACGTGACGTCTATTTCTCCGCTGTTTAGCGCGGAAACTGAATTGGTGCAGAGGTCACGTCACGTCTATTTTTCCAATAAGTTTAGATGGAAACTGAATTGATGTGTAATCCACGTTATGTCTGTTTTGCGGCTAAGTCTAGCGGGGAAACTGAACTGGTGCATAAGTCATGTGACGTCTATTTTTCCAATAAGTTTAGATGGGAAACTGAATTTGGTTGCCTAGGCCACGTTACGTCTGTTTTTCGGCTAAGTCTAGTGGGGAAACTGAATATGTGCGTAAGTCATGTGACGTCTATTATTCAAATAAGTTTAAATGGGAAACTGAATTGGTGTCTAGGTCACGTAACGTCTATTTTTCGGCTGTCTAGCGGGGAAACTCAATTGGTGCATAAGTCACGTGACGTCTATTTTTCATATAAGTTTAGATGGGAAACTGAATAGGTGTCTAGGTCACGTTACGTCTATTTTTCGGCTGTCTAGCGGGGAAACTGAATTGGTGCATAAGTCACGTGACGTCTATTTTTCAAATAAGTTTAGATGGGAAACTGAATTGGTGTCTTGGTCACGTTACGTCTATTTTTGGGCTAAGTCTAGCGAGGAAATTGAATTGGTGCATGGGTCACGTGACGTCTATTTCTCCGCTGTTTAGCGGGGAAAATGAATTGGTGCATAAGTCAGGTGACGTCTTTTTTTCAATTAAGTTTAAATGGGAAACTCAATTGGGGTGTCTAGGTCACGTGACGTCTATTTTTCAAATAAGTTTAAAGGGAAAGCAATTGGGGTGTCTAGGTCACGTTACGTCTATTTTTCTGCTAAGTCTAGCGGGGAAACTCAATTGGTGCATAAGACACGTGACGACTATTCTTCGAATAAGTTTAAATGGGAAACTCCATTGGTGTCTAGGTCACGTTACGTCTATTTTTCGGCTAAGTCTAGCGGGGAAACTCAATTGGTGCACAAGTCACGTCACGTCTATTTTTCCAATAAGTTTAGATGGAAACTGAATTGATGTGTAGGCCACGTTACGTCTGTTTTTCGGCTAAGTCTAGCGGGGAAACTGAACTGGTGCATAAGTCATGTGACGTCTATTTTTCCAAAAAGTTTAGATGGGAAACTGAATTAAGGTTGTCTAGGTCACGTTACGTCTATTTTTCGGCTAAGTCTAGTGGGGAAACTGAATTGGTGCATAAGTCACGTGACGTCTATTTTTCAAATAAGTTTAAATGGGAAACTGAATTGGTGTCTAGGTCACGTTACGTCTGTTTTTCGGCTGTCTAGCGGGGAAACTGAATTGGTGCATAGGTCACGTCACGTCTATTTTTCCAAAAAGTTTAGATGGGAAACTGAATTGATATGTAGATCACGTTACGTCTATTTTTCGCTAAGTCTAGTGGGGAAACTGAACTGGTGCTCAAGTCATGTGACGTCTATTTTTCAAATAAGTTTAAATGGGAAACTGAATTGGGGTGTCTAGGTCACATTACGTCTATTTTTCGGCTAAATGTAGCGGGGAAACTCAATTGGTGCATAAGTCACGTTACGTCTATTCTTCAAAAAAGTTTAAATGGGAAACTGAATTGGGGTGTCTAGGTCACGTTACGTCTATTTTTCGGCTAAGTCTATTGGGGAAACTGAATCGGTGCATAAGTCACGTGACGTCTATTTTTTCAAATAAGCTTAAATGGGAAACTGAATTAGGGTGTCTAGGTCACGTTACTTTTATTTTTCGGCTAAGTCTAGCGGGGAAACTGAACCGGTGCGTAAGTCAGGTGACGTCTATTTTTCAAATAAGTTTAAATGGGAAACTGAATTGGGCTGTCTAGGTCACGTTACGTCTATTTTTCGGCTAAGTCTAGTGGGGAAACTGAATTGGTGCATAAGTCACGTGACGTCTATTTTTCAAATAAGTTTAAATGGGAAACAGAATTGGGGTGTCTAGGTCACGTTACGTCTATTTTTCGGCTAAGTCTAGCGGGGAAACTGAATTGGTGCGTGGGTCACGTGACGTCTATTTCTCCGCTGTTTAGCGCGGAAACTGAATTGGTGCATAAGTCACGTCACGTCTATTTTTCCAATAAGTTTAGACGGAAACTGAATTGATGTGTAGGCCACGTTATGTCTGTTTTTCGGCTAAGTCTAGCGGGGAAACTGAACTGGTGCATAAGTCATGTGACGTCTATTTTTCCAATAAGTTTAGATGGGAAACTGAATTTGGTTGTCTAGGCCACGTTACGTCTGTTTTTCGGCTAAGTCTAGTGGGGAAACTCAATTGGTGCATAAGTCACGTGACGTCTATTTTTCAAATAAGTTTAAATGGGAAGCTGAATTGGGGTTTCTAGGTCACGTTACGTCTATTTTTTGGCTAAGTCCAGCGGGGAAACTCAATTGGTGCATAAGTCACGTGACGTCTATTTTTCAAATAAGTTTAAATGGGAAACTGAATTGGGGTCTCTAGGTCACGTTACGTCTGTTTTTCGGCTGTCTAGCGGGGAAACTGAATTGGTGCATAAGTCACGTGACGTCTATTTTTCATAAGTTTAAAGGGAAAGTAATTGGGGTGTCTAGGTCACGTTACGTCTATTTTTCGGCTAAGTCTAGCGGGGAAACTCAATTGGTGCATAAGTCACGTGACGTCTATTCTTCAAATAAGTTTAAATGGGAAACTGAATTGGCGTCTAGGTCACGTTACGTCTATTTTTCGGCTAAGTCTAGTGGGGAAACTCAATGGGTGCATCAGTCATGTGACGTCTATTTTTCCAATAAGTTTAGATGGGAAACTGAATTGGTGTCTAGGTCACGTTACGTCTGTTTTTCGGCTAAGTCTAGCGGGGAAACTGAATTGGTGCATAGGTCACGTCACGTCTATTTTTCAAATAAGTTTAGATGGGAAACTGAATTGGTGTCTAGGTCCCGTTACGTCTGTTTTTCGGCTGTCTAGTGGGGAAACTGAACTGGTGCATAAGTCATGTGACGTCTATTTTCCTAATAAGTTTAAATGGGAAACTGAATTGGGGTGTCTAGGTCACGTTACGTCTGTTTTTGGCTAAGTCTAGCGGGGAAACTGAATTGGTGCATGTGCCACGTGACGTCTATTTTTCAAATAAGTTTAGATGGGAAACTGAATTGGTGTCTAGGTCCCGTTACGTCTGTTTTTCGGCTAAGTCTAGCGGGGAAACTGAATTGGTGCATATGTCACGTCACGTCTGTTTTTCCAATAAGTTTAGATGGGAAACTGAATTGGTGTCTAGGTCACGTTACGTCTGTTTTTCGGCTAAGTCTAGCGGGGAAACTGAATTGGTGCATGTGTCCCGTCACGTCTATTTTTCAAATAAGTTTAGATGGGAAACTGAATTGGTGTCTAGGTCACGTTACGTCTGTTTTTCGGCTAAGTCTAGCGGGGAAACTGAATTGGTGCATGTGTCCCGTCACGTCTATTTTTCAAATAAGTTTAGATGGGAAACTGAATTGGTGTCTAGGTCACGTTACGTCTGTTTTTCGGCTAAGTCTAGCGGGGAAACTGAATTGGTGCATGTGTCCCGTCACGTCTATTTTTCAAATAAGTTTAAAGTCAAATTTGGGGATTTTACGTGCCAAACCTACGACGGGCATCTGGCACGCCCCAGCGGAGGACTGAGGATTAATTTCGACCACCTGGGGATCTTTTGACGTGCAACCGAAAGCTCGGTTACACGGCGCCTTCTCCGCAATAAGCCTCCGTCATATTGCGGACACCTCGGTCGGGATTCGAACCCGCCACCTGGGGATCCGTAGGCCGGCGCTCTCGCCTCGGAGCCACCGACGCGGCTTCAAATAAGTTTAGATGGGAAACTGAATTGGTGTCTAGGTCCCGTTACGTCTGTTTTTCGGCTAAGTCTAGCGGGGAAACTGAATTGGTGCATGTGTCCCGTCACGTCTATTTTTCAAATAAGTTTAGATGGGAAACTGAATTGGTGTCTAGGTCACGTTACGTCTGTTTTTCGGCTAAGTCTAGCGGGGAAACTGAATTGGTGCATGTGTCCCGTCACGTCTATTTTTCAAATAAGTTTAGATGGGAAACTGAATTGGTGTCTAGGTCACGTTACGTCTGTTTTTTGGCTAAGTCTAGCGGGGAAACTGAATTGGTGCATGTCATGTGACGTCTATTTTTCAAATAAGTTTAGATGGGAAACTGAATTGGTGTCTAGGTCACGTTACGTCTGTTTTTCGGCTAAGTCTAGCGGGGAAACTGAATTGGTGCATGTGTCCCGTCACGTCTATTTTTCAAATAAGTTTAGATGGGAAACTGAATTGGTGTCTAGGTCACGTTACGTCTGTTTTTCGGCTAAGTCTAGCGGGGAAACTGAATTGGTGCATGTGTCCCGTCACGTCTATTTTTCAAAAAAGTTTAGATGGGGAACTGAATTGGTGTCTAGGTCCCGTTACGTCTGATTTTCGGCTAAGTCTAGCGGGGAAACTGAATTGGTGCATGTGTCCCGTCACGTCGATTTTTCAAATAAGTTTAGATGGGAAACTGAATATGTGTCTAGGTCACGTTACGTCTGTTTTTCGGCTAAGTCTAGCGGGGAAACTGAATTGGTGCATGTGTCCCGTCACGTCTATTTTTCAAATAAGTTTAGATGGGAAACTGAATTGGTGTCTAGGTCCCGTTACGTCTGTTTTTCGGCTAAGTCTAGCGGGGAAACTGAATAGGTGCATAAGTCATGTGACGTCTATTTTTCAAATAAGTTTAGATGGGAAACTGAATTGGTGTCTAGGTCACGTTACGTCTGTTTTTCGGCTAAGTCTAGCGGGGAAACTGAATTGGTGCATGTGTCCCGTCACGTCTATTTTTCAAATAAGTTTAGATGGGAAACTGAATTGGTGTCTAGGTCCCGTTACGTCTGTTTTTCGGCTAAGTCTAGCGGGGAAACTGAATAGGTGCATAAGTCATGTGACGTCTATTTTTCAAATAAGTTTAGATGGGAAACTGAATTGGTGTCTAGGTCACGTTACGTCTGTTTTTCGGCTAAGTCTAGCGGGGAAACTGAATTGGTGCATGTGTCCCGTCACGTCTATTTTTCAAATAAGTTTAGATGGGAAACTGAATTGGTGTCTAGGTCCCGTTACGTCTGTTTTTCGGCTAAGTCTAGCGGGGAAACTGAATTGGTGCATGTGTCCCGTCACGTCTATTTTTCAAATAAGTTTAGATGGGAAACTGAAGGTGTCTAGGTCCCGTTACGTCTGATTTTCGGCTAAGTCTAGCGGGGAAACTGAATTGGTGCATGTGTCCCGTCACGTCTATTTTTCAAATAAGTTTAGATGGGAAACTGAATATGTGTCTAGGTCACGTTACGTCTGTTTTTCGGCTAAGTCTAGCGGGGAAACTGAATTGGTGCATGTGTCCCGTCACGTCTATTTTTCAAATAAGTTTAGATGGGAAACTGAATTGGTGTCTAGGTCCCGTTACGTCTGTTTTTCGGCTAAGTCTAGCGGGGAAACTGAATAGGTGCATAAGTCATGTGACGTCTATTTTTCAAATAAGTTTAGATGGGAAACTGAATTGGTGTCTAGGTCACGTTACGTCTGTTTTTCGGCTAAGTCTAGCGGGGAAACTGAATTGGTGCATGTGTCCCGTCACGTCTATTTTTCAAATAAGTTTAGATGGGAAACTGAATTGGTGTCTAGGTCCCGTTACGTCTGTTTTTCGGCTAAGTCTAGCGGGGAAACTGAATTGGTGCATGTGTCCCGTCACGTCTATTTTTCAAATAAGTTTAGATGGGAAACTGAATTGGTGTCTAGGTCACGTTACGTCTGTTTTTTGGCTGTCTAGCGGGGAAACTGAATTGGTGCATGTGTCCCCTCACGTCTATTTTTCAAATAAGTTTAGATGGGAAACTGAATTGGTGTCTAGGTCCCGTTACGTCTGTTTTTCGGCTAAGTCTAGCGGGGAAACTGAATTGGTGCATAAGTCATGTGACGTCTATTTTTCAAATAAGTTTAGATGGGAAACTGAATTGGTGTCTAGGTCCCGTTACGTCTGTTTTTCGGCTAAGTCTAGCGGGGAAACTGAATTGGTGCATGTGTCCCGTCACGTCTATTTTTCAAATAAGTTTAGATGGGAAACTGAATTGGTGTCTAGGTCACGTTACGTCTGTTTTTTCGGCTAAGTCTAGCGGGGAAACTGAATTGGTGCATGTGTCCCGTCACGTCTATTTTTCAAATAAGTTTAGATGGGAAACTGAATTGGTGTCTAGGTCCCGTTACGTCTGTTTTTCGGCTAAGTCTAGCGGGGAAACTGAATTGGTGCATAAGTCATGTGACGTCTATTTTTCAAATAAGTTTAGATGGGAAAATGAATTGGTGTCTTTGTCACCTTATGTCTGTTTTTCGGCTAAGTCTAGCGGGGAAACTGAATTGGTGCATGTGTCCCGTCACGTCTATTTTTCAAATAAGTTTAGATGGGAAACTGAATTGGTGTCTAGGTCCCGTTACGTCTGTTTTTCGGCTAAGACTAGCGGGGAAACTGAATTGGTGCATAAGTCATGTGCCGTCTATTTTTCAAATAAGTTTAGATGGGAAACTGAATTGGTGTCTAGGTCACGTTACGTCTGTTTTTCGGCTAAGTCTAGCGGGGAAACTGAATTGGTGCATAGGTCACGTCACGTCTATTTTTCCAATAGGTTGAGATGGGAAACTGAATTGATGTGTAGGACACGTTAAGTCTGTTTTTCGGCCAAGTCTAGCGGGGAAACTGAATTGTTGCATGGGTCACGTGACGTCTATTTCTCCGCTGTTTAGCGGCGGAACTGAATTGGAGCATAAGTCACGTGACGTCTATTTTTCAAATAAGTTTAGATGGGAGACTGAATTGGTGTCTAGGTCCCGTTACGTCTGTTTTTCGGCTAAGTCTAGTGGGGAAACTGAACTGGTGCATAAGTCATGTGACGTCTATTTTACAAATAAGTTTAAATGGGAAACTGAATTGGGGTGTCTAGGTCACGTTACGTCTGTTTTTCGGCTAAGTCTAGCGGGGAAACTGAATTGGTGCATGTGCCACGTGACGTCTATTTTTCAAATAAGTTTAGATGGGAAACTGAATTGGTGTCTAGGTCCCGTTACGTCTGTTTTTCGGCTAAGTCTAGCGGGGAAACTGAATTGGTGCATAAGTCATGTGACGTCTATTTTTCAAATGAGTTTAGATGGGAAACTGAATTGGTGTCTAGGTCACGTTACGTCTGTTTTTCGGCTAAGTCTAGCGGGGAAACTGAATTGGTGCATGTGTCCCGTCACGTCTATTTTTCAAATAAGTTTAGATGGGAAACTGAATTGGTGTCTAGGTCCCGTTACGTCGGTTTTTCGGCTAAGTCTAGCGGGGAAACTGAATTGGTGCATATGTCACGTCACGTCTATTTTTCAAATGTTTAGATGGGAAACTGAATTGGTTAAGTCCCGTTACGTCTGTTTTTCGGCTAAGACTAGCGGGGAAACTGAATTGGTGCATAAGTCATGTGACGTATATTTTTCAAATGTTTAGATGGGAAACTGAATTGGTGTCTAGGTCACGTTACGTCTGTTTTTCGGCTAAGTCTAGCGGGGAAACTGAATTGGTGCATGTGTCCCGTCACGTCTATTTTTCAAATAAGTTTAGATGGGAAACTGAATTGGTGTCTAGGTCCCGTTACGTCTGTTTTTCGGCTAAGTCTAGCGGGGAAACTGAATTGGTGCCTAAGTCATGTGACGTCTATTTTTCAAATAAGTTTAGATGGGAAACTGAATTGGTGTCTAGGTCCCGTTACGTCTGTTTTTCGGCTAAGTCTAGCGGGGAAACTGAATTGGTGCATAAGTCACGTCACGTCTATTTTTCAAATAAGTTTAGATGGGAAACTGAATTGGTGTCTAGGTCCCGTTACGTCTGTTTTTCGGCTAAGTTTAGCGGGGAAACTGAATTGGTGCATTGGTCACGTCACGTCTGTTTTTCCAATAAGTTTAGATGGGAAACTGAATTGATGCGTAGGTCACGTTACGTTTGTTTTTCGGCTAAGTCTAGCGGGGAAACTGAAATGGTGCATAAGTCATGTGACGTCTATTTTTCAAAAAAGTTTAGATGGGAAACTGAATTGGTGTCTAGGTCACGTTACGTCTGTTTTTCGGCTAAGTCTAGCGGGGAAACTGAATTGGTGCATAGGTCACGTCACGTCTATTTTTCCAATAACTTTAGATGGGAAACTGAATTGAAGTGTAGGTCACGTTACGTCATTTTTTCGGCTAAGTCTAGCGGGGAAATTGAAATGGTGCATAAGTCATGTGACGTCTATTTTTCCAATAAGTTTAGATGGGAAACTGAATTGGTGTCTGGGTAACGTTACGTCTGTTTTTCGGCTAAGTCTAGCGGGGAAACTGAATTGGTGCATAGGTCACGTCACGTCTATATTCCAATAAGTTTAGGTGGGAAACTGAATTGATGTGTAGGACACGTTAAGTCTGTTTTTCGGCTAAGTCTAGCGGGGAAACTGAATTGGTGCATGTGTCCCGTTACGTCTATTTTTCAAAAAAGTTTAGATGGGAAACTGAATTGGTGCATAGGTCACGTCACGTCTGTTTTTCCAATAAGTTTAGATGGGAAACTGAATTGATGCGTAGGTCACGTTACGTCTGTTTTTCGGCTAAGTCTAGCGGGGAAACTGAAATGGTGCATAAGTCATGTGACGTCTATTTTTCAAAAAAGTTTAGATGGGAAACTGAATTGGTGTCTAGGCCCCGTTACGTCTGTTTTTCGGCTAAGTCTAGCGGGGAAACTGAATTGGTGCATGTGTCCCGTTACGTCTATTTTTCAAATAAGTTTAGATGGGAAACTGAATTGGTGTCTAGGTCCCGTTACGTCTGTTTTTCGGCTAAGTCTAGCGGGGAAACTGAATTGGTGCATGTCATGTGACGTCTATTTTTCAAATAAGTTTAGATGGGAAACTGAATTGGTGTCTAGGTCACGTTACGTCTGTTTTTCGGCTAAGTCTAGCGGGAAACTGAATTGGTGCATAAGTCACGTGACGTCTATTTTCCAATAAGTTTAGATGGGAAACTGAATTGGTCTAGGTAACGTTACGTCTGTTTTTCGGCTAAGTCTAGCGGGGAAACTGAATTGGTGCATAAGTCATGTGAAGTCTATTTTTCAAATAAGTTTAGATGGGAAACTGAATTGGTGTCTAGGTCCCGTTACGTCTGTTTTTCGGCTAAGTCTAGCGGGGAAACTGAATTGGTGCATAAGTCATGAGACGTATATTTTTCAAATAAGTTTAAATGGGAAACTGAATTGGTGTCTAGGTCCCGTTACGTCAGTTTTTCGGCTAAGTCTAGCGGGGAAACTGAATTGGTGCATAAATTTTGTGACGTCTATTTTTTAAATAAGTTTAGATGGGAAACTGAATTGGTGTCTAGGTCCCGTTACGTCTGTTTTTCGGCTAAGTCTAGCGAGGAAACAATTGGTGCATTTGTCACGTGACGTCTATTTTGCAAATAGGTTTAGATGGGAAACTGAATTGGTGTCTAGGTCCCGTTACGTCTGTTTTTCGGCTAAGTCTAGCGGGGAAACTGGATTGGTGCATGGGTCACGTGACGTCTATTTCTCCGCTGTTTAGCGGGGAAACTGAATTGGTGCATGTCACGTGACGTCTATTTTTAAATAAGTTTAGATGGGAAACTTAATTGGTGTCTAGGTCCCGTTATGCCTGTTTTTCGGCTAAGTCTAGTGGGGAAACTGAATGTGTCCATGTGTCGCGTGACGTCTATTTTTCTGCTGTTGAGCGGGGAAACTGAATTGGTGCATGTTATGTGACGTCTATTTTTCCAATAAGTTTAGATGGGCAACTGAATCGATGTGTAGGTCACGTTACGTCTGTTTTTCGGCTAAGTCTAGCGGGGAAACTGAATTGGTCCATCTGTCACGTGACGTCTATTTTTCTGCTGTTTAGCGGGGAAACTGAATTGGTGCATAAGTCACGTGACGTCTATTTTTCAAATAAGTTTAGATGGGAAACTGAATTGGTGTCTAGGTTACGTTACGTCTGTTTTTCGGCTAAGTCTAGCGGGGAAACTGAATTGGTGCATGGGTCACGTGACGTCTATTTTTCTGCTGTTTAGCGGGAAACTGAATTGGTGCATAAGTCACGTTACGTCTATTTTTCAAATAAGTTTAGATGGGAAACTGAATTGGTGTCTAGGTCCCGTTATGCCTGTTTTTCGGCTAAGTCTAGCGGGGAAACTGAATTGGTGCATGGGTCACGTGACGTCTATTTTTCTGCTGTTTAGCGGGGAAACTGAATTGGTGCATAAGTCACGTGACGTCTATTTTTAAAAAAGTTTAGATGGGAAACTGAATTGGTGTCTAGGTCACGTTACGTCTGTTTTTCGGCTAAGTCTAGCGGGAAAACTGAATTGGTGCATGGGTCACGTGACGTCTATTTTTTTTCTGTTTACGGGGAAACTGTATTGGTGCATAAGTCACGTTACGTCTATTTTTCAAAAAAGTTTAGATGGGAAACTGAATTGGTGTCTAGGTCCCGTTACGTCTGTTTTTCGGCTAGGCCTAGCGGGGAAACTGAATTGGTGCATGTATCACGTGACGTCTATTTTTCTGCTGTATAGCGGGGAAACTGAATTGGTGCATAAGTAACGTGACGTCTATTTTTCAAATAAGTTTAGATGGGAAACTGAATTGGTGTCTAGGTCATGTTACGTCCGTTTTTCGGCTAAGTCTAGCGGGGAAACTGAATTGGTGCATGGGTCACGTGACGTCCATTTCTCCGCTGTTTAGCGGGAAACTCAATTGGTGCATAAGTCACGTGACGTCTTTTTTTGTTTTAAGTTTAGATGGGAAACTGAATTGGTGTCTAGGTCCCGTTACGTCTGTTTTTTGGCTAAGTCTAGCGGGGAAACTGAATTGGTGCATAAGTCACGTGACGTCTATTTTTCAAATAAGTTTAGATGGGAAACTGAATTGGTGTCTAGGTCCCGTTACGTCTGTTTTTCGGCTAAGTCTAGCGGGGAAACTGAATTGGTGTCTAGGTCCCGTTACGTATGTTTTTCGGCTAAGTCTAGCGGGGAAACTGAATTGGTGCATAAGTCACGTGACGACTATTTTTCAAATACGTTTAGATGGGAAACTGAATTGGTGTCTAGGTCCCGTTACGTCTGTTTTTCGGCTAAGTCTAGCGGGGAAACTGAATTGGTGCATAAGTCACGTCACGTCTATTTTTCAAATAAGTTTAGATGGGAAACTGTATTGGTGACTAGGTCCCGTTACGTCTGTTTTTCGGCTGTCTAGCGGGGAAACTGAATTGGTGCATAAATTTTGTGACGTCTTTTTTTTAAATAAGTTTAGATGGGAAACTGAATTGGTGTCTAGGTCACGTTACGTCTGTTTTTCGGCTAAGTCTAGCGGGAAAACTGAATTGGTGCATGCGTCACGTGACGTCTATTTTTTTGCTGTTTACGGGGAAACTGTATTGGTGCATAAGTCACGTTACGTCTATTTTTCAAATAAGTTTAGATGGGAAACTGAATTGGTGCCTAGGTCCCGTTACGTCAGTTTTTCGGCTAAGCCTAGCGGGGAAACTGAATTGGTGCATGTATCACGTGACGTCTATTTTTCTGCTGTATAGCGGGGAAACTGAATTGGTGCATAAGTAACGTGACGTCTATTTTTCAAATAAGTTTAGATGGGAAACTGAATTGGTGTCTAGGTCATGTTACGTCCGTTTTTCGGCTAAGTCTAGCGGGGAAACTGAATTGGTGCATGGGTCACGTGAAGTCCATTTCTCCGCTGTTTAGCGGGAAACTCAATTGGTGCATAAGTCACGTGACGTCTATTTTTGTTTTAAGTTTAGATGGGAAACTGAATTGGTGTCTAGGTCCCGTTACGTCTGTTTTTCGGCTAAGTTTATCGGGGAAACTGAATTGGTGCATAAGTCACGTGACGTCTATTTTTCAAAAACGTTTAGATGGGAAACTGAATTGGTGTCTAGGTCCCGTTACGTCTGTTTTTCGGCTAAGTCTAGCGGGGAAACTGAATTGGTGTCTAGGTCCCGTTACGTCTGTTTTTCGGCTAAGTCTAGCGGGGAAACTGAATCGGTGCATGGGTCACGTGACGTCCAGTTCTCCGCTGTTTAGCGTGGAAACTGAATTGGTGCATAAGTCACGTTACGTCTATTTTTCAAATAAGTTTAGATGGGAAACTGAATTGGTGTCTACGTCTCGTTAGGTCTGTTTTTCGGCTAAGTCTAGCGGGGAAACTGAATTGCTGCGTACGTCATGTGACGTCTATTTTTCAAATGTTTAGATGGGAAACTGAATTGGTGTCTAGGTCCCGTTACGTCTGTTTTTCGGCGAAGTCTAGCGCGGAAACTGAATTGTGCATGGGTCACGTGACGTCCATTTCTCCGCTGTTTAGCGGGGAAACTGAATTGGTGCATTAGTCACGTGACGACTATTTTTCAAATAAGTTTAGATGGGAAACTGAATTGGTGTCTAGGTCCCGTTACGTCTGTTTTTCGGCTAAGTCAAGCGGGGAAACTGAATTGGTGCATAAGTCACGTCACGTCTATTTTTCAAATAAGTTTAGATGGGAAACTGAATTGGTGACTAGGTCCCGTTACGTCTGTTTTTCGGCTAAGTCTAGCGGGGAAACTGAATTGGTGCATGGGTCACGTGACGTCCATTTCTCCGCTGTTTAGCGGGGAAACTGAATTGGTGCATTTGTCACCTGACGTCTATTTTTCTGCTGTTGAGCGGGGAAACTGAATTGGTGCATAAGTTATGTGACGTCTATTTTTCCAATAAGTTTAGATGGGCAACTGAATCGATGTGTAGGTCACGTTACGTCTGTTTTTCGGCTAAGTCTAGCGGGGAAACTGAATTGGTGCATGGGTCACGTGACGTCTATTTCTCCGCTGTTTAGCGGGGAAACTGAATTGGTGCATAAGTCACGTGAAGTCTATTTTTCAAATAAGTTTAGATGGGAAACTGAATTGGTGTCTAGGTCCCGTTATGTCTGTTTTTCGGCTAAGTCTAGCGGGGAAACTGAATTGGTCCATGTGTCACGTGACGTCTATTTTTCTGCTGTTAAGCGGGGAAACTGAATTGGTGCATAAGTCACGTGACGTCTATTTTTCAAATAAGTTTAGATGGGAAACTGAATTGGTGTCTAGGTTACGTTACGTCTGTTTTTCGGCTGTCTAGCGGGGAATGAATTGGTGCATGGGTCACGTGACGTCTATTTTTCTGCTGTTTAGCGGGGAAACTGAATTGGTGCATAAGTCACGTTACGTCTATTTTTCAAATAAGTTTAGATGGGAAACTGAATTGGTGTCTAGGTCCCGTTACGTCTGTTTTTCGGCTAAGTCTAGCGGGGAAACTGAATTGGTCCATGTGTCACGTGACGTCTATTTTTCTGCTGTTTAGCGGGAAACTGAATTGGTGCATAGGTCACGTGACGTCTATTTTTCAACTAAGTTTAGATGGGAAACTGAATTGGTGTCTAGGTCACGTTACGTCTGTTTTTCGGCTAAGTCTAGCGGGGAAACTGAATTGGTGCATGTGTCACGTGACATCTATTTTTCTGCTGTTTAGCGGGGAAATTGAATTGGTGCATAAGTCACGTGACGTCTATTTTTCAAATAAGTTTAGATGGGAAACTGAGTTGGTGTCTAGGTCACATTACGTCTGTTTTTCGGCTAAGTCTAGCGGGGAAACTGAATTGGTGCATCGGTCAGGTGACGTCTATTTCTCCGCTGTTTAGCGGGGAAACTGAATTGGTGCATAAGTCACGTTACGTCTATTTTTCAAATAAGTTTAGATGGGAAACTGAATTGGTGTCTAGGTCCCGTTACGTCTGTTTTTCGGCTAAGTCCAGCGGGGAACTGAATTGGTGCTTAAGTCATGTGACGTCTATTTTTCAAATAAGTTTAGATGGGAAACTGAATTGGTGTCTAGGTCCCATTACGTCTGTTTTTCGGCTAAGTCTAGCGGGGAAACTGAATTGGTGCATAAGTCATGTGACGTCTATTTTTCAAATAAGTTTAGATGGGAAACTGAATTGGTGTCTAGGTCACGTTACGTCTGTTTTTCGGCTAAGTCTAGCGGGGAAACTGAATTGGTGCATGTGTCACGTGACGTCTATTTTTCAAATAAGTTTAGATGGGAAACTGAATTGGTGTCTAGGTCCCGTTACGTCTGTTTTTCGGCTGTCTAGCGGGGAAACTGAATCGGTGCATGGGTCACGTGACGTCCAGTTCTCCGCTGTTTAGCGGGGAAACTGAATTGGTGCATAAGTCACGTTACGTCTCTTTTTCAAATAAGTTTAGATGGGAAACTGAATTGGTGTCTAGGTCCCGTTACGTCTGTTTTTCGGCTAAGTCTAGCGGGGAAACTGAATTGGTGCATAAGTCATGTGACGTCTATTTTTCAAATAAGTTTAGATGGGAAACTGAATTGGTGTCTAGGTCCCGTTACGTCTGTTTTTCGGCTAAGTCTAGCGGGGAAACTGAATTGGTGCATAAGTCATGTGACGTCTATTTTTTAAATAAGTTTAGATGGGAAACTGAATTGGTGTCTAGGTCCCGTTACGTCTGTTTTTCGGCTAAGTCTAGCGGGGAAACTGAATTGGTGCATGTGCCGTTACGTCTATTTTTCAAATAAGTTTAGATGGGAAACTGAATTGGTGTCTAGGTCCCGTTACGTCTGTTTTTCGGCTAAGTCTAGCGGGGAAACTGAATTTGTGCATGGGTCACGTGACGACCATTTCTCCGCTGTTTAGCGGGGAAACTGAATTGGTGCATAAGTCACGTGACGACTATTTTTCAAATAAGTTTAGATGGGAAACTCAATTGGTGTCTAGGTCCCGTTACGTCTGTTTCTCGGCTAAGTGTAGAGGGGAAACTGAATTGGTGCATAAGTCACGTGACGTCTATTTTTCTGCTCTTTAGCGGGGAAACTGAATTGGTGTCTAGGTCCCGTTAGGTCTGTTTTTCGGCTAAGTCTAGCGGGGAAACTGAATTGGTGCATGTGTCCCGTTACGTCTATTTTTCAAATAAGTTTAGATGGGAAACTGAATCGATGTGTAGGTCACGTTACGTCTGTTTTTCGGCTGAGTCAAGCGGGGAAACTGAATTGGTGCATGGGTCACGTGACGTCTATTCCTCCGCTGTTTAGCGGGGAAACTGAATTGGTGTCTAGGTCCCGTTAGGTCTGTTTTTCGGCTAAGTCTAGCGGGGAAACTGAATTGGTGCATGTGTCCCGTTACGTCTATTTTTCAAATAAGTTTAGATGGGAAACTGAATTGGTGTGTAGGTCCCGTTACGTCTGTTTTTCGGCTAAGTCTAGCGGGGAAACTGAATTGGTGCATAAGTCATGTGAAGTGTATTTTTCAAATAAGTTTAGATGGGAAACTGAATTGGTGTCTAGGTCCCGTTCCGTCTGTTTTTCGTCTAAGTCTAGCGGGGAAACTGAATTGGTGCATAAGTCATGTGACGTCTATTTTTTAAATAAGTTTAGATGGGAAACTGAATTGGTGTCTAGGTCCCGTTACGTCTGTTTTTCGGCTAAGTCTAGCGTGGAAAGTGAATTGGTGCATGGGTCACGTGACGTCCATTTCTCCGCTGTTTAGCGGGGAAACTGAATTGGTGCATGTGTCACGTGACGTCTATTTTTCTGCTGTTTAGCGGGCAAACTGAATTGGTGCATAAGTCACGTGACGTCTATTTTTCAAATAACATTAGATGGAAAACTGAATTGGTGTCTAGGTCCCGTTACGTCTGTTTTTCGGCTAAGTCTAGCTTGGAAAGTGAATTGGTGCATGGGTCACGTGACGTCCATTTCTCCGCTGCTTAGCGGGGAAACTGACTTGGTGCATGTGTCACGTGACGTCTATTTTTCTGCTGTTTAGAGGGGAAACTGAATTGGTGCATAAGTTATGTGACGTCTATTTTTCCAATAAGTTTAGATGGGAAACTGAATCGATGTGTAGGTCACGTTACGTCTGTTTTTCGGCTAAGTCTAGCGGGGAAACTGGATTGGTGCATGGGTCACGTGACGTCTATTTCTCCGCTGTTTAGCGGGGAAAGTGAATTGGTGCATAAGTCACGTGACGTCTATTTTTCAAATAAGTTTAGATGGGAAACTGAATTGGTGTCTAGGTCCCGTTACGTCTGTTTTTCGGCTAAGTCTAGCGGGGAAACTGAATTGGTCCATGTGTCACGTGACGTCTATTGTTTTGCTGTTTAGCGGGAAAACTGAATTGGTGCATAAGTCACGTTACGTCTATTTTTCAAATAAGTTTAGATGGGAAACTGAATTGGTGTCTAGGTCCCGTTACGTCTGTTTTTCGGCTAAGTCTAGCGGGGAAACTGAATTGGTCCATGTGTCACGTGACGTCTATTTTTCTGCTGTTTGGCGGGGAACTGAATTGGTGCTTAAGTCATGTGACGTCTATTTTTCAAATAAGTTTAGATGGGAAACTGAATTGGTGTCTAGGTCCCATTACGTCTGTTTTTCGGCTAAGTCTAGCGGGGAAACTGAATTGGTGCATAAGTCATGTGACGTCTATTTTTCAAATAAGTTTAGATGGGAAACTGAATTGGTGTCTAGGTCACGTTACGTCTGTTTTTCGGCTAAGTCTAGCGGGGAAACTGAATTGGTGCATGTGTCACGTGACGTCTATTTTTCAAATAAGTTTAGATGGGAAACTGAATTGGTGTCTAGGTCCCGTTACGTCTGTTTTTCGGCTGTCTAGCGGGGAAACTGAATCGGTGCATGGGTCACGTGACGTCCAGTTCTCCGCTGTTTAGCGGGGAAACTGAATTGGTGCATAAGTCACGTTACGTCTCTTTTTCAAATAAGTTTAGATGGGAAACTGAATTGGTGTCTAGGTCCCGTTACGTCTGTTTTTCGGCTAAGTCTAGCGGGGAAACTGAATTGGTGCATAAGTCATGTGACGTCTATTTTTCAAATAAGTTTAGATGGGAAACTGAATTGGTGTCTAGGTCCCGTTACGTCTGTTTTTCGGCTAAGTCTAGCGGGGAAACTGAATTGGTGCATAAGTCATGTGACGTCTATTTTTTAAATAAGTTTAGATGGGAAACTGAATTGGTGTCTAGGTCCCGTTACGTCTGTTTTTCGGCTAAGTCTAGCGGGGAAACTGAATTGGTGCATGTGCCGTTACGTCTATTTTTCAAATAAGTTTAGATGGGAAACTGAATTGGTGTCTAGGTCCCGTTACGTCTGTTTTTCGGCTAAGTCTAGCGGGGAAACTGAATTTGTGCATGGGTCACGTGACGACCATTTCTCCGCTGTTTAGCGGGGAAACTGAATTGGTGCATAAGTCACGTGACGACTATTTTTCAAATAAGTTTAGATGGGAAACTCAATTGGTGTCTAGGTCCCGTTACGTCTGTTTCTCGGCTAAGTGTAGAGGGGAAACTGAATTGGTGCATAAGTCACGTGACGTCTATTTTTCTGCTCTTTAGCGGGGAAACTGAATTGGTGTCTAGGTCCCGTTAGGTCTGTTTTTCGGCTAAGTCTAGCGGGGAAACTGAATTGGTGCATGTGTCCCGTTACGTCTATTTTTCAAATAAGTTTAGAT
Source organism: Ixodes scapularis (assembly GCF_016920785.2). Taxonomy (NCBI): domain Eukaryota; kingdom Metazoa; phylum Arthropoda; class Arachnida; order Ixodida; family Ixodidae; genus Ixodes; species Ixodes scapularis. The sequence goes on along the minus strand of NW_024609838.1, from coordinate 48,308,385 downwards.
GGGAAACTGAATCGATGTGTAGGTCACGTTACGTCTGTTTTTCGGCTGAGTCAAGCGGGGAAACTGAATTGGTGCATGGGTCACGTGACGTCTATTCCTCCGCTGTTTAGCGGGGAAACTGAATTGGTGTCTAGGTCCCGTTAGGTCTGTTTTTCGGCTAAGTCTAGCGGGGAAACTGAATTGGTGCATGTGTCCCGTTACGTCTATTTTTCAAATAAGTTTAGATGGGAAACTGAATTGGTGTGTAGGTCCCGTTACGTCTGTTTTTCGGCTAAGTCTAGCGGGGAAACTGAATTGGTGCATAAGTCATGTGAAGTGTATTTTTCAAATAAGTTTAGATGGGAAACTGAATTGGTGTCTAGGTCCCGTTCCGTCTGTTTTTCGTCTAAGTCTAGCGGGGAAACTGAATTGGTGCATAAGTCATGTGACGTCTATTTTTTAAATAAGTTTAGATGGGAAACTGAATTGGTGTCTAGGTCCCGTTACGTCTGTTTTTCGGCTAAGTCTAGCGTGGAAAGTGAATTGGTGCATGGGTCACGTGACGTCCATTTCTCCGCTGTTTAGCGGGGAAACTGAATTGGTGCATGTGTCACGTGACGTCTATTTTTCTGCTGTTTAGCGGGCAAACTGAATTGGTGCATAAGTCACGTGACGTCTATTTTTCAAATAACATTAGATGGGAAACTGAATTGGTGTCTAGGTCCCGTTACGTCTGTTTTTCGGCTAAGTCTAGCTTGGAAAGTGAATTGGTGCATGGGTCACGTGACGTCCATTTCTCCGCTGCTTAGCGGGGAAACTGACTTGGTGCATGTGTCACGTGACGTCTATTTTTCTGCTGTTTAGAGGGGAAACTGAATTGGTGCATAAGTTATGTGACGTCTATTTTTCCAATAAGTTTAGATGGGAAACTGAATCGATGTGTAGGTCACGTTACGTCTGTTTTTCGGCTAAGTCTAGCGGGGAAACTGGATTGGTGCATGGGTCACGTGACGTCTATTTCTCCGCTGTTTAGCGGGGAAAGTGAATTGGTGCATAAGTCACGTGACGTCTATTTTTCAAATAAGTTTAGATGGGAAACTGAATTGGTGTCTAGGTCCCGTTACGTCTGTTTTTCGGCTAAGTCTAGCGGGGAAACTGAATTGGTCCATGTGTCACGTGACGTCTATTGTTTTGCTGTTTAGCGGGAAAACTGAATTGGTGCATAAGTCACGTTACGTCTATTTTTCAAATAAGTTTAGATGGGAAACTGAATTGGTGTCTAGGTCCCGTTACGTCTGTTTTTCGGCTAAGTCTAGCGGGGAAACTGAATTGGTCCATGTGTCACGTGACGTCTATTTTTCTGCTGTTTGGCGGGGAAACTGAATTGGTGCATAAATCACGTGACATCTATTTTTCAAATAAGTTTAGATGGGAAACTAATTGGTGTCCAGGTCACGTTACGTCTGTTTTTCGGCTAAGTCTAGAGGGGAAACTGAATTGGTGCATGAGTCACGTGACATCTATTTTTCTGCTGTTTAGCGGGGAAACTGAATTGGTGCATGTCACGTGACGTCTATTTTTCAAATAAGTTTAGATGGGAAACTGAATTGGTGTCTTGGTCACGCTACGTCTGTTTTTCGGCTAAGTCTAGCGGGGAAACTGAATTGGTGCATGGGTCAGGTGTCGTCCATTTCTCCGCTGTTTAGCGGGGAAAATGAATTGGTGCATGGGTCAGGTGACGTCTATTTTTCTGCTGTTTAGCGGGGAAACTGTATTGGTGCATAAGTCACGTTACGTCTATTTTCAAATAAGTTTAGATGGGAAACTGAATTCGTGCCTAGGTCCCGTTACGTCTGTTTTTCGGCTAAGCCTAGCGGGGAAACTGAATTGGTGCATGTGTCACGTGACGTCTATTTTTCTGCTGTTTAGCGGGGAAACTCAATTGGTGCATAAGTCACGTGACGTCTATTTTTGCAATACGTTTAGATGGAAAACTAAATTGGTGTGTAGGTCACGTTACGTCTGTTTTTCGGCTAAGTCTAGCGGGGAAACTGAATTAGTGCATGGGTCACGTGACTTCCATTTCTCCGCTGTTTAGCGGGGAAACTCAATTGGTGCATAAGTCAGGTGACGTCTATTTTCGCAATAAGTTTAGATGGGAAACTGAATTTGTGTGTTGGTCACGTTACGTCTTTTTTCGGCTAAGTCTAGCGGGGAAACTGAATTGGTGCATGTGTCACGTGACGTCTATTTTTCTGCTGTTTAGCGGGGAAACTGAATTGGTGCGTAAGTCACGTGACGTCTATTTTTCCAATAAGTTTAGATGGGAAACTGAATTGATGTGTAGGTCCCGTAACGTCTGTTTTTCGGCTGTCTAGTGGGGAAACTGAATTGGGGCATGGGTCACGTGACGTCTATTTCTGCGCTGTTTAGCGGGGAAACTGAATTGGTGCAAAAGTCACGTGACGTCGATTTTTCAAATAAGTTTAGATGGGAAACTGAATTGGTGTCTTGGTCCCGTTACGTCTGTTTTTCGGCTAAGTCTAGCGGGGAAACTGAATTGGTGCATGTGTCACGTGACGTCTATTTTTCTGCTGTTTAGCGGGGAAACTGAATTGGTGCATAAGTCACGTGTCGTCTATTTTTCAAATAAGTTTAGATGGGAAACCGAATTGGTGTCTAGGTCACGTTACGTCTGTTTTTCGGCTAAGTCTGGCGGGGAAACTGAATTGGTGCATGGGTCACGTGACGTCCATTCCTCCGCTGTTTAGCGGGGAAACTGAGTTGGTGCATAAGTCACGTGACGTCTATTTTTCTAATAAGTTTAGATGGGAAACTGAATTGGTGTCTAGGTCCCGTTACGTCTGTTTTTCGGCTAAGTCTAGCGGGGAAACTGAATTGGTGCATAAGTCACGTGACGTCTATTTTTCAAATAAGTTTAGATGGGAAACTGAATTGGTGTCTAGGTAACGTTACGTCTGTTTTTCGGCTAAGTCTAGCTGGGAAACAATTGGTGTATGTGTCACGTGACGTCTATTTTTCTGCTGTTTAGCGGGGAAACTGAATTGGTGCATAAGTCACGTGACGTCTATTTTTCCAATAAGTTTAAATGGGAAACTGAATAGGTCCCGTTACGTCTGTTTTTCGGCTGTCTAGTGGGGAAACTGAATTGGTGCATGGGTCACGTGACGTCTATTTCTGCGCTGTTTAGCGGGGAAACTGAATTGGTGCATAAGTCACGTGACGTCGATTTTTCAAATAAGTTTAGATGGGAAACTGAATTGGTGTCTTGGTCCCGTTACGTCTGTTTTTCGGCTAAGTCTAGCGGGGAAACTGAATTGGTGCATGTGTCACGTGACGTCTATTTTTTTGCTGTTTAGCGGGGAAACTGAATTGGTGCATAAGTCACGTGTCGTCTATTTTTCAAATAAGTTTAGATGGGAAACCGAATTGGTGTCTAGGTCACGTTACGTCTGTTTTTCGGCTAAGTCTGGCGGGGAAACTGAATTGGTGCATGGGTCACGCGACGTCCATTCCTCCGCTGTTTAGCGGGGAAACTGAGTTGGTGCATAAGTCACGTGACGTCTATTTTTCTAATAAGTTTAGATGGGAAACTGAATTGGTGTCTAGGTCCCGTTACGTCTGTTTTTCGGCTAAGTCTAGCGGGGAAACTGAATTGGTGCATAAGTCACGTGACGTCTATTTTTCAAATAAGTTTAGATGGGAAACTGAATTGGTGTCTAGGTAACGTTACGTCTGTTTTTCGGCTAAGTCTAGCGAGGAAACTGAATTGGTGCATGGGTCACGTGACGTCCATTTTTCCGCTGTTTAGCGGAAAAATTGAATTGGTGCATAAGTCATGTGACGTCTATTTTTCAAATAAGTTTAGATGGGAAACTGAATTGGTGTCTTAGTCCCGTTACGTCTGTTTTTCGGCTAAGTCTAGCAGGGAAACTGAATTGGTGCATGTCATGTGACGTCTATTTTTTAAATAAGTTTAGATGGGAAACTGAATTGGTGTCTAGGTCCCGTTACGTCTGTTTTTCGGCTAAGTCTAGCGGGGAAACTGAATTGGTGCATGTGTCCCGTTACGTCTATTTTTCAAATAAGTTTAGATGGGAAACTTAATTGGTGTGTAGGTCCCGTTACGTCTGTTTTTCGGCTAAGTCTAGCGGGGAAACTGAATTGGTGCATAAGTCATGTGAAGTGTATTTTTCAAATAAGTTTAGATGGGAAACTGAATTGGTGTCTAGGTCCCGTTAGGTCTGTTTTTCGTCTAAGTCTAGCGGGGAAACTGAATTGGTGCATAAGTCATGTGACGTCTATTTTTTAAATAAGTTTAGATGGGAAACTGAATTGGTGTCTAGGTCCCGTTACGTCTGTTTTTCGGCTAAGTCTAGCTTGGAAAGTGAATTGGTGCATGGGTCACATGACGTCCATTTCTCCGCTGTTTAGCGGGGAAACTGAATTGGTGCATGTGTCACGTGACGTCTATTTTTCTGCTGTTTAGCGGGCAAACTGAATTGGTGCATAAGTCACGTGACGTCTATTTTTCAAATAAGATTAGATGGGAAACTGAATTGGTGTCTAGGTCCCGTTACGTCTGTTTTTCGGCTAAGTCTAGCTTGGAAAGTGAATTGGTGCATGGGTCACGTGACGTCCATTTCTCCGCTGTTTAGCGGGGAAACTGACTTGGTGCATGTGTCACGTGACGTCTATTTTTCTGCTGTTTAGAGGGGAAACTGAATTGGTGCATAAGTTATGTGACGTCTATTTTTCCAATAAGTTTAGATGGGAAACTGAATCGATGTGTAGGTCACGTTACGTCTGTTTTTCGGCTAAGTCTAGCGGGGAAACTGGATTGGTGCATGGGTCACGTGACGTCTATTTCTCCGCTGTTTAGCGGGGAAAGTGAATTGGTGCATAAGTCACGTGACGTCTATTTTTCAAATAAGTTTAGATGGGAAACTGAATTGGTGTCTAGGTCCCGTTATGTCTGTTTTTCGGCTAAGTCTAGCGGGGAAACTGAATTGGTCCATGTGTCACGTGACGTCTATTTTTCTGCTGTTTAGCGGGGAAACTGAATTGGTGCATAAATCACGTGACATCTATTTTTCAAATAAGTTTAGATGGGAAACTAATTGGTGTTCAGGTCACGTTACGTCTGTTTTTCGGCTAAGTCTAGCGGGGAAACTGAATTGGTGCATGTGTCACGTGACATCTATTTTTCTGCTGTTTAGCGGGGAAACTGAATTGGTGCATAAGTCACGTGACGTCTATTTTTCAAATAAGTTTAGATGGGAAACTGAATTGGTGTCTAGGTCACGCTACGTCTGTTTTTCGGCTAAGTCTAGCGGGGAAACTGAATTGGTGCATGGGTCAGGTGACGTCCATTTCTCCGCTGTTTAGCGGGGAAACTGAATTGGTGCATGGGTCAGGTGACGTCTATTTTTCTGCTGTTTAGCGGGGAAACTGTATTGGTGCATAAGTCACGTTATGTCTATTTTCAAATAAGTTTAGATGGGAAACTGAATTGGTGCCTAGGTCCCGTTACGTCTGTTTTTCGGCTAAGCCTAGCGGGGAAACTGAATTGGTGCATGTGTCACGTGACGTCTATTTTTCTGCTGTATAGCGGGGAAACTGAATTGGTGCATAAGTCATGTGACGTCTATTTTTCAAATAAGTTTAGATGGGAAACTGAATTGGTGTCTAGGTCATGTTACGTCCGTTTTTCGGCTAAGTCTAGCGGGGAAACTGAATTGGTGCATGGGTCACGTGACGTCCATTTCGCCGCTGTTTAGCGGGAAACTCAATTGGTGCATAAGTCACGTGACGTCTATTTTTGTAATAAGTTTAGATGGGAAACTGAATTGGTGTCTAGGTCCCGTTACGTCTGTTTTTCGGCTAAGTCTAGCGGGGAAACTAAATCGGTGCATAAGTCACGTGACGTCTATTTTTCAAATAAGTTTAGTTGGGAAACTGAATTGGTATCTAGGTCCCGTTACGTCTGTTTTTCGGCTAAGTCTAGCTTGGAAAGTGAATTGGTGCATGGGTCACGTGACGTCTATTTCTCCGCTGTTTAGCGGGGAAACTGAATCGGTGCATAAGTCACGTGACGTCTATTTTTCAAATAAGTTTAGATGGGAAACTGAATTGGTGTGTAGGTCACGTTACGTCTTTTTTCGGCTAAGTGTAGCGGGGAAACTGAATTGGTGCATGTGTCACGTGACGTCTATTTTTCTGCTGTTTAGCGGGGAAACTCAATTGGTGCATAAGTCACGTGACGTCTATTTTTGCAATAAGTTTAGATGGAAAACTAAATTGGTGTGTAGGTCACGTTACGTCTGTTTTTCGGCTAAGTCTAGCGGGGAAACTGAATTAGTGCATGGGTCACGTGACTTCCATTTCTCCGCTGTTTAGCGGGGAAACTCAATTGGTGCATAAGTCAGGTGACGTCTATTTTCGCAATAAGTTTAGATGGGAAACTGAATTGGTGTGTTGGTCACGTTACGTCTTTTTTCGGCTAAGTCTAGCGGGGAAACTGAATTGGTGCATGTGCCACGTGACGTCTATTTTTCTGCTGTTTAGCGGTCAAACTGAATTAGTGCATAAGTCACGTGACGTCTATTTTTCCAATAAGTTTAGATGGGAAACTGAATTGATGTGTAGGTCCCGTAACGTCTGTTTTTCGGCTGTCTAGTGGGGAAACTGAATTGGGGCATGGGTCACGTGACGTCTATTTCTGCGCTGTTTAGCGGGGAAACTGAATTGGTGCAAAAGTCACGTGAGGTCGATTTTTCAAATAAGTTTAGATGGGAAACTGAATTGGTGTCTTGGTCCCGTTACGTCTGTTTTTCGGCTAAGTCTAGCGGGGAAACTGAATTGGTGCATGTGTCACTTGACGTCTATTTTTCTGCTGTTTAGCGGGGAAACTGAATTGGTGCATAAGTCACGTGTCTATTTTTCAAATAAGTTTAGATGGGAAACCGAATTGGTGTCTAGGTCACGTTACGTCTGTTTTTCGGCTAAGTCTGGCGGGGAAACTGAATTGGTGCATGGGTCACGTGACGTCCATTCCTCCGCTGTTTAGCGGGGAAACTGAGTTGGTGCATAAGTCACGTGACGTCTATTTTTCTAATAAGTTTAGATGGGAAACTGAATTGGTGTCTAGGTCCCGTTACGTCTGTTTTTCGGCTAAGTCTAGCGGGGAAACTGAATTGGTGCATAAGTCACGTGACGTCTATTTTTCAAATAAGTTTAGATGGGAAACTGAATTGGTGTCTAGGTAACGTTACGTCTGTTTTTTCGGCTAAGTCTAGCGAGGAAACTGAATTGGTGCATGGGTCACGTGACGTCCATTTTTCCGCTGTTTAGCGGAAAAACTGAATTGGTGCATAAGTCACGTGACGTCTATTTTTCAAATAAGTTTAGATGGGAAACAGAATTGGTGTCTAGGTAACGTTACGTCTGTTTTTCGGCTAAGTCTAGCTGGGAAACTGAATTGGTGTATGTGTGACGTGACGTCTATTTTTCTGCTGTTTAGCGGGGAAACTGAATTGGTGCATAAGTCACGTGACGTCTATTTTTCCAATAAGTTTAGATGGCAAACTGAATAGGTCCCGTTACGTCTGTTTTTCGGCTGTCTAGTGGGGAAACTGAATTGGTGCATGGGTCACGTGACGTCTATTTCTGCGCTGTTTAGCGGGGAAACTGAATTGGTGCATAAGTCACGTGACGTCGATTTTTCAAATAAGTTTAGATGGGAAACTGAATTGGTGTCTTGGTCCCGTTACGTCTGTTTTTCGGCTAAGTCTAGCGGGGAAACTGAATTGGTGCATGTGTCACGTGACGTCTATTTTTCTGCTGTTTAGCGGGGAAACTGAATTGGTGCATAAGTCACGTGTCGTCTATTTTTCAAATAAGTTTAGATGGGAAACCGAATTGGTGTCTAGGTCACGTTACGTCTGTTTTTCGGCTAAGTCTGGCGGGGAAACTGAATTGATGCATGGGTCACGTGACGTCCATTCCTCCGCTGTTTAGCGGGGAAACTGAGTTGGTGCATAAGTCACGTGACGTCTATTTTTCTAATAAGTTTAGATGGGAAACTGAATTGGTGTCTAGGTCCCGTTACGTCTGTTTTTCGGCTAAGTCTAGCGGGGAAACTGAATTGGTGCATAAGTCACGTGACGTCTATTTTTCAAATAAGTTTAGATGGGAAACTGAATTGGTGTCTAGGTAACGTTACGTCTGTTTTTCGGCTAAGTCTAGCGAGGAAACTAAATTGGTGCATGGGTCACGTGACGTCCATTTTTCCGCTGTTTAGCGGAAAAACTGAATTGGTGCATAAGTCATGTGACGTCTATTTTTCAAATGTTTAGATGGGAAACTGAATTGGTGTCTTGGTCCCGTTACGTCTGTTTTTCGGCTAAGTCTAGCGGGGAAACTGAATTGGTGCATGTGTCACGTGACGTCTATTTTTCTGCTGTTTAGCGGGGAAACTGAATTGGTGCATAAGTCACGTGACGTCTATTTTTCAAATAAGTTTAGATGGGAAACTGAATTGGTGTCTAGGTAACGTTACGTCTGTTTTTCGGCTAAGTCTAGCGAGGAAACTGAATTGGTGCATAGGTGACGTGACGTCTATTTCTCCGCTGTTTAGCGGGGAAACTGAATTGGAGCATGTCACGTGACGTCTATTTTTCAAATAAGTTTAGATGGGAAATTGAATTGGTGTCTAGGTCCCGTTACGTCTGTTTTTCGGCTAAGTCTAGCGGGGAAACTGAATTGGTGCATAAGTCACGTGACGTCTATTTTTCCAATAAGTTTAGATGTGAAACTGAATATATGTGTAGGTCACGTTACGTCTGTTTTTCGGCTAAGTCTAGCGGAGAAACTGAATTGGTGCGTGGGTCACGTGACGTCTATTTCTCCGCTGTTTAGCGGGGAAACTGAATTGGTGCATGTCACGTGACGTCTATTTTTCAAATAAGTTTAGATGGGAAACTGAGTTGGTGTGTAGGTCACGTTACGTCTGTTTTTCGGCTAAGTCTAGCGGGGAAACTGAATTGGTGCATGCGTCACGTGATGTCCATTTCTATGCTGTTTAGCGCGAAACTCAATTGGTGCATCAGTCACGTGACGTCGATTTTTGCAATAAGTTTAGATGGGAAACTGAATTGGGTGTGTAGGTCACGTTACGTCTGTTTTTCGGCTAAGTCTAGCGGGAAAACTGAATTAGTGCATGCGTCACGTGACGTCCATTTCTCCGCTGTTTAGCGGGGAGACTCAATTGGTGCAAAAGTCACATGACGTCGATTTTTCCAATAAGTTTAGATGGGAAACTGAATTGGTGTGTAGGTCACGTTACGTCTGTTTTTCGGCTAAGTCTAGCAGGGAAACTGAATTGGTGCATGGGTCACGTGACGTCCATTTCTCCGCTGTTTAGCGGGGAAACTGAGTTGGTGCATAAGTCCCGTGACGTCTATTTTTCTAATAAGTTTAGATGGGAAACTGAATTGGTGTCTAGGTCCCGTTACGTCTGTTTTTCGGCTAAGTCTAGCGGGGAAACTGAATTGGTGCATAAGTCATGTGACGTCTATTTTTCCAATAAGTTTAGATGTGAAACTGAATATATGTGTAGGTCACGTTACATTTGTTTTTCGGCTAATTCTAGCGGGGAAACTGAATTGGTGCATAGGTGACGTGACGTCTATTTCTCCGCTGTTTAGCGGGGAAACTGAATTGGAGCATGTCACGTGACCTCTATTTTTCAAATAAGTTTAGATGGGAAATTGAATTGGTGTCTAGGTCCCGTTACGTCTGTTTTTCGGCTAAGTCTAGCGGAGAAACTGAATTGGTGCGTGGGTCACGTGACGCCTATTTCTCCGCTGTTTAGCGGGGAAACTGAATTGGTGCATGTCACGTGACGTCTATTTTTCAAATAAGTTTAGATGGGAAACTGAGTTGGTGTGTAGGTCACGTTACGTCTGTTTTTCGGCTAAGTCTAGCGGGGAAACTGAATTGGTGCATGCGTCACGTGACGTCCATTTCTCCGCTGTTTAGCGCGAAACTCAATTGGTGCATCAGTCACGTGACGTCGATTTTTGCAATAAGTTTAGATGGGAAACTGAATTGGGTGTGTAGGTCACGTTACGTCTGTTTTTCGGCTAAGTCTAGCGGGGAAACTGAATTAGTGCATGCGTCACGTGACGTCCATTTCTCCGCTGTTTAGCGGGGAGACTCAATTGGTGCAAAAGCCACATGACGTCGATTTTTCCAATAAGTTTAGATGGGAAACTGAATTGGTGTGTAGGTCACGTTACGTCTGTTTTTCGGCTAAGTCTAGCTGGGAAACTGAATTGGTGCATGGGTCACGTGACGTCCATTTCTCCGCTGTTTAGCGGGGAGACTCAATTGGTGCAGAAGTCACATGACGTCGATTTTTCCAATAAGTTTAGATGGGAATCTGAATTGGTGTGTAGGTCACGTTACGTCTGTTTTTCGGCTAAGTCTAGCGGGGAAACTGAATTAGTGCATGCGTCACGTGACGTCCATTTCTCCGATGTTTAGCGGGGAAACTCAATTAGCGCATAAGTCACGTGACGTCTATTTTTGCAATAAGTTTAGATGGGAAACTGAATCGGTGTGTAGGTCACGTTACGTCTGTTTTTCGGCTAAGTCTAGCGGGGAAACTGAATTAGTGCATGCGTCATGTGACGTCCATTTCTCCGCTGTTTAGCGGGGAGACTCAATTGGTGCAAAAGTCACATGACGTCGATTTTTCCAATAAGTTTAGATGGGAAACTGAATTGGTGTGTAGGTCACGTTACGTCTGTTTTTCGGCTAAGTCTAGCTGGGAAACTGAATTGGTGCATGGGTCACGTGACGTCCATTTCTCCGCTGTTTAGCGGGGAAACTGAGTTGGTGCATAAGTCCCGTGACGTCTATTTTTCTAATAAGTTTAGATGGGAAACTGAATTGGTGTCTAGGTCCCGTTACGTCTGTTTTTCGGCTAAGTCTAGCGGGGAAACTGAATTGGTGCATAAGTCATGTGACGTCTATTTTTCCAATAAGTTTAGATGTGAAACTGAATATATGTGTAGGTCACGTTACATTTGTTTTTCGGCTAATTCTAGCGGGGAAACTGAATTGGTGCATAGGTGACGTGACGTCTATTTCTCCGCTGTTTAGCGGGGAAACTGAATTGGAGCATGTCACGTGACGTCTATTTTTCAAATAAGTTTAGATGGGAAATTGAATTGGTGTCTAGGTCCCGTTACGTCTGTTTTTCGGCTAAGTCTAGCGGGGAAACTGAATTGGTGCATAAGTCACGTGACGTCAATTTTTCCAATAAGTTTTCATGTGAAACTGAATATATGTGTAGGTCACGTTACGTCTGTTTTTCGGCTAAGTCTAGCGGAGAAACTGAATTGGTGCGTGGGTCACGTGACGCCTATTTCTCCGCTGTTTAGCGGGGAAACTGAATTGGTGCATGTCACGTGACGTCTATTTTTCAAATAAGTTTAGATGGGAAACTGAGTTGGTGTGTAGGTCACGTTACGTCTGTTTTTCGGCTAAGTCTAGCGGGGAAACTGAATTAGTGCATGCGTCACGTGACGTCCATTTCTCCGCTGTTTAGCGGGGAGACTCAATTGGTGCAAAAGCCACATGACGTCGATTTTTCCAATAAGTTTAGATGGGAAACTGAATTGGTGTGTAGGTCACGTTACGTCTGTTTTTCGGCTAAGTCTAGCTGGGAAACTGAATTGGTGCATGGGTCACGTGACGTCCATTTCTCCGCTGTTTAGCGGGGAGACTCAATTGGTGCAGAAGTCACATGACGTCGATTTTTCCAATAAGTTTAGATGGGAATCTGAATTGGTGTGTAGGTCACGTTACGTCTGTTTTTCGGCTAAGTCTAGCGGGGAAACTGAATTAGTGCATGCGTCACGTGACGTCCATTTCTCCGATGTTTAGCGGGGAAACTCAATTAGCGCATAAGTCACGTGACGTCTATTTTTCAATAAGTTTAGATGGGAAACTGAATCGGTGTGTAGGTCACGTTACGTCTGTTTTTCGGCTAAGTCTAGCGGGGAAACTGAATTAGTGCATGCGTCATGTGACGTCCATTTCTCCGGTGTTTAGCAGGGAAACTCAATTGTTGCATAAGTTACGTGACGTCTATTTTTGCAATAAGTTTAGATGGGAAACTGAATTGGTGTGTAGGTCCCGTTCCGTCTTTTTTCGGCTAAGTCTAGCGGGGAAACTGAATTATGGCGTGGGTCACGTGACGTCCATTTCTCCGGTGTTTAGCGGGGAAACTCAATTAGCGCATAAGTCACGTGACGTCTATTTTTGCAATGAGTTTAGATGGGAAACTGAATTGATGTGTAGGTCACGTTACGTCTGTTTTTCGGCTACGTCTAGCGGGGAAACTGAACTAATGCATGGGTCACGTGACGTCCATTTTTCCGGTCTTTAGCGGGGAAACTCAATTAGCGCATAAGTCACGTGACGTCTTTTTGTGCAATAAGTTTAGATGGGAAACTGAATTGGTGTGTAGGTCACGTTACGTCTGTTTTTCGGCTGCGTCTAGCGGGGAAACTGAATTAGTGCATGGGTCACGTGACGTCCATTTCTCCGGCGTTTAGCGGGGAAACTCAATTAGCGCATAAGTCACGTGAAGTCTATTTTTGCAATAAGTTTAGATGGGAAACTGAATTGGTGTGTAGGTCACGTTACGTCTGTTTTTCGGCTAAGTCTAGCGGGGAAACTGAATTGGTGCATAAGTCATGTGACGTCTATTTTTCCAATAAGTTTAGATGGGAAACTGAATTGGTGTGTAGGTCACGTTACGTCTGTTTTTCGGCTACGTCTAGCGGGGAAACTGAATTGGTGCATGGGTCACGTGACGTCCATTTCTCCGGTGTTTAGCGGGGAAACTCAATTAGCGCATAAGTCACGTGACGTCTATTTTTGCGATAAGTTTAGATGGGAAATTGAATTGTGGTGTAGGTCACGTTACGTCTGTTTTTCGGCTAAGTCTAGCTGGGAAACTGAATTGGTGCATGTGTCACGTTTCCATTTCTCCGGTGTTTAGCGGGGAAACTCAATTAGCGCATAAGTCACGTGACGTCTGTTTTTGCAATAAGTTTAGATGGGAAACTGAATTGGTGTGTAGGTAACGTTACGTCTGTTTTTCGGCTAAGTCTAGCTGGGAAACTGAATTAGTGCATGGGTCACGTGACGTCCATTACTCCGCTGTTTAGCGGGGAAACTCAATTGGTGCATAAGTCACGTGACGTCTATTTTTGCAATAAGTTTATATGGGAAACCGAATTGGTGTGTAGGTCACGTTACGTCTGTTTTTCGGCTAAGTCTAGCGGGGAAACTGAATTGGTGCCTGCGTCACGTGACGTCTACTTTTCCAATAAGTTTAGATGGGAAACTGAATTGGTGTGTAGGTCACGTTACGTCTGTTTTTCGGCTACGTCTACCGGGGAGACTGAATTGGTGCATGGGTCACGTGACGTCCATTTCTCCGCTGTTTAGCGGGGAAACTCAATTGGTGCATAAGTCACGTGACGTCAATTTTTCTAATAAGTTTAGATGGGAAACTGAATTGGTGTGTAGGTCACGTTACGTCTGTTTTTCGGCTAAGTCTAGCTCGGAAACTGAATTGGTGCATGTGTCACGTGTCCATTTCTCCGGTGTTTAGCGGGGAAACTCAATTAGCGCATAAGTCAGGTGACGTCTATTTTTGCGATGTTTAGATGGGAAACTGAATTGTTGTGTAGGTCACGTTACGTCTGTTTGTCGGCTAAGTCTAGCTGGGAAACTGATTTGGTGCATGGGTCACGTGACGTCCATTTCTCCGGCGTTTAGCGGGGAAACTCAATTAGCGCATAAGTCACGTGAAGTCTATTTTTGCAATAAGTATAGATGGGAAACTGAATTGGTGTGTAGGTGACGTTACGTCTGTTTTTCGGCTAAGTCTAGCTGGGAAACTGAATTGGTGCATGTGTCACGTGTCCATTTCTCCGGTGTTTAGCGGGGAAACTCAATTAGCGCATAAGTCACGTGACGACTATTTTTGCGATAAGTTTAGATGGGAAACTGAATTGTTGTGTAGGTCACGTTACGTCTGTTTTTCGGTTACGTCTAGCGGGGAAACTGAATTAGTGCATGGGTCACGTGACGTCCATTTCTCTGGCGTTTAGCGGGGAAACTCAATTGGTGCATAAGACACGTGACGTCTATTTTTCCAATAAGTTTAGATGGGAAAGTGAATTGGTGTGTAGGTCACGTTACGTCTCTTCTTCGGCTAAGTCTAGCTGGGAAACTGAATTGGTGCATGTGTCACGTGTCCATTTCTCCGGTGTTTAGCGGGGAAACTCAATTAGCGCATAAGTCACGTGACGTCTATTTTTGCGATAAGTTTAGATGGGAAACTGAATTGTTGTGTAGGTCACGTTACGTCTGTTTTTCGGCTACGTCTAGCGGGGAAACTGAATTAGTGCATGGGTCACGTGACGTCCATTTCTCCGGCGCTTTAGCGGGGAAACTCAATTAGCGCATAAGTCACGTGACGTCTATTTTTGCGATAAGTTTAGATGGGAAACTGAATTGGTGTCTAGGTCACGTTACGTCTGTTTTTCGGCTACGTCTAGCGGGGAAACTGAATTAGTGCATGGGTCACGTGACGTCCATTTCTCCGGCGCTTTAGCGGGGAAACTCAATTAGCGCATAAGTCACGTGACGTCTATTTTTGCGATAAGTTTAGATGGGAAACTGAATTGGTGTCTAGGTCACGTTACGTCTGTTTTTCGGCTACGTCTAGCGGGGAAACTGAATTAGTGCATGGGTCACGTGACGTCCATTTCTCCGGCGCTTTAGCGGGGAAACTCAATTAGCGCATAAGTCACGTGACGTCTATTTTTGCGATAAGTTTAGATGGGAAACTGAATTGTTGTGTAGGTCACGTTACGTCTGTTTGTCGGCTAAGTCTAGCTGGGAAACTGATTTGGTGCATGGGTCACGTGACGTCCATTTCTCCGGCGTTTAGCGGGGAAACTCAATTAGCGCATAAGTCACGTGAAGTCTATTTTTGCAATAAGTATAGATGGGAAACTGAATTGGTGTGTAGGTGACGTTACGTCTGTTTTTCGGCTAAGTCTAGCTGGGAAACTGAATTGGTGCATGTGTCACGTGTCCATTTCTCCGGTGTTTAGCGGGGAAACTCAATTAGCGCATAAGTCACGTGACGACTATTTTTGCGATAAGTTTAGATGGGAAACTGAATTGTTGTGTAGGTCACGTTACGTCTGTTTTTCGGTTACGTCTAGCGGGGAAACTGAATTAGTGCATGGGTCACGTGACGTCCATTTCTCTGGCGTTTAGCGGGGAAACTCAATTGGTGCATAAGACACGTGACGTCTATTTTTCCAATAAGTTTAGATGGGAAAGTGAATTGGTGTGTAGGTCACGTTACGTCTCTTCTTCGGCTAAGTCTAGCTGGGAAACTGAATTGGTGCATGTGTCACGTGTCCATTTCTCCGGTGTTTAGCGGGGAAACTCAATTAGCGCATAAGTCACGTGACGTCTATTTTTGCGATAAGTTTAGATGGGAAACTGAATTGTTGTGTAGGTCACGTTACGTCTGTTTTTCGGCTACGTCTAGCGGGGAAACTGAATTAGTGCATGGGTCACGTGACGTCCATTTCTCCGGCGCTTTAGCGGGGAAACTCAATTAGCGCATAAGTCACGTGACGTCTATTTTTGCGATAAGTTTAGATGGGAAACTGAATTGGTGTCTAGGTCACGTTACGTCTGTTTTTCGGCTACGTCTAGCGGGGAAACTGAATTAGTGCATGGGTCACGTGACGTCCATTTCTCCGGCGCTTTAGCGGGGAAACTCAATTAGCGCATAAGTCACGTGACGTCTATTTTTGCGATAAGTTTAGATGGGAAACTGAATTGGTGTCTAGGTCACGTTACGTCTGTTTTTCGGCTACGTCTAGCGGGGAAACTGAATTAGTGCATGGGTCACGTGACGTCCATTTCTCCGGCGCTTAGCGGGGAAACTCAATTAGCGCATAAGTCACGTGAAGTATATTTTTGCAATAAGTTTAGATGGGAAACTGAATTGGTGCATGTGTCACGTGTTCATTTCTCCGGTGTTTATCGGGGAAACTCAATTAGCGCATAAGTCACGTGACGTCTATTTTTGCGATAAGTTTAGATGGGAAACTGAATTGTTGTGTAGGTCCCGTTACGTCTGTTTTTCGGCTAAGTCTAGCGGGGAAACTGAATTGGCGCATAGGTCACGTGACGTCGATTTCTCCGCTGTTTAACGTGGAAACTGAATTGGTGCATAAGTCATGTGACGTCTATTTTTCTCGCTAACTTTAGCGTGGAAACTAGATTGGTGCATAGGTCCTTGGCGTCTACATTTGCGCTGTTTAGTGAGAAAATGACGTATCCTCTTTTCTAGCCCCCCCCTTCGCTTTGTTAGCTCACGCCTGCGCTGGATCAGCGGTATCAATGCCCGAGTGAGTACCCGACAACCGACCCCAACCACCGAGCAGAACGCAATGGATGCTCACCAAAGGAAAAAATGGGCGGGTAGATTTTGAGCGGTAGCTCGCGCCATCTGCTCCGTGCACCCTGTTTCGGTTTCGGTTTCAAAATCTAAAAAGATAAAATAATCGCTTTATCAGATACATATAATACCTAGAAACACTAAAGCCATCGGAAACTTGATTTGAAAGGTAGACAGGAGACAATACTCTCTGTCTCTTAGGTAAAAAAATTGTGTTCATATTTTGTTTTGGGAGTATTTTGTTTCAAAATTCGCGGTATTTTTGAACATAATTATACCTCCACTTGAATAAATGTAAAGATGGGCTATCTTAATGCACAGTGTGACTGAAGTTGTTTGTGTGCCTAAATTTTGTTCTTTTACCTGTTGATATTTGCGCAAATTTTGTGCCATATCGAAATAAAGGTACACGACGAGGTTGATGCGTTTTCTACCAATTGGAGATAAAACGCCGGCTCGGTTGTCCATGCTAATACTATGAGCAATTCACGGTGGTACGCTACGCAAACAGTACAGACGCGGTCTGCTTTACCAGCACTGCGCGCAGTCTGCTTTACCAGCACTGCGAGCGCGCCCCGAGGATATGCCCCACTTTGCGCATGCGCATCTTCTTGGCCATCGCATTCTTTCTGCACGCACTGTATGTTGGCTTCAAAGTCGGTCCCTTTTTGTTTTTGTGTTTTTTTCACGCTTCAAAACACCGATTCAAAAGACAATTCAAAACACAGATCGAAAACAAACACATTTTGTGGGATAACGACTGCAGACCAGCATTTTTTATATTCAAAATCTCACACAAATGTCGAGAAAATAATCACAATATCGGGTCCGTCGAAGCTAACTGCTTTGCAGATTTGTCGGAACCGTCACAAGCGACTGCGGTGATTCCGAAAGAATGCTTCGACAAAATAAATATCCCACAGCGACCTCTTTCTGACAGAAGGCCGGTTTGTTAGCAGTAGACTTTCACGTTGACTCAAGAAGCCTAACTACGCAATATAGGCGCGTGCAATTGTAGCGTAGTTCACAGAACATTCACAAACAATGCTGGATTGAGTCCCACTTTCATCGCGTACCGCTGATATCGTTTACCTAGCCGAGACACCTCAGTTGAAAATTTCTGGCCGGCAAATGGTTCATATTTTTCACTGTTTCTGCCTTTCTCGTAAATCTGACGGCGCGTCTTCTTTTGATCGGCAACGGCTCCCAATGCTTACGTCTAGTACATGATAATATATAGCGCACACAAAAAAGGCATCCTTAATTACAATTAACTATACCTTTGGCGCGTCAAGGAGCTTCCCGCTTTTGTCGGCACCCTGCCGCCACCGGCTGTTAGGCCTGTAGGCCCGAGTTCGTTCGACAGATGGGCCTAATGGGGTAGCACAATCTGGAAGTTCACGTCCAAGCGTGCAATCACAAAGTCCAGAGCACGAACGTAAATATGCACACCAACACGGGAACACGTGGATAGCAGACGACTCAGGGCAAAAAAGGCAGGTCTAGATCGCAAAAATGAGCGCCTCGAACACCGCACTGGCCCCGACTGCCACAAATTCCTGAATAGGGAGGTCGCGCGTTGGCTTCTGGGCAGTCTCCGCTGTTAGGCTTCGGTGGCTGCGTTCGTCTACGAAGCGGATAGAGCATGCTTGCTGGCGACATGCAATGTTCGCGCACATTTCTATGGGTACGCAAAAATTGAGGCAGCTACTGCGCGCCGCCGACCTGTACGCAACCGAACTCGTATACACCAAGAAAACGCGACCTACGCATCCATCCGTGGATCGCGCCGTGTTTGTTTGCTTTTAGTATGCTATGGCTTGAATACGAGATCGCGCAGAAGTTTGGCCCGCCAATGGCGCGTTCTCCTTTTTGAGATCTTGTGGAAACTTTTTCAAGAGGTCATTGGCGATGTTTTCAAGTTGCAGACTCCCGTGTTTTTCGGTTATGTTCATACGCCGAATCCATATCGCGAAACTCGTTCGCATGTGAAGATGCGCCAGAAAAATACATCGAGGGAACAGGCCTTAAAACAACGCACAATGGTTTCACCATGCTCGCGTCTGCCGGAAAGTTCTGAAAAGAGCTTGATTGTCGTCTGCTACCCCACGGTCCCCTCAACTTTGGGAAATTCGCCAGATTGAGTGTAAATTGCTTATTTTGTGATTGGTGCTTCACTGGTGTTACGCTTTGTTTTTGGCGGCGTCGGAATTTTGAACAAAAACTATCCCAAGACCCTTACGACCCTTCATAACGGTACCTCCCATGACGGGAAGGCAGTTGGCGCCAAAGCCGAGATTCGGCGGGACGGGGGAAACGCAAGCTGAGTCAATGGTGGGCGATCTCCCGCAGACGGGAGGACCGGGGGGAGATTTTTTTTTATCTCCCAATTCGTCTTGCGGACTGCTGTCATACAAAGACTAGTTTAAAACGGGTGAAATATGAGGTGATGTCGCTTTTATACTTCGTCCCTTAGTGACCGAAGTAAAATGGTAGTCTCTGGTTTATTTACGCCCATGTGCTGGAGTATATGCTTTAGGCTTCGGAGTTTAATCTGCATCTTAGCCGTTAAAAGTCTCATTTTGGTAACTTTTTGTTTACTGTGCATTGAAGAGATATCTGCTCATGCGCATCACTCGAGAGTGAAGACTGCGCTGAAGTAGTTATTGAAATAGGTGGCTACTTCTTCTCGGCTGACAATCAAGTTGTTATCTACGCAAAGTTTGGCAGGTTTATGCGGCTGCGGAGAAAGGTGCCTCCAAAACTTAGAGGGGTCCAATTTTACGGAGTTACAGAGCGTATGGTTGAAATACCTTTATTTGATTTTTTTATGAGGTTTTACAAATGCAATCGTAACTGGAGTAGCTTGTATATGGATGTGGCGATGGTCGAAGAGACCCTCGATTTATTCTTCCCTTCAAGTTTATTATTTCTTGGTTTGTCCAAAGGTTTTTTTTGCGTACTTTGCGTTCTCTGCATGGTACGAAACGGCTTATGCAATTGTGTAGTGTTTTTTTTTTTTTCCAGAAGGAAAATATTATGCTAACATTACCCGCACAGTGCGAGTTAAGGGTCGCGAATGTTCTGAAGCACTCTTCCAGACAAGCGAATATGCCAACGTCGTCCCCTTTAGAGATAATTTGTTACTGGATTCAGTTAGTCTCGGCTTGGAAGGTTTTTCTCTTTTTCTTTCTTCACATTCGAAAAAAAAAAGAACGATGAATACGACGAATTTTACGCCGACTAAAGCATCTCTGCAGCGACCACCAGTTTTCCACCAGCCGCCAGTGCACGCTGTCGATTGGACGCTCTCGGCCCTACAGCGCCCTCTCCGGTGTGCTCGAACATCGTGACACACTTACAGCCGCGGGATGGCACATTTCCCCATTCTAGTAGACACTACTGGAAGGGCCAAGAGGCGTGACCTCTCAGCTGGCGCACAACGATATCTCATAACTCGACCAGCACAGAAATCAATCATCAACCTTCATTAAAATTTTCCTTTGAAAACATTAACAATATTAAGATATTAATGTGTTAGCACTTATACTCACATGACAGGGAACGGCTGAGGGCGTCCGTCTGTCGACAGAACAGTGGAAAGGGAAGCGGGCGGCGCAGAGAGGATGAGTGTAGTGAAGGATAAGGGCAGGAAGAAGGCGACGCCACGGTACAGTGTACTAGAATACGGGGTAGTGTTTGCACCCGGGCGACTCGGCAATGGGAGCTTCTGAGGCTTCGCGTGTAGACAGCAATCGCGGCGCTGCAGTCGAAAGGGCGGCAGAAATTCGTTGCAGTCCGCATGTGCAGGTGCACGCGCACGACCACCGCCATACTGACCCTATACTACCGATGCGCTAGTGTCGAAACCCATCGCGATCTACACCAAACGCCTCGCGCGAGCCGCTCCGGTCCCAACACTGTCCCGAATTCTATTACACTGTAGCCACGGGGAGCAAGGCAATGCGCGCGCGGATAGGCGACTCCGAACTTGGAGGTCCGCAGAGCGTGTATGGCCTGCTTTGTGCTACAAAAATTAAAGGAGGATTCATTGGTGTATTCCTAGGGAATGCATGACCATTAGGAAACGCCACACACGTCCTCTTTCTGAAAAAGAACAAAAACGCTAACACTGACCTCATAACGAAGCCAAAAAGAGCCGGGGGAAACAATACAAAAAGCAAAAGAGAAAGCCAAAGCAGGAAAGTAAAGGGGTCAGCGGTAGCGTCTCTCAAAGGACGACATGTGTTGTTTTCCAACAGTCATGCTAACTCAGTTTCTAAAGCAGGAGACACATGAGTTATGAAAATGGGCGCGGTGTGGCAGTATCATAGCAAACGGTGCCGGCGTCCCTGCGTCAATGCCACGCGGCACGGCGTCACCCGGTTCGAATAGAGACAGATAGGTCCGCGTGGTGCGTTTGTGATACGCCTTACGGGGAGCTCCGAGCGTAGCTTGGCACCCACTTTCACCACTCGTGTATTCTATGCTCCGGGATCTACCACTGAATCGTCTGTCTACAAAGGCAAATATAAGTTTAAGCAGTCACAATACACCAATCTCACAAACTAGTTTCGTTGCGCCACCGGAGCCGGCATGTATCGTTGTGACTGCAGTATTTCTGCACGCGGAACAACTACGCTCCGGCCTTGAGGGAGCGGATCACGAAACGACACGAGCTGTTTTGTGCAGGGGCACCTGTCTCCTTGAACCACAGTTACGACACATTCACACTGGCGGTTGAATCGCTTTTGCAAAGCGGTTGCGAACGCGGTTGTTTAAAAATGAAATGCAATTTCGCTCGTGTTTCATGATGCAAACCAGCAGATACACTTTGTGGTTGCGTTTCGAACGCGACTGTGAATGCACCTTGATGGCGGCGACATACATGCCTAGAGCGCGAAGTAAAACTGGTCTATTGATTACAGAATGCCTATATTTATTTGCGCCATACGTCCGAGTTTTGGACGATCGTTATTTACGAGCGAAATCTAAGCTCGTGTATTCGTTCATTGCAACGCCCCTAGCAACGGGTTGTTGGGATTACTGACGTCGAACTAACGGAGTCAATTTGTAAGTGCGCGACCGAAAGCGTTGATGTCATAGGCAGACACCATGGGTCAAACGCTCATTATGGTGTCTTTAGTTTATTCATTCCGGCGAGGGTGTCCTACAACACCCTCGCAGAATCGTCACAACTAAAGACTTCCTTCCTGGCTGTGCGGAAACCCAGAAGAGCAATAGGCAGAAGCGTGGCTAATTTGGTCCGGATCAGCTACATAGACCTTTCTTTAAGAGCGCCACCATCTTGGGAGTTGCGGCGTCAACGACGCCGTCTAGCGGCCGAAAATTTGAAACAAAGTCTTGTTTATGCAACACAGATATCTTGGTAAGCAACAGCATAGGTTGGGGGGGGGGGGGGGTGGGGGGCTTGACAAGACTTGGCTATGGAAAGCTACAATAATATGGCTTGAAGCTGTCCAGTTGAAGTTAACTTGCTAATGACAGATTTTTTTTTTATTCCATACTGACAGTTGCATTTTTGACATACAGGGCAGGAGCGGCTACATTCAGTTTTTTAATACATGTGACATCTCTTGACATGAAAAATAATTGTGAAAAAAGCAACCAATTAGGCATAGAGGGCATGCAGTTGATAGTATAAATAGAAAAGGAAACTGCTTCACTCAGGAGTGAAGATAACAACTATCAGATCAAACAAAGTTGTTGGCAGGGGACATAAACATAAACATAAGGCGCCATAATCGCCCGTAAGATATCACCAAAATAGCCAGCGTGTCGCTGCGACCTTCTTCTAGAATAGACATTGAAGAATGCAAGCAAAATAAACGGACTTGTCTCACAAGTAGGTACCAATCAACAAGATAGAGGGGCTTAGAGATATAAACCGGGGTTCCGATCTGCGCTCGAAAGTGACCCCCATAAGGCGGCTGCCATTATACGCAAATTTGACCACTCGTCGCATGACCAAACCAAATACGTGACCTCACAGGAAAATGTCAGCGCCCATGCAGCGGCCGGCTCCAGCTGGGTCGGAGCTTGTCGGATGCTTTGTTGGTTGTCCTTTTACTCGGCGAGTTGGTTTCAGATGCAGAAGCCGTCATATAAGGCCGGTAGAAAGGGACTACAAAGTTCAGCGTGTTGCCTGACGTAGGTATACCGTGAAAATACGGAGGAATGGTGTGGATTTCGCTGGTGACCGACGGGGATATTGCCATGGAAGAAACAATCAGCCCTACGTTGCTCGGACCTCGGATTGATTGGGATATCGCTAGGATAACATTTAAGGTGACGTTTCTGTGCTCTCGTTGACCATCGGAATCTTCGAGGTCTGCAGTGAAGCGTGTGCAATATATTTGGATACACAGTTTAGCGACGGAACTTGCGTGAGTCGTGCTTGGGAGGGTGCAATCGTGGTGCAGCTTCGTTCAAATGGCCGAAGGCTCACTTTGGTTGTGCGGCGCACCGGAGAGCTGCATTGAAGCTGGTAGTACCCGTGCCATGCTAAATGATGATGTGCGGCTCTGCAAATTGTTCTGGCGTAGACGTGCACTTTCACGGATCACAGGTGTTGCAGGTGGTATTGACTCCGCTGGACTCTCGCACGCTTCGTCGACACAGAAGCTTCATTTACGGAAATTTCCAGCGGTATGGAGATTCCAAAGCACAAGTTACCTACCCAGTTCACCCGTTCACGCCGCTTTGCGGCGAAAATCTGCATCGGCTCATTACCAGAAAAGTGGTTCCACATCCATTTCAGTTCAGTTCAGTTCGCCCACGGCAGTCGCCAAAACCTGAGGGAGAGAATTTATTCGGAAATAATGCCACTAAAGCAATGCAGCTTCTTTAGTGGTTAGTGTAGTCTCTCTTTTGTCAGTTTTGTTATATTGTCACGGATGCTTGCTCCAGTCTTATCTTCTATCAATATTTACTATTCTGGAAAGTTCCAGGTCATGCTCAGCTGTCATCGTATGTTCTAGTGGATGTGCTGCGTACATTACCCATAGCCCTTCACTCTGTGTGCACTTTGGCGGCTCCTCAGCCGAGTTGCCCGATAACGGGACACGGGTGGCGGACTATCCCGCGTCTTAAACCCCCGGCGAGTCGTGAACCAAGTCCTATCCCGAGCCCAGCAGAAAGACCGCGAAACGAGCAAGTCCCACAAGGACGAAACTAGTAAATACAACACGAAGAACCTGAAATCCGAGTCGGTCTCTGCTGCCAGCAGAACCACCGGAATTCGGTCTTTTGCCAGAAAAACCGAAGCTGACTAAGCCAACAATGACAAACCTGTAGCAGTGAACCGCGTCCACTCCCACCATTCTTTGTTTCTTTGTATTTCCGTCCCACCTCACACTTCGACGCCCTTTCACGCATGATATATAAAGACGTCGAGGCCTGGATTGAACAATATGACCGTGTTGCCCGCCACAGTGGGTGGACAGACAACCAGCTCCTGCAGAACCTATACTTCTCACGGAAGAAACTGTCAGGCACTGGTTTGAGAACCACGAATGCTCCTCAACGTCTTGGGAAGTTTTCAAGATCGAGCTGAAGTGCACGTTCATCAGCCAACATGGACGAGGCAGAGCCGAATTCCTGATTTTGACGAGGACACGGCCCCAACAAGAGCGTCGCTGCCTTCATGGAGGATGTTTTGCGCCTGATCGAGCACCACGCCAACCCTGGTGCTACAGAAGACGAGAAGCTAAGAATTCCATGCCCCTCATGTGAGGGACGGCACCTTCGGCAGCCTTGTCCGCAACCCCACGACAACAGTCAGAGGGTTCATATCACCGAGGCTTCAAACATTGAATGTACACTGCAGGCTCGAGCCTGTCACTATCAACAACTCCCCAGCCTCTCGATACTCTAGTCATCCAGCTGCAACGTCGACGCCAGACTCGCAGGCATCCGCAACATCATCCACATTGTTTTCCGGAAGAAGATCAGGAAGCTACTTTTTGCCATCAGCTGCCCAGCTTTTATTTTGATTGCAGAGATTGTTTCGGAACAAGTTTGACAGGCATTTCAACTGAAGTAGTCTTCGAGCAAAGCGGAATCTGAAGAACCAAGGGCGACTTATGCCACAAAGTCGCGACGTCCACCACGGCCTGCCCGTTAGTATTCAATGCCAATTCAACGAGACACCCCAACGCCGAAGCATTGCCGACATCGGAAAAAAACAGTGTAGGTTCTCGCTGAACAAAGACCACCGAGGAAAACTGAGGTGCTGCGAATGGTCGACCGAAAACCACTCTGCTACCACTGCATGAGGCCGACCACGTCGACTGGAGGTGCCCGTACCAATGAATTGGCTTGAAAGAGTTCGTGCCGAACGAGTTTCGACCACGTCTCGAGGAGCGTTCGCGGGGCATTGAGGATTATCTTCGGCGGCCTTTGCCCCTGGTGCTGACATTACCCCGAAGCTCCTGATCCCCATCATCTCGACGGGCGATAAGCACGACAAAGCAGGTGAGTGGCAATGCAATTACAGTTGATTTGGTATTGGTTGTCGTCCAAGGACAATACCTAATATTTTACTGACACCAATTATCTGTGTCCACGCAATAAAGCACACAATTTCCAACTTTGAAGGAGAATGCCGCTGAGAACTTGAAGAAATAGAATGGTCGGTTGTTCTCAAAAGTGGACACCAAGCATCACCCGACTTCAATTTGCCACACTACCCTTACACAAGTTGCAGTGGTCGCGGGATACAGAAAAAAATCGCCATTACGAAATGGAAGTTGAATAGCAAACAAACACTGTTGCCTGTTGCCAGCCATCAAGTAAACACTACATCAAAAGGTACAGCCATGTAAGCACGACATGCCCGAGCTCGCTGCATTGACGAAGAGAACTACCAGGAAAGTTTGCGAATTAGAAGTCAGCTCTGCAGCTTCAGTGCATCAAATGTTAGTGGCCGCACATGACGTATGATTACAAGACGGCATCTGTCGGTCAAAGTTGCCACTCGACCAAACTGAACACCGACGTGCCAGGACCGTTATCCACCAACAAGGAGCACAGGTTCTACGACTGAACGCCTGACACGAGACTGTCGCAGAAAGAACTCGCTATGGAACCATTTTCTAAGAATCTATAATTATATAATTAAGTGTAAAATAAACATATTTGATAAACTAACCTGATAAACATATTTGCGATCGGCTTTACGCCTTCAGAGTCTCTACAGAAAGAATTATGCTCACCGCACGTGCTGGACCTTCTCAGGACACCCGCATCTCTGACCCCTCAATAATAATTGATGGGACATACCAGACTGGCAGACTGGTTGCATTGGGCTGCACTCGTTCCACTTCTGCTGAACATGTGGTGCATCCGAAAACCAACTCCAGTGATGTGAAAATATTGCCTATTAATTTATTCCCTCCAAGGGCCTTTGTAGGCATTGCAGAGGGGATACTTAAAGCTACACACATGATAACATCAAAGCACACGGACATTATTCAGCACAAACCGGGCCCAGCTACCGAAAATAAATATTGTACTCGTAAGAAATAATTATTGCTGCAACTTGTTGAGTTCACAAACAAACACACCTGTGAGCATCTAGTTTAATAGTACGGATGCATTGTTATATAACAGGACACTTCCTATACGTATGACACAATGGACCCTTTGCAAAACCCCATCAAGCAACACATCTGTCACCAATTGTTTTCGGCGTAAAGCACAAGAATGTGCCCCAGTTCACGTCGAAGGCTAATGCAGCATTCGAGTCTAATAGGCGCTGAGCCAATTTCACAGTGATTGCTCACATAACATTCTTGTCGAACAAATGCCCAAGGTTTGAACGCCTTAGGTAATTAAAATAGTAGTTACTGTAATTCGTTTCATCACAATTTGGAAAACAGAGAAGGCTAGAGTTTCGGTCAGTCAGTACGTACGTTGGAGAGAGGCATATGTCAACATATCATCACTGTGGTCATCTGCACAAATTTGTCAAATACCTTCACTCCGTTTCTCCGATTGGGTTGAGGGGGCTGTGGAGGTTGCCCTTTTCCAACTTATGTTGAGACAAAGCATAGGCGGCCCACACTTTTGACGAAAGTCTATTGAAGAGATTGAAAGGGACAGTAGTCAACATTTTTCAACTTTCTCATGAGCTTCCTCGCTCAAAGTTGCTGCGATTATGCAGTTGCCTACGGCTGAAAAAAATTTCCCTGGGCCCTACGTCCGACGCATACGTTTCGCGTCGATTCTCAGACATTCTAACGTTCAAACAAAGCTAAGAGAATGCGAAAATTTCACGCTAAAAGCACTCAAAGTTCTATCGATCCTCGAACATATCCGGGAATCCGAGCACCGGTACGGCGATACGGCTGATGCTGTCTCACAGGTGTTAATATCCAGTTGGTCGAGAGCGATCTTGCGCAAAAAAAAAATATAAAGTCTCATTCGTTCAAATTTTCACATTATATCTGCGTCAGCGAGCACGAAGAAGCCCGAAGTCGTCGGAAAGCAGCTGCACATCACGGCTACCGCGCACCGAAGAAACGCGCATCCGCCAGCTCTGGGCGTTGCCATCTTACCGGTGACGTCACGGCTCTTGGGAGGTCACGTGACGAGTGGTCACATTTGCGTACAACATGGCGGCGACCGAAGGGGTGCCACTTTCGAAATTCCGGTTGATCACTCTAAGCCCCTCTACCTCGTTGGTACCAATAGAAGATAAAAAGACATATTGGGATGTTGTACCGACCACGTCACGCGGAAGATTGATCCATTCGGTTATCATTCTGGAACAAAAAAAACGATATGCATTTTTACTGCATTGAGGCATCAGTATTGTTTTATTGTTTTTATTTTGAGGCGGTCCTGCTGTGTTAAACTGCATATTGTCTCGAAAATTCAGTCCTGTCTTGTTATTTACTATGTTAAAAAGGAGCTTTAGTCGATGAAGCTTGCGACGGGATTTTAATGAAGGGAGCCAAGAGCGATTCAGAAGTTCATTCATGGAGACGATTCTACCCTAGGTGTAATAAATGAAACGAAGCGCCTTCTTCTGTATTCGTTCGATGTATTCGGTATCGGTTTTTCTGTGGGGGTCCCAGCCAACGTCACCGTATTCTAGCAGCGGTCTTACAAGGGATGTGTAGGCTGCGAATTTTGTTTTGATAGTGCCATGTTTAATATGGTGTCGTAACAACCAGACTTGGGAAGTAAGTAATCCGTTACAAGTAACGAATTACGTGTAATTCGTTACTTTTTCAAGAAATTTTGTAACTGCTACGTTACTTTTTTGCGGCAGTAATATGTAATGCAATTTCGTAAAAAAAAGGTGGTAACAGATTACTTTAATTACTCGTTACTTTTTAAAACCATGAACATAAACAGAAACTGTAGCAACATAAGTCTGGCACCTACGGCTCGACCGAAGCTAGAAAAAGAGCGCTCTAGCTCATGCATTTTTGAGGAGTGCAGGCGACGTGCGCGATCGAAATTGTCGCTGTGGTCGGCCCTCCACAATTGGCCGAATGCTGACTATGATGTATGCAAAGGATTTCTCTTCGACGAAGTTATGAGCAATGGAAGGACTTCAATGTAGCCGGTGTGGACAGCGTTGGTTTAAGAGCTCAATGATTTCAATCTTCCACCATGCTCATTAGGAACACCATAGAACTTGTTGCTCGAAACGTAATGACGTCACGAGAGGAAACCAAGGAGGACGCCACCATAACATCTCGCCGCTACTAGGGAGTATTCACTGGAGGCTAATGTTGTGTGCGCGACTGCTGAGCGCGTAGTGACGGGGAGTTTTCACAGTCCTGCTACATGCATTCCGCATCATGAAGATTTCCGGTCTTAGCAGCCCATTATCGTGGGCTCGTTCTGCGCATGCGCTCTAAACATCGCCCTCAAAATTGCATAAGCTGACAGTGCGTCAAAGCTACAGGCGTGAGAGCGCAGCTTTGAGACGTCGCGTATACGCTTGAAAGGCCCGTAAGAGAAAGGAGCTTTCGTAGATCGGTTCCTTACCTCGAAACCTCCTAGCGGAGTTAGACGCTGCTACTATGCATTCGGACCGCTAGCTTTATCTGCAGAATTTCAGGGATCGTTTCCAGTCACTGTAAGCTAGCGGGATGGCCGGTGCGGTTGCAGCTTTCGCATGCGCTCTAAACATCGTCTAAACGTCTTAAACACAATATTTTATTTCACAAGGACTGCCGTAATGCGCTGGTATTTTTATTAGCAAATAGTGTTGCAAAACATTTTGAAAACATCTAAAATATTTCAAATGTTTGCTTAATATATGTACGGGAAAAGTAACGCGAAAGTAATTTGTAACATAACGAGTAAAATAATACGTTACTTTTCAGCAAAAGTAATCTGTAATGGTAATTCATTACATTTGGGGCTAGGTTTTTTTGTAATTGTAGTCCATTAAATTTTTCAAGTAACAGGCACATCCTGGTAACAATCATTAGTTTTTTTTGTAGCCGACGAGACAATGTTATTAATTGGGTTCTTCCTACATAGATTAGAAGTTATAATTATTTCTAGATACTTAAACTGCATGGTTAGGCTAATCTCAGTGTTATCAGTTCTATATATGTACCCGAGTGGTGGCTTTCTCCGTGTAAATGTAATTTGTCTGCATTTAGCAGTATTTGAACTCATTTGCCATATTGACACCATCCGGAAACGGCTCCTAGGAAATAGTTTAGGGTTACCTGGTCACATGTTGACTAAATATTTAAATACGCGATGTGAAAGTCTGCAAAAAAAACGGCAGCGAACAGGTGAGTTGTATGGCAAGTTGTTTGAATAAATTGGGTAGAGAAGTCGGCCTACTAAGGAGGCTTCAGGAACTCCTGAAATACCTGGTGGTAGAGGCGAGTTGGGTATGTCTAGTTGAGCGTATATCTTCCTATGTGATAAGTACGAGTGACACAACCAAATAATCTGCCGTTTTCTTAGTAAATGACTAAGTTTCAACATTACGTTATGGTTACACACCCGGTCAACAGCTTTTTTTCGAAATCCAGAAAAACGGCATCAATTTGTCCGCCCTTGTCATGAATTGAAAATATTTGGTTCCTAGTGTGGAGTAGCTGAGTGACTAGAAAAGCCACGTCAAAACCCTTGCTAGCTTCCCAAGAAAACGTTGTTGCTCTCGAAAAGTGTGCTCAAGTGTTTAAAAACAAAATGTTTCATTTCTTGCTGTGCACAACAAGGATATTGGCCGATAGTTATAAACGAGGAATTATTACCCGTTTTACGGACAGGTGTTTCACTAGCACTTTTCCAGTAATCGGGCACTTCTACTTTTTGTAAGCTTTTTTGAAAACAATATGAAGGTACTTTTGTCACATTCGGCATACCTCTAAAGAAATGCGTTCGATATATCGTCCGACCCGGTCGGTTTCTTTCTGTCTAAGTAAAGCAAAGCAGAGAAGATTCCCACCTCGTTTATGAACAGGTCTAGCACTTCAATACCAGCGCCTAGAAACCCGCTAGATTGAACGTTAGAGCGAAGGAACACGGAAGCGGAGTAGTCATTAAAGGCTGTCGCAACGCTGTACGGGTCTGTAATTACTACGTTGCTCTGCGCTAGTTTTTGTACCGTTTTTTTTTGTGTGTGTGTAAGAAGCATCCAAATATTTATCGGGCTGTTACAGAGAAAGTTGTGCATTTTGACACTGTAGAAATGGTATTTACATAATTTTATTTTTGTGCGTAGGTCTGTACGTAAAGACAGTAATATGTTGTGCCCAATTTGGGTACACCTACGTGCGAGTCGTCTTGCACGACGTTTTAACTGAAGTATTTTGCGTGTTATCCACGGGCTCCGACTATTCAGCCTTTTTATTTCTGCGTTACGTATATCTGAATATATTTATGAACCGTATTTTTGAAGTGCAACCATAGCTGGTCGACGTTAGTAATAATATTGTTGTGTATTTCAATAAAGATGTAATGCTCTAGTTCGAGAACTTCCAATATGCTTTCACTTTGAGCTCTATTGAAATCCAGGTAATGCTTTTTTAAATTCACACATGGTTGCACGCAACATCTGACTTTTTAGGAGCGCCTAAATGTGATCCGATATTCCTGGTAATATACCAACTGTAAATTGGTATTGATTAACAATATTGAAAAGAAAAACAAGTTCAAGAATGGAACTAGATCTCGATGTGACGCGGGTCGGTTTATTAACAATCTGCTTTAAATCGCAAGTAAAAGCAGTATCTAGGAGTAACTACGAGTGCACACACACAAGTAGGTAAAACACACAGCATGTCCCAATTTATTCCGGGCAGCTTAAATTCGGCACACATTATAATGTGAACATAGCGTTTGCTGTGCTCGCACATGAAGTTGAGAAATTTCTCTGAGACATAAATCTCATCATTAGAAAATCCATAGAATGTACAAGTGAGTATGCTAATTTTACACGGGTGAACTATAATTCAGACCATTTTAATACCCCTGTTGTGAGGAACCATGGTATACTCTAAACCTTTGTTTAACTTTATCGCAAAGCCTTCTCCCTTTGAATTTCGGTTTCGGCGAACTATTTCTTGCAAACTTTGTATCACCATTCTGTCGGAAACAATTTCGTGAAGCCACGTCTCGGAGACAACCGTGACGTCTGGGTGATAGGTAGCTAGAAGACGTTCGAATACCTGGATAGATGGTCGATCAGAACGATGATAGATGGACTGATCAGAAGGATCATTGTTTGTAAACTGGCACCATAGCGCAGGAACTGGTACTCTCTTGTTCAGAGTATCCTCCCATTGAAATAGCTTTTGGCTGATTCGTATCTTATCGAATTAAAGAAAAACATTGTCCCCGTTTATCTTATGTTCCTTTGCACTTTCATAGAGCTTTTATCGAATTGCCTGTACGCGAGGCGAATAGTCTTCCAAAATGTGCGCCGTATTCTTTAGTATTCTACTGTTCTTTAAGATCCAAGTCTTGCAACATCCGTCAGCCACTTTAAAATGACTGGGCGGCATTTACTGCAGTGACCGGCTTCCCTATTCTATGTATACGTTCAATGGCGACGTTACGAACTAATTGTAGGCCTCCAAGTATATCATTGACAATTATGTGCTCCAGTGGTTCATGTTCCACCAGTGGGATCATTAGCACCATAAACTATAAGTTTATTCTTCGTACCTCGGTTCTCTAAGTCGTCTAGTTTCATGAGAAGACTGTCTACTGTTCTTTGAAGTTCGTCAACTTTACGAGTGTAACAAGAGACGCCTGACGAAAGACCGTCTAACTTACTATACATGGGCGTCAGCTTATTACTTGTCTCATTTAGTCGTTGTGTTACGGCTGTCTTTGAAACACGCAGAAGTTCTTGTGATTACTATTCATAAAGCAGAACTGTCATTTACAATTTGTTCTGTGTATAGACCGCCCAGCAATAATTTAGAATTGTTCTATGAAGAATTCTCGAAATTACTAAATAGGTTTAATAACAATGATCAACTCGTATTAGCAAGTGACTTTAATATAGATACCATGTGCCATAAGAAAAAGGGAGTTACGGAATATCTCGACATATTGCCTAACTACGGTTTATATAATTTAATTAACGAGTACACAAGGGAAGAGTACCTAGGGCATACAATTACCAGATCGTGCATTGATCATGTGATAGTAAGGTTGAGCAACTTAAAATTTCTAGGGGGAACTATTAAACAAAAGGTAGCAGATCACTATTTTGTTGCGCTTAGAATAATAAACGCAGAGCATACGACCGTGAGAGGGAAAAATGAACGTAAACAAATCATTGACAATAAGAATGTAGATGACACTATTCAAAGATATAACTGGAATGCTTTGCTTCATCTGGATCACATCACTCTCTATGATGCGTTAGTTGAAACATTTAAAAATATATACAAACAGTCTACTAGAACAATAAAGCTAAAGCCGAGAAAACCTGGAAATAATTGGATCGATAAAGAAATACTAGAAATGAGTGTTAAAAAAACAAATAATGGAATAGGTGTAAGCAAAATACGCATGACATAAAATTAAAAGAAGAATTCAGACGAGTACGACACAACCTCACTGCGAAAATTAGACTTGCTAAAAAGAGATTTCATATGACGCAACTCCAGCAGTGCGGGAAGAACTTAAGAGAAACATGGAATATCGTAAATCAAATAATTGGCAGACCCCCTAAAGATAATATAGATGCATGTATACAAAAACCTTTCGGTGCAACTGACTTTGATAAGCTTATCAATGAGTTTAATAACACCTTCATCACAAAGATACAATACTTGCGTAACCAAGTAAACAGCATGGTAGGAACAGCTAAGCTATTAGGGAATTCAACAGTTTCGGCGTACTTGCCCCAAATGACAGAATCATATCTAGAATACATAGTTAACAATATATCTATAACAAAGCCAGCGGGATTTGATGAAATAAGATTTAGAGATATAAAACATAACATTGACTGCTTAAAACGCGTTCTGCTTGCTATATTAAATGGTATGTTGTCTACAGGAAATATACCCAGTAAGTTAAAAGTTTCAATAGTACGGCCAATTTATAAGAAAGGAAACAAGAAAGATATTGCTAATTACAGGCCCATCGCGTTGTTGCCGGCAATTCCTCAGATAATGGAAAAATTTGTTTTACAAGTCATGACTTCGTTTTGTGACAAATTCTCACTAATAAGCAACTGCCAGTATGGATTCCGGCAACAAATAGGCACGATACTTCTACTGGAGCAGATAACAGACTTAATGAATGAACAAATTGATAATAACAAAATAGTACTTACGCTGTTCTTAGACCTGATAAAGGCCTTTGATACAATAGATCACTCACTTTTAATTAAGAAACTAGATAAAATTGGTCTCAGAGAGCTTTTCCGTACATTTTTTAAAGGTTACTTCACTGAAAGAACCCAACGAGTTCGAATAGGAAATAGCACAAGTTCTACTGCGCACCTGAACTCTGGTGTGCCTCAGGGTTCGGTATTGGGTCCCATGCTGTTTAACATATATGTGAACGATCTATCTTTGCTTCCTTTGAAATAAAAAAAATGTATCAATACGCTGATGACACAGCCTTGGTTATTACACACGAAGATTATAATACTGCCGTTTCAATTTTACAGGATGATATCAAACAAATTATGAGTTGGTTTTCAAAAAACTATATTTTTGTGAACAATGATAAATCGAACCTCGTGTGCTTTCGGACTCACCAGAAACGAATTAGCCTTAATCAACCCATCTTTTTGCATTCATCGGAATGTAGACAATGTTCTTGCTTACCACTACCTTACGCCAGTGAAACTAGGTACCTTGGTATACACTTCGATGAGTATTTATCTTGGAATCATCATATTGACTACTTAGTTAAACACCTGCAAATAATTTCTTCATACCTCTATAAACTCCGAAGTTCTGCAAGTATTAATCTAAGGCGATTGATTTATCAGATGTTAGGTGAATCAAAACTAAGATATGGTATCCACATATATGCACTTTCATCCAAATACAAACTACAGAAAATAAATAACCTAATTAAAAAAATGATACAAAACATTACGTATGGTACACACTTAGAAAGTCTTTCGTTTCAAGAACAGCTGTCAGAACTCCAAATGCTAACAGTGAATGACCTGCATAAATTCATGGTCCTCACAAAATATTATTTCACACACGATTTTAAAATACCATCCGCTATAGAAAAACAACTAAGGCACACGGAAAGATTTCACATACCAAGAATATACACTAATTATGGGAAAAGGTTGAGGGAGTATTATGTACCAACATATTTTAATAATCTTCCCGATGGTTTACTTAATTTGCAATCCTTAGCACAGGTGAAAAAAGAAATGCGTAAATGGTGCAGTACGCCAGGAGAGGAATAGAGAGCTCCCAGACCCATGCCTTTTTTTTTTTCTTTTTTTTCACGTCCCTAATGTATTTTCGCATTCCTTTTGCACGCCTGCATTCACTGTTGTTCTATTTGCGACTGTTTGCATTGCCATGATTTTAAAAGCTAGAGTTTATTATTCTGTGTCATTTGTGGTATTACAAAGTTTATGTAAATCATTACTAATATTGTATACAAATAGGTAATTTCGTTTCATGCTTACTGGCCTAAAAGTTTGTGCTTGTATACTGTTAAGGCGATGAACCATTTGTTTTCTTTCACTTATGTTGAGTTCCGCATAAAAAGGAATCCAATTAGTGTATCAATTTATTTTTACATACTTCCGATTTCGTAAATTCATCCCATGCTGGACTGTAAGTACTCACGCACAAGCACGCAAGTGCTTTTGTGAGACTAAGTATATTGTATGTATGCTTTCTTTGTGAATAAACTTATTATTATTATTACTATTATTATTATTCAAAATCACTATTTAGTTCGCGAGCGTCCTCCAGTATCATCTTGAGCATTTCTTGAGCGGTTGACCCAGGGCATGGCTCAAAATCGCCACATAAGGGGAACAAGTCAATAAGACTATCGTACGCTGTAGAAAACATAAGCAGTGATTGCGGGCATGGCAGATTCAGGAGATACACGTTGTTGTTACGATGAGAACGGGACGGTTGTTTCTCACCTGGACGAAAATTAGGAGGGGATGTGTGAGACCCATTGTCCCACAGCTGACGCCACGTCCATTGATCGGGTACCTTCGTGCGGCCGACCTGATAATCTCGTGGAAAGGTGAGGCAGAAAAGCGTGCTGCAGGCTGCGCCGTAAGCGTTGGAATCCAGCCGAGGCTCACGTGGTTGCTGCCGGTGACATAGCCTGTAGAACATTCTTGAGAAGAAGCATGATGTTTTGCTGCGTCCGCCTTGTTGGAGTCGTGAGGTTCCTTGCTTAAAGAGTGCTCGGGACTGACGAAAAGCACGGCCAGAACGAAAAACAGGAGGGATTTGTGAGACGCATTGTCGCGCAGCTTTCGACACGCCCACTTCTTCCATTTGCCTCCTCGAAGGAACAAGAACGAAGACAGTGGGGTGTTCAGATTGATTCTTCACAACGAAGGCACACGTGAGCATTTTCATGTAGTGTATGTTGGTATGCTCTCAGCATTTGATAGATGCTTCTTGAATGGTGGCACGTGGACGTTTCTATAGCCTGCACATTCCATCGAGCTATAGCATGCCTTGCAGTCATAACTTAATCCGAGCATATGATCGGGTTAAAATTAGTCTTCATGCCGCAGACGAAGTTGCCGTGAACATAAACGTGACCAGGAGTCTTATACGAAACGCCCGTCACTCGCACTCGCAATCGAATGTGTGAATAAGGATACTTGAGAAAAATGTGAAGCTCTTGCGCTCATTTCATAGTTTGCTGAATTGTTATTTTGCTTATTAAAGCTATTTTTGCACTAGTTGACGACGCAATGATAGCCAGAAAACCGTACATAATTTATTATTTATTGTTTGAAAATTACTCGCTGCTCACTAACACTCGGCTTCCGTTTCTAAACCTTGTCGATCACAAATTTATCCGATCGCACACCTTGTATAACCGGGGATTCCGAACATGCAGAATGTGGAAGGCACGTACGTGGCTCGCGGGTATAACGTTATGAGAAAAAAGATTGATTGCAGTTGCAGGAGAAGGAACGACAAGCCTTGAGTTGGAGATAAACTATATTGTATGTAATCTCACCCGCTTTTCTTCCGTGCACGTGGCTATCGCCAGATGCCTCTTGTGAGCCTCAAGAGTGAACACTCTGACAAAGCACGGCGAATGGCAACGAGAGCCTGCTGGAGGCCAAGAATCCAAGAGACACCTTTCCGTTCGTATCCTGCTGATTTTCTTAGTCGAAATCACGTATAAAGCGCAAGTTAGCGGATGTGGTTCACTTCCAAAAAACGTATATTTACATTATCAGGCAGCAGACACCACTCGAGAAAATCCATCAACCACTGTTTAGAATGCAGGAGGGGCGACCAGTAAATAACGGGATTTTGTCCCGATAGCCCAAATGCAATACTGGACCTATCAAGCCGCCGTAAACATGCCCGTCTTTTAATGTTTCACAATACCTATCACCACGCATCACTCCACGACAATTTTTTTTCAAACCAACCCCACCACTCCCCCTTCCATTGTCGTTCCACGTTTTGATATTTCATTCAAAGTAACAGCAACCCATGCCACTCATCTAGGTATGCTCGATCATATATGCCACGAACTCTTATCGACTGTAAACACCTACCGGCTCACACTGCAACAGAACTAGATATGTCTAGCTTCCAAGAACTCGTGCGCAGTTTTACTAATACCTAGCATTTTTTTTTTATTTCCTGTCCTCATACTATCTTTATGGTTTTTGTGTATTTCTGTGTAATATCATATATAGGCTGCCCCCCCCCCTCCCCCCCCTCCACTCCCCTATGCCATACACTCCTACACGGCCCTTAGGCGTATTTTGAATAAATAAATGAGTTTAGTAGGTATCCTAATGTGACCTGCATATCAATAACATCTTACGTCTGATGCCGGACCTT
Organism: Ixodes scapularis; assembly: GCF_016920785.2. Taxonomy (NCBI): domain Eukaryota; kingdom Metazoa; phylum Arthropoda; class Arachnida; order Ixodida; family Ixodidae; genus Ixodes; species Ixodes scapularis. The sequence continues at coordinate 48,271,284 of NW_024609838.1, read as the reverse complement.
TTAAGTATAGTCTGTTTTTACCTCTGTATTGTAGAGTATAGCGTAGTACGCATTGACTCCAGGTCAGAAACAACAAGTGGTCGTAAAAATGCGGGTGAACGATGATTCAAAAATCGCAGAATTTGTCACCGACCGCAGTGAGTGTTTCGACAGTGGACTGTAGCAACTTCATTGCAGTATGAGGGTCCTGAGCGCTTTGGTTGAGTTCTTGAATATATACAGTATAATTTCTTGTAAGTAAAGAAATATTTTTCTCTTTATTTTATGACATCACTCGCAGAAAAGTGCAATCTACTGCCATGACGCTATCTCGAGGCACGTGATATAATAGCACACAAATACACGCGTTTTTTATGGTAACTAATGTGCACAACATATAACTGGTAAACGTAAATTGACTTAAAATGAAAGAAACACAAAAGAGGACGAAACAAACGACATAGCTGGACACGACACACAAACGTAAGCTGTGCCGTTTGTTTCGTCCTCTTGTGTGTTTCTTTCTTTTGAAGTTAATTTAGATCACCAACACGCTCAAGTCTCTAAGAAACTAAGAAACGGACACTTATGAGAACATCGATTGTAATGTATTACAACAAAAATAAACACAAATAATATGTATAATAAAAAGAATAGCGGCACTGAAAATACGTTTTCTTTTGTTTGATATTTCGTCTGCATCAATTGACATCCTTAACGAATTTAATATATTGTCAGTGTTCTTCATACTCTGCAAATAATATTCGAAAATAGCTTCCACATGAAGTGAAGTTTTAAAAATATCTAAGTCTGCCATTAACTTCCTGGTGGCCAGAAGGGGAAGAAACTCCCTTTGAATTTTTATGTTATCCGAAACTATGACATGCTTCTCATCTGAGGTGCTAAACGCGCCTATTGAAGTTGTTTCTAAGAGTGTTTTGAAAGAAATATTAACATGTAATGGCGCGGAGTGTAACCACTTTACAAGTTAACAGGAAATAATAAAGCGTCTTCAAAAAACGTTTGTGTAGTCACGACGAAATATTAAATTCCCGGAGCACGCTATAATAAAATCAGCTACTTTAAAAGGGCATCTGGGTGTGATTCGAAATTTTGTTGTTCAGGACACGTGATTCGCGCACTTTTGTATGAAGTGTGTTAATATGAAGCAACCAAGGCTTGCAGTTTAATGAAAGATCGTTAAAAACATCCAGTTCAACAGCCTCTGCTCAAATTTAGCTCAACATATGTGCCCTCTTAAGAGAAGGTATATCATATTCCAATTACATCGCTCTTCTGCACTCTACTCCGAGCGAAAGCTATTGTCATGGCCCCAACACTGGCAATTTTGTTTTGCATTATGACACTGCTTGCTGTATTTCCTGGAAGTCATTCGCAGCGTCCTCCGCAAAACGTTTTTCACAAAAGCTGTGAAATCAGTAAGTATTTAAATCCTTAAAGAACGTACTTCCGTTTTGTTTAATTTGATAGGTACTTAGAAGTAATGTTGGGTAAAGTACATCTAAAAGGTACTTCAAGTAAAGTACAAAGTAAATGAGACGTGATGTACTTTAAGTAGTAGGTAGACTGGGTGCAATGTACTTAAAGTAAAGTACTATAAATACAATGTTCTTTCAAAGTAAAGTACAAGTATTCTAATACAATCTTTCAAGATGTCCTTTAATTTAAACTGGTATCCATTAGCCAGGAGTAATCAGGGTGCATGACCTATTTTCAAAAACAGCGGCGAATATTTGATAAAGTCAAGTGGCCAGAGAGCAGTTATTTTTATGAATTGAGCTAAATTCAGAAGTCCCTCTTCTGAATTCGGCGCCGCTTGCACTGGATTTTTGCACCCGAGCGTGTTAAATATATAATAGAGAGAGCATGACGTCAGTGAGTGTGCGAGCGAACTGGCGATAATTAATCATAATCTGATACCTGAGATTGAGGTGCCAAACAATGGAGGAACTGTCAAGGGAAAAGACAAAAAAGAGAATGTCTCAAAATATTATGACGTTATCCTCTGTTTTCTTTTTCTTCGAGTTGAAAGTTTAATTGTTCTGCACCACAGTTTCAGGAGCAAGATTATGATTAATTTGGCCCTCATAATATTTTAAATATCCTCACTTGCGCTGAATGACCGAGAAGTAGCAAGAGTTCAATAAGCTGCTGGGAAGCCGCCCCAGAAAAAGTCGGAGCGATGCGTCGAATGCTCACGTCTCCTGCTAAGAGTAGAATATTCCTCCCAGTATTTCTCCCGAGATGAGAAAGTATCATTTCGTAATAAAAATTTAACAAAACAAAATTCGGGGAATGAACTTTGAAGTGGGAAATTGTACTTTCCTCGGAAAGTACCAGAAAAAAAGTATTTTAAGTAAAGTACAAGTACATACTCAGATAGTGTAGTTCAAGTAAAGTACAAGTTTCCTAAATCTAATAGAAGTAGTACTTTAAGTACAATGTACTTGAAGTACTTCCCAAAACTGCTTAGAAGTAATAAAATTTAAGGATTATGATAGGAACTTTCCTAAATTCAGTCTTCCCACTTTGATCACTCTCATCCGTATCTATAAAATGGCAACATGTGCCGTGCTAATGGCGGCCTTCCGTTTATTGATGAAGCAACGATTTGAAGGTACTCCTAAGCAGAGGACACGAGGTCTATGCATTCGAAGCGTTAGCGCGATCCGAAGTAGGAATTGGGTACGAGAGCTGCGTAAAAAATAATTTCTAAGTCGGGCTTAGTCGATTTTTGGGAGCACACACCCGACTTCAAAGCCCCTTTAATGTATTGGATTTTATCAAGGCGTCCATCTCAGTTGGCGCTTCGTTCTGAATGGCTGCATCGTTGTGGCCTTCGACACTAAAAGAGATGATTGAGAAAAATTTGTATACAGTCAAAAGTACATTATCGTTTGCTGCTGACTTGCGAAAGAGACGGTGCCCGAAAAAATACTGCGGACTACAGGTTGATTGCCGCCATTAGTATGGCCAAAGTTAAACCGCCATTTCAGCCACCAGATGGCACTGACTTTTGGGAAGGGTCTATTAAGTGGGTATTTTAATGGTGTATTCGTCAGTAAATTCAAATGCACACAATAAAACAAACTGAAATATTTAACTTTATAATTACATCGATGAAATCACTATCCTCGTTTTTTAAGAATATTGTGTATATTAGCAACGATACTTCAATACTCGAAAAAAGCCTTGATTTTTTAAGTAGTTCTAATTAGAATTCTTTCTGTAATATTTTAAAAGTACGTTAAATATTACGCTTTAGCAACAGAAACGGGAGAGAAAGAAAAATCTGGACACTTATTCAAAATCATATGTGTGCTAAATTTCACAAACGAGTTTTTTTTTGTATTCAACAAAACATTTTATTGTTCAACAAACAATGAAATACAGCTTATAGGATTCGCGTTTGTGAAAGTTATCGGAGCACACACATTTTTAAGCAAAGGCTTCGAACGACATAAAATTGCTGCAGACATGGTGCGAACTGCCCATTCCCAGCAGCTGGAATGATACACACCATAATTGATTAAAATACATACATTATGTACAAAAATAGAAAATAATAAAAGTTGTATAGTTACATGTGTAAATGTATACATCTACTTATATCTGTACTTAAACGTGTATGTAAGATATACTTACTGCGTACTTATGTGCATACTCATAATTTTGCATTAATCCTGTGTTCGATGTTCATGGTTTCTTGGTGGTCTGTGTGGGCCTGCCGTAAGGACATGGGTGTATTGGAATCTAACAAGAAAGTAGACGACAAAGAAGAAGACTAAGTTTGTGCGCTCACGGTTTTTTTAGAGTAAAAACATTGTGTCGTGTGCATGTTTATACAGCCTACAACTTGGTCTGCCTTAACGGGCGGCGAGTCTCCCAGCTTTAGATAAAAAAAATTAGCGAGCGCAGTACAACCGTTAGGCTGGGGTCTTTAACGTGCATCCCGCAGTACTGATACACGACAGCACGCCGAACCCTATGCTTATCCAGTTCGAAACAGGCAGGGTGGGGATTGTACACAAGATTCTGGGTTTTGCATCACGAGCTTTTGGTCGATGGGTTCCGAGCTTGTGTGCGCTAACCCGCTCGGCGACCGACTTTTTCTTCTTTTCTTTATTGCCAGGCTTGGGTGTAAACAAAACCAGGTACAGAATAATGGAAGCGGACGCGATGGTTAAACAAAAATTACATACACATAGTAAAAAGGTTTCAAAGGCAGCGCTTCTTCTAGTACATAAACCCAATCCGGGCAACACACCTGAGCTATCCTTGCTGTGCGCAAGGATAGCTCACGTGTGTGGGAAGCATGTTGCGGAAAAATCCCATAAATGTAAGCAGAAACCGGGTTAGCATCAACTTCGGCATGGCGAACCGCCCTGCAGGATTTCGAGAGGTTGAGTACGCCCAAAGGCACAACAAGATCGTACGGGAGGCAATTACCATTTTCTATACTTAGATACCGGATACCCTGTGGATCCAGCGGGAACTCATTTTTCTGTGTGCGTTGCTGCACATCCCAAAAGAAAATCCATCCCAACATTCTAGAAAGACTTGTTCTACAGTTTCCGGTTTTCGAAACAGTAAACAATTTACCCCCCCCCCCCCCCCCCGGTAGAAGCAGACCATTATCATCAATCCGTGTCTTCACTGGCAGGACACCAGTATGTAGTATGAAGAAAATTGATTTAACACTCGGCGGAACTGTCATCTTCTTAACTCGTTGAAGGACATCCTGCCCCTACCCAAAGACATATAAAGACTTACATGACGGAACATGGAGGACAGCATCTACAACGTTTCTGCACATTTATTTCCGAGACACACCGCTCAGATATTCCAAGAAAAAACGTGTACACAAAAAAACGAGTCGCTTGCACCGCTTCACGAAAATGTAAATAAATTCCACCTGCACACTCCCTCACAAAGAAACGACAAGCTCTGGCGATAAGCTATCCAGGCGCACCTGACACACTGTGCGCAGAAAAGGTTCGTCTACGTCATGAAGAAAAATAAAACGGTTCACAACCTGTGGCGAAAATGGTTTCGCAGAGGAGAGTCCACCAGCGCGCACGCGCTTGAAGAGGTTCGTGCCAAATGTAGTTTTTCAGGTAGATCCCCAAATAAAAACAACAAAAACACGACAGAAACTCTGCACGTAAATAAGGGAGCAGTTCACGACCTGAAATATATGCCACAGTTTACATGCGCACCTTGGCACGCAGAAACATCGAAAAATCCCTCCCTTTCCACTTTTCCGTTTCTTCGCGAAGATCCATATCGTACCTTCGCCAGTATCGCTCACTCTTGTGATAATCGTCTAACGGGATATCTATTTGACTGGTGTAGTTACCCAGTTCACGTTTTCGAATAAACTTATCTTTGCTTCCCAATCTCCATGCCAAAAACCTAAACACTTGAGCCAATCTACAGCACTACCGCTAAATTTGCAAAACTGTTCACCAGTCCCACTGCCTCGCTTATGCCACCTCTATTGACAAACAATATTGCGATATCATTGGCGTAAGATAACAATTTTACCTCCCACAATTGCAGTTTAAACCCACTAATACTTCTGCACTTAATACCTCTTCAACAAAACGGCTCTATGTATACGCAAAAAAGAAGGGGTGATAAGGGACAAACTTAAGGAACAGAACGGGACACTTCAGTGCGTTCACTGACGACTTTGTTGATAATGGGACTCGTGGAGCATTGTTTGTACGCCATAAGTACACCCTCGAGCAGAACTGTGCCGACATTTACGTGTTCTAGCACGTTGCGCAAAAGTTCAAGCTTTTTTCAGACCAAATCTGGAGCATTGCGGCCACGCGTTGCACACAGTAACAGCACTCAAGAACACTTCTGGCGACATGACTGTTCGTTTCTATGGTCCGTCCTCTAGTTCCGCACGTTTGGTGAGGTCCTACTGTGTCTGTTGTCACTGATTGCAACCGCGTAGCTAATATTTTCATAAATATTTTAGAATCAACGCATGTTAGACTGATTGGATGGTACGCCAAAACCAGCCTAAGTTTTGCCTTTTCCTCGCTTTCGGGAGTGAGTATTGTATGAAAACGACAAAAAGACGGCGGCAGTAATTTACGCGTATATGCTTCAGCGTAGACACTATACAGTACAGGACTAACCTCATGATTAATCGCATTGTAAAAGGCCGCGGTTAGGCCATTAGGGCCGGATGACTTTTCAAGATTCAAATGCTCAATAGCATTTTCGACATCATCTACAGTAATCGCAGCCTCTAAAAAAATTATTTGTTCCACTGTCTAACCACGGTAAAAGGCGCACAAACTCGCTTTTAAAGTTCGCTATGTCAACGGTTCGGTGAAAAAACGGTTTTTTGTCAAATGAACAAATACTGTGGCTCCACAAAACGCAGTGAAGGTGGTTGGACAGCAAAGCTGTAAACGACTCCAACAACAATAACCCATTGCGACGTCACTTGAAAAGCGTGGTGACGTCACTACTTGATTTCTATGTTGGGTACTTTTCCACTCGTAGTAGCTTACGGAACCGTTAATACCCGTTCCCACACTTGCGACCTCTGAGAACTGAGTGCCTTGGAACCTCTTAATATTTTTTTTACAACGAGAGGACACATTGGCACCATTTATTGACTAGCAGTGTAAACTTGGTAGTCCCGCGTATTTTTAATTTCTCTCGAGCATTATCCTTGTTTTCTTGTCTCGAAAAACATTTGTCAACGGTAAAAACGAGCCTTTCATATGAGTATTACGCATATTCGACCTCGTAAATCCCACAAAACCTTCGCTCTTGTGAAATGCAGTTCTAGGGTCACCGCATAGACGGTGCCAGAGTGCCAGTGTGTTCGCTCCTCCTATAGGTCGATTCACACGATGCATCTAGTTGGGGAATCTTGTGTCGCGAAACTAGGTTTCGGGAAACAAATTCCCCGTCTGAACGCGACCGAAAAAATGGCGTACCTCCGAAAAATGTGGCGCGTGTTCCTCGCTGCTCCAGCAATTGTTAGCTGAAACGCTTCCGAGGCCTGCCAATTACCCGAAGGAGAAACGCGGACGTTGTCGGCGGCCGCTCAACTTGGCTATGACGTCTGACCTTCGAGGCGGAGCGAGCTTTTTTTGTGATTTTTAGCCGACTCCGTATCCGAGCCATAGATGAAAGAAAAAAAAAACTAAACATGGCGACCATCAAGCGGAGAAGCGGTGCGTACGGGCGATGAGTCTTGTTCCTACTTGGTTGCAGGTGTGTGAACGGCGCTTTAGCATTACGGGTTGGTGGCGCGGTGCAGATTCGTCAACAGTGGCGACGAGTGCAAGCACTGCATATGTGACAAAATGTCCGAAATGCTTCCAAATCATTCGCCTGTTCTTTCACGTTCGCTCTCTCCCGGGTTTGGCAGGACTTGTAAATCTAGTGAGCCGAATTTGACGAAGTTTATGGAATGGCATTAATAAAATAGACCGTCTTTTCAGACTGTGCGTACTTCATACCTATTTGATGCGAAACGCTTGGTATTCCTTGTGCAGATGACAAGGTTTGGCGAAATTCTTGTGAGTCACAGGTTTCGCGCGTCAAACTCCACGTGTGGACAGGCCGATTTCGCGAAATCTGGGTTTCGCTAAACTGTGGCGCGTAGAAAAGATGCATCGTGTGAATAAGCCTTAAGATATCTTAAGAGGTTTCAACAGGTTCCGTCTCTCTAGGTTGTACTCGATTGCAAGAGTGTGAACGGGCCTTAATCTTTACTGGGAAACACACGCAGAGAAAGGAACGTGCTTCGCATTCTTCGCAGGCGCCGTTATCACCCATTATGCGGTTTGCACTTCACACGAGGGCTTCGAATGATGTTAACCTTTTTCAAAGCAGCTGCAAACCTAATGTTTACCGGAAGGCGTGGGAGGGTGTTTCTATTGTTCACACGCTTCTTGTCATCCATCATGTGGTTTTGATAATTTTTGTGGTTTTCTTTATTGAAATGCCTACTGAGCTGTATCCTGTATGCCTGAATTTGAAGGAGATATGCCGTTTCGCCTTCCATTGTTCGCAGGGGTTTTTTGCTTACAACGCCAACGACACTAAAAATTTCCTTCGCTGGTAGAAGTATTCAGCTTCGCTGTAAAAATGCTTCTCTATTTCTGCGCTATCTCTTGTGATGGTCCCGCGATATTCAATTTCGGCTATCTCGTTACGGCTACCGTAAATTTTCTCAGCACCTAGTGCTCCTTTCGATGGCGCTTCCTCAAAAAAACACTTTCCTGCCCGCGCTCTAACGAGTGCTCCGTGGTACCGCTCCTTACCAAGAACTTCCAAATTAGATTTCAAGATACTTGTGTCATCTTTATAAACTCCAGGCGAGCAACACTCTTCGCCGATAAGTAACTCCAGATTACTGCACAGAAGGGATTCCAGTTTTCTTTCTCTATACTTTATCGCGATCGCTCCTTCCATTACTTTTTTTTTAATTTCTTGCTTAAGCAGCTCTCATTTTAAAGCGCAGTAATTTACTTCCTTCTCCAAAATTCCCCTTAAGCTATCCTTGATAGCGGACATGAAATCTTCATCTCTCATGAGTCTTCTATTCAATTCTCAAAGCTTCCAACAAAAAGGCTTTTCTCTTTTTCTTTGGTGCTTGCATGTGTAAGCATAAATAAACCGTGATCACAAATATCACACGGGCATCACACCATATTCGCTGCACTCAGGAAGAACCACTGATCAAACATATGCCTTATCCAAATGGGCATGACTCGAGCCTTGGAAAAGAGCATAGGGTTCACTTCTACTGTCCCCAAACAGCCTCCAACATTCTCTAACCCACAGTAATTTAAAATTTCATTTAAAACTATCATACTTGCGTCCCTGAACGTAAAAGCACTTGTTTTATTTAGTGCAAAAAGCGCACAGTTAAAATCGCCAACAAGGATGACTATACGCTCTGTTTCAAAGAACGACAGAATATCTTCAAAAAAGGTTTTCGTTCTTCGGCTGTGTTATGCCAGTAAATGAAAATGACTCGCCACTTGTGCGACAATGAAGGTCAAATCACAAACTATATGTCAACCCGATTCAGAGGCCGTAACCTTTTGCACATCCGCTACCAGGCTCGCGGGAACTAACAACGGACACCCTGTCGATCTTCCTACCGTATGACTGATGCACAAACTATAGCTTGTAGTAAAAGACCTCAGTATATGCTCTGTCTGGTCGTCTCTTTGGACCTTTTTTTTCTGCAGTGCCACTATGTGGGAGTCCAGATCTATGAATAGAGGATAAAACTGTCTATGCTTTTGTCTCACAGCGAGTCCCCGTACTCTTAATGTCAATTTGGGTACCGGCTTTCTTAGCATGACTACCGTGAAGTGGGACGAGACAAAGCGAAGGAGCTTACTCTTTTGGCGTGTTTTCGTGCACGGCAGTCCTCTCGCGCAGTGGTGGTTTATTCGGACAGCTTCTCCCGGGGATGCGGTGACGAAGACTGCGGTGGACTGTCGACGCCTTTTCACCCCACCACCACCTTCCACTTCTGTTCAACCTTTTGTAGACGCCGTTCCTGAGATAATTCAGCACCGCCTTCATGGCGACGCTTCACGGCAGTCATGTCAAAGTCCATCCTCGAGACGGGGGGCTCGCTTTTCGTCACCGCAACGTCCCATGCATCGCTTTCTGACGCAAAAGACGCCGACGAGTCTTAAACAAAAGGCGCAGAGGTTGCCGTCTCCAGCTGCTTCGCTCCCACGACGCTCGCCTCCTGCGGCACGGTGCCTGGCCGGCCGTCCTTGTTAACCGGGGTGAGCTGCTCGGCCGAAGTCGCAGTGGGAGCCGCAACTCTCTTCGCCTCCTCCTCGTTCATGAGGAGCTCATTCTAGTCATCGCCCGTACCACGTAGCGCAGCTAGTGCGTACGAGCGCACACAGTCCTGCTGCTCGTGCCCGTTGGCGCAGCATTCGGAACCCATACGGACACGACAGTCCCGCCGGAAGTAAATATGAACGAGCTCCAATCTGCCTCCACTGCGGCACTGGAGGCTGATCGAAGCTCGTCCAGGCAGCACGACTAGGACCATGCCGCTTCTCCATACGCACCTTTTGCTGAAGTCACTCGAAAATGACTCCCTCTCGGAGTACGATGCGTACGATTCGGGTGGTGAACTCGGCCCCTTCGAAGCCAGACACCCCCCCCCCCCCCCCCCACCAGTTGTAGGAAACGCCCTTTAGATCGCCGTAATCCCCGAAGGCCTTACCGATTTTCTCTTTTGAGACGTCGAACGGCACCCAGTAGAGTTCTACACGAAGTTCCTGCCTAGTTTGGTCTACGACCAGGCATGTGCGGCCCTTGATCACGAGCCGCCCCGCTTTGACCAACTTGAGCTTTGCCATGTTAGTATGAAGTTTGAGCAGCCAGACGTGGTAAATCTGGAATGCACCAATGACAGCCACTTCCCTGATAACACCAAGTTCTTAGAGGGGCCCCCAAAAAAACTAAATGCCGTACGGTCTTCCGGCGATGCTGCTGTGCAGGACAACTGTCTTCTTCATTGCATCACCTGATGCCAAGGGCGGCAAGAAACACGATAATCCTTTGGAGCAAACAAAACCGAGTCACCGCGGCCGGCATCGGCCGTTATCGCAGCTCTGTGGGAGCTAGCCATTCTGCGTCCACTTCAATGGGCTGCCCAAAACACTATCCCTCGGCCACCGATTCTTCTACTTGTTTTTTTTTTCTTGTGTAGTAAGTGTGCCTGCTGTTGATTCTATATTATTTAGTTGGAAGTTGACAAGGAAGAAGTCTGTTGTGAAAGTAAATGACAGCTGTATGCTGGTGCTGATTTTGAGGCGGTGGTGTGGTGGTTATTTTTGTTTCCTCGTCTCTAGGTTTTTAATTATCAAAAATGGTTGTTCAACAGCTCCTCTTCGTTTTGACTTTCATCCCAGTATACTTATATGTACACTTGATATAAACTGACCTAAGACGACGACGCAGTCGTCGTCTTTGGTAATTATATTAGAGCGCAGCCCTTAGGCGCCCGTTTCCGGCTTGACCAGTGCCGCCGTCGCCGTCGGCGTCGGCGTAACCGCGTGTTGCACTATGGGATGTTTTCTATAATAATGTCAGATGTGACGTCACTGGGGTTTCGAGGGAGAAGGAGGAAAACATTTTTCTGCTAAATTTAGCAACCAAAAAAAATTCCCGCTAGTTTTAGTTTAAAAATTTCCCCGCTAAGCTTAGCGAAAAAAATTCCCCGCTAAATATAGAGTAAAGAATTACCCCCTAAATTTGTCCCAGCTAATAATAATGTCCCAGCTAATAATAGCAAACAAAATTCACCGTTAAATTTATCAAAAATTTTCCCGCTAAATTTAGCGACAAAAATACCCACTATATTTAGCAAAAATATTGCCCCGCTAAGTTTAGCGGAAGAAATTTTTCGCTAAATTTCCCGAAAAATGTTCCCCGCTATATTTACCAGAAAAAATTTCCCACTAAATCTAGCGGAAAAATTTTCCCACTAAATTCAGCGTAGCGGGGAATCTTTTCTACTATATTTAGGGGAGAAAAATACCCACTACATATAGCGGAAAAAATTACCCGCTAAATTTAGTGGAGAATTTATTCTACTGAATTTAGCGGGAAATGTTGCGAAAAGTTCCTGCTAAGTGGAAGGGAGCAGGAGCGGAGGAGGGAAGGGGAGGGGGCGCAAACCGTATCCTCCGTACCCTCTCTTCCTATTCCTCAAGAGCTGGGTTCTAATTCGGCATTACAGGAAGCTCAAAACGTCTATCATATTTTTTTTATTTCACTTGACATTTTCATTAAATATCAAAATATTAAAGATTATCTACAGTCATGAACGCTCCGAGACACAAGTTGAAGCACCGGCAACATCAGTAGACCGGTCCCCTCTCATACCAGACCACCGCGCTCTTCGATTCACCAGGCCGGCTTTCACCAGGTCTCCCAGGTTGCTCTTCACATCACTCACCCTATGAGATCCCTTGAATCATTGCGATATTCAGGGTGATTCGCTCATTTCATGATGGCAGGGCAGCAGCTAGAACCCGCGGCAAGCAAGAACCGTGCGACCGTGCGCCTTTTCCAAGCTCTTAAATTATTCCGATCTTCGAGATGACCTATTCATTTCTCGAGGGAAACTCTGCAAGTAGAATACTTTTCAAGCCATAACCTTGCTATCTTAATTAAACAATTAAGAAACGAGATGCCATCTTCAACTCACTCAACCGTCCGCATCCACTTCCTTGAGGCGGTCGTCTAGCAAAACTCTATGCTCACAGGTGTTGTTTCTAAAGCAGATTTTAAGGGGATATTAACCGGATAAGTAATCACTTGTGTTGGACCTCCATTGGGCCCACGTTGACCAGTGGGCCGGCTAGGCTCTGCTTCCCATCGCGCCTTCAACACCTCTTTCTGGTTGCATTACTTCTCTGCTGGTGGCGGACAATTCACTACCACACCCGGTGCCTCTTGCTCTCTAGGGACATCCCGTCCCACCCTGTTCTGAGGCGCCCGCTCTCTTGGACCTCCTGCTGCCGCTGGGGAAGATTAATGTATGCAAATGCGGCGGCTCAACGATGTGACGGCTGGGGAAGGTGGGCACACCGCAAAGGCGAGCTGATGTCACTCCCGGTGTACAGACGTCTGTCAGCATAAATAGAGCCCTAGTTTTGTCGTGCTTGCCAGCTGCCACCCATTCACGATTAACTTTTAGAGCGCAGCTCTTAAGGGGTGTCCGAACAGGATACTACAAACGCACGACTCCGACAAATCGTGCGGCGCTCCGCTTCCAGCGGTTTTTCTTTCGCGGGTGGAAACTTCCCCCCCCCCGTTAAATCTGCCAGGGGGGGGGGGGGGGGGGAACTTCCCCCTGTCAAATCTACCCCTCGCGATTTGGCGAGAAAAAGTTTCCCCCCGGCAGATTGGACGGGGGGAAGTTTCTTCCCGCGAAAGAAAAACCGCTGGAAGCGGAGCGCCGCACGATTTGTCGGAGTCGTGCGTATTGTAGTATCCTGTTCGGACAGCCCTTTAGGCGCCCGTTTCCGGGTTTTGAGGCGTCGGCGTCGCTGTCTGCGTCGCGTCACTTGTAACAGCCCTACTTTTAGCGGATAAATTGATGTCATGTGACCTCAACACGGATTCCATTTCCCGCTATATTTAGCGGGGAAAACGACGTCACATGTATTGGTGTCACGTCACCTAGAAACAAATTTAGTTTCTCCGCTAGATTTAGTGGGAAAATTGACGTGACGTGGCCAAAACAGCAATTCAATTCCCCGCTAAATTTAGGGGGAAACTGCGGCATTAGGGGAGGGTACGCAGGAGGAAAAGGGGAGGTTACGTAGAAGGAGAAAGGGAAGGTACTAAGGAGGAGAAAGGAGGAAAGATAGAGTAGGAGGAAAAGGACTGGAGAAGGAGGGGTGGAAGAGAAAAGGAGGTAGGACGAGGAGCAGAGGAGGAGGAGGGGAGGAGAAGGAGAGGAGGAGAGATACGGAGGAGCAGGAGAGGCATACCCTCCCCTCCGTACATTTCCCTCCTTCTCGTCATTAACTGTGCTCTAATTTCACGTTGCAGAGATTTCTAAACGCCTTCCATTTTTTGAGCTGTCATAACGCTAAAACCCTTCTAGCGTTGACACGAGTCCGTATCTATGCGCTCCAATCAACTGGCATTATTAAGCCATACACGTTTTTGTATATTAGCATCCGAATTGTAAAAAAACAAGATCATACACGAACAGCAACTTGCTTCCTCTCTTCTATCATGCTCAAAATGCTTGCTATCGGACGCGTACCTTCGGGCAACTGTCGCAGACAGTGAGCAACTTTCTCTCGACGCATATACCGTGTTTCATAGGGACAAAGGTGGCAGAGGTAAAGGTTTATTATGGTGGCCCCATGGACCTAAATGACCTCGAAGCTCCTTTCATCCAGTTTTTTTTTTTTTTTTTTCTCTTAGATCCATCCTAGTGGGATGCATTTTCTGCCCCTCGCGTCACAAGAAGCAGCCAGCAGGCTTCTAGCCGCGTTCCTGGGGTCAGCCTAAGCAAAAGCGTATGCGATATTCTTATTTTCGGCAGATTTAATGCTCACATCGGCAAGCGTTCCCACGACGAACGTTTCTCCCGTGACTATTTTGCCAACGTCCTTCTTGAGACTGCGACCGCTGCTGGCTTGTTCCAAGCCTGACAACAGCTAACATGCACAACCCGGGACGGGGCACCGAGCTTCCTTGCCTTGGTAATCGCTTCCAATCTGACAGGCCTTCAACCTTTTAAAGTATCTGAAGGCCACCACAGCAGTGGCAATCTTGCGGCATAGCTTCACTAAGTGGTCGTTATACCCCGCACAAGGCATTTCGCTCGTAGGCTTTGAAAGTTACAGCAACTTGACCTTGGTCACATGACTCAGCTTGCTCACTTGGCGCCATGAATTATGAAAACACGCGTTCTAGCTGGTCATCCAACTATGACCCGCGTTTTGAACTTATATTCGCCATAAAGGAAGAGTGTGCCTTTTTCGCCGTTGAATCATGAAAACGAAAACAATGGCCATAGATCTCGGCTGAAATCATAAATGCAGCGCGGACCTAGCGATCACTGTTTCATTTAGCACGCCGATCCCAATGCCCTACAACTTTACTACTTCCAAAGGAAGATCAGCGGTCCCTGGAGGTTGCTATCTATATTTCGGACGAACAATATTTACGTAATATTACGAAACGCGCTAAGTCTGAGCCATCATTCTTCTGTAAGTATATCTGCTGCTTACGCTCATCATTCCAGTGACCTTGTTTTACCAGCCACGGCGCTGCGCCGACTCCCCGAAAGAGATATAAAGTCATCTTGCCGCCTTTTGTTTCTGTCACCCGTAGCGCCACTCTCCCGAATTCTCCATGACTGGTCTTATCCAGCGACCCATACGGATATGTTCCAGGAAACTTTACCACGCCATCTCTGAGTGCAGCTCGAGGCAGTAATATTAGTTCAGAACTTATTACCATGACCTTAAGAGGAAAATCATTGCAAAGAGTATCCATAATCAAGAGTTCTTACAGATTTGGCCCGGATGGTGTCGCATGACATGGTTCAAAGCGAGCTGCTTGCATATGCCAACAACCGCCTCTAGGGTGCTGCAAGGTCTGCTCGACAGTGGGGTCGTCCTAGAAGCTTGGCGACGAGTCTTTGTCGACAAGTGCTGATTGTTGGGCAAGTTGGTATGGTACGTTAGACAACATGATTGCGCTTTGAAGACGGGGACATAGGAGGACCGACACCACAGAGCGCTACCAGTTTGGTGACCACAGAGGTCAGTTTGGTGACCACAGAGTCTTGGTCACCAAACTGCACAAGGGAATGTTGAAGCCAATAAATAACCCAAGGCCTTACCGTTAGGTGGCGATCACTTTAATTGACTGTCGAACATTTGAGATAGCAGTTAACGGCCAACTGCATAACTATCTCGAAAATACGGCTACTTCTCCAGCAGACAGTACGGGTTTCAGAAATATTCAACTTATGAATTAGTGCTGGCAACTATAACACATTTTATCGGTGACAACGTGGATAACCCGGCCACCTAAAATATGATAATTGACATAAGTAATACATACTATTGATAGACTTGAAACTAATATCCTGTAATAGTAAGAAAGCACAAAACAGAGGGACAAAAATAGACATGTACAAGCTTTCAGTTTACAACAACATATATTTGACGCCAGCGAAGTCTGCACCAACAACCGTCGGTGGGGAAGGGGGGGAACGAGCAAAAGGGAGAAAAGAAGGGGGAGAAGGTTGAGAGGGAAGAAAAGGGGGAGGGAAGGGAGTATAGCGTTTCCGCATACGAAGCGAATTGACGGCCGAAGGCCGAAGGGGGGTCTTGTTATTCAAGGTTGTGCAATTGGAGTCCGAGAAAACGCCGGGCCTCAGAAACACCAGTTCTGGTTTTGTCAACGAAAGGGATGGGGAAGCAATGTTTTTCTTGGTGGTAGCCATCCTATAAGCTTCATTTATCTCCCTCCCATAGCGCTCCCGGTGCCCCCCAACCACTTTGGTCTCGTTGAACAGGCCTGGCACTCCTTACCGTGAACTATAATAGGATGCAATGACCCCTCTGGCTGTGACGCGCATTCAATGTGGTGTTCTCGGAGGCGATCATTTATGCATCGACCTATTTGGCCGATATCTTACGCACCGCAGGTCAAAGGGATCGAGTAGACTTTTTCTTTTGCGCATCGAACGAATTGAGATCCGTGTTTTTTTGCACATGCTGGGGGGGGGGGGGGGGGGGGGGGAACTAGCGTTGATAACCAGGTTGCACATGAAACCCAGTTTGAACCTGCATTTGAAAATGACTTTGGTGCCAAATCGGGACGCGAGAGACTTGACGCGGTGCGCCACGTTATGCATGTAGGGAATGCAGGCGATCCCCCCGCCCGGAGCAGCTCGAGAGGTGCGGGGAGTTCGATTTACGATGAGCCTCTGCGTGGCAGAACTGAGTAGGTCCATCGGGTACCTGCTTTGAGAAGGCGGTTAAATTGGGTTTTCACACTCGAGGTTGAGTAATGACTGCACGACCTACTCTGTGCAGAGGAGATCAACGAAGTGACCACCCCCGTCTTAATGGGCCGGGAATGGGAGCTGGAAAAGGGAAGAACTGGTTTCTCCAAACGTTGCCGAAACGCCCAGCAGATACCCGTCGCTGTCGTATTCAACCTGATGTCTAAGTACTGCAGTCCCTCCTCCGCGGGGTCCTCTCTCTTAAAGTTGAGGCTGCCTGCCGCGCTGAGAAAACAAGGCGAAATAGAACGGACCGGGGTTCCAGTGGGGTGAATTACAAGATAGTCATCCACATAGCGCACTACCTGACACCCAGGCACGCTGCTCCGTAGTTCCTCGTCGATTATCCTATCAAAGAAGGAAAGATAGATTTCACTCCGCACCGGTGCCAGGCAGGACCCAATGCATAAACCTGATTTTTGAATAAATACTTCTCCGTTCTGCTCAATCATTAAAGAGTGGAGGTAAAGCTGGAGCAACTGGATAAACCCAGACAGTGGAATGCCTGAATCGTTCTGGAACCTGCACAGGCCGAACTCATTGATGGCCTCATCAACGCACTTGATTAGGAAAGGAATGTTTAAAATATAGTACATATCCTCGCTGTCGAAAGAAAGCACTGACAGTGGAACGGGCGAGCTATTTAGGGGGGTCAAAACCATAATTAGCTCGTTAGAGTTACGAATTCGGAACGGCTGGGAAGGGTGAGAAGGGAGAGGTGTATTGGGGAAAAAAGCGCAAAGGGCTTCTGCCAGCTTCCGCCTTCCGAAACAATGGAGCGGAAGGGTAATTCCGGTTTGTGAGTCTTCGCTGAGAAGAACAGGGATATGCACTGGTTGGATGGTTTCATGACGGAACCTTTGAGTTTCGGGAGATTAAGCTCGGAACACAGCTCTAACTCTGGACCGAACAGACCCCTAAGGTCGCCCCTTTACTCGACGAAAGCTTTTGTCAAGAGCTTGTTCTACCCTCTCCTGGTACTGGTCCTCACCCATGACGACAGAACCTCCAGTCTTGTCGGCCTCAAGAAGCTTGAGGTCTGAAGATCGGAGTTCATCCACAGATGACTTGACGGAGAACTTGATGGAGGGCGCTGGCATAGGCTGGGAGCACACGGATCGCACCGTTGCTCCCAGGAACGCGTGGCGTTCTTTTTCTGGAACCTGTTGATACCACCTGATGCACCGCAGCCAGCTGATCGATTCTCGACACATGGGAGTCCGGTGCAAACTTGGGGCCACATGAAAGGGCGGTCTTGGTGTTTTCAGAGAGCTTGACTCCGGAAATATTAATTGGCGGATCAAATCCTGAGCTCGTATTAGACCGGCTTGAGGTGGCCACCCCCGCAATTACATTCCTCCGGGATGACTCCAAGAGCAGCGCAGCGGCTTCTTGAAGAAAGATAAACGACGCGTATTTGCCGTAGGATGGTCTGAAGCACGATGTCATAAATCCCGGAAGAACAGCCGCTATCAGTCGAAGCTCTTCAGACAATTCTTTGCGTGATATCTGCATGATCCTGTGACCTGATGACCAGTGGTGGGAGTGGAAGCCGAGGGCTTGAAATACCGAGGGGTGCACAACATTCTTGCGGACGCACAGACCCAATGTCCGGAGGCGCAGCTTGAGGAGGGTTTGCCTTGAAATAAACATGGCGGCACGGAGGAAGGTAGTAGGTTCAAGCGAAGATGATGGGGGCTGAATGTGGGATAAGGGACGGCTGGGGTCGTACGATGGGTGCTGGGGCAGGGGGTTGGGACGGGACATGCTCACTTTTACGTATGAAGACTTTGACGAGCGTGTTGGGACATATGTAACAGTAAGAAAGCACAAAACAAACAGAGGGACGAAAACAGACATGTACAAGCTTTCAGTTTACAACAACATATATTTGACGCCAGCGAAGTCTGCAAAAACAAACGTGGGTGGGGAAGGGGGGAACGAGCAAGATGGAGAGAAGAAGGGGGTGAAGGTTGAGAGGGAAGAAAAGGGGGAGGGAGGGGAAGATAGCGTTTGTCGGACTCCAATTGCACAACCTTGAACAACAAGACCCCCCTTAGGCCTTCGGCCGTCATTCCGCTTCGTGTGCGGAAACGCTATCTTCCCTTCCCTCCCCCTTTTCTTCCCTCTCAACCTTCTCCCCCTTCTTTTCTCCCTTTTGCTCGTTCCCCCCTTCCCCACCGACGGTTGTTGGTGCAGAGTTCGCTGGCGTCAAATATATGTTGTTGTAAACTGAAAGCTTGTACATGTCTGTTTTCGTCCCTCTGTTTGTTTCGTGTTTTCTTGGTGTTAAATCTGTGCCAACACGCTCGTCAAAGTCTTAATATCCTGCTTTAAACAAATTTCACAAATGTCTTTTATTCACAAGAATCTCGGGTTTCCTGGGTAATCGCTGTGAACAAGTTGTCTGCTACGGAGCAAGATCGGCGGAGACGATTGTCACGACAGGTGGGCGACAGGGTTCAGTCCTCTGTTCGACTCACTTCTTCCAACATGTGAACGACATGCCACGAACAAAAAATGTCTCTCGAGGTAGTACGCGGCAGACAGACTGATTGCTACCACAGTTTGTTCTCAGTTTAATGTACAACACCTGCAAAACAATCTGGAGGATGTAGAAAAAATGGACCTTTATTAGGAGAGTACCTTCGGCTAAGCCTATCCAAAAGTAGCGCGATACGCTGTCCATTTTAGAACAAATGCTGCGTCTGTTACGTTGATTCTGAAAGAAATGGAGCCTTTCGCGCAGTGGTAATATCTCTCTAAAAAAATCCTAGTGAATGCAGCATCATGCCTTTTCCGCAGGGTGAACATTTCGGAAACACCTGCTCTCCCAGGTGCAAGCAAATCAGGTCACTTAGCGTGTGCATGAAGGATGGTGGCCGCACGGGATTGGCTGGTTAAAGAGAACGACGGCATGACCTAACGCCCTGAAACCGAGGTGCAGAAGGGGTGGTCCAAGGCTCTGGCCCAAGGTAGTCCCAAGGCACTTTAATAATTTGTAATGAGCCATCCGCAGGCAGTCGCTGCGAAGCGGCTGGAATGAGGGCAGGGGGCTAGGTGAGCTTTTGTATACGGTGGGCAGTACGCGGGCATGGCGTCGCTGCTCACCCCAGATTTGTTGCTCCTCGAAGAAGAAGCTACTTTGTCACACATAGCAACGTGCGGTGGCTGCGCCGACCGGCACGCGTTGCGCGTGCATCACTGGGACTCGATTTAACCTACGCGTGTCCCCTGACCCGTTTACGCCGCTTCGAGGCGACGTTTCACGTGTACCGCTGAAACGCGTGAATGAGCCGCCGCTGCATGTGGCCGCCAAACGGCGAGGACGGGGATGGGAAATGGAGGTTAAAACGCACCCCAGTGCCCAAACGACCACGCACCATCCATTTCCAATCTGGCGCAATCGGGGTTGCCATGCCACATATCGCCCACTGTTTACAAGTACACGGCCGGCGTGGGTTAACACGCGCCCTAGTGATACACGCACCATCTCCCACTGCGCGACGCAAAAATTAGCGAAGGGAGACGTTGCCGGCGATCTTCAGTTGCTAGGTGCTACTCCTCGGCGTCGCGTCTAATAGCCAGCTAATCCAGTGCGGCCTCCGTTGCTAGGCGTTCTATCGCCATGCCACTCAAAAAATGCACCTTGCCACCATCTATAGGTGCTTGCAGAACGTGTTTCTTAGCAAGTTCTGGGTTGTGGAGCTATCTCGTGGCGACGTTTCGAACTTTATAAACGTGTGCTCCAAACCAGTTCAAGATAAGCGCATATGCCAGGTCACTAATGCTGACGTATTAAGAAGCGCGGCATTCCTCTTTTCACCATAAAATGACAGATTGACTCAGATGAGATGTTTATTCAGGTGTTATGATTAGGCACAACTTGGCCTCGTTTGCACACATAATCGGTGTTGTCGCAGAGGCCTGCTAAAGGCTTCACTTCATCACTCGTGTCGCGAGGTCAGGTGGTCCGGTGGTTCTTCAGAAACTATAAACATCCTTAGAGCTTCCTCTGCCGGGGTACTGCTCGGCAGTCTGTTCTCCCTATTAACAAAACTTAATGCGGACACTAGAGAGTTTGCAACACCACGCATCGCGTAAACTTTGCACAAGATCTCCGAGTGTGACCTACAGGTCGTACCCGCTCGGTGGAAAGCTTTTGCTTGACGGTTACTACAGCGGAAACCAAGAATCGCGCAAATTCATGTGCTGTGCAAGCAGCTTGACGGATCATTTTCGTAAACTCGCCTCTCTGCATTGTGCGTCTCGGGGGAAGGTCGGCACAGACTGAGCTTCTCCGCGGTTAGATTACTCGAGAGAGTGAATCGCTTCTGCCTGATGAGATTAGATACTTGCGGTCCATACCGTTGGATGCTTGCAGCCCTATACCGGCATCGCAAGTGGAGTTGCGGGACTTTTGTGCAATATTTGCGCCTTAAGCGTCATCGGGTATGTCGGGCTGCTTCGAAAAGGTCATGGCCTCTTAGAGTGGGGCGGAATCGCGGATATCCCTTTGCTTGCGTACACCCCATGGCATGGCAGGCCAGGACGGGTCACGCGCCTCTCTCAGCTGCCTTTGGCTGGAAATACTCTCCGCCTACTTGTTTATTTCTGGTGGTCGCCCAGTGCTACCATTTGGGGTTGTGTTTGTTTCAAGTGCCTTTTGTTGCTCCCCATTGGCAAGTGTAAGATTAAATCCCTAGAGGTTTCTGGGGAGCTGTGTTTCGTCTGTTCACACCCGTCCATCCAGTCGGTGCTCCAAGTGCCAGGGGTAATTTGTTGTCTCAGGGGTCAGACACATCTGCGCCTCCTACGCCCAGCACCATCTCGTCCCTGGGCTCGGAGCGCCGGATCACAACATTGGTCCTCATGAAAAAATTGGAATGAGTGGCATGCTGAACTCAATAAGATCACAGGCGAGACAATGGGCTGGGTCTCTGGATTGTTAGCGTTAGAATGGTGCGAGCCACTCTCCGATGGTTTCCAAGTCTGCGGTTGGAGTCGTCAATGACGTTCGTCTCATAATTTGTTTTTAAATGGCAAAACTGTCCAGTGTTAAATATATAACTTTGAAACAAGTTTTTCCGTCTGACCCGTTCACTGACACAAAGGGTCTTCCTCGGGACCACCAAAGGGGAGAAACATCCAAATCACCACCAAGAACCTTACTGGATGTGTCACCCGTGATATAATCCTAATAGTCACCTATCCGTCCCTTTTGCACTTTTCCTCGCCAATCATCATAAACATCAGCACATCAGTTTTACTCTTGGGTGGGTATCTTTATACAGCGCACACGGTAACCGGCTAGCAATAGCTCTATAGAATCTATAGAATAAAGCCGGGGACACACTGCTCCTACATCATGCAAAAAACAGTCTGTAAGACATCAGTCAAAGCGATAGGCGTGCTTCGAATCCGACGTGCAAAGATTTTTTATTTTTTTTTATCTTGTTGCAATGCGACATTTGAAGTACGGATCTCGTGGTGACTTGCGTACGAATCTGTTCGCGACTATCTCTTGTATGGTGTACCAGCAGTCTGACCCAGGCTCACAGGGTCCCTGCACAGGGTATCTGGTCATTTCTTAATTTGCATTGCGTTTGCACCAACTAGTTTTTTGGGACTGTATTCAAATATTAAACAAAATATTTAATAAAAATCTGTGGTTATTTGAATAAAATGGCTTAAAGAGGGTTCCGAAATTGTGCATATTTTTATTCTTAATAATGTAATTGGTCTTAACCATTAGAGAATCGGAACGACAAGAAACCCTGCCCGATCTTCCTAATTGTTGATAGTAACATCCAGTTAAAAATACAGCAACGCCCCACCGATATACGGGTGTTTCAAGCAGATATTTGAGTAAGAATCACGCGCTTAAAAGAATCAGAAGGGAAAGAATCAGAAGGGACAAGAGGGAAAGGATCAGAATCCAGCCAGTCGTGCTTCTATAATTCCATGTCGTCATTATTTGACGCTCTAGAATAATGCCGTCATTAAACGCTCGTGTTTGACATTGGTAGGCACTCCCTCTGAACCAGCATTTTTTTTTTTTTTCATCTATTGCAGTGCCCCTTTAAACGTTTTCGCCTATCTGCTTTGCCTGGCACGCTACCGTGTGCGCACCCTTTAAGTGCCAATAAACCACATAATCACATACTGTAAACGAGTTATTTTTCACAGGCTCAGTATTCCGTGATTTAAGGGAAAGCCGAAGTTTTGGAACAATTTGCGGGTGCTAATTTTCACGACGCGGTGGGATCTCATAATAGATTCCAATCTGTTAACATTTTTCCTGGAACTGTTCGCGGGAACTATTTGTCGCGAATTGTAGCCGATTCGCGAAATTTGAAAAAATCAGATCCTCTCGAAAACTAAGTTAGTTACACTAGATTGTGGAGCACGAGGAAAACGAAATGACAGGAAGTTTCTCTGCGGTCCGCGGTTCTTGACGCCGGTATAGTACACAGTCTTTCCCATTACCTCATTCTCGTACTGTCTACTCAGAGCTATTCTACAACCGTTGCGAGAAAACTTGACGGCAACCGGATGAATGATAACGCCCTGAGGCTTGCCTTCAAAACATCCGAAGGCAGCACAGAATATTGGGGCGATATTCGCCTCGGGTCGGGAAAGTCGTGCGAGTACTGCCGATTTTTCTGATGTATCGGGAAAAATGTGCCGGCCCTATTTTGATACCACCGATGGCGACGGAATATCTGCTCTATTGCGGCGACGCAACCATGGTATTTGTGGTACACGAACCCTGTTTTTTTTCTGAATACAGTTACTGAATCAAAAATAAATGCGCAGTCTTAGGCATTTTCAGCCGATTCGAAAATTATATTGAAAGAAACCCGGTACCATTTAACACTGCCGATGTCCACAGAATATCTCTTATATTGAACCGACGCACTAATGATATATAGTTAACGCAAACCGGGTTACCACGATTGACGCGAATATTGTTCATTTTTCTTCCTCCCAAAAACTAACTTGGAAAGGGAGAGGAGAGAGACGGGACAAGACGCGCAAAAGAGGGGGCATAATAACAGGGAGAGTGAACCCAACCTTTTTTTAGTTCAACGAATTACGAAACTAAAAAGAATTAACCTCACGTGACCAGACTCATTGGCGCCTTCACTTCCTTCACCTCCGAGTCGGACGAGGGAGAAAGCAACGTGCACCCTGGCGCTTCTGCTCTCCTGATCACGTGTTGTTTACGCGTTTCGCCTACGCGCTGACTAACGGTCTTCCTTTTGTCTTTGATCCCCGACGCGCGAGCATCAAGCACCGAGCAAGAGATGGGTCGTCAACGATAAGCCTTACGTCCTGCTGCCGGTGCTCGTGTGTGGTTCTTCTGAAATTTGTTTTCTTCCCGTCGATTTTTTTTTTGGTATTACCGCAGTTTTGGTGGGGGTTCGCTTGATACTGCGGCATTCGCGTGCATTCGCGGACCAAGTCCTGCTAATGTTTGAGCGAGATGTCGGGCAACTAGTCAGCGACGACACTGGTCATTATCGATAGACTTCTCTCTCAACAAAGAGACTTCTTGAAGTTCGTGTTCAAATGTTTTCGTGGCAAATATTGCGAGACGTATAGATACGATCAAGAGGTGAGAAACAATTTATTTAAGGGGTCTCTTGGTCATGCAGGTTGCGATTAAATCGCTGCAGTAGATTTTTTTGTTTTCTTTAAATTTCGTGAAAGAATGGAATCCTGTTCCTCGTTGTTAGCCGTGTGCTGTTGCGTCGACATTTGTAAATATCCGTGGTAACATTCTTGTTTTTACTGGACTGTGAATAACAAGTTTGTGTGTATATTGAAAATGCGTTGTTTGTGCTTACGAGTTTATTTACACTAATAATATTTCATTGCTTTCAACGCGTTTATACTGAAATCTTAACTATCTTAAGGTAATAGTATTATTGTATACAAAATAAGTTATATTCTGTTCTGAGGCAGCTCGAGCCCATAGCGACAAGTAAACTAGTTAGCTGTAAATAGTAAGTTTAATACACCTACCACACGGAAAAGTTAATATATTTTCATTAATTGACATGGGATTAAGTCAGTTCGCGGTCTTGTGTGATTATGCGAACGTCGCAAGCTGATATGTCTACCTCATCATGTCATTCGATCTCAATTACATTAATTTTACCATGTGACCGGGGTATAATGCAAGAATTCAGCGACTGCACGCGATAACATCGCTTAAATGATCATAAGCGTCACTTGTCTAGCCGTGTCCGCGTTGACTACGTCCACCAGATTTTTAACTGTGATCTGTTTTGCTCTGTCCAATCACTGCGTGTCTCGCCATTTTGTCGAAGTATTTCTTAAAACATGCATTCCTGCAGCAATAATTTCGTTGCTCAATG
Source organism: Ixodes scapularis (assembly GCF_016920785.2). Lineage (NCBI taxonomy): Eukaryota > Metazoa > Arthropoda > Arachnida > Ixodida > Ixodidae > Ixodes > Ixodes scapularis. The sequence goes on along the minus strand of NW_024609838.1, from coordinate 48,246,318 downwards.
TGCACGACGTACATAAAACACTTACGTTTTTTCTATAGGCGTCTTATACGCATACCTCGTACCATTTCGTACCGAATATTTAGCGATGTAATATTTTGCCCGTGTAATAAAGTGATTTCTAGCCCCGTTGCTATGTGCAGCTTTCGTTTTAGCTAATGAGAGGCGTATGTGACTAAAAGCGCGTTACGGCGGTCGATCTACGCGCGTTGCCTTCGCTTCTACGCCCGCCCCCAATGGCCTTCCTTTGCGACGTCACAAGAAGAGCGCTACGGCTCATTTCTAGGAGGTCTTTCGTTAGTGTGCTGTTACGCTGATGTTAGTCTGCACCGTGGATGTGTATGCTCTCAATGTATATGTTTAGCTGATGCTTGTGGTATGGGTAATGCATCTACATGTGCGTATAAGAAAGGTGCCAAAAGGGCCCAAAGCGTCTGTATACTAGAAGCAAGCCGACGTTCAATTGCAAAACCCTTTTGATAACTGAACTGGTGGTAGCAACCTGGATATGTCATGTTGGAGATTGAAGCCTCAAGAGGCTCATTGATTTTTAATTTCAGTTGTTCAAGCTCAAATAATTGTGAACATCCCTCCAACCTAGAAACTAAATATACACATGTACTGGAAAATATAGCTGTCTTGCACGCGCTTCGTAAGTTCATTGGCTTATGGGCTGGTAGAAACTTTGGGCGAGTGGATGGCCGGCGATAACTTTGTTGTGCTACTTTTGCAAAGCTACTGTAGCCGAATTCAAGAATGATCTGAGCTCTCGAAGGCGTCGCTTTACAGTGGTCGCAGTATGCTTTCGAAAGCATTCTGCGAAATCTCGCGCCGCAAGCTTGGGGCACTGTGTTGGGGCCAAGTGATAAAGCAATATTGCTTCCTCATTCGGCGCTCAGTGTCGGTGAAACACTATGTTTGCGCGCTTATCCATAGACAGCGTTCGTAGACCGGGTTTGCACCTTCGCTAATGCCAGATCGGTCATAGAATAGTTTTGCCTGGGCATGGTTCGCAGCAAAGACGGCAGGCATGTTCGCTGCAGCGACCCATGCCGAGGCATAGATGACGGATCTAGCGCTAGCAGAGGTGCAAACCCGGTCTACGAAATCTCTTTAAAAAGAGGCAAAACAATGGTATTTTACCAATCCTGAACACTTATACGCAATGCCCGGCGTATACTCAGCGGAATCTGGAAGTACTCTACAGAAAAACGCGCAATATCCGTTGGGTGCTCGGACGACAGTGCCAGTACAAAATTGACATACGCGACCTCCAGCAGATACTCAGCCGACGCTCTAAGTACTCTATGGATATACGCGCGATATTCAGCAGGTGCTCAGACGACACGCGAGCTCGATTGTCATACGCGACTACCGATGGATACCCAGGCGACGCTCCAAGTACTCTATGGAAATACGGGCGATATCGGGCGGGTACTCCGACGACTCGATTGACCTTGGACTAACCCGCGATGTCCGGCGTGCACTCAGCCGACGCTACTAGTAATCTATAGATATACTCGACGTTTGGTGGGTACTCAGACAACGGTGGTGGTACTCCAGTGATATTGCGCTCATACTGCCCCGCTTTTGAAACGATATTGTCTGGACATCATATGGATGGGAAGAACTGTATATTCGGAGTATTTGCCCACAATAGTGAGCAGATACTCGCCTGATATTCTTGTGCAGCTTGGGAGCTGACCGGGCGATGGGGCGAAGCGAATTCCGAAAGCGCGTTGCCGCAGACTGCGCATTCGTTGATGGGTGCAGCCGTACGACCATACCGCAAGGGAAGATATGGCGGAGCTGACCGGGCGATGGGGCGAAGCGAATTCCGAAAGCGCGTTGCCGCAGACTGCGCATTCGTTGATGGGTGCAGTCGTACGACCATACCGCAAGGGAAGATATGGCGCTGTAGGCGTCCTGTCTCATGCAAATAAGTAAAGTGAAATGTATTATCCCTAGTGAAGCAATTTCCGATCGTGTTGTTTCAAATTGATCGTGGCAATCACCGGCACTCGCGTCTGCCGACCGGTCAAAAGCACGCGCATTTTTCGTTGCACTTGCACGTAAGATAGTCTCTACACATTTTAGCTGAGACTGCAGACGATGCCCCAAGCAGAAGAGCATGAAGTCGCTGTTTGAAACATTTTTTAGCGGACCGACCACTTGCGCTACAAATGCACTCCTCAATGCCAGGAGCGCAGGCTAGCTAGTGCTTGAAGCTTTGTTCTGGAGTCTTATCTTAGGGTTGAACGGAATATAATCCTTTCCCTCCCTTGTAGACTACGCGTTACTTTACACTTTGACTTTTTCTTTAGCAATGCTCTAAAGTAATCAGTTAATCAATCCGTCGTTTGTTCTTCATTCCGCGGAATGTTAGTCTGCACGAAAAAGGCGACATTGTTATCCACTGCAATTGAGAACTTTAGCGAGTGCAGTACAACTCCTATCACGGGGTCTTTAACATATGCTTCAGGCAGTAGTGATACATGGCCGCACGCCACTACGATGGTTACTCAGATTGAAAGGGGACGGGTGGGGTTTGAACCCCGGATTAATTTAGTGCTGCAGCAAAAAACTTCCCTCCACGTGTTCTACTCGACCACCGATCCCTGTGAGCAATATTCCATTTATTGGGTATCGAATACTTTTATAATTAAATAGGCAAAGTGGGAAATGACATACTACATAGATTGGTGACCGACTCAAGGGGTGACAAAAACTTCTTTATTTCTCGACAATTAAATTACTTCCTCAAAGCCAGAGTGGTTGTCCAACAAACCAAATGATAATTCGTCTGAGCCGTCGTGCTTGCCTCCCCATCTGATATATTAGAGTAAATAGTAAAAATAAGAAGTTCACGAAGGCTCGCGCAAGATGCCATTTGTTCCAGGCTTTTGCTTTGGTACAGTTACTGCTGCAGACGCCAGCACATCCGGTGCGTAGACCTACAATCCCTGCACTTTCATCACGCATGGGTGATTTAGCAAAAGGTATGTTGTCTTCATTCCTTGCTACGCCCATCCGCACGCCACTTAAAGGGGCACTGCGGCGATTTATTCATATTTCTCCATTTTTATTTAATTTTTTTTTAAACACACCAATGAGCATCGCTGATATAATGACCCAAACAGTGGGCCAAAAATAATTTTCGCACGAAGTTTTTGAATTAACAATTTTGGTCTTCCCGGTTTTTTTAAAGTGAAAGCCTTTAATGGCAACAATGAAAAGGTAACTTACGGGAAAGACAGGAGTTAGCTTTTTTAACTGTAGACTTTTTTTCTAACCTATTAAAAGCAATTTCATTGTGTCAAAATGAATGTTTCGGAAGCTACAGCTCCAGCACGCGCGCAGAAGCACGGAACCAACGCACGGCATAGTTGAATTTAAGACTGCCCGTTCGACCTGCGAGCCTGGGCGCCCCTGATGTCATGCCATTGAAAAGCGCCGGTATATTTGAATGCTTTTTTGACATCATTTTCACTTTCCGAATTCCCAATAATTGTGAATTTCGCACTACCAAATAGCATACCGGGGGGGGGGGGGGGTAAAAGCCGGTGATATCGATGTCAAGGATAACCTCTAGGACCACCTCTGGGTCGAAGTATAGGACAGCGTGTAGAACGACACTACGACAACTACAGGAACAACGTCTAAGACGACGTCTAGGACGACTTCTTGGGCGACCTCTCGTACAATCTCAGGGACGACCATCAGGACGACGTCGAGTATGACGTCAAGGACGTCAGTTCACATCACCTTCGTCTAGCGGCACTAACGGCCTTACGCGCCCTGCGCTTACGAGCCCGGCACTTACGAGAAAGGACCTGACGCGACCGGAACTTACGCAACCAGATCTTACGAACTTACGTGGCCGGAGCGTACACGATCATAACTTATGCTTCAACCACCAACACTTCAGCCACGAGCACTTTAGTCACGGGCGTTACGCTACCTTGATAACCTGACCTTGATCGCGGTTAGGCCTATAACGCTACCGCTTTAAAGGGGTACGGAGACAAAAGTTTTGCCCTTATTTTTTTGTTTAGATATGCTCTATCTTATGTCGTCAGACAAAAAACACCATACTTATTTTCAAATGATGTCCACACGCAGCCAATGCTACAGGTACGAGCTTCGGGCTTTCAGCGTCCGTGCCAAGCACGAGCGCTTTTGCAGTTCAAGCACTGTCCAGGGCCACATGATCGCGCTTGTAGCATCGGCTACGTCTGGACTGAACCTGACACGAAATAGAGTCTAGATTAGTGTTTCTGGGCTGCCGGCAGAAAATAAAGCGAATTTTAAAACTAATTAAGATAATCAAAATTTGCGCCTGGTGGAAGTCTGTGAAGCTCCGTTGCAATGCCGTAACGTCCCGGGCATGTGAGAAGCAGCGCCAGTTCGCAAAAGTATGGCTAAGGTCGTGAAGTTAATCCTGGATGTCATTTGGCGGAGAACGCTAAGTTTAGTACGCTGTCCCTAATTAAACTTCTAAAGTTCTTCCGCAATGTGAATATCACGCCATGAAGATCGCCGTGCCATGGAGACGAAAGGTATACGGGCTTGATATGACGATACGAGGACCTCTGCCACGCCAAGCATACCACCCTGTCCCTCCCCCCTGCCCCCCCCCCCCCCCCCCCCGGATTCGCCATGCATAATAAAGCGCTCAAATATGGCAGCAGTAAATAGCTTGCCGTTGTATAAGTAGCTGACAGGTGTCGCCATTGCTGCGTGCTGAGGGTTGTATACACTTACTGCTTCCCTTGAGCTCCTACTTCTGAGGTATGAACCTAACGCGGTGAACCGAATGCCCGCGGCACATAAAATACCTACATGTCCGCGAATGACGTTTCGGGCAAATTACGTATAGGCCATAGGGCATGGAGTCCTTGGATATTACTACTAGGCAGATTGTCGCGCGTTGACGTCACCAAGCGGCAATGCCCGCCACTACATTACCCTTATCATAGCTGCCGAGATTTTTCGCGCACTCTGTTCCGGCCTGTCTAAACGTTCGGCTGCCCTGCAGAAAAAACGACCAGAGCCATTTATTTAGATCTCCGCATCCATAGCTTATAACAGAAGTAGAAGGAGAAACAACAACCCCCCAAAGAACGACGTGAGGTGTCAGCATGCGGCAAGAAGCTTGCATTTTCATGGTACTCATCAACAAGAAGCTGATACGAAATATTTATTCGCTGCTCCTGTCTTTGAGCTATTTCGCTGAATGATACCTTCGAATGTGAGATTTAGAGGGAATATATATCTTCCATCAGCGGATTTTGTCGCGGCCGTCGAGACTGGCATAGAAACATTTTCGGAATCGTATACGACCACACCTTTGTGAACTTCACTTACATGCAGGAACACTTGTTCTGCACCTTTCGTGCTTTGAATAGATGAGCCTTCAATCTTCGATCAACTTCATCTTTTCCAAAGCTTTGGGTGTTGCTGCAAAAGGTAAGGAGCACATTTCTGGCCCCGTTCGGACGTCTTTTTGCAGCTCTGCGATCGCCCCTGACCAGCTCCGCAATCTTCGCTCCTTTGTGGGAACGTTCACCTTACAAGGACACGGACCGGTAGGGCTACCAGTGGATACAATTCTTACCCCGGTCAGTCGTTTTCTCTTCGAGACCTGGGACTTTCCTTCCTGGCCGTGGGGTAAAAAGCTAACCCTAACGCTTCGAAGGCCGCCGATACGGATCGGGGCTACGGCTCCATGGAACTGAACACGGGAAATGGGCCGAACAGTACGGCCAGTCAGCCACCGCAAACCAAGGGACCCGAAGCTCAGGCGGGAACTGCAAAGGAAAACGCCGAAACTTCGAGAACTGCCACGTCCACCGAGCAAGTCCGAAACTATAGCCAGCAAGATGTCTCTGGAGACGTACAGGACATACCAGTACTAGCACATGAGGGGGATCCCAATTTTTCTTGGACCGACGTTGTCGGGAAGAACACTAAAAAGAAGCGGGCCCGCGCCGAAAGACTACAGGGCAACGACCCAAGTACGTCAAATCGGCAAATCGAAAACAACAAAATGGCGACCGGCAAGGGCGATGGCGGGAAAGATGGCGGCCCTCCAGCGATTCCCACCTCGACCTACAGGAATGGCTGCCACCGGAAATCGAAACCCAGGAAGGAACGTCTACCTCCGCTTCCGCTGGATCACTACAAAGTAGTGATAAGACCCCAAGAAGGACTCACCGTCTCGAATTGGTCCGCTCTCGAAATATTGAAAGCCGTAACCACCGCAGCCAAACTAAGTCTCGAGGAGCTTGCGAAATACCGGGTCCGGATTTGAAAGGAGCAGAATATCATCGTCCTGAGTACGCCCGACATCGACCCGGCGAACCGAATGGCCAAAGCAAAGACCATCACGCTCAAAGACCGACAATACGAAATAGCTGCGTACAAAGCTGCCCCCGACAACTCCTGCAAAGGAGTCATCTCCGGCATAGGCGAGAAATATGCGCCCGAGTACCTCACCGAAAACATCCGAGCAATTAGCCCAACGGGTCCCGCCGTTTTCTACGCCAGGATGATGGGGCAGAAGGACTCCGTTATCATCACCTTCCAGGGACTCCAGGTTCCTAGACTCGTCCTCCTGGGCAACGCCGAATACCGTTGTCGCCCCTATCTACCTAAGGAGCAGGTCTGCGATGCCTGCCTCGGCCACGGACATAGGAAAGACGTCTGTCCGCATCCCGAAAAAGGCAGATGTGCGACTTGCGGTTGCCTCGGAGGGGCCATGGAGGATCACGTTTGCTCTCCTCACTGTATACATTGCGAAGGGAACCACCCCTCCAACGATCCGCAATGCCCAGCACGACGCAAGGCGCCGTACAACAAGGCCTGGATTCAAAAACAACAAACACAAAAGGCAAATCTGCAACAGAGGGAGACCTCCAACACTCAGAACATCCGACCCGATACCACCTCGCATCGAAGAGAACTCGTACCACCGACAAGGAACTCTCAAGCCCACTGGCCGGCACTGGGAGCAGGGGGATTCGAGACTCCGAACCCATACGCTCTCATAGCCTCGGGACTAGAAAGTTACGCTCGAACTCTAGCCCAAGCTCCGCACGCAACGCAAGGACGCATCGTTGACCCGATGGACACGGGACTGTCGGGCGGGAACCGAGGACGTTCCTGGTCTAGGAAAAAGTCCCAGGTCAAGAGCCAGCAACAGCCGCAGGAGCTGCCCCACCTATTGCAGCAGCAGCAGGGGGGAAGCTACCGGCAGGGCCCCTCAGGACTCACCGCTGTCAATACTCAGGTGAGCTGGGACGAACGGCCTCCCAACCCCCCCACCCCCGCTCCCCGAAATTCCTTCTCTTCAACCTCCCAAATTCCTCCTGCCCCGGTAGTACTCGGTGACTCGGAAACTCCTCGTCCGCCACCCGCCAAACGCGCCGCGCTCGACTCTCCGCCCGAGAAAGACGATCTTGAGAATCGTTTAGAAAAATACATGCAGCAAATCCTTGATCACACTCGGAGAGAGATGCACTGCAGACTCAAGGCCTTCGAAAAGCACATTGAGGCAACATTTCAAAGGCAGATCGAAGCCCTTAGTGCCCAACTAAACAGCATGATAAGAAACGAAATCCAAGCGCTGGTGCATCGTCTTCAATCACGTTTCGGCGGTCCTTGTCCAAATATGTGTGAGGGCCCTCAATGCCCCTACCCCCCGGCCGGGCCAGGAGGCTATGCCGGGCCTAGACCAGAGCCGATTGCCGACGGACCCTCCGTAGATCCGAGACTCCAGCCAAACTCTGAAAGCCCTCCTCCCCCGCCTGATCAAAACATAATCAACCAACAGCACTTCCAGCCAGACCCTGCACCGCAACTGACTCAAATTCTTAATCTTCAGCATGGACAGGGCAGCCCCCAGTAGATCCGATCAGGCAACTTCTAAAACCGCGCGAACCGGTGCGGCTCGGGTGTGGCAGTGGAACTGTAAGGGGTACCGCCGCAAACGCGGGGCCCTTACACAGTTTCTCGCCACACAAGAGCAGCTGCCGGATGCTATAGCCTTACAGGAAGCGGGCTGCGTACCGTCCCTGTCGGGCTATGTCGCCTTCTGTCAAGAAACAACTAGCGAAGAAGAAAATCCTAGAGTTTCGACCTTAGTGTCAAAACATATCCCGGTAATAGAACATTCGCTAGAAACCTCCATACCATACGTCTTTCTCGAACTCCTGCCGCAGAAGAGGGGCCACTGCAGTTTATTCCTGCTGAACGTGTACAGCTCTCCGAGCAAATCCAAAGACACGTTCAACCACCTCTTCCGAGATGCACTCCGCATAGCCTGCCCAAAAGACAATAATCTCCTTATAGTAGGCGACTTTAATGCAACACATACCACCTTAGGATACGCTAAGGCCTCTGCAAAAGGGAGGAAGCTGATGGACGCCATCGAATTCTATCGGCTGACTCTCCTGAACGAACCCGACCAGCCGACTAGGATCGGCAATAGCATTAGTCGCGACACTTGCCCCGATCTGACACTTGCCAGAACCCGAGTTGCAGTTGGACGAACCTTGGGGGCTCAGATCATCTCATCCTCGAGACCGAAGTGCCCGTTCAACTAAATCGCAAGCGAGGCAAACCGCAACGCCTCGTGAATTGGGACTCGTTCCGACAACTCCGATCGGCTGCGGCCAAGGGAAACCCCATAAGGGGGGATGAACTAGCGTTGGAGCGATGGGTACGACACATCCAGGAAGATGTCGAACGGGCGACCAAGACGATCCTAACGACGGACAAGGCTCCCGTGGTCGACCCTCACCTTCTCCACCTCTGGGAGGCTCGTCGCAGCCTTACGAAGAGTTTGAGACGACAAAAATACAACCGGAAGCTTCGGGTGCGCATTGCAAAACTCACGCAGGAGGCCGAAAAATACGCCGAAGAGTTAACTAAAACCAATTGGCACAAACTCTGCGACCAGCTGCAGGGTACCCTAGGCACAAAGCAGACCTGGAGCCTACTTCGTACCCTTCTCGATCCGACCAAAACCAAAGTCGAATCGAGCAAAGCACTGATAAAACTTCTGCACTCCCTGCCCAAAGAGGAGGGAGACCGGCTCTGGGAAACTCTAATAGAGCGGTATATCGCCGCAGGCCCTAGACCTGAGTACCAATCGTACCCGCACAATGAAGGGGATGTCCCTCACCCACTAGACGCTGATATAACCGAGCAGGAGGTCCGGAACGCTCTCCAGAACATCACTCGAAACACGGCCCCAGGCAAAGATGGTGTTACGTACAGGCTTCTTAGAAACCTGGATGACGACTCGATCTCAGCACTGCCTGGATACTTTAACCAAGTATGGACCACTGGGGAGCTCCCCAAAGAGTGGAAGCGTGCAGACATTTCGCTAATCCCTAAGTCAGACAAACCTCTATCACTCCAAAATCTCAGACCGATCTCTCTCACCTCCTGTATTGGCAAATTAATGGAACACGTCGTGCTCCCTAGACTCCAACCGCATCTAGAATCGATTGGCTTCTTCGCTGATTCAATGTTCGGCTTTAGACCGAATCTCTCCACTCAGGATGTTCTTCTGCAACTGAAGAAGGACATCCTAGATTACCCCGGCACGGCTCAGACCAGGGCCGTACTGGCTCTGGATCTTAAAGGGGCCTTCGACAACGTATCGCATGACACCATACTCGAAGGCCTAGCCCGTGCCCGATGTGGGAGACGAACGTACGAGTACGTAAGTTCGTTCCTCAAGGACAGGATCGCCACCCTAGGGATAGGAGTCCAACGCTCCGGTCTCATACTCCTCACCGGTCGAGGAACCCCTCAGGGCTCGGTCATCTCGCCCACTCTCTTTAACATCGCCATGGCGGGGCTCCCCTCGATCCTAAACAACATCCCGAGAATTCGACACTCACTATATGCCGACGACATTACCGTCTGGGTCGAGAGCGGCTCGGACGGAGAGATCCAGGACGCGCTGCAGACGGCTGCAGATGCTACCCAGGAGTACGCCAGAGCGGCCGGACTCTCTTGTGCCGCTGACAAGTCGGAACTGCTTCTGATCCGTGGTATGGCTAAGCTCAAAATCAACGAGGAGATTACTGTCTCCATCGACGGTAAACCAATACCGAGCGCAAAGAGACTCAGAATTCTAGGCCTCCAACTACAAACAGACGCCAAAGCGTCGTTTACTGTCCAAATGCTGCGCAAACAGTGCCTACAGATTGCCCACTTGATCCGAAGAGTCACCAGCAAACGTAGAGGACTCAAGGAGGGAGACACAATTAGGATAGTTCAGGCTCCCCTGGTGAGCCGCATAGTCTACCACGCGCCCTTCCAAAATTTTCGCCGAAAAGAAATTGATGCCCTTAACGCCACTCTTCGCACGGCGGTCAAGACGGCCATCGGCCTCCCGCAACACACGTCGACCGAGCGCCTACTCCAACTAGGCCTTCACAACACGATAGAGGAGCTGACTGAGGCACAGTCGATTGGACAGAGAACCCGGCTCGGCCGAACTAAGGCCGGCAGGGCTCTACTTCGTAGACTGGGCTATCGGACTCCGGCATCCTCCCTTGACGAGGGAGGGCAAAAACCCGCGCCTCCGGCAATCGCCGCGAGAGTTCGGGTAATGCCCATCCCCAAGAACATGCACCCGCAAGTCAACGGGGGCAGGAGACTCGCAAGGGTCCGGTACCTACGTAGGCGATACCACGGAGATCCTGACGTACTTTATACGGACGCTGCTTCCTATTTTTCACCCTCGAGCGGCAAATGCATCGCGGTGTGCGACTCGGAAGGCAGGAATGGAACTTCGGTCTCCCTGAGGGGCGCTCCCTCTTGCGCTGAGGCCGAGGAAGCGGCGATAGCTTTAGCCATATCGACCACCCAGTATAGAGCAGAATTTGATTGCAATACCACCGTTACCATCATAACTGATTCTCAAGCCGCGTGCAGGGCCTGGGCTGGAAACTTGCTTTCTTCCTGGAGCAACCAAATTCTATCTAACCTCGATCACACAAGACTGCCTCTGGTCCGGATAGTCTGGACACCAGGCCATGCCTCCCTCCCCGGCAACGGGAGCGTAGACGCCCTAGCCCGCGGATTAACTATTCGGGCTTTGCATAGGGAAGGGATGACAGTTGGGGACAACACTAGCCGCGAGGACGAGCAGGAACGCGAAACACAGACACCGCACCTAGAAACCTTCAATCATGCCACCGAGTACTACCGCTCGCAGCGCAAAAAGTACCCCCCACCCCACAAGGACCTTAACAGGCAAGAGGCCTCCGAATGGAGAAAACTCCAGACTCACTCTTTCCCTAGCCTCCTTCACCTTCAGCGATTCTTTCCTGACAGATACCGGAGTGTATGCCCGGGCTGTCAATCCCCTGAACCCTCCCTCTACCACTGTACTTGGACATGTCCTTCCCCTGTCGGGGTAGGAGTCATGCCCGTTCCTAACCCCACTACAACCTCCTGGGAGGCCGCTCTACTCAGCTCACGCCCCGAGCGGCAGCGAGCGCTGCTCGAACGGGCTAGACGGGTAGCGGTGGCCTGCGGGGCCTTGGACTTGGGGACCTGACCCGGGGGCGTCATCGCTGAACATACTGAATTAAAGTTTTTACCACCACCACCACCAGCACATTTCTCGCTGCTCTTGAGTACCGTAAACCAACAATAATCGTGTCGATGATAATTAGCGGGTGTTTCTTTGTTTCGTTTAATTTGGTTTAGAGCACCACCATGCTCTTCACAGCAACAGTCTCTACAGGCGAACCCAATTGCCTGAAAAGTGCAGCCAGCGCGCGAGAAATCTCGGAGGCCGTGCCCTTGGCACCTGACGTCACAAGTGCGATACGAATTTGCGCTTCTCGCTTGCCGATTTTGATGCGAGAGGTATATAGCTCGCGGCCACATCATTTCGTTTCCGTACCTCTTTAAAGAGATGTCCGGTAATCACGAAAATGACGACAATAATCCTTTGAGAAGGGGAATAAGAGGGACAAAGGAAAAACACAAATCTCCAAACAGAGCTCGGTGACTGGTGTGCGACCGAAAAAATCCGCCTGGTCCGGGTATCGAACACGGGGCCTCTCCATTACAGGTGAAGCGCCCTACCAACTGAGCTAACTAGGGTTTAGACGTCAGTTGAGAAAACGGGATTTATCAGCTGCCACCAGTCTAACACCAACGAGGGTGAAACTTGCAAATTAGGGTTATGATTATAATGCAGTTAAATGGAAAGTTGCAAGCGAGCTGGACAAGAATGATGAAAATAATCCCTGGAGAAGGGGAACAAGACGGACGAAGGACAAACACAAATCCCCAAATATAGCTAGGTGACTGGTGCGCGACAGAAAAAATCCGCCTGGTCCGGGTATCGAAACCGGGGCCTCTCCATTACAGGTGAAGCGCTCTACCAACTGAGCTAACCAGGGGTTAGATGTCAGTAGAGCAAACGGGTTCTCTCAGCTGCCACCAGTCTAATACCAACAAGGCTGAAGCCTGCGATTTAAGGTTATGATTGTAATGCAAATAAATGCAAAGTTGCAAGCGAGCTGGACAAGAATGACGAAAATAATCCCTGGAGAAGGGGAACAAGAGGAACCAAGGGCTAACACAAATCAGCAAACACAGCTAGGTGACTGGTGCGCGACCGAAAAAAATCGCCTGGTCCATGTATCGAACCCGGGACCTCTCAATTACAGGAGAAACGCTCTACCAACTCAGCTTACCTGGGGTTAGTCGTCAGTAGAGCAAACGGCTTTTATCAACTGCCACCAGTCTAACACCAACAAGGGTGAAGCTTGCAATTTAAGGTTATGATTATAATGCAATTAAACGGAAATACCCGGACCAGGCAGATTTTTTTCCGTCGCGCACCAGTCACCTACCTATGTTTGGAGATTTGTGTTTGTCCTTTGTCCTTCTTGTTCCCCTTTTCCAGGGATTATTTCCGTCATTTTTGTCCAGCTTGCTTGCACCTATGCATTTAATTGCATTATATTCAGTCTGATAATATGTTGTCTATCGTAAAGCAATTGAAGTATATTGCACTTGCTTTGATCAGTATTGTTCGCACAATATCTGAACCATTATTCCTCGGGCGCACAAGGTTTTTCAATCTTAAACAGAACCCAACTGCTCAGATTACGCCCACAAAACCCACAGCGTCTTCGTTCGCAACAGCGGAAGGTCTGACGTAACATCATGCAAAGTGCGGCACAACAGCTCTTGTAAGAAAAACAAGATTGAGGGCATTGAGGGAAGTTAATTTTTTAGAGATGACCTTTGCACACACCATCAACCGTGTTATTCAAAACTGGGATTAAACCACCGCTCGCATCTCTGACGTTAGAGGGTGATTTTGCATAAGACCGACAAGGGTGGCTGGTCGTAACTTTAAAATCAACTGATGTTTCTGCCTTACGACAGGAAGTGTCGTAAGGCATGAAGAGGTAAACAGCAGCACTAACGCACACTGATGGAGGAGGCACGTTTGAAAGTGAATAGCTATAATGATAAAATTTGAATAATGCTAATGCTTCTTAGAAACGCACTGTAGTTACAGCGTGGATGTAAATTATAGTTATAATATTTATTGATACTATGTATATATATATATATATATTAATTCCCCAACTAGCCTGCTCAAACAACAACCCGCAAAATTTAAAGGCCTGTATCTCATGAAATAACTTATATCACCTATACATAATTTTAACACAGTATTCGACTTATATATGGCTATTACGTAAAATATATACTAGGTATCTGTGTGATACAATAGTCGTGATATATTTAGGTAAACACAAGAAAAAATTAAAAAAAACGAAAAATGTTTATGCCGATAATAAAAACTCCCCAAATTAGGGGCCTCTTTCTCCACAAATTAAGTTCGTTTTCAAAGCCTATACTTACCACTGCCCTTCTCGTGAAGTGACTCTGAGTTCCAGTTTCATGAAACTACCACATGTTTTTTGTATACTCTTATTCAGATGAGGTGATTGACATCAACTAGAGCAACGGGTCACACCGTAAAAGGGCGGAGAATTTATATACAGCATTTTACGGCATTTTATATACAGCGTACAAAGAGGTATCATATTAGTCTAGTGAATCTAGAAAAGATGATGTAGTGTGGAGTTTTACTTGCTGGTATGTGTTATATTTAGAATAAATGAAATAACTTTACTTCCACATACAAAAAGAAGATAGAATACTAAAATTGTTTATGTTGGCTTTCCATATCCAGGGACAAGCCATTTCAATTGATGGGTGCCACCACGCCGGACTGTAGCAGCTTCGAAACTCTCTGTTTACGAATGGATCGTGGCAAGCCAGTATATTTTATACTGCGCCAGGAAAACGTTTCGTGATTCTCGTACAGGAATCAGATAAAGATTGTAAGCAATCACCAAGTAAAACAGTAGGTTAAAGGCCCCTCGAAGAAAACTGCGATAAATAAGATGTCCCTGCATTCAAAATGAGCACTCGTTAGGGAATCTAATGGGGAACTTTACGCGAAGGCTTTCTCGCTGTATCCGTTTAATAAAGATTCTTCTAACCAGATCCGACCGTCCGTGCTACTTATATGTCAAAGCTCCCTTCTGTTGATGACTTGCAGCAACACCGCGTGCAAAGACTTAATGCCAGGAAAGGCGCGCGTTAGCCACTCTTCGTTTTTCTTTTTTTTTGTTGTTGACAATACCGAACAACCTCATTTTCGTCCAGATCCACAAGATGCACGCCTTTACGTTTCTTGAATAGAGCGGACACCAATGTCCTGGCCGTCTGAATTGCGTTTGTTGAACGTGCTCTGATTTTGTTCAGCTCGGCCTGGTGCTTCACGAGTCCGCCAACTGCGTCGCATGCATTTTCCCACGTCCAGATGCAAAAACTAGCCACTGGGCCTGTGTGCAATCGTTCTCTGCAAACCGGTGAAGCTGCAAGCGATTCTTAAAATGACTGGCGGCCTCGACACTTACCTACTTCACGTGCAAGTATACAGCAACGTTGTCTTCAACCCACTCTTTCACTTTTTCTTTCACGTGTGAGCGGCGTCAAACACGTCCTTACTGATGATAGCAATGCGGCTTGTAGATGTTCTTGCCGTGACTACACATGTAACTATCACAACTTTACTAACTATATTTTCAGTGGTATGCTTCAACTTCGTCAGGAAGTGCGATGCCAAGTTTTCAGCGAAGTCAAAATAAAAGACATTGCTCCCGCATTGCGTGCACTGCATTTCATCGTATATCGCTTTATTTTGCGTTTGTCGCATTGTCGCATTTGTCGAACCCAGGGTTCGAATCCTGGGTTCGAGCCCCACCCCTGCCCGTTTTGATCTGGATGAGCATCGTACCGGCGTGCGGTCGTGTATCACTACTGCGTGAGCAAGCTAAAGACCCCAGGATAGCAGTCGTACTGCACTGGCAAAATTGCTCATCTACAGTGTAAACCAGTGTCGCCCCTACTGGCAGACCAACCTTACGCTGTATAAATCACTAAGACGTCCAATTTTTTTTGTTGTTGTGAAATATCCAACTTTCAACCGTTACTCCAATGAGTTCTAGGAAACTCTCAGAATCCAATGTTTTTTCACAAGGTCGCCGGACTCCCATCTTGTAAGCGCAATCTGTTCATTCTCTGTGATAAGAAGTACCTCGAGCGTAAGAGACTGGTCTTTTGGACAGCGATCAGTCTCCTTAAAACACAGACATGGTAGTAGGTCGCACAGAAATGCTTAGTTCATTTCACCGGTTTTAAATGTTGTGACTGTAACCTTCTTTAGAGCTGCAATACAGTGGTAGTAATAGGCGCTGCGCATACAAACCCACACTTTCTGGTGTGGAATATATTTGTCCCATCTAGGGCGCAAGGAATAACATTTATTTAGCCAAACACCGGAATCAGGATGCTTGTCTTTGTATAGACCCACTTATGTTTACAAACAAGCCGGAGCGCCCCTAGCGGACGCTACCGGCGTCTCGCATGCGCGATAGAGTGTGGGCAAGAAGCTCGCCTTCGCCCATAAACACACAATTGGAAGGCGAAGTTGTCGGCGTCGATGTGAGATCCTCGTGCTCTTTTTTGCGTTGGAATTGTTGATTCCACGTCTTCCTGGAAATTTCTAATTACTTCAGCAGCCTCCGCGAAATTAACGAGGGTCTTTGCACCGAAAAACGTCACGTGAATAAAGTGACATGCGGCGAATCATTCCGCGTGGAGGGCGCAGAATCGGCGCTAAAGTCTGACTCGCATGATGAGACTCTGCTCGCTATTTTCAATCGCGACGTCGCTCGGGCTGGGAAAGCGTGGACAGTAGCTGAGATGGTCGACGACGATACTGAAAATCAAAAGCAGAGGCGGACCAAGTGAGTCAGGCGTAACAAACGTGTCGGGGATGGCCACTGCTAACAGTTCTCAAGATGTCCTCGTATCTACTGTTGACACCGGACCTACTTACCCCAATCCACCTTCAAACTTACGTCTTTTGAGGCCTGCTCTTACGTCTTATCGCAATTATTGGGTCAACAGTTGGTCTACGGGACGCAGTCGCTTGCACGAGCAGACGACAAAATGGAGACAAGTTTGAAACAGCGGACGACACATCGAAGGATTAGGCAGCCATTTGAACATTGACGCACTGAACGTAGTCCCCAGGTTGTCCGTACCAATTGGCGGGTTTCCCTGGTTTATGTTGGAAAAAAACAGATAAATCTGATGAAAATAAGTATCCCTGAATTCGACTCAAAGTACATCCCGCACAAGCAATCGTAGTTCGACAGCAACTGGTTTGCTCTTCTTACGTCGACTATCCACGTTCTCGGACGAACGAAGAAGGCAAAAAACAAAAGACATAAAAACTGATCTTCACACCCTTCCCGACTCTTTTGGTGTAGCCCCCTTCGCGGCGTTTTGACGAGAAGGCAAGTTTTTGTCTGGTTTCTTCCAAAATAAGAGAGCAATGCATGTCTCGCGCAATGACTTCTCCCATCGCCCCAGACCGGAAGTAAGCCCGACGTGCAACTACGGCGGCATGGCGTAACAGATTTGAGTTCGTGTATACACGAAAGGCTTTTCGGATTGAGCGTGTCAGGAAGTACTTTGGCACGAACATTTTCTCCCCGTCGAGCATGACCGCGATCACGTCTTTCTGGTTTGGAACTTGGTGCGAACATTGTAGCTTGTCTTTCGTGAAGTATTCTAGTGCAGCATACACATTCTCAGGGGCCACCTTCCACCTCGTGTAAGGATTCGGCTCATACCACAAGCTACGATTTTTCTCACCTACAGCGTAAACACTGTCGCCATGTAAACCTTTCCTAGGTTAACATGGTGGCAGTGTTTACGCTCTATTGTATTTAAGCGGGGTTTGAGAATTTGGTGATTCAGCTGTCTTTCTGTGTTTTCCTTTGTGCCTGATATTATCGCCTGTGACGACAGCTAGGTGGGATGGCTTAGGCACGACGGCTCAGTAAACCGGCATTGGTGGCCATATTTTGCTGGTTGAAGCAAAACGCCTTATCCTTGACAGGGAGCGGGGAAATGAAAGAAAAGATCGCATCGGCCGTTTTTCCAGAACTAGCCAGGAGTGTCGTCTGCTACTTCCGTCAACTATTGCGTCATAATCGTAATCTTAGCGAGGAAAGGATTGTCGCTAGCCACATAACACTGTCCCGCAGAAAGGGATGGCCTGAGTATGTTTTTATTCTAGACATAGGTCACGAATATATATAAGTGCGAGAAAATGGAGATAGAGAGGAAGAGAGTGGAGCATATTGTGTCATAGGACATTAAAGTAAACGAAGTCCCCAGTGGCCGATGGTTGCAGGAACCTTTCTCGGATCACTATTCTGTATTATAACACCTATTTGTATACAGTAGTTGATCCTCAATTTAACCGTGTGAGCGATTGCTATAGATATCAATGGCCTCGTCTGAATAAAAATTAATGGAAAATGTGTGTAAGTTTCATGAAACTGGAAGTTAGAGTCACTTCTGGTAAAGGGCACTGCTAAATATAGGCTTTGAAAAAGGACCCTACTTTAGGGAGGTATGTCTTGTTGCTCAAGCAAAAATGCAACCTCTTTTTAATAGGCACAAATGCCGAAACAGAGTAAGACAGGGTACCCAATTCTAAAGAAAATATCGAATGTGGTGGTGTTTTTAGTTCGGATCAGAATTCTTCGTGTTTTCATATTTCTTTTCATGTTTGCCTTAATATATCATGACTACAGTATGACTCAAATACTTAGTATAAATATTAAATAATGTCCATATATAAGTTAAACAATATCTGAAAAGTACACGATGGTGATTAAAATATTTTATGAGATACAGGCCTCCAAAAGTTGCCATTTGTCGTTTGAACAGGTATGTTTGGCAATTTAGTAAACGAAACATATATTAAATTAATATTATAAGTATATTACAAGCAACTGTACCCATAGTTTGTTTCTAAAAGCATTGAAATTCATAAATTTATCGTTTTAGTTATTCACCTTCAAACGTGCCCTCTTCATCAGTGCGCGTTAATGCTACTGTGCACTACTTCATTCCTTACGACTTTTCGTGTCCCCAATTTATTGGGGTCAAAACTAAGTGCGCATTCGTTAATACCAGACATTAGACATTGGCATCTAAAACATCAGCTGATTTAAAAATGTCGACCAGCCACCCTTTGGTCGGTCTTTTCTGAAATCACCCTGCCATGACTAATGTGACGACACGACACGACCAGGCATGCATACTTTCAAAATTGGGCGTGGAGTTTTGTGTTGATGTTCATAATAGATGTAACGAATATTGGGGCCTCTCCTAATAAAATAAACATGCAATCTGACTATATTTAGGTCCTCTCTACGTGACCTTCGCGAAAAATTAGTAGCTTCCGGATATCACCGCACATTCCCTTGAAAAAAAACGGCTCAAGGTACACCTAAGCACTTCTTGTGAATTGTGAATTCGACAGCACGAATGTTGTTTTTGAAGTGGCCACACCATGCTGATATCGGCCGTGTCGCTGCTCCGGCGTCTGCCCCAGCGGGCTGGCCCCGCTGCCGTTCAAATCCTTCTACAGGAGCGCTGGCGGCGCGGGCACGCAGCGCCATGGTTTTGGCGCTCCTCAAAACGGACGCGCGGCGACCCCGTCTTTCAGATTTCGGCTTCGTTTGCTGCCGTGACTTTTTGCGCGGCTTGTTAGATGGAGGCTTCAGATCGCGGATTCACTTCGCTGCACCGGGAGAGGGAATTTAGCTGCCGTTTGGCACGGCTTTTGGCGCGGCTTCAATGCTGATGATGTCGGCTCGCTCCATGGGAAAATTAATGCTTTTGCAAATAAAAAGAGGACACTGCAGATACCGCGTCATGAGCACTGCCGATGCTCTTCGCTAGGGACGGTTAGGGAACTGTTGCGGTGTTCCGCCTACCGGACTACCGGAGCCTTTGCAGCATGGTTTGAAACGAGAGTCTCCGCTCTTACTTATCACTTTGGCGTGCGCAAAAGAAGGAGACAGGTCTACCTCCAACCATAAGAAACATAACCTCATCAAAATCGCATTAAGGCCATAAACACGCACTGGGGAAGGGAAACAAGAAGGGGGGGGGGGGGGGCCGAGAAGAAACACAAACCTTCAAACACAGCTAAGTTACGGTGCGCGACCGCAAAAATTCGCACCATTACCTAGATGTTCTTAGAAATTTGTGCTTTGTCCTCTATCCCCCTTGTTCCCCTTCTCCGGGTAGTATTTTCGTCATTGTTCTCCAGCTCGCTTTCACCTTTGCATGAACTGCATTATAACCAGTACTGCCTTTCATTAAAACATTCAAACTGGTGTGACAATATGCCTGCAATATTTATAAAGGTCCTCGAGCTCTTGCTTATTGCAACAATCCCGCAGATAATATTGTAAAAAATATAAAAGTGCAGCTTGCCCGCTAATTTGTTTGCATGGAGTACACACAAAATTATTTTTACAAAAACTTAGACATAAAAAAACTTAACTTCGCTCTGTCAGTGGTGATAGAAATTTTTTTCAGGTATTTTTCTGCCATACTTATCATGGGGTTCAATATCTTCACAATCGAGTCTCGCATAAAGTTTAAGCGCATTAAAATTTAGTTCAGGATTCTCCACAGGATAGCTCAACGCGTCCAGGCCGGCCCTGGGAGACCTCATATTGCTTGTATTTTGAAGCTGAAAGCGCTTTTTGGCGGAGCCTTACTCTATGACGTCATGGAACGCTCGCTCTTTTATTTTTTGCTTGATGGCTCGATACCCGGCGCTCGGCGCTGCCTCTAGCTCTCTCGGCCGCTCGGCGATTGTTTGCGCTCCAGACGCTGCGGCGGCTCGCCGGGTCACTGGTGCTCGATGCCCGGTGCAGTTTTAGCACGTGATCTCTGACTTGCGGTTCTTGCGAATTGAGTTCGAGAAGCGTTTTTATTCGCACCTTTGCAAGGCCCGCTCGTTCACTATTATAGCATTTCGGATCCAGTTGGCCTTGTTTCGCAACATATTACTCGGGTACCCGTTTACGTAACTTATCTCGCTTTAGCAGATGTTTTGCGCTACCGATAATAATACCCGATCCGCTGCAGGCGGTTTTGTGCATGCAGAGAATCGGTGGTCAAATCGCATGAACGCGATCTATTAAAACACCCCAATTAGTGCGTTTCAGAACAGCGCCCGCTGCGAATCACGGACACTGCGGGCACGTTCTCAAGGAGTGCCTCAAAGCGAAGTGCACCAGATTCCATTGCGACTCAACAATCTCAAAAAACGCAAAAGCGGAAGAAGAAGAAGTCGGATTTACCTTTGCTGCTATCGAGGTTGTCCTGCTGTATTGTGTATTTATTCAATATTTTCGCTGCTAATTCAAGGCAAAAAGACACGATCCTCGCTATTGACGCAACGGTCACCGACCATGGCTGAGGGGGGCCATGCCGCCGGCCAAGGCTCACCGTCAATTGAAATGGAACTGGAGGGACAGGCTGAGCGGCCAGGGTACGTCAACCACTTCAAGCACAGTCTGTTACTATGAGAGCATCTCTGACGAGCTGGACGCCAACTCGGCACCCTTTCAGCTTGTTCAGAACCGAAAGACACGCAAAGACTCAACTAGTACGGAGTCAAGCGACAGGACGGTCAAGACTATGAATCGTACTGATCCCCACCTGAATGTGATAGTCAGACCCAACAGTCCAGACAAAGTGATCATTACCTTTAACAAGAAGAAAATTCAAGAAAACCTGGACATGACTGCTCCAGACGGGGTAATCCTGGTTAGTCGTAACCGAAGACTCAACGTACAGGCAATTGACACCAGAAATAGAGACGGTACGAAAGCGCTCCTTGCACTCACCACACTATACGGGATCGCTGTCCTGGCCTACGAACCGCTCCCACGAAAATCGGCGGCCGGGGTAATTTACGAAGTACCAGCAAACCTCACCGAGGTCGAACTTCAACTGACAGTTCGTACTACTGCACCTGTTATCTCCATCCGACGACTGGGTAAATCGGAGACCGTCAAGCTCGTCTTTAGCGCGGACACTCTACCAGAGTACGTTACAATCGGATACACAAGATACACTAAACAACCGTACATCAAGAAACCACGTCAATACTCCAACTGTAACCGTTTTGGGTACGTTTGAGCCGCCTGTACTAGGGAATTGCGATGCGGTCGCTGCGGGGGTCCCCATAATCGCACCAAGTGCGAAGCGGAGGACCCACTCTGCATGAACTGCCACAAAGCACACGACTCTACATTTCGTTTGTTCCCGGCATACAAAAAAGAGCAGAAAATATACAGGTACAAGAGCGAAGCTAAGGTGGGTACACGTCAGCGAAAGAGGCTCTACGGTCTACACAATATCAGATGTCCACTGGCCATGCCAGGACAGCCGTCAGCCAAGCCAGACACGGCGTCGCAGCTCGCGATCTTCGTGTTCAACGAGATTCCCCGTCAACGCAGCAATCCAGCGTGAGAAAAGGCAAGATCTATTCAAAATCCACAGAGGATACGGCTCCTACTTTGCAGCTAAAGGACGACAAAGAATATCCAGCACTTCCTGTGTCTGCATCAACTTCCCGTGTAGAAAATAAAGAAAATAGGCAGCCCAGGAGGGACCAGTCAAATGCGTCAACCAGGGAGCAACCACCTATGTCCGGTGTCAAGCTCCGAATTATCACTAACGTTGTCCGTAATATTCTTTGGTCATGAGACTCTCCTATAGCACAAGCGCTATTAACCGTATTGGATGCTATACTTCCGCTTGTTATGATGTAGTGTCATAAGACAAGCTTCGTACAGATGACACCGTCCTTGAATGGAATGCGAGAGGCCTTTGAAATCGGCTTCGGACTTTAAACAATTCATGTTTAAATATCTTCTTCCTTTTATCGCAATATAAGAGTCTCGAGTGATGCACGGCATCAGACTATCAGGGTACGAGCTTTTTCATGCCCACAAAACAACTGGTCTTAGCCGAGTTTTGGTCGGAATTCGAAAGGACTTGACCTATATTCAACAGAATATTCCGTCGCTTCCTACAAATGAGTATATTGCTGCGACTGTTATCATAGAAGATATTTCGTTCACACTTATTGCTAGCTATATACATCCTCGAGCAGCCTTGGCCATTCAGAAGCTGGATACAATTTTTACAGCGAACCCCATCACCCCATTTTCTGACAGGAGATTTGAATAGCCATCAATCGTTATCGGGCAGCAGAAAAAATAATGCTCGAGGGCAAGCCTTATTTGACCTTACACTAAAAGATGACAATGCAATTCTTAATGACGGCAGTCCGACGTATTTCAGAGGTGCATCTACGAGCAGCTCTCTAGATTTATCGTTCGTGTCTTCATGTCTTGCTCAGGGAGCCAGGTGGTTCGCTGATATTAAAACTCATGGTAGTGATCACGTGCCGACTTACACTACGTTTCAAGGATTCCATTGCTTGAAGAGGCGTACTACAATACATTATACTGACTGGGATATCTTAAAAAATAGAGTCCTCCTGTACTAAACTAACTGAGACAGAAGGGTCTGTTGCGGCCATCAACTCTTCAACCTCCGAAACGACCAAAACCGTCATTATGATAAACCCCCGACAGCTATTGATGGAGAATACGAACTACTGCGTGGCCATCCGCCGGCGGGTTGAACGCAGGGCAAGAAAAACTAAGAGTGCTGAGGATGTCAGGGCTTCTAGGAAAGCACAAAAGTGCGTTATAAGACACTGGGAGAAGCTTTCCAAAAAACGGTGGAGGTCTCTTAATGGCGGCCTTGATCCGAGAAAGTCAGTTACTCGTGTATGGCCCATGATGCGAAGCTTGCGCGTGACGCCGCAGCAAGTTCGTTCCTTCCAGGCCATCGCTTTGAGCCGCCAAGTCTCAGCAGTAAACATAGGCGAGGAATTCTGTGTCAAGACCACCTCCTGCTCTACTCTTATCGACTGCAGAGTGAATACGACAATTGGCCACCCATCTGTAAGAGCATGCAATGCTGTTGAAGCATATTTCACTTTAAAAGAACTTGTTATGGCACTCTTTGCATCTAACATCAAGTCGTCCCCGGGCACGGATGGAATATGATACTCAGCCTTAAGTCACCTGGGGGAAGCGGCTAGAACCTTCTTGTTCCAGGCATTTAACTCCTCATGGGAAACAGGACTTATCCTAGGTAATGGAAAATTGCTCGTGTGTTTCCAATCCTCAAACCTGGAAAGTTTCTCCTAGATATTATTCCGTATCGTCCAATTGCATTAACAAGGTTCATAAGCAAAGTAATGGAACGAATGTTGCTAGCCCGTTTGGAATGGGATCTAGAAAATAGAGGATAATATTCCTCGTCCATGAATGGATTTCGACGCGGGAGAAGCAGCATTGACAATGTTACAGATTTAGTGACAAGCATTGAACAAACGAAGACTGTCAACAAGATAACAACAGCTGTTTTGTGGACATAAAAACGGCATTCGATACTGTAGAACATGGGGCCATTCTTCACGATCTGGGGCCATTGGCTATGAAAGACGCATATGTATGTGGATTGGAAATTACCTTAAAGAAAGAGAAGTTTAAATATCCACGCCAGATGACAACACTGGTTTTCACGAAATCAAGATGGGAGTACCGCAAGGGGGGGGGGGGGGGTTCTTAGCCCCATGCTTTTTAGAATTTCTCTAATAGGCCTTCTTAAAATAGTTCCTAAAACCGTTCACATATCTATATACGCTGAAGATATTTGTTTCTGGACGTGCAGTAGGTTCCTCTACATAAACAAAGCAAGACTACAGGAAGGAATAAACATCACAGAACGCTATCTTCCCGAGCGGGGTCTGCATATATCCCCGGACAAATCAGCGGTGATGGCATTCAGCAGAAAACACACGGAAAAACACCCGATCTTGATCGATGGAAAGCCAATTCCATACGTCGCTGAACACACATTTCTGGGTGTCACTCTCGACAGGCCACTGACATGGAGACCCACGTAAAGCACCTAAAGAAAAAGTTGACCTCGTTTATCCATATAATCAGAGTGATTAGTGGGACCAAATGGGGATGTTCTGTCTCTGCGCTAATGGCCCTATGCAATGCTCTGTTTTTAGGCCTTAAGCGCTACAGTCTTGATGTTATGCATAATGTATCACTGTCTCTTCTTAAAGAATTAGAAAGTGCCATTAAAGGCTCTACGAGCTTGCTTAGGACTGCCGAACTGCGCATCGAATGTGGGAACTCTGGCTGAAGCACGAGCAGTTTCGCCCGCCACATTAAGTACTCAAGAAGCGTTGCGAGCTCATCTTCGTCACAAAACTCGAATACATAAACATGATCTAGCAAATATCTCAACAGAGAGACCGTCCTCGGGATTCGCCCAAGTAATCACACTTTTCGGGGATTATATTCCCAGGTCATTTCAAGCTGTACATTTCCAAGATATCAACCGTGGAAGTACCCCCCCTTAGAAATCAGAACAAGTATCCCAGGAATCACTTCGAAAACAAATATGCCTGCGCCTGTGATCACCCAGATAGCTTTTCAATACATCCATAAATCATACAACTCATTCCGCCACATCTTCACTGATGGCTCTACAATGACGTAATCATCGGCCCTGGGAGTCTACATTCCTTCTATGAGAAAATGTAGCCCACATCTACAACTTGCACAAGATATTTGGAAGCAGCTCGTTAAGCTTCGTCAAAGGGACACCATTTTATTTTACAGTGGGTCCCTGTCCACTCCGGTGTAACCGGAAATGTTTTTTCCCACAGAGCTGCTACAGTCGGTTACAAGTCAAGAAGGTAGCGGCAAATGCCCCTCAAAGGGAATCTTGTATTCCTCCGCCACCAATCGCGTCCCGCTGTTTCCGTTACATCACGACCTGCCCGAACAAATCTTGTTTTGGCAAATGAATATTTTCAACATGGCTGTTGGGCAGATTTTCTACGACTCCAGGGTCTTGCAGCAATTATTCTGTTTTCTAATTCGGTTTTTCACTTACCCGAGCATACGTCGTTAAGTCGTAACCGCGTCCACTTTTATTCGGAAGAGGTTCTGCACGACAGCGTGAGAATCCAACGATAGTATTGCCATCGAAAATTTTGATGCGGGAGTAAGGCCTAGCATCGTAAATACTTCGAACGCCGTCTGCTTCTCTGCCTCAGTTTGCGCCTCAACACTGTGACGGCATCGGCGTTTCTTTGCAGTGGTTTCTATGGAGGGACGTTAAAATGCAGCGGTCACCAAACTCTTCTTAATAAGTGTAGTGGGCTGTGCGGGAGGGGCATAAGTGAACCGCGAACACAGTAAGTGTTTTCACCCGATTTCGTATCTTTGCCGGCGTTAATATATAGTCTGTCTACTGAAATGACGCCTTCGAAGCAGTATATATTCATCTGTGAAACGTGGCGTCCTTGTCAAGTTTCCGCGTCGCAATCAGCTGCATGGTAATCTATGACTGCGATAGCTCCCGCGGGTGCACCCTCGTTCGCAATAATGAGCTGTTACAAATATGTGGCATACAAATGATAAAGCCAGCGATGCGTATGTTACAAATATTCAATTAATATTGTTTTGGACGTTAAAACGCTGATGTCTTATTTTAGAAAAAAAATATCAAAAAATTTGAGGGAAGCAGATTTCCTTCTCTCAAATGCTTCCGAACATTCTGCTTGCTCTCAGAGGCCCTGTCAGTCGTATGTTTACGCTTCGAAACCCGGGTACGTGACGCATGTACCCCCACTCGCGTCGCGTCGCGGCCTGGGGTATTAGCGGTAAACACGCACCAAATTTTCCAATTTACTTTAGAAGGCAAATATCTGCAAAATATTGAATCGCAGCATTGGTCTAATCATTTGTTAAAGACCAAAAGTGTGTCAATAGAAATTGATCGCAAGGGCAGCTTCCCGCTTCATGAAATGTGGCATTCTTATATGTGAAATATTTGTTTAATTCAAAAATTGAAAACATACCGAATACTCAGATGTTCTGATCTTGGTCCGAATTCAAGTGGCAGAATGATTTGTCTTTATAACAATAAAATCAACAATGTTTGAATCAAGCAACAGCTCAAACTGCCTAATTACATCTCTGATCTATGTTTATCTGCGCATTATACCAGGCCGTAGCCGCGAACGAGCTATTCAGAGTCTGCCATCATCTTTCTGGTCTACCTTGGCAAAGCCAGACTCATGTAAAAACATATTGAGCTTCTTGGAGGCAACTTCACACTCCTCATTGTCAGAGCTTTCATGAAACCATCAGAAAAAAGGGTCCCTGTCGTTTCATCGACACATATTTTGTCAACTTTTTACGACTCTTGTTTCATTGACACTGATTGTTTCATCGATACTACCACACCGTGCTGTGAAGTTTCATCGACACACAAATTGCACGCTGTAAGAATATTTTGTTGTGCGTTTTTCACTGGGGCACAAGTTAAGTTATCCGACCCACCCAGTTGACGACGCTTTGTGGCGACAGTCTCCTGCAGTTCATTACAAAAATGTGGACCCACCCAGCCCACGCGTACATGCCGCTACGCAGCAACGTGTAAGGGTGGTCCTTTCCCCGTGTATGTACCCGTACTCTTGCTGACCAACAAGCCAGCGCACCCCTAACCAAGCGAAAATGCCGTCGACGAAACATAGCAAGATATGTCGAAGAGAGTGTCGCTGAAACAATCCATTGATAAAACGTCGCAGCGTTCATGGAACAAACTGTCGGGGAAATGTCATTTGATAAAATGAGTGGTACCGCACAAAAAGCCTGTTTTCGAACCACGTTACTTAAACACTATCGCAGGCATCATTTTTAAATACCCATTGCCAGACAAAATGCACTCTGAACAGAAGAAAGAAAATGAATTTCACATTCTCTGGTCTTAAAATTCACGACCTGGAATTGGATAAGGAGCCATCAGGCAAATTTGAAATGGTTCTGGACTGGACAATATGAACTCATCATCGGCGCTATTGGTTCAGAATTATTACGAATACAGCGGGCTTGTGCCTGAGAGCTAAGGGTTAGCGTGGGGCTCCCAAAGCCGAGGGGTATGGCAAGTGCATACCGACTGTGGGAAGCGACCACCTACCTATCTGATCTCGTTGCAAGCCTTAGACCTGAGCCTTCAAAGGGCTCTGCGTGATTGGTCATATGGGATAACTTCTTATCAGCCCATTAGGCTGATCCTACAATTCAGCTCTAACAGTACATCCCCGGGCCTTCCAGGAGGCGACGCACTTGATCCGGGTGCGAGAAGGGACCCCAAATAGTGACATGCACTATATATTTGACCTTTGGGCCAGCTGATGGCGGCACTACAGCAGCACCAACGGAAAAGGGGATTACGTCTGTTACAGACTATAGCATCACAAAACCCAGAAATACTTCCATTCATTCTAAACCAGTTTTAGAAGCCACCCAAGCACTCAAAACGACCTTTCAGTACTTCACAACTCTGTCCTCGGCAACAAGTCAGGCTGCAATATGTGCATCATGGTTCTTATCGACTTTAAAAAGGTTTGATTAAAACCTCTACATTGCACTAGTCCGGGAGGCTCAAAACTGATGTCTCTATGGAAGGCCGCTTCACTTCATCACAGCGTTTTTGCAAGACGGACGATATCAAGCTTGAGTCGAATTGAACTGGGCCCAGTTTACGGCATTGGCATTCCCCAGATCTCTGTCCTCTCACCAATTCTTCATCAATGTTGTAGCCGACTTTTCCTCACGTCAAGCAATCGGTGCTGTTTTTACGATATATTTCAAGCCAGTACAATGGCGCCTCTGAAATTCAGGAAATCTATGCCACACCCCTTCAGACCGCACTTCGGCGCACAGGGCAGCCTGCTCCTCATCCACCACGAGGTGATAGCCAACTCGCCGAAGTGCGACCCAAGAGTCATAATGGCGGTCGACTTCAAGGGAACTTTCGACGTCTCTATAATGCTTCAAAACGGAGCACTAGCACTAGGATTTTGATCTCCACTGTGCTAAAACAAGGTATTGTTATTCCCAGGGTGGCCTCAGTCGTGTGAATGGCCACAGGCGTCCCGTTTATGTTTCAAAACAGATCATTAGCAGTTAGAGTTAGCTGCCACAGTGCTGACGCACGTTATTGTTATTCTCAGAATGGCCTCGGTGGTGTGATCGGCGACCGACGTCCAGTTTATGCTTCGAAACAGATCGCTGGCAGTAAGAGCTAGCTGCCCACAATAGTGACGCACATTACTGTTATTCTCACAGTGGCCTCAATCGTGTGAATGGCCACCGACGTCCAGTTTGTGCTTCGAAACAGATCTGTGGCAGCAAGAGTTAGCTCCGCACAGTGCTGACACACGTTATTGTTGTTTTCAGAAAGGCCTCGGTCATGTGAATGGCCACTGGCGTCCAGTTTATGCTTCGAAAACAGATCATTGGCAGTTAGAGTTAGCTGCCCGCAGCGCTGACTCACGTTATTGTTATTTTTAGAGTGGCCTCGGTCCTGTGAATGGCAACCAATGTCGAGTTTATGCCTCGAAACACATCGTTGGCAGGTAGAGTTAGCTGCAGAAGGGTTTGGATTTGGGCTAGTTGGTTGAACATGTTTAGGGGTTAAAAGCGCTAAAAACGACGGAAGAGTAGGAGAGACTCACACCACAGAGCGCTACTTGCAACTGGTTTATTATTGGAAAAAACACGCGTACCGCGAAACCAACAAGACACACATCCGATTCAGTTCCAACCGTCGCTAATCACATTTCTTACCCTTACACCATGCATGATCGTAAAAACGATAACTCTGATTCAAACAGGGTTATCGATGGGGCACTTACACACGTACCCTCGTCACACTCGGAAATAAAAAACGCTTCCGTTATCTCCCTTGTCTTTCTACTTTTGTTTCGTGCCAAGATGACGGTGTTGTCTAAATAGGGTAAACACTCACACCTAGTGCAATGTACTGCGAGATTGCCAGAGGGGGCTGACCTCAATGACAGGGCATGTTCCCTCAGTCTTTCGTTCACGCATCGCCCCGACTGCCCCAAGTATACCCTCCCACAAGGCAGAGGAATTGTGTACAGTATGCCCCACGTATACCCTCCCACAAGACAGAGGAATTCTGTACAGTAGTGTACAGAATTCCTCTGTCTTGTGGGAGGGTATACGTGGGGCAGTCGGGGCGATGCGTGAACGAAAGACTGAGGGAACATGCCCTGTCATTGATGGTCAGCCCCCTCTGGCAATCTCGCAGTACATTGCAGTAGGTGTGAGTGTTTACCCTATTTAGACAACACCGTCATCTTGGCACGAAACAAAAGTAGCAAGACAAGGGAGATAACGGAAGCGTTTTTTTTATTTCCGAGTGTGACGAGGGTACGTGTGTAAGTGCCCCATCGATAACCCTGTTTGAATCAGAGTTATCGTTTTTACGATCAAATGTGATTAGCGACGGTTGGAACTGAATCGGATGTGTGTCTTGTTGGTTTCGCGGTACGTGTTTTTTCCAATAATAAACCAGTTGCAAGTAGTGCTCTGTGGTGTGTGTATCTCCTACTCGTCCGTCGATTTTAGCGCTTTTAACCCCTAAAGGGTTAGCTGCCCACAGTGCTGACGCAAATTACTGTTATTCTCAGAGTTGCCTCGTCGTGTGAATGGCCACCCACGTCCAGTTTATGCTTCGAAACAGATCACTGGCAGTAAGAGTTAGCTGCCCACAGCGCTGACGCACGTTATTGTTATTCTCAGAGTGGCCTCGGTCATGTGAATGGCCACTGACGTCCAGTTTATGCTTCGAAACAGATCATTGGTAGTTAGTGTTAGCTGCCCGCAGTGCTGACGCACATTACAGTTATTCTCAGAGTGGCCTCGGTCGCGTGAATGGCCACCGACGTCCAGTTTATGCTTCGAAACAGATCACTGGCAGTAAGAGTTAGCTCTCGACAGTGCTGACACACGTTATTGTTTTCAGAGGGGCCTCGGTCATGTGAATGACCACAGGCGTTCCCTTTAGGCTTCAAAAAAGAGCACTGGTACTGCGATTTTGCTCTCCGCTGTGCTAACACACGGTTTTGTTATTCCCAGAGGCCTCAGTCGTGTGATTAGCCACAGATGTCCCATTTATGCTTTAAAGCAGAGCACTGGCATTGATCTGTTGAGTCGTTTGTCTTAGACAAAAAAAATAGTTTATTTGCAATCAAAATTCTATTTGTTGCGTGGCAAAGATGATTGGACAGCCGGAAGGGCCAATATGGCATATGATGTCTTTGCCGTAGATGAATTGCAAACTTTTGTTTTCGCGAAGTTGAAATCTACACTTGTGATTCATGGCACAGTGCAATGTATAGACCAGCTTAAACATTAACTCAACAAAAATAAAAAGTTTGTCTGGTGGCTGCATATCGAAATGCTATACGGCAATTATCAGAGAATCATGACAACATGAGACGCGGGAGGTCTGTGGTGGACAAGGGAAACATTCTGATTTTACAGCATATGAGTGGTCCCTAAAATGACCGTTTTGTGTTCCGAGATATTCTATGCTTTCTCCATAATGGTGGCGTTAAGCTTCGTCAAAGGGCTCGACACCAGACAGGTCACTCTCGGATGGGATGTCCTCTCCATTTAGCTGGATGACGATGGGCGGGATGTAAGCACTTCTGGCACCGCCTCGTCGGAACATTTCTTCGGTGTCAATAACGTGCCTGACTGCATTAACTCAGATATCAGTGGTGACCTTGTCAACTTGTTCGTTGAGGAGTGTCCCCACGTCGACAATCTTGAACGTCGTGTTTCGGGCAGCAACGCCGTTCTCGATCTGCGCCCATATCAGTTCAATGGAGTTGAACTCGCAGTGATACGGTGGGAGCCTGACCACAGTGCAGCCAGCCGTCTCGACAGCTATGTCCATACGATACTTTAGGCGCTGTAGCTTCACCAAGGGCACAATGTCGAGCAGCTGCTTCTTCAGCATCTTGGGGTCCCATGAAATTTTCTTAGACGTCAGCCACTGTCGGATGTCGTCCTTGGGGGAACTCGTCGTCGGCACTGCTTCCAACCGCCGTGAATGGTAAGAAGTGTTGTCCATGACCATAACGCTTCCTGTCGGCAGTTTGTCGAGGACACCGTCGAACCACTTCTCGAAGCGGGCGCCATCCATTTCCTCGTGGCAATCGCCGGTCTTTTGTCCACGGAACACGTCCAGGCAGCCGTCGACGAAGACTTCATCGCTGCCGATGTGGGTGACAATAAGACGCTGGCCCTTCCCCGATGGCTGCTTGAGGCCAGTCGAGAGACCACGCATGAAGGCGTCGTGAGACGAGGCCACGGTCGTGTCTACCCACACCCTTGAGACAGTGTGCCGTGCCGTCACCCACATCTCGTTCAAGTGGAAGATCTTTTGACCATCTTGTCGGTGACGTACGATCTCATGCAGGTACTTCTGCTGCCAGGCGACGATGTCCTGATTTGTAATGCAATTAAATGCAAAGGTGCAAGCGAGCTGGACAAGAATGACGAAAATAATCCCTGGAGAAGGGGAACAAGAGGGACAAGAGTTTTGTGTTTGTCATTTATCCCTCTTGTTCCCCGTCGACGATGTCCTCTCGTTCAATCAGCCGCGAATTTCGTTCTCTCTTGTCATGCTCGAACCCGATGTCGTAGAGAAGGCGACGCACAGTCCAAGCCTACAACGAGGGAAGTTCAGTGCTCGTGCAGAATTCGAGCGTTATCTTCTTGACTGTGGGGACCTCGTTCCGTCGAAAGAAACGTTGGAGGCACGATCACAGCGCGCACAACGTAAAGTCGCCGTGCCTGACTTTGCGGCGCCTCTTGCCTTCACTTGCTGGGCGCTTCAGAGAAGGTGTCACAACTTGTCCCTCGGTTTCTTTCGACTGCTTCCTAATCTCGAGGACGGTGTGTACACGAACGCCAAGCAGTTTGCTGACTTTGATGCAGGACTCCTTTAAAGTGAGGCCGGGCTGGCCGGGCTTGGCGGGCGGTTCGTGTCGCACCTTAACGTACGCGTTTATTATCAGCTGCCGTGCAACTTGGTTGAGGACATCGCCACTCTTATGCTTCTTGAAGAGGCGCCTTGGCGTAGACGACGAGGCTGCACCAGACTCTCTTGACGAAACGGAATCGGAGGAATTGCATACCGCTGTCTCCACGTTGGGATTAAGAACGGAAAAGAAAGGACGACTTTGAATTTTTCAAAACGCGAACCGCAGGGAGTTTCAAAACCCGAAACGCATGTTTTTTTTTTTTTAACAAACGCAGTAGATGCACGGAATGTACCCAATTCGTGTAGGAAGGTAATCAAGCTAAAACCAACAACCATATATGCATTGCTTATAAAAGTTACAATTTTCGTTGCACTGAAGCCTACGAGGTAGAGGGGCTTAGAGCAACACACCGGGGTTCCGGTCTGCACTCGAAAGTGACCCCCATAAGGCCGCTGTCATTGTACGCATATCTGGCCACTCGTCAAGTGGCCAAACCAAATACCTGACGTCAAAGGAAAGATGGCAGCGTCCAAGCAGCGGCTGGCCCCAACTAAGACGGAGCTTGTCGGATGCTTTGTTCGTTGTCGTTCGTCTCGGCGAGTTGATTCCAGACGCGGCAGCCGTCATATAACGCCGGTCGAAAGCGACTTTAGAGTTCAGCGTGGTGTCTGACGTAGGTATAACGTAAACATACGGAAGAACGGTGTGCATTTCGCTTGTGGCCGACGGGGATATTGCCACGAAAGAGACAATCGGCCCTACGTTGCTCGTACCACGGATTGATTCGGATACCGCAAGGATAAATTTTAAGGCGACGTTTCTGTGCTCTAGTTGACCATCGGAATCTTTGACGTCTCCAGTGAAGCGTGTGCAGTGCATCTGGATACACAGTTTAGCGTCGGAAATTACGTGTGCCGTGCTTGGCTGTGTACAATCGTGGTGCCGCTTTGTTCAAATGACCGAAGGCTCACCTTGGTTGTGCGGTACACCGGAGAGCTGCCTTGAAACTTGTAGTTCCCGTGCCGTGCTAAACGATACTGTGCTGCTTCCCAAATCGTTCCGCCGTAGACGTGCACCTTCACGGAGCACAGGTGTGCGGCGCACCGGAGAGCTGCCTTCAAGCCGGTAGTTCCTGTGCCGTGCTTTAGGTGGTGCTGTGCTGCATTCTAAATTGTTCTGGCGTAGACGTGCACTTTCACGGAGCACAGGTGTTGCAGTTGCTATTGATTCCGCTGGTCTGTCGCATGTTTCGTCGACACAAAAGTTTCATGAACACTTGTTGCGTGAATTGCAAGCTGTATGGACATTTCATCGCGCGTTTTAACTACCAAGTCCACCCGTTCACGCCGCTTTGCGACGACAATCTGCAGCGGCTCATTACCAGAAAAGTGGTTCCACATCCATTTCAGTTCAGTTCGCCCACGGCAGTCGCCAAACCCTGAGGGAGAAAATTTCGGAAATAATGCCACTAAAGCAATGCAGCGTCTTTAGTGGTCAGTGTAGTCTCTCTTTTGTCAGTTTTTTTATATTGTCACGGATGCTTGCTCCAGTCTTATCTTCTATCAATATTTGCTATTCTGGAAAGTTCCAGGTCATGCTCAGCTGTCATTGTACGTTCTGGTGGAGGTGCTGCACACTTTACCCATAGGCCCTCACTCTGTGTTGACCCTGGCCGCGCCTCAGCCGAGTTTCCCGAAAACAAAACGGGGGAGGCGGATTATCCCGCATCTTAAGCCCCCGGCGAGCCGGGAACCAAGTCCTATCCCGAGCCTGGCAGAAAAGCCGCAAGACGAGCGAGTACCACAAGACGAACTTCGGAAATACACCACGAAGAACCTGAAATCCCAGCCAGTAGCTGCTACTAGCAAGGACCACCGGAATTCGGTCTTTTGCCAGAAAAACCGAAGCTGACTAAGCCAACAATGACAAACCTGCAGCAGCAAACCGCGTCCGCTCCCACTATCGTTTGCATGCCCTTTACATCTTGCACTCCGATGCCCTTTCACGGAAGGTGTATGAAGACGTCAAGGGCTGGATCGAACAATATGACCGTGTCGCCCGCCACAGTGGGTAGACGGAAAACCAGCTCCAGCAGAACTTATACTCCTCGTGGAAGAAACTGCCAGGCACTAGTTTGAGAACCACGAATCCTTCTTAACGTGGTGGGAAGTTTGCAAGATCGAGCGGCGAGTGGGCGTTTATCAGCGAACATTGACGAGATAGAGCCGAAGTGCTGATTCTGTCCAGGACACGGCCCCAACGGGAGCGTCACCACCTTCGTGGGGTATGTTTTGCGCCTGATCGAGCACCCACACCAACCCTGATGCTACAAAAGACAAGAAGCTAAGAATCCCATGTCCCTCATGTGAGGGACAACACCTTCGGCAGCCTTGTCCGTAACCCCATGACAACAGTCGAATGGTTCATATCAGCGAGGCTTCCAACATTGAATGTACACTGCAGACCCGAGCCTGTCAATGTCAACAACCAGCCAGCGTCTCGACACTCGAGTCGTCCAGCTGCAACTTCAACGCCGGCCTCCCAGGCATCTGCAACATCATCCACAAGGTTGTCCGGGCGACTTAGGCTACAAAGGCGCGACAACCGCCACCGGCTACCTGTCACTATTCAACGCCAATATAACGAGACACCCCAACGCCGAAGCATTCCCGACATCGGGAAGAAGCAGTGTAGGTCTACTCTGAAAAAAGTACACCGAGGAAAACGGAGGCGCTGCGAATGGTCGTCCGAAAACCATTCTGCTACCACTGCATGAGGCCGACCATGTCTACTGGAGATGCCCGTACCAAGGAATTGGCCTGCAAGGGTTCGTGCCGAACGACCCTTGACCACGTCTCGACGAGCTTTCGTGAAACATTGAGGATTATCTTCGGC
This sequence comes from Ixodes scapularis, assembly GCF_016920785.2. Taxonomy (NCBI): domain Eukaryota; kingdom Metazoa; phylum Arthropoda; class Arachnida; order Ixodida; family Ixodidae; genus Ixodes; species Ixodes scapularis. Next base: position 48,210,917 of record NW_024609838.1, on the reverse strand, counting down.
GGCCTTTGTTTCTAGTGCCGACATTACCCCGAAGCTCCTGATCCCCTTCACCTCGACGGGAGGTAAGCACGACAAAGCAGAGCAGCTGAGCGGCAGTGCAAGGACGGTTGATTTGGTGTCGGTCGTCACCCAAGGACAGTACCTAATAATTTGCTGACACTATTTATCTATGTCCACGCCAAGAAGCACACAATTTACAACTTTGAGGGAAAATGCCGCTGAATGACTTGAAGATAGAATGTTTGGTTGTTCTCAAAGTGGACTCTAAGCACCACCAAACTTCACTTTGGCACACGAGACTAGCATAAGTTCCAGTGGTCGCGGGATGCAGGAAAAATCGCCATTACAAAATGGAAGTGAAATGGCTTCGATAGCAAACAAACATTGTTGCCGGCTATACAGCTACGTGAGCAATAGATGCCCGCACATGCTGCATTGATGCAGAAAACTACCGGAAAAATGTGCGAATGAGAAGTCAGCCCTGCAGCTTCAGTGCATCAGATTGCAGTAGCCACCCATGACGTATGATTTCAAGAAGGCATCAGTCGGTCAAATTTGCCACTCGGCCAAACTGAACACTGCCATGTCAGGAGCGTCATCCGGCAACAAAGAGCACAGGTACAACGACTGAACAGCTGACACGAGACTGTCGCAGAAAGAACTCGTTATGGAACCATTTGCAAAGAACCAATCATTGCGTAATCATGTGGAAATAAACATATGTGATACACTAACCAAATAAACATATTTCCGTTTGCCTTTACGCCTTCAGAGTCTATACACAAAGAATTCTGTTCACCGCCCTTGATGGACCTATTGAGGACACTCGCATCTCTGAACCCTCTATATAATTAATGCGACACAGCAGACTGGTTGCGTTGGGCTGCACTCGTTCCACTTCTGCTGAACATGTGATTCGAAAACCAACTCCAGCGATGTGAAAATGTTATTTATTAATCTATTCTCTCCAGGGGCCCTTGTAGGCATTACAGAGACGATACTTAAAACTACACACATGATAATAACATTAAAGCACACAGCTGTAACTTGTTAATTGCAAAAACAAACAGACCTCAGAGCATCTAGTTTAATAGTATGTGTTGATGCCATGTTACGTAGCGGGACACTTCCTATGCGTATGACACAGTAGATCCTTTGAAAAACCCCATCACGCACTAGTACAACACAACTATCACCATTTTTGTTCGGCGTAAAGCACGCGAATGGGCCCCAGTTCACGTCGAACGCTAATGCAGCATTGAGTCCAAAAGGCGCTCAGCCGAGTTCGCCGTGATGGCGGACATAACGTTATTGTCGAACAAATGCGCGAAGAATGAAGGCCTTGGGTAATTAAAGTAGTAGCTACTATAATTCGTTCCATCACAATTCGAGAAACAAAAAGGCTACAGTTTCGGTAAGTCAATATGCACGTTGAAGAGAGGCATGACAACATATCACCAGAGTGCTCGTCTTCACAGAATTGTCACACCTTCACTCCGTCCCTGATTGGCTCGAGAAAGCTGTTGCGGTTGCCCTTTTTCAAGTTACGGCGATACGAAGTATAGGCAGCCGACACTTTTGAAAAATGTTTATTGAAGAGACCGAAAAGAATGGTAGTCAACGTTTTTCAACAAGACTGCTCTTCGGGCAAGGGATGAACACAAATATAAATAATCTTGTCCAGGTAATTAGAACAAGTAAATAATTGACCGACAAATGCAATACGCTCTTGACAAAGAAAAGTATTGCCGCAATAAATCCTACAAAGGAAAAAATGTGCAGTCAAGCTATGCGTACACCAAAACAGTTGTTCTTATATTAAGTCGAATAGCTTTGAAGCAGGAGCCTGCAACGAGTTATTCATCCCCACACTCAATAAAACGTCATCCTCGCAGCTGAAAATATGTGTGCACTTCGCACTCACAAAAAAGGAAGAAAAGCGATCGAATGTAGAGCCGTCGATTAGCACAAAATGTTAGAGATCGCGGGAGCTTCCTCGCCAAAAGTTTCAATGGTTTTTCGGTGACGCCGGGCTGAAACAACTTCCCCTAGGCCCTAACGCGAGGCATACCTCTCGCTTCGATTCTCAGACGTTCAAACGAAGCTAGGAAAATCGAATATTTTATGCTAGAAGTTTTATCGTAAGATTGTTGTTGAGTACAAAACGTAAATATCGCTGGAGCTTCCTCGCTAAAAGTTGGCTTTGATTATCCAGTTACCTAGGGTTGAAACGAATTCCCCTAAGCACAATGTCGTACGCATACATTTCGCGTCGATGCTCAGATATCCAACGTTCAAACAAAACTAAGAGAATGCAAAAAGTACATGCTGGAAGCACTCAAAGTTCTATCGATTCTCGAACACATACGGGAATCCGAGCACCGATACGGCGACACGGCTGATGCTGTCTCACAGGCGTTAATATCCAAGTGATCAAGAGCCATCTTGCGCAAAAAGGGTATAAAGTCTCATTCCTTCATGCTTTCACATTATGCTTGCGTCAGCGAGCACAAAAAAACCCAAAGCCGTCGGTAAGCAGCTGCACTTCACGGCTACCGCGAACAAACTCGCATTCACCAGATATGGGCGCTGCCATTTTACCGATGACGTCATGGCTCTTGGGAGATCACGTGACGAGTGGTCACATTTGCGTACAACATGGCGGCAACCGGGGGGGGGGGGGGTGCCACTTCCTAACTTCCGGTTTATCACTCTCAGCCCCTCTAGCTCGTTGACTGAAGCCTTCTTTATACTTCAACCTTCCGGAGCGAGTAATTTGCCTCGGCTTGGTGGCGCAAGCTGCCGCCCGCTACAAGGTCTGTCTGTAGTCAATATCTATCCATTGAAGCAGAAGGGGCGTTTTCAGCGAACTATTTTCTCTACTGCGTAGGCGTTTGAAACTAGCGCATCACGCTTATACGTAGGAGCTTCTACTATCTTCTTAACTGGTAACCGACTATATAGAGGCCCTCGAAAGCCAATGTTATTGTCTCTATTCCATTCTCAAGACCAGATGCCAATAGCGTGATCAAAAACATCGGCCAAAAAATAACATCGTCTCTTTGGGAAAACCCTCAATACCACTACAGATATCTTTGCAATATTGATCCTAAGCTACGGTTTTGGGCTTCACGAGTTTTACCAAGACCAACGGAGACCGTGCTACACCGCTTGCGGCTTAAAGTTGCGTACACCAACAGCTACCTTCACAAAATCGAAAAAGCCCAGTCTCGTGAATGTGCACCGTGCGGCGGCGTTCATAACATCCAACATGTAGTCTGCGAATGCGTGGAGTACAGCCATGAAAGGCAGTTAATGAAGAAACACCTGAACATCAAAGAGGAAGAACAAATAAGCATCGACATTGTGTTTGGTCCCTGGATGACATCCTCTGACTGTTATAAGGCCACAGAAGCTCTTCTGAAGTTTTTGAAGAATACCCAAGCAGCACGTTGTGAATGGGCCATCGGTGTGAAGTGTACTATGGCCAAGCAGATTTTCAATGGCCCAAGCTTGGCCAAAGTGCTCGGCAATAGCAGTGTTTTCGTCCTCGTCTGGTGACTTGCCATTCAGTTTATGCCACTCGCTGGCCATTCACTTTAGGCCAGTTACTGGCCAATCACGTATGGCCAGTGACTGGCCATTCATTTTTGGCCAGTCACTGGCCATCCACCTCTGGCCAGTCACTTTTGACTAGCCACTGGCCATTCGATTTTGGCCAGCCACTGGCCAGTCACTTTTGGCCAGCCGGTGGCCATTCACGTTTGACCAGCCCCTGGCCATTCCCGTTTGGCCAGCCACAAGCCATCGACTTTCGGCCAGTCACTGGCAGAAAGTGGCTGTAGTTATAGACAATTGCAAGCATGGCGCCACAAGTGGTGCCCCATGCGTGCAAGCGCGTGCAACGCGCGGGTGAACGTAGCTTTGGCAAGCACGTAATCGCACGGGCGTGCCTGCTCGAGCAGAGACATGGCGGCAGCCAGTCGCCCAGCTTGCAATCGTCTATACACTTCATATATAAGTTATCAGACTGCCAAAAAATATTGGTGTTCCTCAGACGAGTGTTAACAATTTCGGTCGCTCAAGTTTGAGAACTCAACCCCAAGCACTTTTACATACTAATGACAAGCGAAACCGCTGCAAGGTTGCTCAATATTTATTGGATGTTTTAAGTACTACGTCTTACGATACTGGTTGGGGCCGCCATTTCGGTCGTCCGTGGTCCCACCATTATGATCCCCCGGTAATGCAGCAGTAAAAAAAGGAAAAAAAAAGTAACTTTAGGTGAAGGGACAGTGGAACGATATTCAGTTACAATATTTTTCACTTTACACAAGCTTACTGGCACTAACGGGAAAGCGAAGCCTTCAGTACACAGTAAAGGTTTTTACACACCTAAGGGTGTACATCAGTTTGTACCAGGGCTAACACCCTCATAATGTTCAGGCAAGCACGCTTCATAATGTGTGCTTGTTAGCACCTTTAGGAAAGAGTGCTTGGCATGGATGGGCGCCCGCTGGGGTGGCCCAGTGGATGCTGGGACACCCCAGCCAATCCGGCGCCGCGGGAGTATCACGCAAAGTTTTGGTTATGTGGAGTTCAAGGTCATATGACGCTCTCTCGGCGCTGGATTGGCTGGTAGTGTCCGCCACGCTCGGACGAAGGGTGAAATGAAGTATAGGCCCCACTGAAAATGTTAGAGGAATGTGTCCCATACACATATCAGAATGTGTAAATTGTACAAAAATCATATATGCTGTTGCATATTCTTATACTATTATTATGATATGATTTACAGCTTATCATGTTTACTGACACATTTACACTTTCTTCACTTAGGGGGATAGCCACACCACCACATACGAAGCACGTGATAAAGAAATACTGAGTCACACTGAACGCAACTTATGAAGTAATACGAAACAGCTCCTTGTAAGCCAGATCGTAACCCCGGGGGCAATTGGAAAGTGCTGCGGCGCCCCCCCCCCCCCCCCTTTCTCGAACTCTAAGCGAGCAAGCAGTGGCCCCAAGCATCGTACTGCACGGCTGAACCATTGTAAACATCATGGGTTGCCACAAACGAGGCAAGGGGAGCTTTCCTGTTAGGAGATCAAGTGACATGTTTTGTTTGTTTTAGAGGATTGCAGGCAACACGCTTCACTTATCACTTGTCTCTTTATGCGCATCTGATTACTAATTGGAAACAGAGTAGAGGGGGGTGGTCTAGCCCTTGACTGAACCACAGCAGTAATTCAGTGAGGGAAGCTCATTACGACGTCAATTAGAATGTGTTAAATTGAACATTTATTGAACCCTAAAAGACAAATGAAAAATACAATTTATGCCATTCCATGACATGAAGAATGCTATCTGCAAACATATAATGAAAAATATCACATAATGAACTTGCACTCTACGGCAAAAAAGCAAATGTTTCGGTAGAAGACGGTATCCTCTTGCTCACGTACAAGGAAAATTATAAAGTTCGGGAAGACGACTGTGGATGAGAAACTCGTACAGCTAAATTCTAAGCCTGCCTCGCCTTCAGGAGGTCAGCATAAGTTATCCCTATTGAAAAATCTGACAAAAACTTCCAGTGACATTCGGTGGAAACGGGTTAATTTCCACTCATTTTCACCAGAAACCAGCGTAGTTTAGCAGTTTTTTTTTGTGGAAAATTACCGGCTGCCACTTCAGTAAACAGATTTCGCTGGACCTTTTACCGGAGCCACTTACGGTTAAAATCCGGCAAAAACTTCAAGTGACATTCGGCGGAAAAGTGTTAATTTCCACTCATTTTCTCCAGAAACCAGCCACTTTCGCTGGAACTTATACCAGAACCACTTTCGATTATCCGCCGCTGGAATCCTACCGGAAGCCACCCTCATTTGCCGGACACCAACCATCACTGGAAGCCGACGCAAGGGGAACGGCTAAAGTCAAGAAAGCCAAGAAGAGCAGGGGGACTGTGTTTGTAATGGCGGCCGCCAATGCAGCGGCATTCTCGTGAGTGCGTGTTTTAGCTTGAAACGACGTTCCAATTCTGCAAGAAGTGCGTCCAGCAAACTGTTTTGACGACCCAAAAAGGTGGGCAGCGATCACCGGCAACTTGATATTTGCGACAGGCAAAAGTTTGGGCCAGAGCAGGTACGAGACCGCTCGAGCGGCATTCTCGTGAGTGCGAGTTTTAGCTCGGGACGACTTTGCAATCCTCAAGAAGTGCGTGCAGTGAACTGTTCTGGCGACCCACAAAGGAGGGCACTTTCACCCCTTTTCATTCGAAACCAGTTTACCAGTCTATGGAAGATTATTGGCCGGAAAACAGATTTCACTGGAATGCCACCGGCAGCACCTTTCGTATACCATGCAGACGACCCCGTTTTCCTAGAAATCTTACCCGAAACGGGTGACTCGCTTCCCTGTTTACCGACCTTCACTCGAAGCCGACGCGAGGGAAGGGGGAAGCCGCGACGAGCCGGCGGCTGGGTGTGTACTTATGGTGCCTCGCACGAAGGACGAGTCCCCACGCACCCTCTCTCCCTCGCATTGGGTTCGTGGGGAAAATGCAAGAGGGTCGGTCTGCTGACTAACTTCGTTTTTCTTTTTTCTTTGAAGACAAACGGTTTCTTTGTCCGTCAACGAGCAACTGCTGGTCAGAAACGAACGCTCAGTCTCGGCTTCGCGCTCCATGTGTTGCGACCTGTATCTTCCAAAGCAGCAGGGTGTGTAGATGAAAAGAATATATTTTTCAGTGGCCTGTTTCTTACGCCTCTTTGTCCGTCCGTCTTCAGAAGCATCCAGCGAGCGAAAAAGACTGTGCCCAAGATTTCAAAACGTCGGCGGATGTTCGTTTCGCGCGTTCGTGGTTTTCGCTAACCGTGCTACTGACGCCTGGTGCACCCGCGGGGACGGCATCAGGGACGACATCGTGAGTGTGCCCGGGATTTCTCAACGGCGGGGGATGTTCGTTTCGCGCGTTCGTGGTTTTCGCTAAGCGTGCTACTGACGCCTGGTGCAGCCGCGGCGACGGCATCACGGACGACAACGTGACTGTGCCCGGGATTTCTCAACGTCGACGGACGTTCGTTTCGCGCGTTCGTGGTTTTCGCTAAGCGTGCTACTGACGCCTGGTGCAGCCGCGGCGGCGTCATCGGGGATGACATCGTGAGTGTGCCCGGAATTTCTCAACGGCGGCTGATGTTCGCTCCGCGCGGTCGTGGTTTTTGCTAAACTAAATAAAACCTGCACGGTTTTATTAGTTGAACTACCATGCGCCTAGGACTTTACCCAGCGGCATTGTGAGTACCTTGAAAGATATCTTTTGCGGCAAAGAACTTGCATGGTTGTTCCTATTTGGTCTGATTGCTTTTGTCTACTGCTGTGCAAATTGTTTTACTGGTATGGACCATTTTAAGTAAATATATAAAACCTTCAAGTCTGTTTGGACTAACCGCTTTAATTGTTACCGAATCGTCCAGCATCTGGTAAATATAACCAACCACGGTTCACAGGCTTCCTCCTAAGTGCCTTCGGTTGACGTCCGAAAACAGAAAGAAAAAACAGTGTGAATTCCGGCCAATCTGGTGATGTTCTGGTGAATTATGGCTTTACTGGAAGTGAAAAGAGTCCAATAATCTAGCAAAATGGACGTTTACTGGAAATGGACTTCCGGTGAAAACCCCGTGACATTCTGGTAAAATATCTGGTGACATTTCGGTAATACGGTAACATTCCTGTATAACAACCGGTGCCATTCCAGTAACAAATCCAGCGAAATTTCGCTAAACTACGGCTTTACTGGAAGTGAAAACAGTCCAATTTCCAGCAAAATAGAATTTTACTGGAAATGACATTCCGGTAAAAAAATATTTTTCAATAGGGATTACAGGAAGTACTCAACATTTAAAGAAAGAAAAATAAAACATGCCTCCATAAAACCTTCTATCATTCGTTCTGGAAGCAAACTCAAAATGAACCTTATAATGCTGTCGAGAAAAGTGCATTATGAACTTTTAAAACGGCTCAAAAAACATCTCTTCGACCCCATACCTGTCAGCAAACTTTGTTCAAAATTTTGATTACAACTGTCCTTGGAGTTGTGTCGCTCAAGCCAAGGAAAAGCCTCCCCAGTGCAACCAGCGTGTTGGAGGCCTGGATGCTGAGTAGCCAACATGCTGCCAACAACATGCACAGCCCCTCTTCTGCATTAAAAATGGGAAACAAGCGCTTACGATCCACAATAAGGTTAAGAAAGACTGCATCGTCCAGTTCCTGCTTGGTGTAGAGGACACATGGTGTCAGTAGGATGTTGTTCGCTTTGCGTTAAGTAAAAGGATAAAGCACAATATATTTTAATGTAGAAGGCCAAAACATTTTTGCTCTCGTCAACTGCTATTATTCGCTGCCATTAAGGCCATGAGCGTCAGCCTCCGCACAGACGTACAGTGCTTATGTTTAAACAAGTAACCGGCATCTGCAGCAATGTAAAACGAATGAGGATTTACAATCGGGGCAACATCACGACATGAAAGTATTGCTATATAATCTTAGCGACACTTTTGAGTATCTCTATTTCTGTATCAAGATGCATTTGCGAAATCTGTTTGTGTTTCAGTAGTGAAATACTTTTGCGATGTATTATGATACGCTGCTAGACTTGTGTATCTTGTTACATTTATTGTTGGAAATGAACTGAAAGGTTTGGAGGTAAAAACAAAATAGAAGCCACGCCAAAAATCCGACGCATCACGGGTTCGTTTTCGCAATGAGAGTGGTTTTTTGCTTTGCTCTCACATTTCGCTTTCACAGCGGCTGGTTTTCTTTCCGCCGACAGCAGCCTTCCTGTGTACATTTGAGGTTACTGTTTGGGTAAGAGGATGCACAGCTGAGAAACAATATGTCCAAGAAAGTCAGAAGACAAAAAGCAAGAATGTTTGGGCAGACACACTTCGCCAGGCGGTGTCATCGGTCGCCAGCGTTCATTGGGTGCGATAATCGGTTCTTAACGGCATCAGCGAACATAGCCAAGGGAAGACAATTTTAAAGAAGGGACAAACACAGACAGAAGGTGGGGAGCTCAGGTGCTACAATCTATGTCTGCCACGGACGCACTCTTCTCACCACGCCACTCTGCATTATGAACCGAATAGGGCCGCCAACTGACCATAACGGTACATGCTAATATTTGTCCCTAGGAAAATGATAATTTTTTGCCTTCTACACTGAAAAACCCAAAGATGAAGGTTACAGAAAACAGAAAACATAATGTCTCTCACGTAGCTGTAGAACTTAACTTTCACGAGCTACATTTTATGTCTAGTCGCTGGCCATATGAGCTCCCCCGTCGAACACCAACCGGAGCAGCGGATATTTAGCACGCATCTCGTCGAGCCTAGCGAGGTTGATGGTTGTGGTTATCAGCGGTGGAGGAGGAGGGGGGGGGGGTTTGCGCATAAAAAGGTGCTCGTGATAATAAATTTCTCCAGCTATCTATGACACATTGTTTAGTTTGAACCTCGCTGCACCCCTAGAACTCGTGAGAGACAAAAAGTGTTCTGACAAAATATAAACCGAGCTGTCTAGGCGAAGAGAAGAGCAATCTCGGAGGCCCTAAAGGTAACGTGCGGCTGCTGGATGACTTGCTGTAAACGGACCCAGAATTCACGAGCATAGAGAGAAGTGCAGAAGTTATGCGATATTCAACTGAAAAGTTAATAAGCTCAAATGATTATTCAGTTTAAGCCCAAAATCTATGATTCGCACGTGCCTATTATTTTAAGTATGAAGCCAAAGGCGAACAAGGTAGTAGTCTGTTGATTTATATCCGAATAGGATACATTTTCAGTATCAAACTGGATGGTTTGCTTATGTTTTAAAGGTTGCGATAAGAAACGCAATACTTAATTGGGAGTAAAACAAACCATTGTAACAATTATGCGCATGATTATATTCTACAAGTCGTTTTACATGCATACACAGCACTCTATTTGAAAGCTATTAGAATTTTTTTAAAAAGGCCGTGAGAGTTACGTTGATGCCTTTTTCACTGCGTGTTCGTAAGACTCGGCGGACATTAAGTAAATGGAGTAATTGTCTCAGTATGTTGACTAATTGACCATAATCGGTTAGCTTTGTAATTAATGCATTTATGGACCATGTTGCAACTGCAGTATTAAAAGCCAATCAATATGAAAGGCTATACCGATTTAAACAAATCTTGATAAGCCAAGCGGCTTCGAGGTATTCATAGTCAAACTTTTGCATTTTTAATGTCGGGCGCCAAAACCGCGCTCAGCTTGAGCTCAAAAATTGGTGCCGTTAATAGTGGGTAGAAGAGTGACATAGTCATACCGGGTACGACGTCACTATCTCGACAGTGTGTACTTAGTGGAAGCATCGGCGCCATACTTCCACGATAGTGAAGGTGCGTCCGAAGCAACCACGTCAGCACGACATCCTGAGGCCTTCTGAGCGCAAGATTTTGCAATTAGGCGATAAAAAGGCAGATATTTAGGATTGAATATCTCAAAATTGTTGCCATTCGCAAATTGTGTCAATTGGGTTATTCTTTAATATGTGAATATTAAAGAATAACCCAATTGACACAATTTGCGAATGGCAACAATTCGCAAATTGCCTTTGAAACTAGAATTGAAAAATATCCCATAAAACCATTATTAAATATATTATTAAAATTTTGGTTAAATAAGTTTGAATAACATACTGCGAAGGGTTTCCCCTTATGTAATGTCCTCAGAGCCCCACAAACATACGGTGAAGGCGGCATCCAAGTAACACTCACGGCGTTTTTTTTATTTTTATTTTGTTTGAATTGAAGTAGAAAGCTTTGTATATATGTATATAAAGTATATATAAATTCCGGGTGCATGTACATGCCGCCGTGCACCATCCAACTAAATTGGTCCAGTTTTTCGTTAAGAAACACTGGATCAAAGTGGACAAGGTCACTTTTTCATAAACCCCCAGCACAACATGTGCAATAGACCGCTAGAAATGATTGCTCAGCTCATAGAACATATTAGCGGAAAACAAACAGCGCAAGGACAAGGACAGAGTAGAAGGCGGTAGAGACACACAGCGCTGACTTACAACTGAGCTTTATTGGCACTGACAACCTGTATAAATACACAATTTGCCCTGCCCAAAAGCGAAGAAAAGAACCACAAGAGGAGGACTACACGTGTTCCTAGAGTCATCTGCAGGCGCCGTTGCTCTCCGATCTGAGTAGAAAAATACACTCCTTTTCCGTCAAGGCAAGTGACGGGGCACTAACACACTCAGAGCCCGATTGTCCAATGGCGCGGGCTTCTATAATCTCACGTGTCAGTTTATCTTTTTGTTTTCCGATGATCGTGCATCGTTCAAAAAACGGAGTACATCCGCAATCGCGGCAATGCACCCCAAGGTGCCCCAACAACACCTGAGACACATTGTAACGATGCTCTCTTAAACGCTCATTAAGACAACGTCCTGTCAGCCCTATGTACCTCCGGCCACAGGACAGGGGAATAGAGTAGACAACACCCGCAACGCATGCAACAAACTGGCTTTGGTGTTCCTTGGCGCACACATGTCTCTCTATTACATAAGAGTTCACTCTTTTGCACATCATAGATAGCTTGTCTGGAGCCGAAAAGACCACGTGAACACCAGCTCGGCGTCCCACTTTTTTCAGATTATGGGATATTTTGTGTAGGTACGGTAGTACTGTGATGTTTCTGTTTTTCCGGTTAACTTGTTCAGCCTTCTCAATCCGTCTTCTCTTTAGTAGAGTTTCTGCGACTGCCGTTAAGAGGCGCAACGGGTAGCCCACGGCCGTGAGCCTCGCTACTTGATTCTTAAAGCTATCCTTGACTAAGTGAAAGCAGGATTTATTAAGGGCGTTCTTAAAGCAAATGTTGATGATTCCCCTTTTTACCAGTTTATTGTGGGCAGACGAAAACGACAGGAGGGGTTTTTACTCCTTGGTTCATAAAGCCAGCAGGTGTGTGTCGGGAGACACTGCAGCCTAAGGTCTAAAAATCTTATGGAACCGTTTACTGGTAATTCGTGCGAGATAACCAGTGGTTCCAAGCATTTACTAAAAGTGGCCAAAACCTCAGAAATTTCGCCAGCAAAGTGGTCTTAGTCAAAGTCAACAAGCACTAAGTAGTCATCTACAAACCTAAAAACCTTTTTTACCCTAGAGCCGTCAAATCTATTAGATAAAATTCTGTCATAAAATGCAAGATAAATGTTGCTCAACACGGGAGCTAAACAGGAACCGATGCATATGCCGTTTTTCTGAATGAAAGTTTCTCCGTTCCAAGTTGTAAACGTCGACTTTAGATAAAAGGTTAAAAGCTCCAACAAGTCTCTTACCCCCAGACCACATTCATTTTGAAACGCTACACACCCGTGGTTGTCAATACACTCTTCGACGCACATTAAAAGCTCCGTGTGTGGAATCGACTAGTATAAGTCCTTAATGTCTACGGAACATGCTGAGAGGCATTGGTCAGGGCATTGTTTATGAAGTCTATTATCTGTTCAGAGTCTTTTACCTGAAAGGGGTCGTCAATAACTAAAATGTTCAATTTCGTTTGTAAAAACATGGCCACCGACTTCTGCCACGTTCCAAATTCCGATACTATAACGCGTAGCGGACAGTTGGCTTTGTGCGTTTTAGCTGAAAAAAACAGATCCAGATTCAGGCCTCTGCCCTTATCGACCGCTAGGGCTAGATTATCTAAACTCAGCCGTTTCCAAAGTTTACGTGCTTCAATTTTTACTTTTGCTAGGGACACGTCATTCCTGCGTACAAAAGTGGCCTCTATAGCGTCTAAATCTTTCGAGTTGAGCATGCCTTTGGGTAGTACTACAAAGCCCCCCTCCTTATCAGCAGGTAACAAGGACAGGGCGTTATCCTTTAGGTAAGCGACTGTGGACCGCACATGGACCCTGCTACCAGACGGCCTGCACTGCAGCAATACGTCTACACCCTCCGCAATGCGCCTGTCCGCCTCAGACTCCGCAGCTCGTCCCGACACTTGCCTTACCAGAGACAACAACTCTGGGGGCGACTATCTCGGCTCGACGGCGAACTTGGGGCCGTGGCTCAGCACTTGTTCCACTTGTTTTGGAAGGCGGACGTCACCCAACTTGTGGACCTTGTTCCCCGTAGCCGCAGGACGCCTCCCAGGGATGCTCGCTCGAAGAAGAGGCAGTGTTTGCTGCCAGAGGAAGTCAGCCGTTCTGTCGATGGTACGTGAGAGCTCCCGCCACCGCGATCCACCGCAGGACGAACGGTCACCCGCACGAAGACTTAGGTGTAGGCACTCACGATAGAGCCGTATCTGCCGCTGGCACTCGGTGCGTAGGATCTTGCATATCCTCATCCCATGGCCAGGCGAGGGTTGGCAACCACCGAACAATATCAGGACATCGAGTGGCAGGATTCGGTGACGAATGGAAAAAGCCAGCACCCGGGAACGGCATACAGCGCCAGCAGTTATAGCCACCAGGACACTCGGGTCCACGGGTAAACACTGAATAGGGCCCGTTGTATTAGAAATGAAGTTCAGTAGTGTTGACGATTGGGCTAGTTGGTCATTCATATTAGCGGAAAACAAACAGGGCAAGGACAAGGACAGAGTAGAAGGCGGTAGAGACACACAGCGCTGACTTACAACTGAGCTTTATTGGCACTGACAACCTGTATAAATACACAATTTGCCCGGCCCAAAAGCCAAGAAAAGAACCACAACAGGACTACACGTGTTCCTAGAGCCATCTGCAGGCGCCGTTGCTCTCCGATCTGAGTAGAAAAATACACTCCTTCTCCGTCAACGCAAGTGACGGGGCACTAACACACTCAGAGCCCGATTGTCCAATGGCGCGGGCTTCTATAATCTCACGTGTCAGTTTATCTTTTTGTTTTCTGATGATCGTGCATCGTTCAAAAAACGGAGCACATCCGCAATCGCGGCAATGCACCCCAAGGTGCCCCAACACAACATGAGACACATTGTAACGATGCTCTCTTAAACGCTCATTAGGACAACGTCCTGTCTGCCCTATGTATCTCCGACCACAGGACAGGGGAATAGAGTAGACAACACCCGCAACGCATGTAACAAACTGGCTTTGGTGTTTCTTGGCGCACACCTGTCTCTCTATTACATGAGAGTTCACTCATGCACTCATAGCAGCCAGGACAGGAGTGTCCTGGTGGCTATAACTGCTGGCGCTGTATGCCTTTCCCGGGTGCTGGCTTTTTCCATTCGTCACCGAATCCTGCCTCTGGATGTCCTGATATTGTTCGGTGGTTGCCAGCCCTCGCCTGGCCATGGGATGAGGATATGCAAGATCCTACGCACCGAGTGCCAGCGGCTGATACGGCTGTATCGTGAGTGCCTACACCTACGTCTTCGTGCGGGTGACCGTTCGTCCTATGGTGGATCGCGGTGGCGGGAGCTCTCACGTAGCATCGACAGAACGGCTGACTTCCTCTGGCAGCAAACACTGCCTCTTCTTCGAGCGAGCATCCCTGGGAGGCGTCCTGCGGCTACGGGGAACAAGGTCCACAAGTTGGGTGACGTCCGCCTTCCAAAACAAGTGGAACAAGTGCTGAGCCACGGCCCCAAGTTCGCCGTCGAGCCGAGAAAGTCGCCCCCAGAGTTGTTGTCTCTGGTAAGGCAAGTGTCGGGACGAGATGCAGAGTCTGAGGCGGACAGGTGCACTGCGGATGGTGTAGACGTATTGCTGCAGTGGAGGCCGTCTGGTAGCAGGGTCCCTGCGTGGTCCACAGTCGCTTACCTAAAGGATAACGCCCTGTCCTTGTTACCTGCTGATAAGGAGGGGGGCTTTGTAGTACTACCCAAAGGCATGCTCAACTCGAAAGCTTTAGACGCTATAGAGGCCACTTTTGTACGCAGGAATGACGTGTCCCTAGCAAAAGTAAAAATTGAAGCACGTAAACTTTGCAAACGGCTGAGTTTAGATAAACTAGCCCTAGCGGTCGATAAGGGCAGAGGCCTGAATCTGGATCTGTTTTTTTCAGCTAAAACGCACAAAGTCAACTGTCCGCTACGCGTTATAGTATCGGAATTTGAACGTGGCAGAAGTCGGTGGTCATGTTTTTACAAATGAAATTGAACATTTTAGTTATTGACGACCCCTTTCAGGTAAAAAACTCTGAGCAGATAATAGACTTCCTTAAACAATGCCCTGACCTATGCCTCTCAGCATGTTCCGTAGACATTAAGGACTTAGACTACTCGATTCCACACACGGAGCTTTTAATGTGCGTCGAAGAGTGTATTGACAACCACGGGTGTGTAGCGTTTCAGAATGAATGTGGTCTGGGGGTAAGAGACTTGTTGGAGCTTTTAACCTTTTATCTAAAGTCGACGTTTACAACTTGGAATGGAGAAACTTTCATTCAGAAAAACGGCATATGCATCGGTTCCTGTTTAGCTCCCGTGTTGAGCAACATTTATCTTGCATTTTATGACAGAATTTTATCTAATAGACTTGAAGGCTCTAGGGTAAAAAAGGTTTTTAGGTTTGTAGATGACTACTTAGTGCTTGTTGACTGTGACTCAGACCACTTTGCTGGCGAAATTTCTGAGGTTTTGGCCACTTTTAGTAAATGCTTGGAACCACTGGTTATCACGCACGAATTACCAGTAAACGGTTCCATCAGATTTTTAGACCTTAGGCTGCAGTGTCTCCCGACACACACCTGCTGGCTTTATGAACCAAGGAGTAAAAACCCCTCCTGTCGTTTTCGTCTGCCCACTCTAAACCCGTAAAAAGGGGAATCGTCAACATTTGCTTTAAGAACGCCCTTAATAAATCCTGATTTCACTTAGTCAAGGATAGCTTTAAGAATCAAGTAGCGAGGCTCACGGCCGCGGGCTACCCGTTGCGCCTCTTAACGGCAGTCGCAGAAACTCTACTAAAGAGAAGACGGATTGAGAATGCTGAACAAGTTAACCGGAAAAACAGAAACATCACAGTACTACCGTACCTACACAAAATATCCCATAATCTGAAAAAAGTGGGACGCCGAGCTGGTGTTCACGTGGTCTTTTCGGCTCCAGACAAGCTATCTATGATGTGCAAAAGAGTGAACTCTCAAGTAATAGAGAGACAGGTGTGCGCCAAGAAACACCAAAGCCAGTTTGTTACATGCGTTGCGGGTGTTGTCTACTCTATTCCCCTGTCCTGTGGCCGGATATACATAGGGCAGACAGGACGTTGTCTTAATGAGCGTTTAAGAGAGCATCGTTACAATGTGTCTCAGGTTGTGTCGGGGCACCTTGGGGTGCATTGCCGCGATTGCGGATGTACTCCGTTTTTTGAACGATGCACGGTCATCAGAAAACAAAAAGATAAACTGACACGTGAGATTATAGAAGCCCGCGCCATTGGACAATCGGGCTCTGAGTGTGTTAGTGCCCCGTCACTTGCCTTGACGGAAAAGGAGTGTATTTTTCTACTCAGATCGGAGAGCAACGGCGCCTGCAGATGACTCTAGGAACACGTGTAGTCCTCCTCTTGTGGTTCTTTTCTTGGCTCTTGGGCGGGCAAATTGTGTATTTATACAGGTTGTCAGTGCCAATAAAGCTTAGTTGTAAGTCAGCGCTGTGTGTGTCTACCGCCTTCTACTCTGTCCTTGTCCTTGCGCTGTTTGTTTTCCGCTAATATGAATGACCAACTAGCCCAATCGTCAACGCTACTCATAGAACACTCTGCGTGACTGGAAGAGAGCGGCTTGCAGTGTTTGACGGTGAATCTACCCGCTTGGTGCAGCTGGGACCTACAAGAAAGTTAATGCAGCTTGCCATATACAAGAAAGTAACAAAGACAGGGCCAGTATTACATAAAACCCCAACACGGCACGTACCAAGGACCGGCAGAAATGACTGCTCACCTCATAGAACTCTCTGTGCGGCTTGAAAAGAGCGGCTTGCGGTCTTTGACGATGAGTCTACCCGCTTCGTGCAGCTGGGACCTGCAATAAATTTAATGCAGCTTGTCATATACCACAAAGTAACAAAGAAAAGCCAGTAATGCATCAGCCACAGCATGACATGTCCCAAGAACTGCTAGAAGGTCTCCCTCGACTCATACAACACTTCATGCTACAAAACCCGCATTAAGGACTGATTGAACTTAGGATAATAAGGATCTGTATTCAGCTGTGTCAAAACACGTGATCTTATGTAATGTGTCTTATTTAATGTGGTCTTATGTATGTAACGTGTTTAGCCTCTATAGCTAGCTTGAACCCTCGTTTTATGTTTGTCTAAAAGCTCTAGAAACTTAGGCTGTGTATGTCCTGTAGCAAAGAAAGGAAGAGGCCCGGAGCTATGACATTCCCTAAATTTCAAATGCGCTTCAAGGAGGGGGCGGGGGGAATGGAACGGAGGGAAGGGTATGCCCCGCCTCCTCATCCGAACTTTCTCGTCCTCCCCTTCCTCTCCTCTCCTCCTCTCGTGCTCCTCCTCACTTCCGTCAGTCCTCTTCCTCCTCTTGAGGTATATATATATATATATATATATATATATATATAGGTAAAGTAAGGTAAATATAAAAACAATGGACCGGGAAAAGTTAATAAGTGAAAGATGCGTACTGTCGGAGTTACTAATTCGAAGTTTATTACTACGTTTCGAGCGGGGACCGCTCTTCATCAGGTAGCGAGTGTACAGCCCGCGAATGTTTATATACCCCTAAGAAGAAATTATAGGGAGTAAAGTGCAGTAGGAAATAGAAACAGCGTTGACAAAACAGATAGTTTACACAGAAAGGAGAGGGCACCAAAACCTGACAATCATCAAAAAAAAAAAATCGGCTTGCAAAAAGAGATTATTTACGCTCGTACGCAAAAAAAAAAAAAAAGGAAGTTGTTGGTGGAGAGATTATTTCCTCTCACACAAAAAAAATAAAAAAAATAAAAATAAAAAGTGTTTGCAAGTCTCGGGTTGGGAAGGGGTGGCTCGTCTTCAAACCAGAAATAGGATACATGTGACCACCGACGCCCCCAAATCCCGTGGCATTCCTTTGTGCTAGAGGTCGAAGTTAAACACTTTGGGGGATTTTTCCTTGGATAAGGAGTGGTAGGGATGTGACAGTCTATGCCTGCCTGAGATTAACCGCTTGAGCCGCATTTATCCGTTTTGGAGGTTCTCTTCGGACTTAAACGCATTAGGATGTGGTTTAACTATCGATTGTTAAGTTTAAAGATCTCCTAGTGTCTTCAGCGTGTGCATCTAGAGAAGCTCAAGGGCGGAGAGGATCAGCTCTCCAACGAGCCAGCTGCAAACTAAACAGTCTTCCCGGACTTTCATTAATGCCCTGGTTGAAGGTATTAAACTTATAAATAAAATATGATTCTTTTTGCTCTCTTTCAATTTTTGTGCTGAAGCCTGATTCCAAAATTACAACAGAAATGTGCTTGATTGAGTGATTAGAAAGAGACAGGTGCTTTGAGAGCGGAAGGTCGGGGAGTGTTTGTGCGTGACATTTGTGGTTGTTAAAGCGTAGTCTGAAAGCCAAATTAGTCTGTCCGACATACTGTTTATTACAGACATTGCAGTGCAGGAGATAAATCACGTTTGACGTGCCGCAATCGTAGCTACCCCTTATGTTCCACGTGAACTCTGAATTTGTGCTCGTGGCGTTCTTTGCTTCTAACATGTGGTTGCATACTTTACACCTGGGCTTTCGGCATGGTCGGCAACCTAGGTTTGCGGGAGTGGTAGTTTTTGATTTTACTAAGACGTCCCGGAGATTCCTGCCGCGTCGATAGACGACCCGAGGAGCGGCGGGAAAGATTTCTTTGAGGCGGTCGCTCTGTGAAAGAAGATTGTAATTTTTGCTCAATATGTTGTTGATGTTTGGAAGATTGCCTGCACACGTTAAAATAAGGTTAGACTGTCTGCTTTCTTGAGGACGCTCTATTCGGTTGCCAATGATGTCTGAGCGGTCGAGGTTTCTTGCCTGATTTATAGCGTCATCGATTACATTTGCTGGATACCTCTGCTGGGTTAGTACGCGTTTCAGTTCCTGAGCGTTTTGTTCAAAGTCGTTGTTGTCTGAGCATATGCGCTTAAATCTGTGCGCCTGAGAGTACGGCAGACTAGTCTTACAGTGTCGAGGATGGCAGCTGTTAAAATGGAGGTATTGTTGTCTATCGGTAGGTTTTCTGTAAAGTTTCGTACTTAATTTGTTATTGGCAATTTCCACAGTTACATCCAGGACGTTTATGCACTTTTGTGATACGGAGTGAGTAAATTTTATCGATGAGTGAGCTATATTGAAGGCGGCGATAAATTTCATGAGTTCGTCTTCAGCACCGGCCCAGATCATGAATATGTCGTCGATGTATCTTGTGTAAAACAGCGGTTGAGTGGGGCGTTCAGCGAGAAAGGTGGTTTCCAGTTGTGACATAAATATGTTAGCGTAATTTGGCGCCATCTTAGTTCCCATAGCGGTTCCATTGGTCTGCAGGAAGTGCCTATTCTCAAATTCAAAGTGATTGTTCTCCAAAACCAGTTTCATCAGAATTGAAAGGACGTCCCCCTCGATGTCAAGTGTGTGCTGAGCGTGTTCATACGCTTCGATCACTGCCGCAATTCCGTCTCTGTGGGGTATATTTGTATATAGGGAAGCCACATCAAGGGTTACGAGAAAAGCGTTATCCGGAATGTCTAGTGGGGAAATTTTCTGCAGGAAGTGGCTGGTGTCCTTAACAAACGAAGGGAAGGTTGGAGGAATGTCCTTGATCAGTGTATCGACAAGACTCGAGATACGTTCGGTGACTGTGCCTATTCCTGACACTATGGGTCGCCCGGGGTTGTTGATTTTGTGTATTTTAGGAAGGAGATAAAAGCGACCGGGTTTGGAGTGGGATGGTTTTATGGCGTTAAAAACCTCCTTAGTTATTTTGCCACTTTTCTTTAGAACTACTAATTCCTTTATGATGGCAGTTTCCAGCCTTTGTGTGGGGTCTGTCGGTAGTTCGCGGTAAAATGATGCGTCATTCAATTGCCGAAAGCCCTCATCAAGATAATCTTGTCTGTTCATAACAACTATGGAGCCGCCCTTATCTGCAGGTTTAATAATTAAATCTGCCCTGGCACTTCCTTTAACAACATTGAGCATAAACAGTGGAATGAAGTCACGCTTGAGGCCTCACTAAAACTAGTCTGAATCACAGAACAACACCACAGAAGGAAGGCGGCTGAGCTATCACATACAGAAATCAAGATCAGAAACGACGGGTCACTAAGCTGCGAGGAAAACGCCGAGATAGAGCTATATGAGCAGAAAAGACGCAACGAGCTGTGGATAACGAAAAAGAGAAAACTCGAGCGTGACAAACTATCTGACGCATGTCCCCAACCGACGTTCATGATGAGCACTGATTCGATGGCAGCCAAAGCAACTATCCATGCCCACTCTCCACCGCCAGGGCCTACACGGGTCGCAGACGCAGAACCGTCGCTGGCTTCAAATAACTCCGCCGCTCTAGACACGATTGGCTGCCGGCCGCAAGTTGCAGCGCGTTCCGGGAGACACTGCGAAAAAACAGTGGACAAAGGCAACATAGTAAATTTATCGGACGCAGTGTTAACGCGGGAAGAGACCAACATCCTTTCTAAAGGATTAACGTTCTGCCCCACAACTGGCCACTACAACGAGTTTCAATTGTACCAAGATTTGGACAAGTTTGCCCGAAACATGTGGCTCCGCGAGTACTTTCACGACCGCAAACCGAATCCTAACCAAACGATTCTGACCAACCAAGAAAAGCAATGGACGCCTAATCCGCGAAGAGATAAGTACCTCGACATGTACATTGATATCACGCAAAGCGAAATCATTTCCGCGGTGAAGAGGCAAAGACCGACAAAATATAACCTTTCTCGGCCAGAGAATGAGTGCCTGAAAAGACTCAGTGCCAGGGCAGATTTAATTATTAAACGTGCAGATAAGGGCGGCTCCATAGTTGTTATGAACAGACAAGATTATCTTGATGAGGGCTTTCGGCAATTGAATGACGCATCATTTTACCGCGAACTACCGACAGACCCCACACAAAGGCTGGAAACTGCCATCATAAAGGAAGTAGTAGTTCTAAAGAAAAGTGGCAAAATAACCAAGGAGGTTTTTAACGCCATAAAACCATCCCACTCCAAACCCGTTCGCTTTTATCTCCTTCCTAAAATCCACAAAATCAACAACCCCGGGCGACCCATAGTGTCAGGAATAGGCACAGTCACCGAACGTATCTCGAGTCTTGTCGATACACTGATCAAGGACATTCCTCCAACCTTCCCTTCGTTTGTTAAGGACACCAGCCACTTCCTGCTGAAAATTTCCCCACTAGACATTCCGGATAACGCTTTTCTCGTAACCCTTGATGTGGCTTCCCTATATACAAATATACCCCACAGAGACGGAATTGCGGCAGTGATCGAAGCGTATGAACACGCTCAGCACACACTTGACATCGAGGGGGAAGTCCTTTCAATTCTGATGAAACCGGTTTTGGAGAACAATCACTTTGAATTTGAGAATAGGCACTTCCTGCAGACCAATGGAACCGCTATGGGAACTAAGATGGCGCCAAATTACGCTAACATATTTATGTCACAACTGGAAACCACCTTTCTCGCTGAACGCCCCACTCAACCGCTGTTTTACACAAGATACATCGACGACATATTCATGATCTGGGCCGGTGCTGAAGACGAACTCATGATATTTATCGCCGCCTTCAATATAGCTCACTCATCGATAAAATTTACCCACTCCGTATCACAAAAGTGCATAAACTTCCTGGATGTAACTGTGGAAATTGCCAATAACAAATTAAGTACGAAACTTTACAGAAAACCTACCGATAGACAACAATACCTCCATTTTAACAGCTGCCATCCTCGACACTGTAAGACTAGTCTGCCGTACTCTCAGGCGCACAGATTTAAGCGCATATGCTCAGACAACAACGACTTTGAACAAAACGCTCAGGAACTGAAACGCGTACTAACCCAGCAGAGGTATCCAGCAAATGTAATCGATGACGCTATAAACAAGGCAAGAAACCTCGACCGCTCAGACATCATTGGCAACCGAATAGAGCGTCCTCAAGAAAGCAGACAGTCTAACCTTATTTTAACGTATACAGGCAATCTTCCAAACATCAACAACATATTGAGCAAAAATTACAATCTTCTTTCACAGAGCGACCGCCTCAAAGAAATCTTTCCCGCCGCTCCTCGGGTCGTCTATCGACGCGGCAGGAATCTCCGGGACGTCTTAGTAAAATCAAAAACTACCACTCCCGCAAACCTAGGTTGCCGACCATGCCGAAAGCCCAGGTGTAAAGTATGCAAGCACATGTTAGAAACAAAGAACGCCATGAGCACAAATTCAGAGTTCACGTGGCACATAAGAGGTAGCTGCGATTGCGGCACGTCAAACGTGATTTATCTCCTGCACTGCAATTTCTGTAATAAACAGTATGTCGGACAGACTAATTTGGCTTTCAGACTACGCTTTAACAACCACAAATGTCACGCACAAACGCTCCCCGACCTTCCGCTCTCAAAGCACCTGTCTCTTTCTAATCACTCAATCAAGCACATTTCTGTTGTAATTTTGGAATCAGGCTTCAGCACAAAAATTGAAAGAGAGCAAAAAGAATCATATTTTATTTATAAGTTTAATACCTTCAACCAGGGCATTAATGAAAGTCCGGGAAGACTGTTTAGTTTGCAGCTGGTTCGTTGGAGAGCTGATCCTCTCCGCCCTTGAGCTTCTCTAGATGCACACGCTGAAGACACTAGGAGATCTTTAAACTTAACAATCGATAGTTAAACCACATCCTAATGCGTTTAAGTCCGAAGAGAACCTCCAAAACGGATAAATGCGGCTCAAGCGGTTAATCTCAGGCAGGCATAGACTGCCACATCCTTACCACTCCTTATCCAAGGAAAAATCCCCCAAAGTGTTTAACTTCGACCTCTAGCACAAAGGAATGCCACGGGATTTGGGGGTGTCGGTGGTCACATGTATCCTATTTCTGGTTTGAAGACGAGCCACCCCTTCCCAACCCAAGACTTGCAAACACTTTTTATTTTTATTTTTTTTATTTTTTTTGTGTGAGAGGAACTAATCTCTCCACCAACAACTTCCTTTTTTTTTTTTTTTTTTGCGCACGAGCGTAAATAATCTCTTTTTGCAAGCCGATTTTTTTTTTTTTTTGATGATTGTCAAGTTTTGGTGCCTTCTCCTTTCTGTGTAAACTATCTGTTTCGTCAACGCTGTTTCTATTTCCTACTGCACTTTACTCCCTCTAATTTTTTCTTAGGGGTATATAAACATTCGCGGGCTGTACACTCGCTACCTGATGAAGAGCGGTCCCCGCTCGAAACGTCGTAATAAACTTCGAATTAGTAACCCCGACAGTACGCATCTTTCACTTATATACATATATATATATATTGCGGTATTTTTGCTCACCGCTTGTCCGGAGAAAGGGGTTGTAGTTGTCACATCCTGAAGCTCCAGTGTTATTAACGAATGACGACACCGCTTGCTTGCACAACAGTTATCTGGCATCTCCTCTCCTCCTCCTTCTATTCCTCCTCCTCAACCTCATCGTCCTCCTCGTCGTCTTCGTCTTTTGCGACTTGCACGCTCCAACTGATAACTAAGCTGGCAGTTGCTCCTCCGAGTGGTCCGCATAACACCTCTCAAGGCTCGCAAGACCGTCCGAGGGAACAATTCTCCAGCTTTCGTTCTTCTCCTCCTCCTTTCCCCCTAGCGTGCACTCCACATCGTCGCTAAAGTTCAGCGTGAAAACACCCTACAATGTATACAAATATAGAGCAATCTCCTCCTATACTGGTACTTTAAATAGCGCTCCTATCCCAGTCCTTGATTGTTATGAAGGATGCCTTGTGATCTGAGAAGTGACAGGATATGTGTTCCAGATGCTGGACCAACGGCTGATTTTTAAAGACGAGGTCTATGCATGTGTTTCGAGAGGTCGTCACAGCGGTGGGAGCTGTTACGAGGGAAAGAAATGGGAGGTTTTCCTGCATAAGTGGTATGAAGTCCTTATTCGTCTTTAAGTCTGCATTAAAGTCCCCCACTACTCTCATGGGTGTTGACGCACGTGTGCTTAACGCAAGTCGCAGAAAATGCACGACATCTTTAATGAGTGCTGTAGGCGAGAGATAGAGAGCCACCACTAGCAAGCCGTTATCGAAGTTGGCGGCACAAAGTTCTCCAACTTCGTCTGACGTGCCAAATGTCTCGATGGGTACGGCAGACAGACCCTTACACACGTAGATGGCCACCCCCGCCGCTCTGTTGTGCTCTCTACTGACGCCGCAGCAGTACTGGTAGTCCATTATTTCTACCGCCTTTTTTGGATCCATCCACGTTTCCGAGAAGCGAAGTACAGATGCATGGCGTAGGATGGGGTCGTGGTGCACGTCCTTGGAATGCGCCGGCAGAGAGCGAACATTAAGCGCGGCGACTGAGAACAAGTGAGGTTGCTCAATCATTGCGTTGCACTTAGCCGTGACAGTTTGGAGTTTGTGTGACTGCAGCCGACGAAACTCATCAAGTAGTGCCCTGTCGGGATTGGGCTTGCCGTGGTAGAACGTAAAGTCATTGTCCACATTGGTGAGGTAGAGCCCGTTGATGTCTGTAGCAGGACTCAGTGCCACGTATACCAATTTCTGTGGATGACTCTTGGCATGCGAGTACACCCCGTTTTCATACGTGCCTCCCTGTGATTTGTGAATGGTGATAGCACTTGCTTGCACAACGGGTAGCTGGCATCTCCTCAGGGATATCCTTGACTTCTTATCAATGACGCAAGTGACTGTGCGTCTTTCGAAAGGTGTCCAATTTTGCTGAATATTTCTGTCGAGTGCCCGTAACTGCCGGGATTTTGCGGCCGCCACGGTTCTAATCGCAATTTTGGAACCAAGCTCACCGAAATGCAGCCAGATGCGTTCCGGCCCTCGGAGCGTGTCGTATTGTATGTATTGGAGTATTCCAACAGATCCATTGACCAGACCGTCGGAAACATCGACATTGAGTGTGAGCATATATGGTTTTCCAATGCATAGCATTATGTTAGCTGGCAGGTTTCCGAGTTCGGCCTTGGGCAGCGTTTCGGCCTTGCGCATTGCCTCTGTCTTCTCCTGCATACACCTGAATCCAACGATTGTGTCTCGTGCCGCACATGCCACAGAATTATCTTCGGTTGCAATGGCCGTGTTCGTATTGTAGTCGTCCGATTCCTTGTTGGAGTAGTACAAGCGGATGCCACCGGGACAACACGTTTCTGCTTGTTGTTGCGTGACGAACCAACTCTCGATCAATGCGATTTCTTCGGAATCGAATTCTGCACCGTCTCCAATTTTGGTAAGTAAGGTGGAAAACCTGATATCTCTTTGCCTTACGACCTTCGTGAAGACAAAGCATCAGCACTATAGTGCTGATGACTGAATCAGTTGGTAGCCAATCATCAAAAAGAAATCATGAAGAATATGGGAACAGAGGATACCAACACAACAGAGCGCTGTGTTGATCTCCTCCTTCTTGTCCGTGCCCTTCACACTCCCTGTTTTTAATAATACATTTTTCAATAATTTTCTGCTTGGCATCATCTGTATAGGGGTTCACTGGAACAACCCCCCTGCCATTGCAGTCACTTTAGGAAAGCTAGTCCTTCCTCATGATGCCATCCTTGAGGAAGTGCAAGGCGGGCGTCACTCTCACTCTTGTGGTTCAGTTGCCCAGGTTCCCATAGGTTTCAAGCTGCTAGCCAAATTGAGTCAGGCCTTCCAGCCGTGCAGGAATAGTCCATTTCACTCTTTTAGACCTAGGCACCCAAATTTTGTGTATACCTGAAAGAAGCTCTAACAGAGAAGAAACAAAATGATTGGCCCTTTTTGAATGCATCCTTTTCTTTCGCTGAGAACATACATACAAGTCACAGGCTATTGTACATTCAGTGGTGCAGCTTAATTTATGAAGAACACTTTTTTATATAACTTCAAGTTCTTAGAGAAAAGATTCAATATAATGGGTCGGACATAAATGGTTGCTATGAACTGTCCTATACATTTACACATTATCTGATATCATAAAAAGAGTAGAGTAGGGTAGGGCTGCACTGCATCATTTACGATTTTTGTAACCAATTAACAGTTGGCATTTATTTATTTATTACTATTGGCTATTATTCTATGACAGAAAGAATAACCGGGCGAGTTGGTACGGTGGTAGTCTTCCAACTCCATGCTATAATCAGATTAGACATTAGGCGTTTAAGTTCATTTTTTCTACCTTTCTTAATGTTTTTGCTATGAGTAAAGCTATACGCACTCCAGAGTGCACTTCGGACGGAAATGACTATACGCACTCTGCTAATCCCGTATAAAACAAATGGTCACAACAAGTTTTCTGAGTGATGGCATAGCATAGTGGTTAAGGTGTCTGCTTTATACACAAGTGGACGCGGGTCCATTCGAAGTGGGCCTACTTTTTTGTTGAACATTTTGTTTTCCCGAGGCATTTGGCAGTATTTACGACATTATGTTTTTACAATAAACACTGAAAAAAAAAAAACAAAAAAAAAACGAATGTTAACGACGAAGCTTTGCGGAACTAAATGGTATGGGACCCCCTTTTCGGAGGTGCGATCGGGGACAGCTGGGTTTGGGTTGCGGGCTGGACGCCGCGAAGCGGCGTGTACTGGTTAAGTTTTGTAATTAGCAGCCGCATACTGTCGCCGCGAAGCGGCGTACGCAGGCCGGGGGGGGGGGGGGGGCTGTGTTAACAAGCTCCCCAGTGATACACGCGCCGTTCGAAAAGGGTGGCCCGAGCGGCATGAGCTCTCCGCGGAGTGCCTATAGCCATTTCCGTTCGAAGTGCATATCGGAGTGCGTACAGCTTTACTCTTTTGCTTTTTCTAGCTGTTCTATTTTTGGTAAGGGATTTCGCCACCACTAAAAAACGTGACATCTAAACTCTTTTTTTTTACATCACACAATCATAAACTTGAAAAGTGTGCCGGTTCGGCAAACGCGAAGACGCGCGTCTCTACGGCACAGCCAATAGCTTAGGCGAAAAATCCTGCTGCTCGCTCTTGTAACGTTTTCTCGCTCCCGCTTTATGAAACAAATCGGTGGCGAGCTGCTGTTGGGACAAGACGTCAGAACTAGCATGACCTGTGATTAACACTTTGGGACGGCGACTGAATGCTTGAATTGCCGTCAGACGGCACTTGAACGCTCCACAAAAGCGTCGTCAGAGGAGCGTCGGAGGACGGTGCCCAGAACATGCACACAGGTCCGCGGCACGACAATGTTTCTCACACTGCGGAGAGAGCCACAGGTTTTGAAGAGGATACGCTCTTTTCTAATAACGAAATAACACAGGGCAGAAGTATAGTTAGACTCAAGCGTAGCTTAGCAAGCACACGGTACACGGCAAAGTTTGAAACAGCAGCCCACTCCGCAGAATCAAAACAATGTTTCTTACCGTCGTTTGCACGAGTCATCCGTGCTGTCCTAAACTTGCGGGCGTAGGCACGACGCAACGTCTCTCGACTCTCGGTCATCGCTTGCTATTCTTTAAACACGGTCCTCGTAAGGAAGATAACTAAAATATCCGCTGAAATGGCTAAAACGTAAAAAGAAAGGAGATTTCTGAAGCGACTTCAACTCGAACGGCCATTCAACCTCAGCCCCAACCGAAAATGGTGGCAATAGCGATGGCCTTGCGCAGTCTTCAAGAGACTTTTTTTTTTTTTTTCTTCTAGAGCCAACGTTATTAAAACACAGTTGGGAAACTCGCCGTCGAAACCTGGGCCGCTGGCGTCCGCCGAGACCGAGCTAAATGCGACAACCGCGCCACTCTTTACCGTTTGTCTGTACCGTGGTCACCTTGAGCTTTTTGAAAGCCTGTTTTTGCGTAAAAACAAACGGAAAAGACTCTTTTTGTATGAAATTTATTGGGGTTTAGTACAAAAAGAGGAGCGCGTTATGTTTTTAAAATCTTTAGTTTGCAGGGTTTCTCGGCACAATTAATATTGTTTTTATACAACCATGCCTCAGCGGGGCTTTCAGGTAGCGCGTCCCGACCTAGGTGCATTTTAACTACGGCAGTTCAACGCGGCGCGTCCGCCGGGGAGACGGGGGTGGCACCCCTGTAACCTCTTCCACTGTATCTGTTAATAAAGCCAGAATAGAAGTCACGCGAAGTTCCTCAAGTGGCCGCTGCGGGAGAAAAGGTGGCGTTGTGTTTGTCATTAGCTCGGTGCTCGGAGACAGATTGGGGCCGCTTTTTCA
The DNA here is from genome assembly GCF_016920785.2 of Ixodes scapularis. NCBI lineage: Eukaryota > Metazoa > Arthropoda > Arachnida > Ixodida > Ixodidae > Ixodes > Ixodes scapularis. Next base: position 48,182,520 of record NW_024609838.1, on the reverse strand, counting down.
AAGCTGTCTCTGTGGGAGTTTCCCAACTGAGTGTTTTAGTAACGTTGTCTAGAGCTAAACGATGCAAACCTTATTATATAAATAACAATAAGAATTTCACTACAATAAAAATGTAAAATATTAACAAAAATTTACTAAATACTAAATCTAAGGTTTTATTTAAACTTGAGATTGTTTCTTTTTTTTTTTTGTGCAAAACCGAAACTAACTCAAGCAACGTTTCCTGTGTCATATTTGTTTGCGCGCATTGTACGCACGCTCGTTGATGCGTCCGCGTGCATGCGTGTGTGCGTCTGTGCTTGTGCATGCGTGTGTGTGTGCGCGCGGGCGTGCGTTTGTGCGCGTGCATGCGTGTGTACGTGCCTGCGCGCGTGTATGTGTGTGCCCGCGCTCGCAAGCGTCTGTTTGTCCTTTCTATTGAGCTGCGCCAGAAAGACGACCAATAGACCAATCTCACCTGCCCGTTTGACTACGCCACCGCTGCCGCAATGCATCGAGGGAGCTTTAGTAGAGTGTACTAGAATACTTGGGCAGTGTTGGGACCGAAGGGGCTCGCCTGTACCGCGTGGTATTGATCGCGACAGGTGTCGCGTCCGGCGCCTTATCCGGAAGGTGTGCGCATGCGCGGCTGCACGCGCGAAAATGTGAATCTTTGGTGCCGCTTTGGTGGAGTGCACATAGGATTTCTGATACAGCTACGACCTGCCAGCGGTCGTACCGCGGCATCAATTACGCTGCGGCACGATCGTTAGCAAGATGATGCTTCAATGTGTTGGACGGTACAAGCTACATTACCCTTCCTTTACATAAAAACAATTGCGACTTTAAAAAAGCGGTTTCGGTTAGTCGGATGGTGAGCATTTTAAATGAAATGCCCATTTCCTTGGTCGCAAATGCCGAACATTAGATATTTGAAAGGCATATCTAAAACTCGGAAGCAGTTTTTTTTTTTTTTCCTATCTTGTTTTATAACGGAACGAAACGGCACATACTAAAGTTCGAGATTGTTTTAGTATGTTTTTAATACCCCAGGTTTACTTCTCTGTCTTCTTTTCTGACCGTCTTCTTTTTCTTGACCTTAATCAGCTCGCTTCACTTGTCACTCATTCTTGTGTCTATTTATGCGACGAACCACCCAAGCGACGGTCGCAAAGGAGTGAGAATCTATTTCTTCGTGGCTGCCACGACCATCCGACAATCACCCGACGTTCACTTGTAAGAAATGGCTTAGAAGCCGTGACAATTTTTATCACGCGTTTTAACATTTAACTTAAGTTCAAAAACTGAGACAATGTGGGCTGAACAAGCTATGCTTTATAAGATTCAAAGAAAACAAGAAACTATTTCACATCCTTTTGAGCAGAAAACATGAGCACACATAAGTCAGGCAAGGAAAAAGTTGTAACAGTTTACAGCACGGCATTGAAATAATGGCTACAATGTGCAGGCATACATGGTTACAATATTCAGCGCATTATCCTCTTGAGGGTAAACCACCTGAAACCTACACGCTCACAACAATACATTTAACCGACAGCTGCTTTCTGACAACCAGGTAAGTCTCGCTTGAGCTGGGTATTCGAAGGGAAAGACCCATGGTTCCACAGGGGGCGTATCTGGTTCACGCATACATTCAGGGTGTTTTTGTTTTATTCTTTACAGGACTTAACATATTTTACAAAAAAAGGATGTCGCAGATATGTGGATGCCGTCTTTCGTTATATCTGTAGGGCTCGGTGGACAATGAATGGGTGAATAACCGTTGCAATGTTTAATAATGAATCAAGATCTTTTAGCTAACTTGTTTATTAACGGCTTAATTGGCCATGGTGCAATTGCAGTTTTAAAAGGAGTCATTATTAAAGGCAAACACAATTTCGACAATTCGCGAAAAGACAACGAAGTTCGCAAAATTAATAGTAAAAGTTTGCCTTTCTTCGCTTGATTCAGAAACCGCGTTATGAAAATAATACATAGAATAGTAACTTAGTCGTCTTGATGTGTGACGCCGGCGAGTCCACCGAAGAAACGCTGTCGAGTTAGTGACGAGGGGACAGAAACAACTGCGTCATTCTTCTACGCATCAATATCAGCACAATCCCATTCGCGCTTTCAGCGCGCAGTTTTTTTAATTAAGTGAAGAATGGCAAAATTTTAGCGATGAATATCTCAGGACAGAACGAGCGGGTTGGTAGAGATAATTAAGCTTGAGGAAGAAACAAAATTGGACGGACCAACACAACAAAAACGAACGCCTTGTTACTTTCGCTCAAAGCTCGTTGTTTGTTCGCGAACTTTTTAAATTAGGTTGGCCTTTAATGATGGCTCCCTTTAAAGCTGCAATTGCAACATGGCCCATCAAACATTTCATTCACCCTTTGCCTACCGCAAAAATTTAAAAAAAAGAAAAGATTTGAAAATCTTGATTTTTTTTACGTGCCCTATACTCGGTTTCACCTTGTGTTGTACCGCAGGAAAGGCTACAAGCGCGAGCTCCTTGCTCTAGGGCACATCTCGGCGGCACGAGCTCCCGTGCACCAAGGGGAGCTGCCAACGCTATGAGCTCGCGCTCCTAGCTTTCGCTGCATGCACCGCTCAAAGAGAAAAAAGAAAAAAAGAAAAAAAAGGCGGGCTGCGCGAGCCGGATAACTCGACTACAGCGCCGCCACGAACTGTCAATACACGCGCCCTCACGAGCTCCGGTTGCCGAGCCGCTCCGGTCCCAACACTACCCAAGTATTTTAGTACACTGTAGCTTTAGTCTTTCTGCACGTGCGACAACCCAGCTGGAGCTCTGCGCGTGTGGAGCATGAGGCGGCACGAGCCGTCTTGTGCACTGCTCCCTGCCTCCTGCGAACTAAAGTTATGGCGGCATCACGTATGCGCCGAACGCTTGGTGAGATCGGTCTATTGAATGTCCCTCGCCACTGTTAAAAACGCACTTATTTATTATTATTATAATGATTATGATTATTGTCGTTGTGATTGAAGCATTGCCCTGAGTTTTGAGACTCAGGACCATAGAATTGTCTATAGGCGGCTGTAAGAAAATTTATTGGTTCCCTGGCTTTAGACACAGGGCCCTAGTCTTTTCTATAGCTGGCTGTAGCTGTATTTATAGATTTCTAAGGCCGACTATACAAGGCTATTGGAGGTGATAGCCTGTCATTTAATTTTCCATATACGACCATAGACCATTTTTCATGGGATGTCTTGGACTGGTTTATTATGGGTTCTGCCTCTTTGTGTCTGTGAGTTATTGTGCATGTAATCATATTCTCAAATGAATATTTTTCCTGGGTTGACATGGTCATGTGACAGGTTCTAGCACCACGTCATGAATATTTGTCGAACATTATTACTTTATTTCGATTTCATGCGTTTTCAGATATAAACTCGAGACTAACTGAATTTCTTGTTGTACACTTCCCTCATTAGATATTTATAAAAAACTCAAATATTGAGCCTTTCTCCATGGTTTCAAATTTCTGAGTGAGGAGTAATTTTTAAGGAAATTAAACATGAACTCATATATAAAATTTTGTTTGCAAACATAAAAATTGCATTCCAAAGAGGCACTTTATTATCAGCTATTTGCATGAATTACAACTAACATAATAAAAAAGAAGACTGCAAACAAGCGTTGGGGTTCAAGCAGAAATCTAACCTGTACGTTATGAAGAGAGCCATCTATAAGTTTTCCAAAACCTTTTCATATTATTTATTTAACACCCTTCTTCCACACCCTTCTTACACCCTTCACTAAATGGAGGGTGAAACCGGAAACAGCGCGCCTTTTGGTAAAATTAGGAGGGTGTATTACTAGATTTAAAGGTGATGAAAAAGTTTAGCCCAGGGTGTAAGCTGCTACAACACCCCTTTTACACCCTTAAAAGTGTGAAAACTTGTACTGTGTACCTCCGGTACGGAGTCTGATACTCGCGGAATGTAGTGGAAGCGTATGCGTTAAAATAAAACCTAATAGAAGAATCGCGACAAATTTTCAACCTCAATGTTTTCCTTCGATGCTTTTCAATCTGAGAAGCTTGCAAGCACTGCATGTTCTCCCTTTAGATGATGAAAAGAAGACATGTGCATTGACTTATTTGTACTATTCCAAAATAAAACAAGAAAAAAACTTCGTTTAAGGAAGGGTTCACGTCATTTTTAACAAAGTCAAAGCAGCTTGCTTTTTTTTACTGATACTGTCGATATGTTTTATGATTGTAATTCAAGTCGTACAGCTTGCTGCAAGAGGAACTGGTGCAGGGCAATACATGCAGTTATAGTAAAAATGGCATTATTGGAGCTCCTAGCGCATTGAGAAGTTAAAAGTAAGGTTTGAATGAACGGCTGCTTTCCCATTATTGAATAAAGTTGAAGCAAAACAAAAATGAACGAAATTGCTCAAATAATTATCAGTATTTCCAAATAACTTACCCAAGGTCTCGTTTACATATTAAAAAGTATCCGCATGCGGGTTGTCATCGAAAAGATATGCCCGCATACACACACGCATAACCCTCTTCCTCGAGCATTGTTGGTAATCCAACTCTATCGATGACTCCAGTTTTCTTCCGTATAAGTTGACGACGTCCAAGGCTCCACATAAGTTCACTCGTTTATCTACTATCGAGTTTTTCTCAAGAGCTTGGCTCACAATAGGCTAGAAGGTTTTCCGTAACCTCAACCGAGTCATCGTGACGTCAAGGATGACTGGCCATCATCAGCTCTTTCTGAACTATGCAGCTGAGTATATGACGCACAAGCACCCAGGCAGCACAAAAAATGGTTCCAATATTGGTCTGACGTTGGCATTTTGGAAAACGCCACCTGATCCAATGGTGGTCCAACATTGGTGCCAATGTTGGACCACTGGTTTGCCAACGTTCTAGCCCACGTTGGACCAACGTGGTTTGCGCTTTTTTATCCAAAATTGGCATAGAAGTTTCACCGTTGGCTGAACCAACAACGGCATCCAACACCTTACACACTGGCTCTTCCAACATTGGCTTAAATATTGGCTATTCGAATATTGGCATCCAGTTTAATACAGTGGCAAATTTTTGCATCCATTGTCTATGACATTATTGGATGCTATTTTTCAGCCAGTGTTTCAAGCAGTGCGACAAAAGCAGTGCAGTGAACCAAGCAAGTATCTTGCCCATTTTCCTCAAGCACTGTTTTCTGTCTGATACTAAACTCTAATAAATGCGGATATGTGACCATATTTGGACACTTTAGAAATCATTAAAGCATGCAAATAAATTGTTCATAAAGTTTGACAGTTCATAATTTGTTTAAATGAAATAAAAATATTTAAAACATTGTGCGACCAGGGGGGCTTGGGCAGACTCGGTGGCAGGGTCGGCGGCAGGCTCGGTAGTGGACAGGGCAGTGGCTGGGTGAAGGGCTGGGCAAGGGGATTCCACACAGGGGCCTGACCACAGGATTATGAAAGAGACAGAAGCGGGGGTTGGATTCAGGCGAAGGGTTTTAGAGGCTCTCAGTTCTCTTACGCTTGTTAACAATGAATATCAAAATAAAACATAGCTTCATTATTAATCGCCGCCCTTTAATTAACTATTCGATTAATCGGTTCAGTAGCTCTTCAAGTATAAAATCTGGGAAAGGCCTACCGACTTTTTGTGTTTACTTTTCCATATTATAAACTTTTTTTCCAGTGAATAATTTTCATTATTTAGTATATGAAAAAACTTAGTACTGACTTCTAAAATAAATAGATGCGCAGGTAAGACACCGGGACCGGCTTGCTGAATACAGTGTCTCAGCTGTGACTGGGTGAAAGAAAGCACTGTAAAGGCTGGAACGCGCAAGCGTCTTGAGTCGAGATTTGAGTCCCGTTCAGTTCGTACGCTGTCTTTGAGTGTGCTTTCTCTTCCCCCGTCTCAGCTGAGAGGCTGTTTCTAGCAAGACGGCCCAGGCGCTTACTATTGTTGTGTTCGTCCGACCTGTCCTTACTCAAAGCTCGATCGATCTAGATTCAGATATATATAGTGATTTAAAAAAAAATATTCGAATAGTACGAAGGTTATTTTATCAATTGCTAATTGCTTAGCTCTAATCTTGCAATATCATGGCGTCCAGCTTTAAGAAGTTTTAAAAATTATAATCTCGCCATTTAAGTTCACACCGATATTTCTACACGTAAGAACATGAGAGTTGAACAAAATTTTATGCTTGAATCAATCAAGAATTTAAAATAAATCATGCACATAAAATAGCTTGCCGTGTAAAGACAATTAGTGGCAATTACACTCGCAGAGCGCGGTGACATAGCTGACACTCAACTTGCACCCAACAAGCCGAACCTTGTCAAATAAGGACTACTCAAACGCTCTGTGGTCTTCGGCTTTGGGCATACTGGGAGGACTTTTTACTACAGCACACATCTGCCGCCAAAATGACTGCCATATTTTTGACAAGAAAAATGAAATAAAAATAACTTCGAGCACAGAAATAACCAATCAGAATGCCTCTCACGGTCTATTAGAATAAAAAGCACTACAAATGGCGCTGTACAGGGCCTTTCGGGGTGATCGCTGTGGATTACGCGCAGAACTCGTCGGAAATTCCTGGGACAGAGTACGACACGGTTCAAACGGATCGGAAAGTGAGAAAACGTACATTGCGTAGCGAGAATACCCATTCCCAATGGTGAAGAGGACCTCTCCTTGCCACTCACATGGAAGAGAAAGCGGTCCGTCGTGACTTCGTACCGTCGAAGGTAGTGGTCACATATATGCCCAGAACAAAGGAAGATCACCGGTGTGTAGGCGCTGCCGAAAGAATATCCATGGTTTTTCGCAATCCGCATGTTGAAGATCGCGCTTTGAAAAAACCTTAATCGCGCTTTGAAAAAATACTATTAAATTGACAATCGCTCGAGCAATTTCAACTTGTTGAGGTAAACCGAACACGCCCAAACCAGCCTATTTCAACATGCTGCCACTATTAAGCCAATGGTGTTGTGAGACTAACACACTTTGACCATTATATGCCGCCGTGTTTTTGAAATGACGATGAACGAATGGTACTAACAGCAAAACATTAACCATTATAAGCTCGTGTTTATCCAACATTGGCAAGCCAATGCTGCAGACAAGCCAACGATGTCCATTTCGTGCCAGTCCCCATCAAAAATTGGAATGCCAACGGCACGGACAGCCCATCGTCGACCATTTTATTCCAGTGTTCATCCAATGTTGGCAAGCCAAGGGTACTCAAAGGCCAACATTGTAAGGTTTACGCCAGTAGTCATCCTATATTCGCAAGCCAATGGAACTGACAGGCCAAGATTGCCTATTTTATACCAGCGTTCATCCAATATTCGCAAGCCAATGGAACTGAAAGGCCAGCATTTTCCGGTTTACGCCACTATTCATCCAATATTTACAAGCCAATGGAACTGACAGGCCAAGATTGCCCATTTTATACCAGTGTTCATCCAATATTCGCGACCCAATGGAACTGACAGGCCAACATTTTCCATTTTATGCCATTGTTCATCCAATATTCGTAAGCCAATGGAACTGTCAGGCCAACATTGTCCATGTTTTGCCAGTGTTCATCCAATATTCGCAAGTAAATGGAACTGACAGGCCAAGATTGCCCATTTCATGCCAATGTGCTTACAATATTGGTTGGTCATTGAAGAAGCTGGGCCATCACTGAAGATGCTATATTATGGCATAGACCACATTGGGAGCAGATTGGCTAAAGTGGACCATCATTGGACCTTTTTTTTTTGTCAATGCTCTTCCAATATTGGCCCAACACCTTGCGCTGCCTGGGCAAATGAACAGACGCGATCAAGCCACGAAAGGCAGGGTTGGCTCACTTGCTCTAGCAGAGGCATAGCCGCGGCATTCCCTTCACTGACCAATGCTTGTTGAAATAAATCGCTCTCAAGCTAGAATCTGGACACAGACTAAATATTCGTTAACCCTAAATCGGCACCATTTGTAAGGTTGGATATCTCAAACTTATTAAAGATGCCCCAAACTGGATTAACCTACTTAAAACATAAAAAAGCCCTTAAAAAAAATTACACGCGCAGGTGTTTGTAAATTGGCAGGAAGACAAACACAAAAAGGTTGCTTTCAAATCTGCTAGAAGTTTATTACACACAGCATGTCCCGTAGATAAGTGGAAACATGGAAGCGCTCTGCGAAATGTAAAAAGGTGCTTCTAAGTTTTTATACAGCTGAGAAGATTGCAAAGCATAGAAGAACAGGGGTAATCATAAGGTATACATTGCCTATTCTCCCGGAAGCTGGAAAAATAATATCCCCGAAATTTTACCTGCAAACGCTTTTCATTGGCGGTAACAATCAGTTCGTCGAAAGATGTTTCAATGACAGACTGTTTTATAAACAGCTACTATGAGTAGCCTTTTCTTTTTTTTTTTTTTTTTGCAAGCTTAGATCGTCGCCGCAAATTTCTTGTTGGGTGGGCCACGTGGGATAACGTTTCTGTAATGAGCCGTTCTCAGCCGGCAGTCCCTTCCACGCCGCGAAGCTGCGTGGAAGGGACTGCCGGCCAATGATCGACACACCCACGAAAAAATGTCTTCGCAGTGTGAAATTCGCGTAACGAGTGTCGGTGATATGTTAGTGTCGACAAAACCGGTCCATCAAACGTGCATTCACGAAAAGTCGCCTATGACAGATGTTTCCACGAAATGCCGAGAGAACAAGAAACTAAGTATTGTCCCGTATAATGGGCTCATGATTTCGGCCAGATATTTGGACGTGACTGCGGGCAGACTTTAGGGGAAATTATTTTCCCGTCTGCCGGGAGAATAGACAGTGCCTGATTCTATAAAGAATCTTGAAGAGTACCCGTAGAACAGCGGTGACTCGTTTCCAATAAGTCGGCTTCAGTGCACTTACCATAAACTTAGCGGACTTGAACGATGTATTCCGTGATATATGTTGATACGGGCACTGCAGAAGAACGTCGCAAAAATGGGAAGAAAGGGGTGCGTTAAGATTCATTTAGCACAATGCGGCGGGAGCAGTCATTTGCCAAACGCACACTAAACGCGTCACAAACATTTCTTAGGCTTCTTTGAAGAAGTCGCTTGTTGCTGTTATACGCAAAGGACCTTTCAAATACTGGTTGCCTTGGATACGTTGTCACTGACAAAATCTGCAGCAGCCCCGCAGGTCGCAGCATAGCACAAAACAAACTAGGCCAGGAAGCAGGCATTCCGGGATTGGAAAAAGCGACTGCGTCATCTGGGATACCTTTACAACGTGATCACGCTCCTGAAGTTACCCGCGCCCAGAGAGCGGAGTCAAGTGATAAAAAAGTCTCCTATTGACATGGTTCGGCGAGTTCGCACATTCTTCCACCCTTTCAGCTTAGGAAGAGAGGGGAAAAATGGGGAAGGGGTAGGAAAGTAACAGCTCCTTCAAGGTCAAAAGGGGGTTGCGCTCACAAAGGCTTATCTTCAGGTGTATCCCAACAATGAACACAACAAGAGGATTTGTGACTTACATCTTTTTGAAAGTTCGACCCAAAGTTGATAGTGCAGTGGATGTTATCCGTGGCCTTTGCCATCGGGAGGTACCGCGCTCTTTCTTATCTCTTTCCCTTGGAGAATGCGGTCACGTGATCTTACCCGGAGACACGATTGGCCTAAAACGAGCATAGCGTCTACTCTGCTGGTAATACCGAGTGAACAGGACAGCTCAATACTTCCAAAAAGAACTCCGTAGCCCGAAAATGGCCCCCAAAACGGGAAGCTTGAAGATCCTAATAAAAATGAAGAATTACTTGCGACCACGTAATTGACCGCGACTACGTTGATTGACCGCGTTCACTCTGCGAAAATTTGAGCGCGGGACTCTCGAGCAGCATTAGCTTGTTGTTGATGCAGGACGCTGCTTTATCGTTGAGAATCCTTTGCCGTGCGAACGCGAAAACGTGTCGGGCCGGGCGTACTCTACGCAGCAGTGCTTGTCAGCAACGGCCCGCGCAGCGTTGCAACCTTTTTGTTATAATCGATATATGAGAGACGTCATGTTTAAGGCGCGTTCACACTCTTGCAACCGAGTACGACCGAGAAAGACTTCTTGGGACCGGATGCACTGAGCGGAGCTGGTCCTAAGAGATCGCAAAAGGCTTAAAAACCGGTTTGGTCTCTCTCGGTCGCACTCGGTTGCAAGAGTGTGAACGGGCCTTTAGGCTCATCCAAAACACGAAGCCCAAAAGATCCAATCATATCCGATCCAAGCACAAGCTGATCGGGGCGCGTGGCTAGTGTGGCGGTGTACAAAGCTGGGTGCATTGATACACCTATAAGATTTTAAGGTGGAGGATGGTGGGTGTACAAGTACACTGGTTGGGTAACGGAGGGTGCATCTTCCAGCAAAGAGGTGCATGTGCGCCCAATGCACCCGACTACAACATTTTTTTCTGAGAGTGCAGTTGGGAAGTAAATATGCGGAGCACTAACCAAAAAAACGCGGATGTGGTATTCGCGCTAAAAGTGCCGCGCAGCGACAGAGGAATATTGTTAGCGCGAAGATGACATCGGCGCTGTTTTCTTATTTTATTTTCAAAGAACGAGGGGCAAAATATTTTCCCACTTCTGGTAATGTTTCAAATGAACATACCACACGACAGCGCTAGTTAAGACTTTCAAGTCTAACGAAAAGAAAACGGAATAAAACGGTGATCGTTTGCTTGCGCTAACAGTGTTCGCGCGAGGCATGCACTACAATCCCACCAACCACTCGCTTATGATGCTTCTGTCGCTGCCCGTCGTCATGCCAAAGTTTCGTCAGCGTGATGGAAGTTAAAATTTTTGGTGTCCCTTCGGCGCAACTGAAAATCAACACTTCTGGCCAGACATTTGTCGTCTGTGTTTATGTCTTCGGCGGCCAAGCTGAAAATCAGCACTTCTGGCCGAGCACTTGCCGGCAGTGTTTATGTCCCCTGCGGCCAAGTTGAAAATCAGCGCTTCTGGCCAAACGCCTGCCGGCCGTGTTTATGTCCCCTGCGGCCAAGTTGAAAATCAGCGCTTCTGGCCAAACGCCTGCCGGCCGTGCTTATGTCCACGGCGGCGAAGCTGAAAATCAGCACTGATGGCCAAACACTTGCCAACCGCCTTTATGTCTCCGGCGGCCAAGCTGAAACTCAACACTTCTGGCCAGGCGCTTGCCGGCACTGTTTATGTCTCCGGCGGCCAAGCTAAAAACAGCTAGTTTGTGGCCGGACTCTTGCCGGCCTTGTTAATGTCTCATTTGGCCAAGAACTTAAAGTGGCCAAGCTGTCCAGTCACTGGCCAACCGTCGGCCGATCGAAAGTCACTTTTTGGTGCTGCTTGGGTACTCGTTTACAGGAAAGGCTTTTGTGTTCTAAAGTGAGCTGAAGTGGTAAATGACGCTTGCCATTGAAACACTCACATTTACATTTATTTTTATTTTTCCCTTGCATAATTTTTTGACTATCTTACACTTCCTTATATCAATTTTGTGTTCTTACCTTTCTCTACTCCTTTCTATTTTTTTTTGTTATTCCGTTCATTACACAGTATAGCAAACCAGCAGGTGACATCATTGTTTTAAGAAACGACTACTTCTCTCTACAAAAAAGCAAAACTCAAATATATTTCTTGATATACGAGTATTCCGAAATCGAGAATGTTTAGTGGGCCCTGTTCTGTTAAGATCATACCACCTTTTTGGAGCCCACCTTTGTAGAGCCCCTATGATGCTTGTGTTATTCGAAGAGAGGAGATGCAGGTCAATTTGTATCTGGCAGTAGATCGTGTACATGCCCACATTCCCATATAATAAAGAAGAAACTACAAATGTTCTACTCGTTTTAGTATTCATACACGACTCCATTTTAGTTGAAATTATATGTGTAAAGCAAGTCGTCCGCTCCTTGCACAGGAGTGGCAGTGACGTCAGAAAGAAGTCGAGCTTTGATTGGCCTTGATTGAACGGATATTGAGTAGACCTCAATGCTACTCATGCCTCGAGGTCTACCAACTATATTTTAAACACCCAAAAAGGGCTGGGTGTTTTGAAATCATCGCAATCTTTGTGTAAGAAGCAGATAAACTTGCGCTCCGCATTGGAAAGCAATGCCTCTTTTCAGCGAGACTCTCTTTGAACAATTTGAATGGTTTCATTAGGTCGAAACAACTCGACACGCACGCAGTGCACACAGTTTTTGACTAGGAAAAGGCGCTTGTGCTGAACTAGACGCTCACAGGAGTAAACAATATAGCAGCTATTACAATAAGAATGCAGGTATCTCCAACTTGTTTTTGAGGAATATTGCTGTGTAACGTAAATCTCACAAAAAGTTACTTGATACGCAACAAGGTCGCAATGGTGCTCTTTGGTGCTGAAAGGAAGAATATTTCTGGAATAAAATCAGAAACAAGAACGTGCTTTTATAGTTTCAGTACATTGTAAACAAACTCGTAACCTTTTTTTTTTTTTTTTTTTGTTTTCTTAAATCTTTCGACATGCTTTTTTTTTAAGGTGGCAGGGGAGGGGACAAGTGGTAGGTCCGTTATCGCGACCTATATACGGTGTCCAGAATTTGAAACCTTTTCCTTTGCTTCATATATATCAACCTCTGGAACGTCCGATATTCCGTCCATCCAATACTCGTCGCCGTTCTGTTCTGTATCTTGACCCATGAACATACTTGTAATTATTACGAAGAATACATTTGTCGCGCGTTGTCCTACGTTGGAGCTTATACAACTAAGCCAATGGTAGTATATCCTGAATCGGAAGACAGCAGAGTTCGGTCGCACATAAAAAAAGCTCGAGCGATGACCGAGAGAGTTCTTAATTTTTCGGCTCATTATTTTACAACTAGTTCTACTTCAAATGCAGAATGCAAATGATAAAAAAAAAAAAAAACAAGAGTCGTTCCACCATATTGAATCATTTGACGGGCAGATTTTTGTGTCAACTAGTGACTGTTCTTCTTTTAAAATTGTTTTGAATTCTGCACTAGTTCTTGGTTCAGCGCACTCTTAAATATCTCGTGTCTACTCGTCTTCGGTTAGGGCTTATTTCGGCAAGGTTAATTTTCAGAAGACAAATTCGGTCGCGTTCTTTAGTAGTTTTTTTCTTTTTTTTTTTGGGGGGGGGGGGGTGGCATTACGCAAGTTAGTTTTAAAGAGCACGGTGTGAGTGCGATATTTAAAAAAATATACTGTGCTTTCCCGATATTTCTAAGGTCTTTGATGAAAGTACTGCCGCTCCAGGTGTGAACGGGAGTTTATTACCGGCTCTCAAACCGCGCATTCAGAAAATGCGTAGGTTCCCCATCTTCTAACGTTTAAAATGGCCAAAAGGGATGTGATTTTGTTCGGGGTTCAACAAGTTCCCGAGCCTCCGCATTTTTTTTTTTTTGTTCATCCGCATGGCTACACTCGAGTGGTGCATTGGAGTATTAGTCCCAATCTTAGACGATGAGGGGTCGGATTTATGAATGGCACTCGATGTGTGAGAACTGTTTAGCCTCATCGCGGCCAGCTCGTTGCCGTGGATGCCCGTGTGTCCCGTCGTAATTCAGATCCAAACTTTCGTCTCGTGTACTCGTACTAGCTTCCAAGCCCTGCCGCAAATGCGGTTTCGTATACGACAGGTGTCTCCAAACCCCGAACTGCGGAGGCCTTCCCACCGGCATCCGTCTGGTCGACTTCCTTGCAACGACGCCTGGCCCGCGGCCTATTTCAAGAAAAACATTATATATATCTTATATTTACATATATCTTTGTCATGTTCTTCCGAGGGGATGAGGGCATGTCGAAAGACGAAGCGACACATAAGTAGACGAACGAAGATTTATTTACTCACAAGCACAAAAAAAAGCAGAACAGAAAACAAAATTATAAGCAGAAGCGAAAGGAGAAAAAAAAAATAGAGTGGTTAAATAGCTACAGTCAGACAGCCTCGGTCGCGCGCTGGGAACACTCACACTCTCGAGCGTCGATCTTGCTTGGAACGGAACGCGGCCTTGTCCTTCGATGTTACGGGTGTGGGTCCAAGCTCGCTAGGAGCTCTGGGCCTTCCAGCATCGGTTCGATGGTGTCGCTTGACCGACCAGGTACGCGGCCTGGGTTGACAGGAGTGTTGCGAGGACACCCCTTCGCGTCCGCCTTCGAGCTCGAAGTCCAATGCTCCGGGCTTCTGGTGCGAGCAGCAGGCACGACGTCACTCCGGCTTGATGGCGGCGAGAAGACCTGGAGCGGAGCCAGGGTTCACCAGGAGGGAAGCCTGGGCTGCCGGGAGCGTTCCCGTGTCAGCTGCCGCCCTTCAGGTTCAGTCGTCGAATGTCCTGCGCGAGCTTCTTCTTTCCCTTTTGCTCGAGCTTATCATTTCCCTTTCGCTCGAGCTTGCCCCCTTCTTCGTCTTCCGCTTTCACCTTCACTTCAGGAACGTGACAATCTTATATTTTCTGACGAAAATATAAGCCCGTGTAAAAGACGGCGCAGCGTCACTCACCTTGCTATTGGATTTGGTCATCGTCCATCTGATAGGTGCGTGTCATATTTGTTGCACATTGTCAGCACCGCCGTCTTCGCGTATTGTCATCATCAGTCGAACCAATATCGTTCAGCCCTCTCCAAATATGCCAACGTTCATATGCACTTTGATTTATTCCCGGCGAGTTTCTGTCTTACAGTTATTGCATAATGCCACAATTATCTAAATAATAAATTATGCAATAATATAAATTGCATTGCTCTCAAGTTCGTTACAAGCATGTAGGTTTTTTATCAATATACCTTTATATATTTATTTAGGTAGTTTGATTCCACTTAGATTTTTGTATTTAAATGCGTACCTAGCTACATTTGCTTATTGCTACTCCGCATTTCAAGGGTAATAACTTTGACTGAACGTTGCAATACAAAATCATGCCTTGACAACAACACAAAGTTATTTCACAAATTAAAAACTCGAAGTTCATGAAGAGAGCACAAAACTGACGACATGGTTGGTCGAACAGTTTGAATGTCCAGCAAGGCATTTCTACCTTTTCCCTTTGCCCGCATGTGTCTCGCTATCTATTGATATTGACGATACATTCAACTCGGGAATGGCACACGCTCGTGAAAGAGACGAACGTAAGTAGACGACTCGTCAGAATCGGGCTCGATTATAGATATAGCGTAACGAACTACTCGTCTAAAGGTGCAGTTACGCTGCCTAAGCACCATATAAAATTCCGATGGCAGACAAGGGCTGACACGCGGTTGATACCTGTGTGATGGCCCTGTCATGTCTGTAATACAAAATATATATATGTCAAGCAGCGCAGCCACTGAACACACCGAAACTATCGATGAGCCACATGAACCCCTTCAAAACGCAAGGTTATGACGAACCCGGCAGCTTGCGGATGCGGTCGGCAGGAGCCGAAATTTCTCGAACTCCTGCCAGGTAAAAGAAGAAAACAGACGCTGATGTTAGGAAGTTTCGTGACGTTAGGAGGTTTCTACGAATGTTGTAATATTCGTTGAAGTTTTGAAGACTCCTTTCGAGCACATATGCGGAATGTTACCCTACTTATTGAACATGCATGCCTTCAGATTTAAATCAAAGACAACATTCCTAAACTCAACTGCCAACGCAGGAGTCAGGTATGACCCTTTCCGCCTAAGAAGGTGAAATATGAAAGAAGTGAGCGTAGTGGTAGGAAGACAGAGGTGGAAGAAAAAGTGAAAGATGAAAGAAAGCATAAGGAGGCGACCGACTGAATCATCCTGGCCAGGCCTTACCAGGACTTTGTCTATGGAAAGCAGGGGCTGAAGTGGGCTGTTGCCTTGCTCAGGGGGCTTCGAATGGTCCGAACCTACCCCAGGCTTGGCTCAACCACCAGGATGTCTTTTCCTTGGACACAGTAAAGCCAAGCACAACCATACGCTGGTGGGGGAACCCACATGGCTTAGGGTTTGTGGTGACCCCACTCACCGAATATCTGCTTTCAGAGGTGCTACCTGCGGTAAAGCATACCTGTTTCACATTTTTACTTTATTTTTGGGTTTGAACATTTTCACAGGCTGTCTTGGAGAAAAAAACATGTTGCTTAACTGCACGCCGGGCATCTGAAAATGATTTCATTATTGCGTCATATTTTTTGATCCTATCAAGAAGTGGCTTCTCAACGGCATATAAAGAAGCGGAAGATTCTGGTCCCTCGACCTTCGAGATACAGTCGTATTCAGTGAGTGCCGCCATGCAGAAGCTATGCTAGTGTTTCACTTTCGCTGCATGGTGAGCGCTTCGGTGCAGACCCATATGTTCTCTCATGGCTTGAGAAAGCGGACGATGTTGGACAAGAGCCAACTGTATGTAGGACTGAGGAACTCAATTGAATCGTTCTACTTGTTCATTAGATTGGAGAGGGTAGATCGAAAACTTTGTATGTGTTATCGTGAGTGTGAACTGAGAAGGATGAAGGAGGAAGGTTTAAAGAAGCGTGTGAGCGTGGTACGTTGATCTATTTGGGGGCGAAGCTCCTCGGCGTCTAGCCTTGTCCGTTCGTCCGTCCGTCCGTCCGTGCGGCGTCCGTGCTCACATAAAAATAAAAATAAAAATGTTTGCGCAGTGGACAGGATTCGAACCTGTGCGGGGAGACCCCAATGGATTTATAGTCTATCGCCTTAACCACTCGGCCACGACTGCGAGACGTGTAGGGGGCTCTGAGATGTGGTAGTAACTCAAGAGCTGGGGTTTCTGTCATGGATAGAACGTTGCATATAGCCGATCAACGTTTATACACAAGAGGGCGCTGCAATCAAATGCGTATATAATCGCGTTAAACTTTGCACGCATTGGCTCCACGTTTATAGACGAGAGGGCGCTGCGGTCATATGCACAAATGCGTATTAACCACGTTCCATAAAACACATTCTCTTCGTGACATGGACCGTCGACTTAAGCGGTGGAGATGCGTTTCCAAGGCTTCTAGCGGATCCAAGCTGATCCGCTAGAGGAACCACTGACTCTGCATTTCACCAACCATAAAGCAGTAATATTGAAGTCGAAACGAAACCCGGAGCTCAGCACTACCTATGAGCAATAAAAAAATCAGCACCATCAGCACTACATATGAAGAATAAAATCAGTTTCATCGGCACCACCAGAGCTTCGCCCCAATCAACATCATTTACCACGTGGAGATGCGGTCATTTTCTTTTCAATTTGCTGTTTTGCCTCTAAGCAGGCGACCCAGAAAAGCCTAAATCTCCAAGTCACGTAATTATTCATTTCGTAGATGTTCCACAGTGAACGGAGACTTTGCGACTGTCATAATAACTTGCTGTAGGCCTTCACTCGGCACAGAATGTCGCTGAGACAATGAATCTTCGCTTCCGTGTTGCTTTCGTGGTGGATAGTCGCTGACCCGATTGGTCCAGACGGTAACTTGGCTTTCTGATTTTTCGGCGCTGTGTAGCCATTATAGGGCGCTATGGTCCGTCCTGCAGGTGTATCGTCACCCAGGTAGATAGTGCCGGAATTAACCAACAAGCTGGGCAAGTACCAGCATTTGTTTTCTTGCCATACTGTGTTCCTTTTCAGGTCTCGTGAGGGTACAATTGACGAATGCGATCACCCGTTCCTTCCTGTTCTTTACTTGCGCGAGTACTGCGCCGATCCTTTTGTCCCTTGCGTCCGAGTGCAGCATAAAGGGTAGTTTAAAGTTGGGAAAAGGCAGCCATGCTGCCAATGGTTCAATATATTGCGAATAACGACGTGGCTTCTCCTCCACCACTCCCCCGCTACCGAGACATAATAGACCTATCGTTAAATTACCCAAACATCAAGGAGAATGCAGATATTGGTGTTACATACGCCACATGCGCACTCCTTCTTCGCATAAAATGTTTGACATAAATAACCAAAATAAAGCGTTGACAAACGCGCGAGGAAGATTCAATTTATTTTATGCATTTCCTTTATAAAGGTTAATACTGCTGAGGCCAGCACGTGCGGCGTGTGGAACACCAATCCCTGCCTTATCATTGGTGCTCGGGTAATTTAGCAATATGTCTATTGGCATGCAAGTCAATGATGCTCGAGATGTGTCAAGAACTTCGCGCGTAAAGTAAAAACCCGAAGCAACGAGCACCACTGGTTCAGGAGGACGCCATATTTGTGAACGTGAATACTTAATTTAGGCGAGATATGAATGTCGACTGATAAATGTGTTTTGCCCGTTACAAGATGCAAGATTTGTTGCCATGCATCTTCAAAAAATCGCTGCACCCATATTAAATATATTGCGGACCATTGGCTGTCGGGATCTCTTGCGGCCGACTCTCGCGAAAAAGACAAACTTCAAGGTATTTATGACTGCGCAGTCGTGACGTTGCAGGCTGTTGCCACTTCAGGCCATTTGCTGTGGTAATCTACCAGCTTAGAGAAAAAAGTGAAAGCCGTTTACAACTGCCTGTAACAACGAATTAGAGCGCAGCTCTTGAGGAGGAGGAGGGAAGGGTACTGGGGGGTGAAGTGACCTGGGGGGGTCACGTGACCTTGGGGAGTCACGTGACCATGCCGATGATGTCATCAGTGACGATGACGATGCGGACTCCGATGACGTTATCAGCGATGATGGCGATGATGCGGATGTCGGTGACGTCATCAGTGACGTCACTCATGACGTCATCTGTGATGATGACGATGACGATGCGGATGCCCCCCGAAGTCACGTGAAACCCCCAGGTCACGTGACTTCGGGGGGGGTCACGTGACTTCAGGGGGGTCACATGATTTTGGGTGTCACGTGACCTTGGGGTGACCTTGGGGGTCACGTGACCTTGGGGGCCACGTGACCTTGGGATGACCTTGGTTACGCCGACGGCGACGCCGACGCCGCTCAAGCCGGGAACGGGCCCCTAAGAGCTGCGCTCTAAAAACATTTTCTGTGCAGGTGCTGGTTCGAAGAGACAAACAATGCCCCTATTAAGTTTAACCCACAGAGAAGTAGTAAATTCAATTGTTTTAAAAGGTGCAGCGGATGACATTTCCGACATGTTTTTGGAGTGGCATACTGTACTGTTTTCGGCTTTAGTCTTAAAATGTTGATTTATGTGGGGCAACCA
This sequence comes from Ixodes scapularis, assembly GCF_016920785.2. Taxonomy (NCBI): domain Eukaryota; kingdom Metazoa; phylum Arthropoda; class Arachnida; order Ixodida; family Ixodidae; genus Ixodes; species Ixodes scapularis. The sequence goes on along the minus strand of NW_024609838.1, from coordinate 48,163,397 downwards.
ATACAGTTCCTCGATGAAGCTGGTGGTGCGCAAGATGCCTTGATCTTTTCATGTGCTACATCAGCCACTTGATCTTCGAGAGTGGAAGAGACCAATATATTTTCTCCTTGGAACAGCAGTTTACACGCGACTGAAAGTTGGTCAGGTAAAACAAAGTATATTTTGAATTCAGGAGGTAGTTTATCTTCCGACGGCCATGATGTGGAGAGATGCCATGGCAACTAGTAAGACGGGGTCTTGTACTGGATCCTCTTGAAAATCCTTCTCTGTGAGGCACGCAGAGATATTAACAGGTACTTCCCCCTAGAAAGTCATATCATTCTCTGCATCTCGGAAAGGAAGTCGAGGCAGAGCGTCATTGACTGCATTGCTCCTGCCTTTACAATACTTCTGGATAAAATTAAAACTGTACAGTCTAGCCGTCCAGCCAATTATACGCCATGGACGGACACCTAGCCCTTACGTCGACATTAACGTTAAGAGAACCTGGTGGTGGGTGTGAATATAAAATGTCGAAACCAAAACCAAAACCAAAAATATACAATCCACCTCTTGCAGGCCTGTAGGATTCCCAGAGCGTTCTTTTCTTCGGTGCAATACGTTCGCTCGACCTCTGTAGGCGAGCGAGATGCGAAATCAACGTTCTTTATGTGCTTTCCATGCTGCTGCTGGAGAACAGCTCTCAATCCGCAGTTTCACGCATCGGTGGAACCAACCAGGTGAAAAAGTGGGGTCGAGCATGGCAAGAATGGGTGCTTTTTTAAATGCACTTGACGTTTTGAAAACTGACCGCCAGATTAGAAGACGAGACAAAAGGTGCTCCTTTTAATAGAAGCCAAAGGAGGGGCTCTACATGAGTTGCAGATTGCAGAACAAATTTATTATAATATACAACTAGACCAAAACATGCCTTTAACTGGAAAAGTTCAGCAGAGGGACTGGAGAATTTCAAGACCGCACCCATCTTCGATAGAAAGGGGTGCTAGGCCCACCACAGACATACAATTGCCAAGGAACCAGAGTTCTGAAACATAAAACGGCCTTCTTGTTAAGTTTCGTGCCGGCCTCTTTGATGCTTTTGAGAACTTGACGTATATAGCCATCGGGGTATAACTGAGACGACCCATAGACGATTATATTGTCCAGATAGAACTGAACTCCGGGAAAGTGTTTAAAAATGTTGGACATGACCTGTTCGAAGGCCGTTGGTACAGATGCCAGAGCGAAACAAACTCGTTTAAGCCGATAAGACCTTTATAATTTGTTCACGGTATTAAATCGCGACTATTTGGATCGAGACGGTCCTGATAATATGAGTACGTGAGCTCCAACTTGGAAAAGGGAAATTTTTAACTGAGGGAGTTTACAAAACTTGTCAATGTGAGGGGGCAGAAAAGAGTCGATGACGGCGGCCTGATTCGGCACCCGCAGATCAACATACGTACAGATTGAAATGTCTTATTTTTTCACTAACAAAATGAGCAATATCCACTCTGATGCGTTTATGACCTCGATACTGCCTTGGCGCTTGGGCTTCTGAATCTCTGCAATAACTACATTACGTTAAGTGATCGGTAATCGACGACGTTTAGCCGGTACCAGCAGAATTTGATGCAGAAGAGTGACAGTGTGCGCTTGGTTTTTGATTAACCCTATTTCAGGTGAAACGACCCCTTCAACTTCTTCAAAACAACAAGGTAGTTTTAAAAAGTTCTCTCCTACGATGACTGAGGAATGCGTTGAGAAATAGACGTAGCGCTTGGGAACTGGTTGTCAAAAACACCTAAACATAAACATCGACTTGTTGATAACGGCAGTTTTCTGGACATACCAGGTGGACTTTATTTAGGACTGCTACTTCCATAGCAGGTGGCTGCGATATTAAAGACTGTTTTACATGTCCCGGAATGGCCGAGCAAGGGTCAGCTGCATTGACATAAAAAACTTGACTGACTGAAAAAATCGAAACTCTTACCAACTTTGAATAAAATACCAAAATACCCAACGCTTCAGGACCACCTCGGTCCCTTGGTCACGGGTGACTATGGGTTGAGTGAGTATTTTTGTCGTCTTCATCTATAGCATAATAACGCTCTTTATCTTCATCTTCATCAAGAAAATGCAGTGCTGAAACCCGGTTCGGAAGGTTGCGCCCGTATTTTTCCGTGAAGTGACGAAGCCCTGAGACATATGCGCTTAAGAGAATGCCCGATGATTTGCTGACGTTTTCTCTTGCTGTTTGGATATTTGGATTCCAGGTGTTGACGTCGACGCCAGTGCTTTCCCGTGGCCAGAATCTCGCTCTTGTTGAAGGACACGCTGTGATCCAGTTTTTCGGCGTGTTTAGCGATAGAACTGGCTCGGACGTCGTTCTTTACGTCGTATTTGTGGCGGCCGATCCGTTCCGGGAAGTTCTTCGTTTCTCCCACGGCAGCGTTGCAGTCCGCGCATGGGATGCGGTAGACGGTACCTTGAGACTTGTCCTTTTTCTGTCTGTCTTTGGGAAGAGGAGTCGGTTACGGATGGTTGTCACATTTCTGTGAGTGACCGTTATTCCGTGTTTGCGGAGGGTGCGTACGATGGTCTCGCTGACGTTCCTTAAGTATGGCAGGCAAATACGGTTCAAAGGGGTATGGGCCGTGGAGAGACAGGGACGACGCAGCTTTTTGTATACTCGGTTAATAAATCTTATAGTGCAGCCGTTGTTCTGAAGATCGTTATTGATCGTGAACATCTCCTTTCGGAGAGATTCCTCCGTTAAGCACACAGACATAGCTCTTCTGAAAAGGGCAGTGACCACCGATGTCTTATGTTTTGTGGGATGGTTAAGTTTTGAAGTTCAGGTACCTGTCTGTATACGTAGGCTTCCTGTACACCGAAAAAGTAAGCTTCTCTAAATTCTTCTACACACTGACCTCCAAAAACGGAAGAGTGCCGTCTTTCTCGCGCTCCACCATGAACTAGATAGCGAGTTCGACCTAATTTAGGTGTTGCCAAAGATGGTCGATTTCGGTGGCCTTAACGACGCAAAAGCATACGTTGCCGTAAAAGAGAAAGATCTTCGGTTTTGGCATTAACGAAGTAAGGGCTTGCTGCTCAATACGTTCCATGGTGAGGTCAGCGATGGTGACCGAGGTAGCTGGTCCCAAAGCTGTGCCGATTCTCAGCTTGAAGCGGAGCCGCTCGAACGAGAAGTGTGTGCTTGTGAGGCACAGCTCCAATAGACGGTAGATCTCGTCAACAGACAAGCAGGGTCGGTCCGCTAAACTTGTGTCACCCGTGAGCAAAGTCCTAGCGACTGACAGCGCAAGAGGCGCCGTTCCGGTGCCTCTTGCACTGTCAGTCGTTAGGACTCTCTGACACAAGCACTCTGTAACACAAGCACTCTGTGACACAAAAAGTGACACAACGTCGAACGAGACAAGAGCCTTGTCGGCGTGTGCTTTATGTCTTTTGACTAAGTCGGTGATATGAGTTGTATTGTGTACGTACAGTGCCCCTCAAACTTAACGCCGCCACTAGATCGTCCGGTTTATTCACTTTTTGAGCTATTCCTGAACCTAGTGGTCGAACTACTTGGTGAACATTCGGGTCCCCGATGAGTACCCAACCAGGGGAAGGCATTCGAGCAGCTGCAGTGACCAATTTATCTTTGGTAGCAAGCAATAGATCAATATTTGCGTAACCGAGCGTAACCGAGTGGCGGCGTTAAGTTTCAGGGGCACTGTACGTAGGCGTGTGGCCGGTGAGCGGGTAGATAAGCTGGTGCAAGTACGTAAACACCACACGAAGTGGGGTAGTGGTAAATTCAACAGTAGACAGAGTGGGGCGCAAGGCTTATGAATATTGGGAAGGACGTAGAGGGCTGGGGCACACCCAGTTCGGCATATCGGCCTGAGGTAGAGACTGTGAGGCTCCGGGTGGTGCTTGAAGGTGATGGATAGTGTCCTGTTGACTGTCTACTGGATCGTTGCGGACGGGCGTATACGCAGAGGTGGAGAGGAGTGCCATCACTTTTTTTTTGTACACACCTGTATTGAAAAAAACAGTGGCCTTGCCCTTGTCTGCAGGAAGAACCATGATGGTATCGTCCTCGAGTGAGCAGGACGTGGAGTTCAGTGGATGAGAGGTTATCTTCCTCACACAGACAACATTTAGCGATGAAACCAATTGTCTTTAGACGCACTTCTTTCCGGAGAGAAGGGGTTAGCTCACGAATTCCGTCCTCAATGGCGGCCGCCAACATAGGAATTGGCGGCTTTGTTGAAGTGATGTTCAAACCATGTCCCTTAGACGAAACGGACGCCTCTGTCAACGAGAGCACCCTTGAAGAAACGTTCCGTACGAGGTGTTGATAGTCCTGGAAGGCGGTTGACGATTCTCTCGGGAGGAGGGCCGCGATCTTGCGCTGGTGTTTAAGGGCTTTTGCTTTTGTGGCAGTAGCCGCGGTTGACCTGGCAAATTCTTCAACAGCGTTAAATACTTTAGGTATCCTGAATTACAGTTGTCTACAGGAGACGAACATTTCGAGTTCCTTCTGCCTCAGGGTCTCTCTGCATTCGTGGAGGTGGGCGTTGAGTAGTCGACGTTCAGCGTGGTCGATTATCTTGTGTCCCTTGGGAGAGTGCACCACGCGTTTTAGGCATCGGCTGTTCGGGATCGGTCAGAGTTCCGTACAGGGCTTATTGAAAGTAAAGTGAAACTTGAAGATAGCCGTGGTATGGCTAAGGTGTACGAACCTTTCCGCGAGCTGAGACGTGTCGGTTCCGTAGTCGTCGCATAAAGATTTGAATGTAAACATAACCGACAAAGTTCTGTCGGGTTAGGAGATAAATTGATTGACTGAAAAAAATTTAAACTCTAACCAAGTTTGAAAAAAAAACAAATTTCCCTCCGTTTCGGAACCAGCTCGGTCTCTTAGTCACGGGTGACTGGGTTGGGCGAATCTTTTTTGTCGTCTTCATGTATATCATCTTAACGACACTCAACTTCATATTTATCAAGAAAATCCAGTGCTGGAACTCGGTTCGGAAGGTTATCCCGTGATTTTCGGTGAAGCGAGGTTCGTTGCTTTACGGACAGGCCAGGTGACCACGATTGGTGGCACTAGACAATGAGGAAGGACTCCGGGAAATATTTAAAAAGAGACTGATTTCGCCACGTGAAAAGCATAGCTTTCCTGAAGCTGGACATAAGGAACTTTTACCAAACGGTTAGTATATTCCGCGTACGGCACTACCAGAGCCTTTGAAGAATGCTTTTAAGCGCGGAACCGGATGATACCGGTGCGGCTGGGCGCGTTCTTAAAAGCATAACTCAAAGGCTTCGCTTGAGCGGTACCTGAAATACGGTAACGGTTTGCTCGAAGTCTCTATTGCTCGTGTGGATGGTGTCGACGACCGTCGAGCGGAAATGTTACAACCTCGCGCCAGAAAGCACGTCCGCAGGAGATAATATCGCGCGCCACTTGGCGTGCGAAATTGCGGTTGAGCCCTCGCGACTTGTGACGTAACCATAAGTGAGCTTTGGACGGTGAGGAGAAATGGCTTGCCACCGCTCGTCATCTTGGCGTTGAGTGTTCGAATGGCGGCCATCTTATATACGCCGAATGAAAGCCTCTTGTACGGCCTCGAGGGTCAGTGAGGTACCGGAATGCAGACAACTAGCGGAAAATTGACTGTATGAATCAGAATCTCGAGCAGACTGTTCCAAATCTGCCAGAAACACAATGCGTGCCAGGATACGTTGTGAAACTCTTGTAGGACTTCTGACTACCCTATTTGCATTTCCGATGATGCTAACCCGGCCGAAAGGACATCCACTATGCGGGTTTCAAGAGACACTCCAAAATAATAAAAAAAAAAACGAGCCGAGATTTTCTTAGAGCACCAAGGTACTCAAAGACACTCCCTCCCTGGAACTCAGCGCGAGTAAGAAACAACCTCCGCTCGACTACAATATCATTTTTGGCAGAAAAATGCTGATCTAGTGCCGTTACGAGAACCTGAAATAAAAAAAAAGAAAACGCCTGGCGATCGGCGGGGACCAGTCGTGGAAATATAAACCATTTGGCCTTCTAGACCAAGCAAAGACCACGGCAGTGCCGGCTTACGCTTCGGGGAGCTTTGATCGGCGTCTATGGCCATGAGGTGATTAAAATATGATCTTGATATACAAAAAAATAATGAGACAAAAATATGACAGAAACGCTTTTCCGTGTGTGACGTATTTTTGGTTTTCCTTCCCTAGTGAGAAATACACCAGCTCGAGGGCTGGTGTGACTTGATGTTACGTCAGACTTTTTCACAGATGTGATTTAAGACATTTTCTGTTGTGACACCAGAAATCTGGAGTTCTGGTGTGACACCAGAAATCTAATGTGTGGGTATGACACCAGAAATTTGGTGTTCTAATGTTACACCAGAAATCTGGTGTTCTGACGGGACACCAGGTTTTGTTGTAATGTGATACCAGACCACCTGTTGACTGGATGTTGCTTTACTCTCAAAAAGAGGGTACAATGATAAGTTTGACAACAACGCTGCTGCCATCATTACTTTATTCAAAAAAGCAAAAAAGCACAACAGTAAAGCTTCGGAAGCTTTACTGTTGTAGGGAGTTCGCCGTGATCAACTGGAGTTTGTCCGGAGCAACTGCCCTGTGTCGTAGGGCCGGAAGCCGTGTCGTTCCGCAATTCTTGTCCTTTCAGTTTGAGGTTGACTCGTGTCTTAGTTACGCTGATCCGTTCCGCGTACCCCTCCGCACTACAAATTTCCTCTTCTAAGGCATCATATTCGACAGGTAGCTCCATTTCCTTGTCCAGCTCTTTCAGGGAAGCCTCCTTAAGTAGAAGAATATCAAATGTTTTTTCGAGCTCACCGATGTCGGTTGGATCCATGGCCAGCGGACGCCAATCTCGTTGATGATCTTTGTTGTGGCGGCTCGCAGGGTAATCCTCTTTCGCTTGAGGCGGTCGACGCCCTCCTCGCTCGTAGTAGGCATTTCGGCCCCAAAAACTGTAATAATTACTAGCTTCCTGTGTTGCTTTGCTACCAAACCAAGCTCGTCGGAAGTAAGGAAAGCACACCAAAGCATCTTTTCGGCTTCCACTCACAAAGAAGGCTTCTTTACTTTCTCAAACTTAAACAGGAATACCGGCGGAAAGGGAAAGAGAAATCCTCGAAGAGGCGAGCAAGCGAGCGCCCCAAGCTGCGCAAGGCCACCCGGGAAAGTGCTCGGGACGAGGGGGACACTTCTTGAGCACAAAGGAGCCCGCCGCGGGGTCTCCGGTGACCCCCAAGACGGGAGGAAACAAGGCACCCCGTCGGGGGACGGAGCGGCACACCAACTAATAGAAAACACGCGCTCGGGAGGGGGGAAAAGTCGACAAAAACACAACTCTGGTGTCCCATCAAACTGCGTGTTGTGCACACCAGGCTGCCTGGTCGGCGCCTGAGTCCTTCTGGTGTTACACCGGACTCTCTTGGTGTACCCATTAGGCTGATGTGCGGGTACACCAGCATTTCTGCTCGGCACACCAGGCTGGAGTGCTCGATACAGCAGCATCGCTTTTGGGCACACCAGGTATTCTGCTGTCACACCAGGGTTCTCTGATTTCACACCAGGATTGTCTGGTGTATTTCTCATTAGGTTTGTCTTCGTTTGGGTTTGCATACCATTGTATTTAAGCAAGATGCTCTTCTAATGTTATCTATGTGAAACATTACGTTTTACAACTTTGGCACGGCTGCGCGGGTGTACCTGGCGTGGGAAATAAATGGCGGTGACGTTGAAGTTTACCTTTGAAAAACAATGTTTCAAATATTGAAGAACATATAAAAAAATTTACCCAAAATGAAAATAAAAATTGTTTCCAGAGTTATAAAAATAGATGGACGCTTCCTTGTTGTGCGCACTACGTGCGTAAAAAGAAAACGGCCATACGCAGGGCCTTCGCTGTTTTCGAAAAATGAACAGAGAATTCCGTCAGCCTAACCTGACCGGCATTTGAAAAAAAAAAAAACAGACGCCGCTATGTGTCAAGAAGGCTGAAATTATGTCAAAAATATGCAGCAATTTCCAATATTAAAAAAGGTCCTGGCATTTCAAAAGCTAAAATATCATTTATCAAACAAAAGAAGGCTATACATGTCGGCGGTGCCAACTCGTATCCCCGGCACAGAGTCTGATTCGAACTTCAAGAGGATAAAAACATATAGAAGAAAGAAAACCTCGTCGCCAAATTGTAGTGGTCATGGATGCCACTATCAAAGGGTTGGGAGCAACATGCAATGCTAAGAAAAGGACAATGTATGGGAAGGCCTGTGAAAAGATGGAAAGACTTACACGACTTGGCGCATAGGACACAAAGAATCCGGTGGCCCGGAAGCATACTTTACTGCACAGGCGATAGACCCTACACAGTCGGTTACAATTCAAAAACGTAGCGGCAAATGCCCCTCAAAGGGAATGTTGTTTTCCTCCGTCACCGATCGCGTGCCGTTGTTTAAATGACGTCACGACCTGCACGACCGAATCTTTTTCTTGCATACGAATACTCTCAGCACGGCTTCCGGACAGATTTTCTAAGATTCCTGCATCTTGCAGCAATTATTCTGCTCTTTACCACGTTTTTTTTTTTTCTTCTTTTTCTTTTTCCGGACGCACGTCGCTATGTCGATACCGCATCCACTTTTATTCCCAACATACTTTACGCAGACAGCGTGAGAATCCAGCGATAGCCTTGCCATCGAAAAGTTCGATGCGGGATTAAGGCCTAGCGTCGTACATACGTCGGACGCCATGTGCTTCGTCTGCCTCTGGTTGCGCCCTAAACATTATGACGGCTACACATTTTAGAAAAACCGGAGATGGGGAGGGGGGCGGACGTAGGAAAAAGGCGACAACATATCAACCAGAATTTCAAGGAAGCTGATTTTGTCATGCCAAATGAATATTTCTCTTGCTCTCAGAGGCCCTGTCAATTGTATGTTTTTTTATTTAAACCCTTTGTAGGGGACACGTCCAACCCCACTTGCGTCGCGGCCTAAGGTATAACCGGCAAACAAGCTCCAATCTTTTCCAATATACTTTAGTAGGTGAATTGTGTCCAATTTATTCGATAGCAGCATCAGTTTAATAATTGCATGTGTCTAAAGGTACGTCGGACGTATCCGGACACCGAAGCCTTACGATACATCTCGGACGTATGCGGAACCGGGAGATACGTGCCCAGGTAGCACACTTGCTTGGTTTAGCCGGGGCCAGGGTTGGCACTTAGTTGTGAAAGCTTGGCCACGACTGCCCAGCCATTTACGTCTGTATGCCAGCCTGGCGTTTCATAGTCTTTCCTTGCTCCAGAAAGCCACGGAACTGCCAGGGTACGTCTTCCCTGGTTGACCAATCAATTTCCTTAGCCATCAATGGCCAGTGTAAACAGGCCGCTGCCAGTATTTGATGTACCCTGGCTGTCTATTTATTTTCCTCGGTCAGAGATGGCCAGGGCAGCCATGCCTCTGCCAAGCTTTGTGGTTCCATGGTAGTTCGCAGGAATTCCCTGGTCCGCTCAACACAAGCAACAGCCAATATTCGGACATGTTGCCACATCGAAGATAGGGTGAGCCAAGGAATGTCAGGAAATTGCCGCTATGCATAGTTCCGTGGCTCAAGCTCGTATTTTATCGGACCCAGAATGCCCGCTGAAAGCCACTGTTACTCTATAGTTCGTTTAACTTTTTCCATTTTTTTTTTTAAATTCGTATGAGCGTTCTCTTAACATATATTTGGTGTTTTGTGGCAAGAGCGCTCGCACTAGAAAGTGACGTTTGAATGCAAGAAGTCTCCTGTAGCTTGACACATAAAAAGTAACACGTTTCCCCATTAAAAAAAAAACTATTTGAAAACAGTTTGGATATGAACAGGCCAAACCCGAAATGAACTGGTTGTAGTCGAATTGTACCGGACAAATTGGAAATCAAACTGTCGAAATTCGTCGAACTCGAACTTTATCAATTTCCCGCTTTTTACCGCGGTTTTTATCTACCCTGGTTTGCACGGAGAAGCCGCTTCAAGCGCAAGTGCCCGAGGCGGGGTGCCTGGAAAAGCGCGGGAAAGATTCCGCACCCTTCTGATGAATCACGCGCCTGGAATGCGCCAGTGCCCCGGGACCGGGGATGATGCAGTGATGCAGACTCCCCGCGCGCAGCGCGGATACCTTGAAAGAGGAGAGCTGCTCACGAGCAAGTACAGGGAGCGCGCGGGCCAATCAGCGCGGCCCTCGCGTCCGCTCGAAGCGCCAGTTTTGTGACGGCGGCGGCGCAGTTCCGCAAACAAAAAAAAAAAAAAAAAAGAAAACCGGATCTGGCGTTAGTAATGTTAGTAACGCGAACTTGGGTCTTTGTTCGCGCTGCTGTTCTGCTTGGGGAGGTTACAAGTTGCTGTGTTTGAATAAGATAGTTTGCCGGAGCCTTGAGTGCTACCTCTCCCGATGGTTCCTATGGCTGATGACGTCCTCCGCCTGAGTTCGCCGAAGTTCCACTCACTCGCGGGCGAAATGGCTGCATCCCAGAACGTCGTGTTCGGAATTCGCTCCGTCCTCATTGCAGCGCGGGCACTGGCTGTCTCTGTCTCGGCGCCAGCGAGCCAGGTAAGTAGGCTCGACCATTTGGATTCATGTGAAACCGAACCTTTTTGCAACCCCATTTGGAACAGCCATGCTAGTAATACAACCGCCAGTGTATACATTCAGCTACAGAGATCCTCTACCACAGTGGTTAACCACTGTGGTAGAGGATCTTGCTGCTGTTGCCCCTTCCTGCCTTCCTAGTCTGTAGTCCGCTATGCAACGTAAAGGCTGAACTGCATGTAAGCGATTAAGCGAGCGACGAGAGTCAGCCGCGAGCGGCGGAGATTTCCCACGGTCGCTTGTCGCATCGCTCGGTTTTCGGGTTTCTAGAAATCGGCGCTCATCGCCTTGGTCGCTTGCTCTCGTCGCTTTCATGCGGTTTGCCGCGTCGCGCGAGTGATCGAACGACAGTGAAGCGGATCGTCGTCTCTTGTCTCGTGGCTCGTCAAATCTCTTACATGCGTTTCTACTTAATTGCCGCGAGACTGGCACCACATGTACGATTGGCACACGCTTCCATATTCCCTCTCATATCGTTTATGATGGTGCATATTTTTTATTAGTGGCATTAGTTATTTTCCCTTTTAGAACAGACGGGTGCAAATAAATCTGCCATGGTTCTAATTACTGACGTTTATTCTTTTTCAGATGCCTTGCGGTACTATGTCAGCCACCGCCAGAACCCCGACACTCCAGAAGATGTGGAGAATCTCGCCAACCGCCTGGGACACATGAATAATATCATGCCAATTTTTTTTGCATTGTACATATGTTTTTATGTTTATTTTTGCAGCCTGCAGTATGTATTTTTCGTGGAAATAAATTGAATTTTATTAATTTACGATCTGTGTTGTCAATTTGACCAGTTAAACTGGTATAACTGCACTGTGAATTTCTATTGTCTAGCCAAGCTTGGCTGACCACCCGGCCACTAACCTGGCCCATGCTGTATATACAATAAAGAGCCAAGCTTGGGGTACCACTGAGCTTCCCGCCTGGCCCAGGCCATAATTCCAGTGGTTTGGCGGTCCATGGCTACACAGGGAACTGCCGGTGGTCGCCAGACTGGCAAACCAGGATGGGGCTGTCTAGCGCCATGGTGCAAAACAATCTAGGCCCAGTGAAACTTCCCTTGCTACCCAGTCTGGCTCAAGCTTGAGCCGGTCGTAATGTGCTGCTTGGGTGGGACGTAGCCACGATGGGGAAGGGCCTATCAAAGCGGGATTATAGCGTGCCTTACTGAGACCCCACTGGCAATTTTCGTTCCGTCTTTATTTTGCATTGCTGCCGTAATTAGTCCATTCTAAGCCCTCCTTTCTTTTCACACACCCCCGATGTTCAAAGGGGAAGGGGGGGGGGGGGGGGGGGGCGGGTGCGGTTGCTGAGATTCGGGATATGCTCAAAAATTACAAAATATGTGCAAGAAATATTAAATTTATTATGGAAAATTCATAGGATAAATACCGCAGAAGAAATAAAACCCTGGAGAGAATTAGCCTGCTCTCCGTCAATTCTCACCACACACAACGGTCAACCAGTTACTCTCACTATGACTCGGCGAATCCTGGGTGGCCCCGTCCAGTTAGATGCGTACAAACTCACGGACTTTCTTCTCGAGTGCCGGATGTCGAATGTTTGCATTACTGCGCGGTCCCATACATTTTTACGTGTCGCGACGCCCTAGAATACCTACTTCCGATGTCTTCTACACCGTGTCACACGGTAACGTAGATGCTCTGCAGAGCCGCGGTTCCCGTTGTCTTTCGCGTACGCAATCACCATTCGCTCTAGCTTCATTGTGCACAAAGTCGTCCTCGCACACATGCTGGACTGCAAAGTTCTGAAAGCCTGAACAAATGGCCTGAACCACGCAAAGAAGAAAAGAGGCGCGCTTGCAAATCAGACGACGGGAACGAACGGCAACGAAAAGGAAACATAACACACAACGCCTTACTTGCACCTCTAAGGTTACCTTGCGCAGTAGCACAAGTGCCGTTGTGTGCCGCCATCTACCAACTGAGAACAAAACCGAGTGCTTGCTACCCAACGGCAGTGTGCTGCCGGCACGTAAAGGTGGGCACAAAACTAAAAGTGTGGTTAAGACGTGCAATAGAAAGGGACAGGAAACAAGCGACATTTCTGACGCTCAGCCTTGATGAAAAGGAGACATCACATGTCTGCGATCTCTAATTTCTTCTACAGAACTGGGGTGTTTACAATATATCCGATGGATCTTTAGACTCCACGTTCCGGGTGCGTCCGACGTACTTTTAGACACAGCGTTAATAATTTGTAACTGCTCAAATGTATGTAAATAAACATTGATTGCAACGGCAGCTTCTCTTCAATTCATGAATTCTGAATTTCGCATATGCGAAGTATTTAATATAAACGAGACATTCAAAAACCTACCTTATACCCAGGTGTCATGATCTTGGTACGAATGCAAGTGGTAAAATGGTTTGTCTTTATAACAATAAAATCAGCAATGCTTGTATCAAGCAACGACAACGACAAAATAGATAGAGGAGATTTAAAATAACTGGAATTTAAACCAAGAAAACAGAAAATAATATTGCACCTGGGCTTAAACAGCCTAATTACGCTTCCGTTGAATGTTTATCTATGCAATACACCAGGCCTCGTATCCGCGAACGAGCTCTTCAGAGTCCACGCGTGTCCTTCGGGTCTGCCTTGGCAAAGGCAGACTCGTGTAGAAAACATATCGAACGTTTTTGAAGCAACCTCGCAGTCCTCATATTCAGAGCTTCCATGTAACCATCGGAAAAGGGTCCCTGTTGTTTCATCGATACAAGTTCCATCGACACGTTTCCTCAACATTTTATCGACATTTGTTTCATCGACACTATCACACCGTGCTGTGAAGTTTCATCGACACGCAAATTGCACGCTGTAGGAGGATTTGTTCATGCGTTTATCACTGGGGCACGTGCTAAACTATTCGACCCACCCAAAGTATGACGCTTCGCGGCGGCAGTTAATTACAAAAATATTAACCTACCTGACCAGCCCGTACATGCAGCGTCGCAGCAGGGTTTACGGGTGGTCCCGCACCCCTACACCCGCTCGCCAACAGACCTGCGAACCCTTTACAAAAAATGTCCTCGACAAAACATACCAAGACATGTCGATGAAACGAGTGTCGATGAAACAATCTGTTCATAAAACATCACAGTGTTGATGAAACGAACTGTCGGGGAAAGGTCGTTTGATGAAACAAGTGTCAACGCTAAAAAAAATCCTGTTTCCGAGCCGCGTAACTTCAACAGCATCGCAACTGGCATCATTTTAGAAACCCATTGCCAAACAAAATGCACTTTAAACAAAAAAAATTCACCTCCCTCTGCTGTTATGAATTACGTCCTGGAATTGGATAAGGAGCTGCTGCTTCGTCTCCATAAGTCAAATTGAAAAGGTTCTGGACTGGACAAAAAGAACTCGTTATCGGCGTTATTGGTGCAAATTATGACGAGTACAGCGGGCTCGGGCCTGAGAGTTAAGGGTTAATGTCGGGCTTCATAAGCCGAGGGGTACGGCGAGTGCACAACGACAGTGGGGAGCGACCACCTCCTATCTGATCTTCTTGCAAGCCTTACGACCTCAAACTTCAAGGGACTATGTATGATTCTTCATTTGGGATTACTTATCAGCAGCCCATTAGACGGATCCTACGATTCCGCTCGAACAGTTCCCCCCAGGCCTTCCAGAAGGCGGCCCACTTGCTCCGAGTGCAAAAAGGGACGCCGAAATTTGACCTGCACCTATTTAACGTGTGGGCCAGCTGACGGGGGCCCTACAGCAAAATCTACGGGAAAAAGGATTACGCCTGTTACAGACCACAGCATCACAAAACCAAGAAACACCTCCATTCATTCCAAACCAGTTTTAGAAACCATCCATGTACTTGAAAACGGCATTTCGCTACTTCACAACACTGTCCTCGGCAACAAGTCTGGCTACAATCTGTACATTGTGGTTCTTAACGGCTCCAAAAAGGTTCTATTTTATCTTTCTGAATTGCACTAGTTCGGAAGGCTCCAAAATGAGGTCTCTATGGAAGGCCGCTTCACTTTACCACAGCGTTCCTGCAAGACTGAAGATATCAATCTTGAGTAGGACTGAACTAGGCCCAGTTACCGGCATTGGCATTCCCCAGATGTCAGTCCTCTCACCCACCTTTCATCAATGTTGTAGCAGACTTTCCCATCATGTAACCGGTTCTGTTCTTATTATATATTTCAAGCGAGTGCAATGGCGCCGCCGAATTCAAGAAATCTATGTCACACCGCTTCAGACCGCACCTCGGCACACAGGGTAGCGTGCTCCTCATTCATCACGAGGTGTTAGTCAACTCGCCGAAGTGTGACCCAAGAGTCATAATGGCCATGAACTTCAAGGGTGCTTTCGACATCCCTGTTAGGCTTCGAAACCGAGCAATAGCAAAGGGAATTTGCTCTCCACTCTGCTAACATAAGCTCTTGTTATTCTCAAGGGTGGCCTCAGTCGTGTGAATGGCTGCAGGCGTCCTATTTATGCTTCGAAACGGATCACTGGCAGCAACGTTACTAAAACACTCAGTTGGGAAACTCGCCGTCAAAACCTGGGCCGCTGGCGTCCACCGAGACCGAGCTAAATGCGACAACAGCGCCACTCTTTATCGCTTGTCTGTACTGTGGTCACCTTGAGCTTTTAGAAGTCATGTTTTTTTTGTGTAAAAACAAACGGAAAAAACTCTTTTTGTATGAAATTTATTGGAGTTTAGTACAAAAAGAGGGGCGCGTTACGTTTTTAAAATCTTTGGTTTGCAGGGTTTTGCGGCACAATTAACATTGTTTTTATACAACCATGCCTCAGCAGGCCTTTCAGGTAGCACGTCCCGCCCTAGGTGCATTTTAACTTCGGTAGCTCAACGCGGCGCGTCCGCCGGGGAGACGGGGGTGGCACCCCTGTAACCTCTACCGCTATATCTGTTCTTAACGCCAAAATAGAAGTCACGTGCAGTTCCTCGAGTGGCCGCTGCGGGAGAAATGGTGTCGTTGTGTTCGTCATTAGCTCGGTGCTCGGAGACAGTTCGGGGCCACTTTTTCAAAGCTGTCTCTATGGGAGTTTCCCAACTGAGTGTTTTAGTAACGTTGCTGGCAGCGAGAGTTCGCTGTTCACAGTGTTGACACACGTTATTGTGAAAGTAACTAGAAAAATGACCGCGCAAACACTTTCCGAACTTTGCAGAAAGGTTGAGGTCTTCATACCAGACGAAAATGAAAAGGAAATGAAAGACAGCCGTGAACAACGGCGAATAAAACGAAAAAACAAGCAGACGATACAAAGATACAAATCACCCAGTAAAGACCTCCTTCACCGAGGACGATCGCACGGGGCGTCGGTAGGAGCGTTGAAAATTAGCAGGTGGCGCTCGCCGTTGGTGTTAAGTCCACAACAAAGAGAAAACAACACGACGAAACTAATAAAAAAATAGCTTCACTTTTTTTTTAGCTGCACGTCACACGTTTCTTTATTTGCTTTCGCGGCGTTGGTAGGAAATAAGAACAAAACAGAAGGAAGGAATAACGTCGTCTAGCTCACACTGCCCGGTAAATGAAAGTCGCACGCTGCAATCTGGTTCGTGCTAGCAATGTGTGAGCTCTTTTTTTTTTTGCTTTCACAATTTTTTTTAACAGTGACTTTGGCTGGTTGTTTGTTTGCTCGCTTGGCGAAGCAGTTCAAAAGTACATACAAGTACCTGTTGACGTACATGTCCAAGTAATCCTTGCACACCGCGCCTTTGTTTTGAGTGTCGATCAGCGGCCTCAAGTGCGTTTTCAGCTGAAGTCTTCTTTGGTAAAATATATCAGTGAAATGTGTGTCGAAGGCCAGGCTGATGTTGATGGCTAGGTGACGAGCTAAGTCTTAAGCTAGCGTCATTTTCGCGTGCGAGTATTTCTTGTTCTTCAAAAGAATGTCATTTGAGGTGTTCCATGTTTCTGATAGCAAGCATGATGACAGATCTGACTGGCTGCCCACCCGGCTACATAGGACTGGGGGATCAGTAGTGCATTTGGTCTGTCGTCCGCGAAGTTCTCAGCAATCTCCGTAGAGCTGTTACAATCATCTGTTGTGGCGTCAGTGGCTATTTTAAAGCCAGACTTGGATAGCTCTTCCAGTTTAATTTGAAGTAAATTAATTACTCACGTTTGTTCGGTCTTCGGGATGCGGAAGAAGGATTTTCCATCACATCACAAAAACATGTTTTTGCAGTGGTAAGCAGCACATGGCATGCCTGCTAACACCAAGTATGCGTTGCCGTATGCCCGAAGGCGGCCGGTTGATCAACAAACGTTGACCCATAGCAGACGTGACCGCGTACTCAAAAAAAGTCCGAATAAAAATGTAAATCGAGCTTACAGTTTCTAATATATTTATTAAGTATGGAAAAATACATATAAAGACTTCTTTCAGAAACTCAGTCGAAGACGAACAGAGAAGGTTATCACGGGCGTCAGTGGAAAAAAAAAAATAATAACACAGTTGCAGACGGCCCTCCAGATGTCCGGGCATAGCTTAGCAGACGAACCGGTGGTAGTTAGCGGCGAGACAAAAGAAAAAAAGTAAAAACTGAGCAAAACAAGGTAGAACAAATACGCGATGTTTCCAACGTCAAGTAAACACAAGAAAGTAGAAAGAAAACCAAAAAAACATAAACGCAGAAAGAAGAAAGACAGCGGCGGCGTAGGGTTGCCTCAAACAAAAACAAAAACAAAAAAAAAAGAAAAAAAAAGTATACTTTGAAAAATGCCACGAGGTGCACAACCGTCCAAAGGATTTTTTTTTCACTACGTTTTTATTAGTTTCAGTAATAGCGCCAGATTTGCATGTGCACAATCGACTTCTTCGCGAGCATACTAACGTCGCAGTGACGTAGGTGGTAGGAAATTGCCTTTTGCTTTTTGTTCCGGAGACGATCGGGATTAGCCAGCGCTCCTCTTCGTCGAAATGGTTTTAAGCAATACATACATGAGAAGTTGGAATTGCAACAACAAAACGAATTGATTGCTAAGAACAGTAAAGTTGAAACGTTGCTATCTTCTGAAGATTTTGTACATAGCCCTCTTTCAATAAACAGGGTGGAGGAACTCGCACATTTGTGTTTTGCCTGGCTTACGTAAGTTCTCACTGAGTGTTTTCATTAGGAGAGCCGAAAGTTGCATGCTACAAGCTGTAACATCTTTCCCGCGCAAACAAAATGTCGTTCACTCATGAGCTATTACCTATTTTTTTACCTTCAAAGCAGCGAATACCCCTGCCAATTTTTTTTCACTGCTCAACTCGCATGGAGATAGGCAAAACCAATGCGTTGAGGAGAATTCGTCTGCTAGCGGAGACTGCGAGCTCGCCAGTGGCGCTGCGATCACTTTTCGCCTGCGCTCCAGCGGGAGTGGCCAGTATTGGCTTAAATGGTATTTGCTTTTACTACCTTCTTGACATGTAACCGACTATAGCAACGGCGGTAACGCAAAATTGGATATGGACGCTGCCGCCGTCATGCATAGCAACGCGCGGGTGCGATGTCAACTTGGATATCGGATTCGAACGGCGCGTGTATCACTGGGGAGCGTGTTAAGCCCCACCTGCGTTCACGACGCTTCGCGGCTACAGTCTTTGGGTTCTCATTACAGATCTATTAACCCACTTGCCCCTCCCATACACGCCACTTCACGGCTTCCAGCCGGCAACCCGAGCGCCGCTGTCCCCCATTGCGCCTCCGGAAAGAGATTCCTATACCTTTTTGTTCAGTGAAGTGTCGTCGACAACATTCGGTGTTCCTTTTGTTGGTTTTTTTTGTTCAATTTTCAGTGTTATTTGTAATAAAAAAATTTTCAAAATATAGCAAAATGCCTCTACAAAAGAAAAAAAAATGTTGAAGAAAAAAAAATTAAGCCAAAACTGGGGATCGAACTGGTGTCCGTGCATATGAGGCAGGCACCTAACGAATAAGCTAAGCAACCTCTTCAATAACTCGTTGTAACCATTGCCTTTGTGTGACGGTGGCACCGTCCATCACCACTAAAGCCTCTGTTATACTCCGACGTAACGCGCGCAGGCGAACGCTGGCCGAAGTCGGCTACGTCACGTCAGTCACGCCGCGCGTGTCAAAAATTCGCCCTCTTTACACTCCGGCGGCTTTGGCGACTCCCGCGGCTGTGCGTCGGTGGGCCGCCGGCGTGGCGCATGCGCAGAGTCTGACTACGAGGGCACGCTTCCTGCGAGAGCGCGCCACTTCCGGTTCATTTTCGTTTCGAATAGCCGACGAAAATGCTCAAGCTTCTTGAGCACCAAGTTCGAGCGATGGCGTAGACGTACCTTGCACGACGAAAACCCGCGCTAGCACTGTTGGTGCACCACCTGCGCCGCAAGCGTAGGCGGTCAATGTACATACGGTACATCTTCGACAAGCGCACGGTCTACGGTACTCAAGCTTCGCAGTGTCGTAGACACACGGGTGAGGACGAATTCCCTCGATGAACTTCTCGACGACCGAGTCCGAGTCTTCAAAGATAACGCCACACAGAGTGGTCCTCCCGTCGTCTGCTACTGCTCGTATTCGCCGCGCTTCCCGCGCGAGGGCTGCCGGGAGCCAGCGCGTGATGCATCCTGGGGCCCTAATCTGGACACTTGGCGGAAAAGTCGGCGAGAAATTCGGCGGCTATGATTGGCCGGCGCCAAGGTCAAGCGTGGCGTTGGCCAATCGCGGCCGCCAGATTTCTCGCCGTCGTTTTCGCCAAGCGTCCAGCTTAGGGCCCCTGGTCCGCGTCGCTGGCGCGGCCGGCGCGGAATACGGCATGCTCCATTTTGACGTCGAGGCGGTCAGGCTGCGTCGAACGCCGCCGGTCGCGCCGGTTACGACAAGACGCCGGAGTATAGAGCGTCGGGTGTTCGCCGACGTGACGTCGCTGTGACGCGCTCGCACACGCGCACGCGTTCGTCGGAGTATAACAGAGCCTTAACCAGCCAATCCAGCATTTGCGCCGTTGATAGGGGTCTATCTCCCGCTTCCTAACAATATGCGTATCTCAATACACATACAGGAAGTGCACTGCCCTGCACTTTTGTGCACCGGTGCAGGTAACTCAAACGAAGCTACCGTTGACGTCACCGCCGTTTTCAGAGAGGTGCTATGGCAGGAAAGCCGAACGCCAGTTTCGGGTTTGTTGATTTATTTTATACGATATATTAAGCTTCATAGCGCCGTATAAAAATTGATAACGTTGCCAGGTACCTAGAGAGTCGGAAAAAACCCACATTCTGAAGAAAGTTCGAAATCGTCTTCATCGTCCTTTAACAATATATCGTTCAGCGCGGCAGCAGATGAGGTTGGTTATATAGAGCGACTCTATGGAAAACAAATGGCACCCATAAGACATATAATCTAACACCATGCAATCGATTTATGAATGTAGCACATCAGAATAATTTTTCTGGATTAAGAACGCAGAGGCCAATTGGATATTTGCTTCTAATGTAGCACATTAATGTCATTGCTCTCTTCCTCGCATCTATAATAGATGTTCCATTTGGTACTTAAATAGATGGGGCGCAAAACATAAATACCGTTTTATTTCTGTCTGGCTGTAAAGGGAGATTGCCTTGAACCATCCAACATTGGGAAGTGCGTTGAACAAAATATATCATTTTGAAAAGTTTTTATATATATCCCTCGAATATTTTTGTTTCGCGCCCATACAACTCATGATATATGAGTGGTATGGGCGCATACTATTTTTTTTTAATTTAGGGTAGTTTGCTTAATAAATATTCTTTATGCTTTCAGTGGACAAGGCATCTCTCCATTGTGTTGTATATTTACTTGGCAACTTGGAAAAACACGACGTTCAAAAGACCAACGAAGGGTACCCTGGCCAGAGAAGGGCCGGTTCCGAAAGAATACCCAGAGTGAGTTTTCAATGCCAAAAATTACAGATCATGATCCAGGTGGGCTGCGCAGAGTTTCTAGTAGACACATCATAGTCGCTCGCTTAAGGAGAATATCGGGGCGTGTCTTCTGAATGCCCGCCCTCCAGCACGCGCTCCGTGCCTTCCGCCGTGCTTTGGCTGGGAGCGTACAATCGAGGAACAGGAGCCGGTCAAGCCTAAAGAAAGTTGGGAAGCCAGCGCTGGAGGTGTGAAAACTGAAAGTCCTCCCATTCGTTCTCAACATGTGGGTAACGATGACTTCTTTGAAACTGTGAGTATATAAAACAAGAGTAAGAAAAATCTAGAGAATCGTTGTGACATGCGCTAGTCACATGTTGTTTCCTAGAGTTACTTGGACGTTAACAAAATTCATGTAAACTATCCAATGAACGGAGGGCATTGCAAAATCTGCACAAAGGAGCTTTTGGGTGGTGAACTTATAGATGTAAAATGTGACATGAGTGGTCTGCAGAAAAAAAGTAGGCCCGAAAAATCCGTATTTTTTTCAATCTGTTGAGGCTATTTATAGACGGTACCACGTACTCTCGTAGATGCTGGATCTGCTTTAGTGCGTTTATCTCGAAGAGTGTTCGCGTTTTTTCCCTAATTTTCTTCTTACGTTGCGCCATGCTGTGAGTGGCAGCTTCGCGCAGGCGTTTTTTACGGCTTGCTTCCTCGCGCATAAGAGAAAAGATTATTCTATTGGCTTATTCTTTCCTTGCTACATACACTCGTGATATTTAAATTCACTGTAAGAAACTTCTATCAATGTACGTGGAAAACCCGAAAAGAACATGTCCCGTTTTCTGGCAATGCATCTAATGTGCAGTTTGCTTTCATAAATGGGAACAGTACCAGGGTTGGGCAGAAATAAGCAAAAATGTATTTGGAAATAGAAATACTGGGATACATAAGGATAGTGGCTAAAATGCTGATACTGAAATATATCTGTAAAAATATGTGTAGCGATACGTATCGGAAATACATTTTAAAGAGAGGCAAAAGCTCTTTGGAAAAACAAATACTGGAAGACATTTTAGAGAGGGCAGAAATGCAAATACAGAAATACTGATACTGCAATACATTTTTCGAATTTGTTTGAGATGCAAACTGAGATGAAGCTTGAAGTTTGAAGTGGAAGTTTTTGATCCCAAAATTACACTCCCGTAGCCTTGGCACTTTGCCTTGAGGGTAATGGTTTCGGACGACGAGGATCTTCAATGGGCTAAAAAAAAACGTTCCATCAAGGACTGATCGCGCTCCTTTCCCTGACATCCTCTCTGTCTGACGAGGGATGTGAAAATACTTCAACCTCTAATTAAGTTCTATGTCACCCACGCCCCTCTCCAATAAGGGCGCCCTCGTCAACATTTTTCCCATGACGTCATGGCGGAATAAACTGGTATTCTTTATCTGTAGGTGTGGCCTTGAACATGAAACTTTACCACGCTACTGTATGAAAGGACAATAGGAACTTTCATTATAGGTTACCTCGTTGAAGATCGCGCGGGCAGAGTCATTTAGAATTTTCGAGAATAGTGGAGCACCTGAAGCATCCTGGAACACATGTCTTATCCAGGCATGTACACGTTACCCCCGAAAAAGTAACTAAATACCATGACTCATTACCCGCTCAAAAAGTAAACTAAACACGTTACTCGTTACCGATTCTCAAAAGGAACGCGTTGCTTTACCTCAAAAGTAACGAGTTACTTTTCGCGTTACTTTGACGACCAAATACGCAACTGTGTTTGCTTCATGGTTTATTGTCTTTATTTCAGTAGTCGTTACACTTAAGCAGTAGCCGCCTCTCAAAGTTTTCATGAGTTATGTTTCCCCTCTTCCTTGAAAATACGTCTCCGGCGACGCTGAAGGGAACGGCAGTGTTGTGCTTCAGGGAGAGCTGCATGGTGAATCTTCGGGAACTGCGCCTGCATTGAGGACAGCGGGTTCTATGCTTTCCCGTGTTCGCAACCACCGGGCTCACATTCTGTGAGCACCGGGTTCTGGAAGGTTCAACCAACGAACCTTATTGTATTCGCTGGCTGAAGGACATTCCCTGTTGTAGAGTTCAGTACAGCAACGTTTATCGCTAGACATGTCAGTCGAACTGTTCGACTGACGTGTTCAGCGATATACGTTGCTGTGCTGTAATACTGTTTAGTTGTTTCTTGGGTTCCCACCCACCGTTCTCGCAATAGACGCATACTCAGGTTCTAATGAGAACAAGGCTATTTAAACGTTGCTGTGCACGTTACTCCTCAAAAGTAACGAGATACCGTTCCTCGTTACTTGGCTTTAAAAGTAACTAAATACGTTACTCGTTCTTTTTATGGAAAAGCAACTAAATACGTTACTCGTCACCGAAAATAGTAACTAGGTAGAAGTAACTCGTTACTTGTAACGCGTTACGTACATGTCTGGTCTTATGTTATGTTACGTTTGAAAAAAAACTATACGGTGGCATCCCTGTTGTGAAGGTCCTTTCTGCCGTCCCTCCACCACCGACGCATGGATGGCAGTCCTCAAGTTTCCCTTAGCATCATTTAAACAGACTTCGTGGATTGCGACCTCATATTGCCAGCACAGGTGCAACCTCTCCGTAAAACAGCGCGCTTGAGACGAGTCACATCTGTACGAAGTCTGGGTCGGCACAGCGAGGCCACGTCTGACCTCCTTCCTGGGTTTCAAGAAACCGGAGCAGCGGGTCACGTTCACGTCGGCTGATGACGTACCCTTGAGCCCTGGAATATTACAGACACAGCCGTAGACGCATTCGAATATGTGTCGAACTTCACTGCGTGAGTATCCTACTATTTCAAGTGAACCACCCCACGGCTCGTGCTGCAACGAACTGTGACTCAGCTTCACCAACTGGGTGTACTGTGTGCGGTAAGGAGAGAAAGACGGTTAGCAGCGGGCATTGGATGCCAGCAAACAATGACTCAAGAAATCCCTACCTAAGGACGTGCGGTGAAAGATGCTCTGACTCCACTCCTGGCACGCCACCTGGTTCGAATCCCCGACTACGCAACACTTTTCAGACGAGAAAAGAGGACGCATAGAAAAATAGTCTGGAGAATCAGGAGGAACCTTGGTCAGCACAGTAACAGCGCCCCAGCATCTCCTTGATCCTGGTGCCCTCAGAAGTAAAAAAAAAATCCGTTCGGACGTGAATTTTTTTTTTTTTGGGGGGGGGGGGGGATTTCTTAAGAACTGTAACGAAATATATATCATACTGATTGTATCGCGATACAGAGAAACATTCCAAATGTATTTCGATACAGGAATACAAATACTGGTGAAAAAATGTATCGCAATACAGAAATACAGATACGAAATGTATTTCTGAAATACTGTCGCGATACATTTGTATCGCGATACTGCCCAACCCTGAACTCCACCATATGCTTTGAAATGTGGTATTTAGGCCATAATCATGATCTTATCCGCATCAATAAACAGAGCCTTACAATATTACGAATTAAATTCGGTTCAACTGGTATACGCGAATTGAACGCGCCCAAAAGTGCCGAAAATCCAGATTTTTATGGAACTCTATCAGACCGCGGAAGTACAACGCCCGTGAGCCGTGGTAAGTCGCGCGCAGGAAGACATCTCTCTCCCGCGCATGCGTTGCCCGCTGCCTGCCGTCGCGGGCCCTGGGGTTCCGGAGTGCTGCCGCCCGTTCGGAAGGCGAGCTCGACGTTGTTGTCGCCTCGTCAGTGCGTTCTACAGTGCGTAGACGGCTTTGTTTTAAAAGGTACGTATACGTGATGTTGTTCCTAACGCAGTGTTAGCATACCATCTCTAAACGTGTCGTATATACAAGTTCTGGACGCCCAGCGTGTAGCGTCTCGCCCTCCCAGCCGGATAAAGCTAGGCCTCTTATAGTTCCTGATTTCGGGATGGCATACTTCCCGATCATACCTAGTGGTTGGGCACTAGGAGAGCACGGTTTCCGCCGTATTCCCGAATCACCACGTCAAGCCACTGTCAAACCGCTGTCAACATGGGTGACTTCAGCGCGTCGAATTAAACTAGTTTCGCCATCCAGTTCAACCTCAATGGTTCTAAGTTCAGCGCTTCATCGGGGAGGGGGATGGGGGCAATTGGAGTGGGAGAGAAGATTGAATTAGACGACGTGAGCATTTGGGAAATTATGGTTTAAGTAACGAAGTATTTTGTTAAGGTCGAAAGCGTAATATATTCTTAATACAGCGTTAGATAAACGGAGGTAGTTTTTGACTTTCATCCTTTTTAAATGCGTCTGAAAGTATGGTGGAGCGCTGGGTTCCTTTCTACTCGACCGTGTCAGCGATCTTTGCACCTAGCTAAATATGGGGTCAAATACAGATTTTTTGAGTCGGGGCTCTCGTAAAAAATTTAAGAAAAACTTGTCCCCTGCCCGCTCCCGCTTTCGCACCGCAGGCTTAACCCAATTCCAATAAAAATGAATAGGATCATGTGATCAAGTGAAAATTTCAGGAAAAAGCCAATTGGAATTAAGGGGTTATAAATGAAACCAACTATTGTATTGTACAGCCAGTGGAACGGCCCGGGAAAACCAGTGGTACTAAAAGTACCCACTTGCTCGACTCACTGTCCGGCTCCGCTACTAAGACATGAGTGCGTCTCACAGCGGGTCCGACGGTCACTGAATGGCAACCATGAACCATCCAGCCCCGCCGATCAGTGATCACTTTTATATCCCTCGGCTCCCCTGGAGATCACCCCCGCCACCATGCGGGGGCACCTCCCTACGTGGGAAGTTACGAGGGGCACCACCTTTATGATAGCTTCCCCGAAATAACTTGAGCTTTTGATAAACGTATATACTTCGAAGTTACCCCGGTCGAGTTGAAACCTCTTTTGTAATAGGTGGTATTCACTGGACGACATATTGGAGCTCTCTGAACCCTACACATGCCCAGAGTGAACTTCCGCTTATGGCCTGAGAAGGTCAATCTTTTTATGTAGAGTAATGATACAAGCACGACCTCGTGCAACTCTACCGAAAGTTGCTATACGCACGACGAGCTTTCACATTCTTTGATTGGACGGCCACAATCCTGGCCATTATGGAAGAGCTTTCCTCTGGCAATAACAACCACTATAGAGCACTCAAACAATTATTCGACCCATCATGACCTAACCGGCTTCGCAATTCACGAGCATGCTCGTGAATGTACGACCTGACTTGCACATTGTATATCCAGCCTCCCACGTTCATGAGCATGCTTGTGAATGGGCGAGGCTGGTTAGGTAATGATGGGCGGAGGTAATGGTTTGAGGGCTCTACGGTGATTTTCATTCGCTGAGCGAAGCTCTGCCGCTACAGCCGCGATTCCGGGCATCCAATCATGGAACGTTAACGCGCGTCGTGCGTTTAGCATTAAGCTTTTATGTATGGAATGAATGTGGCGGAAGCGTTGTTGAGGCTTGCCTTCAGAATGCGCTCAGGAGGAAGAAGCACATTTAGGGACTCCAGTGCACCTGTTACGGTCACCGACCCGGACAGAATGCCAGGATTATCTACTCTAAACAGTTTACTAGGGTTTGCATTTTAATGCGTTGGCACTAGAAGTGTCAAAATGAATATAAACTGTTTTGTGTATTTTTGTCCTTTTGTTCTGGGAGGAATGGTGAGAGGGAAATGCTAACGCATTTCTTTCGCATTTACTTCTTAATCGCCGCTCAATATTTTTAGAATACCGAGCAATCCGGTTATAGCCTTCTGAATAAATGTGGTTATAGCCTGAGTATGGCTGTAGGCATGTTGCTGTGACAAGGTTAGGTTTCTAAAGATAGTAGCGACTGAATGTTTTTCAGCAGTGTTATGTAAATGGTAGAGACAGTGCTTTGTTCTGTATATTAGTGAATGACTGCAAAAGATGTTCCAGGACTTTGTAGGAAATTCAACTTGTTTCGGTCTCTAAATTTTATTGCTAAATCTAACCACACTGGAATTTTATTTTCATTTGGTTCTCACTTATTATGCTCTCCTGTTACGCTCCCTTTCTCGGCACTGTGGTGCAGAAATACACTTTGGTGAAAGCAAATAAGATTACGAGAGAACCCTGGCTCCTTTTTGTATGTGTGTGCTGAGTTCTGTGACTCAGCTGATTTGTGCATCAGCGAGTTTTTTCATTATTTTTTATCAGATGCGACATCGTTGCGCGTTGTTCAGAAATAGGTTCCGTTTCCAGGAGGCACACTTGAACCATACGTTGCTGCATGAGGAAGCTGCGAGGCGTGCGTTTTTTAATTTATGACTGCCCTGCAACGTTTCAAAAATTTGCAGCTTTACGAAGTAACGTTAACAGGTGTCACAGGCCTCCTTAGTGTTCACATGTAACATCTGCATCCACGAACTCATGCACGCAACTGGGTTGTTCTGCAATAATTAATGGTCGCCGTGGCTTACGAATAATCAGCATCCCTTTATGACTAAATATAGACTTTTTACAGGCAGAAGCATTTTTGACTGCACCTGTGTTTTCACACTGGATGGCACCAGGTGCTTCTAAGGCGTCTGCTTTCTCCCTGCCATGCAGCTGCAGTACGCCGCGTAGTATTGTCTCAACCTAAAGTACCCTGCTGAGCTCCCAGCCTCGCTGGAGTTCATTCAGAGGTAATGTGCCTTGCAGTTATGCAAATTTGCACTGTGAATTTGCTCAGAAAAATTGTATCGTATGGACAGTTCTGATGTTTTCAAGTGATAGAATCGGCAAGTATATTTTCCAGTTCATGGAGAAAAATAAATACGCGATTTTTTGGTCTTGGAAGCAGCAATAACCAAGTTATTCTTAGTGCGTTCGTTACATAAAAGGCCGTTAGATTAATATTCTGGAGCTAATCTGTTATCGTCTCTTTGCCAACATCCTAAGCACTTTGGCATATCTTTCAATGGTGGTGTGCTCTTGTAGCGTATTTCCGGTAAGGGTAATTTGGCCTGGAATCGGAGATTTCGAATATATGGTAAAAGTCAAAACGTTGAAACACTGTTTTCCTTCGGCAATATGCAATGTTCCCGAAACTTATGGGAACATATCAACTGTTCATTACCTCATAAAGGTGCTAACCTGTCGTTGGCCGAACGACAACTATAACATGGTGCTTAATGCAACAATTTTGTGCGCCACGTCATGGATTGATTAAATTCATGAGGTAATACAGCCCGGTGTTCATTCCGTGAGTACTGTACATATATAGCAGACTCATAACGATTTCTCGAGCGTATTGCAGTATTCCCATGTAAAAATGATGGGTTTCATTCAGCTCGGTCACACTGTCGCTGAGGCATAATCAATTACTTTCAGCAAAGCTCCTAGCTTTCGGCAGCAATTCGGAAAAATATGTTTGTAGAGCAGCACATTAACTTTAGGGTTTGTGTTTGTTTGGCACATTCAGCAGCATCCTGGAACATGCTGAAGCATGTATTGGTTTAAACTTTGCGCTAAGAAAGTTAAACTTTTGATGTTAATGTGCTGCTTTCTGAACATCCTAACTTACAATTCGCTTGGAAACATTGCTTGCTCAGATTAATTGGATCTGCTGCAGTAACTGCGTTACCAGCTCGGGAGGACCGTTCCTTTGTAAATCATACTGATTATGCTGCAATATAATGAAAAAATCAACATGAATTTGATATTCAGATATATTGTTTTATAGAACCAATATAAGAACGTATGCATCCTGCGACGCATGCGACTTATATTTTAACCCGCCTTAGTATCACTCGGCTACAGATGCATGACCCCTTGTTCTGCAGAAGCACATAAATAAATCTTTGACTGGGTTATGCTTATCAGTTAGAATTAATAATATAAACTAAAAAAAACATGAATGTTCAGCATTCTAATAATAGCCACAAAATTCTGCTTAAGCACTTCAGGCAGGCTTTTTTTTTTGTAATATTGCATTGACTGGCACTGTGAATTCTTTTTTTTAACCGAAGTATTGTTATGTACATTGTTAGTAGGCAGGCGAGCTGGTCAATATCAGACATTTACAACCCGAGAAGGAGGCTACAAATAAGGACAACCACATCCGTCTTAAATAAAAACGTATGTGTTTGTCCGTCGTTGTAGCCTCCGTCTCGGGTTTTAGAATGTCTTATCGTTGTGTGCTGACAAAAGATCCGAAATAAAAGTCCAGTTATTACTGAGAACTGATACCAGTTGTCTGAAAGTTTTTGTGTGTACAATCACAATCCGTCTCCATCCAAGCGTCAGACTTGGAGGCTCTTAGTGTTTACACGGACTGTCCAAATTAAGGGCGTTTGTCTCGGCTTGAAAGTATACCATAAACAAGATATATAATTCGCTCAGATTGGATTACTAACCGATACCGAAGCTGAAGAAGAAGCCAGGAACTCATTAGCTGGTGTTATACATCTTCCTCTAAATAATCATACCCCTTATTTAAGTGCTCTTTCTTTCAGACAACTCATGGTAATGAACCCAGAGGAGGGGTCCCGGCAGTCGTCAAGAAAAGTTGACTGGTGCAACCAAAGGTGTATGGAGCCCTCCAAGAGCTATCGAAGTTCCAAAAGAAAGGGGCGGAAATTCCGGTTGTTTAGGTTAATCTTTATTTTCTATTATTGCTATTTCTATTCGTTGTCATAGGCCGAGGTGGCTCTTGTCGAGGTGTAGCATGTCAGCATAATTTATTCCCATTTTTCTTTAGGATACACTGCTCACATTGATCTTTCTTATGCCTAAATACAATGGCTCAGCTGCCCCAAAATATTTGAGGCACAAAATGTATTTTTATTGTGTATGTGTTGTAGTCATTTAAAAGAAAAATAAATGCAAACAGTTTTGAATCAGCAAACTGTTCACTCTTCTTTGCAATGGGTCCGTTGCTATGGTTTGGAATTAACAGGGCCAAGCGT
This sequence comes from Ixodes scapularis, assembly GCF_016920785.2. NCBI lineage: Eukaryota > Metazoa > Arthropoda > Arachnida > Ixodida > Ixodidae > Ixodes > Ixodes scapularis. The sequence goes on along the minus strand of NW_024609838.1, from coordinate 48,133,884 downwards.
AAACCTAGTTTTAAGATGTTTACAAATGTCTATCGGCCTTTATCCCCGTCACTGCATGTACAGTGATCTCTAAATTTTACGTAGCACCCGAACACCTTCTCATAGCATTCCTGGCTGTTCTATTAAGTACATATGTCGCGGGTTCATTGTTTTGTTTTCGCGATAATGCTCGCATTAGATACGACAGTTAGAAATTTCTATACAAGTTTGAAGAGCATTTATGTATTGCAGGTAATTATATGCTGAAAAGACCTGCATAGAGTTGCGCTTGCAAATCACCAGGACATCCTGTTTTGCATGTCACATATCAACGTTTTCGAGGAGGAGCTTGGCATGTGACATACAAAGCCCGGAGGTATTCGCGAATAACCGTAGTAACATAAAAAGGGGCGAGTACTATCACAAACAAGACTGAATTTTTCCCGCACGGACACGAAATGTAACCTGCGTCGTTTTGGACGGATTGGAGCATGTGATGTACTTCGTAAAGATGGTACATGTTCTGGCATGGCTTGCAAACAGAACATGTGCTGCTGCGTGCCATGATGTTAAAGTTTCTATAGCATACAGTACACAGTACTTGTTCTGTGATGATGGTGTATGAAAGTTGCAACTGTCCATACAGCAACAACATGCCACATACTAAAGAAGTATGGAACATGTGCGTAGTCCAGTAATACAGTATATGTTGCGGTAACAAGCTTAGCATGTATGTGTCCCATACTTTAACAGGAGTTTTTCTAGCAGTGCATGATAAGTGCTCAAAGTAATGACTACTCTCTGGAAAGCCACATTGCGCTAAGTTTTTTGGTTAATTTATAAGAAAACATTTAAGCCTTAAAAGTGTTCGGGAACACTCCTAATATTAGTCCAGTAAATGATGTGATTACACTACCGTAGCTGCAATAAAGTCTGCAAAAACATATACTGTGTCGAGTTTCAAATGGCATTAGCGTTATACGTTCCGCTGATGTTCTGAGTCATCGCGTGCCTAATGTATTCGCGTTAAGTAGTTTACACGCGGAAAACTTTATTTATAATCACCTTAACCGATTGAATAACACAAACGTCCCAATCGCGCCGCAAGAAACTGGAATTGACATAAAATATTCAATACGGGTGAAGAAACAAACACACTTTCAATTTCTATTTACAGATGGTATCGAGGAGTTTAAAATGCTAGGAGAGGGTATGATATCAGACCGTCACGTCATTGCTCCCGCATGCAATGCCCAGTAAGAGATTCTCGTCATACGTCCCGTGAGTCATGGTTATGCGTGGGAAGGAAAGTGGGGCACTGATAGGTTCCACGGCTCGACCGATCAGGAATGATATGCCGCGGCGTTCGTCACCTCCCATCACCAATGAGCTCTGTGTCTGCCTCCTTTTATCGGAGCGTATACAGCTATTGGCAAGAGGATCGAACTGTCTTTCCAGCTTGTTTTCACCATAGCTCGGCATTCACTTCCCACAATGCATGTGGAAATGTTTTTTTTTTCGTAGTGTAACGAGTTTTGTAAATAAACGTTTTTACGTCGGTGGGACGCGACAAGTCGAATCCACCATAAAGCTGCACTCACGAGAGGGTACCAGCTTGTCCCATTTCTGCGTTTGGATTGGGCTATTGCTGGTCATACGCACGCGGGCTACATGGCTACAAAATATTCTCCTCGGGTGACGGAAGAACCCTAGCCCTACCCAAATGCTGGCGCAGTGTTCGGCTACGGTAGCTGAGCGCTGCATCATTGTTGTTGTCCCCATGGCTGTAGTTGCAAAGCTAGCCATTGGGGGCGCAGCGGTTGAATCTCTATCCCACTAGCGCAATGATCTTTTTTTTAGCAACAGCGGTAGCTTTTATCCAATTCCGACGATCATAAATGTGCCTCTAGGTCAGAAATATTCATTGCTGGCGGTCGATTAGATTGCGATCATTCGAGCGTGGCTTATGTGCTGGCGACCAAAGAGTGCGGCCTTATTCGCCCATTGCAAAGGGACTTGATGAGTGCAGTTAAAAGTTGTAGCTATGTAGTATATTGTGTGTAAAGTGTGCCTAATGTGGTAACCATGTTAATTTGTAAGTACATTTCATGCCGTGAGTGTGTTGTGTTTATTATTTTTATCTTGTGCGCGCATATGATAAGACCCGCGTGGCTGTGTTAGGGCACATGAAATACACAATATTATTAGTTTTATTATTATTATGTTTGTCGTTGGAATTGCATATCAGACGTACGTCCTACCAAAAAAGAATTCGTCCATATTGTGTAGGGCTCGACAAAATATTGGGCACTGAAGAAAATCAGCCATCTTTGCTGACTCCTTATTTCGAACAATTTTTGTTCACGTTCCGCCTAAAGTCACTGGATCCTTAAAAGTAGCGCCATGACCTTAAGTTCCTTATAGCACGACACAAACCTAACTAACGTTTAAGGGACAAAATCTCGCTGATGAATGGCTGAGCTTTCTCTGTTCGCATGGCAATCGCCATGTCGGTTCATTGAAATTTTGGAAAGGATCGTTCTAAACTAGACACGCCAAGTTCGCTCTTGAGCATCGTTTTACTCAATAAAAGAACCCTATTGCGTTTAGGGGCCCTTGGTCCAGAGCTCCGCTGCCCTCCCATTTGGGGCGAAACCCGTGGTCGGAGGCAAGTGGGATCGACGGTTTTGTCCACAGTTGTTTCTGCAGTCCACAGTGTTGTGTCGCCCGAATATTCTCTGCCAGGTATACCTGGACCTGAGATTACACCGCAACAAAGAGGTGTCTGGCGAATGGCCTTGCTTGCGAATACACTTGAGGTCTACCTGTGCTGCTAAGCTTGAGTAAGATGAAAAAGGTCCAAATGAATACCGTAGCACCGCCTATTTAGCTCCTCTTACGAGAACATGAGTTTTCAAGTGATGGAATAAGTATCAAGAGTGCAGCTACACAAAGTTTTGTAGAAGCTGCTACATAAAAGAATACGGGCACCTGGCGTTTTCATCCAAGGTAATAAATATTTAACGGGAGAGTTCAAAAACCTTGATCACGATCGATATAAAGGTGATGCTTTCAAGCACATTCACAGCAATATTCAGTAAATCGGGGCGGGCAGAAAAATACGCAAGCGCTAATGAGGTAGTTCGAATAGAATAGCATCGGCGAAAGCTTTCCTCGCCAATGTAAACGTCTATTGCGCTGCGCATGCAATGAACCTAACAATCATGCTTATCGCCATGATATCATACAGAGGTATTGATCTTACATATTTTAAAAGAACAAAAAAAAATATTTTCCAATGCTGCCAACCACTGACGCCACCTGTGGTGGCGATGCGAAGATGGGCGCTTGTTCAGCTGGAGTGTGGACACTAAAATCTCGATTTACCAGAAATGCCTTGATAAAGTCTCTAGCCACAAGGAAATTTTGATCGGCTTATCAAAAATGAAGAGGTTAAAGAGAAACTGCACATTACACGAACAAAAATGTCTCCCATACGAGAAGTTTGGCGTGACTTTCCCAGGATTCAGTCTCTTTAGTTCCGCGCATTGAACAGCACGGCGAAAGGGCCGAAGAAAACACTTGGCCTAGCAACCTCACCGTATAAATAAGCCTGACACTGTTCGTCTGCCATGGCCAATGTGTTTCAATAGACAACCTAGCTTCTTTATAAATAAATGCGCGAAAGCGGCTCTTAAAAACAGCAAAGGCAGACGCTATTTTTCGAAATTCATTTGCTAAAGTGAACGCTGATGCTAGACAAATTCAGACGCGCCGTAGTGCGGTTCAACCCTTAAAGCGAGAAGCGGTCACGTCGAAAACCATTGGTGGTTCCGACAAGGCTAGGCGCACGCTCGGGCCTTGGGTTAAAATACATTTTTCCTGAGGTTGGCGGGGCGAAGCAAGGGGTGTCCGGGCGTAGTATGCATGATCTGTTGTAAGCCTAACTCGGAGGCCAAGCTGCTAGCAGCCGTCAATCGGAAGTTGGCGCGGCTGCAGCTGGTTTTCGCACACTTCGTTCGCGTGTTTGTCTATTGACATTCGGTGTCCATAGAAGAAACGCGTTATCGTGTGGGAGAAAGCGGGCGGATGGCGCGGTTTAGATTAGGGCCCCAACATGGCCCGGATTGTGGTACAAGGCGACCTAGTTCCTGGTTTTTACGCCACATGGCATATCAACCTTAAGCAAGATAATGCGAGACATGAAAGCGCACGCAGCAGGTTTACTGCTACCTGAACTTCCTATCCTATGCATCTTTCCGGCCTCCCGTCCTTTTACTATTTTAGTTCGGCTGTCGCCGTATGCGAGGATGAACAAGTCGTAAAACGCCGCAGGCTCACTGCACGGTTCAAAGCACTATTTTACAAACATTTTCATTGTCCCCCCTAAGAAAAACAACAAAAACAAAAACAAAATATTTGAACGTTTTGGTAGAAATAGTTTTTTGTTAGAATTTTTTTTTCATCACGTCATGCACGGTTGACGAACTTTAAGAGCTATCACTGCTTTAGTAGTAGATTATTGGGGCGCTCGTGCAAATGATACTGAAGAATTAAAAAAAACAGGGCATTTAATATTAATTGAACTCACGACGAATTCCACGTTTGAGTGGTGTGCGTGCCAGACGCTTCGTCCGCGTCTTAAGTGTTAGCGCTATATTTGTGTATTGGGTATATCGAAGTGCTCAAAAACTGGGGCTCCTTTATAACCCTGCGACATTATCATGGGACGCTCGAACCCCAAATGCTGAACTATAAAAGAAGGCACACACCAACAAGGCGCCAGTCAGGCATCACGTGCTTTTAAGATGGAGGAATTGAATTAAACAGTACCCAAAAGAAATCATCACGTTACCACACGTCACGTGATGTTAGGAGTAGGGGCGGATACCCCACCATGACTGGATATGCACTTGCAAATGCATGCAAGGCTGCGAAAGGTATCGTCGGCAGTAAATATTTGCGGGGCACGGGAGAGCTAGTCCACGTTTAAGCCGCAATGACTGGCTGCGCCTTCTAACGGTGCGTTGTCGCTACCAAGCCACGGGCTTGCATATGCGCTTAATTTTGTGCTCGCAGTCATGTTTTTTTCGCTCACTTCCACCGCTTCTGTCCCGGACAACACAACTGGCGCAAGGTGCCGCGAAATGTTATTAGGAGCCACTCATCACGCCTGACAAGGCAGCAGCACGACGTGGCATGACGACTGACAAAGCGGCACCTGGCGACCGTCCCGGTCATTTCGGGCGCGGCGGACGGAAGCGAGTCAAAAAGACGCTACTGTGAGCACGAAAGGAAGTGCATTCTCAAAGCGTGAGTCTTGAGAGCGGCAACGTGCCGCCAGAAGGAGAAGCCAGTCATTTCGGCTAGCGCTTCCGCGTCCCGCAAAGTTGTGCTACCGAGTGTATCTTTATGCGCGAACTTTGTGTGAATACACACCTGCGGCATTACTAATCTGAATGCCATGTTTGCGATAATATAAGGACCAGCACGCTGTTGACAAAAACGTCCGGGTTTGTCCACACTAAGCGTGGACACTGCGCAAAGGCAGAATTCAGCTTCGGGAAGAAAAAAAAAAAAAAAATCTGACATATGCCGATAGTAGCGCCACTAGTGTTGAGGTTAGACGCGTGTAAAAAATAATTGGGTTCTGGGGATATTTATACAGCGTGTAGATGGTCTGCCATCAAAGTTGCGACGAGTCACACGCCGTAGATGAGCAACTTAGCCACTGTGGTACAACCGCTAGTCTGGGGTCTTTAACGTGCACCACGCAGTAGTGATACACGACCGCACGCCAGTACGATGCTCATCCAGATCGAAACGGGCAGGGGTGGGGCTCAAACCCAGGATCCCTGTGTTCTGCAGCGCGAGCTTTCGCTCCACGCGCGTCGAGCTGGGTGTGCGCTTCTGCCCACTCGGCCACCGATCCCCCCTTAGACGCGTGTATAGAAGTTGCGGGCTGTCTTCCGGATGCCCGGCGTCCAGCAGCAGTGTCTATTCTGGCGGCAGCCGGCAGAATAATTTTTCCGAAATTCTACCGGCAGTCACCTCTGGCGCGTGTATCAGTGGCGAGCTCGTTAACATAGCCCCCCCCCCCTCCCCCTCCTTTAGCGGCGACAGTCTGCGGCTGCTCATTAGAAATATATTGACCTATTTGGCCCACCAGTACCACCGCATCGCGGCGGCGTGCCGGCCGGCCCAAGCCCCGCTGTCCTCCATTCACCCCCAGAAAGGAAGTGTTTCGTCAACAACATTTGTGTTTTCTTTTTTTTTGTTTTGTGTTCTTTTTTCAGTGTTAATTCTAAAAGAGAGATCTCGTAAATATCGCCTAATACCTCAACTAAAAACAAAATTCCGAAGAAAAAAAAAATTCCCCCAGGGGATTGAACTAAGATCCTGCTGTGTATGAGGCGCACACCTTACCCACTGAGCTAATCCACACCTTAGAATAGGCGTGTTTACAATCTGTTTTATACGAGACCCAATAGGCGACTACTGCCGGCACTTTTTCCCCCCGGTTATTCTGCCGGCTGCCGGCAGAATAGACACTGCCATATAAAAACGTATGCCATGTGAAAAGAAACCCTGTACAGTTACTTACGGAGTGAAGCTTGCTTTACTTGTTTTCTTTTTCTTGTAGTTGGAAAGCTGGTGTAATCACATGGAGGGAAGCGCCTTGTCCCTCACATTAAAACATATCAAGATCATTAGCTCGTTCATGAACACGGGTTTGGGAGGGGGGGGGGATCCTACTCATCTTAGCAAGCGAATACACTGCAAGAGGTAGACGAACGAGCACAGCAAGCACATGGTGAATGGTTTCTTAATTATTCAGATGATACTGGGCAGCCCCATTCTCCTCAAAACGGGCTCGTGGCGGCGCCTCGAGCAATAACGAACGGTGATAAATAATACGCTACCGGTCGTCGCAGCCGGCCATGAAGAATTAAGAGGAGAATAAAATATGTCGCCATGACAACGACGTGACCAGAAATGCAGGACAGCGTCATACTATATACTTCGGCGTCTTTCGGTGCGCGTCACGCCAATAGGAAATCACCCACGTTTTACACTGGGGGAGCATTCTCTCAAATAACTGACTATCCGCAAGAGGCCAACACCTTTCGATTTGACCGGAGGGCGGTCGGTGCCCAATTGGTATCCCTTGGGTGCTGCCGGCAATTGTTTGCCCTGCCCAGTGGTAGCGGTTTCAGGGGGCGCAAAACACATGATTTGCAACCCGCTCTAAAATCTTGGGGGGAGGGGGGGGGCAAGCGGCCCCCTTGCCCGCGCCCCCCCCTCCACCCGTTGGTACGCCCATGGGTAATGGGCATCCGCGAGCATTCTCAAAGCTTACGAAATGCCATATTGTTATCTAACAATAAAGCATTGCACAAGAAGCTGGTATACAAAATTACATCCATTCCTTTACTATCGTGTGAATAATTATGGCCGAAGGTCGACTCACCGAAAATATTTGAATGCATTTTACGTCAGGAACAAAATTATACATAGCAGTATAAAAAAGCTAGCTTCACAATTCTTCTCTCGGTACAGTACAAGACACAACTAGCTACAGAATATGTTGCATTTTAATCTTCTCAACTGATAATTTTGGCTTCATGTGAAAGGGCGCACCTGCCCCAAAAGTCTGCGGGCCATACTGTACAGATCACAAATTTACATTTTGCGACACGAGAAGCCACACAGAAAAAATAATTTCCAGACATTACAATTCTCTCTGGAATCGGAGGACACCAGATACCCAAACTTAGAACAAGCGGCACTCAACTGATAATTATGGCGTCCTGTGAAAGGTGCACCAGCCCAAAAGGTCTGCGGATCTTAGTTTCCAGAGCACAAATGTTTATGGTCCGACACAAAAAACTTTAAAAAAAAAATCGAAGAAGAAATATTTCGAAGACATCAAAATTCTTATTCGCATTACAGGAAAACAGATACCCAGCATCAGAAGAGATGGCATCTGTATCTTTTTTAACGGATAATTGTGGCTGTCTGTGAAAGGACCAGCTTCCTAATTGCCAGGGAGTCAAAGAATTGCGCATTTTGCCAAATTGGCAAAAAGTATAACATTTCAATCAACATTCTGCATCTCCGGAGTACGTGTTCTATCTTATAAAAGGTTTGCAGCGCTGTTGAAGGCTCTGAGAACGAAATCTGTGCTTGGGTATAAAAATGCTCTGTAAAGGAACTTCTAAAGGAATAAACTTGAACAGAAATGAAAATCTGTGAATGCTCTCTGGCAATAAGCTAAAGACATTAAATATAAGTTAATAACAATTCTTTTTTTTTCCTGCAGTATTATCATTTTTGTTTCCTGGGGGCTAGACGTCTGCACTCATATTTAGCCTGTGGTATAGGGGATTGGGATTGTCGTTCCAGGAAGTGTCAGAAAAGATGTGTTTTCCTTCACAGCCATCAGTATGTCCCACTACAATCTTTCAACTTTCACGAATGTCGCTTTCAATCTTTTCTAGGTCAACAACTAGGTTGTCGCCGTAAAGCTGGATTTTATAGACATAGCCTTATCTTCCAGCAAGTGTCCAAACTTTATTACCCCAGTTTTTCGTCTTTTTCATCATGTAAACCTTCAGGCTGTTTTTACCCTTGAAAGTTATCATCATCTTGTCCACTGCAAGGCAGGGCTTCATTTGTGCGGCTTGCAGAAACTTCTCATTGAGAGTCTCAAGGATGTGACGTATTTTGTAGAGCCTGTCATAGCCGTCCTAGTTTTTTTTTTTTTTTCATCATCATTGTTGCTGGCGTGGAACAAGGAAATCACTTCATCGAAGTGATTACGGGGCATGCATTCGGCAATCTCTGACTGGCGCAACAGCCGTGACCAATACATGCGCCTGAAGAGGAAGGACTCTACGGACATGCAGAACACCATCTCAATCATCTTTCTGATTTCCTAGCTTCTAATGGGCTTCGCCTTTGTTTTGTTCTTCTGGATCCTGTAGCGATTTCTTTCAAACCTGAGATGTTCTGTCAAATCCTCATCAACGAGCTTAGTGAACATACTCAGTGGTGTTTTCGCTTCTGCTGCCATCACTTGTGGAGATATTTGACTTGTCTGAAAGTCCTCATTGAGTTTAAAACCTTTTTTGACCCAGTGCCATGTTTTTTTACATTGTTCTTCAGAGTTGTTTATTCCCGCCCTTGTGATTCATCTGTGTCAGATGCGTCCAATGAATACTCATCGAAAGGACGCTGAGTGGCTGGGGCTTCCACATAGTCATCATCAGAGTTGTCCCCCTCCTCCCTTATCCTTCCTCCTCCTCTCCATCCTCCTTTCTTCCTCCTCCCTCTCACGCGGTGCATTATAAAAAACGCCCCGTAATGCAACGCGCGTGTCACCGCGATGCATTATGGGACGTTTCGTATAATTCTCCGCGCAGTCACACCGACGGTGACGGCAACGCTTTACGCCGACGCGTGACGGTTACGCCGGCGGCGACGGGGACGCGTCACGTCGACACGTTACGCAGACACGTTACGGTTACGCCAACGCGTTATGATTGCGCCGACGGCGACGCCGACGCCGACGCCGCTCAAGCCGGAAACGGGCGCTAAAAGCTTGGACCGCACTAGCGTTAACGGCTCTGCCGGTCGGCGCTGTTGGGCGGTGCCGCCGTCCGGCGCTCCAACGCGAGGGGTCCATATTGGCCTCCGTTTTGCGCGCGTCACGTGACAGCACTGGCTCTTGTGATCGCGAGCGCGTCCCGTCGGATTTCCCGCTCTTTTGTCGTCTGCTCTTAGTAAGATTCATTCCTTTCGGCTTTCATCTTTCGCACATATCAGCATCGAAACCGCACTCGCTGCCTACTAGGTAGGTGTCCATGACGACCCTGCAACAGGTGACTCGGAGAAACTCACGTGTAATTCGGAATTCCTCTCCTATATTTCCCCAGCGGTTGTTCTTAGCGTCCTTATCTAGGTAGTCTCGCTGCGTCTTGTCATATAAAAAGGTAAACAGTCGCACAGTTTTAGGGAACCGCTCCGTTAGGGAAGGCATCGGGGGAAATAGGGATAGCAGACAAAACTAAACAGCGCTACGTCCTTCGCAACGTGAAAGACGCGCGGAGAACAGGCTTGAGCGTTTCCTTGGCATCGCACCGTCACTATCTATGCCAGCTCCCAATGGCTCCTCTCTTCTGCGGCGAGGAGCGGCGAGCTCTCAACCGCGCAGTACCGCTTGGCTCTGCGGCGCTGTACGCCGCGCCGCTGAAGGCGAAAACTGGGTTTTGGTCGGCAGCCGGCGGCGTCGACCGTCGCCGCGAAAGCCTCTGCGACGCCAATGTGGTCGTGCCTTAAGAGGTGCGCTCTAAAACTGCTTGTGAGAACACTGTCATTCTGTGCATAAGCAGACACTCACGTTTTATAACGTATATATCACAGGAGACGGCCTCCACGCAACCGCGAATACGGCGAACGAAAATATAGAACACAACTTTACTGGCGGCAACGCATGTGGACGCTGTAAAGACAATAGGCGGTGTGCGAATTTCATAGCACTTTTATCCTTCAAAGATGTGCAGAATGCACCGTCAAGGATTCCTATCTATGCGAAAAAGAAAGTTATACAAAAATGAAAGGGTTTATGACAAAAAATATTTCAAAAACAAAGGCAACGAGGTAGAGGGCCTTAGAGTGATAAACTGGTATAACGTTCATCAGGCAAAGGTGACCTCGAATTGGTCGCCGCCATGTTGTACAATTTTGACCACTTGACACGTGACGAGGCCAAATCTGTGACGTAACCACACCAAATGTCTGACGTCAACGAAAAGATGGCAGCGCCCAGTGCGAGTCGGAAGCGCTGTGGGCATCAATCGGAGTGTGTGGATTTCGTATGCGGAATTCGGTTTTTCAGGGTTTTGTCTGCTCTCTCGCGTAGGAATAACGTGAAGTACAAAGGAATGAGGCTTTTCGTTTTTATTTTATTCAGGGTAAGCCAGATTCGGTGCCGTGCTTCTTGTACGGGCTCGGATCACAACCGAACGGTGCGGCTTCCGACGTCCCTCGGTCGTTCGAGTTTAAAATTCCGCAATCGTTAACCACGAAAACACCTCGATAATCGCTGTGTCTAAGGGTACGTCAAACGCATCCGGAACGCGCAGTCTAAAGGTACATGGACGTAACCAGAACGCGGAGTTCTAACGGTACGGCGGACGTGCCCGGAGAATTTCTTATCTCGACGGTCAAGATTCGCATTTGAGGCACCGAGAGAAGTGTTAAATCACAGAACTGCACGGTTCTGAGCTAACTGCGCACCACGTCACTACGTGACCCGTAGTGACGTGAAAAAGACGGACGGCGGTCACTCCGGGCGGACGGCGGCTCCCGCCTGCCGGGTGCCTAATGTGATGGGTTGACAGTCGTGTACGCAGAACTGTACCAGCTTATCTTATAGGTATGTTGTTTTTGAGCAGCTTCCTGATCAGAAAACACCGCAACCGCGTGCCGAACTTTCAAAAGGTGTCTACCGACCTGGAAAACCTTGAATTCCCAGGGAATTTCGAATCATCTGGAATAGTCAGGGAATCATTCAAAAAGTGGGCTAAATAAGGGAAGACGACTAATGAAAGCGGCATGGCGGTTGCTCGTCGGCACGGCCATGCTGAATGACATATCCGAAATGTCATCCTTCGACTCAAAAACCCAAGGAATTTGATTAAAAGAGTCGTAAAAAAATAGAAAAGTCGGGGAATCGGAAATCAGTAATACAATGTTTGATTGTTTTGACACTGCACGCATTTTTACACACGCGAGGCACACGCCCGTGTATCACAAGGCGGCCTGGCCAAGCGGCTGCCAGCCACTTATGCAAGTTCGATAAGGCAAAAGCGTGGAACGCTTTCGAACTGCTGCAAATCCACCAGCGAGAGCGTCCGGCCGCAGTCCGATACAGACTCCGCGTTCTGGGTACGTCTGACGTATTTTTAGATTGTGAGTCCCAGGTACGTCAGACGTATCGTTAGACACAGCGCCTGATAAGAGTAGTGAAATGAGTCACGTTCATTGCGCAAGTCACTTTATTCCATTTGGAGAGCAGAATTCCATTCCCGTTGCGCAGGTAGTTCCCCAGCTAGTCACTTCCTTGAAGACGAAGTCGCGCTCTCTCTGGGCGTAAGCTTCGGGAGGCTCTTGTGCAGCCGTTCGCAGGTCGTGTCGCCTTTGCTCACGTAACTCCAGCAGGTTAAGCAAGTTGCCGAGCCACTGCAGCCCCGGCGTCGCTCCGTCCACACGAGAAGACGCTCACGTTGGTCGTCCGGCAGCACAGTGGAGGGACGCAAAGCTGGCAGCCTCCTTGGTGCACGCAAGACGAGGCTGAGCAGAACTCCAAGCTCTTCTGACGGACATGTGCATTTCAACAAGACAGGTGACGCACCCCGATTCCTAGAGATGCTGTCGCACTGGCGGTCTTGTTGGTCCTCGGGGGCCGTCGAGGAGTGCCGGAAAGCAGAATTCTATCCCTGTTGCGCAGGTAGTTCCCCAGCTAGTCACTTCCTTGAAGACTACGTCGCACTCTCTCTGGGCGTAAGTTTCAGGAAGCTCTTGTGCACCCATTCGCACGTCGTGTCGCCTTTGCTCACGTAGCTCCCGCAGGTGGCAGGGCAGCGAGTTCACACATGAGCCCCATTCGTCCACCAATTGAGAGTCATATGAGCTCTATAGACCAACCTTACCTTGTTGCTTGTCCATCTCTGGCTCCATCCTTGGCACTCTTTGCTCTTTAAGTCATCGTTTTTTGTTATTATGTAACATGGAGACCGTAGAGCTGTCTTGGGTGCAGTTTTCACGACAGAGCAGACACTAGAGTAAAAGTGCCTTGCTGCTGCAGTAGACCCGTGACCTTATGAATATCCGTGAAAAATTACCAACATCGTCTAGAACTGTCGGACGGTGCGACCTGTTTCTGCGGCACTCTGGTGACGGCACATGGGATGGATTCGCAGCTTGACGAAGTATTCCAGATTCGTCTTGACCATAATTGCGCAGTGGGACTGGTTGTCGTTTGTCTGTGCCAAAAAGAGGTGGTCAAACCTCTTAAACAGCGGAGTCATAAAGATGATGGCCATTGCCTCTTTCTGCAGTATTTGTAGCCAGTTTCGACCTCCTTTGGCCGCCTTGTCAAAGTGCCTACGAAGCACCTTCTCCGGTATCTTCCACAAGCCCAGGATGTTCTGTGAGGGGCTGTGAAGCCCACCAGCATCTATGGTCAGTATAATGTCGCACTTGGTTCTTGTAAAAAGTGCGATCTTGGAGCAATCTGCGCACTTGGTCATTTTTGCAAAGTTGACTGCCATGTTTCCAGCAATGTGCTCTACAACGCATTCGGCGAATTCTGAAAGCGGCTTGTAGGAGACTACTGCAGGCCCCTTCGCCTCTTGCATCCTCAGCCCTTCTCTTATCTTGCTGGTGCTGCGCCGACGAGCTTACGAGAAGCGTCTGGGTGCCGTACACCTGGCATTTGCCGCAAGTTGAAGGCAGGACGTTCGCGAGCAAGCACTTTCTGTATGCTGACCGAAACTCTAGCGCTGTTGGGTTGCTGTTGTTACCCGTCCTGTTGTGTACAGTGGCAAAAAACAGCTCAAGGTGGTCCTGACTGAGCTTTCGCGTCAGCAGGCACCTGAGTGGCGGACTGGGGCTCCAGACCAGGTCTTCTGCCAGACCTTTGACGGAATCAAGAACAAGTAGGAAACCGGGGATTGGAGTCTTCCTTGCCCCTTGGCTCCACGGCTTGCCCGTTACGTCTTTCAGGGCTCGAAGGTAGCGTGAAGCTTGCTGAACCCTTTCCAGAATGGTGACTTGGTTGCTGGCACGAATGGGACACTTGCTTTCACGACCAAGTGGATGACACGAGTTCGTCAGGTCGAATATGTCATCGACTGCTGCGGCAATCTTGGCAGTCGCCTAAGCAACCTCGAATACTTGGATACCTTTTTCATTGCAAAACAACTAGGCGCAGCTGACGGACCGGCTCAAGGTTTGGGCTGCCAGTGACACCTTCATCTTCTGCCTCTCGAAGTCAATGTGCTGCTTTCGGAGCTTGCTGGCTGCATGAAGGCCTTCTTGCTGCTGCAGGTTGTCCAAGGCCGCAAGGTACCGCCAAGCAAGGACCCTACCTGCCCCATCTCTGATGCACTCTTTTTCGGCCAGCAGGCTTATGGCAGGCGTCCAAGACAGCGTGGCAGGCGTCTAATACAGCGTGGACCCTATAGGTGGGTTCCGACGGATGCGCGAACCAGCTTTTCATCGGCTGAGCAAAGCGCGCTCCGAGCGCTCTGAGCATGGTAATGTTGCAGTTTGTCCCATGACAGGTCACACTTATACACTTTGCTCCAGCATCCTTCAGTTTAATGATATACTCCCGTACCAGGTTGGCGCGAGCGTTGCAGTCCAGACCATCGATCAGGGCGTAGCCCAGGGGGATCTTCCTGTTTCGGTTGACTGCCACCGCCAAAAATACAAGTGCGTGCTTTGCGAAGGTGACGCAGTCGTTGCGGATCATGCATTGACCCAGGTCACAGTACCCGATGACTTCTTTACCATCCCAGTCTGTTTGTCTTTTTATTTCCATCTCATCAACCATCAGGCTGACGAAAAGAGTTCCTTTCTGGGCTTCCTGTGCAAATTTGTCAAACGACTGCTGGGTAAATCCTGGTAGTGCATCAACCACCGCCGCCCATTTCCGCATAGTGCTTGGGTGTGGTAGCTTGACGTGCTTTCGCAGAAAGCTGTATGCCTTTGCCAAATAAAAATGAAGCGTGAGGGCAAACTTGCGCACATCCTCTGTACATGTTTTTTTGTTGTGCCCGACTCTTTTTAAGACGAGGTTGCACTGTGTTGGTGAATGCATTGTCAAGTATGTCAACTGCTGTCTTAGGAAGTCGTGTCCTCAGTTCACGGAGCAGTGTGTTCAGCTTCCTAATCCTGGCCGTCTTCCGATATATTTTCTTCTTTGCCTGTTTCAACAGTTTCCTCGCCGTCTGCAGCTTGTGCCTACTCATGGGCAGTACCCTGTGTAGTCGTGGTGACACAGCTGCGTACGAGTGGCCACCGGAGGGAGTGTTGCGTCGCATGAACACAGCTTCAGGGGGAGTCTCTGACGTCGCAGCGTGAGAGGGGGAAGTAACCAGCTCTACCCTGCTTCCAGAACCAGTGGCAGCTTGGACCTCTCCTGGGGTGGGCTGATCAATCGTCGATGCAGGCTGCCTCTCTCGAGGGTGAGACCTGTCAGCAGAAAAAACGAGTAGTAACATTCAAGACTGCCTGTATTCCACAAGGCTGTGTGCCAGTGCATGCATTGTTGGCAGCCCTTTTGAAAATTCTTATTTGTATGAGAAATGTCTGTGTCCAGTAAACACATATGAATCATACAAGATATATAAGAACATATAAGAACCATATAAAAACCATCTAAGAACTATATAAGAACTATATAAGGTATATGAGAACATAGAAGCACCATATAAGAAATTTGGGAGAAGTTCCTTGTATGTTTCTTATATGGTTCGCATATATCTTATATAGTTCTTATATAATTTTATATAGTTCTGATATGGTTCTTATATGTTCTTATATATCTTGTATGATCCATATGAGTTTATTGGACACGAAAAATTTCTCATACAAATTATTTTTTTCACCAGGGAGGTTATACAGTGCAGTGTGATATGTTACCGCACCTTTTATGCGTATGCCAGAAGTGGCCCTGACCCACAAAAAGGGGGTGTTGGGAGTTCTGGCTGATGAATAGGGTTCAGCGTTGTGTGTATTTTTAATCCGTGAGCATCACCTGGCTGAGTGAGCTAAAAAAGGGCCGTGATCAAAGGGTGAAGCCAAAAGCCGAAACCAAAAGTTGCGCCTAAAAGCCGTGACCAATGCAACGCAATCCAAGAAAAAAGAAAAACTAAAGAAAATACAAGAAAACAAACATCTCTGCTCACGTTATCATTTTGGTAACTCGACTCATTAATCACGTGATCAAAAAAAAAAATAAACCGAGAAATAAATTATCCCCTGCCCGGTTTCAAACATAGGCTCTCATGATCGTAAACTAGTGTGATATTCGTTGCGTCACCCTAGTTTTTTTTCTTTATTGCCTAACTTTGGCACACACGAAAGATTACAAAAGGCTAAAACGGTAAAACCAAACCAAAGCCACAGTGGTGATGTACACGAGAGAACAGCGACAAGGCAGAGGGATGACGCATCCAAACACTTCCAATCAGTTATGGATCCTTGAGGGTCGCCAGTTCCTCAAAAAGCGGCAAATAATCGGGAGGAGCTTACTGCATTTTAAACACTTCCTTTAGGTAGCAGATTGTTTCAACAAAATACTTAAGCGCAAGACGCACGTCGACGTCTGGGTGTCTCACATCGCCACAAACTATGTAGGCCGACAAGCACGATCATGTCATATGGCACCAGATTATTCCCTCCCTCCACACAAAGGTAGCGGATCCCATGATGCGTTAACGGAAAGTCTTTCTTTAAAGTGCTTTGAAGGGCGCCCCATAAAAACACTGCGTCCCAGCACTTGAGGAACACATGCTCTATTGATTCCGGCACTTTACACAAAAGTCAGTTCACTGACCACGCTACAGGGATACCTTTCTCTTCCAGCCACACTTTAACCGCAGGGTTTCACTATGCAGCTTAAAAAAGAAAGTTTTGGTGTAAGCAGGGACCATCATTCGCTTAAAGCGTTTTAAAACATCCTGCCCCGTTCCGGCGCTGAACACCGAACGGTACAGCGGAGTGGGAAGGAGAGAAAAAATCAGGTCTTTGGTCAGCCGTTGGCGCGACACATTGGACAGATATACAAGTGAAAAACGAGCCACTAGAAACCGGTAGGCGGAAACAACCACTTTCAAATAACCTCGCACATCGGAGCTCAGTTCTACATCTGTCGAGACAATAAACTCGGGCAGCGCACTGCGCAGCCGCACCTGAATGACCGTGAGTAAAAAGCTGTCCCATTGGTGCCTTAGAAAAATAAACCTATTCGCAAGTTGTTTGACAAAAAGGTGCGACAGACCCAGACCACCATCTTTCACACGCAGATAAAGATTAGTTCGGCTCGTGCGCTCCCAACACGAGCCCCAAATAAAAACCGCAAAAACATGATGCAATCGCTGAATGTTGACTCGCGAACAGTGCAACACCTGTAACAAATACCAGATCTTCGCGGCAAAAAAAAAATATATTACAAACTGAGGTACTTGCAAAACCTGATAGCCCTTACCCCCCCCCCCCCCCCCACACACACACACGGACACACACACACTTATCTTCCTTTTCGCGTAATGCTTGAGTTTAACATTAAAAAACGAGCGTGTTGGTAAATACTTAAACAACCGGAAAGAATAAACACAAATTCGGGACGCAAACAGTTAGAAAGAGTTGTATCGTCTGTTTGCGTCCCGAATTTGTGTTTATTATTTCCGGTTGTTTAAATGCTTGAGTTTGTTCGCACCCAAATTCTGTGTTGTCCTTGTACTGCTCCATCGGGACTCCAAGATAACACGTCGGCGTGGTTGACCACGTCACACGCTCAAGAACATTGGGTTTTGAGGGCCAGCCGCCGTGCCAAAGCCCAGATACTCTTGCCAATTCACGGCACTACACGCCTGCTCGCAGAACTTGACTGTCAGGTCTATGGCTTTCTTTACACTTTCTTGATTCGCACAAAAAATAGCTACGTCATCGGCGTAGGCCAAAATGCGAACCTCTGTGGCTTGTAAGTTGAAGCCGCGTATTTCTCCACTACGGATCACACTAAGGCAGAATGGCTCAAGGAAAATGCAAAAAAAGTAGTGGCGAAAGTGGGAATCCCTGCCGCACGGAAGAAAATAGGGGGATGCGATCTCTCACACTCTTATTCACCACGAGGCTGGTGGCGCAGTTGTGGTACCCCATGCGTAACCCATCACACAGCACGGTCCCTAAGTTAACATATTCTAAAATAGAAAAAAAAGAATTTCGTATGACACACGGTCGAAAGCTTTCTCAAGGTCTACTTGAAGTACCGCTACCTTTTGTTGGGGAGCATAGCAACACTCTAAAATACTTCGCGCTATTTGCACATTAGAAACTATAGTTCTCCCCTTGATGCCACACGTCTGGTGAGGACCAACTATAAGGTTTATCACGCCCTGTAGTCGCTCCTCCAGAACCTGCATAAAAATCTTATAGTAAACATTTGTCAGGGTAATGGGGCGGTAGGCTCTGACCGAGCGGAGCTTCATTTGATCCTCGCTCTTTGAAATAAAAACGGTGTGGGTAAACAAAAACGACGGGGGTAAAACTTTAAGTCGGTACGCTTCGGCGATCACACAATGCAAGAAGCCTACTTGGTCCTTAAACGTTTCATAAAATTCAGCTCCCAAATCATCAGGCCCAGGCGACGTTTTCGACCTTCAATTTCAGTTAACATAATAGGTTGTTCTAGTCTTTCCTTGACGTCGTCAACCACTTTCGGCATAAGCGGTAAAAAGAAATTTCGGAAATCACCTCACTTGGGTGTGCGATAACTGAATAGCTCATTGTAATGATTAACAAAAGCTTGCTCAATACTCTGCCTATTGCTGGTCAACGTTCCCCGATAAAAAGTTTCGCTGATTTCATTTTTCCCGGCATATCTTTTTCCATTCCGACAGCT
Source organism: Ixodes scapularis (assembly GCF_016920785.2). Lineage (NCBI taxonomy): Eukaryota > Metazoa > Arthropoda > Arachnida > Ixodida > Ixodidae > Ixodes > Ixodes scapularis. Next base: position 48,115,208 of record NW_024609838.1, on the reverse strand, counting down.
CTTTTAGTGGGCATCTCCCCCTCAGATAAGCGTTTTAAACGCGACGGACGATAGCTCCCTGATACTGCTCATTATCTAATGCTTTCAAACGCTTCTTAAGGCTTATATAATCGTCAGAAAAAGGCCCAAGGGATACGCGTTCTTTGCAAAACAACTATTTCAGCAGGTAGTTTAATGCGCGCTTCACCTTTTCCTGTCCATATTTCCAAACACCTGAGCGTTCTATAGTCCTCATCTTCACATCTTGTTTAAAAAGCTCTCATTTCACCCCAAAAACGTTCCCTCCCGCCCTCGCCACCTCTTCTAAGGTTTGGCGAACAGAATTAACGAAGTACTCGTCCCAAAGGAGCTTGGTATTGCATTTCCAAAGATCCCAACTAAACTTTTTTTGACTCTCTTTGGATGAGCACAGTGAAAACGAAACAAGGCAGTGGTCGCTAAAAGACACATGATCTACAGAATTTTTTTTTATGCTCTTAGCAAATCGGCGGAAACGTACAGCCTGTCAAGGCGCGCGTGACTTGTCCCCTGAAAGTGAGTAAAACGTAGAGCTCCTCCACTTGACGAGCAGTTGGCAACGTCTTCCAGGCCGTAACTTTAAACTATGCCCCCAAAAGTAAAGCACTTTCATCTCTATATCTACCACTATTCGACCTGTCGCGGGCCGTACACACACACGATTGAAGTCACCCATCAAGATAACGCTCCGATCGGTTTGAACATACCTATGGAGAAATTTAAAAAAAAAATACGCGTTCATCTTCTCTACTAGGTGCTTAAATGCACAAAACACAAAAGCGGAGATTAGACGAAGAAAAATCACACAAAACAAAGCGTCCCGACTCACCAACTTTTCCACAGCGAACAAACATTTTCGCTAAAACAAAAGACACTCGCCGGAAGTACCGACGGCGTGGCTTACGCAGACGTCATACCGCAGCTCGAACAGCCGTAGCGTGCTCTCCGTTTGGCCCTCAACTTCCATCTTTGACTCCTGAACCGCCACAATATCTATATCGTGGTCGATAAAGAGGCGGTTCAGTTGGCATTGCCGTCGTCGTGAACACAAACCCCAAACGTTTAACGTGCCTACCTGCAACGTTTTTTCTAGCACTTTGGGATTTAAAGAAGCAGCCTGAGAGCATGGTGCTTACAACGAACAGAAAAACACAAAGTAAGGCAAATCAACAGTACAGTCAAGGTCGTAGCGACTAACTTAGGTTGTTCCTTTGTGCGCGGACGCGACACTGACCGCTCACGGTAACGTCCCACCTTGCCGACCCACTCGCGCTCGAGGCATCGTAGTTGCCTTTCGCCAGCGTAGGGGTTCATTTCGTCGAGCCGCCTTTTAATTGTCCCGGCCGTGACGTCCATGGGCCTGCTCTCATCGCTGTCCTCACCGTTGGCTCCTTCTTCGGCCTTGGCGTCGCCATCGTCCTTCGCTTTGGCGCCGTCGTCGCCCTTGGTCCTGGTGTCGTCGCCACCCCTGGCCTTGGTGTCGTCGATGCCCTTGGCGTTGTCGCCGTCCCTGGCCTTGGCGTTGCGCCACCCATGACCTTGCCGTTGTCCTCTTCTGCCCTGGCGTTGGCACCAGGCCCTACAGGCTTCTCGTCCTTCTTATGCACGCTGTCTTCGAAGATCCCGGGGGTCGCCTGGACCGTCGGTGCCGAAGCCGATGGTTCTGGCGTATTCTCTACCGAGGCTGTATCGACCGCCGTGGCCTCGCCTGAGGTTTCCGGCACCGTCACCGTTGCCGCCGACGCCGATTTCTCAGCTTGGAACTCGTCCATGAGGGTCATCCCGCGCCTCTTGGGTGTTGATGCCGGTGGCGCGGGCGTACGTCTTAACGCACGCGGCGGCCTCGTGTCCAAAGGCCCGGCACTGGGCACACAAGGGCACCTTACAATCCCGACGTATATGGCCTGTTCGGCGGCACCGCAGACTGATCGGCGCCCGGCCGGGGACGACGACGAGAACCTTCCCTCCACAAATCCGCAGCTGATGCGGAAGGCTTTCCAGGGCAACTCCCTCGTTCAGCTCCATCCGCACGACCATCAAGGTGGACTCGACGTCAACGAAGCCATCAATTTTCCACCTTTCGCGGATAATTTCCTTGACCGCGCCAAAGGGTCCAAAGGCGCGGAGCACCGTGTCCACCGGGACGTGGTGCTCCGCGCCTTTGGGCGGGGCCGCTTTTCTGGGTGGCTAAAGATTGGGCCAAAACGTCTGAATTTCGTTATGTATGGCATCGAAATGGAAGCATTCTGGTACGAAAGCGGGATGGTGAACAAGCGTATGTCGTAAAGAATGAAGATGACCTGTCAAAGCTGGCGTAGGGGTGATGTGGATTATTTCTTACTTTTTAACTTGTTTCTGTTTTCCACTTCATGGAAATTCAAGCTCCACTGCTTCCGAATGAAATAAAATCTTACCTTGAGAAAGAGGGCAATTTCATTATAAAGTGTTTTCATTTAAATGCGCAGTCCGCAGTGAACAAGGGTAATGATCTTGAACTGCTGTTTGATCAGTTCGGTGTTAATTTTGATATTATAATGATTACCGAGACTTGGTTTAATGATGACTCTGACATTTTTCGTTTACCTTCACACGACACATATTTTTCAACTCGCATTTCGAAGCGTGGCGGGGGATTGAGCATTCTGACTAAAAAAGGTATCGACTGTGATGTATTAAGTAATTATTCCTTTATAACGAAGGACATAGAAGTGTTATGCTTACGTAATGGTCAAAATGTTTTTGCTGTATTTTACCGCCCACCGGATGGGAACCTATTAGCATTTTTTGAAGCTTTCGAGACTTTTTTGGTATTTATAAATGACAATCAATATAATGTCATTTGCGGGGGGGATTTTAATATTGATATGTATTCTGACACCACCTCGAAAAGGGAAATGAACAATCTAGTCAGTATGTATGGATGTACTAATACAATTGTCCATCCAACAAGAATTACCCTACGCTCTGAAACTACGTTAGATTTATTTATAACTAATTTTCACACAGATAGACTGAGCAGCGGAGTGATAAGCTGTGACCTGAGTGACCATCTTCCAATATTTTGTGTGTTAAACTGACTGTATCTCGAAAATCTATGAAACATAGACCTGCGGTTTCTCAAAACATAAATAAAAATATCCTCGATGCATTTAGACAGGACATCGCAGCTGCTGCTTGGGACAACGTGCTAATGCAAACAACGGTTGACGATGCCTATAACACATTTTTAGAGCAATTTCTTAGGCTATATGAACGCCACTTTCCATATAAATCTGTAGTGGTATCCAACAAAAGTCGTAACCCATGGGTAACATCCCGTTTCCTTAGAAAAATTCGAAAGAAAGATGCGCTATTTAAACGTTTCATCAAGACGCGTGACCCAGATGTCCTTAAGGAGTTTAAGACTTTCCGAAACAATTTAACCAAAGAGCTGAGGAATGCAAGAAAGAGTTTCTATTCTTCCCTTTTTTCGTCGGCAAACGGCCGTACCGACATGATGTGGAAACATTTAGGCTCACTGGTTAAAGGCGCTCCTGCATCAAATAATATCGAAACATTGCAGCATAAAGGTGTAAAGTTAACCAATCAAGAGTTGGCCAATGTGTTCAATGAATATTTGGTAGACATAGGTGTTAGCGCTGGTGTTAACGCTGATGTAGCTAATGCTTGTAAACATGTTTGTCCCCATGATTATAGTTCCATCTTTTTAAAACCAACTGATAGTTCGGAAATTCTTAATGTGATTACACACGTAAAAAAACAGCGGGAGCTGTGATGCCGACGGCTTACAAATTCGCCCAGTCAAGTATGTAGTTGACTTAATTGCGTCAGTGTTAAGTTATATTTTAAATCTATCTTTGGAAACGAGTGTGTTTCCCAAAAGAATGCAAATTGCAAAAGTAACTGTTATATATAAAAAAGGTGACAAAAACGAGTTAGGTAACTATAGGCCTATTTCGATACTGCCTGTTTTCTCTAAAGCTTTGGAGAAGATACTTTATCAACGTCTAGTAGATTTTTCAAATAAGTGGGACCTCGTAACTTCATCGCAGTTTGGTTTCAGAAAGAACTTTTCAACTGAAACTGCACTTCTTAATCAAAAAGAGTATATTTTGGAAAATTTTGAGAACAAAAAAATATGTTTTGGGGGTCTTTCTAGACATTACAAAGGCGTTTGACTGCCTTAGTCATGTGGTCTTACTTAAAAAGCTTGAAGCGTATGGCATCCGCGGACAAGCTTTGCTACTTTTACAGTCCTACCTAGAATATTGCCAACAGTATGTAAATATAAACGGTTATTCATCCACTGTAAGGTTCATCACGTCAGGGGTCCCACAGGGGAGCATATTGGGACCTTTTCTATTTAATTTATACATTAATGATATCGTTAACGTAAATAAGCACGCAAAGTTCGTGATCTACGCGGATGATACGAGCGTATTTTTTTCTTCCGATACTTGCGACGATTTAATCGATATGGCAAATCTGACCTTATCAAAGATAAAAAGTTTGGAAGATAGCAACTCCTTGAAAATCAATATTCATAAAACAAAAGCTGTGATTTTTCGTCCAAAAAACAAGCTTGTGGCGCTGTCTAAAGTGCTCACTTTTAGCTCTACTCCAATCGAAATTGTTAGTTGTTTTAAAACCCTTGGAGTCATTTTTAGTGAGGGTATGTCTTGGGATAACCATATAAATTATCTTATCCCAAAGTTAGCTCGAGTAGCGGGTATTATAAATCGATACAGATCTGTGTTACCAACAAATGTTAAATTATTGCTTTATAAATCATTATTTTTCTCCCACTTAACGTATTGCCACCTTGTTTGGGGAACGTCAACATTTACCAACATTGATAAACTTTTTTATGTTGCAAAAGAAAATATTGAGATATATATGTAACGTGCCACGCGACTTTCATACCACTGATTTATTTAAGAACTTTAAAATAATCACTAGTCACAAGTTATATCAGTATCGGCTTTCTACTAGTTATAAAAGTGAAAAAAAAAGAGGTACATGTCTTTTGGAAAACCTTGCGTCGCTGAGGAAAACTTCTCCTCCGTATCCTACCCGTAACCCAGAGAAATGGAAGATGGTCACGCAGCGAACAAATTATGGCTCTCAAATGTTAAGCTCCACACTCCCGCATTTGTTAAACAACCTTAACAGCAATAACATTGATCTAGAAAATCTAACCTTTAGAGACTTGCGCTTATTGTATGCTTGTACATGATCCTTTTCTCTCTTAACATCTGCAAAAGGCGCTTTCAGTTTTGTGTACTGATTTCTAACATCATTGCCTTTAGCACGTTATTATGTTGTTTTTTGTTTGTTTTCCCGCATGCTTCCTGCTGTCCATTGTAGGGGCCCAGGGACTCGTCAAGCTGCTTACTGCAGCTTTTTTTCTTGGGCCCCACCATCATAAAGGATGGAAATAAAGCATTATTATTATTATTATTACGTCGAAAGTGACTCAGTAAAGCTTGATGCGAAGCTCCTTTCGACTCGGGTCGACGACGAGACAAAACCGGCCTTTAAAGTGCCCATGAAACGGATTTTGGGTTAGGATAAATCATTTTCAATTGGGATTTTACTAATAGCACATCGTTCAGTGGGCAAAAAAAAAAGGTATAAAGACAAAACCCTGACTTTCAGTGCGAAAATTTGAAAACACAGCGGACTATTTCGTACATCCTCCCCTTCGTAAGCTCTCTGCCTTTTCACTGTGATACATCCGCGATCCCAAAAGCGCGTCATCGGGTCCAGACGCACGTCACACAAAACCGGACCTCACCTAGTCCTTTCACCCCTAAGCTGATATTGTGGTGGAAGCGACGCGCTTGCCGAACCAATCAGCCGCCTTCTTTTCATCACCTGACCTCAATCTCTGCGCGTGGGTATGAGCGGAGGAGCGTGATCATGTAGCAAGTGTGGTTGGCCCAACGAGCACCTAGCTTCCACAGCACTGTCAGCTCCGGGGTGAACGGGCTGGGGAAAGCAACTTTTGCCTGAATTTTGAGCGACGGGCTAATCCTCTAGGGGGACAATGGCTCTGTCCAGGTACATAAACCAGATTCCGAGCAAGAGGGGCCTCCCCTCTTTTCGTGTTCTTGAACAGTTTGGTGGAATGTGCAATTTATGAGTTGAGGAGGAAAGCTAAACAGGAAAAAGTTGGAAAAGTGTTTCATGACCCCTTTAACTTCCATGTGACCGGCTTCCAAAAGCTTGGCCTTGTCTTCCGGCGTGTGCAACTTGAGAAGCCAGACGTGGCTCATCTGGAAAGCACCCAGACAAACCACGCCCGGCAAAACGCCCACCTTGTTCAAGGGCTCTCGGAAATCCTCTATCCGATACGGTCGCCCTTGCAGGTAAGCGTGAAGTATCACGCTGAGCTTTGCAGCATCTCCGGTGGGTAGTGCAGGCAGTTGCAAACGGTAATATTTAGGCAAAAAAGGACTCGTTTCACCGCGGCCGATAACGGCCGCCGCCGCGTGTGGGGAGCGATTCATGAGCACGTCCGCTCGGACTGATAGTCCAAAACAGAATCCCGTTCCGTCAACCTAGCTCATTGACGTCAATATAGCTCAGCCAAAGGTAATGCTCACTCATTCTCACATCATGAAAGAAAGCTTAGGTGCCCTCGTATTTTTATTTATTAATTTTTTTTTTCAAGTTGGGGGCGATCTTTTGGTGCTTATTTGTTTTCTCAAATTTTGAGTTTTTCGGTGTCTATTTTTGATATCGACCAAAAATCGGGGTTGAACGGTGCTTTTCTGGTAAAAGAAAATACATATCTGTGGCGTTTCTAGAAGACGCAACAATATATGCACTATTAATTGCTAAATGGAGCACATAAAAACAATTTCTAAAGAAAAGGAGCAGCCTCGCGGACAGTTCAGTGCGGTCGGTGTTCTGGTTCAACGCAAGTACAGTTGTTTATAAAGGTTCCCTGCCGTGGAAAGTGCAGTTTGTCTTCAAAGCAAGCTCAATTCCGGTTTTTTAACTTGAGGAAGAAAACGAGAAGGGACGGACAAACCCTTCAGTCCCTTCTCGTTTTCTTCCTCAAGTTTAGCTATCCATACCAACCCGCTCGTTCTGTCCTTCCCATTCGGGTTCTTTCGTGTTTTGCAGATTTCAAGGAAAATTGTTTGGAGGTCATATTTTTATGTATATTAGTGTATACCGAAAAGAGAAAACCCACTTATGATTGAATGATTGCAAAAAAACATAATGTATGCCATGGAATTATTATAATGGTGGTGGTTGAAGGTGCTGCAAAGAACCTGGTTGTTTCACTGAAACTTGTCAACTTGATCCCAAAGATGCCACTTTTCTAGTGATTCGTTGACCACAACTTTCAGATACAAGAGACACACCATTGAAGATTGTGCAACTAGTAGACCAAAGTACCTGAAGACTGGAGTCTGCATCACGTGTAATTTTACCTTCTCATTGTTGCACTGACGATTTCTTTATGTGCAGTGTTGTCAAGTGCAAACCGTGAGCATGCTAGTTTATTAGAGCTCCATGGAACCTATCCCCCTCATGTAATGCATCTGCAAAAATGATTTTGAGGCAAATAAACAAATTGTGATCTGCTGCAATGAAACTTACTTTATTCATACCGTTGTCTCTGCTTCGGTCGCTGGCAGAGAAGGAAGGCCTCGTCAGACTGCGATCTTGATCGCTTTCGAAGTGACCGATTTGTCTCGCTTGTGGGAGAGCTGAACACCGATGGCACACTTCCTTGCCTGAGGTACGTCTTATTGTTCAGCTGGTAGAGGTAGTTGTCCGCGAAGTGCAGTGAGCACAACCTGGATTATCGACTGAGCTTTTAGTCTCGGCAGGGCAGCTTCTCCATTCTTGCCTTGAGGAGTTTCGGATCATTCAGTGGAAACCTGTGATGGTATAAAGAAGCAATTGTGAAACCTTTCTTGTGGCATGCAAAAAGAAATCTACCAAGCCATCTGGTAAAGACTGTTTTAGGCACATTCAAAGTGCATAAATTAACAAGAGTGTGGTATCTTGCAGACTGACTACCTCTTCGAGTCACTATGAGGAGCAGTAGGTTAAGGTATGTGCTCATTTATTCAAATCGCCCTGCTCTCAAAAACTAGCAATAAGAATGCCATACTTTTGTAGGGAATCACATTTCCTCCAGCGGGAGGCATGAATCTAAGTGAAGTTTTGGCAGTGGGATCAGCTTACTTGCTGCTTTTCTTGTAGAGCACTATATATATGCGCGGGAAGGCGAGCCACGGATCTTCTAGCGTGCGAGAGGACGGAAGAGAAATGCACGCCACGTCAAACAGTCTCAACATGTTTGCATGGCCAGCAAAACGAACAGTGTGACCAGGTTGACTTCAAGAACTGAGAAACTTAAATATGATACGAGATCCCCAAGTCCTGGCTACTCCTACTGGCCCAACCAATATCGGCCCAGGTACTCGGCAAGGTCTTGTTTATAGCGTCGTTTGATTATTTTTCTCGGTCAGCAAAGTGGCGGAGCAAGACGAGCTGTCGAAATCTGAACCGAAAAGACGCGCGCCAAAAGTCGTCTGCTATGTTTACAGACCGTTAATACAACAGTGATCAAATGGTTTGAACAGTTCAGATTATTTGGGAAAATCCATTTTTTACTGCTGAGAAAGCACAATTCAAGGGTATTGGGGATTGTAAACGAAATTGAAAAGGCGTGGAACCGACGTCGTTCAGCATCCTTTTTAGCGTCATTCAGGGCTACAAAAAAAATGAGCGCGCATAAAAATCGTCTGCTCTTTCTCCGTCGCTTTTGAGCCTTCTCAATTTCGTTTACAATCTCCATTACCCTTGAATTGTGCTTTCCCAGCAGTAAAAATAGATTTTCACAAATAATCTGAACCACACGCAAGCACTATGAGGAAATGGGCGGCGGTGGTTGATGCACGACCAGGATTCGCCCAGTCGTCGTTTGACCAAGTTGCACAGGAAGCCCAGAAGGGACCTCTTTTCGTCAGCCTGGTTGTCGATGAGATGGGAATAAGAAGACAAACAGACTGGGATGGTAAAGAAGCCGTCGGGTACTGAGACCTCGGTCACGGCGTCATCCGCAAAGACTGCGTCGGATTTGCAAAGCACGCACTGGTATTTTTGGCGGTGGAAGTCAACCGAAACTGGTAGATCCCTATGGTCTACGCCCTCATCGATGGTCTGGACGGCAAAGCTCGCGCCAACCTGGTACGGGAGTACATCATTAAACTTAAGGATGCTGGAGCAAAGTGTGTAGGTGTGACCTCTGACGGGACAAACTGCAACATAACCATGCTCACAGCGCTCGGAGTGCGCTTTGCTCAGCCGATGAAGAGCTGGTTCGCGCATCCATCGAAACCACCAATAGGGCCTCCGCTGTCTTAGACGCCTGCCACGCTGTCTTGGACGCCTGCTATAAGCCTGCTGGCCGAGAAAGGGTGCATCACAGATGGGGCAGGTAGGGTCGTTGCCTGGCGGTACCTTGCGGCCTTGGACAACCTGCAGCAGCAAGAAGGCCTTCATGCAGCCAGCAAGCTCCGAAAGCAGCACATTGACTTCGAGAGACAGAAGATGAAGGTGTCACTGGCAGCCCAAACCTTGAGCTGGTCCGTCAGCTGCGCCTAGTTGTTTCGCAAGGAAAAAGGTATCCAAGGATTTGAGGTTGCTTAGGCGACTGCCAAGATTGCCGCAGCAGTCGATGACATATTCGACCTGACGAACTCATGTCATCCACTTGGTCGTGAAAGCAAGTGTCCCATTCGTGTCAGCAACCAAGTCACCATTCTGGAAAGGGTTCAGCAAGCTTCACGCTACCTTCGAGCCCTGAAAGACGTAACGGGCAAGCCGTGGAGCCAAGGGGCAAGGAAGACTCCAATCCTCGGTTTCCTACTTGTTCTTGATTCCATGAAAGGTCTGGCAGAAGACCTGGTCTGGAGTCCCAGTCCGCAACTCAGGTGCCTGCTGCCGTGAAAGCTCAGTCAGGACCACCTTGAGCTGTTTTTTGCCACTGTACGCAACAGGACGGGCAACAACAACAACCCCACAGCACTAGAGTTTCGGTCAGCATTAAGAAGCTGCTTGCTCGCCAACGTCCTGCCTTCAACTTGCGCAACTGCCAGGTCGACGGCACCGAGACGCTTCTCGTAAGCTCGTCGGCGCAGCACCAGCAAGATCAGAGAAGGGCTGAGAATGCAAGAAGCGAAGGGGCCAGCAGTCGTCTCCTACAAGGCGCTTTCAGAATTCGACGAATGTGTTGTAGAGTACATTGCTGGAAACGTGGCAGTCAACTTTGCAAAAATGACAAAGTGCCCAGAGTGCTCTAAGATCCCACTTCTCACAAGAGCCAAGTGCGACTTCACAGTAATCAAGGATACTGGTAGGCTCCACAGCCCCTCACAGAACATCCTGGGCTTGTGCAATATAGCTGAGAAGGTGTTTCGTAGGCACTTTGACAAGGCGGCCAAAGGAGGTCGAAACTGGCTACAAAGGCTGCAGACAGAGGCAATGGCCATCATCTTCATGACCCCGCTGTTTAAGAGGTTGACCACCTCTTCTTGGCACAGACAATCGACAACCAGTCCCACTGCGCAATTATGGCTAAGGCAATGCTGGAACACTTCTTCAAGTAGCGAATCCACCACATGAAAACGTGCCGCAGAAAGAAGTCGCACAATCCGACAGTTCTTGACGAACTTGGTAATCTTTCGTGGACATTTATAAGGTCAGGGCTGCACTGCAGCACCAAAGAATTTTTACTCAAGTGAGGCTCTGTCATGAAAACTGCACCTAAACAGCTCTGCAGGCTCTACGTAACGTAATCACTAAAGACGATGACGTAAAGAGCAAAGAGTGCCAAAAATGGAGCCAGAGATGGACAAGCCACATGGCAAGATTGGTAATAAAGCTCATATGACCGTCAATTGGGTGACGAATGGGGCTCATGTGTGAACTCGCCGCCCCGAAACCTGCAGGAGCTACGTGAGCAAAGGCTACACGACGTGCGAATGGGTGCACAAGAGCCCCCCGAAGCTTACGCCCAGAGTGCGACGTCGTCTTCAAGGAAGTGACTAGGTGTGGAACTACCTCCGCAACGGGGATGGAATTTTGCTTTCGGGCACTCCTCGACGGTTCCGTGGATCAACAAGACAGCCAGTGCGACTACAGCGCTGGTAATCGGGGTGCGACATCTGTCTCGTAGATATGCACATGTGCGTCAGAAGAGCTTGGCGTTCTGCTCAGCTTCGTCTTGCGTGCACCAAGGAGGCAGCGAGCTTTGCGTCCCTCCAGTGTGCTTCCGTGCGACCAACGTGATCTCTTCTCGTCTGAATGGAGATGCCGGGGCTGCAGCGGCTCGGCAACTTGCTGGACCTGCGGGAGTTACGTGAGCAAAGGCGGCACGACCTGCGAATCGGTGCACAGGAGCCTCCCGAAGCTTACGCCCAGAGGGAGTGCGACGCAGTCTTCAAGGAAGTGACGAGCTGGGGAACTACCTGCGCAACGGGAATGGAATTCTGCTATCCAAGTGTAATAAAGTGACTTGCGCACTGAACGTGACCGTTTTCACTACTATTATCAGGCGCTGTGTCTAAATATACGTCTGACGTACCTGAGACGCAAAATATAAAGATACGTCAGACGTACCCAGGACGCAGAGTCTGTGTCGGACTGCGGCCGGACACTCCCGCTGGTGTATTTGAGGCAGTCCGAAAGCGTTCCACGCTTGTGCCTTATCGAACTTGCATAAGTGGCTTGCAGCCGCTTGGCCAGGCCGCCGTGTGATAGACGGGCGTGTGCCTGTCATGCGTAAAAACGCGTGGAGGGTCAAGAAAATCAAACATTGTATTACTGATTTCAAATTCCCCGACTTTTCCAGGTTTTTTCGACTATTTTATTCAAATTCCTTGGGTTTTTGAGTCGTAGGATGACATTTCAGATATGTCATTCAGCATGGCCGTGCCGACGAGCAACCGCCATGCCGCTTTCACTAGTCGTCTTCCCTTATTTAGCCCACTTTTTGAATGATTCCATGACTTTTCCAGATGATTTGAAATTCCCTGGGAATTCAAGGTTTTCCAGGTCGGTAGACACCTTTTGAAAGTTCGGCACGCGGTTGCGGGGTGTTCTGATCAGGAAGCTGCTCGAAAACAACAGACCTAGAAGATAAGCTGGCACAGTTCTGCGTACACGACTGTCAACTCATCACAGTAGGCACCCGGCAGGCGGGAGCCGCCCTCCGCCCGGAGTGACCGCCGTCGGTCTTTTTCACGTCACTACGGATCACATAGTGATGTTGTCCGTAGTTAACTCACAAGCGTGCAGTTCTGTGATTTTAACACTTCTCTCGGCGCCTCAAATGCGTATCTTGGCCGTCATGCTAAGAAAATTGTCCTGCAACGTCCGCCGTACCGTTAGAACTCCGCGTTCTGGTTTCGTCCTTAATACCTTTAGACTCCGCGTTCCGGATGGGTTCGACGTATCGTTAGACACCTCGATTATTGAAGAGCTCCCGTGGTTAACGATTGCGGATATTTTAATTAGACTCGAACGACCAAGGGATGTCCGAAGCAGCATCGGTCGGTAGCGATCCGAGCCCGTACGAGAAGCACGGGACCGAATCTGGCTTGCCTTGAATGAAATAAAAACGAAAAGCTTCATTCGTTCGTACTCCACGTTATTCCTACGCGAGAGAGCACACAAAACCCTGAAAAACCGAATTGCGCACACGCAATCCACACACTCCGATCAACGCCCACAGCGCTTCCAACTCGCACTGGGCGGTGCCATCTTTTCGGTGACGCCAGAGATTTGGGCTGGTTACGTCACAGATATGGCCTGGTCACGTGTCTAGTGGTCAAAATTGTACAACATGGCGGCGGCCAATTGGAGGTCACTTTCAGCTGCCAGTTTATCACTCTAGGGCCCTTTACCTCGTTCAACGTAGGGAACATACCGTGAGCCGCACCTCGTGGAGTAAGCCATTGTTCTGTTCTGCTCGCCGCACTTTTCTGGACGCCTTGCGCCATCAATTGGGAGTTATTTGAAGCACGGGAATAGCACGTATGTAGCCGTTAAGATCTGAAAGTTCTACCATTTACAAACGATCTATAATAAATCAATTCCTTTTTGGCTACATATGTTGCCATTGGTAAATAAAGGGCTAAGCTGGGCCATCAGCCACAGGAACCATCTGCCGATGGTTGCTGTGGCTGATGATGTTTTCCGCCTGAGTTCCACTCCCTCGAAGGCGAAATGGCTGCATCCCACAACTGCGTGTTCGGAATTCGCTCCGTCCTCACCGCATCGCGGGCAATGGCTGTCTCTTTCTCAGCGTTAGCGAGCCAGGTAAGCAGGCTCGACCATTTGGATTCATTATCATAATCAGGTGCATATATAACTGAGCCTTTCTGCAGCCCTATTTGGAACAGCTATGCTAGTAATACAACCGTCAGTGTACATGCAGCTTCAGGGATCCGCTACCACAGTGGTTGCGAGTTGCGTAGCGGACGGGAGGCTGGGGAGACAGGAAGGGGAAAACAACAGTAGAATATTTTCATTCCTAGGTGTTGCTTTGCATAAAGGCTAAACCAAATATAAGCCATAAAACGACCGACGAGAGTCAGTGACGAGCGGCGGAGATTTCTCACGGTCGCTCGTCGCGTAGCTCGGTTTTATGATTTGTAAAAATCGTCGCTCATCGCCTTGGTCGCTTGCTCCCGTCGCTTTTATGCGGCTTGCCACGTCGCGCGAGTGGCTGAGTGACAGCGAAGCGTATCGGCGTCGCTTGTTTCATCGCTCGTTAAATCGCTTACATACTGTTAATAATTAATTGCCGCGAGACTGGCACCACATTTACGATTGCCCCACACGCTTTCATATTCACTCTCCAACAGTTTATGGTAGTGCATATTTTTTATTTGTGTCATTAGTTATATACCATTTTAGAACAGACGGGTGAAAATAAATCTGCCGTGGTTCAAATTACTTATGTATGTCAGAAGTGGTCTGCAGTATGTATTTGTTAAATAAAGATAATTTTATTAGTTTACGACCTGTGTTTTCAATTTGACCAGTTAAACAGGTTTTACTGCATGGAGTGGACCAGTATACACAGTTGTGCAGTATTGCCAGTATACAAATTTTCGCAGTAAGACCGGTATGCACAGTTTCATAGTAAGACCAATGGCAACAATCCACTTTGAACTGGCCCAGTTTGCAAAATTGTTCATAGAGCCGGTAACTGCCCTGCTGGTTCGGGTTGAATTTCTATTGTCTAGCCAAGCTTGGCTGACCACTCGGCCACTAACCGGGCCCATGCTGTAAATACAATAGAGAGCCAAGCTTGGGGTACCACTGAGCTTTCCGCCTGGCTCGGGCCCTAATTCCACCGGTGAGCCAGTTCATGGCTATACAGGGAACTGCCGGTGGTCGCTACAACTGGTATTGGGTAATTTCAGGTAAGATCGACCAAAGGTCGATCTTATCTGAAATCAACTGATGTTTTTTATGTCATTTTGTAGTGTCTGCTATAAACGAATCCACACTTAGTTTTGACCAGAAAAAAAATTTGGAGACAGGAAAAATCCTAAGGCACGTTGAGGTGGACCGTTGCAGTAACGTGCACTGATGGAGGGGCCACATTTGAAAGTGAGTAACTAAACCAATACAACTAGGAGAATTTTAACAATTTTTAGAAACAAACTATGGGTACATCTTGCTTGTAATACAAAGTGATAATATTTATTTAAAAATTACGACAAATTGCAAACTTTGGAGGTCTGTATCTCATGAAATAATTTAATCATTATAATATAAATTGCAGATAGTATTTTACTAATATATGGGTATTATCAAAAAAAAATAAGGTATCTGAGTGTTACAAAAGTTACAATATATTTAGGCAAACGTGGGAAAAAAATGAAAGTAAAATCCCGATGCGATTAAAAAAAAACTCCACCTTCGATTTTTTTAAAATTTGGGTACCATGTTATATTCTATTTCGGCATTCATTTCTATTAAAACATGTTGCATCATTGCACTATGAAAGAAGAAACAACACCCCAAAATAGGGTCCTTTTTCAAAGCCTACACTTAGCAGTGTCCTATACAAGAAGTGAAGTAAGTTCCAGTTTCATGAAACTTACACAAATCTTTTATATATTTTTGTTCAGATGAGGTCATTGATAACTAGAGCAATCGGTCACACAGTAAAAGGGAGGAGAAACTATATACAGAATTTTACATAAGCGTACAAAGTGGTATCATATTAGAGACTAATGATTTGAGAAAAGATGATGCAGTGTGAAGTTTTACCTTTTGGTATATTTTACATTTAGAGTAAAATAAATAAATTTACTTCCACGCAGAAAAGTAAAGATAAATCGTAAGATTTTTTGGTTGGCTAAGTATTTATGACTACAAACAATTCCAGGTGAGGGATGCCATAGTGCCTGACTGGAGCAGCTTCGATGCTCCCGGAGTATGAATGAATCGTGGCAAGCCGATATGTTTTATCCTGCTCGAGGACAACATTTTGTGATTTTTTTATAGTGATCAGACAAAAATTATTAGAAACCACCAATTAAAACAGTAGGTTAAATACCCCGTGAAGAAAAGTGTGATAAATAAGTTGTCCCTGCATTCAAAATGAGCAGTCCTTAGGAAATCAAATTCGGCACTCTACGCTAAGGTTTTCCTCTCTGTACCCATTTAGTAAAGTTGCTTCCAAGCAGATCCGACTGTTCGTGCTACATATACGTCACAGCTCCCTTCTGTTGATGACTTGCTGAGCCGCCACGCGTGCCAAGACTGAATGCCAGGGAAGGCGCGCACCGTCAGCCACTCTTCTTTTTTTTTTTTTTTGTTCGTGATACCGAACAACCTCATTTTCGTCCAGATACACAAGATGCACGAGTTTCAGGTTCTTTGATAAAACGCTCACAATTGTCCTGGCCGTCTCAATTGCGCTTATTGAACGTTCTCTCAGGTTGTTCAGCGTGGCCTGGTGCTTTACGTGTCCGCCAACTCCGTCACATGCGTTTTTCCCATATCCAGATGCAGAAAAACCCCAATGGGCTTTGGGTAATCGTCGTTTTCAAACTGGTGAAGCTGGTAGCGATTCTTGAAATGACTGGCGGCCCCGTCACTTACGTACGTCACGTACGAGTATACCGCAACGTTGTCTTCAACCCACTCCTTCACTTTTTCTAGAGCCAAGCAAGCGTAAGCGGCATCGTGACACAGGTCCTCACTGATTATGGCAAAGCTGTTTGTAAATTTTCTTGTCGTCACTAAACATGTAAATAACGAATCTTGTTTTTTTTTCAGTGGTACGTTTGTACTTCGTCAGAAAGCACGATGGTCCAGTTTTCAGCAAAGTCAAAATAAAAGACAATGCACAAGCGTTGCAGGCACTGTTTTTCATCTTAGATCGCTTTACCTTGTGTTTGCCAGATATGGTTGTGAAATACCCAACTTCCAACCGTCACTTGCGTGACTTTAAGGAGAGTCGCAGGTCCCAAAGTTTTTTTCTCAAGGTCGCCAGACTCCCGTGTTGCAAGCACAATCTCTTCATCCTCCGGGATATCAAGTTCCTGTAGCGTAAGAGAATGGCCTTTTAAGCAGTGATCACAGTCTCCTTGAAGGCACAGTTCTGTTGCTGGGTCGCACAGAAATGCCGAGTTCATTTCACCGGTGTTGAATGTTGAGCCTGTAACGTTCTCTAGAGCGGCAATACAAAGGTAATAATTGGCGCAGCGCACACAAACGCACACTTCCCGGTGTGGGATACATTGGACCCATCTAGGGCGCAACGAATAAAATTTCGTTAGCCCAACGCTGGAATCAGGATTCTTGTCTTTGTATATACGGAAGGCCTCTCGTATTGAGCGTGTCATGAAGCACTTTGGCACGAACGTTTGCTGTCCGTTGAGCATGACAGAGATGACTTCCTTCTGGTTGGGACTTTGGCGCGAACATTGTAGCTCGTCTTTCCTGAAGTGCTCTAAGGCAGCAGACACGTTCTCAGGGCTCACCTTGCACCTCGTGTAAGGATCCGGCTCATACCACACGCCATGCTTTTCCTTGAGTTTTCGGGATTTACTGATGACGTACTTTGAGGCCTTTGGATTCATCTTTTGAACCTCATTCTTCGTCAGTGTTGACGGCAGGAGTGTAAGCAGTTGACAACGTTCCCGGGAGAGGTGGCGGTTTCAAAGGCTTGCCGAAAGTTGTCCACCCACTCAGTGCATGTGGAGCATGTTGTTCGGATGGCCCCGATGGTGCGTGTCTGTCGTTCGCAATACGTAGCCTTGAGCGTACATTCTTGACAGCACTTGCTCCAGTTCTGTCTGCTTTCTTTTGACATAGGCAGGCCTGTCCCGACTTCTTACGACGCTTGGTTGTCTTAGCGGCGGCACATCGGTAGGTAGTATGCTGCCATTTACATCTTCAATTGCCTCTTGAGCTGGCACAAACATGTCAGAGCCCAGCTCTGACCTTCGCATAGAGATCTCCTTAGTGATGTGCATGAAGCAATGGTAGCACAGGTAGTCCGTCGCACTCACTTTGATGGAACAGTCAGGTGGAAGAATTTGCTTCAACGAGTTTAGGTCCAGAAGCAATGGTAGCACAGGTAGTCCGTCGCACTCACTTTGATGGAACAGTCAGGTGGAAGAATTTGCTTCAACGAGTTTAGGTCCAACTCGCCAACACTTCGAAAATTCCGCTGCTTTGGTATAGTCTTTTTGTGCTTGCAAAAGTAATCTGCACAAAACACTCGTTCGGAGCTCCAGGACACCCTCATAACGTACACATAAATAATAGAAATTAAACCCAAACTGATGCCATATAATTGCCAAGTTAGAGAACTACTGGGTACACAAGTGACAAGTCCGAGGCTGAGGAGCTCACTCAGTGCAAACGTACAATTGAAAAGAGAGTTCACAACTGAGGCAGTCAGCAAAGCTTGATCCACGTCAAACGAAGAAAGAGGGAAAGTCTCCAGACAGAAAATTCTGGTCAGCGGCCTTCGAAAAAGACTTTCCGGAATTACACAGTCGTCCATATCGACGCGCTGATATTAAAGCACCCTAGCTTCTACCACGTGGTTTATGACACAGCCTGAGCCATGTTGGCGACCGGTTCGCGAGGGGTTGGCGGTGGGGTTACGTTGATGGTTACTCGGATTAGCCATTCCTGTACTGAGCTACCGCCTGCAGTGCCTTATCGCCGGCTGGTGTCAAAAACAAAAACACACACACCCTGTCTACACCGAAACTACAAGTGTTCACCGCACTGGCGTCGTCGCCGCCTTTAAGCTTTTGTGAAATTGCTTTCTTTTGCCACGGAGAACCGTCTTATCTTGACTACGCGCCTGAAATCTTTCCAGGCGGGCATACACAATATCGGCAAGCGTAAGGAGATATGCTTGTGGATTAGAACTATAGGAATATTCGGAGCCGCAATGTCGATATCGTCGCCGTTGTGTTAGTACACCGTCGAGTACTGCAGTCCCCCGGTGGGGGAAGGGGGTCTTACTACGTTAACATGGCGACAGCGTTTACACTCTATTGCATTTACGCGAGGCTAGAGTATCTGGAGATTCTCCTGTCGGTTGGTTTGCCCCTTTGTGCCTGATATTATCGCTCGTGAAACCAGCGAGTGAGATGGCGACAGGCATGACTGCTCAGTAAACAGGCGTCGGCAGCCATATTTTGCTGGTTGAAGCGAAATATGGCCGCTGTCAAGGCCTTGTCCCTGACAGTGAGCGGGGAAATGCGAAAAAAGATTGTATCGGCCGTTTTGCCAGAACTTGCGACGAGTGTCGTCTGCGGTTTCGGGCAACTATTGCGCCATAATCGTGAGCTTAGCGAGGAAATGATTTTTGCTAGCCACAGAACATTAGCACGCAGAAAGGGAATGCTTGAACACGTTTTTGTTCTGGATATAAATCAGGGATATATGTGAGAGAGAGAGATGAAGACAAAGCGAAAGAGAGAAGAGCGTGTAGTGTCGCAGGAGAATAAAGTAAACAGAGTTCCTAGTGGTTAATGGCTGCATGATCTTTTCTCGGATCACTAGTCCGTAATATGATACCTCTTTGTAGACAGTAGTTCCTCCTCAATTTTAGTGTGTGAACGATTTCTATAGTTATCAATGGCCTCATCTGAATAAACATATATAAAAGATGCGCGTTGGTTTCATAAAATTGGAACTCAGAGTCACTTATTGCATAGGACACTGCTAAGTGTAGGCTTTGAAAAAGGACCCTACTATGGGGAGTTCTGTCTTCTTTCTCATTAAAATGATGCAACATGTTTTTAATACAAATGAATGCCGAAATAGAATGTAACAGGGTGCCCAAATTTTAGAAAAATCGAAGGCGGTGTTGTTTTTTTTTATTCGCATCGGAATTTTTCTTTGTTTGATTTTTTTCCCATGTTTGCCTAGATATATCCTAGGTATTCTATCACTCAGATACCTTATTTATTTTTTAAATAATATCCATATATTAGTAGAATACTATCTGTGTATTATATCATAATGATTCAATTATTTTATGAGATACACACCTCCAAAGTTTGCCATTTGCCATTCGAGCAGGCATGTTTGGCAATTTTTAGAAAAATAAATAAATGTTTAAATAAATATTATTACTTCATATTACAAGCAAGCTGTACCCGTAGTTTGCGTCTAAAGATATTAGAATTCTCCTAACATCATCGTTTTATTTATTTACTGTCAAACGTGCCCCTCCATCAGTGCGCGTTAATGCAAGTGTCCACCTCCTCATGCCTTATGATTTTTCCTGTCCCCAAGTATTTTTCTGCTCAAAACTAAGTTTGGTTTCGTTCATACCAGACACTAGAAAATAGCACATAAAAACATCAGTTGATTTAAAAATGTCGACTAGCCACCCTTTGGTCGATCTTATCTGAAATCACCCTATACCATGCTGGGGCTGCCTAGCCCCATGGGGCAAGACAATCTAGGGCGAGTGAAGCTCCCCCGGCTGCCCAGTCTGACTCAAACTTGAGCCGGTCATAATGTGCTGCTTAGAAAGAGGTATTTTCTCCCGTCGTTGGTATCAGTAAACTATGTCTAACAACGGAAATACCAAATTAGTTTTTGTTCGGGTTTGGTACCATCACACCAAATGTCTCACTCATCTCTACGTTTGACGTCCTGATGGAAATGTTTTCACTTTCAGTAAATTCGAATCTCTCTTTCATGGCCTGAAATTCTGCATGGATCGATACCACTTAATTTTTTATTCAAATTGTCTCAGTGGAAATTTTGCGGAGTTTGTTTCTTCATTTCCTTAACAATGTCCATCTAAGCGCTTAAAGTCCTTCTTATCTTGTCCTTCAACTTGTTTATCAACTTGGTAATTTTTTCAATATATACGCAGTCAAAACAAATGATTAAAACAACACTACTCAGAGCGATACCCAAGGTGGCGGCAGCTGCAGTGCCATTAGCAGCGGGGATCGAGACGCGAAATGTGGCGGCTCAGTAAAGAACATTCAGAGAATGAACAAGTGAGTTGCGTAATGCCTGGTTCCGTCGCCGCTGCTGCCACGTGAAGAGCTGGTGATGAATGTGCGTCTGTAGCCTTTATGCTGCTCACCTGTCCGATTGTAGATAAAGGAGCAGGGCGGCCGCTATCCGTGATGACTGTACAACGACGTTGCAGTTCGTAGATGGGAGTATCTTGAATGTTTCAGGGTGACGATGCTGTCAGCGCTCGACTAGCGCAGGTTGTCGCGGCTCCTGCCAAGTAATCATATACGAAGTACCATCGACAACGTAGCCCTGAGACGCCTCTTCCCCTACAAAAATATGTATGGACGTTCTATGTCCATACTTTTGCCGTTTTATTACCCCTTTGTCCATCCTATGGATTCCTGTAGACAGTTCTTAGACCGTCTATGTACCACTGGTTTGCCACAGAATGGACACAACAACGCCATAGAGATCTTCGCGAAAGAAAAAGTTTTTCATTCCTTCCTATTTCCGTTCTATGGTCCCGGTGAGTCTATGGACATCCTATTGACTCTCTATGGTGTGAGCTATATATTGGTACATTAATAAAGTGATGATGGTTAGACGTTTTCTTTAGGTGGAGCGTGGTGTCCGAGTTAAAGAGTTGTTAATTAAGTTACGGGTATCAATGAGTTACATTGATGTCTGGAGGCATATCCAACCTCAGGGTATATTCATTTGGGGAGATGGAAGTGTTTAGTGTGTGCTGGAATAATGTTTTTACTTCCTCAGTGGGAGGTAGGTATATGTGGGTCGCTGCGGCCCCCGTAGATATTCGCAACTTTCACAACCCATAGGGGGCGCACTGGTGCCTCCAAAATTGCGGTCATCTGGATGATCGTCGTAAAACAGCGGTATATACTAGGCTGGGTCTGCGCGCGACGCGTAAGTAATTCTAGTTATGCTGTATGCGCGCAGTATCAAAACCTTACTTTATGTTTTTTTTTTTTTCACGTCTGGAAAGTGTAGGCAAGCCATTTTATTATGAGGCCAATCATCCAGGAGCTAGGGAGTGCGATTCTCACACCGCGGTACCACCATCGCTTAAAGTGGCTTCTCTATGGACCCCGTAGGGAATCTGTGCAGACCCTGTATGGCCTCTCTGCAGACTCCATAAGAAGCCCGTGTAGACCCTGTATGTCTTCCCTGTGGACCCTGTATGGCCTCCCTGTGAACCCCGTACGTACTCCCTATAGACCTCGTATGGCTTCTTTGCAGACCCCTAAGAACCCTACACTCTTTAAAATGACTTTTACAGAGCACGTTTTTGCGTAAAAACAAATGGGAAAAAGCTCTTTTTGTAGAAACCTTTATTGGAGATAGTACAAAATGACAAGGGCGTGATGTTTGCATACATTTTTAGCTTACAGGGGTTTGCGGCACAATTAATATTTCTTTTTACAGCCATGCCTCACCGGCGACTTCAGGTAGCGCGTCCCAACTTGGGTGTTTCCTAACTTCGGTTGCAATTCGCGGCGCGTTCGCCTGGGAGACGAGGGTTGGCATTCCTGAAACCCCTCTCTACCGTATATGCTTCGGCGCCAAAGTGGCCGATTAAAGCCAAAGCAGAACAGTCACATGCTGTCGAATATCGATAGTCCTAAACCAGCACACGCGGTCTTGCAGTTGTCCGAGTGGCCGCTGCAGGTGGAATGGTGGCGTTGCGATCGCAATTAGTTCGGTTTTCGAGTACAGATCGGTGCCGCTCTTTCAGAGCAAGCTCTTTAGCGTTTCCCAACTGACAGTCTCTAGAAACGTTGGTCGGTGCGGACCCCGTAGCAGACCCCCTAAGTGGCTTCTCTGCGGACCCTGTAGGGACTCCCTGTAGACCTTGTATGGCTTCTCTGCAGACTCCATGAGGACCCTGTGTAGACCTTGTATGGCTTCCCTGTGGACTCCCTAGGCACTCCTTGTAGACTTCGTATGGGTTTTCTGGAGGCACCTTGTGTAGACACCCTATAGAGTCCCTATGGACTCTATATGGCGTCTTACCATAGGGAGGGTATAGAATGCCCACACATCATCCATAGAATAGGACGTCCATAGAACGTCCGTTGGAAAATATTCTATAGGGCAGCCATAGGACGACTTCACGGAGGCAACAGAGGTCGTGGTCTGCCTACAGACGCCTTTTGTTCTTCCTATGGACGCTGCTCTATAGAACGTCCTAGAAGTGTCCATACATATTTTTGTAAGGGTTGAGCCACATCCCACTGCTATCGACCAACACATTGTTTACAAACAAGCCCGCGTTTGCCCACCAGGCCAGGGCACTGCGCGCGCGCAGAAACCAGATTCGGCCTAGGTGAATCACCTGCGCATGCCCTGTGCCGACAGCAGCGCCACCGCAGCGGCGTGACGTCAGAGAGTTGAGTTGGTCTATAGACCCTTTTAAGAACCCTGTCTGGCAACTCTGAGACTATCTATTTTTTGGGTCACAACGCGTGTAATTGGACCAAAGTTTATGCCAAGCGCTGACGCAAAACTCGTTCTTGATACCTGCTCTCTTACAAAAATATGTATGGACACTTCTAGGACGTTCTATATACCAGCGTCCATAGGGAGGACAAACGGCAGCTATAGGCGGACCACGACCTCTGTTGCCTCCGTGAAGTCGTCCTAGGGCTGCCCTATAGAATATTGGCCAACGGACGTTCTATGGACGTCCTATTCTATGGTTGATGTGTGGTCATCTTATACCTTTCTATGGCAAGGCGCCATATAGAGTCCATAGGAGCTCTATAGGGTGTCTACACAGGGTCTTTACCGTGTCTATAGGGTGCCTGTAGAAAACCCATACGAAGTCTACAAGGAGTCCCTAGGGAGTCCCACAGGGAAGCTATACAAGGTCTACACAGAGTCCTCATGGCGTCTGCAGAAAAGCCATACAAGCTCTACAGGGAATCGCTACAGGGTCCGCAGAGAAGCCACTCAGTCTGCAGGGGGTCTGCTATGGGTTCCGCACCGACTAACGTTTCTAGAGCAAGTCAGTTGGGAAACTGCTAAAGAGCTTGCTCTGAAAAAGCGGCCCCGATCTGTACTCGAAAACCAAACTAATTACGATCGCAACGCCACCATTCCACCCGCAGCGGCCACTCGGATAACTGCACGACTGCGTGTTTTGGTTTGGGACTATCGATATTCGACAGCATGAGACTGTACTGCTTTGGCTTTAATCGGCCACTTTGGCGCCGAACCATATACGGTAGAAAAGGGGTTTCAGGGATGCCAACCCCGTCTCCCAGGCGGACACGCCGCGAATTGCCACCGAAGTTAGGACGCACCCAAGTCGGGACGCGCTACCTGAAGTCGCCGGTGAGGCATGGCTGTAAAAAAAAATATTAATTTTGCCGCAAAACCCTGTAAGCTAAAAGTGTATGCAAACATCACGCTCTTGTCAGTTTGTACTGATCTCCAATAAAGGGTTCTACAATAAGAGCTTTTCCCCATTTGTTTTTACGCAAAAACGTGCTCTGTAAAAGTCATTTTAAAGAGTGTAGGGTCCTTAGGGGTCTGCAAAGAAGCCATACAAGGTCTATAGGGAGTACGTAAGGGGTTCAGAGGGAAGCCATACAGGGTCCACAGGGAAGCCATACAGGGTCGACACGGGCTCCCTATGGAGTATGCAGAGAAGCCATACAGGGTTTGCACGGAGTCCCTATGGGGTCCATAGAGAAGCCACTTTAAGCGATGGTGGTACCGCGGTGTGAGAATCGCACTCCCTAGCTCCTGGATGATTGGCATCATAATAAAATGGCTTACCTACACTTTCTTGACGTGAAAAAAAAACATAAAGTAAGTCTCTCATACTGCGCGTATATTGTCACGGGTAGTGACCAAAAATAACAAATAAACAGGAAGAAATAAACGTTTAATGTGGCGAACTTGTGCCAAAAATAAAAGAGTACAAAAGATAATAATAGAGCGTCGCGGGCGTCGAAGTCGGCGTGGCAGCAGAGTCGAACGCTGGGGCGAGACTGAATTCGCTCGCCTGGCGGAATCCCTTATGTACCCTCGTGGGTTTCTGGATCGTTCGGCGTAGAAGGTTCGGTGTGTAGAACATTCTAACCTCGAATCAGCAAGACGGTTCTCGAATTCACTAGAACATCAAATTACACTGTCAACAAAAATGTGTAGTCGCGGCCAGGAATCGAACCCTGGCCCTTCGCGTGGGAGGTAAGCGCGATAACCGTTGTGCTAAGGCCGCGGTGCCTACTTGGCGTGCGGCATTACTCCCCCCCTTAAAAAGTGCATCGCCTCGATGCAACACAAAACAAAGCACACAAAGAGAACGGCAAACTAAAGAGTCATTTGAAACACATAAGATCCACAGTCCTATCGAGCGTAGTAAGGCTTCAGGCGCACGACGTGGACGACTACAGGTCGTGGTGGGCGGCGTGATGATGTTCTTGTTCCGTCAGGCATCACCTCGTAGTTCAGCTCGCCGAGGCGACGAAGTACCTTGTATGGTCCAAAGTACCGTTTCAGCAGTTTCTCACTGAGGCCGCGGCGACGGATGGACGTCCACACCCACACCCTGTCTCCGGGCTGGAAGTGAACGTCCCTGCGACGAAGGTTGTAGCGGCCCGCGTCGACGCGTTGCTGGTCTTGAATCATGAGTCGGGCGAGCTGGCGGGCTTCTTCGGCGCGTTGAGCAACCGCCTGGGCGTCGTCGCTCTCATTTACAGATGGCTCATGGGGCAGCATTGCGTCCAGCATGGTCGTGACCTTCCGACCATGTATCAGCTGGAAAGGGGTGAATCCAGTGGTCTCCTGAACCGCCGTATTGTAGGCGAACGTGACGTAGGGCAACACCTCGTCCCACGTCTTGTGTTCTACGTCGACGTACATAGAGATCATATCGGCGATTGTCTTGTTGAGTCGCTCGGTCAGTCCGTTGGTCTGTGGGTGGTATGCAGTGGTTCGACGATGGCCGGTGCCACTGAGACGAAGGATCTCTTGAGTCAGCTGGGCCATGAACGAAGATCCACGGTCTGTGATGAGGACTTCAGGGGCGCCGTGCCGGAGGACAATGGACTCAATGAAAAACTTGGCGACTTCAACAGCCGTGCCTGCTAGAAGGGCTTTCGTCTCGGCGTACCGTGTGAGATAATCGGTGGCGACGATAATCCAGCGGTTTCCCGACGTTGACGATGGGAAAGGGCCAAGTCAATCCATTCCGATCTGCTGGAACGGCATAGACGGTGGAGAAATCGGATGCAGAAGTCCTGACGGCTTCGTTGGCGGTTTCTTGCGTCGCTGACACTCGTGACATGATCGAATGTATACGTGAACGGTCTTCGGTAGCCTTGGCCAGTAGTACTTTTCTCGAATCCTGGCGAGCGCCCTGCTGTAGCCAAGGTGTCCAGCCGTTGGGTCGTCATGGCATCCTTGGAATATTTCGTCTCGAAGGCTGGCAGGAACAACCAACAGCCATGCTGTGTTGTTGTTGACGAAGTTCTCCTTGTACAGCACCCCTCGCCGCATGGAAAATGTATGCAGGATTCTTAAGAAAGCACGGGGAACCGAACTCGCTTGTCCCTCTAAGTGATCGATGAGCGCTCGCAGTTCAGGGTCGTCTCGTTGGAGTGCTGCCATGTCGCTGACGTCCAAAGCGCCGAGGAAACACTCATCGTCGTCGTCTTCGATACAGGCAGGACCGGCCTCGACAGGAGCTCTTGACAGGCAGTCGGCGTCATGATGCTTCCGGCCGGACTTGTACACAACGGTCATGTCGAACTCCTACAGTCGTAGGCTCCACCGGGCGAGGCGTCCGGAGGGGTCTTTCAGATTCGCGAGCCAGCAGAGCGAGTGGTGGTCCGTGACCACGCGAAAAGGACTTCCATACAGATATGGGCGAAACTTTGTGATTGCCCAGACGACAGCAAGGCACTCCTTTTCAGTTGTAGAGTAGTTCCTCTCCGCCTTAGACAGCGTCCGACTCGCGTATGCGATGACTCGCTCTGCCCCGTCCTGCCTTTGAACTAGCACTGCGCGAAGTCCGGTGTTACTGGCGTCCGTGTGGATCTCTGTATCAGCGAACTGGTCGAAATGGCCAAGAATCGGGGGCGTCTGGAGTCTTCGTTTCAGCTCATCGAATGACTGCTGGTGTTCGTCTGTCCATTCGAACTTTACGGCGTCCTTCGTGAGGTGCGTCAGCGGTGCGGACAGCTTGGCGAAGTCCCGAACAAATCTTCTGTAGTAGGCACAAAGTCCGAGGAATCTTCTCACGGCCCTCTTGTCAGACGGCGGCGTAAATGCAGCCACGGCGCGGGTCTTCTCAGGGTCAGGGAGAACAACTTTGTTGCTCACGACGTGGCCAAGGAACTTAAGTTCACCATAGGCGAATCGACACTTTGTTGGCTTGAGTGACAGGCCGGCGGTCTTGATGGCTTGAAGCACGGCTCGAAGTCGTTTCAGGTGCTCGTCGAAATCTCGTGAAAATACCACGACGTCGTCGAGGTAGACGAGGCAGCTCTGCCATTTCAGACCTGCCAGCACGGTGTCCATGATACGCTGGAAGGTGGCTGGCGCAGTACAAAGCCCGAACGGCATCACTTTGAATTCGTACAGTCCGTCGGGAGTGACGAAGGCAGTTTTCTCCCGGTCGCGTTCGTCAACTTCAATCTGCCAGTAGCCACTCTTCAGATCCATCGACGAAAAATATTGGGAGTGGCGCAGTCGGTCTAACGTATCGTCGATGCGGGGGAGCGGATAGACGTCCTTCTTCGTCACAGCGTTCAGTCGACGATAGTCCACGCAGAACCGCAGGGTTCCGTCCTTCTTCTTTACAAGGACGACTGGGGACGCCCATGGGCTTCTTGAGGGTTGAATGATGTCGTCGTCGAGCATCTCCTGGACATGATCTTGAATCACTTTCCTTTCCTTTAAGGAGACTCGATACGGCGACTGGTGGACAGGAAGTGCGTCGTCGTCGGTAACAATGCGATGTTTCGCCATTGGTGTTTGGCGAATCTTCGATGTCGTGGCAAAACAGTCGCTGTATTCGGCAAGGAGATCAACCAGTTGCCGGCGCTTCGTAGCTGGGAGCTCGGGGTCGATGTCGAGCGGCGGCGGCGTGCTGTTCTGCTGTGACGACGAGGTTTCTACGGAGATATCGGTGACCACGACTGGCGCCTGAAGCTCCTCAATCTGGCCCACAGTGGTACCCTTCGTTAGGTGCTGCGGCTCCTCTCGGAAGTTCGTTACAAGAACAGTTGTACGTCCTTCTTGGAGATCCGTTACGCCTCGTGCGACGCCAATTCCTTTCTCAAGAAGCAGTTGGACGTTGCCTTCCAGAAGAGCTTCACCGTGCATGGCTGCGTCGGTTATGACGGGGACGAAAACACTCGACCGCTGCGGTAAGTTCATATGGTCGGCGATAACTCGGATCGCGGTTGACGTCGTGTTGGTCTCCACCAACGGTAAAACAGGCTTTCGCAGCGTCAGCTGGTTTGCCCCGAGATCGATGACGGCGCCATACTCGCAGAGAAAGTCCATTCCGAGGATAACATCTCTTGAACAGTCTTGCAGAACGACGAACTTAACAGGCAGGTCTCACCGTGGATCTCGACGCGAGCAGTGCATCTCCCGACTGGTGTGATGAGGTGCCCTCCGGCGGTTCGTATTTGTGGTCCATCCCACGGCGTGGTGACTTTTCGAAGGCGGCGGGAGAGCCTCCCACTCAAGACTGAGTAGTCTGCTCCGGTGTCCACGAGCGCTGATGCGTCGTGGCCGTCGATGACGACGTTTAGGTTATTGGACACCGTTGCAGGGGCGTCGTTTCGATTTCTGGTAGCGTTTGAGTGGGGGCCCTCTGACGTTCGTGGAGGATCTTGGCGTTGGTCGTCTTCGGCAACTCCACCTCCAGGGGTTGCCGCGCCTAGTTTCCCCGGCGAGGAGCGAGGGGTGACAGGCTTTCACGTCGGGGTCGGTGCATCGGCGAAGCTGGACGTCGCGGTGAAGGCGACCGGAACTCTCGGCGTGACGCAGGCTCGGGGGACTGGGGTCGTCGCAGGTACTCGTCGATCTCCCGAGGGCGTTCACCATACCGGGGGCGCGGGTCGCTTGGGTGAAATCCGCGCAGCCCGAGTCGTCGGTATGGGCATCGGCGGTACACATGGTCAGCTTCCCCGCAGTGGTAACACAGCGGGCGTCGGTCGGCCGTCCTCCAGACGTCTGTCTTCCTCGGCGCAGGTCGCTCTGGGGGAACGTGCGCCTGACCTTCCTGACGTCGGGGGTACTGCGGCGTTGGGGCGTCTCTTCGGGGTGGCGCCGTGGCTTGGCGGGAAGCTTGCGGCGGTCGTCGGGTCATGGCGGCGTAGCTCAACGTCGGTTCCTCCGGTGCCACCCTGGTGACGGGAACCTCTGGTTGGAGCGCGCTATGCACTTCTTCTCGGACAGCCTCGGCGATGGAAATGGTTGGCGGACGGCTGGTGGTTGGCAGCAACCTTCGCAGTTCCTCCCGGACAACCTCCCGGATAATTTCGCGGATGTCCGTACCAGGCACGTTTTCACCGCTAAGGAGCGCGGTTGCAGTGACGCTTGGCTGCCGCTGGTAGTGGGAAGCGCGCGCTTGGAGGGCGCGCTCGATGTTTGTCGCCTCGCTGACGAAGGCGTCGACGGTTGCCGGCGGGTTGCGGACGAGGCCTCCGAAGATGTCGTCCTTCACGCCCCGCATCAAAATGCGCAGCTTCTTTCCCTCGGTGGCCTGAGGATCGGCGCGGGAGCTCAGGCGGAGCACGTCTTCCACAAAGCTCGTGACGCTTTCATTGGGGCCTGGGTCCTGGTTCGCAGTACGTCCTCGGCTCTCTCTCGGCGGTGGTGGTTAACGAACGTAGCCTTCAGGTCGGTCTTGAAGATGTCCCACGACGTCAAAGAGGACTCATGGTTCTCGTCCCAGTGCTTGGCGGTTCCCTCAAGCGAGAAGTAGACGTTGTGCAGGCGTTGCTCGTCGGTCCAGCCATTGTGGCGGGCAACGCGTTCATACTGGTCAATCCAGTCTTCGACGTCTTCGTAGAGTTCACCGTGGAAGGGGGCAGCCGTCCGCGGTGCAACGGGCATGTAGACGACGGGAGAAGCGGCGGGGGCTTGCGACTGGTTGGCCATCGTCGTCTTCTGCGGCTTGGGCTTGTCCAGGAGCAAACCATACTCAGGATCCTCTCCCTTGGTGCGGCGGCTGGTCCGAATTTCAGGTTCTGCGGTGAGTGGTTTTCTCACCGAGCCGGGAATCGGACTTGCACTGCGGTTTCTTGGAGGGGAACGCTGCACGGGCATGCGGTACCCAGCACCTCCACCAAAATGTCACGGGTAGTGACCAAAAATAACAAATAAACAGGAAGAAATAAACGTTTAATGTGGCGAACTTGTGCCAAAAATAAAAGAGTACAAAAGATAATAATAGACCGTCGCGGCGTCGAAGTCGGCGTGGCAGCAGAGTCGAACGCTGGGGCGAGACTGAATTCGCTCGCCTGGCGGAATCCCTTATGTACCCTCGTGGGTTTCTGGATCGTTCGGCGTAGAAGGTTCGGTGTGTAGAACATTCTAACCTCGAATCAGCAAGACGGTTCTCGAATTCACTAGAACATCAAATTACACTGTCAACAAAAATGTGTAGTCGCGGCCAGGAATCGAACCCTGGCCCTTCGCGTGGGAGGTAAGCGCGATAACCGTTGTGCTAAGGCCGCGGTGCCTACTTGGCGTGCGGCAATATAGCAAAACTACAATTACTTACGCGTCGCGCGCAGACCCACCCTAGTATACCGCTTTGTAACGACGATCATCCAGATGACCGAAATTTTGATAGGCACCAGTGCGCCCACTATGGGTTGTGAAAGTTGCGAATATCTACGGGGGCCGCAGCGACCCACATATACCTACCTCCGACTGAGAAAGTAAAAACATTATTCCGGCACATACTAAACACTTTCATCCCCACAATGAGTATACCCTGAGGTTGGATATGCGTCCAAACATCAATGTAACATATTGGTACCCGGAACTTAATTAACAACTCTTTATCCCGGACACCTCGCTACACCTAAAGAAAACATCTACCCGGAATCACTTTGTTAATGCCCCAATATATAGCTTACACCATAGAGAGGCCATAGGATGACCATAGACTCGCCGGGACCATAGAACGGAAATAGGAAGGAATGAAAAACTTTTTCTTTCGCGAAGATCTCTATAGCTTTGTTGTGTCCATTCTGTGGCAAACCAATGGTACATAGACGGTCTAAGAACTGTCTACAGGAATCCATAGGATGGACAAAGAGGTAATAGAACGGCAAAAGTATGGACATAGGACGTCCATACATATTTTTCTAGTGGCTTAGCCGTGTTGCCGAAGCCGCTCTTAAGTTTAATACATACCTGAACAGAGTACATCAAGCAAATATGGTGGACTTCGAAAACTGGTGCAGAAGCTATGCGCCGCGCAGTTTTTAAACCAGCCTATTAGATTGCAAAGAACGCTGTTTCTGGTTTATAAGCCGCACCATTATGTAGCCTCCTCTAAGCGCTTTTGAAACGTTCGTATATTTTTTTTTATAGGTGTGATACACTGCATTCACAAGAACGCATACGTGTATTGTGATCCAAATATATGGTCAAGTGGGGGCCAGTTTCGATATCCTCGCCAAAGAATCAACCGAGACATGTGATCCCCCGGTAAATTTGTACACTCTAAGAAAAAAGTTGGCCTCAAGGGACTAACGGCAGCATTTGGTCCTCTGAACTCCCAGTTGCTCCCCGAAAGGACCATCTCGCTCAAGCTAGGTACCGTGCGCAAAAGCTGGGGACTAACTGCGCTCGACTGGGACCAACCGATAGGCGTGCGCGAGCAAAAGCATCCATTAGTCCCCCTCAGACAGGGTGCATCTGTATGACTTAGTCCCCGAATGCAAGCGGAATGTTCGCCAGGAGGACGGATGCTATTTCGCTTGTCTTGGGGATCGGCGAGACTCAGCCCAGCACGGCTGAAAGTGTTGACAAAACTCGGACGAAACTGGCGAATTTGTTTAATGTGCCACGAACGTTAAGACATTACATGGTAGAGCTTCACGCGTTGTGTGAAAGCGAGTGAACGAATGTGTTGACTCGACTTCACCCAACTACCTCCTCAAAAATGATCTGTTGACATTCCACAAGTCCCATTTACGTAATTTGCCTTCGCGCAAAAAATGTGCATTTATCCAAACGCAACACCTCCAAATACTAACACTTTTTTCTTTTAAAAATGAAACTTAACAGTTTGCAGAAGCCACGCTTTTAACACCGAAGCTTGGCAGTCAGAATAAATGGTCACTTCAATCGCTAAAACTGAGCATTCCCACCAACGATATAAGCAGTCGCGCGATGCCACTACATCGCATCGCAAAAAAAAAAAAAAAATAGATGGTCACACCGGCGTGTGCGATAAGCGAGTCCAACGCCTTCGTTGGCGAGTCGTTTGTCGAAAACTCTCGCTCCGAACGCCGTTGATTTGCTCAGCCACTCCGCGACTAGATCGCATCGCAAAAAAGTCGAGTCGAGAAGCGACTGCTCCAATCGCGTCGCTTTTTGCCCGCGATGGTCGCTTTTGCGATGAAAGTTATCGCGCGGCTAGATCGCATCGCCGGTGGGAAGGCGCCTCCGTCTCTGTGTGACAAACCTTTCTGGGTAGTCCAATGTCGAACTAAAATCCGCAACGACACACTTGATGCACGGCACGTTCCACTTAAAGAGCACATTCAGGGGCAGTATCCAGACGCCTTCATGCCATCGTCGTCGCTGTTTCCAGAACAATCCAGATGAACAACGAAGAACGAACCACGCCCGGAACGTCACACCTGGCAGCACCCTACTAATACAAAACAAACGCAAACTAAAAAAAAAAAAAAAAAAAAAGCCACCCGAGAAAGTTGAAAATGCTTTAGAGAGAGAGAGAGAAAAGAAAGAAAGAAAAAAGTGTTTGCTTGAGGTCACTCGACCGGCGTGTTGAAAGTGGCGACCGTCTCCCGTCCTTGGAGCTCTTCGGTGTCCTTGTGTCGTGTGTAGTGGGAGCGGGAAAAGAGATTATCTTCTGCGCGCACTGCCCCCTCCCCCCAATCCCCTACCCCGCATTCTTTGCTCCTTGTACACGCGGGGGGTTGGGCGTTGGTCAGATGGGGTCCGTGGGGAAAACGGGAAGTGCCTTTGTTTGAAAAGAACCTGTTTTTAGTAAGTTGAAAGTCGAAATACAGCCTTCGTCGGAGGCTGGTCGCCTTGTGTCGTCTCCGATCATGCCGGGATCGGGTTTGGATTCGCGGTGCTGAAGCACTGCACTTGATCTGTTCTGACGTCACAAGCCAAGGGAACTCGATTAAGGTATGTCGAAGTGCTTCTGTTTATGGTGTATTTATTAACTGTGGCTTCAGAAAGTGTTTTCTTTTGAGCGCGTTCTCTAGCTTGCAAAGCGCGCGCCATGCTCTATTCTTTTTGGCACCACGGTTGCTGATTTTGTTATGCAGCACAGAGACCTCATATTCTATCGTATCGAGCGAAACGCCAGTTCTACCGATGGCTTATTTTTTTGTGTGTGTGTGTGTTTCGCAGACCCTGGCAGGATCGCTTGACCATAAACGCCTGTCCACATGCAGCGGAGCGCTACAGGCATAACGCTGACCTTGCGCTAAGCGCGTGCTGACGGGATCGGTCAAAAGCTTTGTATTGCACCGACAAAACTCATGCTCACGGCAGACGAAAAGTAGCTCATGACACGTGAGCAGCGTTACATCAGCGCTTCGCTGCGTGTGAGAACCGGCATTAATGGAGACATTTATTCGATTGTACACTAGACTTTCGCGTTGATGGCGGGAGATCGTACCGTCACTTTGAAGCATAGTTTGAGCACGCACGCGCTGGGTCTGTAATTCGCAGCGAATGGTCTACTAAAATCTAATATTGCGCTGATATGCTGTCAACAGACCGCATGTTGGATGTGAACCATTGTATCACTTATGCAGCCTATTTGTTGATTTATTATGCGTGTGTTATAACTTATATCTCATATTTGTCAAGCGATTGGGTATTTATGCTGCCCTGTTACTAATAATCCAAATTCCTCGCAAACAGGCAAGAAGCTGCCGGAGCCCCAATAAGCGGTGCTGGGACCACGACCAACTTGGGCAGACGTCCCAGTGTCCAAGCCATCGTCGACGCAAGTGCGCTCTTCGGAATTTGGCCTTATCGTGGATTCTACCGCCCTGGAAC
The DNA here is from genome assembly GCF_016920785.2 of Ixodes scapularis. Lineage (NCBI taxonomy): Eukaryota > Metazoa > Arthropoda > Arachnida > Ixodida > Ixodidae > Ixodes > Ixodes scapularis. Next base: position 48,081,404 of record NW_024609838.1, on the reverse strand, counting down.
TTCGACTTCATTCATCCTTGAATGCGATGTGTATCTACGAGGCAATAAAACTACTTTTAACCTGAACTCCACGATTTCGTTTCGGAGATTTGTGGCACGGGACCAAATGAAAAGGATAAACCTTTAGTCCCAGAAGCCTAAATCCAAGGGCGCAACGTTTAGACCCAGGGGTCCAAGTGCAAGGGCCTAACAGTGAGTCCTCGGGGTTCATTTGAACCGGTGTAACAGTTAGTCCCAGGGGTCCAAGCGCAAGAGTCTAACAGTTGGTCTTTGAGGTTCAATTGAAACGGTGTAACAGTTGGTCCCAAAGGACCAAGCGCAAGGGCCCAACAGTTGGTCCTCGAGGTGTAACTGAAAGGGTGCAACAGTTAGTCCCAACGGTGCTAGTGCGAGGGACTAACTGACGGGGCGCAACAGTTGCTCCCGTTACAGTTGCTCCCCTAGGGGACTAATGGTTGTGGCAGCGCATTTGGTCCCCCGAGGGACTAAGTCGCGCTCCCTTTTTTCTTAGAGTGTATAATTAACGGCCGTACCGATATGAAAAATCTAAAATTATACACCTGTCATGCGGGCAAACGTATTGCACTTCATCAGAGTGCACTTCAGCTCCAGGAATGTCACTTCGAGTGTTTCGGTTCCAGAGGGGAAATATTTGAGTCACTAACAGATGACGGCAAAGCGATTTGTAACGTACTATTGTCGCAGAGTCGAACGCTGGGGCGAAACTGACTGTGGCTCGCCACGCGGAGCCCCTTTTGTATACATGTGTGGGCTTCTGGATTAATCGGCGTAGAAGGTTCGGTGCGTAGAACATTCTAACCTCGAATTAGCCGAGACGGTTTTCGAATTTACCAGAACATCACAATGCAGCGTCAACAAAAATGTGCAGACGCGGCCAAGAATCGAACCCTGGCCTTCCGCGTGGAATGCAAGCGCGATAACCGTTAGGCCGCGGGCGCGCTGTCTACTTGATCAGCTGCGCTCGCGGCATTATTCCCCCCTTTAAAAAAATGCACCATCCCGATGCGCCCACAAAGCGAAAAAGCACAAATCCACAATTAAAAGCACGGCAGAATCGCGAGCCATGGTTCACAGTTCCCATTTCAGAGTGCACAGTTCACAGTTCACAGTTCACAGTTCACGGTTCACGGTTCACGGTTCACGGTTCACGGTTCACAGTTCACAGTTAACATTTCACAGTCCACAGTTCACAGTCCACAGTTCACAGTCCACAGTTCACAGTCCACAGTTCACTCGTCGACGAGGCTGCAAAGTTCTATCGTTCATAATACGGCTTGAGCCGGACGACGTGCACCACCTCGGGTAGCGGCTGACGTCTTGTCGATGGTCGTGTTCCGTCGGGAAGGACTTCGTAGTTCAGATCTCCGAGGCGTCGGATGATCTTGTAATGCCCAAAGTAGCGCTTCAGCAGTTTTTCGTTGAGACCGCGGCGCCGTGTCGGTGTCCACACCCATACGCGGTCTCCGGCTTGGAAGCGGACATCCCTGCGACGAAGGTTATACCGGCGTGCGTCGACTCGCTGCTGGTCTTGAATCTTGATTCTGGCCAGTTGACGAGCCTCCGCGGCGCGTTGGGAGATCAATTGTGCGTCGTCGTTGCCATCGTCGGTAGGCACGTGAGGCAGCATGGCGTCGAGCATCGTGGTAACCGTCCGGCCGTGTACCAGTTGGAACGGCGTCATTCCAGTCGTTTCTTGAACCGCTGTGTTGTACGCAAACGTAACGTACGGCAACACTTCGTCCCATGTCTTGTGCTCCACGTCGACGTACATGGAGATAATGTCGGCGATGGTCTTGTTGAGTCCTCCGTTAGCCCGTTTGTCTGCGGGTGGTACGCCGTGGTGCGACGATGGCTGGTGTGGCTGAGACGAAGGATTTCTTGCATCAGTTGGGCCATCAAATATGATCCTCGATCTGTGATGAGCACTTCAGGTGCGCCGTGTCGAAGGAGAATAGACTCGACAAAAAACTTGACGACTTCAACCGCTGCGCCTGATGGAAGGGCTTTCGTCTCGGCGTATCCTGTAAGATAATCGGTCGTCACAATAATCCACCGGTTTCCGTGCGTCGATGCTGGGAACGGCCCAAGTAAGTCCATTCCGACCTGCTGGAAGGGTGTAGTCGGGGCAGATATCGGCTGCAGGAGTCCTGCTGGCTTCGTTGGAGGCTTCTTACATCGCTGGCACTTATGGCAGCACCGTGTGTACAGATGGACAGTTTTCGGGAGTCTCGGCCAGTACTTGTCACGTATCCGCGCGAGCGTCCTGCTGTAGCCAAGGTGTCCAGCCTTCGGGTCGTCGTGACATGCTTGAAAGATTTCTTCTCGCAAGCTGGCAGGAACAACCAGCAGCCAAGCAGGGTCGATGGTTCCGAAGTTCTTCTTGAAGAGCACGCCTTGCGGCAAAGCGAAGCTTGCCAAATCTCGGGCCAAGACTTGCGGTACTGGACTTCCTTGTCCTTCGAGGTAGTCGATCGCGGCGCGAAGTTCCGGGTCGTCGCGTTGAAGTGCTCCCATGTCGGTATCGGTAACTGCGCCGAGAAAACGGGCGTCATCCTCGTCGTCAGTGCTGTCAGGAGGGGATTCGACTGGGGCCCTAGACAAACAGTCGGCGTCGTTATGCTTGCAGCCAGACTTATGCACAATGGTTACGTCATATTCTTGCAGTCGAAGACTCCAGCGAGCGAGGCGTCCTGACGGGTCCTTGAGGTTGGCGAGCCAACAGAGAGCGTGGTGGTCCGTGACAACGCGGGACGGGATTCCATACAGGTACGGGCAGAACTTGGTTAACGCCCAGACGAAAGCGGGGCATTCCTTGTCGGCCCTTGAGTAATTTTGCTCTACCTTCGACAGCGCCCGACTTGCGTAAGCGACCACCCTCTCTGCTCCCTCTTGTCTTTGGACGAGTACCGCGCTGAGTCCGGCGTTGCTGGCGTCCGTGTGAACTTCGCTTTCCGCTGATGGATCGAAGTGTCCGAGGATAGAGGGCGACTGGAGTCTTTCCTGCAGTTCGTTGAACACTTGTTCTTGCTCTTTCCCCCACCGGAAGTCCAGTTCGTCCTTCGTTAGATGTGTGAGCGGTGCAGAAATCTTAGCGAAATCGCGAACCAAACGTCTGTAGAAAGCGCACAGCCCGAGAAATCTTCGTACGGCTTTCTTGTCTGATGGCTTCGGAAAGTCCGCAATAGCGGATGTCTTGTCAGGGTCTGGGCTTACACCTTGAGCACTCCCGACATGACCCAGGAATTTGAGCTTGCCGTAAGCAAACCGACATTTTGATGGCGTTAGTGTCAGTACAGCATTCTGGATAGCCTGTAGCACGGCTCGCAGGCGTCTCAGGTGCTCGTCGAAGTCGCTTGCAAATACCACGACGTCGTCGAGGTAGACGAGACAGCTTTGCCCTTTCAAGCCGGATAGGACGGTGTCCATTACGCGCTGGAAGGTCACCGGTGCAGTGCAGAGTCCGAACGGCATCACTTTAAATTCGTACAGTCCGTCCGGCGTGACGAACGAAGTTTTCTCACGATCCCGTTCGTCAACCTCTATCTGCCAGTACCCACTCTTCAGGCCCATCGAAGAAAAGTATCGGGCGTGGCGTAGCGGGTCCAGGGTGCCGTCGATGCGTGGCAGTGGGTAGACGTCCTTTTTTGTTACTGCGTTCAGCCGGCGATAGTTTACGCAGAACCTCAGGGTTCCGTCTTTCTTCTTCACCAGGACTACTGAGGAAGCCCACGGACTGTTTGAGGCCTGAACGATGTCGTCTTCAAGCATTTCCTGAACTTGCTTCTGAATAATTTCCCTTTCTTTCACTGAAACTTGATACGGTGGTCGATGTACAGGAAGGGCGTCGTCATCTGTAACTATTCGATGTTTTGCAATCGTCGTCTGGCGCACCTTTGATGACGTGGCAAAGCACTCAGCGAACTCGGCGAGGAGGTCAGTCAGCTGTCGTCTAAGGGAAAAAGGAGGGTTGGGTTGATGTCGAGCTGAGAGGATGACGCTGTTTGACGTTGCGACGAAGAAGAGTCTTCAGAGATTCCGGCGATTGCGGCTGGGTCTTGGAGCTCCTCAATGTGTCCCACCGTGGTACCCTTTGTAAGGTGCTGAGCCTCTTGTCGGAAGTTCGTTACAAGCACAGCGGTGTGTCCATCTTGGAGCTTCGTTAGGCCTCTGGCGACACCGATCCCTCTGCCTAGGAGCAGCTGAACACTACCTTCCAGCAGGACGTCTCCGCAGATTGCTGTTTCGGTTCCGACGGGCACCAGCACACTCGAGCGCGGTGACAAATTCACGTGGTCGGACAGTACACGCGCTGTGGCTGAGGCGGTCGGCGTTGTTTCTTGATCCCCGGACGTCAGAACAGGTTTCTGCAGTGTAAGCTGGCTGGCTTCCAGGTCGATGACGGCGCCGTATTCGCACAGAAAGTCCATGCCGAGTATAACGTCTCTTGCACAGTCTCGTAGAATAACGATTCTTCACCGGACATGTCTCACCGTGAATCATGACGCGAGCGGTGCACCTTCCGACTGGTTTGATGAGATGTCCTCCCGCGGTTCGTATTTGGAGACCATCCCACGGCGTCATGACTTTTCGAAGGCGGCGGGAGAGCCTCCCACTCAACACTGAGTAGTCTGCTCCGGTGTCCCGAGTGCCGATGCGTCGAGGCCGTCGATAACAACGTTTACGTTGTTGGACACCGATGCAGGAGCGTAGTTTTGATGCGTAGCGTCGGGAGAGCGGGAGCGCTCCGTCGTTCTTAGAGGCTCTTTACGTCGGTCGTTTTCGGCAACTCCACCTCCAGGGGTTGCCGCGCCTAGTTTCCCCGGCGTGGAGCGAGGGGCGACAGGCTTTCACGCCGGGGTCGATGCATCGGCGAGGCTAAACGTCGTGGCGACGCGACCCGAACTCTCGGCGAGACGCAGGCAGAGGGGACTGAGGTCGTCAGAGGTACTCGTCGATTTCCCGAGGGCGTTCACCATAACGTGGCCGCGGGTCGTTCCGGTGGAACCCGCGCAACCCGAGTCTTCGGTACGGATATCGGCGGTAGGTGTGGTCTGCTTCCCCGCAGTGGAAGCACAGGGGGCGTCGAAAGCCTGGAACCGCCTTTTAGGTGCAGGCCAGGGGGGATAAAGGCCGCGGTAAAAAGCGTGAAAATGATAAAGTCCGAGTGGGAACGATTGGCCGGCAGAGGGTAATGAACTTCTATGAGGCGATTGCATCACTGAATTTTTGACCTGTCACGAACTATTGTTGCAAGCTAGCTGTACATGCGTGAAAATAAAGGCTTTATTTGGTCTACTAGTCTGTTTTGCGACATCTGCATAGAGAAAATGTTCTATAAAGGCCAGACATTTTCTCTGCTGTGGCAAGGTTCATTCTAGAAATATACTTGCCTATAGAATTAATAAATCTTGGTCTGCCAATTTTTTTATTTATTGTGATTTGCGTGGAGTGTAAAAGCCCAATTCTCTCATGTAGAAAGAAATAGTTATTAATGCGGTTCTCCCGCTTAGCAGTTAAAATTAGAAACATTGAAACCAGCTTGATCCAAATGAAAAAGGCCAACGGGATCGATACCAATGGCTATTTTTTTTAAACTGTCCATACCGCTACCTTGACTTGTTCAACGAGCAGTTTCTTTGGTTCCGCTGCATGGTATGACTTGTTTAGATACAGCGAAATGAGTTTCATTGCCAGTTTTAACTGTTTGACTGCCAGTTATAACAGTTCGACTGCCAGTTGAAACTGTTTGGCTGCCAGCTTGAACATTAAGACACCAGTGTCGCCAGTTCAAGCTACCAGTTTTGCCTGATTAGCTACCAGTTGGAACTGTACAAATACTATTTTAGCCAATTCAGCTGCCAGCTTGACCAGTTCACTTACCACGTTCGGCCAGTTTCGACAGTTTGATTTTGAAATTTGCCTGGTACAATTCCACTAATACCAGTTAATTTCGGGTTTGGCCACTTCATATCCAAACTGGCTTCAAATCGTTTTTTTTTTTCAAATTCAACGCTTCTGACGTTTATTTATTGTGCGCCCTACTTGTTACTAAAGTTAAAGCAAATAGGCAGGCGAGCTGGTTAAGGATAAATAGTTTCGTGTCTGTCCGTCCTTTTTTTGTTCCCTCGCTCCAGGGTCACTGTGTCTACTTGTCAAGTAGCATGTAACGCGACGAAAGCGGTCGCACTTGCCATGCCAGTGATAAGTCGCCACCTGTACTTATCGCAGCTGCAAGGTTTCATCCGCAATGAATCAGCGCGATCTCGAAGCGGGCACATACGGCGTGATACTCGCGTACCTCGGAGTTTCCGTCAGCGCCATTGAACATGTTCAAGGCGGCAGCGGCGGTTTGACCGCCGCTCGCGCCCCGAACGTGGGGGGGGGGGGGGGGGGGGGGGGGGGAGGGGGGGGGGGAATTTTCGTCTCTTTTCCAAACGCAACCAGATTGCGCTGCATCTAAATCGGTAAAATGGAGGAACGGGTGCGATTTCCTCCCTTCCGTAGGCGACAGGGAGGAACATAGCTTTTTCCTCCATTTCTCCTCCCCCTTTTTTTAGAGTGTACAGCAGCATCTTTTCACTCCTCGGGGTTGCTTTGCTTAAAGGCTGAAACGCATGTAAGCGATTAAGTGAACGACGGTGACAGTGACGAGAGTCAGCGACGGAGATTTGCCACAGTCGTTCGTCGCGTACCTCGGTTTTTGGATTTCCAGAAATCGTCGCTCATCGCCTTGGTCGCTTGCTGCCGTCGCTTTCATGCGGTTTGTCTCGTCGCGCGAGTTACTGAGCGACAGCGAAGCGGATCGTCGTCGCATTTCTCGTCGCTCGCCAAATCGCTTTCATGCGGTTTATACTTAATTGCCGCTAGACTGGCACCACCTGTACGGTTGGCGCATGCATCCTATTCCCTCTCATACTGTTTATGGTAGTGCATATTTTTTTATTAGTGGCATTAGTTAGATACCGTTTTAGAACAGACGGGTGCAAATAAATCTGCCACGGCTCTAATTACTAATGTTTATACTTATTTCCGATGCCTTGAGGTACTACGTTGTCCACCAACGGAACGCCGACACTCCAGAAGGTGTGGAAAATCTCGCCGACCGGCTGGGAATAATGAATATTATCATCATAAATTTTAGTTTTTTTTTTTGAATTGTAAATATGTTTTTATGTTTCTTTTTGCAGTCTGAAGTATGTTTATTTTTTTGTGGAGATAAATTGAATTATATACGTTTGCGACCTGTGTCGCCAATATTACCAGTTAAACTGATTTAACTGCTTGGAGTGGAGCAGTGTACGCAGTCCTACAGTAATACCAGTATACACATTTTTACAGTAAGACATGTATGTACAGTTTCACAGTAAGACCAGTATGCACAGTTTCAGTTTGTCCAGTTCAACCAATTTAACCAGTAGCAATAGGCCTGTTTCAACTGGCCTAGTTTGCAAAATTATTCAATGGGGTTACCACGACTGCCCAACCATTCACCTCTCTATGCTAGCCTAGCGTTTCAAGTCTTTCCTTGCTCCAGAAAGCTACGTAACTACCAGGGAACGTCTTTCCTGGTTGACCAATAAATTGTCTTGGTCATAGATGGCCAGGGTAAACAGCCCGCTGCTATTATTTGATGTACCTTGACTGTCTATTGATTTTCCTCGGTCGGATATGGCCAAGGTAGCAACGCCTCTGCCAAGCTTTGAAGCCCCTTTTAAAATAGTGTGCTAACTGGGCCATTTTAAACAGGATTATCGCCACTGGCTAAATTGGTTAAACTGGACAAACTGAAACCGTACATACTGGTCTTATTATGAAGCTGTGCATGCCGGTCTTACTGTGAAAATGTGTATACTGGTAATACTGTACCACTCTGCATACTGGTACACTCCATCCAGTTAAACCAGTTTAACTGGTGACATTGACAACACACGTCGTAAACTAATAAAAATCACTTTAATTTAAAAAAAATGCATAACGCAGACCGCAAAAAAAAATAAAAACATATTTGCAATGCAAAAAACTTCTCATGATATTATTCATGTGTCCCAGCCGGTTGGTGAGATTCTCCACATCTTCTGGAGTGTGGGGGTTCCGATGGTGGCTAACATAGTACCCCAAGGCTTCTGAAATAAGAAAAAAAAAATCAGAAATTAGAACCATGGCAGGTTTCTTTACACCCGTCTGTTCTAAGACGGTATGTAACTAATGCCACGAATAAAAAATATGCACTATCATAAACAGTATGAGCGGGAATATGGAAGCGAGTGTCAATCCTACATCTGGTGCCAGTCTCGCCGCAATCAAATATAACTCGCATGTAAGCGATATGGCGAGCGACCAGACAAGCGACGACGATCCGCTTCGCTGTCGTTCGGTCACTCGCGCAACGCGGCAAACCGAATGATAGCGACGGGATCAAGCCACCAAGGCGATGAGCGACGATTTCTGGAAATCCAAAAACCGAGCGACGCGACGAGCGACCGTGGGAAATATCCGCCGCTCGTCGCTGACTCTCGTGGCTCGCTTAATCACTTACGTATACGGTTCAGCCTTTACGCAAAGCAACGCCCAGGAATGAGATTAACCTGCTGTTGTTACCCCCTTCCTGCATACCCACTCTGTCGTCCGCTATGCAACTCGCAACCACTGTGGTAGAGGATCTTTGAAGCTGCATGTACACTGCGGTTGTATTACGAGATTAGCTGTTCCAAATTGGGTTACAGAAAGGTTCAGTTTAACATGCACCTAATTATGAAAATGAATCCAAATGGTCGAGCCTGCTTACCTGGCTAGATGACGGGGAGACAGAGACATCCATTGCCCGCAATGCAATGAGGACGGAGCGAATTCCAAACAAGCCATTCTGGAATGCCGCCATTTCGCCCAGGAGCGAGTGGAACTCAGGCGGAGGACACCATCAGCAACAGGAACCATCGGCAGAGGCAGCACTCAAGACTCCGGCAAACTATCTTAAAAAACACAGCTTAAAGACAACATGAAACCTCCCCAAGCGAAAAAGGAGCGTGAACAAAAGCCCAATCGTCACGCCAGATTCGTTGTTTCTTTTTTTGGTTTCCGGAATTGCCGTTGACCACGACTCAGAACTGGCGCTTCGAGCGCTCGCGAGGGCCGCGCTGATTGGCCCGCGCGCTCCATGTTCTGGCACGTGAGAAGCTCTCCTCTTTGAAGGTATCCGCGCTCCGCGTGGGGACACTTCATCATCTCCGGGCCCGGGCCACTGGCGCATTCAAGGCGCATGATTGCACCAACTCGATTTAAATGGAAAAGGCCTATTGAATCGATTTCAATGGCTAATTATTTTAAACTGGGCATGCTACGGGCTTGATCAGTTCAACGACCACTTTCTCCAGTTCTGCTGGTATGACTTGTTTAGACACCGTCAGACCAGTTTCATTGCCAGTTGTAAATATTTAACTGCCAGTTCGAACAGTTCGACTGCAATTCAAACTGTTTGGCTGACAGCTTGAATATTATGACACCAGTGTCCCCAGTTCAAGCTACCAGTTTTGCCAGGCTAACGACCAGTTTGAACTGTACAGTTGGCTGCTCGGCCAACTCAGCTGCCGCCTTGGCCAGTTCATTTTCCATGTTCGACCAATTTCGACAGCTTGATTTCCATTTTGCCCTGTGCTAATTCACTACAACCAGTTCACTTCGGGTTTGGCCTGTTCATAACTAAACGTTTTTGAAATCGTTTCTTTTTTTTTAATGGGGAGTGGCTTCTGGGTCCAATAAAATACGAGCTTGAGCCAAGAAACATTGCATAGTGGCTATTCCCTGCCATTTCTTGGCTCACCCTATCTTCGATCTGGCAACATGCCCGAACACTGACTGTTTCTTGTATTGAGTGGACCAGCGAATTTCTATGAACCACCATGGAACCTCAAAGCTTGGCAGAGGCCTTGCTACCTTGGCCATCTCTGACCGAGGAAAATCAATAGACAGCCAGGGTGCATCAGATACTAGCAGCGGCCTGTTTATCCTGGCCACCAATGGCCAAGGAAATTGATTGGTCAACCAGGAAAGACGTTCCCAAGCAGTTCCGTGGCTTTCTATAGCAAGGAAAGACTGAAACGCCAGGCTGGCATACATACGTAAATAGCTGGGCAGTCGTGGACAAGCTATCGCAACTAAGTGCCAATCCTGGCCCCAGCTAAACCAAGCAAGTGTGCTCCCTTGGTATATAAAAGTGTGCAACCTTCTCACATATAGAAATATGAATTCATTTGTAAGACAACACGTTTTTACTTTCTTGCCGATATTGTTAGCTTGAAACTAAACAGAAGAACCGATGAATTAAGTTAACCGCGTTTCAATCATCAACTAATCAACTGGAAGTTCAATCGATTTTCGGCCAGCCCTCCTAAATAACTTTACTGCTGTCATAACACACCATATGTTGTCTGATTTCTATTTTAGACCAGACTTGTTCCATCGCAAGTATGTTCGAAGTGCAGCTCCGGAGCACTGTTCAACGATCCCATACAAGCAAGGAGATTTTGTACCAAAGGGACAGGGGTAAGTTTAGTGTGCCCAAATAATTTTTTGCGTTACTATACAACATCACGATGGTTATTCTCAAAGTTTTGATAGACACTGATTTGTCTCGAAAACTGAAGCAACACATTGATATACAAGCCGAACTTACTAAACGAGATCACCAGCTACCATAATTTGTTCTGAAGCTATTAAATTTTTAAATGTTGTTTGCGAGGCTGAGATGCTCTACTGGTAACAGAAGGTACAAGGCTGGGGCTAGATAAGAGGCGGAAAAATCGCGCGGGCGCCTTACCGCAACCGCTAGCCTTGTACCTGCTCCACGACTGGTAAATTCAGTGCGCTACTACTCTTCTCACGCGCTTAAATACTTTCTGAAACTGACTTATTTAGTGGCTTTCGATAACGCTCAGCAACTTTCAAATTGGAACAATGTCTATTTCCACGAAATTAAAAAGGTAATTAACAAATTCATTAATTAGCTGGCTTATTGGTAGTTTTTGGCAATTCCTGACGTCCGCCGTAGTTTGTAGTTTGTTCCCGTATACACTTTCTTTTTTTTTTTCAAACGAACCTAATATTTAGGATTTTTGAAAGTCTTCCCAAGAACACCCGGAATATCAATGTGCACTGATGTAAAGGAAATATGCATATCACTTATCACCTTACGGTGAACTATGGTCGTAGAAGCTGCGTCGACCGTGGCACGCCACTGTGTCTGCACGAGTCCGAGATAGATGAAGTACCCCAATAAATAATATGGTTGTTTCTCTAATCTACGTCGACGCTGCCTCACATTCAAAGGATGGTGTCAGATATGATCTTTTTGCTTAAAGCCTTAACAAAAGGATAATTCTTGAAGACCTCAACACTCGATGGACCGCCTACCTCCTCCAGAGCCCCCCGTTCTCTGAAAAAAGCAGCCAAGAATGGGAAGCAATTCAGCAATGCATTAAGCTTTACTTCAGGAGAACTTCATTAGCAACTACAGCAGCAGAAACCGCGCCAGCAGCGACTGAGCGGATAAAGGCACACAAGGACGCAATCTTTCTGCACATTACTGCAAAGAAAACAATCCACTTCTACAACACAATTCACCTCACATGCGCTGAAGAAGACTGCGATCTGATTGTACCAAAATTTGAAGAGTACTGCACTCCGAGCGAAAAAGGCGTACAAGAGATGCGCATTTCGAGCACGACATCGGCAGGAACACGAATCTTTTGAACAGTTTCTCTGGAATATGCAGCTGAAGGCGCTGACCGACAACTTCAGAGAACTGAAGGACTCCATAGTTAGGGATCAGTTTATGTAGAGAACAGGAGACTCCATGGTTAGGGATCAGTTTATGTATAGAACAGGAGACGCTTTGATTACGCATACCGTGGGAAAAGGAACTGACCTAAATACATCCATCGAGATCTGCAAGGTGGCAAAACTTTGGGCCAAGGAAAACGGCGCTTCAAAAAAAACCTAACATCCAGCCAGGTGAGCCCAGTTGCCAAGGAACATACAAGCAAACAATCCCACGATGAGAATCAAAGGCATATTCGTCAACGCAGTTTCTGCAATAGCGCCCACAAACCGAAAATATCCAGCCTGGGGCTAAATGGGTGGAATATGTAAAATAAAAAAAACATGTTGCCGATTGCTGTTGGCAAAAAAAAAACAAAAAAAAAACTAAGAGGTGAACTGCTAAAAGCTACAAGCGGACGAAGTGCCAGATGATAACTTCCAGATCCTGGAGATCAGCGCAGGAGAGGTGTCAGGAAAGAATGGCTGCCTGGCAATGGTAAATCCAAGAGGACAGCCTTTACATCTTAATGTTGATACGGGAGCTCAAACCAACCTCTCTCCGTATTCACTTTATTAAAAGACCGGCCACAAGAAAGCGTCAGGCCAATCTAACACGCAGCTTACAAACTATGTTGGAAATGTCATTCAAAACTGTCGCATAGTGTCTCTTCCCTTGCTAATGCAAGATAAGCTATAATGTGTTTAGTTTTTGTTGTGAAAAAGTTAAAACTCTGCTAGGCCTTCGGGCCTGCGAAGCCTTCAGGCTAGTGTCAAGAGTTAACAAACTGTACACGTAAGGGGCACTGAAACGACACATTTTGAAGGAGTTCGATTATTTGTTACAAGAACTTGGATGTTTCGCAGCTAGCTTACCGCATGACTGAGAAATAACGTGCACGGCCAGTAATTCAGCCATGAAGACATGTGCCACAACCGCTGCGGGAGTTGCTGAAGCAAGAACTATAACGAATGAAAGCTGTGAAAATAATCACCAAGATGGATGAACCTTCCAATTGCGTAATTCTTCTAATGATACTTTGTAAAAAAAAAAAAAAAAGATGGCCATCAAGATGATGTGTGGACCACCGTCAAGTAAGTTAGAGCCTAAAATGAGAACGCTGTGAGCTTCCACGTTTGGAGAGACATTTGTGCACGGCTTCAAAGATGTTTTCTGTGGCTTGCTCTTTGACTAAAATCTCGAGTTCGTTTCCGGAAAGAAGCTACTACTACCTGACACGCTGTCCAGCAAATGAATACACACTGACGCTGTTACGCGCGAATATGCCGAAGACGTGGCGATTCATGCCAATGGCGTATTAACAAGAATTGGAAACGGTACGATGATATCAATGATAACTTCTGCAACTTCGCAGGATGAAGAGTTGCTTAATGTTCAGAAAGCACTCGAGGCAAATGAGACAGTTGAAGGTAGATCGGCTCTTTTTTGCACCGGAATGGTTATTTGTATGAGGCATTGAAATGCCAGGATTCATAGTTGTGATGCCAAAAGTGTTACGAGATATTACAATCCTCTATGAAAATATTTTAGGTCTAATTAAGTGGAAGGAACTAGCTGGACCGTTAATGTATTGGCGTGGCATGAACGCTTGACATTAAAACACTGAAGAAGAAATTCGAAACATTGCTCTTTTTCGCGTATAAACAACCCTATGAATCTTTGTTGAATGAAAACACAGCTCGGAAACCCTGTATCGTTGGGCGTAAATTTTTGTGAATGTGCTGTCAAAAGCTATATCGCCGTGTACAATGCGTAATCAAGTTACCCAGAGGCTGAGTTGCTTTAGATCACTCCGAGTAGAGTTTTTTCAGTAGAGGCTCTGTATTCCGCTTAAAGTAGGTAAAAACGGTGTCCCGCAATCAACACGCAATGTATTCAGCACGTTCCCCAGAGTATATTGCCGCGCGCTCAGTAGGCAAAGTAGGCAGTGCGGCCGTGGCTGAAAACGTTCTTTTTTAAGTTACACACCAATAAGTTGCCGATGAAGGTGTGGCTAAAGGAAAAGGGTTTTGATGTGCCGTGGACGGTTAACTGTTTCTTATGAAAGCAACCTGAAACTATTGAACATGTATTCATTTTTTGCATGGATGCCGTATTTTTCTGGGACGTGCTCCAGCGCATGCTAAAAAAAAAAGCTGTGCATCACCCCATCTGGCATTCGTTTTTTGGAAGTGATGAACGCTGACTGCGTGCTTTTTTATATGTTTTTTTTTCTTTTGGGTCTCTGTAGTATTTGGCGATCACGCATGGCAGTACGGCATGTCGACCCCACTGCCAAAGAAGTTCGCTTCTATTTCTTCTCTCTAGTGAAGCAGGTCGAGAGTGTTTTCTCCACGCTCGAGCCTAAGCCCGAATGGCTACCGAATGGCTAGGACTTTGTAAAGCGCTTTTGGAAAGGAGAGCCTTTAACGTGTCCTGCAGAAGTCCTGAGCGGTTTTTTTAAATTGAATTGACATGTGTTTGTGTTGCAATAAAGAAACAAAAAGCAGAAAGCTTTTTGTTTTGTGGAAGGAAAGCGCGAACGGTTATCGCGCTTTCCTTCCACGCAGAAAGCCAGGGTTGGATTCCTGGTCGCGGGTACGCATTTTTTTTAGTTTAATCGGATGTTCTGGTAAATTCGAAAATCCTGTAACCCTGAAAATCCTGAAAATCCTGTTCGAGGTGCGAATGTACTCGTCGCCGAACCTTCTAGGCCGTTCGTTTCAGAAGCCAACGCGTGTACATAAGGGACTCCGCATGGCGATCCTCAGTCAGTTTCGACCTAGCGTTTGACTCTGCTGTCACGCCGACCTCGACGCCCGCGACGCTCTGCTTTCTTCTGTTTCCTTTTTATTTGTGGGCACAAGTTTGCCCCAATCAGCGTTTAGTTTTTTTAGTTTTTATCAGCCCATCAGTTGTTAATCGTGACATTTTGGTGGAGGTGCGCGGTATCGCATTCTATGCCCGTGGAGCGTACCCCTCCGAAGACATTACGGCCAAGTGAGGTGCTCAGCCCCGAAGGCTACCCTTCGCAGAAGACGGCGACGCCCGAGCGAGCCGCCGTACCAAAGTCCAACTCCCGGAGTCCGGACCCCTGCTGCAGAAGCCGAAGAATATCCCGACGATGACCACCCCGCCCGTCGTCGTCCTGCCCGTTGCTCCGCGGACGCCTTCTCCCTTCCTCGGAGAGATCTGCGAGGACGTCGAGCACTTGATCAACCAGTACGAACTCCTGGCTCGCCACAACGGGTGGAGTGACGAGCAGCGCCTGCAGAACCTATATTTCTCACTTGAAGGAACCGCAAGGCGCTGGTCCGAAAACCACGAAGCTTCCTTGACTTCATGGGAGCTTTAGAAGAACGAGCTGACACGTACGTTCTTCAACCAATACCGAAGATAGAAGGCCGAAGATTTGCTGCAATCCAAGACCCAGCGCCCCAATGAAAGCGTCACCAGTTTCGTGGTAGACGTCCTGCGCCTGAGCTCCTGCGCCGAACCTCAGGCCACCAACGAAAATAAGCTGCGCATTCTGATGCGTGGCGTGAAGGAGATCTTAAGTGAGCTGGTACGCAATCCACCGACGTCCGTTCAAGGATTCGTCACGGAAGCCACGAATATCTAGCGTACTCTGCAAGCCTGAGCCAGCCACTACCAGAGGCTATCCGGCGTCAGCGCGGTTTCAGAGTCCCCTTGCGACCTTGCCCACGACACCCCGGAAATTCGTGAACTTATTCGCGGCATCGCCCGGGATGAGCTTAAGAAGCTGCTGCCGACTGCAAACCGACCGGCCTCAATCTCCATTGCCGCAGTTCTTCGGGACGAGGTTCAACGAGCGCTCCTGCCGGATACCCCTGTCACGATGGCCGTAGCCGATGAGCCGACGCTGACTTACGCCGGAGTCGTCCCACCACCGCCGCCAGCTGCTCAACATTACCCGGTTGTGCCACGACGAGACTCGCCACTGCAGGCGTACCGCCGACGCAACGACGAACGGCTTCAGTACGACCGCCGAGACCAACCGCCCCAAGGAAAACCGACGTGTGGAGCACACCGAATCAACGACCCATCTGCTACGACTGCGGTGAAGCCAACCATATTTACCGTCGATGCCCCTACCGACAACTGGGGCTGCGTGGGTTCCACCCGAACGACACACGCCCAAGGTACGTCGAACGCCCTCGCGACATCAAGAAATACCTCCGACACTCGACCTCACCAGTGCCGTCTCTCCGCCTTGAAGCCCGCTCCTTATCGCCACGACGTTCGCGTTCCTAGCGCCATGACCCTGCCGATGAGAGACTGCCTCCCCTGCGTCCCCGGGAAAACTAAGTAAGGCAACGCCTGGAGGTGACGTTGCCGAAAACGACAGAAGCAAAGAGCATCCAAGAAAGCCGGAAGCCTCAACACTCTCCCGACGCCCCGCATCGCACCGACGCCCCTGCATCGGTGTCCAACAATCTAAACGTTATTATCGACGGCCACGACCCATCGGAACTCGTGGACACCGGAACAGACTACTCAGTCTTGAGTGGGAGGCTCTCTCGCCGCCTTTGAAAAGTGACGACGCCGTGGGAGGGGCCGCAGATACGAACTGCTGGAGGACACCTCATTACGCCTGCCGGAAGGTGCATTGCTCGAGTTGAAATACATGGTAAGACATGCCCTGTCAAGTTCGTCGTTCTGCTTGACTGCGAGGGCCGTTATCCTCGGAATGAACTTTCTCGGCGAGTATGGCGCCGTCATCAACCTGGGAACAAACCGGCTGACGCTACGAGAACCTGCTTCACCACCGGAGGAACACAAATCGACGTCATCCGCGGTCCGAGTCCTCGCAAACCACGTAAACTTACCACCGCGGTCGAGTGTCTTCGTACTCGTCAGGATCGATGAAGCTTGCTGCGGCGAACGTTTTCTCGAGGGAAGCCTCCAATTGCTCCTGGGAAGAGGAATATGCATCGCAAGAGGAGTAGCTGAACTTCAGGATGGGCGGACTGCGGTCCTTGTGACAAACTTCCGAAATCAAACGTAACACCTCACGAAAGGTGCAGCCGTTGGCCACATCGACGAACTGCAGAACTCCGCCCAAATCGCCGTGATTATAGAAGACTCCCCTCCGCCCGAGCAAGACAGTACTTCGGGGTCCAAAACTACTGCAGCTGATTAAACTCCTCGACGAATACCGCGACTGCTTTGCGTCGTTGTCGAAGGTGCGCCAAACCGCCGTTGCGAAGCACCTCATCGTTAACGAGGACGACGCGTGGCCTGTGCATCGATAGCCGTACAGAGTCTCCGCTAAAGAAAGGGGGGTGATCCAGGAACAAGTTCAAGAGATTCTGAACGACGACATAATCCAACCTTTCAATCAATCAATCAAATCCTTTTATTCTCCAGAAATTCTGGAGGAGAGCCTAGGCCAAAAGCTTTTCAAGAACAGCTTGACTGGGGTCAGGCTCCCCCGTTTACAGGCAGCAGCATTCAATAGAAAAAAAATGAATACACAAGTACGCACACGTATAGATGCATGAAAATAAATACTACAATTCATTTAAAAAAATAAAAATACAACAAAAACCAAACAGATAAGATACGACAATATGTCTTTGTTGCTAGCTGAATATATATATCAATGTTATTGTTGAGACATGTATTTAACAAAGATGAAAGAATATGGCGCAGCGATTGCAGATTATAGTTTTGTACGTGACCGAGGGATAGCCCAAACTTCTGTACGACGTGTGCTGATGACGCTTAGGATTTCAGTTAATTGCGAAATACGATATAAGAATTCAATAAATGATGCCGGTGCAAAACGAATGGAACACATCAGGCGGTATTCATACAAATGCTTAATAGAAAGGATATTATACTCAGTAAACACAGGTTGAGTGTGATCAAAATAATGTACTTCCGCAATGTGTCGTAAGACCTTTTTCTGGAGCAAAAATAATTTATTTATATTTGTTTTAGTTGTAGTAGCCCAGATGAGAGGACAGTAATTCAAATTGGACTGAAATAATGCGTAAAACATTTTTAACTTAACATGAAGTAGCAAAATACCACGACAGCGAGCGAATACACCGACAATACGAGACAGTTTAGAGATCGAAAAGTTTACATGAGCGTCCCAGGTCACATGTTCCGAAAAGTATACACCTAATATTTTGTGCTGGTTAACGATTTCTATTTTCGAATTGCCAAGTAGAATTGCGCTATGAGTTAAGATAGACTTATTTACGGATCTAAAAATAATTGCTTTGCATTCCTTCGCATTAATCCTGAGCGCGCTAGCCTCCGACCATAAAAAGAAGTTCTGAAGAACAGAATTTGCGAGACATATCAATTCGTCGGCACTATCCGCAGAAAAAAAAAGGCTTGTATCATCGCCCTAAATGATGAGCTGTGCTTGGTTATCAACGCTTGCAATGTCGCTGATGTAAACATTAAACAGAAAGGGCCCAAGTATACTTCCTTGAGGTACCCCACACGGAACGTCTTGAAACGAGGAAGCATGATTATTAATGACAACACACTGTTTGCGATCTTTTAAGTATGACTCAATTATTCTATGAGGTACGCCACGAACACCATAGTATTCTAGTATTGCCAGCAATGTTTTATGATTTAACACGTCGAAAGCTTTAGAAAAGTCGATGAACACGTCTAATGTAAGCAACCTTTTTTCTATACCTTGTAATATAATTTCTTTTTGCAGAAGTAAAGCTGTCTCGGTGGATTTACCTTTCCTACATCCAAATTGAAATTCTGTTAATACAGACTGTTTAAGAAAAAGTCATTGAGGCGCATAAAGATGATTTTCTCAAGTGCCTTAGGAAACACAGGTAGCACCGATATAGGCCTGTAGATGGTGACAACGTTTGAGTCATCACCTTTGTGTATTACTGAAACTTTAGCCAATTTCATAATTTTGGGAAATTTACCTGACGATAAGGACAGGTTATATATGTATGTTAGGCAGGGCACGATGATGTCCATCACGAATTTGACAGATTTCAGTTGTAGTTCATCAACATCTGTGCTTTTACTGTTCCTAATTCCTAGAAAAATGTTAAATATCTCTCGGTCGACAGCTGGGGCTAGAAAAAAGGTATGGCTACTACGCGTGAGCTTTCAAAAGGGCATCGTCATTGTAAGGTTTGGGCTGCAGATTTTGAAACCCCGTGTTGAAATATACTGCCAAAGGCACACCAGACATAACTCTTCTATCAATTTTTAATTCGCCTATGCGAGGAGGACTCTTACTACGATTCAGAACTTCGTTTATCATTTTCCATACAATATCAGGGCGTTTTTTACTAACATCCTCGTACATGCGCTTATGGTACAACGTCTTCGCTTTCCGGAGTTCACACGTTAGGACGCTCCGAAATTTTTTAAAAGTTAACAGCTTGTTGTTATCTCTCGATGTGAGAAACGATTTGTATAGGCGGGCTTTCTTTTGCATCATTTTGATGTGTATGGGTATCACCCAATGTTTTCTTATTTTGTTGATCACAGTTATAGTTTAAATGGAAAATGTAAATTGTAAAGTTTTTGAAAACGATTTAAGAACTCGATGTATGGATCATGCACATCCAGCTTAAAATGAACTGAGCTCCATTTATGGTCCAAAACTGCATTTCTGAAGGCCAGCAGGCAACTGTCTGACATGTTCCTGAAGGTGACGGTAGCCTATGCAACCTTTCTTTCCAGGTCATGCTTAAACAGACAAAAAAATCGGAAGATGATCGCTAGTGTCAGCACACATGGTTCTAGAACCGTGTAGTTTCATTATGCAATTCGTGATGAAAAGATCAATTGCATAATATGCGGTCAGGGTGATCTTAGTAACTGACGTAATTATATTGACAAACCAACTTGAGCTGAGCACATTGGTGCGCTCAATAGTTTGAAGAGAATCATCTAGAACGTTACTGTTGAAGTCTCGTCCCATAACTGCGCTAAACTTGTTAATCAAAACGTGTAAAAAAAAGTGACCGAGAAAAGCAATACATTTTCCAAAGTCTCCCGATGGTGGGCGATACAAAACACTTACGATGTTGTTTCCTAATTTTAGGCTTAAAACTTCGTAGTCACTTGTTAGTCCTGAAAAAGTGTTCAACAGCTCGCATTTAAGGGAAATCTTTACGTAAATTGACACGCCTCCCCTTCTCTTATCCTGACGGTTTAAGGAATAGTGCTTGTAACCGGGTAAAACCAACATGTCAGCATCCTGCTGATACCAGGTTTCTGAGAACATTATTATCTCAAATGACACGCGGCATCGGTTCAAAAAGGATGTTATAGCGTCATGTTTATTTTTTTACAGATCGCGCATTCAAGTGAAAAATTTTGGTAAAATTTCTAGCTAGCAGACACTGACTAAGGTCTTCAGGCAGGACAAGTTCGATCTACTCCATTTGAGACGACATGAAAAAGATGAAAATAATGACGTAGCACGAAGCTGGACTAACAAATCTTATCAACTGCAGCTTTATTATCAATTGTGATTACTGAAGCGCTTTCGCTCTTACGGGCAAAAATCTTGCCTTTCCGCACCCATACGAACATCCAGTTACTTTGGCGTTTTTTAGCAATCGCCTTACCAAGAGTTCGCTTCAGCGCCTGGCAAAGATGCTCATTTACGAACATGGGTTCCTCCGAGCCAAGCCCTAGGGTTGTATTTGTAAAACGCATTTTCCCCCCTTTTATGAGAACAGCATCCCGTTTGCTGCGGCTTTCGAACTGCACAATTATGTTCGATTTGCCAGAGTCCCGGGTTGGTACGCGGTGGGAAATGGCAACATCGGCCCGTACAATAGGTCCTCCAATCGATTCACCCAACTTAGCAATTACATCAGTGAGCTCTTCGTGGTCACTCCTTATGACGCCTTTAATTTCAAGATTTACATTCCTGGAGTATTGTTCGACTTCTGTAAGCCAATCCTGGCAGTCACTTAGGCGTTTTTCCATTTCTTCACATTTCCTTGAAAGAGCTCCATTTTCTTCTTTTAGTTCGGAATTTTCTTTCAAGAACGTAAAAGCTTCTTTTTTATGTCCTCGAACTCAAGGTTCATAAAGTCCATGCCATCTTGTACTCCCTTGAAGTCCGTTCGCATGTCACGGTTATCACTGCGAATGCCCCGTTCCAGAGTAATCCTGAAAATTTTCCATTCATTGCGAAGTTCGTCTTTAAGCTCATTTAAAAGTTTGGAAATTTCTTTAGACATTACGTCTTGGTTCACAACAGCCAGAAAACAAACAAACACAGACAAGAGCTGTGGCAGCAGCGACGGTACACTTTCTAAGGAGGAAGCAACAAGAAGTGGAGCAAACCTGCAAAGATGGTCAGGCTATAGCGTCGATATTTCGTGCCGTCGCTGCTGCCAAGTGTCTGGAAGACCGGGTGCTTCCTCCTTTTAGAGGGTCATTGCGCTGACGTGTGTAGATCCGTCCAATGGCCCTCTCGCTTGATGAAGTGCGTGGTCACGCCGACAGCTGAGCCACGTGTCTGCAGAGCAGTGGGACGAGATGCAGCACCTTGGACGGGGATCGTGCTGCGCCAGCAGAAAGGCAAACTGCAAAGATGGTCAGGCTATAGCGTCGATATTTCGTGCCGTCGCTGCTGCCAAGCGTCTGGAAGACCGGGTGCGTCCTCCTTTAACAGGGCGGAGGCGCTGACGTGTGTAGATCCGTCCAATAGCCGCTAGCTTGACGAAGTACGTGGTCACACTGACTGCTGAGCCACGTGTCTGCAGAGCAGCGGGACAAGATGAAGCACCGGGGACGGGGATCGTGCTGCGCCAGCAGAAAGGCAAACTGCAAAGATGGTCAGGCTATAGCGTCGATATTTCGTGCCGTCGCTGCTGCCAAGTGTCTGGAAGACCGGGTGCGTCCTCCTTTTGCAGGGCCGAGGCGCTGATGTGTGTAGATCCGTCCAATAGCCGCTAGCTTGACGAAGTGCCTGGTCACGGTGACAGCTGAGCCACGTGTCTGCAGAGCAGCGGGACGAGATGCAGCACCGGGGACGGGGATCGTGCTGCACCAGCAGAAAGGCAAACTGCAAAGGTGGTCAGGTTATAGTGTCGATATTTCGTGCCGTCGCTGCTGCCAAGTGTCTGGAAGACCGGGTGCGTCCTCCTTTTACAGGGCCGAGGCGCTGACGTGTGTAGATCCGTCCATTGGCCAGCTGGCTTGATGAAGAGCGTGGTCACACTGACTGCTGAGCCACGTGTCTGCAGAGCAGTGGGACGAGATGCAGCACCGGGGACGGGGATCGTGCTGCGTCAGCAGAAAGGCAAACTGCAAAGATGGTCAGGCTATAGCGTCGATATTTCGTGCCGTCGCTGCTGCCAAGCGTCTGGAAGACCGGGTGCGTCATCCTTTAACAGGGCGGAGGCGCTGACCTGTGTAGATCCGTCCAATGACCCGCTAGATTGACGAAGTGCGTGGTCACACTGACTGCTGAGCCACGTGTCTGCAGAGCAGCGGGACAAGATGAAGCACCGGGGACGGGGATCGTGCTGCGCCAGCAGAAAGGTAAACTGCAAAGATGGTCAGGCTATAGCGTCGATATTTCGTGCCGTCGCTGCTGCCAAGTGTCTGGAAGACCGGGTGCGTCCTCCTTTTGTAGGGCCGAGGCGCTGACGTGTGTAGATCCGTCCAATAGCCGCTAGCTTGACGAAGTGCCTGGTCACGGTGACAGCTGAGCCACGTATCTGCAGAGCAGCGGGACGAGATGCAGCACCGGGGACGGGGATCGTGCTGCACCAGCAGAAAGGCAAACTTCAAAGGTGGTCAGGCTATAGCGTCGATATTTCGTGCCGTCGCTGCTGCCAAGTGTCTGGAAGGCCGGGTGCGTCCTCCTTTTGCAGGGCCGAGGCGCTGACGTGTGTAGATCCGTCCAATAGCCGCTAGCTTGACGTAGTGCCTGGTCACGGTGACAGCTGAGCCACGTGTCTGCAGAGCAGCGGGACGAGATGCTGCACCGGGGACGGGGATCGTGCTGCGCGAGCAGGAAGGCAAACTGCAAAGATAGTCAGGCTATAGCGTCGATATTTCCTGCCGTCGCTGCTGCCAAGTGTCTGGAAGACCGGGTGCGTCCTCCTTTTGCAGGGCCGAGGCGCTGACGTGTGTAGATCCGTCCAATAGCCCGCTAGCTTGACGAAGTGCGTGGTCACGCTGACAGCTGAGCCAGGTGTCTGCAGAGCAGCGGGACGAGATGCAGCACCGGGGACGGGGATCGTGCTGCGCGAGCAGAAAAGCAAACTGCAAAGATGGTCAGGCTATAGCGTGGATATTTCGTGCCGTAGCTGCTGCCAAGTGTCTGGAAGACCGGGTGCGTCCTCCTTTTGCAGGGCCGAGGCGCTGACGTGTGTAGCTCCGTCCAATAGCCCGCTAGCTTGACGAAGTGCGTGGTCACGCTGCCAGCTGAGCCACGTGTCTGCAGAGCAGCGGGACGAGATGCAGCACCGGGGACGGGGATCGTGCTGCGCCAGCAGAAAGGCAAACTGCAAAGATGGTCAGGCTATAGTGTCGATATTTCGTGCCGTCGCTGCTGCCAAGTGTCTGGAAGACCGGGTGCGTCCTCCTTTTACGGGGCCGAGGCACTGACGTGTGTAGATCCGTCCAATGGCCCGCTGGCTTGATGAAGTGCGTTGTCACGCTGACAGCTGAGCCATCTGTCTGCAGAGCAGCGGGACGAGATGCAGCACCGGGGACGGGGATCGTGCTGCGCGAGCAGAAAGGCAAACTGCAATGATGGTCAGGCTACAGCGTCGATATTTCGTGCCGTCGCTGCTGCCAAGTGTCTAGAGGACCGGGTGCGTCCTCATTTAACAGGGCCCAGGCGCTGACGTGTGTAGATCCGTCCAATGGCCCGCTGGCTTGATAAAGTGCGTGGTCACGCTGACAGCTGAGCCACGTGTCTGCAAAGCAGCGGGACGAGATGCAGCACCGGGGACGGGGATCGTGTTGCGAGAGCAGAAAGGCAAACTGCAAAGATGGTCAGGCTATTGCGTCGATATCTCGTGCCGTCGCTGCTGCCAAGCAGCCTGTCGGCCTCTCCAGTAGTGCTAGTTACGAAGAAGGATGAAACGTCTGGGTTCTGCGTGGACGACCGGCAGCTGAACGCGGTGCAAAGAAAGGTCGTGGTATTCTTTGCGGAAGTCCCTCTACAAGCAATCGCTGCACGATCGGTATGTCACTCCCGTCAGTCGCGGAGTGACATAACAACGAGAAGACAGCGAATAGGTTTACTGTACCTCTCGGTTGTCCGTCGTCGAGAACCGGTAGTTCAGGCACGCCGACCCTTGTCGTCGCCCGTCGATCAGAGCTCACAGTCGGAGCCCGTGTCCAGGCCTTCAGATCGCCTTTCCCACGCCAGTGCTGAATAGTCTGGCTGTCCCGGGCTATCAATGCCCGAGTCTCGCTGTGGAACCACCCCGGGATCGTCGTAGACCAGGTCATATGGCCAGGACGCGCCGTTTCCACCATTTCGGACTTCGAACTTCGCTGGTGGACCGCTCCGGGGTTCGCCATGGGCCAGGCCAGGTAGCTTGGCCCCGTCGTTCCTGTCCAGCTCAAGCCTCGCTCAACACGCACTGTCTCGTGCCAGCTCGTGTCTTCTTCGCCGACAGCCTGTCATTTGCCCTCTGCCTCGTCTTTCACCGTCGGCTTCCACACTCTCCCCCCCTCAAGGCCCGCACTTCGGGGGACTTCATGGGCCTAAGCAAGCCACTGGGCTTCATGTGCGGCCGCTGTTACTGTTGCCGGAGTGGCCACGTTGCAGTGCCCAAAAGCGGCGTACGTGGTGGTGGCTAGCGAAGCCGGCAGACAATGCCGACCTGTCTGTCGCTCGCTGTCCTACTCACCGCGATGCAGCAGGGGGTCTGCTCTAAGCTGGTCCGGCCGACGTGGACGAGCCTGCCCTGTTCCGCTTAGAGGTCGCAGCGGGCTTAGAACTGCCAGCTTGAACCGTTCGTCAGGCCGAACAACTCTCAGACACCCTGACCACTTGGGAAAACGAATGGGCCAGTCTTCCCTCCCGGTGGGCTTCCTGGGTTACGCCGTCTATAGCCGTTTTTTTAAAGAAGCCATTCTGCGCAGAACAAAGTGTTAAAACAACACACGACAAACAAATTCTCTCCCGCAGATGGTGGCAGTGGCCTAGCCTCCATCGCCAAATTGCTTGCCGACGGGTTCGTGTACCATGCGGCTAACTCAGCAAGTCCGCATTCCAGAGCTCGCTCCTGGGTCGCCAAGAACAGGGGACGTCTTGTGTCCTACCGTAACCTCATGTTATAAGTCTTCCCCATCGTGATAACGGTAGTATCCTTTCAAGTCAGCGATGTGAACCGGGCAAGCCTCCTCGTTTGTATCTCGGCAAGTAGGAATATATCTAAGTAAGACACGACGCTCGCGTCTTCGTACCTCGGGTACCCTTCTCACATCGGAGCAAGTGATGCGGCAAAACCACTAGCTGCGCGTTCCTCAACGCGTGAGTTTCCTTCAGAACAGGTAACGATAGCGTAAACCTAGTCCATCTTTTTTGCGAGCGAAGGGATCCAAAGCCTGTGACGGGATGGCCATATACTATACCCGCGTTCCGCAACGGCTACATATACCATGTGCTACTCGATGTAAGCGTCGGCGTCCCGTTCCGTCCATGTGCCTATGAGCTCTAGGAACTGCTCGGTCCTCGGAGGGGCAGCAGCTCAGCGAGCAAATCCGCTTGAACCGTTGCCTTGAGCCGTTCACGCCTCAAGGCAAGCTGGACAGCTACAAGCAACCTAAATGTCTACAGCCTCATCCCCGGCCAGGTCGTGAAGCTACATAACTTGTTAAAAGTCTTGCTGTCATTGCCCCGACCGGCCAGAGTGAAGCCGAAAAAGTATCCTATAAAACATTCCGTAGCTTCCTTCGAACGACCCCCGTCAAGGGAGTGTCGTCCCTCTACCCTTCGTCTATTGTTGGCGTGACGCGAAGCAACCAGCCGTCTTGGCCCAGGAGTTACAAATAATAGTGCTCATTAACTCGCCTGCCAGCGTTCCCGGTGTAAACCGCAATTTTCGCCAATTTATCCGACACTCGCTGACAATCTCGTCCGCCAGTGTTTCCGGTGCCGACTGCTATTCCCGAAATCTTTCCGACACCCAGTGACAAACTCCATCTGCACCCCGGGCCTCGACAAGCGCTTACTTGCCTACCGCATCACCCCAAGCCTAAACCCAAACTATGCAATAGGTCCTGGCTCTTTTTCCTCCTGCCAGTCGCTATCCTGCCTTTCAGCGAATATGCCGTGGCTCTTCTCTGCCTCCGGAGACGACTTCCTTAAATCTTAACCACGCTCCTCGCCTCCTGCCAACCATTATATTAGGGTACCCGAGAAAGCGCGTTCCCAACCTCGTCCTTCGAGCCCTTTAAGTACTCGATTTGAGGAGACACCTGCTGAGCTCTGCTGTGACGCATGTCGCCAAAGTTCCAATATACTTTGTTTCAACGGGCACCGTTAGCGTTAGTGAACAACCCGCTAAACGAATCCATGGGAGTCCCTGGAAACGACTAGAATCAGAGGCATGCCGAACGGGCCCCGCGTTGGGCGCCATTTTAATGTGGGGTTCTTTATGGAAATCCCTCTACTAATAGCGCCGCCCGATTGGTATGGGTTCCACCCGTCACCCAGGGAGTTAAAACACTGCAACGGGAAGACAGTGAATGGGTTTACTGTACCTCTCGGTCGTCCGTCGTCGACAACCGGCAGTCCAGGCACGCCGACCGTTGTCGTCGCCCGTCGATCGGAGCTCACAATTGGAGCCCATGTCCAGGCCTGCGGATCGACTTTCCCACGCCAGCGAAGGCTAGCTGCCCCGGGCTATCAAGGCCCAAGTTTCGCTGCGGAACCATTCCGGGATCGTCGTAGCCCAAGTCATATGGCCAGGGCTCGCCGCTTCTAGCGGTCCGGACTTCGAACCTCGCTGGTGGACCGCTCCGGGGTTCGCCATGGGCCAGGCTAGGTAGCTTGGCCCCGTCGTTCCTTTCCAGCTCTAGCCTCGCGCAGCACGCACTGTCGCACCAGCTCGTGCCTTCTCCACCGACCGCCTGTCACTTGCTCTGTGCCTTGTCTTTCACCCTCGGCTCCCACAAGGTGTCTACCTACTCCCTGCAGCGACGACACTCTAGACCGGCTGCGCCACTCTCGATATTTTTTGTCGATGGACCTGAAGAGCGGCTACTGGCAGTTTGAAGTCGACGAAGGGGCCGAGAGAAGAGAGTTTTGATCACGCCGGATGAACTGTACGAGTTTAAGGTGATTCCCTTCGGACTATGCACGGCGCCAGCAACTTTCCAGTGTGTCATGGACACCATACCGGCATTGCTGAAGTGGCAGAGGTGTCTTGTCTACCTCGACGACGTCGTAGTAATTTCAAATGATTTCGACGAGCACTTGCGACGACTCCGCGCTGCTCTCCGAACCATACAGACCACCGGGCTCACCCTCAAGCCGTCAAAGTGGCGGTTCGCCTATGACCAACTGAAGTTCCTAGGCCACATGGTTAGTATCGAAGGCGTCCGCCCAGACCTCGAGACGGCGTTGTGCCTACTATCGTCGCTTCGTTCGGGATTTTGCAAGGATTTCCGCGCGGCTCATAAACCTCACGAAGGACGCCGAGAATTTCGAATAGACCGAGGAGCAGCAGCAAGCATTCGACAACCTGAAGTAAAGTCTCCAGACTCCTCCTGTCCTTGGACGCTTTGATCAGGATGCGGAAACCGAAATTCACACGGACGCTATTAATGCAGGACTTGGAGCGGTAGAAGTTTAAGTACTTAAAGGAACCGAGCGAGTCATCGCCTACGCAAGCCGGACGCTCTCCAAATCGGGGAGAAATTACTCCACGATTGAAAAAAAATGTCTTGCGGTCGTCTGGGCAATCACGAAGTCCCGCCCGTACTTGCACGGAAGCCCGTTCCGCGTAGTCACAGACCATCACTTGCTCTCCTGGCTTGCGAATCTCAAGGACCCTTCAGGACGCCTCGCTGGATGAAGTCTCCGACTACAAGAGTTAAACGTGACTGTAGTGTACAAGTCAGGCCGCAAGCACAGCGACGCCGACTGCCTTTTCAGGGCCCCTGGCGAGACACCTTCCGGCAGCAGCGCCGACAATGACGACGAGTGCTTCCTAGGAGCAGTGACAACAGACGACCTGGCACGACGTCAACGAGACGATCCTGAGCTGCGCGCATTAATTGAACACCTGGAAGGGGCGGGAGTAGCGTGCCCGGTGTTTTCTCACGAGTCTTGCCGACCTTCGCCATTCAACAAGGTGTACTCTACGAAGAGAACTTTGGGGACAACAACTCGCCGTGGCTTCTGGTAATCCCGACCGACATTCTAGAGGAGATCTTTCAAGCCTGCAACGACAACCCGACGTCCGGACCCTTGGTTACAGTCGGACGCTGGCCCGTATTTTAGAAACGTATTACTGGCCCAAGCTCCCCAAAACCGTCCACCTCTACACGCAATCCTGTCACGAGTGCCAGCGACGCACGAAACCGCCGACGAAGCCGGCATGTCTCCTGCAGCCCCTTCTTCCACCAACTGCATCGTTCCAGCAGATTGAAATGGATCTACATGGTCCTTTTCCGCCATCGACCCTGAAAAACCGTTGGATAATCGTCGCCACAGATTATCTCCCGCGGTATGTAGAAACGAAAGCCCTTTCTTTATGGACTGCTGTTGAAGTCGCTAAGTTTTTCATCGAGTCCATCATCCTCCGGCACGGCGCTCCCAAAGTTCTGATTACAGATCGCGGATCATCGTTAATGGCACAGCTGACCAAAGAAATCTTCCGGCTCAGTCACACCAGCCATTGTCGTACCACTGAGTACGACCCGTAGACCGACCGGCTCTCGGAGCGACTCAACAAGACAATCGCCGACATAATCTCTAGGTACGTCGACATAGAGCATAAGACGTGGGACGAGGTGTTGCCCTGCGTAACGTTCGCCTACAAAATGGCGGTTCAAGAGGCCACTGGATTCACACCTTTCCATCTGGTACATGGTCGGCAGGTAACAACCATGCTGGAGGCCATGCTGCCCCATGAGCCATCTGACAATGAGAAGGACGACGCCCAGGCGGTTGCTCAACGGGCCGAAGAAGTCCGCACTCGCCCGACAACGCGTCGACGCGGGCCGCTACAACCTTCGTCGCAGGGACGTCCACTTCGAAACCCGGAGATAGGGTATGGGTGTGGACGCCTATCTGTCGCCGCGGCCTAAGTGAGAAACTGCTTAAACGGTACAATCGACCATACAAGGTACTTCGTCGTCTCGGGGAGCTGAACTACGAAGTGATGCCCGACGGTACAAGGACATCAACACGCCGCCCACCACAACCTAAGTCGTCCACGTCGTGCGCCTGAAGCCGTACTACGCTCCATAGTACTATGGACCTTATGAGTTCTAAATGACTCTTCAATGTGCAGTTGTTTTTATTTGCTTTTTTTTGTTTAGTGGTGCATTAGGGCGATGTACTTTTTAAGGGGGGAGGGAGTAATGCCACGCGCGCGCAGCTGGCGAAGAAGGCAGCGCGGCCGTGGCCTAACGGTTATCGCGCTCTCCTTCCCGGCCGAAAGCAAGGGTTCGATTCGTGGTCGCGGGTGCGCTTTTTTTGTTGACTCTAATGTGATGTTTTGGTAAATTCGAGAATCCTGTTGCTTGTTCGAGGTGCAAATGTTCTCGTCGCCAAACCTTCTAGGCCGATTGTTCCAGAAGGGGTTCCGCATGGCGATCCACAGTCAGTTTCACCTCAGCGTTCGGCTATGCTGTCACGCCGACCTCGACGCCCGCAACGCTCTGGTTTCTTCTGTTGTCGTTTTATTTGGGCACAAGTTCGCCCCATTAAACGAGTATTTTCTACAGTTATTATCGCCTCATGAATTGTCATTCGTGGCAGTATGACTTTATACATCGTATTTTCAACTCCCGATTCCCGAGATAGAAAGGCTTCGCGGAAAACTGCTTACAGGTCAACAAGGGGTGGTTGAAGAAAGCCAAGAACACAAGCGAAAGCATTCGAACTCAGTTTCTAAGCTGCCGGAAACCCCTCTATAAGGTGAGAAATACACTGCGGAGCTCCTAATGGGACGGAGGCTCAGAGCTAAAATCAAGACTTCATTATGTCCGCCTTTTGAGAGGCACGAAAGCGTAAACAAACGACGAAGCTCTGCCGTTACCTCCAAATTTGCTTCCGGGAGACGTGCTGAAAGAAAGATCCGCCAACACATGTAGCAAACCTGTACACGTCGAGGAAAGCGTAGCGCCAAGGACTTACAGGCTACTTATAGAAAGAGGACAAGAGTTACGTCATATCAGGCATCAGCTTACAAAAACTCCTTGAGAATTTCATAAAAATCAGGAGCTTCAGGACACAAATCTGGAAGTGGTAATTCCGAAAACGAAGTACTAACCAGTACACCTCACCTCACCTGCAATGTCGACATAACCCAATGAAGCTCCGGCACTGACACTTTGCAGGTTGTGGAGAACCATAAATGCACCGATGCTTTTTACTTCTGATGAAGACTTTAGGCAATTCTCATAGCTCCAATGTGTGTACTTGAGTGATTTTTCTATTTTGTTTGCTTGTTCTCATAAATGTTTCGCTATTCTAAGGGAAGGAAGATGTATTGGCAGTGGCACGCCACTCTGGTGACACGAGACAGAGAAGGATGAAGTGTCCTAATAAATATTTCAGTTGTTCCAATTCACATCGATGTTGACTCATATTTGAGGCAGACACGAACTGCGATTCTCTAATATAAGCCAGTAAGGAACCAGTCAGGTATATTTCCCGGCCTACCGTATGAATTCCCTACTTTTATGCGCACGTCAGTCCAATAGCAAGTGGCTTTCAAACTGGCTTGATAGTACCTGGCGGACAATAACTAGAAATTAATCTATCGTAGGTTGTAAGGGAGGTAATGAAACAATGAAATGGTCAAGTGAACCAGTTATTTCGATGCCGGGCTGAGCAATATCGCGCTACAAATATATCGCTATAGTATGTTACAGATACTTACGAGTATCCGTATCTCTACATCGAAACATATTTGAAAATGTGTGTGTATCAGTACTGAAATACATGTACAATATCGTTTGTATCACGATATTTGCCAGACTTAAGTATCTCGTCACATTTGTTGCTCTTTTCAAGATAAACTAAAAAACATAAAAATATTGGTTTTCTGCAAGTTAATTCAGGATTTATAATATCAATCCGCTCTATTACATGATCCATCTCAGTCATCGACATAAAAACCATGATTTAAATAAGGTAACTTAAAAAAATAACAAAATCATCTCCTCTCACGAAGCCCTCCAATCTTTCCATTTTAGCAGAACGAATGTTGTAAACAAGTGTAGTGAAGAAAACGTACAGCCCTGTTCTCCAATCTTCACACGCGATGGGCGACTCGGAAGCATATAAGACGGCAGTTTGAGATGCTTCCTCGCGGTAAAACTTTGTTCATTTCGGGCAGACGGCTTTTGTCAAGCATGGTACGCAGTCTGTACCGTTCTGTAACTATCGGGTGCAAAGGGGCTGGCACGTTTCAGAGCGCAGCTCTTAGGTGCCCTTTTTAGGCTTGAGCGACGTCGCCGTCGGCGTCGCCGTTGGCGTAACTGCGCGGCGCATTACGTGTAATGTCCCTTAATGCACCTCGTGGGGAAGAGGAGGAGGAAAGACGAGGTGGAGGGGAGAAGGAATGGGAGGAGGAGGAAAGCGGGGAGGAGGAGAGGAAGAGGAGAGGGGAGGAGGAAGAGGGGAGAAGGAGTGGGAGGAGTAGGAGAGAGGGGAGGAGGGGGAGGAAGAGGGAGGAGGAGTATACGCTCCCCTCAGAACCCATCCCTCCTTCTGCTAGAGAGCTGCGCTAGAATTCGGTGTTACAGGGTGTTCTTAACATCTTTCACTTTTTAGCGGCAATTATGCTAAAGAAAGAGTTCGAGGTAAGAGGTAGTGCATAAAATTGCACAAAAAAAAGGAGCACAAGCATAAATTATCATTCGCATTCGCCACGAAGCACGCCCTTCCAACGTAGCACTGCTCGGCAAAAAAATGTGTTTCCATAGGTATCTGTACTTGTATTCTGGAATACTTTTTGCCGCTTCATCAAAGACAAATGTATCTCAGTATCTGTATTTTGGGGCATAAAACACATGTATCGAGGTATTTGGATTCCCGAATACTTTTTGGAGTTTATCTACTCATCCCTGTTTCATAGACGTCCAAACTTATTTAACAAGAATCTACGATATCAATAAACCATCTGTTTTACAATCATTGGTTTCCTCAACTATACTAAGTTCATCTCTAAGCGGACAGTGCAGTAGAAGCTACGTGATCGTTGTAACCGTCATACGCCTATATTTCACCACGTGATCAGGCTCTCCCGTTCATACTCATTAGAAAGAAAAATTTAAACACTTTCGCAACCCGTAAGGTGAAACACAGCGACACTCGAGGTGTGACGTCGGAAGGCGGTAAGGTGTACTTTGGAATTTGGAAGCAGATGGACTGAATGGACGGTTAAGGGTGGAGCGCGTATTATAGAGTCCGCATATACGCTACGTTTTAAGCCGAATAACGCACTAAACGAATATTCTATAGCGTTTTGGCACGAATGAGGGTGTATTGAGAATGGAGCCTTTCAGCTGTCTGCGAAAGTGACAAACAAGCTTTTGTGCGTCACTTCAATAGAAATATTTAAAAGTGCTAAAGAAAAGCCCGGATTGAACGGGCACAATGAAGTAGGCAAGACGAGGGGCACTCACAAATGAAGGTTTGTTTTAAAAAAAAATACACGTTAATCTTTCCGGTTATTTGTTTAGAAAATAAAACTCTGTATCAGTAAGGTGCATCAACGGGGGCATTAACGCATTTGATATTCCTCATGCTTTCTGATACAGAATGCATTGTAACATTATAATTCACTTTTATCTGCTTATCTTCCGATAATTGTTTCTGCTAATTCTGCGTCATATG
Source organism: Ixodes scapularis (assembly GCF_016920785.2). NCBI lineage: Eukaryota > Metazoa > Arthropoda > Arachnida > Ixodida > Ixodidae > Ixodes > Ixodes scapularis. Next base: position 48,048,528 of record NW_024609838.1, on the reverse strand, counting down.
GACACCTATCTCCAGTGCACTGCCCGATTGCCCGGCGGGGACTGTTTCACTGACCATGCATTTTACTTTGCTACCATGCATAACCATGCATGCTATCTTGCTTGCTTGCTATCCTGATATCAGCGTTCCGTGGAATGTGTTTGCAGAGTGCCGAAAATTAACGACCTCTATATGGAGCGTTGTGGAACCGCGAAGTGCTCCGCTAGGAGCTATCGCTGTAAAAAGTGGGGTTAAGAGATAAACGGGAGGCGGCTGATTAGTTCGGCGAGCCCATCGCATACTCCAAAAGGAATTAAAAGAAACACAAAAAAACAAGGACATTTCGGTAAAGACCCGTGCTTGTCAGTGTCTTTCATTTGTCATCAAGCCCTGCACGGTCGGCGGAGTTTATGAGTGAGCTCGGAATTCGTAGTAAATTGTTGAGGCTTTCATGGAAATAAAAATAAAAAAAAAAATAAAAAAGGTGGTAATTATTATAAATTAAAATGTCAGTTACTAAGGTCTGCGGTACATTGAATTGCTCAAAACCTGGTGCTGGAATATAGAATTAAGGCATTATCACGGTAAGCTCGAACTCTAAATGAAGAAGTACCATCGGTTTCAGCCTAACTTCAGACGAAACCGACGCTAGGTGGCTATAGCAGTCATAAAGCAGAGTCAAAAGCGCAAGTCACTACGCCTTTTGTGTTCATGATTGGTTTAGCGATGATAGAACACATACAGAAAAATGGCGAACACCATGATAGTGCGCATTTGGAAGTCTCTGATTGAAATTATGAATTCGTAGCGCCGGCGGCCTCTGGACTTTAGGTGAAATGACGTATAGACCTTTGCATTGGTTATCACCGGTGCCAACAATTCTGAGTCACTGAGCTGTGGACGCGTGCGCAGCGTATGATATACAGCACAGGAGATCAACCACGCGTGCTCCGAAGGCGTCCAACAGCCCAGCCGACAAAGATGGCAGCGCGCAGAAGGCGATTTTCGCAAAGGTCCAAAGGCGACCTAATCTTACCGGTATGCTCCGTTCACCGCCGTACAGCCAATGACACAAGCACGACAGCTCGAGGTCAATGCTTTGAATCGTTTTTTTTTTTCTTTTTTGCAGAACGATCACTCGCGCTAAAGACGCACGTCTGAAAGCCAGTAGCGCGTGTTAGCTCGCGTATGTAGCTTTGGCTGCATCTTCAGCTTGAGAGTGAACGGAATGTAGTACTGGCTCTTGTTTTTTCATCCTGTTAACATCAAACGTAATAACCCATCAGTATCGAAATGAGCGTTGGGTCTGCAAACATCTGACGGCGAAGAAGGATAACTGCATACGTTTAATACAACCTTACATATCGTGCATGTGCGGTAGTCGTAATAATGCCTCCGTTTTCTTGTTACTATTATTGTTTCTTGATTCATATTTCTGCGAACTATATAAACAAAAAACGGAAGAATAAAAGCACGAGACGTATGTTCAACAAAATATCCCACGAGTTGTAAGCAGAGGCAGAAACTTCCCGAATGCGACAAGGCGCACTCCAGTATGTCGCCACGCGCTCCCATAAAATGGAGGAATTGAAGCAGGCACTAGCCAATAAAATCAACACCTGCATCACGTGACGACACGTCGCGTATGCTTACAAAGGGGGGTATTTACCCCACCATGACTGGAAACGCACTTCTATAGAAATGCAAGCCTCGAAAGGTACCTCAACGCACGAATTGCGCGTGCTTAACCAAGTGCGCCAGTAACCAGAAAGCCACGCGTGCGTTGATATAAGGTGCAACCTCACCCTTGGTTAGTGTGATTCTGAACCAACAGATGGCGGTGGAATCGCCTTCCAGACCTGTACCCATGCGAGAAATCGTATGTGGTGGCGCTTCGATCAAGTGGGGTATTTGTCTGTATGATAAAATTGACATCCCTGGGCCGGTTTGCTCATCTTGCGGCTGCGGCCGCGGCTGCGGCCAAGAGGGATTTTTACGTCACGTGACCAGCTCCATGGGGACAAGGAAGTACCTAGGGTCCCTGCCTAACGGCGGAGAGACCCGCATCGCTTCAAGCAGAAAAGCCTAATTTCGCTCGCAGAAACTGATTGCAGGGACTTTCAACTGGAGTCCAATTGACCGCCCCTTTATACTGTAGGAGCGGCAGGTAAAGTTACGGCCGGGAAGGGTAAATAGGAGCCAAAATAAAAAAAAAAACACGTGATAAAAGCAGTAGCAGTATACTTATATACCTCCGCCGGCGCCGGCGCTTCGCGCCTTCAGTTATGGTCGAGAGGTTAAAGCGCCGGTACTTGTCGCGGCATGAAAGTTCCGGGTTCAAATCGCGCTAGGGACTTTTTTTGTGTGTGCGTGTATTTTGTGCGTGTCTTACTTTTTAACTGTGATCCTTTTCAGGAAATCATCCACTTGCACTACCGCGCCTTACACGGTTTTTACTGTTAGTCCCACCTGTTCAATCGAAACACCGGGACGAAAAAAAAGATCAACGCAAGTTAACGCGCTAATATAATTATTTTGCAATGTTCATTAAAAGGAAACCAAGGTAACAGCATCGCTATGGCTTTCACACAAACGGAGCCGAAACAAGCATCCTTTCCCCAGCAACTCAAATTTTATCGGTTTTTAAATAACGCTCTTGCTACGATTCCTTTCAATAACAAGAGACACCTATTTAGGACTAATAAAAACTCCAAAAAACAAGCAAAAAGAAAAAAAAACGACTAGCAGCTGTGGATACATTGATTGCGCGAAATCTTACAGGCAAGGCAGCAAGTCAAACGTCTGAGAAAGTAGTAAAACCGAAGTAAAAGAAGTCATACTTTTACTTGCATGGAATGCGATAAAAAGCATATTTATACTCTTTACATTTTGTTATGGCAATCGTTTTGTAATATCAACACATTACTTGTTGAATTTTAGTTAGAATAGCAGACGATCACGACCGAATGCAAAAATGAATCAGACGTCAACATTCGCAAACCCTCTCTCTAATGCAAACACCTAAAATTTAAAAAAAAACAGTTAGGGCGCAGGCGAGCTGGTGTAAGTTTACCATTTTTTTAGACCATCTGAGACTGGGTGGAAGAAACACGACGACGTCTCAAACACAGCTAACCACTTTATTCAGTTCTCCCTCCCTTTATACATCCTGATCCCAAAATCGTCACCATAAAAAAAACACTCCAAACAAAGGCACCAAGGGGACACGTCTTGACTTCGCAGCCACAACAATGTTCAAAAAAAACAAAAAACAATCATTTTGAACTATTAAAAGCTACACACACATCAAAACGTCGGCCGAAGGTAACAATCTTTGACCTCGAGGCCACTCTTATCTTTACAAAAAACAAAGAAACCAACCACACGGAATGACTTTGGAATAGTAAATGGAATTAATTATAATTAATTTCATTTGTTGATCCAAAGTCAGTTTAGGTCCCTCTCTCTAATGAGAACACCTAAAATGACTTTGGATCAACATATAGAATTAATTATAATTAATTCCATTTCTTGATCCAAAGTCATTTTGGCTGTTTGCATTAGAGAGAGGGTTTGCGATGTCGACGCCTGATTCATTTTTGCATTCGGTCGTGATCGTCTGCTATTCTAACTAAAATTCAACAAGTAATGTGTTAATATTACAAAACGATTGCCACAACAAAATGTGAAGAGTATAAATATACTTTTTATCACATTCCATGCAAGTAAAAGTATGACCTCTTCTATTTCGGTTTTACTACTTTCTCAAACGTTTCACTTGCTGCCTTGCCTGTAAGATTTCGCTCAATCAATGTATCCACAGCTGCTAGTCGTTTTTTTTTCTTTTTGCTTGTTTTTTTTTTTGCTTTTTTTAATTGTCACAACTGCAGTTTTTATTAGTCCTAAATAGGCGTCTCTTGTTATTGAAAGGAATCGTAGCAAGAGCGTTACTTAAAAACAGATAAAATTTTATTTGCTGGGGAAAGGATGCTTGTTTCGGCTCCGTTTGTGTGAAAGCCCTACCGATGCTGTTACCTTGGTTTCCTTTTAATGAACATTATGAAATGATTGTATTAGCGCGTTAACTTGCGTTGATCTTTTTCTTTCTTCCCGGTGTTTCTATTGAACAGGCGGGATTAACAGTAAAAACCGTGTAAGGCGCAGTAGTGCAAGTCGATGATTTCCTAAAAAGTATCACAGTTGAAAAGTAAGACAAGCGCAAAATACAAAAAAAAAGTCCCTAGCGCGATTTGAACCCTGAACTTCCATGCCGCAACAAGTGCCGGCGCTTTAACCTCTCGACCATAGCAGAGGACGCGAGACGCCGGTGCCGGCGGAGGTATATAAGTATACTCCTACCGCTTTTATCTCGTGTGGTTTCTTCTTTATTTTTTGGCTCCTACTTACCTTCCCTGGCTGAAACTTTACCTGCCGCTCCTACAGTATAAAGGGGCAGTCAATTGGACTCCAGTTGAAAGTCCCTGCAATCAGTTTCTGCGAGCGAAATTAGGCTTTTCTGCTTGAAGCGATGCGGATCACACCGCCATTAGGCAGGGACGCTAGGTACTTCCTTGTCCCCATGGAGCTGGTCACGTGACGTAAAAATCCCTCTCGGCCGCAGCCCCGACCGCAGCCGCAAGTTGAGCAAACCGGCCGTGCTCCTTAGGGCCTAGCCATGTCCGTATGTCCGTCCGCCGTCCGGCGTGCTCCTGCTCGTGAGTTCAGCTGCGAGAGCAAAAAAAAAATGGAAAAAAAAAGATGAAAAAAATTATGAAGGGAGAAAAAGAAGAAAAAAAAGTAGGGGGTTCTGAGATTATCTGTCTTCTTAAAAAAAAGCAAAAAGAAGAAAACCACACACTCTCCTACTGACATGAATGAAAACGGCACCATCAGCACTACCTATGACCAAAATCAGTATAGAGAAAAAGAAGGAAAAAAAAAAAAGAGTAGGGGGTTCTGAGGTGCTATCCCATCTGTCTTCTTAAAAAAAAAGGAAACGAAGAAAACCACACATTAATCTACTGACAGAATGAAAACGGCATCATCAGCACTGCCTATGACCAAAATCAGTTTCATCAGCACCACCCGAGCTTCGCCCCAATCACCATCATTCACCACCGTGGAGATGCGATAATTTGTTTCTCTGCGCGAGCTTTCTTTGGAACGCGCACGGCTGCGCCAGTCCTTGTGCAAGAGAGCCAGCCCCTATGCTCCTACGCTCCGAGCTCACGTCTCGAGCAAATGTGGTCAGAAGGAACCGCGAAAATCGCCCTGAGCCAAACGGTGATACACAAGCACAACAAAGCAACCGACGCGTTCAAAAATAGAAAATTGCCTGTGCACCGTTAGCACCCCACGGGGATTTCGGAAGCCAATTACACATATTTCAATGTAATGGGATTTATATGATGGGCCGGCTTTTTTGTCGTGCACGTGTTTGACTCTTTTGTGGATTTCCAGGAAAACGTGATAACGTGATTAACTTGGGTTTCCGAAATTACAGCTTCAGAAAATAAATATCTTAAAATTTAAAGCAAATTAAATATTTGTGGAGGGTCAGGCGTCTCATTTAGGTCGCTGCACTGAGAAAAGGGTGTGTAGCCCGTATACTCCTTGCCACAAATGTGACACCCCAAAACATCAGTTGGACATACTGCGCACTGATGTTGAGCAGAGGCAACCAACTTCGAGGAGCGGCTTGATGACCTAATTGGGTAAATTATTAAACTTGCTAAATAAGTGTGACTGAGTGCAAACAAATTAATCGTTTTCATAGTCCTACAGCCGAACCTCAGGGTTTGTTTTCTGTAATCTTTGATGCGTGCTTTAGGTGTTTAATAGGTAACATCAAACCGTCATCAAGCCTCTCGTGAAAGTTTGGGCCTTTTGTTTTATGTCAGTGCCCTGTACTTTTAACTGAATGTATGGGTTGTTTTGTATGTGACAAGGGGTGTAAGGGCTACCCCATTTTTAGGGTGCATGGGTGTTCATTTTGTCCAAAATCCTAAGAATGGAAAACCCCAAAATGGCACTCAGGTTTCGATATTGAATTTGGTAAAGCCAAAGTAGGACTTCTTCGGGAGTCATAATAAGAGAATGATAAGGCTAAAAAGTATCTCGCAGCACAAATGATAAGAATTAATTTAATATGAGTCTAGTGATAGATCCGCTAACTGGACAGGCAAAGATTTTGGGTTTGTTGATAGCTTTTGCAGAGAGTTTAAGCAATGTACCAGTCTTAATTTGGTGATTTATACGTAAAATTAGTTCTTTGCAAAAACTAAAAATATGCAAACGGGTAGAGTTTGACGTTGCATAAAATATAGTGTAAGCACGCGCATGGAACGCTAATTAAGACTAAAACAGCGCTACACTTTACACTAGCATTGAACGTATCGAAAGTTAAAGGTGCATCGAAAGCTAAAGCTTGTCCAAATATGCTTCTCAGGCTGTAATGCTTGATTGTTCATAGTACTTTATTATCCTCATAATTCGTGTAAGTTGTCTTCTGACTGCTTGCCACATAAAGAAGGGAACCTTCTAACTCTGGGTTGATAGAAAAACTTCACCCTCTGACAGCTACCAATCGCCTCAGCGCCGATTATGAGTATTCACTGCAGGCCAAGGGTCGTGTGTTTAGAACGAGTTTTACCGATGTGATTTTAATACAATAGTAGTTATTCTTGAAAAACAACATTGTTTGCTCACGCAAGCGGCCACATGTGAAGTTCATAATATTTTGTATTGATTGTGGCACACGTGGCAAGTAGCATACGATTTTTTGTAATGCGCGAAATAGAATGCTCCTGGGTTACCTTGGTCTCTAATGCATGTAGCACACAATAGAGCACTAACTGAATCGCAGTGGGAAACGAAAATAATTATGATAAACAAGTGCATAATCACGTGAAAACTGAAGTCATTGGACATATGCAGAAGGTGGGCCCGTTAAGGCGCACTAAGTTTTAGGCTGTATAAATATACAAAGAAGGATTTTTTTTTATACAGAACGTAAGCTTTTTTTTTTTTACTAAATGCATTACCAGTAAAGTATTTGGCTCTATTGTGCGAGCCAGGTAAGTTACACAAGCGGGAGCATGGTGCCCTGAACTACTTTTACAGTGAACACGCGCATCGTCCAAAGTATAGAGATCGCTTTTATAGCTTTTGGTGCGCTGAAACCTTTTAAAACACAATTAAAATAAATTATACTTTTCTTTTTTTTTTATTTTGTGCGCATATGTTCTTTTTTTCTTTTTGTTAGCCTGCGGTTTTCTTGGTTATATACATTTTTTCAGAAGTCCGACAGCTATAGTTTGCTTCATCATAAGTAGGAGCTGCATAATCAAACATGTACACACAAAAAAAGAACGTAAACGCGCGAACACACATATAATTTAACGGAGCAATCAAAATTAGTAGTTAGTTTATTAGAGAGCAGGAGTTCTATGGGGCGACATTGTTGCCCGGTGTAAATTATAAATTTAGCCACTAAAGTGCAACTCTTAGCTCGAGGTCTTTGACGTGCACAACTCAGTAAATGCGATACACGATCGCACGACGGTAGGATGCAGATGCGCGACAGAGCCCATGGTCCCTGCTAAAACCCCTTGATGAAGGCGTTTTTAAAGTACCACCGACAACTCCAATGAAAACGCGCAAAACTCGTGTCTCAAGCGGCTGATCAACCGCCATTCGCTGCCAAGGGCCAGCCATTTTAGTGCGGCGCCGCCACTTGCCACCAAGGGCCGCTCGAAACACGTTCCTCACGCACTGGCACATTTCACCTGAAAGATTAACGCAAACACATCAAGGTGATTTAGTCCCTACATGTTTTGCAGTGTGAGCTCCGTGCTTTGAACGGAGCTGTTGCTCGACCTTATCTCCACGTGCTCTGATCTGCGGTGCCATAACACACTCGGCCCACTATCCCCGCCGCACTTGGTTTAGCATAGGGTGCCTTCAAGTGCGATTTGCTTATCACGAATTCCATGGCGTATTGGAGCGCACCGGGATCACTTGACCAGATCCGGAGTGGAGCACACGATCCGAACGGGGTCGCGCCGCCTACAGATCCCCAGTGGAATATGACCACTGCTCCGAGATCGGCGGTTGCCTTCCCGTCATTCAGCTGCCCGGGAATCCCCTTTCCGCGGCCGCCGCGGTCGTTTCGAAGACGTTTTCGTAATCGCGGCACTAACCCGTGTTCGACGCACAAGCGGCAGGAAGGGCTCAGGCGCTTCTAGCAAGGATTGTCGGAATGTCCGTAGCACGGCAAATACCTTCTCTTCTCCTTCCTGGATAACTAACCGGCTGTCGAGCCAAGGTGTAAGCAAGCGGCCATTACGGATTCTTCTGATCTTGAGACAATCTAGGAGCCCAGCCCGCGACGTGCTTCTTCTTCTTCTGAGGCGAGATGGGCGAGATCAGGCGAGATGCCTTACGAGAAAGGAAGTCACGTGGATACGCCGAGGGCTGGCCCGGCTGGCTTCCGGTTGAATCCGCCAAAATCGTGGGAGCGACTTTTTTCAGATCCAGATCGAGATCTGGAGCGGGAGCTAATCCAAAACGACCAGTGAAACCAACACCACATAGATTTAATGCCACAGCGCTTCCCTCTCTCCCTTCAAGGAGCGTCGGCATGAGTAGGCTGAACTGGTAGTGTGCTTCTCCACAAGGCTCCCCTTGACAGTTGGCTCCTTTGCAATGCACGTTCTCTTTTATTTTTCCTTTCCCTCTACGCTTGACGCGGCGCAAACAAACAAAAAAAGAAGGCCGCACGGCGTCGCGTTTTTTTTTTTCTTCTTTTTTTTCTTTCCAACGGTTGTCCGTCGCGTTCCTTTCTTCGACGGCTTTTTTAGCTACTCCTGTGGGTTGGGTCACGTGACAAAAGGCTAGAGGAATCAACTAGAGGGTGTTTTCAGTTAAGTTCGGCCGACCATGTCCGGTAACCATTTTTAAATTTTACGAAAAAAATATTTTGTAGACTCAATGCTTATCAAAACAAAACCGAAACTTGCTTTGCGAAAAGAAAAAAAGTTTGTCTTCGTGGAAAAAAATTAGAAGCACTCTCTGAGACCGGCGGCTTGACAGAGCAATGGTACTAAAAATGGCCGACGGCGCAAATAGTTAAAACCCGCCAAAATTTCTTGAATTTACGCAAAATTGTTTAGGGAGGTCATTGTAAGGAAAGTAAGTCTGTGAAAAAGCATTTTGCACATGTCGGTCTGGCTGGGAATCCGAACTCGGGCCTCCGTGGTGCGAAACGAGCACTCTTCTCTACGCCACGGCGGCTCCATAGTTCTGGCTGACTCAAGGTGTGCCTATTGCGTACGTCATTGCACCTTCACGTCGCAGCCATCTGGCTGACTGAAGGTGCGGCTTAGTGCGTGCGTTATTGGGCACGTGACGGCGCAGTTAATAGGAAAGAGGTGGCGCCACGTGATGAGTATAAAATAAGCGCGCTGTCTCCTCCGCCTCACATACCGAATTAGAAGAAATCACCTCAAAGCATGTCGAAAACATGAATCGAAGACATTTCATCCATGGAACTATAATGGGTTCGCATTCTCACGCGTAAAAAGTCTTAAGGCCGGTTCAGACACTTGCGTTTGAGAGCGTTTGAGTGCGTTGCGCCGAGAACCGAACGCGAATCACCGGCACATCTGTGCTTCGTATGAAGCGTGGAATCCAATTCAAGGAATCATATTGGCACGTGATATAAGCAGCATAGATGTCCTGGTTTCTCGCGGCCGCAACGCAGTCAAACGCAGTCAAACGCAACTGTCTAAACCAGGCTTTAAATGTCTCTGCCAAATTTTCTGGCTTCTTAAGTGATAATTGTGGCTTTATGTGAAATGCGAAGCTGCCCTAAATTATTTGTGGGATAGTTCCTATAGCAAAAAGGTAACTTGTTTCGATACGAGGACCCATATTTAAGAAATATGATGTAAAAAAGTGCCAGATGTAAAAATGCTCTCCCGGACTACGGTGTAACATATTGCCGGGTACAGAGTACGCAACATTAATATCTTGTTCACCGATTATTCCGGCTTACAGTGAAATGCGGATCGGGCCCAAAACGTTTGCGGGTGAGTTTCGTGAGCAAAAGAAGTTATGTTTGAACACGAAGTCACACACACCATAAAGTCACGCACACAAAATAAAATTGCAGATACCAAAACGTTTTTTCGTACTGCAGTGCAACACAAAACAAGTTACACAGTTGGCAGCATTTAAATCTCCTTAACTGATAATTGTGGCTTTCTGCGCAATGCACAACTGCCAAAAATGTTTGCGGGTCAGTCTCTAGATCACAAAATTACGTGTTACGAAGCGAGGTAGCATTTAAAAAAAATACAAAAAAGATACTTGGGTGGGTATTGCAATCCCCTATCGGTCTACTATGCAACAGATACCCAGCTACAGATTAGAGGTTTGCAAGTACGGCCTCTCAGTGCCGCCATATTGCAGCTGATGTGGGTTGACCGTCTCATAGTCAAGCATTGCTGAGGCGTACCCACGGCCTCACCAATGCTTGACTATCAGACGATCTACTCACACGAGCAGCAAGATGGCGGCGCCCAGAGGCCCTACTTTCAAATTTCTATAGGCAGCATTTGTATCTTGTCAGCTGATAACAGGGGATTCCTGTACGATGTGCAACTGGCAAGCAAATTTGCGGGTCAGTCACCAGAGCAGAAATTAGATATTCTGACACAAAGGGCCATTTTGAAGAGATCACAAAAAAATTTTAAGCTAGACAGCAATATGATGTTTTGGTCTACAGTGCAACACAGGCTCAGCAACAGAATAGGCAGTACTTTCATTTTCTCAACTGCGATTTGCGTCTTTCTGGGGAATGCGCAACTGCCCAAAACATTTTGGGTCAGTTTCTACAACACAAAATTACATGTTCTGACATAAAGTATTAATTCTATAAAATCACAGAACAAAAAAGTTACCAGATATCACAATGATATCTTTGTTTAAAGTACAACAGATACCCAGCTACAAAATACTCAGCATTTATATCTTTTCAACTCATAATTGTATCTTCTTGTCCAATAAGCAGCTGCCCAAAAAGTTTGTGGATTTGTTTCTACAACGACAAGTGCGTCAAGTAATCAGGATCAAAATAAAAACCAGAATAATAAGGTGCGCAGCAAAAAGCAGGTACCACGTGGTTAGCGAAAAACTGAAAGCTTCCAATGTGAAGTTTTGTAAGGACGGAACTGTTTTATACTGCCTTCCTGAAATAAAAGTATATGCTACGCGGTTGCCAAAAGCGCTTGTTGTTGCTGAACATTAAAGAAAGGCACTAAGAGAGGAAAAAAAGATCTGCGACAGCAGGGGCGGCCTCAAAACAAAAACGAGTTTGTGCCCTTCAAATTGTGCTTTAGTTGGAGGGTCCTGAAATTCACACAGTTTCTGTACGCAAACTGTCTTTTAGTCAACTGAACACGCATGTATACCTTCCGACACGAGGTACTGTTAAAAGAAAAATAAAAAAGAAACAGAACAAAAAATTTGACATATATCAATGATCGCACGGCTCACGGCTCACAGCACGTGTACCTCCTCAACTGATAATTGATACTTCTTATGAAACATATATTTTTCCAAAATGTTCGCGGAAATAGTTATCACAGTACAAAATTTATGTTTCCGAATTGTGGAACCATATTCAAGATAGCAGAAAATGTTTTTTTTTGTATATCACCGTTTTCTGGCACCAGTTTACAGCATATATGCACACACTTCTAAATCATCATTTCTATCTTATTAACTGATAATTGGGGATTCTCGTGGAATGCGCAGCTGCCCAAAAAGTGTGCGGCTCAGTCTCCAGAAAAAAAAAAAGTTCCGACACGAAATATAATTTAAAAATAAATGGCATAAAACAATAATTTCTCTCAAATCAGAATGCTCCTTCGTACTACAGTGCAAGACATACCCAGATATTGCCGCGCGCAGCTTGCTAAGTAGGCAGGCAGCCCGGCCGTGGGCTAACGGTTATCGTGCCTGCCTCCCACGCGAAGGGTTCGATTCCTGGAAGCGACGCGTCTTTTGTTTATCCTTGCAATTTAGTGTTCTAGTAAATTCGAGAATCCTGTTGCTTGTTCGAGGTGCGAGTGTTCTCCTCGCCGAACCTTCTAGACTCCAGAAGCCAACGCGTGTACATAAGGGGCTCCGCACGGCGATCCTCACAGTCCCAAGCAGCACAGAGTTGGGCAATCATTGGCCAGTGGCTGGCAATCGTCCTTTCGCCAGTTGCCCGACAGTGACCAGCTATTGGCCGGTGACTGGCCCTTCATTGGCCATTCGTCAATGGCCACTGGCCATCAATCATCGGCCAAGCATTGGCAGATGAATGGCCACTCTTTGGCCATTGGCCAAAAGACGATCGCCAGCCATTGGCCAATGCTTGGCCAAAATCCGTGTTGCTTGTGTCTCGCCCAAGCGTTCCTCTCTTCTGTTACGCCGACTTCGACGCCCGTGAAGCTGTGCTGTTATCTTCTGCTTCCTTTTCAATGTTGGGCACAAGTTCGCCCCATTAGAGGTTTCAGTTTCTTTAGTTATTCCTTGTTCGATACCTCGTCATTCTTAACAATATACAATAGGCAGCATTCTAAACTTCTCAACTGATGATTATGGTTTTCTGTGCAATGCACAACTCTCCAAAATGTTTCCCGGTCAGTTTCCAGAACACGAAATTACATGATCCGATACCTGCTACTAATACAAAATGAACAACAGGACAAACGAATTGCAAGATATAAATGTGTTGGTTCGATTTACTGTTTCAAACATACTAAGCTAGATAATAGGAAGCATTTGTATATTTTGAATTGATAATTCTGGCTTCCTGCGAAATGCGTATGTCCCGAAAACAATGCAATCTTAAACACCAGAGTAAGAAAAAAAAAAGATTTTCGAATTGTAGAACCATAATCAAGATATAACAGAACAAATAATTTTCCGGATGTCAAAGTGCTCCCTCGGAGCACAGTTCAACAATACCGAGCTGCAGAACAATCATTATTTGAACCTTCTTAACTTATAATTGTGGATTCCTGCGAAATTCCCAGCTGCCCAAATAGTTTGCGGTTCTGTATCCAGAGCAAACAAATTACATCACGGTCGTCTAAGACAGCATGCCCTGCCACTAAAGTCGTCTCCAGCAGGCCACTTTGCAATACATGTCAGGGACTGCCAGTGCTCCACCTTGTTCAGGAAAACAAAAATTCTTAAACGTTTGGGGGAACGACGAACTCGCGAGCAATACGAGGCACAGGTTATGTTTTTTAATGGGGATGCCTGCTTAAGCGCGCCGTCCGTGGCCTTATCACTAAAAGAACTTTATTATTTATGTCGCAATCTTTAACGATTCTTGGCGACTGTGAATATTTCAGTCCTAAACTTCTTTATTATTTTTCTATCGGAGTTTCTAAGCACGTCTTCCCGAGACTTAATCGTTTTCAATAAGTATTTTAAGCGCGTGGCTTAAAGCTTAGTCTCCTTAGCAGTTCATGCTCAGGCAGTGTATGGGAGTACCCCAGCTATAGCATATGTTTTTGCGGGTTTTCATGACGCATGTTTTAGAAGCATTCTCAGGTTCTCTTTCCTCTTTAACTTTTTCATGAAACGTCAGATGTTAGCGCTCTGTCCTGTCTCTCTCGTCTATCCTTCTCGTATTTTATTTGCGCGGTTAATTCCACAAAACAATTACATGCTCCCATGCTAGGATGCATTTTTAAGAAATTGAAGAAAAGTTCTCATGGACTACCGTGCAAAACATTCCCAGTTACAGAAGGGACAGCGTTCGCATCTTGTCCACTAATAATTTTGGCTTCCAGTTAAATCCACAAGAGAATATAAATTTTCGGGTCTTGATTTCTAGAGCACAACATCACATCTTGCGACTGGTTGTACCATTCAAAAGAATTTTAAAAAAAAATATTTTGTTAGGTACCAAAGTGCTCTCTCGGACCGCAGTTCGACGCACACCCAGGTGCAAAATAATCATTATATGAATCTTCTCAACATATAATTATGTCTTCCCAAACGGCTTGTGGGTCTTTGTCTACAAGCACAAAATTACCTCTTCCAACACGAGGATTCATAGTCAAGGAATAAAAAAAAAAAACTTGCTAAGTATCAAAAGGCTTTCTTGGAGTACGGCATGACATATACCCAGCTACAGATGAGCACGAGCGCCAGAGCACGAGATCGTGGGCCCGCGCACCTGGGAATCTCTCCCCGTGAGGCATAAAATGAATGAGAGCGGTACAGAGCGGTTCCAGTCCTTTCTTCATGTTATTTTCAGCGTTATGATGTCAGTGAACATACATAAATTCAGCCAATATCATATTTACCCGAAAATACATGGAACAATGGCGCGCCGTGCTCCTGTCTCCGGTCCACTCCAAGCCTCAAATGTCGGGTGCTCTTACGAGCGCCAATCCCCCGAGGTGCACGTTCTCGGTGTCGAAAGCCAGCGAATGAAGCGGATGTTATTCTTGCATTACAGGGCGAAATCAACCTTGAACATAAACCGAGCCGTACCAGCTGTGTGCGCGTTCGTCCATTCTCCGCGTTTTTGTTCTTGAGATGCGCGTAGGCATAAGCTCAACAAAGACACATCACTCACAGACACAACACATTGCCTCCCCTTAAGATGGCTGCTCCCTACCGATCAGGGTGTCGCGTCCCAGGTAGCACACTTGCTTGGTTTAGCTGAAGTCAGGATTGGCACTCAGTTGTGATAGCTTGGCCACGACTGCCCAGCCATTTACGTCTCTGTGCCAGCCTTGTGTTTCACAGTCTTACCTTGCTCCAAAAAGCCGCGGAACTACCGGGAAACGTCTTTCCTGGATGACCAATCAATTTCCTTAGTCATTGATGGCCAGAGTAAACCGGCCGCTGCCAGTATTTTATGCACCCTGGCTGTCTCTTAATTTTCCTCGGTTAGAAATGACCAAGGTAGCAACGCCTCCGCCAAGCTTTGAGGTTCCATGGTGGTTCATACGAACTCCCTGGTCCACTCAATACAAGCAACAGCCAATGTTTGTGCATGTTGCCAGATCGTAGATAGGGTGAGCCAAGAAATGGCAGGGAATTGATGCTGTCCAATGTTCCTTGGCTCAAGCTCGTATTTTATTGGGCCCAGAACGCCCGCTGGAAGCCACAGCTACTCAATGGTACGTTTAACTTTTTTACTTTTTTATTCGTATGAGCGTTCTCTTACCATATTGTTGATGCTTTGTGGCACGAGCCCTCTCAATAGAAAGTGACGTTTTAGTGCAAGAATTCTGTTTTAGCTAAAAACCTGAAGCAAAAGCACGTTTTTACCATTGAAAAAAAAAAAACGATTTCAAAACAGTCTAAGTATGAAAGGGCCAAACCCGAAATGAACTGGTTTTAGTGGAATTGTACCGCGCAAATTGGAAATCAAACTGTCGAAATTGGTCGAACACGGAAAATGAACTGGCAAAGGTGGCAGCTGAGTTGGCTGAACTGTCAATTTACAGTTCAAACTGGTAGTTAACCAGGCAAAACTGGTAGCTTGAACTGACGACACTGGTGTCATTATGTTCAAGCTGTCAGCCAAAGAGTTTGAACCGGCAGCCAAAATGTTCTAACCAGCAGCCAAATTTTAACAACTCACAATGAAACTGGTCTCACGGTATCTAAACAAGTCATACCAGCAGAACTGGAGAAAGTGCTCGTTGAACTGATCAAGCTAGTAGCGTGCCCAGTTTAAAATAATTAACCATATTAATCGATTCTATTGGCCTTTTTCATTTGGATCGAGTTGGTTACACAAACTTAACTCCCAAGCCGGGAAATCATGTGCATTAATCACATTTTTTATACATGAACGAATTGTTCTTTTACATTCCAAAGGGCTAACAATGAAAAAAATAACAATTTGGCAAAACAAGTTCTTTCTAATTCCATAGGCCAATATGTGTTTCTGGAATGAATCATGCCACAGATAGCAGAGAAAATATCTGGCTTTTACAGTATATTTTTTCTATGCAAATGGCGCATAACAGATTAATAGAGCAAATTAAAGTTTCACTTTGAAGCATGTACAGTTCTAACGAGCTTGCAACAATAGTTGGTTACAGATGAAGATTTCAGTGATGCAATCGTTCCCACTTGAACTTTACAACTTTCTCGTACTTTACAACGGCCTTTATCCACCCTGCCTTGCACCGACGAGCCGCTTCCAGGGCAAGTGCCTGAGGCGGCGAGCCTCCCACGTGATGTTGGAAAATCGCGGGAAAAGCCCGCACCCGCAGATGAGTCTAGCCTGGAATGCGCCCATGCCCCGGGACCAGAGATGATGAACTGTCCCCGCGCACAGTGCGGATGCCTTGAAAAGGAAGAGCTGCTCACGTGGCAGGACAGGGAGCGCGCGGGCCAATCAGCGCCGGTTTTGCGCCCGCTCAAAGCGCCAGTTTTGAGTCGGCGTCAACGGCAGTTCCGGGAACCCACAAAAAAAAAAAAAACATCTGGCGCAATGGCTTGGCTTTGCCGGCGCTGCTGTTCTGCTTGGGGAGGTTACAAGTTCTCTTTAAGTTGTGTTTGTATAAGATAGTATGCCGGAGCCTTGAGTACTGCCTCTGCCGATGGTTCTTGCGGCTGACAACGTCCTCCGACTGAGTTCCGCCCGCCCGCGTGCGAAATGGCTGCATCCCAGAACGGCGTGTTCGGAATGCGCTCCTTTCTCATTGCAGCGCGGGCAAAGGCTGTCTCTCTCTCCGCGTCAGTGAGCCAGGTAAGCAGGCTCGATCATTTGGATTCATTTTCATAATCAGGCGCATGCTAAACTGAACCTTTCTGAAACCCGATTTTAACAGCTATGCTAGTAATACAACGGCCAGTGTACATGCAGCTTCAAATATCCTCTTCCTCAGTGGTTACGAGTTGCATAGCGGATGCCAGAATGGAGATGCAGAAGGCGGTAAGAACAGCAGGATCTTTTCATTCCTAGGCGTTGCTTCGCGTAAAGGCTGAAACGCATATAAGCGATTAAGCGAGCGACCAAAGTCAGCGACAAGCGGCCGAGATTTCCCACGGTCACTCGTCGCGTTGCTCGGTCTTTGGATTTCTAGAAATTGTCACTCATCGCCTTGGTCGCTTGCTCGCTTTCACGCAGTTTGCCGCGCCACGCGAGTGACCAAACGACAGCAAAGCGGATTGTCGTCGCTTGTCTCGTCGCTCGCCCAATCGCTCCTATGCGGTTTATACCTAATTGCCGCAAGACCAGCACCACATGTTCGATTGGCACACGCTTCCATACTCCCTCTCATACGGTTTAAAAGAGTGCACATTTTTTATTCGTGGCATTACTTCCATACCGATTTAGAACAGACGGGTGCAAATAAATCTGGCATGGTTCTAATTACTGATGCTTATTTTTATTTCAAATGCTTTCGTGTACTATCTTAGCCACCACCGGAACCTCGACGCTCCAGGAGATGTGGAGAATCTCACCAACCGGCTGGGACAAATGAATAATATCATGACAATTTTTGGTTTGCATTATGAATATGTTTTTATGTTTACTTTTGCGGTCTGCAGTTTTTTTTTTTTTTTTTGAGGGGGGGGGTGGAGGGAATAAAGCGAATTTTATAGTTTGCGACCTGTGTTGTCAATATGACCAGTTTAACTGGTTTAACTGCATGCAATGGACCAGCATGCACAGTTGAGTATACACATTTTCACAGTAAGACCGGTATGCACAGTTTCATAGTAAGACCAGTACGCACAGATAAACCTGTTTTAACTGGCCCAGTTTCGAAATTTTTCAATAGGTCCCTGCTGGTGTCGGTTGAATTTCTATTTTCTAGCCAAGTTTGGCTGACCACTTGGCCACTCACTTGGTCCATGTTGTTTATACAATAAAGAGCGAGACTTGGGGTACACTGAGCTCCCCGCCTGGACCAGGTCATAATTCAAGCCATGAGCCAGTTTATGGCTATACAGGGAACTGCCGGTGGTCGCCAGACTGGTATACCAGGATGGGGCTGCCTAGCACCATGGGGCAAAACAATCTATGCCGGGGAAACTTCCCCAGCTACCCAGTCTGGCTCAAGCTTGAGCCAGTCAAAATGTGCTGCTTGAGATGTGTCGTTGTGGTCTGGGTGCCAAAACTGTCGCAGGGTGCCCTGTTGTTTTGTCGTCCGTTGCTGTGCTGCTGAAGCAGGGTCGTGTTGTGTCGTCTACCATCGGAATGGCAAATGATGCTGGGGATCTAGATGGCAGGCAGCAATCCTATTCGTGAATCGCCGCTTCCCTTTTTCGGATGAGGTAAGTGTGGCGTTTCAGAACACCGCTGTTGGCCTTTAGAAGCCCTAAACGATGACGAAGCCTTTCTGCAACAATTCTATGTATCCAGGATGGTTCCCCTAAAAAGTTTCTCACGGTTAATTGCAATGCCTAGTGAACTCTCCGAATGTTCCTTAAGTTCTTCAACTTGCTGGTCACTCGGCTTCAAGCGAGTAGTCGCGGTTTGTAGTTCTCGGGAAAGCATCAACATTGCTGGGAACCAGTTCGTTACTGAACTAACCGTGGCATGCTGCTTTAGCAAGAACCGTGAGAGCCTGCTTTCAAGCGTTCTAGCGTGATCGTTGGTCAGTGCCTGTTTCGCCTCGTACATCATGCTCTCTGCTTGACCGTTTGTAGCTAGATGGTACGGGGCGCTGGTGACGTGTTTAATCCCGTTGTTCTTAAATTTCTGCTGAGCTTATTAAGGAAGGAATGAAGTCTTGATGTGTGTTACGACCTTCTGTGGCACTCCAAAGGCTGCAAACTATTTCGAAGCTCCTGAAATAATGACTACGACTGTTTGTTCGTCATTGGGCGTAATTCGAGGCATGTGCTGTAGGAGACAACCACAATCAACAACATCCTTCCTTCGAGTGGTCCAGCGAAGTCCAGGTGAACTACTTCCTAGAGTCTTGTTTCTCGATGCCACTCTGGAGAAGTTGCGATTCGGGGGCGATCGCTGGTGTTGTTGACATAGGGTGCAATTGTTTGCCATGTGTTCGAGGTTTTCGTCCAGCCCAGGCCACCAGAATTACCCGCGAGCGCACGCTCTCATAGCAAGAATGCCTCTGTGGCCGGCATGCACAAGCGTCAAAGTTTCTGGTTGTTCTACTCCGGGGATGATAACCCTAGAACCATGAATTAGGCAACCTTGCCGTGTTAATAATTCCTTGAATATCCTGGAGTAAGGGATAAATTTATCGCCTTTGAGCCTGTGAAGTGTACCTTGTTGACACCCTTGTAATTCTGCAGCAGTACTGGGTCCTGTTGAGTAAGTTCTGCAATTCGCTGTGACGACAATTGCGGAACCCGGTTGCATGCCAACATGTGTACATCTCCGGGTGGCCAAGGTTCATCCTCATTTTACAGTACTGGTAGCCTGCTGAGCGAGTCAGCGTTTTGATGACGTTGACCTTGTCTGTATACCAAATCCCAGTCATACACAGCTAGTGTGACGCACCGGCATGTCATTCTTGGTGACAGTACCGGAGGCACTGGCTTGTTGGCTCCGAGAATATCAAGAAGTGGCTCGTGATCCGTCCATATGATGATATGCCTTCCAGAGATTTGTGGATGGAAATGATTAACTCCAAAGATTATCGCAAATTCTTTTTTGTCTAGCTGGGGAAGGTTTTCTCAGAGGTGCCCAGTGTCCGTGATGCGAATGCAATTGACACTTCTCGCCCCTAAGCGTCTTTCTGAGCCAGCACAGCTCCCACACCATATGGAGATGCATTGTAGGACAGCAGGAGGGGGTTGCTTTCATCCTAATGCGCCAAGACGGTTGATTCTCCAAACAAATTCTTAAGCCTCTTTGAAAACTTCACAGTGCTTGACCTTCCACTTCCACGGAATGTTCTTTTCCAGAAGTTTGTACAAGATCGCAGCTACGGTCGCTCGGTTCTTGAGAAAGCGATCATAAAAAACGAGGAGCACTAAGAACGCTTGTAAAGACGATTTGTTTTTCGACTCTGGTGCTTCAAGGATTGTCTGTACTTTCTCCTGTGTGGTGTGAATGCATGATGCGTTTTTGAGATGTCCCACGAATCTGACCTCGCTGACCCTAAACTTGCACATTTCTCGACTGAGTCGCAATCCCGCCTTGTCTAGCCTGGACACTACCTGTTTCAGGCGCGCTACGTGTTTATCTGTGTCATTTCCGCTTAAGATGTTGTCATCTAAGTAGACGCTCACACCGGAAAGACCAGTCACAGTGGTCTTCAAGAAGCGTTGGGAAATTTCTGGAGCAGCAGAGATTTGAAAAGGCACACGATTTACCTTTTATAAGCTATTGATCGTGTTGATGGTCAGGACGTTGGCAGTTGCTTCGGTGAGTTTCAGCTGGTGATAGGCCTGGTACAAATCGAAATGAAAGAAAACTGTTCCTCCTCAGAGATTTGCCATCACTTCACTTGTCGTGGGAGGTACGAAGCTATCTTTGAAGCCGCGTTCCCTGCGGAACGGTAGCCTCCGCAAAGACGGATTGTGCCATCTTTCTTGCACACTAGCACAAGAGGGGTAGCCCAGTCCGCACGCGGAACTGGTTCGATGAAGCCTTGAGTTCCGAGGCAATGAAGTTCCACCGATACTACTGCACGGAGCGGCAGCGGAACAGAGCGGGCCTTGCGGAACTTGAGAACGGCTCCCTCAATCAGGTATAAGTCAACAGTTTGTCCCTTTGTAGCCGGATGTATCATCGGCGGAGGTCTGTCGGTGTTTTTTGAGGACCTTCTTTATCTCTGGCGTCATGACGGCTGCTGAAGTTGGCTGCATTTAATACATCACAGAGACGCGAATCCGAAGCGCTTGAAACCAATCTCTAAGAAGGAGGTTGAATCCAGCCCCTTTCATGACGAGTAGTGGCAGCAAAACGTCTTTGCTCTTGAAGCGAACGGACACTTCGCTGAACCCAGAAGTTGCAGTCCTTCTCCAGTCGAGGTGCGCCACTGCAGGTTGTCCTCGTGGAGATGAGGGAGGTTATGGGGCCACACATAGCGGTACGTTTCCTCGCTGATCAGGGTACACGAGGCACTAGAATCGACTTCTAATTCTGGTGATTTGCCTTCAATCTTCAATGTCACAAGGAATATCGGACACGGTCCGTCCGGTGCCCCCATGTTGAGCTCATGGTAAAAATCTCCATGTTTTTCTTGCTGCCCGTCGACTGCTGGGAGGAAAAGTCTTCGTTGTGCTGACTACTTTTGTGGCTTGCACTTTTACCTTGCTGTGTTTTCGTGGTTCAGGCTTTCTCGATGTGTCCACACTTGTGACAGTAATGGCATTCCAGGTTGCGGAATCTGCAAGTCGAAGGACTATCCTGGCCTTCAAATCGAACACAAGGTTGAGTGGACGATCGACGGGAGTTTTCAGTTTTTCCCTCGATGTCTGGTGAACTAGGGAGAGGACCATTTTATTCTTGATAATTTGTTGCTGTTTTGAAGCGCTGTCGACTCTGGTTGCGAGCTCGAAAGACTTCTCAAAAGTGAGATACTTTTTTGCAAACAGGCGCTGCTGCAGGAACTCGTCCTTTACTTCACAGACAAACCTGCCATGTAACCTGATGTCTAGTGCCAGTTTGATGGAACTTACGGCCCTCGTCGTGGCCGCATGACCCGACGAACTGTTGTAGATACGGCAGTCGTGGTCGCTGTTGTCACTATCCCACAATTGCAGTCGGTTGCAAGTTTCTTTAGAGCCGCGACGTAGCTGCTAATAGACTCACATTGCTGTTGATCTCGACGCTGGAATTTGTAGCGACTGTAGAGTTCAGACGTTGAGGATCGAAGTGCGTTCGCAGCGTTGAGACCAGTTTTTCAAAACTGACATCTCCTGGTGTCCTTGGTGCAACTAGAGGACGAACGGTCTCGAACGTCTCTACGCTACACAAGGCTAGTAAAAGTGCACGTTTCTTCACCGGATCGGTGATCGAGTTTGCCACGAACAAGAAGCTCAGCCGCTCGCTCCAGTAAGACGAGCACTTGCCCTTGAAGACGTTGCTTGTCCGCTCCGTCGTCATGACTGGTGGCCCGGTGTCCCACCGTAGACTTCAGGCTACGTAGGTTCAGATCCAGCTCCTCCTCGCCAATGTTATGTTCAACGTTATGTTTTCAGTGAACATACATAAATTCAGGCAGTAATATAATTGCCAGAAAATACATGGAAGGAGGGCCCTCCGTGCGCGTGCCTCCGGGCCGCTCCAAGCCTCAAGAGTCGGGTGCTCTCACGAGCGTCAACCCCCAAGGAGCACGTTCTCGGTGCCGAAAGCCTGCGGATGAAGCGGATGTTATTCTTGCATCATAAAGCGAAAACAACCTTGAACGTAACCCGAGCTGCACCAGCTGCGTGCGCGCTCGTCCGTTCTCCGCGTTTTCGTTCTTGGGATTCGCGGTGGCATAAGATCAACAAAGACACTTCACTCACAGAAACAAAATTTAACATATGAAGCATTTGCATCTTCTCAACTGCAAATCGTGGCGGTCTTTCAAGTGTGAAACAGCACAGCACGGTTGTGGGTCACTCTCCAGAGAACGAAATTACATGTTGCGAAATTAGGTATCATTTAAATAACTAATCACAGAACAAGTATTTTTTTTCAAATATCAGGTTGTCGCACAGTTCAACAGTTCAACAAATACCCATCTACGGAATAGACAGCATTTGTATCTTTTAAAATGATGATTGTGTCTTACTGGGCAACACCCAGCAGCCCAATAATTTTGTGGGTCAGTCTCCAGAGCAAAAATTTACATGTTACGAGACTAGGCACGTTTTTCAAGATTCACAGAAAAAGAGCCTACCAGACACCAAAATGCTCAATCGGACCACAGTACAAGACATACCCAGCTACAGATAAGGCAGTATTTGCCTCTTTTCAACTATTAATTATGACTTCCTGTGGAATGCGAAGCTGCCAGAACATATCCTGGGTCAGCATCACGAGCACAAATTACATGTTCTGACCATTTTCCAAAAAAAAAAAATATATTTGAAAATTATCAAAATGCTTTCCCGGACCACATATTCGCACATACCCAGCTACTGAATTAGGACAACTCGTATCTTTTCAACTGATAATTGTGGCTTCCTATGAAATTCGCAACAACCCAAAATGTTTCCGGTTCAGTTTCCAGAGGACCGATATAAATGTTCCGATGCGAGGAAAAAAAACAATCGCATATTAAAAACTTTGTAAGATAGCAAAATGCTCAAGTTCACAGTGCAACAAACACCCGATTGCAGAGCAGGCAGCACATATATCTTCTCAACTGATAATTGACTTCCTGCGAATCACTTATTTGTCCAAAAAGTGTGCGGGTCGGTCTCCAGAGCACATAATTGCTTGTTCCCACACGAGAATTCATGTCAGAAAATCACAGAAACATGAATATGACAGATCTATCCAATGCTTTCTCGGACCACAGTACACAGCATACCGAGCTACAGATTAGGCAGTATTTGTATATTTTATCTGATAATTGTGGATTCCTGGGAAATGCTTTTCTGCTTACAAAGTTTGCGGGTCAGTCTCTAGAGCACAAAGTTACATGCTCCGACACGAAGTACCATTTTTAATAAACCGCGAGAAAATATTCCTTAGATATCAAAATGTTGTTTCGTGCTAGACGTACCCCTCATCAGAACACGCAGCATTTGTATCTTCTCAACAGATAATAGTGTCTGCTTATGCTTGCACATTTTTCATATCATTTACTACTCTGACGACCAACATGAAAACAATAGGCGCCTATGTGGTGTCGTTGGTTGGTGCAGAGCCTGGAAGATAATTCTGAGCCCCTCTAAATGTGTCACTCTGTTCATCACTCCTAAAACATCTCCCACATTTTTTCAGTATAGGCTATACGAACATTCAATCAATAACATCCTCGATTACAAATACCTGGGTGTTACCATTTAAAAATATTTTTCCTGGCACTTGTACATCAGCTTTATTATATCAAGAGCTACTAAAATATTATGGCAGTTATAACGTTCACTCAAATCATTTACACCTGTAGTTAAATTACTCCCTTTTAAAACATAATTACGGCTTACACTGGAATATGCGTACGTCATCTGGGACCCCAATATGGCAGTCAATGTTCATATATTGGAAATGGTTTAAAGGAAGGCTCTGCGATTAATGTTCACCAAATTTGACCAATGGCACTCACCGTCGGTATTAATAAAACAAACTGATTTGGCATCTGTTCCTTACCGCGTGAACAATTATAGATTTTAAATTTTTACCAAATCACCACGGGTGACCTTTACATCAATACAAAAAATTTTATTATATTATAATGTAGAACCAACACTGGGGCCTCCCTCACAAGAGCAAATGATAACTAACAAATTCGTCTTGAGAGTTTCAAAATACTTTTCCCCTCGTATTATATCAAATTGCGAGAACCTTCATGCCAGTATCACTCACGCCGAGTCTTTTGACAGTTTCGTGCACCAGCTCAACACATGTTCGTGAGTAGTTTGTGTTTTGTTCTCCTTATACATGTTTTTTGTTTTGTTTTATTAATTATATTTGTATGATTTTTTTCCTTCACCAAATGAACACTTGTCGGGGTAGAACTATTGTAATATCAAAATAAGAAAATAAAAATGAATGTGCAACTGCCCAAAAAGTGTGCGGGTCCTTGTCTTCAGAGCACAAAATTGCATCTTCCGACACAAATCGCCCATTTCAATTAGTCATAGAAAAACAGTTCGTTATATTGTGACGAATAAATAAATATGTTCCCTCGTTATGGAGTCCAACGCATACTCAGCTACACGACACGCAGCATTTGAATTTTCATAAGTGATGTTTTGAAGATTCAAAACCGTAAATTGTACAACTGTCCAAAATGTTTGCTGCTCTTACTCCCGAATTAATAGATGTCACTTGATTTGAAGCCTAGTTACAGTTGCTCCAGCCCGCCTCAGCATCAAGTTTGACATGAAAACGCCCAAGCTCACTTTTTTGTTTCATAGACGCTGCTGGGAACATCCTTCGTCAAATCCCGTTCAAGTCACGAGCGTTCGCGATGCTACCCGCCTTGGAGCAAGATAAGGGAGCAGTTCTTCCCATCAAAGCTGTTTCACAATTTAAAAAAGTTATTCTTTACATTTTCTTCGTAGAATGATTTTGCAAGCCCCAAATAGTCAAAGTCGCTGATGCGCAGTAGTGGAAACTAACGTTGTATGCGATTTAGAGGCACATATACTTTTTTGTTTGGCAACGTTGGCTCATTTCAGCGGTTGCTCATGTCGCTTGTTTGTTTACGTTTCAATCGTCGTCGTCCGTCGCTTCTGGACACTTTTGGCGTCACGGGAGGTCCCTGACGCATTCCTCACTATACAAAATCGAAAGAGGCTTGGACTACGATTCACCAAAGCCAAGAAACCGATGCGTCTCCGGGTTCAACAAGCATGAAAATTTATTAGAGTGAGGGCCAGAATCCGTGTTGCGTCCACAGGCCTCAACGGGAAAGTCTGAAATCCTCGTAGGATCTTTCTACGGGAACAATTAAGAAAGCACTCGCCACACCCGATGCAGAATAAACAAATACGACAAATTGAAGCGGCGCAAAGAAGATGGAAAGTGTTCCGCAACGGTATTTTCATTGTAAACCATGCGACTTTGGCTGATCCCTAGTTGGATGTGTAAAATTTAAATTGTACGGCTTTGCTTAAGCGCTCTCTCGGTAGTTTTAAACCTTTTTTCGTGTTCTTTATGTTTCCACAAAGGCACACTTTACTGATCGCAACTGCATAAAGCGTCGGGCGCGGTGCGCATGCATTCGGTATTCGAAACCAGGAAGTCCCGGGCATCATAGTTTTCGCTGCTATGTTAACCTCGTAAGGCTTTTACATACATAAACATATACATAGCACATGTTGTGCCTGAGGCAGTGGATCTGTCTCTGATGTATGGTGCGCGGAGGCAGGATTGAGAACCTGTATTCATAAGAGCTCTTAATTGAATTTTAATTTTCTATTTTGTCTTTGATCATTTGGGACGGTGTTTATTGCCTCGACACTGCCACTGACGCATTTGTAACATCAATATATTTGGTGTCAAATCACCTCATCAGTTTCTTCAGAAGTCTGCTTCATAGAGGTTTAGTTCATGAGCACTAGTAGCGCATAAAAGAGCATTAATTTTGCGCTTGCATATTATGTGTTTGATAGGGGGCCCTACAAAAAAGTTTTTTTTAGGGAGGGAACTGCACCTTGTCTAGTGAATGCGGCCTTGGGCTGGACATGCTTTCCAGGCAAGTAATAGAGCATGGTTATGTTGTCGCAGAGAATCATAGGCCCCCTGCCCGCAGTGAGTCAGCAGTGTGGTGCTGCAGTAAATGATAAAAGCAAACCACCTGCTGAGTAGGAGGAAGACAAAGCAACGAGGACACCAATGGAGTGCTCAAGATGATAAATGCCGCTTCATACTACGGCTGAGACCAAGAGCGCCGCTCCAGTTTAGTCTGTTGCTCAAAACAAAACCGAAAGGGCCTAATCCAAGTCTATACCCGAGTTCCGTGCCTACAACGAAGTGAGCAGGGCCTAGAGAGGGAATCTGGTAAAGATTAAAAAAGTTCCGCAGGAAAGAAAAAATATGGAAGTCGAAGTTAAGCGTTGCGACCTCCTGTTCAAGAAGAAAGCGGATAGGTGGAGCGCCAGGCGACGCGAGACTGCACGCCAGAAATCATCGGATTCTGGTATAGTGTGGTCGGTTTGGGAAAGAGAAAGGTTTGCCTCGCAAAACTCTAACATGTGGATCCTGAAAACCGTGGCTACATGCAAAAAAAAAAAAAAAAAACGAGAAGGAGCGGAGATTTTGGTAAATTTTTAGTGCGCACCAACGCTATTATATTGCCTCGTAACGCAATCGACGGTCGCCATCATCGTCGACGTTCAGCGCGTACACCAAATAGCGGTGTCTGCAGAAATGCCAGCGCCCCCTCAGATTTCAAATTTTGAAGAAAACTATAGCACTATGAGTTGTCTGTCGAAGAAATTATTGGCGATAAACGTTTATAAATATTTTTCAAGCTTTAATGTAGCAGACGACCATTTGCCTTTGCGGAAGCTCTGTGCAGACATGGATGTCGCCGCTTTATCACTGATCCCATCCAAGGTGAACGATGCGATTTGGTTAGAAGTTGAAAAGTTTCAGCTGGCGCATATACTAAAAAAACACAAACGCAAAACAAAAGAAAAGTTATCAACAAGATTACCAAACTGTGCAAAAAAAAAAAAAGGCAGGAGATTGCACCCGTGCTGAACTCGCGGCATCCGTCGAGGTAACACACAGTGCCACAAAAAAACAACTGTGACAGTAGTTAAATGAGTACGTAAACAAAATTTCAACACTAATTTTTTAGCCTTGATGTGCTGCATGTTGCAGCATAACCTCAAAAATATCAGTCTTTTGTTGAAAGGCCCAACAAAACTACTTCAAAAGCTAATTAAAAAATCTTTCAATGTGCACCAGGTGGATGCATGTGAAGCCTATTTGAGAGGTAATCTAGCAACGTTGGGGAAATTGCTACGCAGTCACGACATAGCAAGTTTCATTACATAGCCTCACTAAACACCAGAGCAGCGCCACATTTGGCATTCAACATTTCCTTCGTACCTTTCCTCCTCAACTCAGAAATCGCACATTGTACCAACTAGTTGAAGAAGACAGAAATGAGGGGCTCACTTCTTGCTAGAACCCTCGCTTGTGTACCCGGACCCAGCCATTCTCCCCCTAGAAGATTTGCCCTTCGCTCAAAACTCGGACAAAAGTTACTTTCCCCACCCCGTTCACCCCTCAGCTCACACTGCTGTGGGAGCTACGTACTTTTTGGGCCAGTCACACACTCGTCACCCCACGGGTATTTATAACAGCTTGGTTCTAACGCGCTGATGCTATTGGCACCACCACAATGCTGACAACGCCACGAATGGCAGACCTCATAACCACGCCAGCCTTGCTACGTCACAAATGCGGGTAATCATTCTTTCTCTGTATTTGTTTGCGCCGGATATCACATTACGCATCGTGCTCACCGTTCGCTTCTCTTCGAGCACTTGCTCGAGTGCACCGTTTGGAACAAAATATAAAGCTAGTCGTTCAAAATACAAACGTGTGATTATCATTTACAGTTATTCTTTGTCATGCTTGACTTATTTCTGAACGAAATTTGAATATTTCAATTTCCATTTCCGTACTACTTTAAAATCTTGCAGCTGCACAGAGTTGACGCTTTCTCTGAAGACACACTCCATGACCGGTGAGCGTGTTATGGTACATTTGCTTTTACTAGCACACATCACGTGTACTGAATATATTTTGTGGACTTTATCTTTGTTTAGATAAAATATGAAAGTAGTCAAGGTTTATGGATTTCAACATTTTAATGCAAAAAAACAATACAATATATGCCGTTGCTGCAGGGAATCAAAATTAAATGCCCCAACTAAATATGAAAAACAGCCTTGTTTTCCACAGGCGCAGTGCGCAACACCCACAATCTCACACTACTGGCTGAAGCTCTGCTAGCGGTCGTCTGTACCCCGAGCCCTAACTTTCTAGGCCTACAAAGGGGCGTGGAAACCGACCGATGAACTGTCATGTTAATACTGCTCTACATTTGCACTAGAATGCATGAAGTGTCTTTTGAAGCAGAAAAGTCAAGCCTTTTGAGGTTTCCGAAATTCGGTGTTCTACTAGTTAGGCAAACATAGTACTCATAATCATAACTTGAGTAAGGAAGTGGTAAACACTGGACTCACTCGAGGAAATAATCTGGCGTGTTCTTTCTAGAACAAGAAGGGACCTTGCACATCCAAGAACACTGAAACTTTGAGCCATGTTAGTTGAGGTTAAATTCAAGGTGGACATTTTAATAAAAGGCCACTGCACTTGTCGATGATAATAGTGATAAGAAAATTTTTAATTACATCAGGAGAACCGTGGCACTGCAGAAAGGCAACGGCCGGTACCATGTACAGCTGCGGTGCCGTATATTGTGAAGGTGATTATCTGATAATGCAATATACATGATGAAGGCGGAGGTGATAAAGAGATATGTACAATGAAAAAACAACGCTATCTTTTAAACACCGGAAGTGCACTTCAACTCTTGAAGGTTTTGGAAAGGGAAACGATAACAGACTTAGTCTAACACACTGCTGAAATGCCAGAAGGTATATTTGCAAAAGGTGGCAATGCTATGAAAACAAATGTGATTCCATTGACCACCATTACAAAATGCACAGGCTAGAAGCTTAAAAAATGAAGGCGCAAAAACAATTTCTTTTTTCCGCTTTAAAGGGGCAAAACAAGTTTGTTGTTTCATGTCGAAAGCTCTACTTCTACGTAGATCCAAAGGTCCGTTATACAAGGCTCGAACCTTATTTTCTTCAGGCCCCTTGTATTGATATGCCAAATCAATCGAATGCGGGAACAAAGCTGAGACACTCTTTAACAAATATATACGTATGAAACTAGTGCTTTTAGATATCACTCATTCTATTGGTTTTCACTGGCTGCAATAACCTACCTCGCAGCTGCTTACTGTATGGTAACGTCAAGCTCCTGTAATACTTCTAACGTGCACATTTCCGACCATGAGAACTTTTATTAAAAAATCAATTTTTTAATAAAACCGACTTGAAAAGTATGAACAGTATCGACACATAAAAGAAAAAGAAGTCACCTTGAGCAGGCAGTTGAAATATAGTATTCACTGAGTACAATTTATTTGGCACCGACCAGCATATCGCACCACTTAATTGAAAATCACCCTGAGCACGTAGCTACTGAACATGGTGGTCACTTTTTTTCTTGAAAAGGGCTGTAGGGACAAGCAACCAGAAATATGGACGGCCTGCATCAACACTGGATACAGACTCCACCTAATGCTAGATACTTCCGCAAGTAATAACCCCAACAGCTTAGGTCGCGCTTGATTTGAAAACTTTAGAATCACTCTACTCGAGCCCAGTTACCTATGCAACTAATAGCCACAAAGGTTGAAAGCTGAAGAGTCGAGCATCATCCAGATCCACACAAAAAGCGTGACTGAAATACAAATATGAGAGTTCTCAAACAATGTGCAAAGGTCACAAGGCAGATATTTTCGTCTATTTTCCACAGGGCCAGGATGACATTAGTCAACACACAGCCAGCAACCGACGAGGTAGTGCGAGAAGGTCGGAATCTAAACTACAAGATCGAGGTTGCCCCCAAGGTCACCTCGACTTTGCAGGTGCAAGAAGCCGCGGAAACAGAAAACAACGAGCTTCCGGACTGGCTGTTGGAGGATGAGGTGACCCTGGAGCCTGGTTCACTGGAGCTCTGCCACGCCGGCAAGGGCCTCCGCCGACAGCAGAGAGGCCGCCTGAGGCAGCACTTTAGCAAAAATAACGGGTTGAAATCGGTCCGGAAAGTGAAATCCGGACTAAGATCAAACCGGAGTCAGACCGGAGAGGCGGCTTCCGGTTCGCACAAACCGTGAATTTTCAAATCCGGTTCAAAGTCAAATTGGAGGAATTCCGGACAGGCACATTCCGGTTCACTCAAACTGTAATTTTCCTAATCCGGTTCAAAGTGAAATTGGAGGAATTCCAGACAGACAAACTCCGGTTCGCACAAACTGTGATTTACGGAATGTGGTTAAAAGTACAATTGAAGGAATCCCAGACAAACAATAAGCGGTTCGAACAAACCGTTGCTTGCCAAATTCGGTTAAAAGGCAAATTGGACGAAGTCTAGACTGAAAATATCCGCTTTGCACAAAACATACTTTGCCTTATCTTCTTCAAAATAAAATCGGATCAGCAGTCTGATGCCGAAGGCTTTTACGCGTACGATTGAAGCATCAAGTTGAAAAAAGTCTGTCTTGATACCCCACGGGCTGCGTCGATCAGAGCTCAGAGGGCTGAAAATGAGATGATACGAGGTGCCAAAAAGGCGACGTCGCGGCGATTTTTGCGCAGGTCATCGCTATTGAATTCCATCTAGCTTTTTCTATGCACTCTGCAAGACTTGTTAATTATTCTGCTTAAACTGTGTTTTGTTATTTTTAAATTATTTTTAAAATAATTTCTTGATAACTGTCAAATAACCTTTTTTTATATAACTTTCACAGCATAAAACAAACAAAAAGAAAAACTAACTCGATGCCACAGCTAGACGTACCCAGAATCCGAAAGAATCATTTCAGTATCTTTGATAGCTTTTCTGCGGTCTCCTTGTTTATGTTGGGACTTTCGCGAGAACGGCATCGGATTCCCTCTGTGGAGAGGATGCACGCGAGGAGCGAACTGAACCTTACACCACGGCTTGCCTCGGCAGAGACGATCGCGCGCGGGGGTGCGAGCTGTAAACTTCGTACCCGCAGCGGCCGGATGCAGCCGCAAAGATCAACAGCTGGGAAAGTGGAGACTCGACAAGAAACAAAGCTGGAATGCAAGCAAGCAGAGTATAAGAATGTGGCACACGAGAAAGTTGCAAGTCGGTTTAGTACGAGTGTGTAGTTTAGAATAAAAGTGTTAGGTTTTGTTAAGACGGATTGATATCTCTTCGTCCGTCCGGCTTCAGAAGCATCTAGCGAGCGAAAAATACGCCGAAGACGCCGCCGCGACGGCATCATGAACGAAACCATGACTCTGCTCAGGATTTCTCAACTGTGGCGGTTGCTGCTTGCGAGTTCGTGGGTTTCGCCTAAACGTGCTTACTGAGACTGTGTATGCTTCCTTGATTTGCACCTGCTCGGTTTATTATCTGAACTACCGTACATCAGGAATTTACCCAGCGGCTTGTGAGTACTTTGAAATATTTTTTTTTTGTGATAAAGAGGTCAGTAGTCTCTATTTGATGTTCTCTTTCGTCTACAGGTTCTCGCTCCCGGGTTTGAACAAACGCTGGTTTTTATTGTGTTTTTGAGTTATGATATGCTTGTAATACTAAATGTCCACAATAAATTTTCAATAACGTTTTTAACTGTATTTTGTTTATGGTTCACAATCATTTGGGCGTCTAATGGATTGATGGGCTAATGGGTTTGGGCTTAAGGGTCTGACGGGTTGAAGGTTTTTCTTGTGGGTGTCTCTATTTCACCTTCTTATGAAGTGCAGCGGATGCTACGCGCTATTCCTAAAAAACACGCACGGCGAGCGTGTCACATAACTGGCCACACCCCGCGCAGCTGTGCCCTACCGGAAAGTCAGGTGACATGCTTTCAGCAGTAGATTTCCTGGGATGGCTTGTAGCATCAGCTGCTGTACATCGGAAGGTAAGACAGAGTAGGTATGTCACTCTTTTAAACGATTTCTATTATTTTCCGGTGTTGCCTGATACGGTTTAATGTAGGTTTGACCCACTCCGGTGAAGCACTACGGATTGGCCAGATGCGGTTCAGCTTCCGCTTCGACCAACTAAGATTGGGTATCCGGACTGATTATTTCCGTTTCGTTTTACGGTTTCTGGAAATCCAGTTTGCTTATGGGTCCATGTGACGGACTGAAATTCCTGATTCATTCGGGTTTATTTTTGAACCGTTTTTTTTTTTTTTGTAGGGTAGTTGCCGTTGAAGGGCAACTGGCAACGCCAGGCCAGCGCCAGCAGTGAATACTTCATCCGCGACAAGTCTAGAGGCCCAGCCCGCAACCGACAGGTTCAGCAGCCGGGCTGCCGGAGTGCTGGCTGCTGATAGAAAATATTATAGAGATGTGGTTGCATATACCAGGGTGAAAACAGAAGCTTTAAAGGCAATGCCTCCCGCCAAGCTAAAGGCGTCAGAGGAGAATGTAAGGAGGGAAGGGTTGCATGTGAAACCACCGAAGTGCAAAAACAGCTATTTTTATGAAAGCAGGGAGACAATATTTGCACTGCTTGGGCAGGATGCCCCAAAACAAGCCTGTTAAAAGCGCGGGCATTGTAAATAAAATAAACTTAGTTGTTGTTTGCGTCCTTCACTGTCTCAACCTCTGATTTCTGATGTGAGGAATCGTTCAACTGAGTTGTTTGGTTGTTTGGTTTGGCAGCATGCAAAAACTAAAGACAACATGAATTTATGAAAATGATGCATATACCTTTACACACTCAACCAAGTTAAAGCAAATATCATTACGGTATTAGCACGTTTTAGGGTAGCACCACGTGAAACATTTTTACCTTCCGCACCACCACATATAAACAGGCTTGTACCACGTCACCGCCGGCGTGACATGCACTTCGGCTGAATGCGTTTCTCATCTTTCGACACCTTACAGTAATATCTCTCATTTGCTGCCTTTTTCGAGGTTTTGGGGGCATTTTGACTCAAAACACGCACCAATTCGTCTTCTTTTTGCGTTTGAGCAGCCTCGATCCACCCTTTGCTGACGTTGAGGCCGACTGGCATTGAAAACAAAAGCTCAAAAGGCCGGTGCGAAATGGTAGTGCAGCGGCGAAAAGGTACATACACAAAGTCTCATTCCAGTACGTTGGACTGCATTGCATCAAGAAGTGGTCACATGTCACTGGTATGCGAAGTAGATATGGCCTGGTTACCAGCAATCGTTATGCAGCCAAACGCAATTCTCAGTGAGGGTCTTTATGTGGAGACTGCCACTTAGGTGTGATATTCCACGGAACAAGCGATATTGCAAAAGAAAAAAAGGGAGGTTTCAAAATCAGGATTACACTTTATATTGCGGATATATAGATGTCATATGGTGTGTTCGAATGATTCTGTTCCTTCCGTAGTTCGAAATAAAATGGTTTTGCAACAGTGAATTTGGTCGGAAGTACATGACTGTAGTTAGATTGCCGCGCGCAGGGCTGAGAAAGCAACGCTCGGTCTCGGACTTGCAGAAGGTTCTCGTTTATTCTTGCTCCGGACATAACTTCTATTTCGTTATCTCGTTGATCGTTTCTTTGAAGTCCTGCCATGTCGTCGGTGTCCACGGCGCCTAGGAAACATTTGTCGTCACCGTCGTTGGTACAGCCTGACGTTTCGACGGGGCTCTGGACATGCAGTCGGCGTAACAGCGGGATCAAACGCTGGGGCGAGGCTGACTCGACAAGGTCGCGGGTGACATCTTATTCAGGGTATATCACTATCTCAAAGATTCGGGTAAGAAGCCTCAAGCGTCGCGCACTCGGGGCGAGAATGAACACGCACTTTCTATTACAACAAAAGCAGGAATAAATGATAGAAGTTATGTCCCGAGCAAGAATAAATGAGAACATTCTAGAAGTCCGTGACCGAGCGTTGCTTTCTCGGCCCTGCGCGCGGCAATATATATATTATCATTATGTGCTCGTTACCTTAAAACGTCATTTTAAAACAGTAACTTGCTTCCCTTACACGAGTTTATCAGGGATGAACTTGTCCTTTTAGGTTTAAATATTACCACAATATGCACCCCATTGCATGGCGGCACGTAACCCCGCCGTCCGCTTCGGGTAATGCGCGAAGCACGGGCATCTCTAATGGGAATAAACAGTCGCCTTCTTTGCGTGTGTAGTGCTGTGTAACATTGTGCATAGCACAGCACGCTACAGCGATTGTGTAGAAACGCTCCGACAGCACCCTCAGCTCAGCGTGCAGGCAGTGGAAATGGCGGTGGAGCTGTCCGAACGTCCTGTGATTAAAAAAAATAATTAGGCACTTGGCCCATTTCATGCAACCCGAGGCAGGCCTACTGTCACCTTTCTTCTATACCACAATGCAAAAACCATTTAGGTGATGCCACTCGACGCTCTAACCAGGAGGGGGGCGGGGAATGATTGTGTTCGGAGCTAGCCCCTAGAGAGAACTGGTTCATTTCACGCCATCCGAGAAGGTTCTCCGACCAAGAGGTACACATTGAAAAAGGGAAAGAGGCTGGAGAAGCCGACGTTCACCAAGGGCGCGGTGATTCTGCGAAGGTAAGCAGACCTTTGAGGAGTACACTATACAACTTCTTTGATAGGAAATAAGCGGATAGATAGGCTCCTTGATTAGGGCGCTATCTATTAGCGTTTAAGAGAACAGCCAGGCGCGCAAAACATGATCAGAACGCTTTCTTCAATCAACTTGCATCACCTAATTGTGCTTCTTGCATCGTGCCTTATACGCAGACTTTGGAAAGATGGTGCCGTATAAATAAAACATCACGTTAGGCTTGCAACATGCACGGCAACTCACGACTTCAAACAAGGCGTGCATCCCTCGTGGCATTGAGCATGCATTTTAGGCAGTGTTGGACAAAATACACGATAAAAGTATTTATGTTAAGTTACTAAATACCTGCTCCATAAGCTATTTAAAATACTACTGAAGTTACTTTCACTGTAAAGTACGCTGAGTAAATTACAAATACTTAGAACAGTAGTTCAGTTCCTTTTGAAGATACCTCCGCATTGCTTAATTTGTATTGACGTCAGTGACAAACACAATTATACCGTTGCACAAATCTGGTTTACCAGAATGGTATATTAGCACGCCACAACACAAAACTGCAAAGAAAAAA
The DNA here is from genome assembly GCF_016920785.2 of Ixodes scapularis. Classification (NCBI taxonomy): domain Eukaryota; kingdom Metazoa; phylum Arthropoda; class Arachnida; order Ixodida; family Ixodidae; genus Ixodes; species Ixodes scapularis. Next base: position 48,012,999 of record NW_024609838.1, on the reverse strand, counting down.
AAAACATTGTGGGGTAATTCTATGCAGTACAACTATAAGAAACAGGATATCACTGATACATCTTACAAAACATTTCAGGGACAAAACAAAAAAAAGTTCATTTTAGTTCTAATGACATCGTTGACATCACGTCCTGCGGCGCACCTGAGACGCATCGCTTAACTACAATCGATATTTCCTATGTGGGCAGTTGATTAGAAACGAACTTGGGATACAGAAATGAGTGAATGGATAATAAAGAGGCGCTCTTTATTATCCATTCACAGAGCTGTGGCTATTATGTGGGCTCCACATAATAGCCACAGCTCTGGTCGCACCTTGTTTAAGCAGGTTGCGTTCAGAAACGTACTCAAGCTTGGGGGACGCTTTGTTGGCATTTTTAGAGGTCATCGCGCTTGTAGTTCGTCTCGTGTCCTGTATTATGCTTATCAATGTTCGCTTACAGACAGTGTTCAAGAGAGCAATAGGTGCTGGAATAACGACAAAAAGAAGAAAAAAGCGTCGACTTTTTGTGTAGCGGGGTCAAATTTACAAGCGAAAAAAAGTGTCTTCTGATTGTGTCCACTTCTCATTCTCTTCTATTTGTTATTTTCTTGACACTAGAATCCGCATTGCTGTTGTGGGTTGTTTCCCGCTTTGTCTTCCGCCTCAGTGTGGCAGTCTCGACCTCCGTAAAACCACCCCTTTTGTTTCAGGATTTTTTGCGAGAAACTACGGGAAACAAAAGGGGCCTTTGGGAAGGCGAGGGAAAAACCTTTATTGTACAAACGTCGGGGTGGTCGGGGTGAAATCGGCACAAAAGCGATATTTTCACGAGCTCAATCCAAGTCACCGTAGCTTATTAGACCTAGCAACAGGATTGGTACCTCGAAACAATGTTCAGGTTTTCTCGTGACACGCCCACGCCACCTCTTACCGAAAAACTCGGAAAATGGCGGAATGTCAGAAATGTATTTGAGCTAATGAGTACAAAATAGTAAGAAATGCATTGAAAATACACTATAAAATACTTCACATCATAAGTATTTGCAAGATACCAAGATTCTTTAAACAGTATTTGAAATACAGTATCTTTAGTAGAGTATTTGAGATACGCACAAATCTAATATTGGCTGCGGGGAAAACAATTTTCTCCACGAACAAGCACTGGCGCTTAGCTGTAATATCAGGTGCTTCACTATATGAAGCTGCTTCACTAATATATCAGGTGCTTCCCTAATTTGGCATCTCTCTATTCACAGTAAGTATTCCCATGCGCGAGAGAAACTTTCTGTGGCAAAAAAAAAGAAATCTAAGAATCTAAGTTTTATATGAAAAAATCATCAAACAAAAAGGGTGGTTTTAGATGGGTGGGGTTTCGGAGCTAACAAATATTTGTTATTGTGAAACTAGTTCTGATCTTGTTTTGGTCTTGGTCTCAGTTGAGGTTTCGGCGTGACAGACATGCACTTGCTCCAGTTTATGCCTTTTCATAAACATCGCTGCTGGAGGTGCTGAACCGATCGCCGTGCATGCAGGTATATCCGCGTATCTTTCGCTGGGTTTCACCTGTTTCTAAACATATGCCAACGCTTCGACAAAAGCACCCGGACCGAATAACTAGGTAAATCACACCGGGTTTCATGTGGTGAAACCCTACCCGGTGTCCCACGTAGCGGCCAGGCGCTTTAAATCCACCGCGAAATTCGGTCTCTTAAAATATCGCGCTTAGATTTTGTGCAGCGTCGCCCACAGATGGTGCATTCTTTTTTGTAAAATTTGCAAAGAGCGAACTTACCCCAGGAGAAAGTAAAGCAAGAAAAATTATTAACTCCTATGGAAACGCAGGGAAGCCACCGGTCTTCAAACAATATGGCGCCTTTTGGCACGGGAGACAAAAGATGGCGCAAGCGGTCGCGACGCCAACTGCCGCCAACAGACGAAGACACGGCGCTCAGAACCGGCGTCATTGTCAGACGATCGTTTAGACTCAAAAGCAGCGCGCGTTCAGCAGGGAGCGACAGTCGCAGAACCAAGAACAGGCGCGGTAAAAACAAAGAGCTGCAAAGTTGACTACATTTGTACCCCGAAAAAAAAAAAGTCAAAATAACCCGACAAACCATTTTTCGTCGATTTTGTGTCAATTCACTGTGTTTTATCAAAAAGGATGATTAAAAATGCAGTGGCAACTGATATCACAAAAGCTCGCGCCGCTTTTATGTAGAAAGGATCGTCTGCGAATGACGCCGGCTCTCGGTGCCATATGCTCTTTCGTATGGCGTCGCGACCGCTTGCGCCATATGACCTCTTCCGTGTGAAACGTCTCCGTATTGTTTGAAGACCGGTGGCTTCGCTGCGTTTCCATAGGAGTTAGGCCTCGTTTTTTTACGTTCTCCTCAGGTGAATTCAATGTTTGCCAATTTTACAAAAAAAAAAAAAATGTACCAGGTGTAGGCCACGTGGCACAAAATCGTAGCGCGGTAGATTAAGGAACAGAATTTCGCGGTCGATTTAAGAAGCCTGGCTGCTGTTAGGGATCTCCGATATATCTTGCGACCGACACAAATATGAAACGTCGATTGTAGAAATGGCCTGAAGTTTATTAGCTCTCTAGCTTTGAGGTAATCGATTCGTTGTCTCTTTTGGTGCTGAATAATGATAGCAGGGGCACAATATACCGAAAGAGTAGCACACCTATGCTACGGCGCACAGTCATATTTCATTTGGATTCTGTTCAATTACTGCTAGCCACAGAAGGGGTTGGTGGCGCACCGCAGTTCTGGAAAAGGAACGCCGAAAGCTTGCACATCAAAGCCCAGAGATCCTGGGTTCAAGGTTCGTGGCAAAATTCCCACCCCATTCGCACTACACATTTGATATGCGCAATGTTTGTTCTGCAGACAGCTAGAAATCCTGCAGTACATTAGTTGCTTAATTTTATATGAACCACGGACAACCAAGAACTCTCGAAGGAGCTAAGAGGTAAAGGCTATAAGTTTGGCCCACACCGACTAATATTATAGTAAGGTTGTAAAATCAATGCTGAAAACATTTTTTTATCCATTTAAGTGCTTAAGTTATATCAAGCGAAGCATTGTGGTTGAACTATATTTATGTGCGCAGTCAGACGGCGTGCTTCGGCTCTGTAGCCTTGGCTGTACACCCGCAAGCCTCATTATACTCCCTGACAGTGAAAAAACGCAGGGTGTAGCTTAATATGTGCGCGCTCCCAGCTTCGTGATTAATTCTTAAGGGGGAAAGTTGAAATTTCATTCGCTGAGGTGCAATAAGATACTCTGCAGGTATCACACCCTGCGGTCTTAAGCTGTCGGTGCCATAGATGTAAAACTGCAAGTGAACAGCATAGTATACCTATACACTATAAATTGAAATGAAGTTTCAGGTGCCTCCGTTTAAACGGTAGGCCCATGAAATGCATTTTGTAGTTATTTCCATAATCTTATGTTAGACTTCATGCCACTCAACAGACAGTCGAGAACCCTGTTTGAAGTGTATACTATCGCAGACAATAAAACAGACAATTGTGCTTTTTTGGCGTACCTACCAGCTGGTGAAAGGGCCGTGGTCTGAATTAGGGATAGAGTAAAAGTTTGAGGTCCCATAGTTCTGCATATAAAAAAAAAAATGAACGACGTTTACGACTCCCTTTAATGCCCAATTTGAGCGCAGCTCTTGTGGAGGACGAGGGGACGGCGCGGAGGGGAGAGTACGAGTCGTGGACGCCTCCGGGCCTATCGGCAATTGCCTTCAGGATCCTCGACCACGCGTCGACCATCACCTGGACGTTGATGGAGTGGTGAAAGTGACGTTTTACGAACACTTCCTCGTGCATGAGTGGCCCTTGGATCTGAACATGGATGCCGTCGATGGCTCCCACGACAGCCGGAAAGCCGTCTACGGCGTAGAACTGCCGCTGCAGTTCGTGGAGTTCAGCTCCCGATTGCCACCTGAAGTGGGAAACGTGGTTTAGATCGTAAGTTGAATATTAGCACACTTTCGACTTTTCTAACCTAGTCGTAACGTATGTATGATGAAGTATTTCAAAAGACGTGCTAAATACATACTGTTCGCTACCATTTTTAATAACCAGCTCCTTTCCAAAAGTTCCCTATGTATTCAACTGTTAATGTCACTAACTTGTGAAACACGTTCTTCGTAACGAGAAATACGCCACAATACGACATACCGACATTACCGAGCCGTGCACAGGAATCTTGAGATAGAGCAGTGGTTCTCAAATCGGCGTCCGCGGACCTTTTGTGGTCTGCGAACGCGTTCAAGGGGTCCGCGAAGCCCTGCCTCATTAGTCAAGCCCGGCAATAAAATTTGTATTTTTCTAGATTGAAAATAAACTTTCCAACATTCGAGTGCGTTTTCTCGCGTGTATGCGTGCATGTCAATGATCGAAGTCTAGCACTTACTTATATCGATTTATTAAATTATTATCATAATTAATCTATAACTTTTCCTTCCGTTCACAACGAACGAGGACCCCCATCATCTTCGGCGATCCACAAGGGGTCCGCAAAACGTCAACGGTTGAGAACCACTGAGATATAGCACCACCGCAATAACCAGATAACGCTTTGAGCACCTACATCGCGGACCTAGTAATGGCGCTGGATGAAGGTAAGAAGGTTTTCTTTGATGAAAACCAGTGCAACAGGCTTGAATTTCTCCGAAATTCAAAAGTACTTCGAAGCTGGCCATTTGGCCAAAGGGAACTCTATTGATAGGATTTATTCACACCTTATGATGTGCGGCGCTTGCTTGGCGAGATCCAGAGCACTCGCCGCACGCACCTTTATGCTGAAAATCCCCAGCCGTAATCAAGAAACTGCAAGTAGTGAAGAGTTTCAGCGCCAGAGGCACCTGAATCACGATGGGGGGTTGCGTTACGTCTCGTCAGTAGGTGGAGGTCTCTGGCCAGGAGGTCGCCGATGCATCTAAGGCCGTCGCGGCCAAACTGAAACCGACGATGTAGACCTTCCTCGGCAAATACATCTGAGGGATGGAAGCAGTCCTGGAAAACGCGGTCTCGCAACAGCATTAATGAGGCAAAGATCGCTTTGATTCTGTGTTGTGGCCATGTCCGACATTTCCTTTTGTCTGAGACCGCCAGTGAGCCTACCCCAAGGCTGTTTTGCGGTTCGAGACTCGACCTAAGTCAGAACCTCGGTTCCGGTCTCAAAGCACGTCTCAGTTTTGTTTTGAGCAGGTAACTTACCGCTGAAACCGTTGCTCGGCAGAGACTATCTCACGGGTATCAGTTAGTTAGGTTAAGTCTGGTTAGGTTAGGTTAGCTTAGGTTAGGTTAGGTTCTGTTAGGTTAGGTTAGGTTAGGTTAGGTTTAGGTCTTAGGGTTTCATATCGCTGGCCTCCAGCCAGCCCGCTACGGGGCTGTATCACGGTTTGAGACACAACCAGAGACATATCCTTCGTTTCGGTCTGAAAGCCAAACTCAGTTTCTGTTCGAGGACGTGGCTTACGCCCACCGAAACAGTCGCTCGGCTGGTACTGTCTAAATTTGGGTCTCTAACAGTTCTAGCTACTGGCCTTGTTGCCAAGGTTTCAGGACTAACCGATAGTTATGGTTCTGTGTTTTCGAATTAATCCGCAAAATAGTGAGACTAACTCGCCAGTATGTTTGGTCAATTCGAATTTATTGACGGCAATGAACGGCGTCAAGTCCGGCATCGCAGTCAGTGTTGCCAAGTCTGGTTTCGTCATTCTGCGTTGAATGTTTGCCAACTGCTCCTTGTGGGTTGAAAAAGTTCGTATGACATCGCACTACTCTGCCATGGTCAGGGTTGTGGGCACCCTGGCGGCTTCCCAGCCCAGTTTCACGACTATGGGGCACAGGGTGCGAACTGTCCCGCGTTGCGGCGGAGTCAAGCCGGCCACGCGCAAGTCGCTCGCGCTGCCTTCATAAGGCGAATCAGAGGCGGCGCGTAGGCGGTCGCCGGCTTGACTCAACCGCCGCCGGTGCTCGTTGGTTTACAGTTAGTACTCTGCATCGTCTCGTCCATGTCCAATGATGCATTTTCTTGTTGTCAAAACTGTTGTCTCAGTGTTATACTTCCGGGTCGGGTATGCAGCAAGGCACACCGACCACAGGATTGAAAGGCTCAAAGAGCCTGACGTCTGCTACGTATTATAAACAATAGGGCAGACAACCGCCTGTAAGAACTCATGTTTTATCGACGTACCGCGATCAGGTGGGCGCCCCACTGCTCCGATGAAGTCTAGCGGTTACCCCTCTTCTGAATGTTAGATAATCAGGGCCAGATAGCGTTGTATATTTTAACCAAACTGAATTTAATAACTAGTGTCACAAATCGGTTGACCAGTCACGGCGCCATTTACTTTTTTTTTGCTTCACCGCGCCCTGTTTGGGTTGTCAGCCATCTTCCGAGCCACGGCTGCTTTCAGTGGTGTTGGGTGTTGGCGGCCGCCAGCAGGATGAACTCTCATTTGCAAATTAGCAGTATTAAGAAGAAAACAAAAACAAAAAAGACGGTTTTCTGCAAATATATTTGGTCGGCAAAAAGCAAAAATAAGACATCCTCTGCAGAGGCCAATCTAGTTTTCTTGAAAATCTCGGTTCATTTACAAGTGGGACTTTACGTTTATCATGTGGTGGTTTGTTCAGAAAAATAAGGCATTGTGCTGGGCCATGAAAAAGACGTGATGTTCCCGATATTAGTGTGGACCCTTAAATTTGTGAAATTTAAAGGGAAAACGGGTTGTGTATTTATAAGAGGGATAGCCTTGAAATCGTACTTTTTAGAGTAGGTTATGGAAACTTCGGGACGCAGCTGAAAATTCTGTAATACTTCCTTCACTTCTCCGCTTTGTACCGAAGCAGGGTGAATTAATGGCATGTGGTGGAAGTTGGATCTTCCCAGCGACCACGTTGAGAAGTTGAGTGATTTTAAAGTATGGATCTTTATTAGAGCAACAATTGTTTGCAAGTTTGGCAACGACAGAGCTACCAAGATAAGGGCGCCCAACTCACAATCTAGCGAATAAAATGCCGTGTGATATATGTTATGATAAATTCAGCGCATCTAATACCGGGATATTTTTTTTTTGTTTTTAATATAAATTTCAGAAGACGTTTAATGCATCAAAACTATACTCCGAATCTCGAACCTTTCACAATCTAAAAGAAATAAACTCATTTAAACGCCGAATAGTTAACAAACAATTAAGAACGGTAGACACCCTCTTAACTTCATAGAAAATAAACGCCGAAAACACAGACCCTTACGAATAGCTTATTCGATTTTTAGGTAAATTATTGGTACACTGAATTGAAAAAGGAGGTGCCTTCCTGGTAGGTGACGACAATTCTGTCGGTTTCCAAATTTTCTGGAATCGTCGGTTAAAATTTTATAGTTCAATATTTCGACAATCCTTTAGATATTTTGAATAAGATGGCGTCAACCTCTGAAGCACCAGGATGTTCCTGAACGTCAAGCGATTTATTTTGGTAGATACTTTAACAGGCGGCCACGCATGGTGTAATTTGTGGCGTTGAAAAAAGAACCGGAAATTGATTTTTTGGATTCCCCGTAAAATGCCACACTTACCTGTATTCATTTAACGTACATTTTGTAGTGCCAACTATGCTTCATATTTAAACTATAAATAAATACGGCATTAAATGAAATAAACGATACAATCTATTTTAGTCCCGGTACCGATTTGCAATAGAATCTTCAGCTGAAATGCGCTTTCTCTTAACTCTAGCTTTACATATAAAACAACAGTAATTTCCCACAGCCAAACTCGTGCGCACTTCGCACATCTCTGCTATACAAACACCAGCAAGAACTCAAGGATATGCATTCATCTACTGCTAGTGAATCAACGACCTGCCCCAAGCGCCACAACCGCTGAGACTCGGCGAGAGCCGACGTTGTGCGGCAGACCCGCTAATCTTGGCGTGGTCGCGTACTAGGGTCGTTCTAGTGAAACGCTCCAACGCGACCTGTCAATGATTTTGAAGCAAGTTTGGCAGCGTTGCATGGACATATTATTGAGGAGGTTAAGGCCCATAGGCAGATTCGCGTTTTAGTGCGTTGCGGCGTCCCTGCAGCGAGGAGCGCGACAGAAGGTAGTAGAGACACGCTCGACTTTTCGAAGCGTTGCGGTGAGTTCGAACAATCAGACGCCGAGAAAGAATAGGAGCGTCACGTGTTCTCTCGCACCACTCGGCGAGGTGTATCAGGCTCTCCGCTCGCAGAACTTGCTTTTTCGTTTTGGGGAGCGGTGGGGACTGCTTTTTACAAAGCTGCGGTGGTTCAGGCTTAACAGAATGTCGGGGATGCCAGCGGAATTTTCACAAGATCGAACACTTCGACGCTGTCGCCAGGCGCCACCATGTTGCCGTGGATTTTGCTTACTATTGGGGAGCCGCTAGCCGCTAGACTACTGTTGGCTCCGTGTCAACGCAACTGTCTGCACACGCTTGGCGCAAGTGCTCTTCGCAATGCAACGCGTCCGCTTGTTGCTACAGAATGCACCGCGCACAGACGCAGATGTGCGTAGGGGCCTTTAGGAGAGGGGGAAGCCACACGAATGGTCGTCTAGGTGTTAATGTGTGTACACGCGAAATATTGCGGAATTCTAATTCGCAAGGTTATTTATTTCAGATCGAGAAACTTGTGAAGTGCCTCTCCAAAGCTATTTCGAAAACCACGGTGGTAAGCTTTTTGAATTGTTATAAACCCTTTATGCAAAACAATCTCCCTTTCACCTACTATTCCGTAAAAGGCAAAGTTAACACAAAATAAATGTAGGATCGAACTGGATGCAATCACAGAACCGACGTTGCAAGGCGCCCTGGCAACACTGGCAAAATAGCACCGGGAAAGGACACACCTGAACGGAGATGAAAAACGTTAGAGAGCACCGACTTCCTCATGGAAGGCCCAATTTAAAGACCGCAGTGAAATGAAAAAAAAGTGTACGGCTAAAAAAAAAGATAAGCTGAAGTTTGCAGGTTTTAGGGCGTACTACGAGTAGAGCGTGTCGCTGGCGTTGGTCTACGTTTTTCTTCGTGGTCTGACCTAAGGGAGTAACTGGGATCTGCTCGAACATTTACATAAGCTGGAATCATGTCAAATCAGTGAAGAGACCAGCGATGCGTAAGTGTTCGGCTTGCAATCGTTTTCAACCAGCGTGGAGACAAGCGCTATGTAAGCGTTCGTTCGGCACTTGTATTGAATCAGTGAGGTGACGAGCGGAACATGAACATTCGGCTGGTACACTTTTTCAACCACACTCTAAAAGAAGAGCATAGCCTTTACATTTACACACCTTGTCACACATACTACACCCCGAAACTTCAGTCGACATACAGCGCACTGACGACGAACTTATTTTGAGAGCTTAATAACGGTGCGATATAAAATATTAAACGACTAAAATACAAATGAAAAAATAAAAAAAAAGGCAACACAGCGGTTTTTGCAATTAGGGCCGAGAAAACTCCGTTTACTTGTTTCGCAGTCAGTGACACTTACACTAGCTATTTTATTAAGTTGTACAACTCGGCTATCAAGCCGCTCGTGAAGATAGGCAGCGTCGGTTAAAATTCAGAACGCTGTGTGTAGAACTGAAGTTTTGGGTGTATTAAATGATACAAGGAGTGTAAGAATATACCCCTTTTTTAGTTATTGAGGAAATGAGCACTGTGAAAGCATTCGGTTGGCACAGGTGTTGAATCAGTAAGGAGACGAGCGCTGCGTAAATTCCGCTGCCGCGCGTGTTTAATCACTGGGAACACGAGAGCAGCTAACGCGATCTTCTTGCTAATTTTTTTAACCGGTTTGAGAACGAGAGCTGTGTAAGCTTTTGGCTGGCACGCATCTTCAATCCCTGACGAAACGAGACCTGCCTAAACAGTTGGCTGGCACTATCTTTCAAACAGTGAGGGGACAAGCGCTGTCTAAGCACTTGCTTGGCAGTAGCCTTCAATCATGTAGTGGACGATGGATACGGGACCGTTAGTGTGCAGAGGTGTTAAATCAGTGATGAGCCGAGCACTGCGTAGGCATTCGGCTGCCACTCATTTTGAACCATTGAGGAGACTAGTGCTGTGTAAGTATTCATATGGCAGCAGCTTCAAACTATGTAAAAGACGATGGCGGCTTAAGCATTCGGACGGCACTCATTTAATGGTAGGAGCGTGGAGACGGGTCAACTCGAATAGAGCAGCGATCCTGGCAACCACGTGATGACGAAGAAAAAAATCAAGATGATTTATTTTTTGTGCGCCCTACTTATCATTAAAGTTAAAGCAAATAGGCTGGCGAGCTGGTTAAGGATATATTACAATGTCGACTTGTAGCAAGTAACACGACGAGAGTGGTCTTACTTGCCGTGCCAGTGATACATCGCCACCTGTGCTTAACGCAGCAGCGAGCTTTCATCCACCATGAACAAGTGCGATATTGGAGCGGGCATACACGGCGTGATTCTCGCGACACACGCCTCGCTACGCGCCTCGCTTTTTTGCTAAACTAGTGTACCTCCGCTAGCCTTCGCAGCTCCGCCTTTCCTCCGCTAGCACCGCGCATGGGAGTAGTGGGATCGCTCTAGGTGACAAAAACCAAGCCCTCAGGAAGTTGCCGTCACCGCCATTGAACGTGTTTGCGTGGGCAGCGGAGGTTCCACCACTGCTGCCGCCGCAAACATGGGAGAGGAATTTTTATCCCTTTTTCAAGCACCACCAGGTGGCGCTACATGTGGATCGGCGAACGATAGGAACGGTGGCGCTACATGTGGATCGGCGAGCGATAGGAACGGGGGCAATTTCCGTTGGCGACAGGGAGGAACATCTTTTTTTTCCTTCATTCCTCCTCCCTTTTTTTTAGAGTCTACAGTATTCTTGAACCTACTGCCCGACTTCAGGGGGGGGGGGGGTCAATCATGACCATTCTGTGTCAGAGTTTATGAGGCAGACACGTGCGGCATCCTATATTTATAGTTATTGTGCACAATGCTAAAAGTGCATACAGCACATTTGATTCTCACAATGTGAGTGCCCTTCGCATGCAGTGTTTCTGTCTAGAAATGTTGACAACAGTACATTCCTGTGGCTGAAGACCAGTCATAAATTATCCGTAGGAGCTTTATGTTTAAGTGACATATCCTTGACCATGTTGTAGGGTGCCAGCTTATCCCCTCTTGGTGAGGCGTTGTAATGCGGCTGACCCTGGCGGCTGACCCTGGTAGAACCACCAGGGTCAGCCGAAAGGTCAGTACGGCGTGAGCGGGAGAAGGGAATATCGATCACTGCCGCTGGCTTGCAAGGGCTCACCTTTCCAAAGCTGGCAGGAACATTCTCTTCGCATTGAACAGAAGTGAATGATACGTCAGCAGAACCCGTTCTAGCTGATTCCTCAATAAACAAAAGCATCGTCGAAATCTGGCTGCACACCTCGCCTAGGCTGCAATAACTAGAATATTAAAGATTGAGTTACGGTTACTAATAAACGGACATAGAAGACGCAATTTCTGAAAATACATGCGTCAAGCACTAATATTTCTGTTTTCTCTTCGCACTGTTCGCTGTCACTCGTAGCATACCTGTAGCCGATAGTTATTTTGTGCCGTTGTTGTGCCACTATCTGACGCTGCATAAAAGCTTATTGTTTTCCCTTGCGATCGTAATAAAATTAAGATTTCCTTCGTTCCGAAATACCGGTGCTCAAATGATCACACCAGTGCCTCACATACAGGATGCTACTCCCCCAAACGCACCACGCAACGGCAGTAACAAAATGCAAGTCGACACAATAGTAATCAAGGTGTATCGAATGCTTACCCAGCTATGCATGCGCAGTGTGCCGGTGAAACTTCACCAGATTCATCTTCCAAGATGATCCAGCATTGGTAGACGCGGGATTCCGTCTGTAGCTTCGGCACCTGAGGAGACGCCAAGGTGACCATTGCCGCACCTTGCCGCTAACAAAATACACTCGTTGAAAAAAGGGTCAGTATAGTCCTCTACCTAAAGGGAGGAACGCTCTTGACACATATGTTCCTTTAGAAAGGGAGAAACATTCTTCTCTTAAGCAATGGAGCGAAAGTTCCTCCGTCGACTGCATCTCATTATGGCGGCCACGAATCGAGCAAATCGAGCTCAATAAGGCTTAACGAAAACACCAAGTGTTGTGCGGAGCGAGAGGAGCAGCAAATAAAAACGTTACACGAGCGTTCCGCGAACTGTATTTATTTCCGAAGCCGGCTTCCCCGTGCAGGCGAAGAAACTTACGTTTCGAAGGCAGGCAGTCACTCAGTCTTCTCATTGTTAGCACTACGATGTTAAACGGAGACAACCGGCACCCAGTTCGCGCACTTTATGTCTTACCTTTGCTATTCCTCGAGCCACAATTCCTTCGTCAACCGTTGCGTCATCCGCACATCACGGAGGAGTGAGATCCATTCGACCGCAAAAACCAAAAGCCGCTCTCAAAAAAAAAAAAAAAAAAGAAAGAAAATCCGGAGCAATCTTTTGGCTTATCTCAGCACGGTAAAACGAAATTATGGCGTAGCCGCGTAGCATAAATGGATGTTAAATCGCGTGCCACCAGATGGCAGTGTCAAGCAGAGTAATCGCAAGTAGCTAGGCTAGGTGGCGCTGGGTACTACCCAATTCATGTTTTACAAAAAAATATTTTTATTTTCTCACGCCACTATTGCGATTCGTTATCTGCGGGAACCTCTATTATACACACATGTAGACACGTTACGCATACTACACGCATCAGCTGAACATATCTTGAGTGCATACACATGCATCACACATACAAACATCAATTCAACGGCACACTAACCCTATCACTGCTCCCGAGCTCTGCGTTTTTGTCTTTTATACTGGTCGTTTTGAACGTACGAATTTTTTCGGTGACTCCCTAAGCAATAAAAAATATTCCCAGCATGTTGATTTCTCTCCAGCAATGTCATACATCTGAGAGTATTTCTAATGGCTCAGGGCATGAATCTCTTATTTAAAGAAAAAAAAAACGGTCGATCATGCCGTAATTTTTTGAAAGCCAATAAATCGAGCTGCTTCAATGTGGTTCCAACTCATGAGTTTGTTTTCCCGCACGGCACTTTGTAGCCAGTATTTCTATTCTAGTGTTTGTTTTCTATTTGTGCTGTTCGCGCACGGCTACGATTGCCGTCTTGAATTAATCTTTTTAGAGCGGATATTCACTCAGCTGGACGTGATGCTTCACGGGCAGAGAAATCGCTTTTCAATGAACTTGAATGCAGTCAAAGCCGCGACTTGCGGCAGGTGTTAAGTGTACGAAGCTACGCCCTGGCGAGCTCGAAAACTTTTAGTGCTCATCCCAGCGCGCCAATTGGAGGGCAGTTTCTACAAGAACCGTAGTATATGTGAACAGTAAAATAAAGGATAGCGTTTTTTTGTTGTTTTTTTCAATTTTACCTGTTTCTTTTTTTATTGCTCAACTTTTGTGGCGAAAGAAACAGGCAGGAGACGGACGTTCCAAAACAACGTTCTATTTCAGTCGTGTCTCGTCAGGAACTGCTCTTCGTGAGTGCGTGAGCGCGTGAGCGTATAGCTAGCGCGCGCGTCTTTTTCTGTTTTAGATGCGGAGCACCTCTTGCTTGGGCTATGTCCCGCGGCGTCGTAGTCCGCACTCACACTACGCATGCGCAACTCTCCTCGCTGCGCGTGCGTTCTTTCTCTCTCCAACAGCTGCGCGAAGTGCACGCAGCTACCAGCTGCGTCCCTCTCTCCAACAGCTGCGCGTGCGTTCTCTCTCTCTTCAACAGCTGCGGGAAGTGCACGCAGCTCCCAGCTGCGTGCGCTTCGCGTGCGTTCGCTTCTACTCACACCGCGCGCGCAGGCGCAACTCTCCTCCTCTAGTTTCTTCTCCTTCAAGTTTGAATATAAGCAGCTGTAGCGCGCTGCGCGCGTTCAAGGGGAGGAAGTGGCCATTCTTCTTCCGGCTGCCGAGTGCATCGGACGCTGAATCATGGGCTCCCAAGGAGCAGCGATAACGGCCCCGCCGGCCGCGGTGATTCGTTCGCGAACGGAAACGAAGACTACAGGATTGTTTTGCCCCAGCTGCCTTCAGGGGAGGCGATGAGGCACGCCGTCGTGCTGCACGGCGACGTGGCCTGTCGCCCGTATTGCATCGAGGACTTCCGGAAACCACTCGGCGACGCAGGTGTCCTCGGGGAGGTGGTCAAGGTGTGGCCTACCAGATGTCCCACTTTTGGCTGCTCAACCTGAGGACCGACGAGGCCAAGAAGAAGCTTCTCGAGGCGGGGCGGCTCACCGTCAAGGGAAGGAAGTGCCTCGTCGTCGACCCTTACAGGCAAGAACTGAGGGTGAAGCTGCATTGGGTCTCGTTTGGAGTCACGAACGAAACCATCCACCGGGCCTTCGCCGAGTACGGTGAGGTGAAAGAAGTAGCGCACGAGCGTTGGAAGGTGCCGGGGTTTGATGGCGTCGAGTCCACCACACGCATCGTCCGCGTCGTTCTCAGAGAGGGCGTCACCCTCGACCGCCTGCCGCACCAACTTCGGCTCGGCGGCGGCATGGTGCTCGTTGTTGTGCCTGGGCGGCCACCCCTCTGCCTCCAGTGTCGCATGACGGGGCACATCCGTCGGGACTGCCGGGCTCCCAGGTGCTCTGAGTGCCGTGCCTTCGGCGACGAGCGGGACGACTGCGTCCGCTCGTACGCCCGGGCCGCTGGTCGAAGGACAAACGAAGAGAACGCAGACCACGTCATGGACGAGGAAGAGGCGGAGTATGCGGCGGCACCAGCGGGAGCCCCAACTGAGGACGTCAAGCAGGACAACGCCCCTGGCACCGTCCCCGTAGTGGAAAGCGCCTCGCCGCCAAAGCCACCGGCTACCGCGGCTTCGGCCACACCGCCTGAAGCCGAGCTCCAGTCAGAGATCTCAACGGGGAGCGACGTGGCTGGAGCCACGTCGCTCCCCGTTAACGCCGAGCCAGAGATGGATGTCGAAGTGGGCTCAGCGAAGCGCCCGCTCGAAGACGTCGGGGACACGACCGGGCAGGAACTACAGCTGCGCCGGCTCGAGCGCAAGTGGAAGATGGTCTCCGGCTAGAAGGGCGTAGACGGCAAGCAGCAGTCAGGACCAGCACAGGACGGTGACAAGCGGCCGGAGTGACTCGACGTGTTATAGGACTGCCCTGTGCGACAGCGGCCGCTGGGGGTAAGCGCCATTTCGCTTGGTCTGGTCCTCGCTAACCCATGGTCTCCTTAGAACGTCCTGTACGACTAGCGACCCTCAACGTCCGAGGGCGCGCGGACCGCAGGAGACAGAGGCAGCTCTATCGCCTCGTCGTCGAGCAGGACCTCGACATCATCGCTGGGCAGGAGACCAAGGTGGAGAGTGAGGACCGGACCGAATTTATGGTGCGGCCTTTCACGGATCGCTATAACGTATGCGTTAGTCACGCGGTCGGGTCGTCGGCGGACTGTATGCTGCTCATACGCCAATGTCTAGGGGTTACCGTAGAGGAGGTGACCACGTGTACAACGGGTCGTTTTGTTGTGTGTGATTTTTCGTTTTCTCGATATGAATGGAGAATTATATGTGTGTACGCTCCAAACAAAGTCGAAGAGCGGCCGCTGTTCCTTGATTTTATTCATCAGTACTGTAAAAGTGAACGCCTTCTAACTTTTTTCGGTGATTTTAACTGCGTGTGCTCTGCGGGCGATAAGTCAAGTTCGACGCCCTATCGTGACTCCAGCACCGAGAGCCTTTGTGGTATAATCAACGAGCGCTGCCTGGATGACGTCGGAGAATGTCTGAGGAACGGCCGCGATGTTCTGTTTACACATTTTCAAGGGGCAAGTCACGCCCGTTTAGATCGCGCGTATGTGTCGAGTGAGTTGATTCCTTTATGTTTTGAGTATAGCGTGAGCCCAGTTTCTTTCAGTGACCATTGTTTGGTCAAATTTTGTCTTCGCAGTAAAAATGAATTTTGAAAAGGGTTTTCCTGGGAATTATTGAAACTAAACGCGAAACTCCTGAAAGATGAAATTTTCATGAATCAAGTTCAGGCTGCAGTTGAAGAAATGACAGCCGGCGACAAATCAGCTGGGTATGGTATTCAATGGGAAATTTTTAAACAAAATGACAAGAGAATGGCCATAGAACGAGCTAGTGCGATTAAAAACGAAGAACAAAAAATTAAAAGGTTACTCCGCTCAAACTTGCAGACGCTAGTTAAAGAAGAGTGCACAAGGCCGGGGGTCTTTAGGGAGGATATTTTATTTCTTAAAGAAAAACTCGAGCAGCTATATAAAGAACGTTATCACGGAGCACTTGTGGGGGCAAGGGCCGACAGATTGATAGCGGGGGAGACGCCCACTAAGCGAGCTTTAAGCATGGAAAAAAAGTACGCGCGTCGGAATGATATCGCAGAAATCGATAAAGACGGTACAGTCACAAGCGAGAACGCGGAAATCGAGCGAGCATTTTTTTGGATATTATTGCGCTTTGTTTTCATCTAACCCCGTAAATGTTGAAGGGTTTAAAAGTGAATTTTTGTCGTTAATGCCTAGACTAGATGATGAAACAGAATCAGTTCTAGAAGGTCCTGTTACACACAAGGAAGTCAAAATGGCTATTGACGCTTTGAACCCGGGGAAATCCCCTGGCCCAGACGGACTAATTGCGGGTTTTTATAAAGCTTTGAATCAAACGCTGTCTTCGTTTTTAGCGGACGTTTTTAACGAAGCCTTCAATCTTAGCTTTCTTCCGCCGTCTTTACTAACGGCTCATACCATCCTCATCCCTAAGACGGAAGATGTAGCTAAACTCAGGCTCGTGACATCGTATCGTCCCATAAGTTTGACCAACGTCGACTACAAAGTTTTGATGAAGGTCTTGGCCAGAAGAATGCAAAACGTTATAACCAAGATAGTTGGATCTCACCAGACATGTGGGATAAAAGGTAGAACAATTTTTACAAGCATTCACACAGCGCGGAGTGTCCTGGAATGCTGCGACACCATGCATAGCCGTGTGGCCAGGCTACAAGTGGACCTCGAGAAGGCCTTTGACCGCGTACCACAAGGACGTCCTATTAGCTATTCTCGATCATGTTAACGTAGGAAAAGTCATACGCGAGGGGGTGCGCATGGCGTACAGTGGGTGCTACTAGGTCCACATGTATCTTGTTGAAACGGCTGTCTGGCTGTAGGAATTGTCGACTTGGTGGTACCGGATGCCGCTGTACTTTCGCACACTGGCATGCGATGCAGGATCGCACCCATTCACGAACGTCGGATTTTATGCGGGGCCAAACGTATCGGTCGCACAGGAGCTTCTGGGATGCTCGTACACCCGGGTGCGACAAGCAGTGAATCGCTTCAAAAAGCTGTCGTCGCAGTTCACGTGGTACAAAAGGCCTAGGCGTTCCCGTTGACAGGTCGCAGACCACGGTGGTGCCTTCTGGAAAGCTTACATCCCGCAGTTGCAGTGATGTGGATGAACTGCGCAGGGCACGCAATTCTTCGTCGGTGGTCTGTAGACGGGCCAGCAACTCCAAGTCTAGAGCAGAACAGGCTGGGCTGTTCACGGCGTCAGTTCGGCTGAGGACATCAGCGGGGACGTTGTCAACTCCTTTAACGTGCCGAATGTCCGTTGTGAATTTGGCCAAGAAGGCTAGCTGGCGAATCTCACGTGGTGTGTAATGGCACCCGGAATTGCTGATGGCGTAAGTTAGGGAATTGTGGTCAGTCCATATGATAAATGGCCGTCCCTCGACGAAATGTAGAAAGTGTCGTACAGCCAAGTAGGCAGCCAATAGCTCAAGTCCGAAAACGCTGTAGCGCGTTTGCGCTGGCTTGAGCTTCTTGGAAAAGAAACCAATCGGCCGCCACTCTCAACCGACTTTTTGTTGTCGCACCGCTCCTACGGCTGTGGCAGATGCGTCAGTCATTAGCGATGTTGGGGCATCATGCTTAGGATGTACTAGCATTGTTGCTTCTGCAAGTGAGTTCTTTACCTCGCCGAAAGCGCATTCTTCATATTCGTTCCAAGGAAGGGACGACGTTTTTTGCTCTTGTTTCGTTAGGAGGACCTCAAGATGTTCGAGCGGTTCGGCGCAGTTCGGAACGAAAAGTCGGTAAAAATTTACCAAACCGAGAAACTGGCGAAGTTTGGTGGTCGAAGTCGGCCTCGGGAAATCCTTGATGGCGTGTACCTTTGATGGCAATGGACGGATGCCCGAGGAGTCAAGCCGATGACCAAAAAATTCCAATTCCGGAACTCTGAACACACTTCTCGCGGCGCTGATGAGAATGCCGTGGCTGCGCAGTCGTTCGAAGAGGAGGTTTAAGTGGGTAGTGCGCTCTTCCGGTGACTTGCTGGCTATGAGCAAATCGTCCACGTATGCGAAGACGAAAGGTAACCCTCGTGTGACAGCGTCGATGAACCGTTGGAATGACTGAGCCGCATTTCTGAGGCCAAAGGGCATGCGGAGAAATTCAAAAATTCCAAACGGTGTCGTGATCGCTGTTTTCGGGATGTCTTCTTCGGCCACGGAAATTTGGTGGTAGGCCCGCGTCAGGTCAATCTTCGAGAAGATCTTTGCGACTTGTACTTTCACCGTGAAATCCTGGATGTTAGGTAGAGGGTAGCTGTCCGGTACAGTGTTCTTTTCTAGGGCACGATAATCGCCACGCGGCCGCCAGTCTCCATTTTTCTTCGACACCATGTGTAATGGACACGCCCAGCTGCTAGACGAGGGTCGGATGATGCCAAGGTCAAACATGTGTTCAAACTCTTGGCAAGCATCGCGGAGTTTGTCTGGGGCTAGACGGCGGGGACGACAGCAAACAGGTGGTCCTGTCGTCACGATGTGGTGTTGTACGTCGTGCGAGACGGGTTTGGTCCAATCAGGTGACTGAGTAAGGCTCGGAAACTCACTCAGCGAAGTCTTGAATGCTTCTTCCGGGATCGTGCAGGCAGAAGTGTAGACTGGATTGTCGTCCGTTGCGATACCATGGATGGAAAGTCGCGTGGTGGAGTCTATCAGTCGCCTGCTTCTAACATCCACGAGGAGCTTGTAGTGGTTGAGAAAGTCCGCGCCGAGAATTCCTTGACTGACGTCGGACACCAGGAAGATCCATCGGAAAACCCGCCGGA
The DNA here is from genome assembly GCF_016920785.2 of Ixodes scapularis. Lineage (NCBI taxonomy): Eukaryota > Metazoa > Arthropoda > Arachnida > Ixodida > Ixodidae > Ixodes > Ixodes scapularis. The sequence goes on along the minus strand of NW_024609838.1, from coordinate 47,993,817 downwards.
GGCCGAGGTTACGGCTGATCGACCGTTCTCGGTAGACTGGGATCGCGCTGTTGTTCACTGCGCCCAGAAAATAGATCGATGTCAAAGAACGGTCGGCACGCGTTGCTGGAACTGCGCTGATCTCGGCTCCGGTGTCGACGAGGTACCGGTATTTGGTGGCTCGGTCACACACTTAGAAAAGGCGACTTTCGTCGAGGCCCTGACCACTCGTCGCCTCTAGAGGTCGGCCGGCCTGTTTCCCTGCCATGAACAGGGGCGGAAGCAATGCCGGGCGTTGGCACCGAAGCGCCGGTGGTAGTAGCAGACCCGGAAGGGCTCGGTGATCGCGTGTTTTCGCCGCGTGTCCGGCGATATGTCGATTCGCCGCGTGCCCTGCGAGACGTCGAACGTCTGCGACGTGTTTCACGAGGGTAGGGGGCGCGGCTATGTGTAGCTGCGACGACGATCTTCTCCAAACGTTGGCAAAGTTGCTCGATGTTGGCCTGGGGAGGCTGGATCTTGGCGGCCGATCCAGACTCCAGGGCTGTTGGTTGCTGTGGAGCCACGGTAACATTGGCGACGGATGGAGTGGTCACCTCCATCACGGCGTCGGCCAGCGCGGCAAGTCCGGTGAGGTCCAACGTTGTTGCTGTTGCCAAAACCATCTGGACACTGGAAGGCAGCCTTTGCAGGAACAGCTCGCGGAGGAATACGTCGTCCAGATTGTTAGCGCGCTCTCCAAGAAGCTGGGTCATGCGTCGCAGCAACTGGCTTGACCGCCGGTCACCGAGCTCTTCCGCCGAGAGAAGCTACTGCAAGCGGGAGCGTTCCGAAACCTCGGTGCGCTGGAGCAGAGCATTCTTCAGTTGGTCATACGGTGTTGTTGGAGAGGGATTTGCTAGAACGTCATAGACTTCGTCGGCGGCAGCTGGTGAAAGAGCCGAGACGACGTGGTGGTACTTCCGACCTTGTGTGGTGACGCCAGCGAGGTGAAATTGTGATACCGCTTGCAGGAACCAAACTCGCGGATTGCGGTCTCAGTACGGTGGAAGGCGGACTGCGGCTGGTGCAACAGTGGCTGGCGGCGGGTCCGAAGGCTCTCCTTGCTGCATTTCACCCATTCTAGTTGGCGATCAAGTCCGGGTCACCAAATGTGGTGAACGAAACAGGCAGGAGACGGACGTTCCAAAACAACGTTCTATTTCAGTCGTGTCTCGTCAGGAACTGCTCTTCGTGAGCGCGTGAGCGCGTGAGCGTATAGCTAGCGCGCGCGTCTTTTTCTCTTTTTTCCTGTGCCGAGACTGGACTCGCTTGTCGGTGCGTCCAGTCCCTACACTCTCATTGTAAACATACGTACTTTCCGTCATAAATTTGGAGTGTTCAGTCTTTTCCCCAGAGCGCAATCGCTCTCGAGGACCGACAGTCACATTGGCCACTGTACGATAGAGCTTACATTTCAAACCAGCGTTCCAACTATCCACCCGTCGATCGACTGCACTTAATCCCTCAAGTGGTCTTAAACGCTTTAATGTAAAGCGGAATGTCATCCTGCGAGACCCTGCCCCCCTCCGATCACGGCCCGACCAGCGGCAAGAATGCCCGAGTTTTCGTCATCTCATCTCGTTGTTACACCACTGATACCCGAACACACGGTCACATCGGCGATAATTCCAGTCTTCTGTTCAGAACGCACAACACTGCCATCACGATGTTGCTGACACACAGAAATACAGAACCACGTTGACGATGTTGCCGACACGCCGAAATGCAGAATCACGTTGAACGCCGGTTGGCACTCGGCACAGGTCAACAGCACAGAACTCAGCACGGAAGCCACCAAGGCAGCCTGCAGGAAGACCCGCCTGCCTTGGACGCAGTTCGTGCGATTTTCATAACGTCGAGAACGTCGACACAGTTCCTCGTGGTTTCGCTACAGTAGTTCCGCGTGTGTCCCGCAAACCGGAGACGGCCGTCTTACCCAGTGTATGTAGCGCTGCTGGCACTGCTCCGGAACTTCGCGGTTTCTAGCGACTTCGTTTGCTTGTTTGATAACATTAGTGGTAAAAACGTCAATGCAACCGAAATGTTCTGCACGTTTGGACTAGAAGACGAAATTACAGGCGGCCTTCGCTGCCGCTGAACCTCAATCAATGCAACAACATTTATTAAACAACGTGGACGACGTGCTCGAGAAACGAAACCGAAAGAAGATCAGACGGGAGGGCGAAAGCTTTCTCCCGTCTGCCTGGAGAAGGACAAAAACGTTGCGTTCCTCCCCTTTTCTCGAGTCCGCTTGGGGGCACGTCAGTAGAAGGGCGGAAGACGCGCCGTTGCTGCTTTTTTCCTCCATTTTTTTTTTAGCGTAGTTTAAAGCGCCCATGAAGTTGTAGGTCTTCAGTCGTTCTTGAGTGTAAGGACAAGGAGTCTGAGAAAGGTAATCGCAGAGATGCGGCCACGTTAGCTAGGGAAGACTGGCCATTTCCTTTAAAAACAAATGTTCGTTCTTCTCACCAAAAGGATCACGAAGGCGCTTCGGACCAGTGTACGTCAACTTTTAGACGTATCGTCGTTGATCCGCAGCAGTGAGGCTTCTAAAATACTCGCTGCTCCTCGCGGGTCCTCAGAGAACAGCCAGCGCCCAATGGCAGACCGGAATCTCTCTATGCCCCCCTGATATTGGATCATGTTTTTTAATCTTTACTTTCGAATATCCTATATTGAAGAGCGTAGATATTCCTCATAACTTAAAACCATGTGACAAGGAAGAATAATATAACCGACCAGATAACACAAAAATCTCAAGAACAGCTGAGTTTATTCGACCGAACCAAAACCAGAGCAGATGAAGAAAACAGAGCATGACGTCTTGAAGATTTTACCAGTCGTGGCTTGGCAGCCTAAATCCCTACTAAACTAATCTCAGTCAAGACTGCGGGGTCCGACCAACTTTTTAATGTTAGGGATTTAGATTAAGTTTCCTAATCTGCTCGTTTGCTTGGCTTACCTCTAAGGAAGTCACACTGTCACAAGCTTTTTTCATCTTTCTATTTACTCCTGTTGCCTGCTTAGTACCCCCCCCCCCCCCTCTCATATTTTCCGAGCGTTTCGGCGGGTACCAGTTCTGCCGGAAGTTCCGGAGGATTTGAAAGGAAGAGTGCCTTGAAACTTATGCGGGCACTCATAGTAGGTAAGTTACTGCGTAAAGAAAGCGAGACAAGTCTCTTTGACATCTTCTCTCGAAATGCTAATGTGTGTGATTCCCAATGACTCTTTCCAGGCTGCCAATCTTTGGTTAGCGTGCGTTAGTCTGCTAAAGATCCAACACAAGGAAACAGGACGCTAATATAAAACTTGGGAGAGCATGCATTTCTGAGAGGTGAACAATGGCAAACTAGCTTTTTTGGAAACATGATAATTGAACACCCAGGGATTAGGAAGTTGTAGGATCTTGTATTTTTGACGGATATGATATTTGCGTAAGCTTGGCGGTGGATGCTCGTTGTTGGAAGTGCGTTGGTGTTTTAGAGATTCAACCTGTCATGTCCCGTCTGGTCAAATCTTCTCAACGTCGTGCTGTGCTTTTTTTTCATCTTGTTTGTTTTGGTGTGGTCTAATATACTCAGTTGTTCTTGGGATGTTATGTTGTGTTGTCCTTTTTTTAATTCTTCCTACTCCTATGGTTTTAAGTGATCACGACTTTCCAGTTTCCACGCGCTGCAATAGAGAAGCAGCGTTGTACACACTTTATCGGTTCTAGAGAATATCTTTTTGGAGCCGACGTCGTGCGGCAAAGACTCTATAATGAACACAAGCTAGCTCGATTTGAGGGAAATTTATTGTGACTTTTTTCAATTGGAGTTCATATGCTACTCAATATTTTGCCGTCACGAGTTAGTTCAAGTTATTGAAAGGGGTTAAGGATAATTGAGAAGAATTAAAATGCAGTTTTTAAATAATAACGCGAAATGTTGTTATTTTAAGAAAAATAGCTTGGGTTTAAGAATTAACGACAAAACAACAATGATGGGTAGCAAATAGTTTTTGTTATATATTTGTTGGCTGCATTCCAAGACTCACATTCGATATATTTAGCGACGTTTTGTATGTGGCGGTTTGTTGGCAAAACATCTTTGAATGTGTCTCTGAAACGTGTTCGTTAGACGTTTTTCTTTAATTTGTGTGCACAGAAAAATATAATTGCTAATTTTAATACTTGGTGTGCATGTTTAAAGTACTTTTAATATTATTGGCCTCTTTTAACTACGAGCCTTTTGTGGTATGATATTGGCGGCCTTGCAAATTGCCCTATTTAAATATTGGCAAAGTCCACGTCTCGAGTTTCTCAATGTTATATCCCTGGGAAAACTTTAGCTACGGAGCTCACATATAACTGAATGCTCCACCCAAAAACATGGCTTTTACATATATGTATTTCAAAACCATCGAACATTAGGACACGGGCAGTCATTGTACCATCTGACGTGGAAACACCCTACAGTCACCGACGTCTTATACAGTGCAAGGCGTGAGAATCCTGGACATCATATTATCGCTCTGTAACCCATCATATTGCGGCATCCGGTGAAACAAATACTGAAGAACGGATGACGAGGCATGGTAGCATGATAAGAATCGTTCGCACTTTTCCTTCTTCAAGTTGGTAGAGAATTTTATTAGAATTACGCAGCATTCCTGTAATGTTATTGACTAAATTGTTTACGCTAGCAACAAGAATTCCGACAGACAAGAGAAATTAGTTAAAAAAAGTTTCGGTACCAAACCCCCTCCCTACCAAGAAAAGAAAAACTTTAATAAGTTCAAGATATATAAAATTGTCATGCGACTTCTACGTAAGTATAAATCTCTGTTTCAAATTTTATTTGGGCTGCGTTCAAAGCGACATTACATCTATTCGCAAATTAGAAATGTCCTGAATATTTTTTGGGGAAAAGTAATATATACCAGGAATACGTTATTTCAGAACTAATCCTTCTCGGTATGTTTTTTTCGTTTTTTTCTTTTATCTGAGCAGTTACCAGAAGAGAGAGATAAGTTTCTTGGGTACGTCAATAAATTCCAGGTGCGTATATTTTTACGAGTTTTTCAAGAGCTCGCTAAATTGAAACACTAAGTTGTGCCCACATGCTAGAAAACATTTAAGGATTCGAGACGAGATCGAATGCCACTTTTGACGCTGCTCACTCGCCCTTGTCGGGTGACCTGCCACCGTTGCACTCTTCGGGATCATCCATACTTGGACGTGTCCGCCCCTTCCGAGCTACGAACCTACTTCCCACAACCCGGGCAGCATTATACCCGCAGGGTACAGCCGGCACAGAACACCGCAGGGGACTCTAGTTGGGGGAGGGTGTGCTCGGCCGGTACGCGGCTTTCTTTCCATGGTTTTGCCCTTTTATGACTTCAATTTTTCATTTGGTAGCCTTCAGCCAGCGCCCAGATTCGCTAACACGATAAGGGTAAGCGAGGCTAGCGCGTGATTACATAAGGCGTGTTGACCGTAGCTTCGGCCCTTCTCCTCGCCCTCTCTCCGTAAACCAGGCGAAGTGATGTCCATGAAAACACGCCAGTCAAAGTGGCGAGATTGGTCCTCACTTGAACTCTTTCTTTTTTTTTTTCAAATGCAGTCTCTAGAGGTAAAGACCTGGAGATCACTGTGAAAACACGGTATTTTTTAACATCGGCATTGCCAACCGCGCTCGTTGCCACATTGACAAACAATAGTTTGTGAATGCTCGACGTAAGCGCTGTCCGGGGAATGATTCATAGCAATTGGCTGCTAAACTGATGTAAATTCACTTGGTATTTTGCCGCGTGGTTTTTACCTTTTTCTGAATAATAAAGCATATTACGCATTAAAATTAAAAATTACCGGTCTAATTTAAAAAAGAAATATATAATATTAGTCGCGAGATTATAAACTACACTGCCAATCAAATATTATTAGACAAAGAAATAGCAAATCTATGACAAAGATATATGCTTTAATGCTTATCATTCACGTACGTACCCGCCAACCTCGAATCTTCAACACTGGAGCAAAAAATATTATCTAAGTGAGTGTTGAACTGTAGTGTTTGTTTATTTTGATGATTGAAAAAAAAAAAAGATTTTGTTGCCATTAAAAAAATCTGCGCTTATACCAGATTCCAAGACCACGATCGCCCATTGAACGTTGCAACTAAATCGCGTGAGACTCGAGCACGTTCTGTTCCTAAGTCTCGTGTCTCCAAGATGTCAAAACGCCACCACCTCGCCTGCGCGTTCTCCGTTATTTCTACCCTTACTAGTTCTTACCAAAGGAGTGGCTTCGCATCTGCGACGTGCTGAGAGATGTTCCTTCAACCAATCTGGTCGAGTGGGCGTTAATCGTTATATAATCCAGACAAAATAAATGAATGCGCAACGATGGGGCCATAGACCCCAATTTTAAAATGCTTTTAGCAAAAGAGTTCTGTGTGTCTTCAAACTTCTCCGGGGGAAATTCGCAAATCGAATCACAAATGCAGCAGAGGTATTTCTAAGACAAGGAAATATGTCTAGCCTAAAGAACAATTTGTAACTTATTACATTATGTGACACAAAATATTGACAAATGCAATAATTCTCTTCATTATATATTATATATATATAGAGAGAGAGATAGAGAGATTAGCTGTAAGCACGTAAGCTTGAACACCTCACTGCTTAAATTTCCAGGTTTTAAAGGGATACTGAACCGAAATTTCGAGCTTACAATACAAGGCTAGACGGATAGGCGGGACGCTGAAAAAACCAAAACCACCAATCATACAGCGATATCTCTAACGGTAGGCCGTATCTGTGGAAAAGAAATGCGTCATTGAAGAAGGCCGACGAGACATGCGACGTCACGATTCCCATTCCCCTCCTCCTCGCTTCGTCCCGTCGAGCTGGTTAACCGAAACAAGAAGGAGAGAAGTAAGGTCGCGTCCCCTCAGTCTGAATTTCTCCTGGAGGACAATAACGTCGAAGACCTCGCTTGATCGCGCCCTTCTTTTCTAAACGTTCGGCATCGCTTTGAGATATCGATGTACGAGCGACGTTTTTGAGTTTGTAGTGTCCCGTTTAACGCTTCTGCAACCTTATTTTTCGAAATCCAAATGTCGGTTCAGTATCCCATTAAGCAATGAATTGAAATCTCAATGAAAAAATGGCTGCTGTAAAGCCCACGAATTTATGGACGTCAATTGCGTGAGCAACCGGGAACGGGCCTGATATTCGAATAGAAGCTTTCTCAAATAAACTTCTAATGTTTTAATCAGTTAACGGAATGCACAGAAACGTTTCGCATCTGGTCCGTACCGCTAGCTCTATCTTTCAGTAAAAAGAGACTTTTAGGTTGTGCGGTTTATTCTTTTGGTGAACAATAGACAAAGCCAATTGGTTTTCGTGTGCACGCTTCGTACACCGCGTGAAATGTCAAGGCAGTTTGTCAATCTAACTCTCCGCTTAGTTACACAAGGATTCTGAAATGTAGAGGTAAATGTTTTCATGACTCATTACTTTTTTTTTGTTTTCTTGTAGCAATGTGTCCAAAGAGACCTGGCGCGTCTTCTTGGTCCACATATTTCTGGGTAATAATGACAAAATAGATGCGTCATCTGAAAGGTGATTATTCAAACCCTCAAAGCAACTTGGAGGTTGTTTCTAAATGCAATAAAACGAAAAGGAATAAAATGCGCTGACAATATTGTCGTCATTATTAAGGGCTCCTTTCTTCAACACGTTCTGTCTCTGTTTCTTGGGACTATTGCTTAACTGCACTGAAAAAAAGAGCTATATTTCTGAAGCGGTAACCTTTTACGGTTAACCAACCTCAAGATCAGCGCAAGCACTAATGAATGGGTCGGTGGGTTTGTACGCACTAAACGATGTTGAAAAGAACATTAAAAAAAAACAACGTAAACAGTAGCCCAGGATCTAACCCTGGTTACCGGAGTGGAAGTCGAGTGCGCTGCTGACGGAGCTAAGGTCCCAGCACGCAGGAACAGGGGGAGCAGAAGGAGGTGGTGTGAGAAAGCGCGCGGAGCGGAGAGGGCTGAAAAGGGAAGGAAGGAAAGTAGCAGAAGCATCTGGTGTAGAAAGAGCGCGCGGAATAATGAGCGAAAAGGGCAGGAATACGTGCTTTCCCTTGCTTGGTGACCGAGAAAATTTAACGCATAGCCTTTGCATCTGGGTGGTAGAGAATGGAAGCGCGCGCTTCGTCGCAAAGACAATGGTGTGAAATAATCAGTTTCCACTCGAAATCCTGCCCTAGGTGCCACCCACCCTATAAGGCTACCGCACTTAAAAGCGTTCGGCAGAACTATCAAACATGCAGCCATAACTTTTTTTATTACAGCTGGCGATGACAGTGCATAATGTTTATTATTTTCTAAAGGCTATACGTATAGTGGCTGACAGCTTGAAAAACGCAGTGCAGCGCGTGTCTAACTTTTGCGATAATATCAGTTCTCGCATTATCATATTGCGAGATTTCGCAATATGGATGCCAAAGAAGAAAACACGAAGAGAACGTGACTACAATTTGCCCTGCCCCGTGTTTCTCAAGTTGTCAGTGACAGTTGTAAAAATAATTAATCTGGCGAAGCCTGCAGTCAGGAATGACGGGTTGCGCGGAGGTGAGATTCTGAGGAAACTAAAAGCTCAGATGTAAAGTAGGAAAACAAATTAGGTAGAGAAAAAAAGGTCGCATTGACGTTAACATCAGCTGGACAGTATTATCGACGGTTATTATTGCCGAGATTTCGGCTGGTGCCCTTTAAATGTTTCCGTCCGTGATGTCACGACCAGGATTGTCCTGGTCCTGACACCACGAGTTCTGGCTACTTATCATCGGCTGCCAATTACAAGTTTCATGTTGTGTGTAAACAGCGCGACGCAAGCTTGGAGTCTTCATATACCTAAACTAACACCGCCAAGGTTATCAGCCTGACATTTGTTTTCTGCTTTACGTCGATGAAAGCCTCAATTAATCTTAATAAATATATCATAGTGATCGCTTGGCGAATCGCGAATGCCGCCCACAGCGACGATAATGGACGTGCACATCGCCAATGGTCACTGACGGAGTTTCAGTTGCCCCACCAGACGCCCGCCCACGATACATTTGATTAGGCTTTAGCGTTTCGCGAGCCTCTTTGCGTGCACGTGCAGCCGTAGCACGGCCATAGCCTACTCTATATTTACAAAGCCTGGCAGTTTGACGACGGAGCCATAGAGTGCCCGGTCACAGATTTGGAGCCCGAGAATCTCGTAGCACAGAGCATGAAAGAGGCATTTCTCGGGGAAGCTGGACGTCAGCGCACAGTGTGTTCCGGGGCGAGGACCCGGAACACACTTGTACGCTCAGGAGAACTGTGTTTCGGAATCTCGCCACAGCGGGGCGACAGTCACGTGACTTTCCTCTCATCGGTTGCTTGACGCTCCACCTTTTCTATTTCGGCGGCCGCTTCTTTGTAAGTATATAGGAGGCTATCTCGCTACATTCTATTAGGCTTTATGTTTTTGCGAGCCTCTGCGTGCACTCGCAACCAATTCACGGTAATAGGCAACGAGCGCGTCCCGGATGCCAGGCGTTTGAACGCAATGCCCTTCCGTTGTCACCTTGTCAGTGATTACAGCCGGAAACGCCAAGGACACGGCGCTTGTTCTGTTTACTTCGTGTCCCTGTAATATTTTGAGCTATTTTATATGTTTCAATAAGATAAACCATCCAGCCCGGCAACATAGCTTCCTAGAAGGCACGACCTGTGTATGATGTCAACCTTAGTGGATCTCCAATCCTTCGCAAGTGGCAAACACGCTGAACCTCGAAGACAGACGCTGCGAAGCCGTAGACGCGTCCGACTTGGCGTCGCTGCGTGCTTCCTGTGTCGCTCGTTCTGAGGCGCTGTGAGACGCGCTGGAGGAAAAGCAGACGCGAGGTAGGTGGCGTAGTTTAGATCTACTGGTGTTCACGGGGGGGGGGGGGGGGGGGGGGGGGGCGATGCGTTATCGCAACACCACCTCTTCTAGATGGTGTTGCTATAACGCATCGCGGTCGATTTGGGGGGCGCGCCATGGCAATGGATTGATAGTGACATTCGCGCAGAGCCGTATATTGACAGTTTTGTCATTTATTGGGAAGTATAGAAGGCAAATGAGGAGGGCACTATTGGCAGAGAGCGGGCTTGACGCGTTCCAGGGCGTCTTCACAGATTCAAATCTGGCCAGCCAGAAGCCAAGAATAATGCCCGGTCTCGGTGACTGAAGCATATATAGTGCACGTGATTTTTTGATCGCGATCATAAAAAATCAAAATCTAGCGAGACGATCGACGTGCTCCGTACAGCGGGGGCCGAAGGGCGGAACATCCCGTTGTCGTGGTCAGGCTCCGACCGAACAAAGGAAGAGTTCGAGCAGCAGATTGGATTCTTACATCTTTTTCTATAATCATAATTGAAACATCACGGTCACGATATTTTCGACCATGAAGAGTTACTCTACTTGACGCTTGCGCACTTATTAAAATAGTTTTTTCGCTACCGCCGCTATGGGAGTATTTTCAGGGTTTTGGTTAGCCGAGAGGGCACGTCAGGCCATCTATCTCCTTCAACCGCACGTCCTGGCTCTGCCCGCTCCGCCGATTGACCTAACTCTCTCATATACGGCTCTGCATTGGTGAACCAGTGGTAATCTCAGCAACTGAGGGGGGGGGGGGGGGGGGGGGGGGGGCGGGCGGGGCTCGCTCTCCACGTCGACGCGCATTCGTGTTTTAAAGTGTTTGAGGGCGGAATGGAGTCGCGCGCTAAGTAGTTGTTATAACCGTTAGAGGGTGAGAAATGCAGGATAACTCCTACCACGAATTCCTCCACCCTTTCCAGAAAGGAGAGCGAACGCCTAAGCGGAAGCGAGACGAAGCGAGGGCCGACTCTGCGTCTTCCCTGTGTTCGCTCTGCGACGAAAATGGGGGAATGGCTTTGCGGGAGAAGATTTAATTGCACTTAAAGGAGTGCCGTGACCAACGTCAGAAGGAACACGCGATTTTAGATCTTGGTCCAGTCCTTGGGTTTGTCCACTATTTTGCTTTGTTTTTTCCGAGTAGTGGGTTATTCAAGCCACATAGTTGCCGTGTTAATACTGGTACAGAAATAATGACACATTATAAATCTTTGTTCCATTTCTTTGGTTCCGAGCGGGAAATTTATATATTATCACAACAACGAAACAAAATTGCTTCGAAACGTGAAACTGCATGTTCTTTTATGGGGAATATTGAATCCCTAACTTTTGAGCATCAGTTCGTCAGTTCTTTTTATGGATTCGAGTGTTTGTAAATAACGTCAAGACGCTACAATGTAATATCTGCATCAAATCACCGCAGGGCCCATGTGCGACAGCATCTTTATTTATACACGCGGTTGACTTCCACAAGTGGTTTCCGCAACAGAGTATTTTGGCTTCTTTTTTTTCGGGTAGTATGTTGTGTTGCGTGTTCGCCTGTGATTATTTTATGAGCGGTTTCTTTGTGCCTCAAAGTCTCTCGCGTGATGTCAAGACGCATAAATCAACCATTATCTGAGGTGCTGGTACACAAAGCTAGTTATGGTGGTGGTTTGATCGAGCGTGGTAAAAAGATAAGCGTTATTGTGTGTCAGGTTAGTAAAGGCGCATTGTGTTAACTTGAAATAATAAACTCAATCGCCGAAGACTGAGAGCAATATGAACTCGGTTATAAATAGTAATTTTCTAGGCATATCCGCCGTATTTTTATTCATTGAAATGTAAAAAAAAATATTCACGCCTTTTGTTTTTGCCGAAAATGGATGGATGGAAATAACTTTATTTATTTATAGAGGTGGAGGCGGTTATGCCCGCGCTCCTTCGAGTGTCAGCCACACCTCGTGGCCGGAAGCCCATGGGCCTTGGCGACCTCGGCAGCCCGACGGACCACCTGTATTGGGGTGGTCGGGTCTAAGCTGCGTAGCGCAGCGTCCCACCGCTCCTCCGAGGGGAAGGGAGAGGGATGTAAAGAAGGGACTCCCATAATATATGGGAGAGAGTAGCTCTAGCGCTGCAGAAAATGCAGGTGGGATTGTAGAGGGATGGGTAGATGTGGGAGAGGACGAGAGGGCTGGGGAAGGAGTGTGTCTGCAGCTGGCGCCGCATAACACCCTCCTCCCGGCAGTTGGCTTGGGTCGCAGGAGGGTAAAGGCGGCGGTAGTGACGGTAATGTGAGGTAATGTCATAGAAGCCGACTAGATGTTCGCGCGCTGAACGAGCCCCGCGGTCTTGAGACTGGGTCCATCCCGCCCGGACGGTGTATTCTCGGGCTGTGGAATGGGCCAACACGTTTCCGCAGAGTCCCGCCTGCGTTGGCGTCCAGATTAGGCTGACATTTCATTCAAACGAATTAAAAGGCTTGGCTCTCAAGATAATTTTGGCCGGGGCTGATATGTAACCTTTAGAGAAATTCAGGATCATGGCTTTTGAATCAGACACGACGACCTTGGGGAATGGCGTAGCGGTGAGGGCAAGTGATATGGCGGCCTCTTCGGCCTGCTCGGAGGAAGTAGTAAAAACCGTGGCACAAGTTTTCATCTGGCCAGTGAGGTGACCGCTACGGCTGCGAATGCCGGCTGGTGTCCGTATTCGGCCGCGTCCACATAGAGGACGTCCGACCGATGAGTAAATAACTTATGATGAGTGGAGGCTCTACTGTGCCGACGATTCTCGTGAAATGTGGGCTGCATATTTCGCGGGAGGGGAGGTACTGCCAGGCCGGAGTGCATTTCTCGTGGAATGGCTTGTTTAGGGGCCCGACTGGAGGGGGGGGGGGGGGGGGGGGTTAAGATTCAAACGGGATAGGTTTTGACGGCCAGTGAAAGAGCGCGAGAGGCGTTCGTATTGGCCTGTACGGTGTGCCTCAACTAGCTCGGATGCTGTGTTATGAAGTCCTAAGCTAAAGAGACGCTGCGTAGAAGTATTGTGTGGTAGTTTGAGGGCGACCCTAAATGCATGACGGATAAGTATGTCAATCGTGTTGGTTTCAGTAACCGTAAGGTGGAGGTAAGGAGTGTTTAAGCGAGGCGGCTAAGGACAAGAGCATGTAGCGGGCGAATCAAGTCTTTCTCATGCAGTCCTTTGTGCCGCATAGCGATTCGGAGTATGAGCCGAATGCTTTGTTACAATTGGGAGGAAAATTTGGTAATAAAAGCAGAGTTCTTACGATTATGTTGAATTAGCAGTCCAAGCACTCACAAGGCGGTGACAAGAGGGGCCGGTTCTTCGCTAACGCACCCTTTGATATTTGGGAGAAGTGTGGGATCGGTCTGTGGGAGGTGGTAAGAGGAGGAGTGCAGGTTTGGTCGGAGAGCATGCTAACCCAGCTTGCGCGGCAATGGCGCATACCGTGTGAACACAAAGCTTGAGGTGTTCCTTCAGTTCAGGATCACTGCGCTTGGTGACCCATAGGGCGATGTCATCCGTATACATGCTATGATGTAGACCCGGGATTGCAGCTAAGGCGTATGCCGGAAAAAATTTGTCTTTTTGTCGGAAAAAGACAAATTTTGACAAAAATAAGCAATTTCTTTTCTGAGCAGTAATTTGCCTGATGATTTGGTTTTGTCCGCATTACATTGTTGCAAGCTGTTTCGCCCTGTCGCATCGCTCCGTGTCTTTCCGCTCCATGCGAACTTCTCTTTATAAGATATCCGCCTTTCCGAGCGATATTAACACCGCTCAATACGTTTGTCTAAACAGAAACCCCTCTTTCTTGAGGCATCTTTCTACAAATATCTTGCTTTCACAAGGCGTATGCACAACTTTAAAAAAAGAAAAAAATGGAGATACATTTTATAACTGACACGCACACCTCTGTTTAGAAACTAAGGTATACAATATCGGGATCGAGCTTGTTGAGAACCTTACCCATAGGATTAAGGGGATAGTGCTTGAATGAATCGCCTAAGACTAGATAGCCCGTTTTTGGATGTCCAAGGGGCTGGTGAAGGTTAGGGCGTTAAAGGGCATTCCATCCTGTCACGTGTGGATCAAAGCATATGACCAGGGGACAGTACCGTTATATTAAAAAAAATGTTTAAAACTCCAGTGTAGGCGGATACACATGTTGGGACCACGAAGTGGACGTACAAGCACGTTAAGCACGTTTCAGCAATGGATTTATCTCGCCCCAATCGGAGTGAGCTCTTGGCAGTGAGACGGCAGCGCTAAGTCTTCAACAGTGAATTGGCTGAATTCTGACATGTGTGAAGGTTTACTCAGTGTCGCAGTGAAATGGTATCTCAAAACGTGCTTCCTTTGAATATTCTGCTGTCAATATTTGTTGTGTTTGTGATTATTTCTTCACGCACCTGTTTGTGTTATAGAGACGCGCCAGCCCCGTGCTGTGTACCCTTTGCGTTATGTCCCCGGTGGTGTCTGACAAATGCGCACATGAACACGAACTCAAACCGAGCCATGAGAACTATAACGCGGACAGTAAACTAGCCGATGAAACCACAGTGCGTGCTTTGAAAATGTTTTGAAACAATTGTATATTTCTTTATTATTTCTACGATCTGTCAAGCTGCTTAATTCGCTTTTTGAAGATTCAGTGGCTTTATTTTGTGCAAGAAAATTTTAACGCTGTTCTATGTCTACTTAAAAACAAGTCTGCCATGGTTTCTTTCCTCCGGTGACTTCTTCAACATAAATGTGTTTCGGGTTTGCTGAATTTTTTTTCACTTCGTTTTTGCTTGTGCTGATTGGTTGTGTGGTAAAATTTAGGAAACCATCTTTGAGGTTTTTTTTTGTAGACTGAATAAGTGATATTGCTTCGTGGCGTTGAGGCTACATAAATATTTAATACGTTATTTCAAAATACATCCAGTTCGAACCACTAGCCCCGACGAGATCGGTTCCTCTAATCTTCTGTCTCGAGATCCGCTCTTCTTCTTCCTCCCCTTCGGCCTGGCCGTTCACTACAATATTCCCCCCCTAGCGAGGAAGTGCAGCGACCAAGCGGTTGCCATTTTTTTTAGAGGATTAAAGCGAAGAGGGCTTGTTAGTAGTTTCTGTAAAATGGGACAGATTGCAGAGGTCGCACTGTTGGAGTCCAAGTGGGCGGGCTTGACCCGGTCGATGGACACAACTTGTTCTTTGTTTTTGATTAGCACCGTGAATGTTTTGGTGTCACGACAAACCACCGGAAAAGGGCCATCGTAAGGAGGTTGGAGAGGCGCTTTGACACCGTGATGCCGGATGAATACATGTGAACACTTTGCAAGATGAGGGCTGACGAAGGTACTCCGTGTGGAGGGAATTCTTGTCGCAATGGGGCGTAGGTCCTGCATTAGAAGCCGCAACCGCTGAGCGTAGTCCTCGGCGCTGTCAATTGGGGGATTTAAGGCTTGTTGGAAAAATTCTCCTGGTATTCGGAGAGACGTTCCATAGACCAGCTCGGCTGCACTGCAGTTCAAGTCAGTCTTAAACGCAGTGCGGATGCCGAGCATTATCAAAGGCAGCGTTTCCGTCCATGACGCAGTCTTGTCCTGTGTTTTGATGGCAGCTTTCAATTGCCGATGAAAGCGTTCTACCACTCCATTAGACATTGTGTGGTACGCGGTGGTGTGAATATGCTGTGCGCCCAGTAAGTGAGAGAGGTTTTTAAACAATGAAGATTCAAATTGTCGTCCGCGGTCCGTGGTGATGGTTTGTGGCACCCCGAAACGACTCACCCAGATGTCGACAAGGGTCCTAGCGACCGTCAGCGCCGTTGCATTTTTCACAGAGGCGACCTCAGGCCATCGCGTAAACCTGTCGACACATGTCAGGAGGTATCGGTAATCGCGTAATGGAGGAAGTGGGCCCACAAGGTCGACATGAATGTGAGCAAAACGAGCGTCAGGTGGATTGCAGGCGGTCAAGGGGGTTACCGTGTGACGTTGAATCTTGCTGCGTTGACAGTCAATGGATGTTCTTGCCCATTCGCGCACGTCAGTGTTCATACGCGGCCACACGAACCGGGAGCTAACTAGTCGTTGGGTGGCTCGTATGCCAGGGTGGGCCAATGTGTGAATGGCCTCAAAAACTTTACGCCGAAACGAAAGAGGAACGAACGGGCGGGGTTGACCAGTTGACACGTCACATACCACGGTGTCAGAAGAACCATGCCTGGGGACATCCTCAAAAACCAGTGTCTTAGATGATGTCCGTAAGCGTTAGAGTTCCGCGTCGTCTTTTTGACACGCTATCAATTCGGTATAGTCCAACGAAGCACCTTCGGAGAGGCAGAGGTTGACGCCTATTCGAGAGAGAGCGTCTGCTGCAGCATTATTGGAGCCTTTAACAAAGCGAATGTCGGTGGTAAATTCAGATATGTAGAGCATTTGCCGGACCTCTCGTGGTGTGTGTGCCGCGCTGTACGACGACAAGGCGTACGTGAGTGGTTTGTGGTCTGTAAGTACAAAAAATTGACGGCCTTCGATGAAGTGCCGAAGGTGTCGTATGGCAAGGTAAATTGCAAGCAGCTCCCGACCAAAAGTGCTGTAGCGCGTTTCTGTAGTACTGAGGCCTTTAGAGAAGAATGCGATGGGATGCCATGTGTTCCCAACAAGCTGCTGCAGGACAGCTCCAACTGCCTTGTCCGACGCGTCGACGATGAGGGAGGTAGGAGCGTCACTTCTCGGATGCATGAGCACGGTAACGGTTGCAATGGCTTCCTTGACTTTAGTGAAGGCGCCGTCTGCTGCGTGCGTCCACTGTAGCGGTGTCATTTTTGGTTTCGGGTTCAGGAACAGATCGTACAAAGGCAGGGAAATATTAGCGCAGCGGGGAATAAACCGACGGTAAAAGTTGACCAGTCCCAAAAACTCTCGTAGCTTTGTAGCCGTTGTAGGCCGTGGAAAATTGTGAATAAGGGTCACTTTGTCAGGCAGCGGTTGGATTCCGCAAGCATCTACGTGAAGGCCGAGAAAATCCAGTTCCTTGGCTCCGAATTCGCACTTCGCGGCATTTGCAACGAGGCCGTACGACGTCAGGCGCGTAAAAAGCTGTCGAAGGTGACTGGCATGTTCATCAGGTGTCGAGCTGAACACCAGGATATCGTCCAGATACGCGAAGCAGAAGGACAGTCCACGAAGGACTTGGTCTACGAATCTTTGAAACGTTTGAGCTGCGTTGCGGAGGCCGAATGGCATCCGCAAGAATTCATACAGCCCAAATGGCGTTGTGACTGCAGTCTTGGGAACGTCTTCGGGTTCCACTGGAATCTGATGGTAGACTTTAACAAGATCGATTTTGCTGAAGATTGTCGCGCCTTAAAGCAACCCGCCGAAATCTTGTAGATGGGGTATGGGATAACGGTCAGGTATCGTAGAATGGTTGAGTGCTCGATAATCACCGCATGGCCGCCAGTCTCCTGTCTTCTTCGGCACCATGTGCAGCGCTGACGACCAGGGACTGGAAGACGGGCGTACATAGCCTAGTTCAAGCATATGTTCAAATTTGTGTTTGGCTATCTGAAGTCGGTCTGGTGGCAGGCGTCGTGGACGTGCGAAGACAGGGGGGCCTGTAGTCTTAATATGATGTGTGATAGTGTGCTGGATTTTCTGAGGAAGGGCGTGTGGCCCAAACACCGAGGGGAACTCATCCGTGATGCGCTTCCACTGAGAGTCCATCTCCACACGTGAGAGAAAAGGACGCAGTGGTGGTGTCTTTGATATTAACACTTGGACACTGAGCTGCGTCTCGGTATCGATGAGCTGGTATTGGCGCAGGTCGACAGTGAGCCCGAATCGCCTTAGAAAATCCGTCCCGATGATGGCTTGTCGCACGTCAGCGATGATAAAGATCCAGCGAAATGTCCGCCGGAGCCCGATGTCTAAGGTCAACGACTTTTCTCCATACGCTTTTATTGTGGCTCCGCTGACCGCTTGCAGAGGAGGAGTTTCTTTGCGATATTTACGATCCTCCGGCGTAGGGGGTACTACGCTAACCTCGGCACCGGTATCTACTAGGTACCGAACCTTGGTTAAGCGGTCCGTCACGTAGACAAGACGGCTGGATGACGAAGGGCCCTCGAAGTTTGCCGCCTTCAGCGAGTGCCCGTGCCGTTTCCCGATTGAGAGCATGGCTGTCTGCAAAATCGGGCGGCGTTCCCATAACGAATATAAGACCAGCACTGACGTTGGTTAGGAGCAGTTCCAGGCGAGCGAGTGGTTTGGTGCTCGACGTTGTCTCGAGTGCTTGCGGCAGTGACCTCCGACCGTAGCGTCCCTGTTCGGGAGTGGCGCTGTACGTTTTGGAACTCGCGACTGAGGTCGTCAGTTTTCTTTTTCCATACGTGCGTAGGCCGCGACCAAGTCAGGGCTTTCCCGCTGGTAGTCGTTTTCGGCAGCAGGAAGATGGGAGCAGGCTGAGCCGTTTCGTCGTAAAACGAGGAATGTTAGGCGAGTAGACGTCCATTATATCGTCCGCTTTGCGGGCCAGCGTCAGAATGGAGTCCGTGGTTTCCGTTGTTAGGACCACCCGGACTTGCTGAGGAAGACGCTGGAGAAAAAGTTCCCGTATGATGGACGCATCCATCGTCGCCGCCTTGCCTCCGAGGAGTTGCTCCATTCGTCGGAGGAGTTCCGTGGTTTTTCTGTCACCCAACTGCTCCTCTGGCAGCAGCTGCTGAAGACGTCGGGGTTCCGATTCTGTTGTACGCCGTATCCGTTCCGTGCGTAAAGTCTCGTAAGGTTGGTTCTCTGGTGGGGACCGTGAGATGTCGCGGACTACGGCCGCCGTCGACTGCGAAAGAGCGGCGACTACGTAGTCGAACTTCGTAAGCGACGCTGTGACTCGATGCTTCCGGAAGATGGATTCGACGGTGAGAAACCAGAGCTCAGAATCTGAGGACCAAAACTCTGGAATTTTAATCGGGGCCGTGGTGGCTCCTACCGTGGGTGAGGCCGAGGAAGTCGCGTCGCCTTGAACGTCCATCGTTGAAAAAAGGCGTTGGCATGTCCAGCTCACCTCAAACCCAGGGTAAGGAAGGTTGCCGATGTTACTTGTTCCGGGTCACCAATATGTAGCGTTGAGGCTACATAAATATTTAATACGTTATTTCAAAATACATCCAGTTCGAACGTCTAGCCCTGACGAGATCGGTTCCTCTAA
Source organism: Ixodes scapularis (assembly GCF_016920785.2). NCBI lineage: Eukaryota > Metazoa > Arthropoda > Arachnida > Ixodida > Ixodidae > Ixodes > Ixodes scapularis. The sequence goes on along the minus strand of NW_024609838.1, from coordinate 47,974,653 downwards.
TCTTCTGTCTCGAGATCCGCTCTTCCTCTTCCTCCCCTTCGGCCTGGCCGTTCACTACAGCTTCACCTCTCTGGTTACCAGTCGAGGTGAAGTTCTTAACATCCAGATTTTTAAGTGTATGTACTTACGTTCAAATAAAATGTAATACTTTATTCGTGTAAACAGTGATCGCTAGTGTGCAAATAATCACTTCGTAATTGTAATTTTTGGAAACTTTCGAAACGTGTGACTTACAAAAATATTTCTGTTACGTATTATAATTCCGTTTAACTCTCTACTTCCTGCAGGGTTAAGTTTAGTTATACCCTTCGATTTGTTATTTTATTTGTCGAACGTTTTATGCATTGTATTTGTGTGTGTTTACATGGTGGGTCACTCTGGGCAGTCATGTCACAACCTCATATAGGAAATGTGGTTATCCACTACGTTTTATTACAGTCCTGTCTATGAAAAAAGTTGAAGGTTAGTATTAATATTACGTCAATAATCATATCCATGCAAAATACCGGCCATTATAGCACCCATGCAAGGGTGCATTCACAACGCACACTTTAGGAGATCCCAACTTTTAATTGCGGACGCACAAATAATATACTACACTTTCTATTTATATTTCTAATGAACCATTATCACACCTTGCTAAAACAATAATAAGTGGAAAAAATTAAAATGGTGCTTGAGGGAATCGATTTTGAATTGCCGAGATTTTTGAAACAGGTTAATTCAAATGTATGGAGCAAATATTTTATTTTGAATAAAATATTAAAAAAATATAATAAAAGAAACAACTAAGTTAGTGTTTTTATGTTATCAATTGAATAGAATATCTCAAAATAAATTGACGCGTAAAAGGTACCAACTTTTCCAAAAAAATAAACAAAAAGAAACAGTTCGACATTACAAAAAAATTCTAAAGAATAGTTTTGGTTAATTTTAATCGGCAAAATAAAAGTGATTTTAAACTTCTCACTAAAGTGTTCTAGTGTAATATTTATTCACTTATTTATTTATTTATTGATACGCTATCTACATCGCCCAGGGGGCATTACAGAAGGGGGGTTTAAATAAATAAAATATGGTTACATCACACTTGTTAAACACAAGTAAAACATAGTGCTTGAGAGCACCAATACTCAAAAAAGAAAAAAAAACGAAGATTTGTTGCAAGGAAAAAGGAATACAATCAGCAAGCACATTACAAAGTAATAACCTAAAAGAAAACGAAATACAGGTATAACTATTGAAACACAATACAGGATATTGCACACTGAGGGAGTCTTATCTGTCCAATAGGAGAGAAGAAAAGCTGGCATATGTGATTTCTGTCACCACAAGCTTAAGAAGAACATTACACTTATGAATGCTCTTTGGAAAAAAGAAATGTTAAAGCAGTTCTGGTTGGTTTTAGAGTTTTTGGCGCAGCAGCATCGGGGCCATTGTGCGCCAGAAACATTGTGTTAAGGAAGCCTACACAAGGCCTACATTCCTTAAGTGCTGACTAAAGCCTCAAAACGGACCTTACGAGGAACTAGACTTATAATCTCCGCAGAATATTAATTTCTTCAAAAAAATTAAAAAAACTTGGGAGACTGGGACAAGAGGCTCGTCACCCAGTAAAAGAGCCAAGTAAAATGGTACATGCTCCCGATAGAATATAAAAAACAGGTTCGACAGTTCTCTTCAAAGTGTGCACAAGCTATCAAAATGTGAAGTATACTTAATGGTTCAGAACAGAAGTCACAGGTCGGTCCACTCTCCCTACGCAAGAGGTAGCTATGGGTAAGGTGGGTATGTCCCATTCTCAATCGGCATAAGACTATCTCATAAAAACGCTCTCGGTGTCTGGCACTGCGCCTCTCGCTGAGGATGGGCTTAATCATATGGAGTTTGTTCTGCAGCTGGGAATCCCATTCCCTCTGCCAGGCATATTTTATTTGCCTTTTTAGTGGCACTCGGTAATCAGTAGAGGGGATACTGTTATGGTCAATTGTCCTATCTACACACGCAGAAGCTGCACGGTCAGCTAGCCTTCAACGCCAATATGGCCAGGGACTCAGCAGAATTCTATCTGTATTTTTTTTGCCAGTGCTTGAGTTAGTGCATTACAAAGTTGCGCAAGCAGAGGGTGCTTAAAAGATGTTGGAGAGTTAAGTGCTTTCAGTGAGCTCAGAGAGTCGGAGAAAATGACAGACTTTCTATATCGATGTCTGACAATATGGTCAACTGGAGTTAACAGACCATAAAGCTCGCCAGTGAAAATCGAGGCATTTTCGTTTAACCATTTTATGAATCTGTAGCCCTCGCCGAAAGCGGCACAGCCGACGTAGTCTGTGGTTTTTGATACATGAGTAAAGAAGAGCTTGTAGTCATTGTACGAGGTACACAACTCTAGAAATTCTTGCCTGAGAACACTGGCGTCAAGTGTATCTTTTTTGTGCTTGGTCAAAGAAGGATTACAACAATTATTGGCAACTTTCCAGGGTGCAGTTCTTTGTTAAATTTCAAGGACAGGAAAGAGAGCATCAAAGTTGTATTGTTCTGTAGCAATTCTTACACCTAGCGCAAAGGGAGGGGTTACAGATGGTTTGTGCTGAAATAAGCGCTCATCGTTTATGTTTTTAATTATTTCATAAGCAGGATTTTGCCGAAAAGAACGGAGTCTTAAAAAGTACTGTAGAGCGAGAAAAAGTCCGTCTCTCGAGCGAGCACTCATGCGATACAGCGTACATGCTAAGTATTGGCGACGTACGAAATGGCCCCGTTGCCAAACGGATTCCCTGGTGGTGAATAGGATCAAGCATCTTGAGGGCGGATGGCTTCGCAGATTCGTAAACAAGGCTTCCATAATCCAGGTTAGAGCGCACTACAGCCCTGTGAATCAGACTTGGGTAGTAACGCGTTACTGTAACATCGTTACATTTTGGTAACTTCTAACTGTAACGAGTTACTTTTTAAAAATGGAACTTGTAACTGTAGTTCTATTACTTTTTTCGATGTAACGATAAAATTAACGACGTTACTTTTGTCGTTACTTTCCAGTTTTTTATGAATATATCACTGAAAGAGTACAATTTAGCCATTTTTGCGCTTTCCAAATTGTCTGTTCTGACATTTCGAGAGTCAAGGTATTTTTTGCCCAAACTTGTGAATACGTTCTTTCTCGCCAGTCACGACCCTAATATCGTCACGTGTAGATTTGGTGAAAAAAAAGTAGTTATCTCTAGCACGCGCTTGTACTTTGTGACTGAAGACTTGCATCTTAGTATCTTGAAGAGCTATCTCTTGTGCGGTTTTTCTTTTTTCTGCTCAAACGCTCTTTGATCGGGTTAATCAAACGTGAAACAAAATTACATGGGGATTGCACTGCGAATATTTCGATTTCGATTAAAGCCACCACCACTCCGTACTGCGCATGTTTTGTATTTTGATTTGCGCCACTGTGTAGTGTGAAAAGTCGAGGCAAAATTTACTGCTGTTTGCGCAGGGTTTGTTTCTGACTTGCCGGGTACGAACTGAAATATGTGCAGGCACTCTATGAACCCAGCGCAAGCGCCAACGAGCCAGCAATGTGCTAGTGCTACCATGGATATGAATGTTGATGAGAACAAAGAAAAACTACCATGGCCGGCCTACAGAGAGCATTTTGCTGTGGTGGAGCTGGTTACTAGCAACTTGACCGCAGAAAACGGCACTCTGTTGCCTCAGCGCCTACCCGGCAATCAAAAACCTGTTCCGACGACCGAACACAGTAATCCCATCCAGCGCGTTAGACGAGCGCCTGTTTAGCAAGGGCAGGGACGTGTTCTTTATCAAACAAGGAAAACTTTCAGACACTAATTTCGAGAAGCAACCGCGCGCTAAGTTACAATATGAACGAAAAACCACACATTTTAATTTTATGCAAATAAACTTGGTGAAAAGCTTTTTCTAGTTTTCCTAAATCTTTTGTGTTGAGGAGAGGTAACTGATAAGTAACGTCGTTACTTTTTAAAAGTAACTGTAACAGTAACGAGTTCCTTTTTTGTTACGGTAACTGTAACGGTAACTTCGCTATTTTTTTCTGAAAGTAACTGTAACTGTAACGAATTACTTTTTCAAGTAACTTACCCAAGACTGCTGTAACTCCGTAAAAGACATACGCTGTCCGCGCCCCAGGGGCGATGTGAAAGAACTTTTAAAAAGTTTAGTTTCTGCTGGCATTTCAGCTTCAGTGCCTTGATATGGGGGCCGAAAGTAAGCTTGCTGTCAAACGTCAAACCGAGAAACCTGTGTCCCGGTCGCACGGGAAGCGGTATGCCATTTATGTGAAGCGATGGTTCGGGAAACATTCCCCTCCTCCGGGAGAAGCAAAGAGCCTCGGTCTTCTCAGCAGAAAATTTGAACTCATTCTAATCAGCCCATTTACTCAATTTATTAATGGTTACTTGGATTTGGCGCTCACAGACAGCTAAATTACATGACGAAAAGCAAACATGGACATCATAAACATAAAGCGAGTAGGACACCGAAGGTGGTATTGCTCGGGACAGAGAGTCGATTTTAATAAAAAAAGACGGTAACGCTCAGAACACATCCTTGTGGGTCTCCATTCTCCTGGATGAAACATGACAAAAGGGTTGTTCCCAATCGCACCTGAAAGGTGCGATCCTGCAAAAAGTCTGCGATGCAATTAAACATATTCCCGTCAATATTCATCTTGATAAGGTCTTGAAGGATACCGTACAGCCAAGTGGTATCGTAAGCTTTTTTAAGGTCAAAAAATACTGAAGGTCAAAACTTCTTGTTTATAAAGGCCTCTCGGATGGCCGCTTCCAATCGTACGAGGTGGTCGGCAGTGGACCTGGCGGCACGAAAGCTACACTGTAAATTGCTTAAAAGCGGGTTTCTTTTCCAGAAGAAAGATAAGCCTATTGTTAACCAGCCACTCGAATGTTTTACCCAGGCAGCTAGCCAGGCCTATAGGCCTGTAGCTAGAGGCTTTTTTTCTGTTTTTCCCTTTATGAAGATAGGCATGACAATAGCCCTTTTCCACACGCTCGGCAGCTTCCCCTCTGCCCACACTCTATTAAAAACTGCAGGAGGATGCTTCAGGCAGATGGGAAATTTTAGTGTAATAAATGTCATCAACCCCGTGAGATGTAGCTTTTGCTGTGGCAATGACTCGACGCAGCTCAGTAAGAGTAAAAGGCCGGTCATATTCTTCGGCAAAGCTATCCGATCGGCGGACTGGGACCTTCTCAGCTTTGGTATTAAAGCGTAAAAACGTTTCCGTATAATTCTTAGAGCTGGAGACCTGCGCAAAATGTCTACCCAGTGCATCAGCCTGTTCCTGCAAAGATGAAAACGCTTCTCCATTGTCGGCTGACAGCATGGGGATTGAAAAGTGGGCGTAATCACCATCCATTCGCCTTACCCTGTCCCACGCAATTTTGGCTGGAGCAAAACTATTAATGGAGGAAGCATACGAGTATTGTTGTTGTTGTTAAAAACATTGTTTATTGATAAATAATGAGAGAAGGGGGAAGGGTAAGGGGATAAGAGAGATATAAAGAGAGGGTGGGTGCCCCTAGTCTAGGGCCCCAATCGCAGCTATGACTACGCCGGCTCTTCCCACAAGCAGCTTCTGCTTGTCGGCTTCCCCACTGCGCAGTCCTGCTTCCCACTCTTCTTTTTTAAGCTCCTCCAACGGGGTCAGACCAGGGATCTTCTTGCACACCCATGCCAGGTGATGGACTTCGGCCCAAGGTGCCCCGCAGAAGGGACACCTCGTCGAATGAAAGCGCTATGGGTACCAGGTGTGGAGTTTTGTCGGTGTAGTGACCGTGTCCGTCTGTAATCTTTGCCAAATAAACTCTTCTTTGCTTAGACTCTTGTGCGGTGCAGGAAATTCTTTCCTTTCTTGTCACAGAGTTGCCAGGTACTTGTTGTAAGGCAAATCTGGCGCGGGTTCCACTGGACATGAAGACGAGTCCCGGTAAAGAGCTGCTCGGGCCGAGGCGTCAGCCGCCTCGTTTCCTGTATGCCCCATGTGACCCGGGGCCCATATGAGATACACTCCCATGGCTGGAACTTGAACTTTTTTCAATATGCGTAACGCTGGTCTTCCCAAAACACCTCGAGCGTAATTTCTGCAGGCCCTCTGCGAATCGGTGATCACCGTGGCTCGGGTATTGCATCTGACGGCGAGGGCAATGGGCGCCTCCTCCGCTTGTTCCGCCGAATCTGCACGAATCGATGCCACTCGAAGAATCTTTCCTTGAGCACTGGCCACGGCGATTGCAGCCACTCCAAGTGACGGTCCGGCGGCGTCCACGTAGAAAGTCCCCTCTCTGTTGTCCCAAGAGTGGGCGAGTGCCGCGGTCCGCGCTCTCCGACGTCCTTCGTCCCGTTCCTGGTGCATGCTCTTTGGAAGCTTTCTGATCGTGAACTTCTGTCTTGTATCGTGGTCTATTTCTTCTTCCCCCTCGGGAACCTGGGTGCCCCCGGGACTGCCATACCAAGTCTGTCGAGCAGCCAGTTTCCATTGGTGGTAGCGTCTAGCCTCTTCAGTTGCGATATTATCTGGGCCTCGTGAAGCTCCTGCATGCTGTTGTGTACCTTAGCCTGAGCAGCTCGGCTGTGGCTGTCCATTCCGGCAATCCTAGAGCGTTCTTGCATGCCTTCCTCAGGATAGCGTTCAGCTTGTTCATTTCGGTCTTGCTTAGCTTTAGGTAGGGAGTCCCGTAAGTCAGCCATGAACCAATGAAGGGCTGAACAAGCTGGACCGCCTCCTTCTCTTTGATGCCATGCCTCTTGTTTCTAATCCTTCGCATCCTTCCGCCCACTTGCGTGGCCGTAGTATCCAGCAACTCGATCGTCACCTTGTTCCCAAGACCCTGCGGAATGTGTTGTCCTAGGACCCTCACCACCTTGGGTTTGGGTACCACCTGTCCATCGACCAGGATGTTGATGTGTTCGACTTGCTTTTCCCGCGGGTTGTGCAGTATTAGCAATTCAGATTTCTCTGGGGCGCAGCGAAGACCGCAGCTCCGAGTGTACTCCGCCGCGATGTCGGCCGCCCTCTGAAAGCCTTCCTCGATCTGCCCGTCGCTCCCCGAACGACACCAAAGATTGATGTCATCCGCGTAGGTGGCATGCACCACCTGCGGCACCGCTTGCAGCGCCCCGGGTAGACCACGCATCGCCAGATTAAAAAGCAACGGGGACAGGACGGCGCCTTGAGCTGTTCCCCTCGGCCCGAGCTTGTATTTTCCTGACTTGATATTCCCGAGTGTAAGCGTCGCCGTTCTTCCTGAGGGGAAGCTTTGGACGTAGCTATCAGTCTTCCTTCCGCAGTCGACTTGGCTAAGTCCTCGGAGGATACTTTCATGCGAGACGTTATCGAAGGCACCCTTCAGGTCCAGCGCAAGGATGCACTTCGTCTGTCCCTTCGGGGGGTCCTCCAGGAGGTCCTTGCATAGCCAAAGCAACACGTCCTGAGTGGACGTATGCGGTCGAAAGCCGAATTGCGCGTTCGGTAGAAGCTGGTTTGTGTCAATGTGTTTGATGAGTCTCGTGTTAATGACGCGTCCGAATGCCTTCCCCAGGCACGATGTTAGCGAAATCGGACGAAGGTTTTTCAATTTGAGATCCTTCTTGGGCTTGGCGATGAACCGCACATCGGCTGTTTTCTAGGCATCCGGCGTAATGACTTTCTCCCAGTATAGTGCCGGACCAGCTCCCCGAGGTCCCCCTCCGCCAACTTAAAGAGGAGCTTAGCCGTAATAGAGTCCGGCCCCGGCGCTGCCGTTTTTTTTTTTTCATATTTCGCAACTCATATTCGAGTTCCTCTTCTGTGATGGGTCTGTCGAGGTCCGGGTTCTCCCTTCCTTCGTAATCGGGCTGTACCACTGGAGGGTCGAGGCAGAGGTATCTCGCGGCAAGCTGGTCCCTAATGCGTTCTTGTGGTTCTGGGATCTTGAAAACCAGCTCCGCGAGTCGGTTGGTGGTGGCCGTTTGGTCTTCCCTGGGTCGATAAGTGCCCGCAGGAGTCTCCACAACTGTGCCGACCCGAGGTTCCCTCTTATGCGTTCGCATACCCCGTACCAGTTTTGGCTGGCCAGCTTGATCGCATACTCTTCGGCTTTTGCCGTCAGCTCCGCAATCTTCTTCCTGAGGACCTTGTTATGCCGCTGCCTCTTCCATCTCTTGATGAGAGCCCGCCGTGTTTCCTATAGATGTAGGAGGTGCTTGTCCACGTCCGGGTCCTTATCTGTGAGCTCTACCTCCGTGGAGAAGGGCTTGATGCTGTCGGAGACTGCTTTAGTCCACTCCTCGATGTTCTCGACGTTCTCGATGTTCTCCTCCACTTGTCCCAATCCGTGATCTTGGTCTTTCCCAATTTTCTCTTAAAACCTCTTCGGTGTATGATAGTTTCGACTATGCAATGGTCGCTGCACAGTTGCTCCAGTAGATTCCTCCACTCCGCACTTTCCACGTTCTTGACAATCGTCAAGTCCGGGCATGTGTCCCTGGTCGCGCTAGAACCGGTTCTCGTCGGCTGGTCTGAGTCGGCGAGGAGCGTGAGACGCTCCCGGTTGATGACTTCTGCCAATCTCCTGTCCTCTGTGTGACAAAACGATACCCCCATGCCAGGTGAGGCGCATTGAAGTCTCCGGCGATGACTACCGGGTCCCTCCCTGCTTTCTCCACGGCCGTAGACACGACTCGCCGAATGCGCGTTTTATGGTCTTTTAGGTTGCAATAGATATTCATCACGTGCACCCCTTTGTCTCCCGTTTTCACAGGTATCACCGTGAGGTAGCAGCTTGAGGCCCCTTGACTTTCAAATTCCCGCTTTGTAGCTGAGTACAGCTTATGCACCAGTGTCGCGACGTACTGATCCTCTTCAAACGTAACGTAGTCTTTGATTTTCACGTTTTTTTTCCGGGTTCTTGTAGCAGTATCACCGCCGGGGGAATTCCCTCTCGGGACACCCGCAGACTAAGGCTCGCCTGATTGCGTCCCATTCCCCGGCAGTTCCACTCCCAAATCTTCATTTCTAGCTCCTTTGGCTTATGCATGACACCGCGTCTGATGTATCCGACTCCTGTGGGCCTCTTCCGGTCTTCCTTCTTTTCCTGGTTTGTATCTTGGTGAGGCTGCCTTGCTGCTGTGCCAGTCTTCTTCCCAAGTTCTCCAATTCCATTGTCCTCTGTGCGAGATGCATGAGTTGGATGGTCATGAATTCCTGCATCCCCGGACCGCTCGTTGAACTGCATCCTCCACTATCGCTTGAATCTGTCCAACGGAGTTGCCCGCGTTGGCGTATCGCATTCTCTCGTTCTCTCGTCTCGTTTCTTCAATACATTTCTTGCACTGGGCCAATTCACTTTTCAGTTCTTGTACGTGCTTGTCCGCTCCCCCTTGCACCTTGGGCTTGTCGCCTTGACCCTCGTCCGTTGGTAGCGCAGGCCACTTCCCGTGGTCATCGGTGTCGGTGCGAATTTCGCTCCTGGTAGCGTCTCCCTTGGTCTTCTTTCCTCGCTTGAGCTTCGTTTGCAATGTGGTCGTAGTGTGCGACGGCTTTCGCTGAGAGCTGGCGGAGCGGCTCCGCGAGCGCACGCGCGCCCTTGACTCGCTCCGCTATGTCTCCTTAAAGGAGCTATGCAACAATTTTTGTTCTTTGCGCAAATACCGCTTAAAACGGATCCCTAACGTTAATGACCTGTGAAACACGCGTTCGTTTTTTACCCCACGCAATAGAAGTCCCAGAAAAAAATTTAAGAAAAACGAGCAGCGTTCACCCCCTCAACTCGCAGCCAGAACAAGCGGCCACGTGATCTGGAGCCGATTATATGCCGCCAGTGTTGATCATAGCCACGCGCTGGGGTTGGCAAAGCGCAGGACACGCGCTGAGTTCCAGGCATTGTTATGGCTCGGCTGTTGTCGTCGTTGCAGCGATTGGACACGGGTCACAACCCGAATGCTTCTCGAGCTAGCAATTGTCACGAGCCCAAGTCGAGTGCCCACGCAATGCTCGGGTCCAATCGATGAACCGCATTCAAATATCGTCACTTGGGTGTACTGCGATCCCCGAGAGACGTCATCAAATTTTGCAAAGGAGAGATTGAATGAAAATGATCGATTTTGTCCTTGAAATTAGACCGCAACAAAGGAGTTTCTTGGCCAATGGCGTTGCGTGTGAGCATTTTTGAGCCCCAGGTGTGCCAGTAAGCTCGTGTAGAGAGAAAAACATTCCAATTGAATATCGTTGCACAGCTCCTTTAAAGAGCCACCGCACCTGTGCCTCGCCGGTGCGCCGTTCTCCGCGGCTCTGTCTTTTCGCCGTGTCCCCCCCCCCCCGCCCCCCCCCCCCCCCCCCCCAGCATGGGTTCTCTTATAAAACTTTTCGGGGCAGGCCCTGTCGTAAGTCCGATGGGCACCCCCGCAGAGGGCACACTTTGGCGTGCACACATGGCTCTCTCCTACGCTGGCAGTTCCACATAGCGTACATGCGAAGCCCGCGGGTTTGCTGCAGACATCCGCTCAGTGTCCTACCTCGCCGCCGTTGAGGCACGCCGCTCTGGTTCTCTTATAGATGAAACAGGGTGTCTCCAACCAGTTGAAACTGACCGTGAATGGGACCTTGTTTCCCGCGACGACAATGACGGCTGAGTGCAATTTCCCAAGCCTCCTTGCATCCAGCACCTCGTACCCGAAGGCCTTGGTGTTCTGCCGTATCTGTTCATTCGTGAATTCGGGACGTACACCATGTATCACCCCACGACACGCGTCTTCGGTGGGTGAAACGTGGTATGCTTCCACATCAAATGGGCCGACTGGGAAGTTAAGCTTGTTGATCCCGGCTATGTTCACCGCCTCGTTCAACTCGTCCGTGCCCTATTGAAAAAGGCCAATATGAACTCGGCTTATTGGAAATATTGTATTCCAATGAAGTTGATGGAAACCAATAAAAACTTATTGTTATCCGATTAACCCAATACGCACGATGGGAATTCATATCGGAGCACAATATCCCGATATAGTATGCGGTTATTGGTATACAACACGATATTGGAGCACAATATCCCAATATAACTTGCGGTTATTGGTATACAACACGATATCGAAGCACAATCCCGACAGAACTTACGGTTATTGGAATAGAATACGACACCGCGTGCATATTGGTGACCGACATGGACATACTGTGCGGCCACACGATATATAAATATCGGTCGTCGATCACGGGCCCAAAGGAGAATACAATATCGCGTGGATAAATCTCAGAACGAATTCCAAGTTACCAACATGAATTACGTCGGCATATACCGCGGACTAAGAGGATACGTAACACAGTATTGATCGCCCGTGAAGCAACATGTGGATATCGGAACGCCCACATATACGACATCGCGTGAATGATATCGTAGAACAGCAGGAGTTACCATACGGCAATACGAGAGAGAACGAAATTGGAGGTGGATACACACAGAACACAAACGTTCCGCGTTGCAAACACATTCACATTGATCGAAAGCGCAAGTGTACGTACGGCACACAGTACACACAGCCTCGAGCGCTTGAAATGCCTAGACATCCACCAAACCATTCAGAATAACTAGCTGGGACACCCGCGACCTACCTTTCAATGAGAAAGCCCAATAACGACGTGCTCAATGGAGTGATCGTTTTCAAACAAATGTTTATTGCAGTTTTAATGCAACAAAAGTTAGGTTACCGATGTTTGAACCCAAATCGAACGCGATACGTGACAATGTCAGTTCGCACAATAAAATAATGAGGATTAATGGGCTTGACAGGTCACGTGCTTCTTACCCGCACATTTATCGATATTGACCCACCTTTCTGGGTAATCCTACGTCGTACACAAAATCCACAACCACACACGAGCACATTTCACCCACCACTCTTCGTCGCCTGTTTCGCAAGATTCACACACTGTAAAAGACGACGGGAAAAATACGTGCATTTGCGCCATCAAAAGATACGTTACAGACTCGTTTTATGAAAAAAGTTTCCATCGCCAACCCGCTCGCGCGAAAGCTCCAGCGCTCGACCTTCGCAGGCAGTTCAAACCGTTCGAACTCCGAACCGTTCGAACTCCGCCAGACGTGCAGCTGAGCGAGCCGCCGAGTGGCCGAGCCCGCCGGCCCAGCCAAGCCTAGCCAAGCCGCCGAGATTGCGCCATTGCGCAGCGACCGCGACCGCGCCAACCCGAGGAGACGGCGGCGACGGCGGAACCGACGGATGACAGCTCGTCAAGTTCGTCGCGCACTTTGTTTGTTGGCTCCAAGTGAAAGCAACGCACTTTTAATCGCTTCGAAAGGTACGTATAGACGACTTTATTACTTGCAGCATTGAGTGCTTTGGTATACACAGATCAAAGTGAACACTGAAGGACGGAAGGGAGACATGATGTTTTGAAATCGCAGCTTTTTTGAACGCTTGCGTCCCCTGCTGAAAGCGTCTGGCTGTGCTCTGTTGCAGACGTCATTTCGACGGCGTGGACTCTGATGTGACGTCAGTCAGTGTTTACAATCGGCTAGCTTCGCTATCTTGTTATCTCATGTGCGAAATAGACGTAGAAACCAGCGCCTCGTCTCTTTCGGATATTCAACCTCCAGCCCTCTGGCTCCCAGCGTGCTTACCGGCGCAAACCGTTCGACGTGTTGGATTCGTGGGCTCGTTCGAAGAGGCGTTGTTTAACGCTCACGAGTCGCCGAAGTGTTACCGGAGCTTCTCCTTACGAAAGTCGCGATCGACGCTGGGCTCTGAGCTCGTACTTTTTTCTTCCCTGGTAGACTAAGAGTGCCGACCATTCATCTGTGGTGCCGACTGGCGCCGTACGAAGTTGAGAAAAGCTAGCGAGTCTGCCAGATTTTCGTGACGCCGCCCAACTGCTCTGCTACCGGCTGCGCTCAACGAATAATGTAAAAAAACAAAAAAAAAAACAACGCGTTTTCTAATTTTCAATTTTTTTTTGCCATGTTTTATTTTAGTCGCCGCAAAGTAAATCGCGGCCGTACGTCGGTTGACTCCCGATTACTGTCTCTACATCGTAGATTGTCTCACCACAATGGTGCCTCGTTGGTGTGATCTTATTCTGATATCGTTACATCTTGCTTTTTCATCTTGGCACACTTCTAGACGACCTTCTACACGTTGCACTCCTTGTCGACATGTCGCTGGTGTTATAGACAAATCTGAAGTCGCTGTTTGCTCACTCCTTGGTGCACAAATTTCATGTGCAACATCAGGTATCTGAAGGAGGCGCCCTGAAACCCTGGATTTTGTTTAGAGGTACCTCAACATACTGTATTCAAGTGTCGTTTTGTGTGTTATAGTTTCCTACAAAACCAAATTGCACTTTGTTCGTAATATACCCTATAACTGTTCACTATAATTAAAGTTGCTATGAAACATTGGCCACGAGAGGTGACTCGGCCAACGCAACCTGAAAATTCCTCGCATAATTTTCTTCATGGGTCATTTTGGACATTGACAAATTTTCTTGTGAATAATGAGTGTTATGCACATGTGTTCTACTTTTCGTACAGGTACTTCAGTTAGATAAACCCCAGCAAGGGCAGCAAGACGGTCTCATGGGGTCACACCAAGGATAACTGCATTCCTGCTCGAGTCCCGAGTCTTGTCACCAAACTTCACTGAACATAATGTTACATTCCCTTTCCTTAACTTTTTCTTCTGAAATGTTTTTTTTTATTGTTGCTTTTTTCTATTGAAAACGGGGTAGTACAACGTTTAAACACCCAATGTTTTTTTTTCTTTTTGTAAAATGTGTAGTACATCGTTTAAACATCCAAGCGTTCATAAATGGTCTCTGTACCAGACAATAGGGTGTCTTATACTCTGTTTCATACTTAGCGTGCAACGCTGTCAAAGGTACTAAAATGGTGCACATGAAAAAATAGAAAAAGTGTTACTCCGCGCGTTTCGTGGACGAGTGGTAGAAGGCGCTGCTCTGGCGATATTGACGTCTCGGTGGCCGTGGTTCGAACCCATTTTACGCGCAAAGTTTTTTTTTTTTTTTTTCCTTTTTTAGACATACTTTTCGTGCAAGATTGTGCGCATTGACGAAGTGCATATTTCAGTTCCTCCTCCTTGATTTTTATTTATAAGTCGCCGAGAGGCCAGATTTCTACCATCTGGTCTGCAGCGTTGCAAGTGTTATTTGCCTCCAGCACCGAGTTATATTTTTCTTTCGTGCAGCGTGGAATGAGGAATCGCCCTGATAGCGGCCTTGTCCCAAAATTTATAATACAGTGTAGACCGCATATGACGTATGTCGCGGGAGTCGCGAAAATCCGCACTATAAGCGGTACCGCACTATAACCAAAACATCAATTTTTCAAGCCAAAATGCATGCCATCAGACAACTTACCTTTGTAAAAGAATTTAATTTATGCTAGATGAAAAATAAAGCTTTAGTTTGAGGAAAGTCTTTATTTCACCAGACTAGTACACTTCTCTCTCAAGTGTGTTACACATTTTGAAAGAAATGAGCGACTTTTGCCTGGCGCAGCCTTTTGACGGCGTCGCGGGTTGCGGACGGACGTTGCGAGCGTTCAGGATTGCTAACCCTAATCACTTTTCTCCGGCGATGAAAACGCGTGAAAATTCGCATCCTTTATATGGTACGCGCCCGTAATACCTTCAACTTGAGCACAGGCATGAAATGCTCCAAATAAGAAATCCGGGCGGTGTTCGACAACACAAATGCTTAGAAAGCACCACTGTAGTCGAAGTAAACAAACACGACGACACGGGCGTTTCTTCCGTCTTGAGAGTGCCGCCACAACATCGCCGCACGAGTAGGTGGATCTTCCCTTCTAGAACGTGCTGGGTTATCATAGCGACACACAACGAAAATTCACAGTCAAGGACAGCGCTTTTACGCGGAACGATGAGCTTCTGCGCAGTATACGTCGATGATCACAACCGACGCCATGTTCGCGGATAAAAGCAGCCGACCCGCGACGCGCGCGAACACTTCTCCTCGACCTGCGATTGGTCTGTCGTTGCGGTTGTTGTTCAACGCAGCGGAGGGACGCACGCACGTGAATGACACGTGTGTGCGTCCCTCCGCCGCTATGGCAACTGAAGCCTCTCTCTTCGCTTCATCGAGCAACCTCCTTGCCCCGCGGGTGCCGCTCGCGCAAGGCTCGCGCCGTTATCTAGTGTCGCACAGGGAAGCGTGCTCTCTGCGTCGGTCGGTCGGCGCGGTCGCCGGGCTGTTCCGAAAACCGCACCATAACCGGTATTTCCCTTCCCGCGCCTGCATTTTAAGCGGTATGTAATTACATGGAGTTCTATGGGAGCCAAACCGGTGGTTTAAAAAAGCCGCGTTATACCCGGTCCTGCACTATGAGCGGTTACGTTGTAAGTGGTCTATACTGTAAGACGTTAATCGACAATAGTTGTGGCCTGTACAGTTTATTTTGAAATAGCTGTCAAGGGTAGGAATCTCCCTCTCGGAGCACCTGCGATGCACCTTCAGGCGAATGGCGTTCTGTGTGAACTCGTCATGCTTGACTGTCCCCGTGCTCGAAACTTTCACGCTGCGAGGTCTTTGCTTCGGGGACGCCACCTTGCCAGATAGGCACTGCGCCTTGCACTTCGCGACAGTACAGGGCACACCCCAGTGTCGTTACTGGCCGTCTCCAGGACTTCACGACCGAATTCTCCGGGGAATGTGTTCTTATGGTCCCGTACACATTGGCGATCATCTGCTTGCACTCTTTCAAGATTTTCGCACAACGAATCTTCGAAAACATCCGAGCAGGAGAGGTACTTGAGCTTGCTGCGTAAGACGCCATCTTCTCAAAACCAGCCAGTGCCACACAACCCGAAAACCCACAGCCGCTGCCACACGGATGAACACGAAAACAATTTAAGGTGGTTTACATTATCTTTTCCTTTTTCTTAAAAAAACATTTGTGCTCCGTTGAAATCATAACGCCACTATCAGTTACTAGCCCCGAGGAGGCACATTTTCCGACTTTTTAAAAATTTTTTTGCAGGGGAGGCACTATCTTATGGGGCGAACATAGGCACGGTCAGCAATGCAAACCGGTGCGCTAGCTTTGACTGCGTTGCACTCTATGTATGAAACAGAGTATAGGATCGCTTCAGACGGGGCAACCTTTCCAGCGATTTTGGGGCTGCTGGCGGGTTGTTCTCTAGTTTTCCCTAGATCGACACGAATTGCTAAGATCGGGTCCGGCTCGAAGCGGACGAGCAACTCTGACTACTCGGAGGTGTTTGAAGCGGCAGCAGCCAATCAGGAATGCAATATTTTCACGTGACACCCCTGTGGTCGTTTTGATGAGAACTGAGGACTTAGTTCTGGTTTGAAATGGATCATTTTTGAAAATAAACTGTTTCAAAAAGATGAGTTAGTATTCTAAGCACAATTTAAAGATATAAAAACATGTTTTTAGGATATAACTGTGCGTCTAAATACTGTAAGAAAAATAAATTGTCATGATGATGATGGCAAGTCGTAGCAATTTGGTTGCTGCATGTGAACGCGGGCGGCCCGTGTTATTATGCAACATATAGATGCATAATTTACACACTAATTCATTTTCAGAAGCGCTTTTATTCACACTCTGTGGCTTTCTAGTGGTTGCAATAGCTTCTCGGTGAGCTAATGTCAGCTCTGCAAAGGGAGAGGGATCTTCCCACGCTTTGCAGGCTGTAAAGCTGTGGCTTGCACAGCTCTAGTGTGTCACACCTCGCTCACTGGCTCCATCGCGAAGCATAGGTGCTTCATCAGTCGCGCCACACCGTAAGCCCAAAAAACGGTCGGGTGACAAACCTGGGACCATTTGTCACTGCACTCAGCTATGGTATGGTGGCATGGTCGGGGCATGAAGCAGGGGTACAGCTTGGAAATGCTGATATTCATGACATTTTAAACACATTTTTCATTACTTTTGTGTCGAGTTGTCAGCATTCTAAAGGTGAGAAAGCAAGCAGCAGCGAGAGCAAGAAAAGAAAAATTTAAGACCGCTTTCACCAAGAATCAATTACGAGCACTAGAAAGGCATGGAGTGTAATTAAAACGCTTCTAAAGGTGAATTAGCGTATAAATTAAGTACTTGTGCCTCAAAAATACAAAAAAAAAACAATGTAAATATAGATATAAGGATAAAAATATACACCAGGAGGACTTAAACCAAAACTACATTCTGTAAGTTTGAAATTTGACACCTTAAACCACTTGGTAACCACCCAATTTTATTTCCAGGTCGTTCATCGAGCTATATGAATTTTGTTTGCAGCAGTCGGCTAGAAGAGAGGTTGCCTTATTTTGATTTACTCTACTATTCCCACCAAATATGACAAGTGATAAAGAATAGAACCTCATTTGGTTGGCCGAGGCACTGTGCTTGCATCAAGGCAAACTAGCTTGTCTTGCTGGGTTCATATTTTGTTTCATCACCTGTTTAGGATTCTGTAGTCGCTCATCAAAAGAAGAAAAAAAAACTGACTAATTCTGACTTATTCTGGTGTGCAGGTACCCTTGGCAGTAAACTCTGCTAAATGGGGCAAAATATAGATACTTTTTTAGCAAATATGCATTGTTTTAGCAAAATGAGCTACACTAACGTGAAACAGACTAACGTGAAACAGAACGAGCCTCTCCACTTGGGTCTTTTTTCATCTCTCGCAGACACTATTTTCTGCTTTTTGTGGTTTGTATCAGACTTTTGTATTCTGTCCGGCCAAAGCATCTGTGTTACACTAAGACTGGGTTCTTTAGGATATCTACAGGTATTCTTTGCAGAAAATGGCTTCCAATCAGGAACACAAGTTCCAACTCGGCCACCGAGAGCAAGTGTTTTCAAGGTGAGCTATTGCCCGCCTATATGAGTTTTGTATTTCATTCCTCTTGAATGCCATAACCTATGTGTAGTGGTCTTGCATTAGTATTTTGTTGTCTCTCTTCTGCAAAACACCCAAGTTTGACTAAGACCGGGTTCTTTCTTATACATGCAGGTCTTGGTGGCAAGCACCAGCCAATCAAGGCCAGAAGTTTGCTCTTTGCCGCGCATGGCAAGTGTTTTCAAGGTGAGTGATTGACGCCTATCTGAGTTTTGTGTTTCATTCCTCACAGACACTCTATGTCCTGTCTTTATAGTGGTCTTGTGTCAGGCTTTTATGTCTCTGTCCAGTCAAAGCATCTGTGTTAGACTAAGACTCGGTTCTTTAGGATATCTGCAGGTATTCTTTGCAGCAAATGGCTGCCAATCAGGAACACGTGTTTGTTCTCGGCCACTAATAGCAAGTATTTTCAAGGTGAGCTATTGCCCACCTATACACCAACTCATGTTTACAAACAAACCGGAGCGCCCGGAGCGCCCCTAGCGGACGCCACCGGCGCCGCGCATGCGCGATGGGGGTGTGGGCAAAAAGCTCGCCGTCGCCCATAAACAAACCATTGAAATGCGATGTCGACGCCGGTGTGAGTCCCCGCGCTCTTTTTCGCGCTGGAATTGTTGATTCTACGTCCTCCTAACGATGTCTGACTACTTGAGCAGCGTCAGCGAAATTAACGAGGCTCGTTACACCGCAAAACTTCGCGTCAATAATGTGACATGCGGCGATTCATTCCGCGTGGACTCCGCAGAATGTACGCTAAAGCCTCATTCGCATGATGAGATCTCGCTCGCAATTTTCAGTCGCAACGTCGCTCGGACTGCAAAAGTGTGAACCGCAGCTGAGATGGTCGACATCAATATTGAAAATCTAAAGCAAAATCGGACCATGCGAATCAGGCCTAGCAAGTCGGTGATGGCCACTGGTAACAATGATCAACATCTCCTTGTATCTGCTGTTTACATCGAGCCTGCTTACCAACCTTCAAATTTAAGTCTTTTGAGGCGTGCACTTACTTCTTATCGCAAGTACCGGGCCAAGATATGGTCTACGGGCCGGCGTCGTCTAAGAGAGCAGACGACGAGCAGACGACAATTCGAACGATCAGGTGGCCGTTTAAACTTGAAGACACACTGAACGTGGTCAGCACAACTTGGCGGTTTTCTGGCGTTCATGTTGGAACAAAACAAATAAATCTGATGACCACAAGTATCCGTGAATTCAACCCAAAGTGCTTCCCGCCCAAACAATCGTTGTCCGACGGCGTCTGCTTTTCCCTTTTCACTGCACATATCCATATTCTCGGACAAACCGAGCACGTGAAAACTGACCTTCAAACCTTTCTCGACACTTTTGGCACGGCCCCAGTCGCGGCGTTTTGACGAGAAGGCAAGTTTTTGTCTCTTTCCTTTCAAAACAACGCAGGAATACACGTCTAGCATGGGGACTTCTGCCCACAGCTCCAGACCGGAAGTGCGACCGACGCGCCACAACCGCGCCGTGACGTAACAGAGATGAGTTCGTGTATATCAGTTTTGTGTCTCATTCCTTTTGGATGCCATTTCCTATGTGTAGTGGTCTTGCACTAGTATTTTGTTGTCTCTCTTCTGCAAACGCACCCAAGTTTAATTAAGACCGGGTTCTTTCTTATACATGCAGGTCTTGGTGGCAAGAACCAGCCAATCAAGTTCAGAAGTTTGTTTTTTGCCACGCATGGCAAGTGTTTTCAAGGTGAGTGATTGATGCCTATCTGAGTTGTTTGTTTCATTCCTCACAGACACTCTATTTTCTGTCTGTATAGTGGCCTTGTTTCAGGCTTTTGTGTCTCTGTCCGGCAAAAGCATCTGTGTTAGACGAATCTTTAGGATATGTGCAGCAATTCTTGGCAGCAAGTGGCTGCCGATCAGGAACACGAGTTTGTTCTCGGCCACCAAAAGCAACTATTTTCAAGGCTAGCTATTGCCCGCCTATATGAGTTTCAGCATTCATCAAGGAGCGCAAAATCAAAGCCCGGGCGGTTGGCCATTGCAAAAATGTTGACTCGGAAGCGCATAGGGAGGGAGCTTTATAAAAGTATCCACCTGCTTCTACAAGACAACCCAAAACTAAGAATGTGGGTTCCATTTCAAAACAAAAAAAAACATTGTCAGCCCGAATTAACTTGGGGGCGGCACGGAGCAAACAAGCCACGGTACGAGTATGCTTGGTTCAGGCGTTTGTAGGGGTAATAGATGACTCGGTGTTTTCTAAAAAAATATTTCTTTTTCTAAAAGTGTGGCGGTCGAATATTCAGGGATGGGCATTGAGTCGGGATGTTAAGGTAAAAATTTCATCCACATGCCGGGATTCATGTGCCTTGTCCCCCTAGCTAAGGGGGACAAGGCCTTCAAAATTTTGGGTTCGCAAAAGGGGTGCGTCAGTATTGACGTCTCATTTTACATCATGCGTCTCAATTTAAAACGCACTATAAATGACATGCCTGAGATTCGTTTGGGTGTACTTCCTCTCAGCAAGTATATGGTTCTGTCTCAAAAAGGTCTAATCTGATGTTGACCGCTCCTCAGGTCTCCACCGACGATTCATCAGGACGAGACCAACCGGGACACTAGGGAGGAACGGCTTAAGCAAGGGAGGCTACATATACGACAGCTTCTTGCGGACAAGAAACGAAAATAGATAGATGGTGGGTGTTTCATTTGCTATGCCTTTTGGCGTGCACATTATGTTTGTTATGTTTCAAGATTCCTGCAGA
Organism: Ixodes scapularis; assembly: GCF_016920785.2. Classification (NCBI taxonomy): domain Eukaryota; kingdom Metazoa; phylum Arthropoda; class Arachnida; order Ixodida; family Ixodidae; genus Ixodes; species Ixodes scapularis. The sequence goes on along the minus strand of NW_024609838.1, from coordinate 47,953,991 downwards.
GTTCGGTTTCAACTATTGTAAAATACCGAGCATGCGCCCAGGTCGCAGAAGCGCCTACCCTCTGATTCGGAACGATCCGCAAATAAGCAAAGGGCATACCAGACACCCATCCACCTGTTTTGAGCCGTGCTCAAAATATTGAAAGAGCACATCAAGCGCCAGGTGCTGTGGCGTCTTTGCCACAATAGCGCCAGTCGCAGAGCTGACAGATCCGTGACTGGCGCAAGCCATGGCATGGCCTTTGGGAACCAGGGAATCGAGATTAAAGAAGTAGCGCAGAAATTGGAGGCGAGTGGTGAAGGTGAGCAGAGTTAACGGAAAACAAGGACGAAGGGAGTTCCGTCGCATGAGGCATCTGTGTCCCGTGCATGTAATTTTGAGTGTGCTGTAGGCGGCTACCCAAAAAAATTGTTACTTGGACGTAACTAATCGCAAACCTCTCTTGCAGTTTCCATGGCCCACAAGCCAGCCGGCGACAGTTCGTTCTCGTTCAAAGGTGAGGATTCTAGATTTTCTAGATTGCTCTGAAGCAGCAATACTGAAGCCAGACAAGCGGTACGGCATATTTAATTGACAGAACGACTGGGGACGCTTTCACTGAAGCTTGTTTTGCTGCAATACACGTGTGTATTGCAGCAAAACAAGCTTCAGTGAAAGCGTCCCTACTCGTTCTAAGCTCCGTCAATTAAAGGTGCCGTACCGCTTGTCTGTCTGGCTTCAGTGTTGCTGTAGGCGACAAAACGTGTGCCCGGTTTTGTCACAAGAGGCATATTATGTGACGCACATGTAATTTTGAATTTATCCGGCTTAGTGTGCTGTAGGTGGCTGGTCAAAGAAATTGATACTTGGACGCAGCTAATCGCAAATCTTTCTGGCAGTTTCCACAGCCTAAGAGCCAGCAGGTCCCAGTTTGCTTTTCTTTAAAGGTGAGAATTCCAGATTCCCGAAGCAGGAATGCTGAGGCCATCCCAGGTAGCACGCCAGAGGAATGCCCAACTTGGGCAAAGGTCTGGCAAACATAAGGGCCCAACTTTGGCGCAGTTAGGTTTTTGCACCATGGCATTCATCAGTGCCAAAGTACGGTGCCTGACTATAGCCTTAGTTGGGCGATCCTATGGCATGCCAAAGTTTGGCTGTTCTCCGGTACGCCAGAGGAGTGCCAAAGTTGGTGCCATACTTGAGCCATAACTGCCATAGTAAATCCTAATCTGGGAACTCGGGGCATGCCAAGGTTTGGCATTTCTCTGGTCTGCCAGAGGAGAGCCAAAGTTGGTGCCATACTTCAGCCATAACTGCCAGAGCAACGCCTAATTTCGGTATTTGGGACGTGCCTAGGTTTGGCGTTTCTCTGGTCCGCCAGAGGAGCGCCAAAGTTGGTGCCATACTTCAGCCATAGCTGCCAGAGCAACGCCTAATTTCGGTATTTGGGACGTGCCAAAGTTTGGCTTTTCTCGGGTCCGCCACAGGATTGCCGAAGTAGTGCAATACTAGAGCTATAACTGCCAGAGCAATGCCCAATTTGGGTATTTTGGACATGCCAAAGTTTGGCGTTGCTCTGGTCCGCCAGAGGAGCGCTAAAGTTGGTGCCAGATTTGAGCCATAACTGCCATAGTAAAACCTAAATTGAGAATTCGGGGCATGCCAAGGTTTGGCGTTTCTCTGGTCCGCCAGAGGAGCGCCAAAGTAGATGCAATAATTCAGCCATAACTGCCAGAGCAACGTCTAATTTGGGTATTTCGGACACGCCAAAATTTGTCGTTTCTCTGATACGCCACAGGAGTGCCGAAGTGTGCCATACTTGAGCCATAACAACCAAAGCAACGCCTAATTTTGGTATTTCAGCCTCGCCGAGTTTGGCTTTTCTCTGGTCCGCCACAGTTGTGCCAAAGTAAGTGCCAGACTAGAGCCATAACTGCCGCAGTAAATCTTAATTTGTCGATTCGGGGCATACCGAAGTTTGGCTCTTTTCTGGCTACCCACTGAAGTGCCAAATAAGTGCCCAAAGAAAGCCGAGAGGCCAGCCCAAGTTTCGAATATCTATGGTGTGTCACAGAAGTGCTCTTTTACGCGTCCCACAAGAGAAATAAAATAAATAAGCGTTGGAAGCACGATAGTAAGATGTCATCACCTCCGTTCTCAAGCAGCACGGCAATACTTTGCAGTATCATGCCAGTGCCGGCCGAAAGTCAGTTCCAATATCGTTCAACTGTCCAGTTTTGCACCACTGTTTGATACCCGGCGGGTATTGCCGTACAGCTGTTTCGCCCCGGCCTAGCGTTCGCGTAATATTGTGCGAAAACTCTACGATGCGTCTGCTTCGTATTGGCCGAACGTCGTGCAAGTATGTGTACGTTGCATGTCATTTGTTGCATACCCAATCACTTATACGGACAAACAAATTTTTTCGATCGCTCCCAGAAGTTTATTAAACAACTATCATTACACACAGTGTATTCTCAACATATTTACAAAGGTAACACTTCTCTGTAAAACGAAAAGCAAACTATAAAATACAATTAAAACTGTCCTCATGCCAAGCTTAACTCATCACACGTAAAACCGCGGAGAATGAAAGGAAAGCAGGACGACTATCAGAATCATGCTTGCAGTGCACTTACTAATAAAAGAGCGATATCATGTAATCCTTGATAGATGCATAATCCAACTCAGGCACCCCACAAAAACATTCGAGGAAGAAGGTTGCGCACATTCAACTGACGTCTCGTCGTCGGCGAAGAGCAGTTTTTGTCGAAGCGTGCCAAACAAACACATCACAAGTATTCCACGAACTCCGGTGCAAAAAATGACTGTTACCGAAAAATTGGCATGGACGTATTCCGACCGTTTACGACGAAAAAACACGGCCGCGTCTGCAACGCACGAAAGCAACTGTACACTGAAGAGCCCAGTTCGAAAACCGGACCTACGTGGCCCGGCGAAAACGACAGCCCCAGAGATCCCATCAGCGTGACAGAGAAAGTCACGTGACAAATTTTTGTCCAAACGTTTTTTTTCCTACGCTTCCTATGTAGAGAGGTCACGCTGAGTCACGCGTTTCGCATCATCCTTTTGATTTGCTTAAAGCGGCTGTCGCGCTCGTTGACAGCCACACGAAGACGCAAAAGCAGGTGGGGAGGATTTGCAAAAGGCGAGGTCGAAGGGGCATCAACAACGCATAAAAGGAAAGGCCGCTTCTGCCGGTGACCTTGTCGCCTTGCCTAGTCTGTCAGCGTTCGGCTTCCATTAAAGGGGTCATGAAACGCTTTTCCAACTTTTTCCTGTTTCGCTTTCCTCCTCAACTCATAAATCGCGCATACCACCAAACAGTTAAAGAAGACGAAAAGGGGGAGTCCCCTCTTGCTCGCACTCTCGTTTGTGTAATCCCGGACACATGCATTCTCCCCCTAGAAGATTAGCCCGTCGCTCAAAATTCAGACAAAAGTTGCTTTCCCCACCCCGTTCATTCCGAAGCTGACTGTGCTGTTGAAGCTACGTGCTCGTTGGGCCAGCCACACTTGCCCCGTGAGCGTGGCAAATGTGGCTGCAGAGAATGAAGTCAGGTGATGAAAGGGAGGCGGCTGATTGGTCCGGCAAGCGCGTAGCTTCCACCACAATGTCAGCTTAGGGGTGAAGGGAATAAGTGAGGTCCGGTTGCTTGAGAGCGAAATGGACGGGGTGGTTATGTTTTCCGGGCTTGTCGCCATCCGATAGGCCTCAATTATTTCTCTCCCCATTTGCTCGCAGTGGCCTCCCATGGCTGTCGTGCCGGTGAAATTAAGAGCGCAAAAATACTCCAGAAGCCGGGCGAAGACCTGATAAATGTAATAAAAACACGGCTTGACATAACAAAAATAACAATTTAATTAAACGTTTCGCCTCCCATGCGGGAGGCATCTTCAGTAGAGCGCAGAGCGAGTGAGAGTCACACAAAAAAGCTCGGTTATTTAGGCATAAAGTTTGTGTGCACGTCCGGCAGGGGGCCACGGTTCTTGTTTACCAGCGATGAATCACTTCCGCGTTTGTCGTTCTGGATGAACCAAGATTCCAGCAGCTTCCTCGGTTCCCACCTTTTATCCCCCTCCAAGGTCGATGCCTTGTCAATGTCAAATTGGTGTCCTGACGTCCATGCGTGGTCGACGAGTTCGGACTTGAAGCGGGTGGCGATCCCGTGCGTGTTCTTTTAGTCTTGTTTTTCTTTTTCGTCCCGTCGCTCCAATGTAGGAAGCGTCACATTCCTTGCACTGTACCTGGTAGATCACGACCCTTTCTGCCTCTGGCGGCGTCGGGTCTTTTGGCTTGGAGATAACATTGGCGATTGTTCTGTAGGGTTTGTATACAGTTCGTACCCCCAACGGCCTAAGGCCGCGTCCCAATTCCTCCGAAACCCTTAACGTAACGTGTTCGTTCGGCTCGATCCAGGCGCCGATGGGAAATTTGTTTGTTGGTCAACAAGAACGCATTGCTCTTAATGAGTTGAAGTCAGACAGCTCCATCATGATTTTAAAGGCCGACAAAGGAAAAAGAACCGTTGTGCTTGATAGGGATGACTACATGAAGAAGATGTATGAAGTTATAAACGACAGTCACTATTTCGTGAGGCTTTTAAGAGATCCCGCTGCTAAGTCCGAAAGAGAGTTAGTTGACCACCTTCGAGAGCTGAAAAAGAAAGGACGCATCAGTGACGACCCATACCGTCGTCTCTTCTCCTTTGACGCCGCGACACCCAAGATGTATGGACTCCCCAAAATTCACAAACCGGGTTGCCCCCTACGCCCGATTGTATCTTTTATTAGTTCATCCACTTACAGCCTTCCCAAATATCTGGTTATGATTCTGAGCCCTCTTACAAGAAAAAAATGAGTTTAGCGTCCGGAATTCCCATGACTTTGTTGAACTTATACGCGGTCAGACCCTGCTACCGCACGAGGCTTGGTATCCTTTGATGTGATTTCATTATTTACGAATGTCCCCAACGCCCTGGCGGTTGATGTCGCCCGTGACCGGTTGTTGGCAGACCAGTCGATGTCCACTCGCACAACCCTCCTTGTTGAAGACGTTATACTCCTTTTGCGTTTTTGTCTCAACCAGTGTAATCTTAGTTTTAATGGGGACATATATCATCAGGTCAGCGGATGCCCTATGGGGAGTTCAGTTTCCGTAACCGTCTCGAATCTCGTCATGGAATATGTTGAGGAAAGGTAATGTCTGGCATTGATTTCCCCGTGAAGTTCTACCGTCGTTATGTCGATGACACTTTTGTAATGGTTAACAGAGAGAACGTAACTGATTTTCATCGCAATTTGAATAGTGTCCACCCCTCAATTCAGTTCACCTGCGAACATGAAACCGATAGTACCTTGCCGTGTTCAGATGTACGTGTCCATAGAACTAGTGAACCTTTTTTTAAGATGGAGACATCCGTATATCGTAAACCATGTGACAGACAAAACTTTCTTGACTATCACTCTCATCACCCTACTCAACACAAAAGCTCAGTTGTAAGATCGTTACTTCATCGTTCAGAAACTGTCCCATCTAAGTCAACACTTAGCATTCAAGAACTTAACCATGTGCGGGAGGCTTTGAAAAAACGTAACTACCCGACTGGTTTGTCAATCGCGTTAAGAAACAAATGTCCCGTCGGCGCCCGGATCGAGCCGAACGAACACGTGACGTCGTGTGCATCCCGGAGGCATTGGGACGCGCCCTTAGGCTGTTGGGGGTACGAAAGAACAATAGACCGATCTCACAAGGAGTTGCACGACGCCACCGCTGCCGCGTTGCATTCTGGTACCTGTAGTTCTCCCCAGTTTTCTGGCCGCGTCAAGGCGCGTTGTACGTCCGGCGTTTGGGAATTTTCAGGTTAGCACGAAACTTTTAGTTGGCCGTTTACTCACGGTTTTTAATTGGTGTCTTCACCTGTTCTGTGTCAAGGTGTTATAATAACAGCAGCAGGCACAAAGGTATCGGATTTTATGACTTCCCGGAAGAAAGCAGCCCACGAAAAGAGTGTCTAAAACAGGTAAAGAGAGCGGTAGAAGAGCGGCAGGAGAAAGCGTTTTTAGATTTGTTTCGTTATTTGATTCATAATTTATATTCACCCCATTGCACGATAACTAAAGAGTGTAAGCTTACTCAGGGCATGAGACGTAGTAGGGCGTACCAAAGTGTTCCGTACGTTGGAATCTTTCAGAGCACTCGCTCCGTAGCGGTATATCGGAACTTCCACACTGCCTTGCGGCGACCGTTTTTAATACAATGTTTGGTTGATTCATTTTGGTGGTTACAACTGTTATTGATACGACATGTTTTGAGCACAACTGTGCTTCAAAAGATCAGTACAATCACCGAAGAAAGAGCAGCGATTCTCGGTATGTATATATATATATATAACTTGAAATAAAACGACTTTTTCAATATCAGACTTAATTTTTTTTAGTGGGCTATTATGCCACAATCTGATTTTGCTGGCGTTACTGATCCATTCTGTATTAACACCAATCGACACAGCGGAAAAAAGCATTCCCCGTCGGTGAGCTCTTACCGTTCGGAGCTTGAGCAAACCAAATAAAATTGAATAGAAACTGTACACAAGAGCTCATCTCTACCCGAAGTTTTCAGGCATCTCTCATGGTTACGTTCATTTTGACAAATGTGAGTTGTTACGGCTCGTCAGGCAGATTCTTTTTGTAGATCGTTTCTTTGTGTGCACGCTTCCCCCCGCAGTTCATATGTACCCTGTCGCAAAGGCTCTCAACTAGGGGTGGGCAAATGATCGATTAACCTACCGATCAATCGATTAATGCTTTAATCGCGATTAAACTTTTTAACTGGTTAATCGGTAAAATTTAGACGAACCAAAAAACTCAAAACTAAACACTTCCATAACGCAGACGTGAACGAATACGCCTGTACGAAGGGTGACCTTTAGGTCAAATTTTAGAACAAGGTAAACTGTATAGGGGCGACATTTTTATAGCATCAGATTAAGTACAGAGGTTACGCATGTCCCCGGCCATTTCAACGTCGTTCGAGTGTCTGTTTAGCGCAGTAGAGATTATTGTGAACAATGAAAGGAAGTTGCTATTTCTAGAGAATGTCAACGAACATCTTTGCCTCACGCGGCCAAAGTAATATTTAGCGAAAGGTCTCTGATACTGTTCTTAACTACATATCGAGATTAATTCATAATCCAAGATGTACATTGCACCGTTTATCACAGATTCAGCAAAAAAAAAAGACTTTTTTAATATTTTGCAATGAAATAAACGAGACCGATTAATCGATTAATTAATCGATTAAAGGGTGGCGATTAATCGGGTTAAAACTTTTAATCGACGCCCAGCCCTACTCTCAACCAGAATAGAACGAGTTTTAGAAAACTATTGCTCTCCGAGAATGTCTATTGAGCTCGTCTTACTTCATTGTCAAATAAAAGTTATGCCCAAGCCTGCGCACAACATAGCTCAGTGTTTCACCGACACGTTTGACGCTGTTCCGCGGTGCTACACCGAGCCGATGGTCCCTCGAATTTTGTGCTCTTTCACGTTGAGGTAGATATTCACTTGCTTCCAAGTTTATTGAGACGTAGGAGCACCCGGAGTGCTCGAGGAAGAAGGGGCCTCGTGGTTTTTGCCGCTGTTGCAGTAAGACCACAGCGTGAACGCAGTGGGTTCACGCGCGTTCACGAAGGCGAAGAAGGGGACGACGACGAAGTAGACGACAAAGCGATTCTAAAGCGATAAGACGACTGAAACTTTGTTTGCGCCTGATGACAAACTAAGACATCACACACAACACAATCTTATAAAGTACTGATATGCAGGAGAATCCAAGCTAACACCAGGGCTTCCCAAACTATGATGTACGCCCACACGAGCCCTTTTCAGCCGGGAAGCCGGAGAGCGATTACTACAAAAAGCATGGCGGCGGCAATACTTCCGGAATGCGCGCGCCTGCGCAGTTCGCTTGGTGGTATCGGTGTATTGTCAATGTTATCTCCATGCCAAAAGATCCGACCCCGCCAGAGGCAGAAAGGGGCGTGATCTACCAGGTGCACTGCAAGGAATGTGACGCTTCCTACATTGGAGAGACGGGACGAAAAAGAAAAACAAGACTAAAAGAACACGCACGGGATGTCGCCAATTCCACGAACGCCACCCGCTTCAAGTCCGAACTCGTCGACCACGCATGGACGTCAGGACACCAATCTGACTTTGGCAAGGCACCGACCTTGGCGAGAGATATAAGGTGGGGACCGAGGAAGCTACTGGAATCTTGGTTCGTCCAGAATGACAAATGCGGAGCGGAAGTGATTCATCGCTGGTAAACAAGAACCGTGGCCCCCTGCCGGACGTGTACACAAACTTTATGCCTAAATAGCCGAACTTTTTTGTGCGACTCTCACTCGCTCTGTGCTCTACTGAAGATGCCTCCCGCATTGGAGGCGCAACGTTTAATTAAATTGTTATTTTTGTTATGTCAAGCCGTTTTTGTTATTACATAAATTAGGAGCGCAACCGGGACATTTTCTCCCGTGAATGACGATCGGGTGCTTGGACTCCGAAGCAGCTCTTTCGGCGTCCATTTCATGTTCTCGGAGTCGGTCGTTGAGGCATCGCCCCGTTTGCCCGATGTACCTGGTCCCGCGGGACAGGGGGACCGCGTACACTTCCTTCGCTTCCCCTCCTTCCGCCAAGATTTCTCTTTCTGGTACTCCCACGGAGCGGGCGGGTTTTGAGGTTGAAGCCGAAAATAAAGTTCGCTCTTTTCACTTTTTTTTGCCTTTCCTCCTCTCCTGCCCTCCTTTCCTCCCTTCACCGCCCTCCCCTGAGGGGCCCACACGGAGAATGAATTAGGAGACGCTTCCATTAATCCGGCATAACCCGCTGTAGAGGGGGCGTGCTGCTTGAGTAAAGATTATCTCGCTGCACAAAAAAAAAAAAAAGAAAGAAAAAACGTCGCGGGCAGGGATTTGATGTGCTTTGCCGGATGCGTAACGCTTCGTCCGCCTTGAACAAGCTGGTATGCATTGGGCTAACCTTTTTCGAAGCGTGGCAGGTTTAGTGTAGGTCCTATCATAAAGGTCCTGCAAGACTTCCCTGTCCGCCACAAGCTAGCCAATAATTCAAGGACATAACGACGGTAGCGTATTCAAACAGTGTAAAATAAAATGTATATTATATTTATAAGAACGCCATCGTCTTCACTGCTTGGCTTTCAAATTTTTAGCGCCGCAAACAATTGTAATCAAAATATTTTTATGATTGAAGACCCCTCGTCGTGCATCGAACCCAAAATTACGCTTACGTGAAACATGATTCGGCGCGGGAGCAACTCGAGTCACCGTAATTTTTTTTTTTTTTTTTTTAACGTGGATTTTGTTTTTTAATCTAACTGAGGTACCACTGGCAGAACACGAATCGCATACTTGGAAGGATCTGAAAACTCATATAGCTGGTTGAGTGAATGCAATACTATCGCATACGTTGAAGCTCGATTTGTTGATTCGAACTTCAACAAATCACACGCACCCATTCTCCCTATTTCTGTTTACCCAGTCATAGTCGTTCCCTCACGATGCAATACGAGTACAAGTAACGGCAGTTTATGCAATGTTGACGATACACAGCCGTGATCGCACGGTTTTTAGAAGCGCTATAGAACGAGCACAAGAATCGAATTCCAGTACACTGATTGATTTCTGTCTTCCCGCCGTGACACCACACGAGAAAAGCGATTTCGTTCTGTCTGTGAAACTAGGAGCAAAGAAATCAAGATATAATCCCGTAATAAAACAACGCGAATTGGATCTCTGCAGCCAATACCCAACCGTTCGCGAGGTGACTGGGCAAAAGCATATATTACCTCCGTGCCTTTACCCTTTGCGCACCGCCAGAAAGAGTCATACAAACTCCTTTGCGCTATTATCAACACGATTGCGTTTGCAAGCCGGTAGTTTGACTCGGCTGGGATTCGTCCTTTCTGACTTTCATAGCTCTCTATGAAACCAGAAAGGTAGATACTTTTCTCCATTGGGTTGGTTTGCCCGGGGCCTCCAGTTATTTACGGCCAAAATCACACTAGAGGCGCTTCAGCAATGCTCACTCTGGTCGACACACGTGCTCCTTAAAAATGCCTGTCGTCAACTCTTTCCCAAAAGGTACTTGAAGAGCCATTCTTAGAGACCGACGGATAACGAGGCCTTAGACCTCAAAGAAATTATGACACAAATTTGGCGTCGTCATTCCCAAACTGGTTGCCAGACGAAATCCAGGGTTGGTAATAGTAACATAAGATACGTACGGCAGAATTCCCTGCCATAAATAAAATGATTTGGCTAACGCCAATGTAACGCGAAATAGGTGGAAAGAGTTTTGCGATAGGAAGCGTAAACCGAAAAAAAAAGGAAAAAAAAAGAAAGAAAGAAAGAAAGAAAGAAAGAAAGAAAGAAAGAAAGAAAGAAAGAAAGAAAGAAAGAAAGAAAGAAAGAAAGAAAGAAAGAAAGAAAGAAAGAAAGACTGAAGAAAAGGAGAAATTAGAAAAAAAATCTCTGGTGACTTGGCCAAAAAAAATTCTGTTCATGTGATTTTTCTTGTCACGTGACCAAACAAAAAAAAAAAACAAAAAAAAAATAACACGAGAAAAAAAACCATCCCCCGCCCGGTTTCGAAGCTAGGCCCTCTTGATCGTGAAACTAGCGCGCTAACCGTTGCGCCAACATAACTTTTTTTTTTCTTTATTGCAAGTTGCGCCAACATAACTCTGCCTGTAATGCTCACGCATTCCCACATCATAGGCGAAAGCTTAGGTGCCTTGGCAGTTTTCCATGCATGTGTTATTTTTATTTGTGGCAAGAGTTCATGTCCAGAATGCTTTTAGAGTTTTCGACCAAAACGAGTTTTCTTCATCCGAGTCACCTTCTAGAACCAGTAGACCGCACTGGGTCGTCCGGCTAATCAAGCAGCTATTTTCAAATTCTCTGGCGTGCCCGTCCTCGGATCCGAGGTCGCCGTTTGACAAGCTTAACTTTCTTCCACCTTTTAGCCGGAACCACCACGGCAGCTTTGTTCCGTCCCTACTCCTTCTCGAGCGAATGGCTCGCCCCGAGGCTAATCCCATTGTCTAAACCTCTTTTCATCCAACGCTTGACCTTTCCCTCCCCGTGCCGCAGCTTCGGGAGAGAAGGTTCTTCTCTGCAGAACGTCCCGCTTGTACAGCGGCCTTTAAAGTTCCAAGATTGTCCTGTCTTTATCGTCCCTTTTGTGTCTCCACTTTTTAATGTTTGAAAAGTATCAACACGCTAAAGTAGTACAATTTCCGGGATTTCATTTTCATCCCCCAAGTGTGATGCGGGAACCGCGCCGTAGAGCCACGGTCGTTTCCGACTTTGTTATCGCTAGGATTTGACAGTGCTCAATCACAATGCAAGACACGCACAGAGCCACGCTCGCTTTTGCAATGCGCTGCCTAATGGGGTGTCCAAACAGGACACGACTCCGACAAATCGTGAAAATTGAAGCGGGCTTGAAGCGGGCGCGTCCGCTTCAATTTTCACGATTTGTAGGAGTCGTGCGTTTTGTAGTGTCCTGTTTGGACACCCCTTAATAATGATATATCTTGTTGAGACGTGCGCACATCCGTCTTGCGCAGTGTTAGCTCAATGGCAGCACTTTCTGTAAAGGCGGATTCACACCGGGGATAGCAGTCGCGCGATCCAGCTAAATCGCATCGCAAAAAAAAAAGAAGAAAAAAGTAATTAGTTGGTCAATTTGGCGTGCGCGATGAGCGAGTCCAATGCCTTCGTTGGCGAGTCGCGTCTCAAAAACTCTCGCTCCGAACGCCGTTGGTTGGCTCGGCCTCTCCGCGACTAGAGTGCATCGCAAAACGTTGGGTCAGCAAGCGACTCTCAAAACCCGTCACGTTTTGCCCACGTGTCGCTTTTGCGATGAAAGTTATGGCGCGACTAGATCGCATCGCCGGTGTGAACCCGCCATAATGTCGAACCAGTCTCACGGCGTGTCCCGATATTGGCTTGTGTACCTACGCGCGAGTAAAACATCTGGCACAATTTGCGTTTGCAAAGCCTGCTCCAGCCGCGTCAAAACATTCAGCCAACCTTTGGACTGCAGAAATAAAGAGACAACCAAAATAAGATAAAGTTGCCAGCCGAATAAAACTTGATTTCTATTTAATTAAGATGAAGACCACCCGCGTACATCAAATACCTCATCAACCGAACTCCAAGGCAGTAAGCCTAGTTCTGGCACTTGTTTGGCACCTTTGGCCCGTCGCTGCCAGATCACAGCCAAACTATCGGGAAGCGAAGCCTAACTTGGGCACTCGCTTGGCGACTTGGGCCCAAAGATGCCAGATCTCAACCGAACTACAAGGTAGTAAGCCTAACTCTGGCACATTTGTGGCGATTTTGGCCCGAATGTGCTAGGTGAGAGCCGAACTGTCAAAAAGTGAAGCCTAACTTTGGCATTAGTTTGGCGAATTTGGCCCGAAAATGCCAAAGCTTTGCCGAACTACAAGGTAGTAAGCCTAACTCTGGCACATCTGTGGCGATTTTGGCCCGAATGTGCCTGGTGACAGCCGAACAGTCAAAAAGTGAAGCCTAACTTTGGCATTAGTTTGGCGATTTTGGCCCAAAAATGCCAAAGCTCTGCCGAACTACGAGGTAGTAAGCCTAACTCTGGCACATCTGTGGCGATTTTGGCCCGAATGTGCCAGGGGATAGCCGAACTATCAAAAAGTGAAGCCTAACTTTGGCATTAGTTTGGCGATTTTGGCCCGAAGATGCCAGATGATAATCGAACTACCCGGCAGCGAAGCCTAAGTTTGGCACTTGTTTGGCGAATTAGGGCCAAGATACCCGGACTGTTGCCAAGGGAGGTCAGGTTTGGCACTACTTTGGCTTCTTCGGGCTTTTTAATGCCCTAAACTGCCAGACGCAAGCCAAGTTTTGGCCCAGAACTCGGTGCTGCCTGGGATATGACCGGTACAGCATTTTTAATTGACGGAGCTCAGAACGACTGGGAGCTCCTGCATTGAAGCTTATTTTTCTGTAATACAAGCGGGCGACATTTACACGTGCCCAGTTATAGAGGATAAAAGGATATGTATGTCTCGCGCATGTAATTTTGAATCTTTCAGACTTGGTGTACTTTACGTGGGTACTCAAAGTAACTGCTACTTGGACGCAACTAACCGCAAATCTCTCTTCCAGTTTCCACGGCCTACAAGCAAGCAAGCACCAGTTCGTTTTTCCTCAAAGGTGAGCATTCCAGATACTCTAGTTAGGTGCGAAGCAGGAATAGTGAAGCCAGACGAGCGGATACGTATATTTAATTGACCGAGCTCAGAATGACCTGTGGCAGTGGCATTGAAGCTTATTTTTCCACAATCAAACGCAGACATAATTTTGAATCTATCCGGCTTGGTGAAGGATTGCTACTTGTCGCAAACTAATCACACATTTTTATTTTGCAGTTTCTATATGGCTACAGCTAGCAGGTGCTGTTTTCATTAAGGTGAGGATTTCACATTCTGTTTTCAAACATCAAGTTTTTGAAGGAGAGTCCTAAACAATTAACTTTCTTTTGCAGTAAATGCCAGATCCTCCAGTTCAGGAATATGTTAAATATATTTGGATTGGATAAGTTTAGTGTTTTGCTTCTTTATTCACAATTTGACAAAAGCAACATTTTTTTAAATTTATCACTCAGAAATACACACAAGAAGAGACTGCGTTGCAGAGAAATGTTGCGCTAAACGTGATATTCCAACTCGTATATAGTTTTATTGGTAGCCGATATATTATATTGGATTCGAATATCCATAATACGCTGAGCATATTGGAATCGTAAACCCTTATTGGATCCCCATATGACATATGGGGATCCAATAAGGGTTTATACGGTATTGGATTCCAATATTTTCAGCGTATTTTGGATATTGGAATCCCATAACAAATCCTTATTGTAATACAATACAATAAATGTAATGTTTTCCAATACACTGTCTATATTGTATTGCAATACAATAAAAAGATATTGTTTACCAATATCCATAATAGGCTGTTTATATTGGGGTTTTCCAATAGGGTGCACACCATGATGGCATTTCGTGCCTCGAGTAGTCGCACGACGGTTCCCTCCCCTGATTCTTGTGGCAGAGCACTGCGCAAGGCCTCCCAAATCTGGGTCTTGAACTGCTTCAAGTCGACGCGCACTCGCCTGGGCTTGATCATGACCTTGTGCTTGAACTCCCGCTGGCTGGGTAACCGTAGGGGCTTCGGTTACTTAGGCTTCTCTGACGTAGAAATAGCGTTAGTCTTCACTTGCGCTTGAATATCTGGAGCCTGCTTGTCCCGCCTGTTCTCCTTCCTCTTATATAGAACTTCAACCCAGCTGTTGCCGGGCGCATCTTCCCCCTTGTCTTCCGAGGTGGCTCCTACGTCTTTGTCCGTCGGGAGCAGCTGCTGCGTCGGAACCACCGTGGTGTGTGCCACCTCTTCGGGGTTGTAACCGGTAATTAACCCGATTCCAGGTCTTCCTTCAAGGCCTGATGCCATTTCTAGCTTACTTTGTCCACAGGGCTGCCGATTTCCGCATGATTAGGCCTAACGAAGCGGTTCCGCCGAGAACCTCCCGGTTCGGCGCGCCCGGCGAAGCCAGGCCTAGCGAGGGTGAGCGGGCCTCGTGGGCCCTAATCACGAAAAGTCCCGTAAATCAAAACGTATTGTGCTCACCGGCTTGAAAATCCCGCCAGTAGAATCCGGAACACTTCCCGCGTCCACTCCAAAATTTTTTTACGTGCACAAAACGAGTTTTCCGCATGAAAACATAAAATTTTGTGGAGCACATAAGAGCTGTGTCCACTCCGAGCGCGATCGCAGCGCCTCCCTCCATACGAGTGAAAGGAACGGCGTTTCGCTTGTCTCCTGACGCGTCGGGCTTCTGCTCGCAGGCGCTTGAATGCGAGAAGGTTGGTGGGGGTGAGATACCGGCCGACACTTTGCCAAGCGCAATTCTGGTGATTACTGGACTTTCGGCACTCCCTATCCCACCAAGGCTTAGGGCGCTCGGGTAGCTTACCCGAGGTTTGTGGAATAACAGCACGGGCTGCATCAACAATGGCAGTTGTGATGATTTCATTTTCTTCAATAGAGTTTGCTACAGGCAGGACAGAAGACGTTACACATTCCTGGAACAGTTCCCCGTTTGCTGTAGGAAGTTTCCATCGAGGAGGGCAGCAGGGGAGAACAGGTAGGGGCTCTGTGAGGATGAGACGGATAGGGAAGTGGTCACTGCCACGTTGGTTGTTGAGGACAGTCCAGGTAAAATTTGCGAGCAAGGATGAAGAAACAATGAATAGGTTAATGCAGGAAAAGGAGTGGTGAGTCGAGACGAAATATCTGGCCTCACCAGCATTTAGAAGACTGGCAGCTCTTCGGGAGAGAAACCTTTCTAAAATGGATCCTCGGCTGTTGACGCGTTGACTTCCCCAGAGCGGATTGTGGGCATTAAAATCTCCTAGGAAAACATAGGGTTCTGGAAGCTGGCCTGCAAGGCGTTCAAGATCGGTCAGCGTCAGGGAAATTGAAGGGGGTACGTAGAGGCAGCATATGCTAATAAGGCGATCTAACATCAACCGTACTTCGACAGCCTCCAGAGAAGTGTCCAAAGAGATTTCAACAGCTCGCACCGTGCCATCCACAACAATGGCAACTCCTCCGAAACTGCCAGACGTTGTTATGCGATCTTCGCGAAATACTTGAAATGATCTCAGGAAATTACTATTCGACGGTCCCAAATATGTCTCCCGGAGACATACTACAGAGGGTGTGTATTCCTGAAGCAAGGAGTGAACATCATCCAGGTTGTGAAAAAAACCTCTGCAATTCCACTGTAAAAAGCCTCCTGCCATAAACATGTGTTAAGCTAAAAGGTGAACAAGAGGTAAGGGCCCAAACGAGCAGGTGGTGGTTAAACATTTCGAAAAAACCCCGAGACTGCGACAATAAGGGACGGATAAACACAAAGTTTCAAACACAGCTGAATTTTATTTGACAACGAAGGGTGCTTATATTGGCGTCAAATGCTACGCAAAAAGAGAAGAAGGAAAGAGAGGGAGAAACCTACACAACACAAAAGTGACGAAAGAAAGAAAGTGAGAATCGGGGAAACCCGTGCCACAAGCAGTACAACAAAAAGAACTGAGAAGTGGTGAGATCGTCTATACAAAAAAATGAAAGCCGTTTACAATTCCCTGTAACGCGGGTTGGAGCGCAGCTCTTGAGGAGGAGGATGGAAGCATACTGAGGGACAGGTGACTCCCTAAGGTCACGTGACCTCATGGGAGGTCGGGTGACGTCAAGGGAGTCACGTGACCTTGGGGGGTCACGTGACCTCAGGAGAATCATGTGACCTCAGGCGGCCACGTGACCTCAGGGGGTCACGTGACCTCAAGGGTTCACGTGACTTCAGGGAGGTCACGTGACCTCAGTGGGGTCACGTGACCTTAGGGGGTCATGTGACCTAACGGGTCACGTGACCTTAGGGGTCACATGACCCCATAAGGTCACGTGACCCCACTGAGGTCACGTGACCCTGACGATGACGATTTGATGACGTCATCAGTGACGTCACTGATGACGTCATCAGCGATGACGATGCGGATGCCAATGACGTCATCAGTGATGATGACGATGACGATGCGGATGCCAATGATGTCATCAGTAACGTCACTGATGGCGTCATCAGTGATGACGTCATCAGTGATCAGGTTATATGCAACCGGGATTGCATGCAACAGATTGCACACAACTCGTTGTATGCCGTTTGCATGCAACTCCCGAAGGAACCCGAGGTCCTCCCGAAGGAATCCGAGGTCCTCCCGAGGTCCTACCGAAGAAACCCGAGGTCCTCCCGAAGGGACCCGAGGTCCTCCCGAAGGACCTCGGGTTCCTTCGGGACGACCTCGGGTTCCTTCGGGAGTCCTCGGATCCCTTCGGAAAAATTTACCCATAATGCACCGCGCGGTTACGCCGACGGCGACGCCGACGCCGCTCAAGCCGGAAACGGGCGCCTAAGAGCTGCGCTCTAAAAGTGAAAGCCGTTTACAACTCCCTGTAACACCGAATTAGAGCGCAGCTCTTGAGGAGGAGGAGGGAAGGGTACTGGGGGGTGAAGGGAACTTGGGGGGGGGGGGTCACGTGACCTTGGGGGGTCACGTGACGATGCCGATGATGTCATCAGTGACGTCACTGATGACGTCATCCGTGATTATGACGATGACGATGCGGATGCCGGTGACGTCATCAGTGACGTCACTGATGACGATGACGATGCGGAAGCCGGTGAGGTCATCAGTGACGTCACTGATGACGTCATCAGTGACGATGCGGACTCCGATGACGTCATCAGCGATGATGACGTTGACGATGTGGATGCCGGTGAGGTCATCAGTGACGTCACTGATGACGTCATCAGTGATGATGACGATGACGATGCGGATGTCGGTGACGTCATCAGTGACGATGACGTCATCGGGGAGGTCACGTGACCTCGGCGGGGGTACGTCGTGACCCTGGGGGTGGTCACGTGGCCTCGGGGCGGTCACGTGACCTCGGTGTCACGTGACCTAGGGGGTCACGTGACCCTGGGGGAGGGGTCACGTGACCTTGGGGTGACCTTGGGGGCCACATGACCTTCGGGTGACCTTGGGGGTCGCGTGACCTTGGGGTGACCTTGGTTACGCCGACGCCGCTCAAGCCGGGAACGGGCCCCTAAGAGCTGCGCTCTAAAACAAAAGCAAAGAAGGACTTAAGTGCATTAGTCGTTTATACAAAAACAAAGTAAAAGGACTGAAGTGCATTAGTCTCCAAGAAACCCCAAGGTCTTGTCAATTGTTCTGTCGAGGCCTTTGTCCGATTTTAAGTCTTCGCTTTATTGTTTTCTGGTCGTTTGTTCGTTGCGTCCTTCCTGTTAGTGTTGGAGTTTCTTGGTGACCAATGCACTTCAGTACTTTTACTTTGTTTTGGAGCGCAGCTCTTAGGCGGCCGTTTCCGGCTTGAGCGGCGTCGGCGTCGCCGTCGCCGTCGCCGTCGCCGTCGCCGTCGGCGTAACCGCGCGGTGCATTATGGGTAAATTTCCCCGCCAAATCTAGCGGAAAAATTTCCCCGCTAAATCTAGCGGAAAAATTTCCCCGCTAAATCTAGCGGAAAATTTCCCCGCTAAATCTAGCGAAAAAATTTCCCCGCTAGATCTAGCGGAAAAATTTCCCCGCTGAATATAGCGGAAAAATTTCCCCGCTAAATTTAGCGGAAAAATGTCCCCGCTAAATCTAGCGGAAAAATTTCCCCGCTATATCTAGCGGAAAAATTTCCCCGCTAGATCTAGCGGAAAAATTTCCCCACTAAATCTAGCGGAAAAGTCTCTTGAGGTCAGGTGACCCCCCCAGGTCACGTGACCCCCACGTGACCTTGGCGATGGAGTCATGTGACTTCCAAGGTCACGTGACCACCCCTCCCTCCCGATAACACGTGAACCTCAGTACCCTTCCCTCCTCCTCCTCAAGAGCTGCGCTCTAATTCGGCGTTACAGGGAGTTGTAAACGGCTTTCATTTATTTGTATAAACGACTAATGCACTTTAGTCCAACTTTGGTTTTGTTTTTGTATAAACGATCTCACCACTTCTCAGTTCTTTTCTAATACTTGTTTTTTTTTTGTTTTTTTGTACTGCTTGTGGGGTTTCCCCGATTCTCCCTTTCTTTCTTTCATCCTTTTTTGTGTTGTGTAGGTTTCTCCCTCTCTTTCCTTCTTCTCTTTTGATTTGTGTAGGATTTGACGCCTATATAAGCGCCCTTTGTTGCCAAATAGCATTCAGCTGTGTTTGAGACTTCCGTCCCTTATTGTGCCAGTCTCG
Organism: Ixodes scapularis; assembly: GCF_016920785.2. Taxonomy (NCBI): domain Eukaryota; kingdom Metazoa; phylum Arthropoda; class Arachnida; order Ixodida; family Ixodidae; genus Ixodes; species Ixodes scapularis. Next base: position 47,935,057 of record NW_024609838.1, on the reverse strand, counting down.
GGTTTGTTTCGGAGAGCTAAAAGGGTCGTTAGAATGTGGACAAAATTGTAAAATCGCTAAAAATGAATAATAAAATTATTATTAAAAAGTCAGGTTACTCTGATCTCAAAATACTTATCACAATGCAATACACATAAAAAAGTAGGAATTTGAAATTGGAGAGCTCTAAAATTAAAATATATGGCGTAAATACCTGAGGAAAAATGCATGGGGTGAAATGAAACGCCTCGGGTAGAGGGTTCAGTTAGGAGGCTTAATAGGCGTTTTTGCTTTTGTTCTTGGGTTTTGGGGTCTGCCAAACCGTGTTTTCGAGGTCAGACAGGTTTGTGGATGGATCAGCAGCCTCAGCTGCTACTTTCATCTCCCTAGTTTAGCAGGCAGGCTTGCCTGCAGGCTTCGGTTGATCGGGTGTTCGAGACGGCGGTTGCCGCTCTCGGCCCGATCCACAGGGAGGAGTGGAGGAGGAGCTGGGCAAATTGTCCTGCTCCATCGGTTCCACTCCTTTAGAGCCAGGGGCGGTGCGAGAGTCGCGCCGCTCCCCTAGAAGAATATCCCTTCCCAAGAGAGTTGGAGCGAGGGCTTCGCTCCTTCTCCCTCGGGGAGGGTCCAGGAGTGACAGTGAGCACGGCTGCCGCCGTCCCACACTGTGAGGGGGCAGGTTGCGTACTCCCTCGGGGTGTTTGAGGGGGCACCTGCCTGCGTTCTGGAGTTGGGGTCTTGAGGGCCACTGCCAGCATCTTTGGGGAGAACTGGGTGGCCCTCGACTCCGAGCGTGGTGCGGGACCCCTGCGCACCACCTCGGCATAGCCTTCCTTTGAGAGGAACGACAACCTTTTTTTAGCCTCTGGGTATTATTGATATTTTAGTGATATTTTTCTTGGCTTTAAGTGAAAGAATTTCTTTTCCTTGTTTCCACAGAGGACAGGTGCGTGAGTAGGCTGAGTGTGGTCCACTGCAGTTACTCCAGCGGGTAACTGCGTCGCAGAAGACAGCGACGTGTTCCTGCCCTCCGCTCTTCACACAAGTCTATTTTCCTTTGCAACTCCGTGAACTGTGGCCAAATCGTTGGCAGCGGAAACATCGTTGCGGGTTGGGGATGTACGGACGAATGCAGCAGTTAAGGTAGCCTGCTTTGACTGTTGCGGGAAGGGCATGTTTCTCGAAGGTAAGGATGACGTGCCTTGATGGCGTTCCTCTGCCATCTTTTCGGAACAATATGCGTTTTACAGCGACAACACTGGCGCCTTTAAGTCCTTCAAGGAGTTCTTCATCACTTGTTTCCAGAAGGTCGTCCTCCGAGAGAACTGCACGGATGGTGTTGAGTGTGCGGTGAGGACTCACGGACACTTTGAAATTGGCAATGTTTCTGAGCTTACGTAATGCTTCGCTATGATTTTTGAATCCTCCTCAACAAGGAGGTCTCCAGAGTGCAGTTTCTTGGCCTTCTACGCGAACCCGATAAGATGTTCCAGGGCCTTCGACAAAACAAAAGGAGATATCTTTGCAACGGGTTTTCGTTCATCTAAAGAATGAACAACAAATAACTTGGTAACGTTTTCCACAAGAGGGTCTTTTTCGATGGTTTTCTGCTCAAGGCAGCGCCTTTCCCAGGGCTGACGTGAGCTGGGTTTAGGAGGAGGGGCTGCCATAAGAGGCGGAAAGTGTTCAGAACGTGCGGCGTGCCGCCCACGACGAAGCCCAACAAGGGAATAGTTAGCGGACCATAACAAAAAGGGCTTTGCTGGAACCGTTACACTATTAGCACTGCCCAGGTACTATAACCAAGTGTGGCTTTGGACAAGGGGTCTGTCGCCACCTAAGATTAGCCCTTGCCACCAAAGGAGTTGAAAAAGGAAAGAAGAGAAATGAGAAGAGTGAAAAGGAGGAGAAGGTAAGAGTGAAAAAAGGGAGGGGATAGTGGAAGTGGCGACTAACTAAATCATCCTCGTCGGGTCAAGCCAGGACATTCGTCTACGGGAAGCGGGGGCCGAAGTGGTATATTGCCTCACCAGGGGTGCACCGAAAGGTCCAAACCCACCCCGGCTCGACTCAACCACCATGATGTCCTTTTCCCCGGACACGGGATAGCCACGCGCAGCCAGACTTGGGCAGGCGAACCCGCATAACTCGGTGTCCGTGGTGACGCCACTCACCAAACACGTGCTCTCACAGGTGCCCCCTGAGGGGGTTCAAGCAGTTCTGTTCTACATCCAATTTCTTTCATTTTAAGCGAATGAGTTATCTTTGAGGAAATGTAATCAGAACTATGAAGACACTTAACCTTGTTAATGCGTGTGTTTTGTAGGAAAATACTTCTGAAAAGTTTTAATCGCAAACACTTTCGTCGTAAAGCCAGCAAATGTCAGCCAAGTTGCTCGTTAAGTTTGGTGACGCTTGACCGAAAGGTGTAGGTATTGGTAACAAAGCGCGAAGCTCTATTTTGTACGGGTTCAATTTTTAGTACAAGTTGAGGAAACGAGGGCCCCACACTGAACACGCGTACTGTAAGACATCCTGATGTTAGTAGTGTATAGCAAAGCTTTGATATCCTCAGGAGCCATTTTAATTTTTTTTTTTATAAAGTTTAGGACACGGTTCGCCTTAAGTGTTACTGTGTCCACGTGCTTGACCCAAGAAAAAGTGCTGCTAAAAAGACTGCTAAATTCTTTACCTCCGTAACCTCTTTAACCTCTTTAAGATCAATGCCGTTTAGATTATACCTTTACAGGAAAGGGGTGCGTTTTTTGGTAAGGCGAATATAATTGCATTTATTAATGTTTAGGCACATTCTCCACCTGTTACACCACGCCGCCAGTGTTTCAAGGTCAGTCTGGAGTAAGGAGGAATAATCATCGTTACAAACTTGCCGGTAAATAGCGAAATCATCCGCGTATAAGCGAATACTAGATGTTAAGTTCTGAGGAACATCATTATTAAAAATTAAAAAGAAAAGAGGTCCAAGTACGCTTCCCTGGGGAACTCCTTACGCAACCGCTACACAAAGGGAATTAACGCCATTAAAAACTACACACTAAGTACGATCAGTTAAATAATCTTTCAGCCCCTTGATAATATAACCAGGTAACCAGAAGGATGGCGCTCAAAAGCTTTTTGGAAAAATAAAAGCAAGCAGTCAGGTTGTAAATGTTTATCTAATGAGAGAGAAATATCATGGACAAATGCAATCAACTGCGTACTGCACGACAGACTAGAGCGAAGACCTTGCTGCTCCGGGGTAAATTAATCATTTAACTCTAGATGAGCTCCAATATCTGAGAATATGATGTGTTTGCGCAGTTTGGAACAAACATTAGTCAGAGATATTGGCCTGTAACTTGATATCTCGCGTTTAAGACCTGCCTTATGGACGGGTGCAATAGTAGCAGCCTTCAATCCGACGGCAGCCTGCTCGAGACAAGCGATTTGCTAAGCAATATAACTAGGAAGGACGTAATCGTTGTAGAACTCAATTTTAACACGCGGTTAGGGATTCCATCGGGTCCTGTGGCTGAATGAGGTTTTAAATGACGAAAAATTTAAGTACACCACTATCTTCAATTACAAATTCTGGCATCACATTACGTTCTGACATAGATGCGGGCAATTCATTTATCTCTGCTGCACGAGAAAAAAAAATTGAAAAAATTAATTGAAGAAAACCGCTCTCTCTAAGTCGTCCGAAGTCAAGTAATTGTTCTGAAGTAATGGGGGTATACCTATGCTTTCGTTATTACCCGATCTTTTCAAAATTTTCTATAATTATTTAGGTTTGTTAAGCAACTTGAGACCCAGGGTAGAGAAGAAGTGCAGTTTAGCTTCCCGAATCTCCTTTTTAACGGCATAATTGAGGCATCTGAGTTCACTTTTCGTTGCCCGGTTTTAGTTTTTAGAGCGCAGCTCTTACGCGCCTGTTTGCGGCCTGAGCGGTGTCGGCGTGACCGCGCGGTGCATTATGCGACGCGTGGCGTCACTGATGACGTCATCAGTGACGTCAGTGATGACTCATCGGCATCGACACTGATGACGTCATCGGTATCCGCATCGGCATCGGCGTCATTACTGATGACGTCATCGGCATCGTCATGTGACTCCCCCCTCCCGAGGTCACTTGACCCGCCCGCAGTACCCTTCCCTCCTCCTCCTCAAGAGCTGCGCTCTAATTTTGCGTTACAGGGAGTTGTAAACGGCTTTCACTTTTTTATACTTAAGAAACATACATAACTTATTTTTTTTAGGAGGCAACGCAAGCTTTCGTTTATCTGTGGTTTATCGTGTCTGCTAATTCCTGATAACATTTTACATGGAACATTTTTATCGATAAGAGCCATAGGTACACTTTAAAACAACAGCCACAAATCTTCAATGTCAAGTGACGTACATGAGCATACGAATTCGGGGAGAAAAGCCAACAGGTCAAAAGACAAGCTATCAAAATCACCCCGTTCGAAAATATACACTTTTTGGGGCGTGACTTGATGATAAAATCGCGCTTACACGTTATATGTGTAACTACAACTTTATGGTCACTGAGGCCCGGTGTCATCATCACCGACAACACACTAGAAGGATGATCTGTAAAGAAAAGATCTAGAATAGATTCACGTCCACTATATCCTGTCGGAAGAGACATGAACTGTTGTAACACATGAGCGTTTGTCAGTTCATCAAACGTGGTATAAAGAGAGTGAATTACACAAAGTAGGCATATTTTCCACCCAATTTATATCGGGAAGATTAAAGTCCCTACTAAGTATGACGTCATCAGAGGTTATCACTGACAAAGTATTAGATAAACACAATAGGAGATCCAGTGCACTATTACCCTGTGGCCTATAAAAAGAGCCGAATGTAAGAAATTTCGAGCGTCGCAGTTTGATTTTACACTTGGTAGGTCTCTAGACACAACAACACACCCCCGCCCCCTTAGATTTCTATCTTTGCGGTAGACCCTATTGTTAGATGGAAATATTTCAGAGCTGTCTATAGAACTATGAAGCCACGACTCCTTACCGATGACCACATCATCCTGTGTTGAATTCAGAAGAAAGGCAAGTTCGTCTTGTTTGTTGTTAACACTTCTGCAGTTACAGTTATGAAGACTAGATTCTAAATGCTAAGCTCTCCATTTCCGCTTGTATTCCGTTTTGGTTACCGCGCGTTTTAATAATAATAATAATAATAATGACTTTATTTTCAGTGCCCAAAAACGACCATAGCGGTCTTCACTTTGGTGCACCTGTTCAATCCTAGAAACACGTTGGTATATTACCATCACCCAAAAACAAATAAACAAACAAAATGTTATCAGTAAATTACAAGGTTATTCAACTGATGGCGGTACAATGAAATGAATGTACAGAAATCGAGGTGCTTAGGAGCAATGCTGTTGTATAATGTCTGAATCCGAGAAAGCGGTGAAGTACAACAAGGTGAACGTACATCAAAGCATACAGGATGTCTAGTATGGCGTAAGTTAACATGAAAATTAACTTTGCTGAGCATTGATGGCGAATCAATTGCACTATTCACAACCTTATGCAAAAATACAAAATCATGAATCGTTCGCCTTTCAGACAAGAGTGTAAGCGAAAATGACCTAAGTATGTATTCATAGTTATAATAACAGCGCCTTTCAAAGTACCTATCGTAAACAATACGAATCAATCTTTTTTGAACATTTTCGATGGTCAAGGCCTGTGCCCTAGATATTGAGTTCCATATTACCGAGGCAAATTCCAAACGTGACCTAACTAAAGATTTGTAAAGATGTAACAAACAATGAGGCCTCCTGAAATTCTTCGACAAACGCGATATGATTCCCAGAACTCTCATTGAACTTCCTACCACAAAAGATACATGATTTCTAAAAGACAAGGCACTATCAACGTACACGCCAAGATCCTTCACACACAGTACACGTTCAATTGGCATGATATCAAGATGATAAGTAAAACTGAAAGGCACATGGCGTCGGCACAAGGATAGGACCTTTGTTTTTGCAGGATTAAGCAATAATAGATTTTGTTCACACCACTGAAAAATGAGGGACACATCACGCTGTAGGATCTCGCAGTCCACAGGAGAGTGAATCATTCTAAACAACTTGATATCATCAGCAAAAAGTAACAACTGGGAACTCTGGACACAAGATACTATATCATTTATAAATATAAAAAACAAGTGAGGGCCCAGGATTGACCCCTGTGGAACACCTGACGTTGAAAAGTAACTATGGGAATAACTATCAACAACGCGAACAGAGTTCGAGCGGAGTGAAAGGTAACTCTGGAACCACTGACATAACTCTGGGGATAGACCATATAAAAATCATTTATGCAAGAGTAATTTGTGACTGACCTTATCAAAAGCTTTAGTCATATCAAAGTATATTGTGTCTACCTGCCCCCTATTTGTAACAAATGGAGCGCAAAAACCAAGAAAAGTACACAAATTAGTCTGGACAGACCTACCACTCAGGAACCCATGCTGCAAAGGTGTTAATTTTTGACGGAAATAAAAGAGCATCCGGGTAAGTACAACAATCTCGAAAACCTTAGAAAACCCACAGAGCAGAGAAACAGGACGATAATTCGTAACAACCGAGGCATCACCACTCTTTAAAATCGGAACAATAACTGATTTCTTCCAAAGAGATGGAAAGACCCCAGAACTAAGCGAAAGATTAAATATGTGCTTTAAAATGGGAATAAACAAATCACCGCATCCTTTGATTATAAAGCTCGGTATACCATCAACACCACTTGAAAACTTTGGTTTTAATTTTCTTATCGCTTCCGCAATTTCGACATGATCCACTTGTACGGAATGCAAGAAGTCATGACAGCTTATCTTATCGTCACCAGGCTGGAAAGACCCGTGGCAGCTAGTGTAACATTTGCTAAAATAATCGGCAAAAATATTTGCAACGTCATCAGGCGACGAATGATAGGCCGGTGTGTGCACTACATCATCACGTAAACAGATGCCTCGACTTGCATCGCGCGTGTGGTGTTTTAGAAACTGCCAGAACTTTTTTGGTCGACGAATCAAGCTATTCTCAACGCTATCGAGGTGAAAACGTTTATCACGCTTGAACAATTTTTTTGCTAAAGCACGATATATGCTAAATTTGGTGTACCAAAGTGTATAACCAGTCTTTTTGAAGAGTCTGTGAAAATGTTCTTTTTTGCGCAGGTATACTTTAAGTTCTTGCGAAAACCAGTTAGGATAGATGGAAATTTTGTTTATGTTTTTAGGCACAAAGCTATCGATAGCATCTTTAGTAACTGAGGTAAGCGTCTCGCTAACGCGATCGACATCCGACATAGCAAGAACATTGCTCCAGTCAAAATTCTCGATAGATCTATAAACACTCATATAATCACCTTTCGAAAAGCAATAATTTGATGGCATACACGATACTCGTGACCTGAAGGGAAGATAAAACTGGACAATAAAAGGTGCATGAAAAACATCGATCTGTACAAGGGGATCGAAGGCAGGACTCAAGTTTAAAATCGGTATATTCGAAAGAGCAAGATCAAGAATATTTCCTGCGCTATTTTTTTCGTATTGTGCTGTTCGAGCCCGCAGAAGTTTATAAAAGATAATAACGAAGATGCTTTGTTAGTTGTGATGCTGTTGCTATTCACATTTTGAAGTGCCCAGTCAACACCTGGTAAATTAAAGTCTCCATATATTTGCACACGATACTTATCGAAATTAATTTGTTTTCTGATTGCCTCAAAATGCTCAATAAAAACTGTCTGGTCAGAAAGAGGCGGAAAATAATACGTACCCCAAAGATAATTAAAACCGTCGCTTGCCTTAATTTCCACCCATACACATTCCGAGTAAGATTCAAGGTCAAACCTTCTATGCGAGGCAACAGAGACTTCACAGGCAATCAAAACACCACCGCCTAGCTTCTGCCCTGTACAAGAATAGTCTCTATCTCGGCGATATACATTGAATTTCGGACTGAAGTAATTAGTGTCTGGTAAACTATTGCAAAGCCACGTTTCAGAAAGACAAAAAATATTGTGCGGAGAACCTACCAAATTTGACATAAACTCGGCAGCCTTCGTACGTAAGCCTCTTACATTCTGATAGAAACATAGTGTCATTATCTGAATCGCACATATACGTTTTATTGCCAATAGTTAACTTGTTGTATCGCAGTTTAAATTGCGCGTTCTGCTCACTGGCGTAAACTAGCAGTCTGCGCCTTGTAAACTGCACTGGTGATTCAAAACCGTCGCTTGTAAAAAAACACTTCGTTTTAGTTTGAAGGCCTCAGAAAGAACATTTGCTTGTATTTAAATGAGAGAAACTCTGAAATCAGAGGGCGGTTTTTATCAGCAGCAAAGCGGCCAATCCTGTGCACTCGTTCAATGCTAGTAGCTTCAAGGTGTATATCGAGGTTATCGGCGAAAAAAAAATAAAGCCTTAGCCTCTGATGTTTCCCATATTTCAACCGCCACGTCGGGCAACCCGTTGATGATCAGGCTGTTTCTCCGTGATTGATTATCTAGTTATTTTTGACGCAGAGCTGTTGTTATAAGCAAGGTATCCAGTTCCCCATTTGACGCTTTAGGTTCTTCAAGTTCTCACCTCTTTGGTTTAATCGTAGCAACATCGCTCTCAAATCAAGCTATCCGAGAAAATAAGCCCTCCAGTTTACCTTCGAACGTGGTTTGCATATCTTAGATGGCTTTCAGTTCGTGTATTACTGTTTTTGTCCTTCGCTCATACTAGGAATTAGTTGCATTGCTTCAGCTAGCAGATTTTCTTGCGCGGCAAAAAGAGCGCCGGAATTTAATTCAACGTCACCGCACAACAGTAGCAACAAGAAATAGAAAGCGTGATTGTAAAACAACACGATACCTCTCCAAGATCGGCAGGTCAAGCCGCGTGATTTCCCGTTAGCAAATACAAGATGGGGTGGAACCGGGAGAAGAGCGAAATGAAATCTATAACATTTAGGAAAGCTGGCACCAACCTGCATGAGCAGTAGAAAACAAAAATGCGTAAAGGGAACCGCCATGACTGTGCCCGTTCCACGCCCCAAGCCGAGAATCTCGATTTCCGCCAATTGTAGGCTAAAAACACCGAGAATATCCTCCCAAAGCCCGTAGGCTGGGATCAAACTCTGGCCAGAAACGGGTGCCGGACACAATGCGAGAGTGGTGTCGCCTAGAAAATTTGTGTTAAGGGCTAAAACAGGCGTAGCGGATGGTGGGGGATGTTCCGTGTCGTTGCTGACGTTGCGTTTCGATAGCGGTGAAGCACCACGACACACGACCTGCATGAGCAGGAGAAAACGAAAATGCGTGAAGGGCACCGCCTTGACTCTGCCGGTTCCACAAATAAACGTCAATCTTTTCCCCGGCCGCTTCAGTGGCCGATAACTTAAAGGCCACAAATCCGCCTAGCTTGCCATTTACGCTGCCTTTCGTTTCAAGAATTCTGCCCAAACATATATTATTTTTATAAAATACAAATAATTGTCCCTAGAACCATGCCTGAGTTGAGATGAAAACAACTTGTGACATTCTTTTACATATCAGCACACGTATGTCTTTATCCCAAGTATCAGCGAAGGGTAATAGTTTTTTTGTCAACTTCATCGAGTAAAATTGACTTGCGAACGAGGATGGTGGCGGCGTTTGAAGTTCTCGAAAAGTGCAGGAGGAGTTCATGTGGGCAGGGCATGTAGGACTCTCGTCCTATTCCCCAGTCCCCTGTCTCCGAATGAACGTGACACAGCAACTCATAGCCCTCGGCAGAACGGGATTATTCGACTCACATTGTGCTGGGGGATTTCGTGATCGGGAGAGGTGATTGAGGAAGCTTGGAAAGGGTGCGCCGCCACTGTTTGCTGCCTGCCGATCGTCCCTGCGGTGCTAATCCACACCCCATCCTGCGGACGTCGCCACCGAAGGTCCAATCCGGGGTCTAAATCCGGACCATGTCACCGGGCCGTCGCCCGAGCTGACGTCGCGGTCGCCGCCACCGCAAATGTCTGTCGTGGCCCGTTTCCCGCGCAAGAGCCCCCACTTGCCATCTCCCGTTGTCCGTCGTCCCAGCTTGCAGCGCACCAGACAGGCGGGAGCCTCTTGTCTCCCGACGAGGGCGGTCTTTCACCGGAGGTCCCCGTCCGGCTCTGCGGCAGCACATGCAGGGCCTCAGGCGCCGATCCTGTCCGGGAGGGGTGTGTTATGATGTCCACTGCCGACACCACCAATGTTTTCAAGATGGGTACCGAGGGAGGAGGCACTTGGGCACCACACTTCGAAGGCACTGTCCTCACCACGGAGGCGGCAGAGAACGAGTCCCAAGGCACCAGCGTCCGGTTGTCGAACAGATGGGGGCTGACGACACCCCAAATGCATGACATGCTGTTATTCGAGAACTTTTGAAGTGCACGCGGAAACCATAAGCAGAAATTATGCCGTGGCCCGGCACCTATTTTGCATCCTGTAAGCACCACACGAGCCCGACCCTATGAATTGACGGAACGTAATCCAACAACGCAATGGAAAAAAAATGAAGAAAGAGTGGAGCAGTAGTGCAAAGCGCCAGTTTGGTCGCAGGCGTTACGGGAGAGCAAAAGAAAACGCGACTATAACGAGGCGAAGGGCAAAAACAACAAACAATGAAAAACCACGCTGCCGCAGAAGGATCTTTAACAAAGAACGGACTCCCAGGAAGAAAAAGGGGGAGGGTATGTTTGCCGGTGCAGTTTCGTCCGCTTCTCCTGGCAAAACCCACAAGTGGTTGCAATATTTTGTCCATCAATGTTTCATCGATAGATTGCCTGGTGGATATGTGACGCTTCATGATGATGATGATGATTAGGGTTTTAGTGGCGCATTGACAACGGAGGTCATATTGCGCCAATTCAATGTTGTTTAGCTGGCACTAAACAAAACGGTTTAAGACAACAGTATAAAAAAATTACAACTGGTTAGGTAGCCAGTTTTCTTCAGGTAGTCCAGAACACGGTGAAAAGGCACTAAAGGGCAGTCACTAAGTAAAAACATTGGATGAAAGGGAAGATAACCCCTAAAAAGTTCAGGGAAGCTAGACCGGCGCAACTGATGGTGAAAAGGGCAATGCCATAAAATGTGTAACACTGTAAGGCCTTTCCCACAATGGGAACAAAGCTTCACATTTTCGCCACGAAGAAGGTGCAAGTGCGTCAAGCGTGTGTGGCCAATTCTTAGGCGGCAGAGCAGAACCTCTACACGCCCTTCCCTGTGAAACGAGCTCTCCCACAGGGCCAAAATGGGTTTGATGACATGAAGCTTATTGTCATACTCTCTGTCCCACTCCAACTGCCATGACATCAAGAGTGATTTTTTCAAAAACGGCTCCAAATCTTGATGAGGTAATCCACAAGTTGCTACTAAATCTTTGGCAGATGCAGCCAAGCTATCGGCTTTCTCATTCCCTGGAATCCCGACATGACTCGGCACCCAAGAAAACTTTATGTCATGTCCGAGTCGGAGGGCTCCATATAATTTACCTCGTACATGTAGAGTAAGAAGATTCTTTTTAGGGAGCAGTGAAGACACAGCCAGTAATGCGCTTTGAGAATCAACAAAGAGAATAGCTTTCCTTATAATGTTTTTTAGTATGTGATCAACAGATAGTAAAATGCCATAAAGCTCTGCAGAAAAGATGCTGGCCACACAGTTAAGTTGAAGAGATTTCATGAAGGAACCAGAATATACTGCGCAGCCAACAAAAGACGAGGATTTCGACCCATCGGTATAGCATTCAGTGTAACCTCTATAAGTCTCCTGTAATGAAAGGAACTCCTGTTGAAGAACTCGTGGGGAGGTAGCCCGCTTACTGTATTTTGTAAGTGTCCAGTCGCAAACGATTGAGACTTCGTCCCAAGGAGGAACTCTGTTCCTGTAATTTAGCATGGCAACATGAAGTGGGACATGAAGGGAAGCACTGAAATTCTGAGTGCGAAAGTTGAGTGGCAGCACAATGCTCGGCTTGTTTTCAAAAAGTCGAGAGAAACGACAGCTATGAATGGCATTGTAAACTGGGTGTTGTGGATTAGAATATACCCGATAAGCATAACAGAGACTCAGGTACTGTCTGCGTTTCTCAAGCGACATCTGATGTGTATCGGCATATAGGCTTAACACAGGTGATGTGCGAAATGCACCGGAGGCAAGTCTGAGCCCCAAATAGTGAACGGGATCCGGCATCTTCAAAGTAGAAGATCGTGCCGAATCCTACACGACTGCACCGTAGTCAAGCCGAGACCGAACCAGGGAGTTGTATAATCGTAAGGGGCATCGCCTGTCCGATCCCCATGAAATGTGGGACAACACCTTGAGAACATTTAAAGAACTTAAGCATTTACGTTTCAAATTCTTCAATTGTGGCACAAAAGAAAGCTTCTTGTCCAAGATTACACCAAGAAATTTGTGTTCCTGTTGAATAGATATGTCTATGTTAATGAGATGCAAAGTGGGGTCCAAAGACAAACCCCGGCGCAATGAAAAGGGAACACAAACAGTTTTTTTCGGGAGAAAACTTGAAACCGTTTTCATCCGCCCATTTGCTCATCCTGTTGATAGTGAGTTGTAGTTGCCGTTCACAACTGGAGAGGTTACATGAAGAGAAGGAGATCTGCACGTCGTCTACATAAAGAGAATGAGATACCGATGGCGGCATCACCCTTCCAAGACTGTTGATCTTAACAGCAAAAAGGGTAACGCTTAAAACTCCTCCTTGAGGGACCCCATTTTCTTGGCTAAAAACATCTGACAGTGTGCCACCCAAGCGAACCTGAAAGGTTCGCTTGGTTAGGAAGTTTTGTATGCACTGAAGCAATCGACCACGCACACCGCAGTTGTACAGATCTCGAAGGATTCCATACCTCCATGCGGTATGATATGCTTTATGCATATCAAAAAATACCGAAACACAATGTTGTCGGTGCACAAATGCCTCACGAATAAGGGTTTCTAAACAAACCAAGTGATCTGTGGTTGATCGTCCCTCTCGAAATCCACACTGGTTAACATCAAAAAAATTCTCAGCCTCCAAAATATAAAGAAGACGCCGATTAATGAGTCTTTCATATGTCTTCCCCAGGAAACTAGTGAGTGCGATGGGGCGGTAGCTTGTGGGGACAGACGGATCTTTTCCATGTTTCAAGAGAGGTATAAAATGAGCACATTTCCAGCACTGAGGGAATGCAGCTTGTTTCCATAGGTGATTAAAAAACGTCAGCAAATGGCAAAGTGATTCAGGGGACAGGTGTCTAAGCATTTCATAATGAATTTTATTTGGGCCTGGTGCAGCCTGCTTTTTTGTAGCAAGTGCTACTTTGAGTTCACGCATAGTGAAAGGTTTGTTGTATGAAACAGTGGCAAACCCTAACATGGAAATTGACTGCTTTTCAGCAATAGACTGGAATTTCTTAAACTTTGCGCTGAAATTTGAGCAACTACTGATAAGCTGAAAATGTTCACCAAGGATGTTTGATTGATCTTTGAGTGATACAGAGGAGGAGGAAAAGAGAGGAGTTCGAAAGGATTGGTAATCTCCTCGGACCTTCCGCAGGCGGTCCCACACTTCTTTTAACGGTACAAAGCTATTTAGGGCTGAAATATATTTAACCCACGATGTCTTTTTGGCTTGTTTTCTCGTCCATTGAGCCTTGGCTCTGCTTTTTTAAAATTCTATCAAGTTAAGAGGCGTCGGATATCGGCGGAAGATTCCCCAAGCCCTATTTTGTTTCTTTCGAGTGGTTGTACACTCATCGTTCCACCAGGGTTTGCACCTCCTGGGGAGCTTACCAGAGGTTTGTGGGATAGACGATGCAGCAGCATTAATTAAACATTCAGTGACATAAGTTGTGGCCTCCTCTGCAGACATACTAGTAAATAAGGAGGAATCAAACACAGCTTCTGAACCAAACAGAGCCCAGTCGGCCTTCTCAAACTTCCACGTTGGAAGGCGGGTCGAAAGCGAAGGAAGAGGTATAACTGTTTCTAAAATTATGGGGAAGTGATCGCTTCCAAAATGATTATTTAAAACCTTCCACGAAAAACATGGAAGTAAAGATGGTGATGATATGGAAAGATCTATTGATATGAATGTGTTATGAACAGAGCTAAAAAAGGTTGGTTCTCTCTTATTCAAAAGACACAGTCCAGATAGCGATAGGAGCCGTTCAATAACTCCACCACGGGAATCCTGACGAGAGCTTCCCCACAAAGGATGGTGGGAATTAAAATCACCTAAGATTAAAAAAGGTTTGGGCAGCTGATCTACGAGGCCTTGGAGTTCATGGAGATGCAATGGACTGTTAGGTGGAAGGTAGAGCGATACAATGGTGATGAGGCGATCAAAGAGGACACGAACTGCCACTGCCTCAAGTGGTGTTTGAAGAGGTACTTGAGCACACACCACTCCATTCTGCACTACTACTGCAACACCACCGGAAGGAGTGGGGGAAAGGCGATCCTTCCTAAAAACTTGGTGACGACGTAAGATCTGTGTATGATTGTCATTGAGATGAGTTTCCTGTAAACAGAGCGCCACGGGACGGAGCTCATCAAGAAACATGTTCACGTCATCAATATTACGAAGAAGGCCGCGACAGTTCCATTGCATGACGCCAATATGTTTACTCATAGCAATAAAAAGGTACAAATAAAAAAATAGACTAAAAAACAGGACGAAACATAAGATGACATCACTATGGTTTAAAATCAATTTTTACACGTGGAGCGTTTTTCTTTTTCGACGTATCTGCCTGCCTCCTACTGGGGTCACTGGGGGCAGAGAAAGAAAACACCGATCCTGAGGAGGGAACCTCCTCGTCGGATCTGGGTCCACTCTCGTCCATGGGCTCCTCATGCGTCGCCGACGGCCGCCCCTGGGGGGTCGACTGCCGCGACGGCTCACCAGGTCTATTCGGACCAGAGGTGCGGGGTGGCCGGCCCCGACCAGGGGGGGCCTTGCCCTGCTCTGAAGAGGATGCTAGTGAGCCAGCATCCACCCTGGGCTTGGGACCCGGTGCCACTGGCACCGCCCCTGTGGGTTTAGGAGGGGACTTCAACGAGAGCCGCAGATCATCCGGAGACGTCTGGGTTCCCTTCGATGCCGTTACTGGTCGTGCCGGTCCCCTGCGCACGACCTCGGCATATCCACCCTTTGATAAGAAAGAAATCGTTTCTTTGCTTCTACGTATGGTATGTTTTCTTTGGCTTTCAGCGTCAGTATTTCTTTTTCTTGTTTCCAAAGAGGGCAGGAACGCGAGTATGAAGGGTGGTTACCTTTGCAGTTCGCACATTTTGGCTCATTGTCACAGTTGTCAGCAACATGTTCTTTGCTTGAGCACTTAGCACATGTGTCAGCCCCCCGACAGCTACGTGACCCATGGCCGAACCGCTGGCACTTGAAGCACCGTTGGGGGTTTGGCACGTAGGGTCGGACTCTGCACTGTAGGTAGCCTGCCTTTACAGTCGTAGGGAGAGTGGTGCTGTCAAAGGATGATGTGCTTTGTTTTCCGTTCGCTGCCATCACGACAAATATTGATTCGTCGCGCAGCAACAACTCCTTGGCTAGAGAGCCCCTCCACTAACTCTGCGTCTGATGTGTCTAGCAGGTCGTCCTCGGAAATAACTCCTTGGACAGTGTTCAGTTTGCGGTGCAGAGAAACAGTGACTTTGTAGTCCGAAACCGAGTTGAGAGCCAGGAGAGCATCACTCTGCTGTTTTGTACTGATCTCTACAGGGAGGTCTCCGGATGCCATTTTCTTCGCATGAAAGTTTGGACCAACAATGCCTTCTAGTACCTTGGCTACAAGGAAGGGGGACAGTTTGCCCAGTGGCTTTTCACTTTCAGAATGTAAAACTAGAAATCTCGGAAACTTTTCGGAAACAAGAGACATTTCAAATTGAAACGGTACTTCGGTGCGGGTCCTTTTCAGGGCCCGATCAGGAGGTTTTTTAGTTTGAGAACCCATATAAATGGGAAGGAGTTTCAGTGCCCGGGTGTACCGCCCACCACGGAGCCCAACGAGGGGGTAGGTAATGTGCCATAGAGCACTGCACGGGCCCGGGCCAGCCCGAAAGCCCGAGCCCGGCCCGGCTTGGGGCCGGGCTCGGGCCGGGTAGCACGTATTTTCTCGGGCCCGGGCCGGGCTCGGGCTTGAACAAAAAAGTTCTCGGGCCGCGCCGGCCCGGGCCGGCCCGAGCCGTGCCTGGGCAGTTTTGTGCCGTAAATCATAAATTGTTGTTGATAGCAAGAAGTTTGCTCATTAATCTTTTAGGTTCATTGAATACAAAAAAAGCGAAGTGCAAATTCACTAAAGCGTCGTTAAAAATAGTAACTAAAAGACATCTTGAAGCTAGAAAGCCTTCAAGCTTTTTCCGTGTGAGCGAGGGTTGTGTTATAAGTTGTAAACAAAATAAAGTTCCAGTCATACGCTTGTCAACCTGTCTGATTCATCGCTCTCAAAAATATCTAGTTCACTATTAGGAAGATTTAGAAAAACGTACGCAAGCGCTTTGGGTACCGTAAAAATAGCGTTGCGATGTAAAACCTATGGCGATGCTAATTTTAGCTTGCCCAAAGTGCTTGAGTACGTTATTCTAAGACTCCCTTATTGCACAGAGCGCGACACTATATTAGTGCGAACAAGCGATCGCCGTGTTTTTATGCTTATCTCATAGAATAAAACGCTGTTTTAAAAAATATTAGTGTCTTTAGAAGTGCTCATCTGGGCCACATACCTAAGCGGTATACTTTGGTGCCTACTAAAACCATTTCGAAGTAAAATTTGAAAAAAGAGCCAACGTCGTGTTCGCGGTATCAGTGTCGCGCAGTGTACATAGTCCGTTCCGCGCTTGCACGTTTTGGGAACCATCTTGAAAAAAAATGTTTTAAGGGGTTAACTAGGAATATATTAAACTTAAGCTTGCCTGAAAGGGTTGTATATTTTAAGAACGCGTTGACAGGTAAAGCTACTTCAGAACATATTCTTAAACAGAAAAGGTGCGCAGACCAGGCTTAGAACGATGGAGACTTTTTGCGAAGAAGTTGCGATGTGCAGGGCCTTATAAAAGTAGGTTGAAACGGGACGCGTTCAAACGCAAAGGGTGTTTCGGAAACTGGTTCAAATAAGAAGGGCGTTTAGGGAATGGGTCGAAACGGGACAAATTCAAACGAGAAGGGCGTTTAGGGAACTGGTCGAAACGGGACGGGTTCATATGGGAAGGGTGTTTAAAGAATGGGTCGAAACAGGACGGGTTCAAATGGGGAGCTCGTTTCGGGAGCGGGTCGAAACAGGACGGGTTCAAACGGATATGGGTTGTTTCGGGCTACAGCCATCGGGCCGGGTCGGGCGGGGCGTTGAAATTAACACTTCTGTCGGGCTCGGGCCGGGCCCGGGCCGTGTCTCTTTCGGGCCGGGTCGGGCCGGGCCTAGAAATTAAAAATTCTGTCGGGCTCGGGCCGGGCCCGGGCCGTATCTCTAACGGGCCGGGTCGGGCCGGGCCTAGAAATTCCAGCCCGTGCAGTGCTCTAATGTGCCATAACAAGAAAGGCTTGGCTGACACAATTACTCTACCAGTGCTGTCCGGGCACTATAACCGAGTGTGGATGCAGGGACAGGACCTGTTTCCACTCAAGGTTAGCCCTTGCCGCCTAAGAAGGTGAAAAAGCAAGGAAGGGAGTGCAGAAGAAAAGAGAAAGAGGTGGAAGGAAAAGTGAAAGAAGGAAGAAGAGGGTAGAAGAGGCGACTGACTGAATCATCCTGGTCGGGCCAAGCCAGGACACCCGTCTACGAGAAGCAGGGGTCGAAGCGGTGTATTGCCTCGCACGGGGGGCCCCGAAGGGTCCAAACATACCCCGGGCTCAGCTCAACCACCAGGGTCCCCTTTTCCCCGGACACGGGTACGCCACGCACAGCCAGACGTGGGTGGGCGAACCCACATGGCTCGAAGTTCGTAGTGACGCCACTCACCAAGCACCTACAAAAGTAGGTGCCGCCTGCGTGCGGGTATGGTGGCCCAGGTGGCTGGGGTCCGTGGTGACGCTACTCACCAAGCACCTAGCACCTAAGGTGCAGGCGCCCCCTGCGGAGCTCGGGGTCCGTGGAGACGCCACACTCCAAACACCTGCTTTCACAGGTGCCCCCTGCGGGGATGCGACGCTTCATGTATCATGAGTTAATTTCATGTAAACGCTTTTCATCTACACTTTATGGATACACCTTGCACCATTTCGTCCAATATAACTCTTCTGTTTTCGCCTCTCGCATGGTTTATGGAGGGAGAGACAACTATTTGTTGTCAACAAATAGTTGCAGTAGCACGTATCTATGAAACACCACGGTGTGGACAAACCGTGTTCTTCAGATTTGTGTCCATACAACGTGTGTCCATAAAATGTGTCCGTGAAAAGTTGTCCACAAACCATTTTTTTTTTAGAAACGATATAGACCCAAGCACCACGGCCGTAACACGACGCGCGGGTCGCGCGTCATAAAATTCTAACGTTTTATTACACTGCCTCTATGTGGAGTTTCCCACGCCCACACTCTATTGTAGTAAGAACAAAACGTCGCATAAACAGGGGATGAAGAATTGGTGTTCCACTTCTACAGTGGAATCCAGCTGAAAGGCAGCGACGTGTCTACTTCAACCTGTGCAAGTCAATCGAGGATGTCACGGAGGTCATGTGGTTAAAGTTTTGGTTTACGTGGGCGAGTATTAGCAAAAGGCTCCTTCTGCCCCTGGTGGGTTCAACACTCTGGGGGACGCCAATGGTCCTCATGCAATGGGCGCACTTGTACCCTGCCGGGAGACGTCGAAGAAGTTGGAAGGAAAAAAGACAAAATCAAATAAACACGAGGAGCTTTCTCCTGCCCGGGAGGAGAAGGAAAACACAATGAAAGGCAATGGAGAGCCTACTCGGCGTTTTCTTTCTTGGTGTTTTTCTTTCGTATATTTGTACATGCCTGGCCCGTTATTATAGTGGTTCTAGTGAGCAATCGTGCAAAAACTCATGTTTTCTTTTCGGCTATGTCTTTTTTCACATGTTTTTATTTTGCTGAACTTGCTCTCTTTATGCTGCTGAATGTTCTGCTCGTATTGCTCAAGTTACTGTATAATGCTTATATGTTTAAAAAAAAGTAACGAGTAGCCAAATTAATCCATTACCAATGATTTGTAACGAAATTGCATTACAAATTACTTTCGAAAAAAAGTAACTTGACGATTACAAAACGTCTTGAAAAAGTAACGGATTAGTTCCCAAGTCTCGCCATGGCCACGACCCTCCACTTGTTCCTAAGATGGCTTCGAGCCCGTCCTGAGCTGACGAATATTGCAAGAAAAGTTGCTTACAAATCCCCGATTACGGACCGCCCAAGATGCGTCTCCGTATTTGTTTACGCCCTTTACGATCTGAAACACCAGCAGGACAATGAGCACAATGATGCCTCCTGTTAATTTCATAATAAAAAAAAATAAGTTCTGTGTGTTGGTGTAAGTAAAAGAGGGGACTTTTGTAGTGTTGCTCGATGACATGTTTTGTCGAGAGAGCCAATACCGCGATCGATGGATGGCATGTTTTGGTGAGAGAGCCGATACTGCCATCGATAAGAAACTTAAACGGGTAGATGTTGTACAGAAAAAACGCAATGGCTCTAGCACAAGGACTTTGCGACAGCTTAATCTTGAGTCACTTCGAAGTGATGAATGATAAGTGTGATTGTTCGCCCTTACAAGTGTTTTTCAGCGTAAAACCACACGATGGCTCCTGTCCGTTTAGGTCTATTGTCACGGGTGGTGACCAATAAACAAGAAATAAACAGGAAGGAATAAACGTTTAATGTGGCGAACTTGTGCCGAAGATAAAAGGGTGCAAAAGATAATAACAGAGCGTCGCGGGCGTCGAAGTCGGCGTAGCAGCAGAGTCGAACGCTGGGGCGAAACTGACTCCGCTCGCCTTGCAGAATCCCCTATGTACCCTCGTGGGTTTCTGGATCGTTAGGCGTAGAAGGTTCGGCGCGTGGAACATTCTAACCTCGAATCAGCCAAGACGGCTCTCAAATTCACCAGAACATCACATTGCAGTGTAAAAAAAATGTGCAGCCGCGGCCAGGAATCGAACCCTGGCCTTCTGCGTGGAAGGCAAGCGCGATAACCGTTAGGCCAAGCGCGCGCTGCGTAGTTGGCCGGCTGCGCGCGCGGCATTACTCCCCGCTTTAAAAAGTGCATCGTCCCGATGAAACCCCAAAACAAAACAAAGCAAATAAAATGAACGGTAAAATAAAGAGTCATTTGGAGCACATAAGGTCCACAGTCCTATCGAGCGTAGTACGGCTTCAGTCGCACGACGTGGACGACTTCCGGTCGTGAAGGGCGGCGTGACGAAGTCCGTGTTCCGTCGGGCATCACCTCGTAGTTCAGATCCCCGAGCCGACGAAGCACTTTGCAGCGTCCAAAGTAACGTTTCAGGAGTTTCTCGCTGAAACCGCGGCGGCGAATCGGTGTCCACACCCACACCCTGTCTTCGGGCTGGAAGTGGACGTCCCGACGACGAAGGTTGTAGCGGCCAGTGTCGACACGTTGTTGAGCCTTAACCCGGAGTCTGGCGAGCTGACGGACTTCTTCTGCCCTTTGGGCAACCACCTGGGCGTCGTCGCTTGTGTCGACAGCCGGTTCGTGGGGTAACATAGCGTCCAGCATTGTCGCTACCTTGCGCGTATGCACCAGTTGAAAGGGTGTCACTCCGGTGATCTCTTGTACGGCTGTGTTGTAGGCAAAGGTGACGTACGGCAACACCTCGTCCCATGTCTTGTGCGCCACGTCGACGTACATGGAAATCTGGTCGGCGATGGTCTTGTTGAGTCTTTCCGTCAGCCCGTTCGTTGGTCTGCGGGTGGTACGCCGTGGTTCGACGATGGCTGGTGTGGCTGAGACGAAGGACTTCTTGTGTCAGCTGGGCCATGAAGGAGGATCCACGGTCTGAGATCGGGGCTTCGGGAACGCCGTGCCGGAGGACGATGGACTCGATGAAAAGCTCGGCGACTTTAACAGCCGTTCCTGATGGAAGGGTTTTTGTCTCGGCGTACCGCGTGAGATAATCTGTGGCGACGATGGACCAGCGATTTCCCGACGTCAACGGCGGAAAAGGGCCAAGTAGATCCATTCCGATCTGCTGGAAGGGTGCTGTTGGCGGAGGAATTGACTATAAGACTCCGGCCGGCCTCGTCGGAGGTTTCTGTCGTCGCTGGCATTCACGGCATGATCGTGTGTATAGGTGGACGGTTTTGGGGAGCTTCGGCCAGTAATAATTTTCACGAATACGGGCCAGTGTCCGGCTGTAACCAAGGTGTCCGGACGTCGGGTCGGCGTGGCAGGCTTGGAAGATCTCCGCTCTAAGGTCGGTAGGGATTGCCAGCAGCCATGGTGTGCTATTGTCTACGAAGTTCTCCTTGTAAAGTACACCTTGTCGGAGGACGAAAGTCGGCAGGGCTCTTGAGAAGACACGGGGGACAGTACCCCCTCGTCCTTCGAGGTGCTCGATCAATGCGCGCAACCCAGAATCGTCTCTTGACGTCATGCCATGTCGTTGGTGATCACTGCACCTAGGAAGCACCTGTCGTCATCGTCGTTGCTGCTGTCGGAAGGTGTTCCGACGGGAGCTCTGGACAAGCAGTCGGCGTGGCTGTGCTTGCGGCCTGGCTTGTATACCACGGTCATGTTGATCTCTTGTAGTCGGAGACTCCATGACGCGAGGCGTCCTGACGGGTCCTTGAGGTTCGCAAGCCAGCAGAGCGAGTGGCCGTCCGTGACTACGCGGAACGGGCTCCCGTATAAGTGCGGACGAAACTTCGTGATTGCCCACACTACCGCAAGGCATTCTTTCTCAATCGTGGAGTAATTTCTCTACGCCTTGGACTATGTCCGACTTGCCTAGGGGATTACTCGCTCTTTGCCCTCTTGTATTTGAACCAGCACCGCGCCAAGTCCTGCGTTACTTGGGTCCGTGTGAATCTCGGTTTCCGCATCCTGGTCGAAATGTCCAAGGACAGCAGGAGTCTGCAGTCGTCGCTTCAGCTTGTCGAATGCCTGCTGCTGCTCCTCGGCCCATTCGAAGTTCTCGGCGTTTTTTGTGAGGTTTGTGAGCGGTACGGAAAGCGTGCAAAATCTTGAACGAAGCGCCGATTGTAGGCACATAGCCCAAGGAACCTTCGCACAGCCTTCTTTTCTCTTGGCGCTGGAAATGCTGTGACGGCGTGAGTCTTCTCTGGGTCTGGGCGAATGCCTTCGTTACTAACCACCTGACCAAGGAACTTCAGTTCGTCATAGGCGAACCGACAGTTTGACGGCTAGAGGGTGAGTCCGGTGATCCGTATGGCTTGGAGAACACCTCGGAGTCGTCGCAAGTGCTCGTCGAAGTCGCCGGAAAACACTACGACGTCGTCGAGGTAGACGAGACAGCTCTACCACTCCAGTCCTGCCAGTAGGGAGTCCATGACATGCTGGAAACTTGCTGGCGCCGTGCATAGGCGGAAGGGCATCACCTTAAACTCGTACAGCTCATCCGGTGTGACGAAGGCTGTCTTCTTTCGGTCCCGTTCGTCGACTTCGATCTGCCAGTAGCCGCTATTCAGGTCCATCGATGAAAAGTATCGAGAAAGGCGCAGCCGGTCTAACGTGTCGTCGATGCGGGGGAGTGGATAGACGTCTTTCTTCGTCACCGCGTTCAGCTGCCGGTAGTCCACGCAGAACCTAAGCGTCCCGCCTTTCTTCTTAACCAGTACTACTGGAGAGGCCCAAGGAATACTTGAAGGTTGAATTATGTCGTCGTTCAGCATCCCTTGAACTTGCTCCTGGATCACCTGCCCTTCTTTCACGGAGACTCTGTAGTGAGATCGGTGCACAGGGCGTGCGTCGTCCTCGGTAATGATGCGGTGTTTCGCAACGGCGGTTTGGCGCACTTTCGATGACGTGGCAAAACAGTCGCGGTATTCGGCGAGGAGGTCAACCAGCTGACGTCGTTTCGGGCCCGGAAGCTTAGGGTCAATGTCTAGCTGTGCTGGCGACGTATTGTCTTGCTGAGGTGGCGAGGATTTGTCAGTAATGGCGGCGATTTCTGCGGAGGTTTGGAGTTCCTCGACGTGGCCAACGGCTGCACCTTTCGTGAGGTGTTGCTCTTCGTTTCGGAAGTTCGTCATGAGGACCACAGTGCGGTCATCCTAAAGTTCAGCTACCCCTCTTGCGACGCCTATTCCTCTTCCTAGAAGAAACTGGAGGCTCCCCTCGAGCAGAACTTCGCCGCAGAAAGCTTCGGTGATCCCGACAGGCACGAAAACACTCGACAGCGGCGGTAAGTTTACGTGACTTGCGAGGACTCGGACCGCGGATGACGTCGCTCCGGGTTCCTCCGGTGGTGAAACAGGTTTTCGTAGAGTTAGCCGGTTTGCTCCGAGGTCAATGGCGGCACCGTACTCGCAGAGAAAGTCCATTCCGAGAATAACGTCCCTTGAACAGTCTTGCAGAACGACGAACTTGACAGGGCACGTCTCACCATGGATCTCGACGCTGGCAGTGCATCTCCCAACTGGTGTAATAAGGTGTTCTCTGGCGGTTCTTATTTGTGGTCCATCCCACGGCGTCATTTCTTTTCGAAGACGACGGGAGAGCCTCCCACTCAAGACTGGGTAGTCTGCTCCGGTTTGCGCGAGTGCCGATGCGTCGAGGCCGTCGACAACAACGTTTAGGTTGATGGAAACCGATGCAGGAGCGTCGTTGTGATGCCCAGCGTCGGGAGAGTGGGAGCGCTCCGTCGTTCTTGGAGGCTCTTTACGTAGGTCGTCTTCGGCAACTCCACCTCCAGGGGTTGCCGCGCCTAGTTTCCCCGGTGTGAAGCGAGGGGCGACAGGCTTTCACATCGGGGTCGGTGCATCGGCGAAGCTCGACGTCGTGGCCAAGGCGACCGGAACTCTCGGCGCGACGCAGGCTCGGGTGCTGAGGTCGTCGCAGGTACTCGTGGATCTCCCGAGGGCGTTCACCATACCGGGGGCGCGAATCGTTTGGGTGGAATCCGCGCAGCCCGAGTAGTCCGTATGGGCATCGGCGGTACACATGGTCAGCTTCCCCGCATTGGTAACATAGCGGGCGTCGGTCGGCCTTCCTCCAGACGTCTGTCTTCCTCGGCACAGGTTGCTCTGGGTGAACGTGCGCCGGATCTTCCTGTCGTCGGGGGTACTGTGGCGTTGGGGCGTCTCTTCGGGGTGGCGCCGTGTCTTGGCGGGGAGCTTGTGACGGTCGTCAGGCCATGGCGGCGTAGCTCAACGTCGGTTCCTCCGGTGCCACCGCGGTGACGGGAACCTCTGGTTGGAGCGCCCGATGCACTTCTTCTCGGACAGCCTCGGCGATGGAAATGGTCGGCGGACGGCTGGTGGTTGGCAGCAACCTTCGCAGTTCCTCCCGGACAACCTCTCGGATAATTTCCCGGATGTCCGGTGTACCCGAAGTGTTTTCCCCGTTAAGCAGTGTGAGTGCAGCGACGCCTGGATGTCGCTGGTAGTGGAAAGCACGTGCCTGAAGCGCTCGCTCGATGTTGGTTGCTCCGGCTATGAAAGCTTCGACGGTGCTAGGCGGGCTCCGCACAAGGCCACCGAAGATATTTTCCTCTACACCGCGCATCAAGACTCGCAGCTTTTTTTCTTCGGGAGCGGTTGGCTCGGCGCGATTCATGAGGTGCAGAACGTCTTCGACGAAGCTTGTGACGCTCTCGGTCGGCCCTTGGGTTCTCGCTCGCATGAGTTCTCCGGCACGCTGCCGTCGGTGCTGGTTGGCAAAGGTCCGTCGCAGCTCGGCCTGGAATTCTTCCCACGACGCAATTGACGCTTCGTGGTTCTCGAACCAGGTGCGTGCCGTGCCTTGCAGAGCGAAGTAGACGTTCTGAAGGCACTGCTCCGGTTTCCATCGGTTATGGCGGGTCACTCGTTCGTAACGTTGTAGCTAATCTTCAACGTCCTCGTGGATCCCCCCGTGGAAAGACGTCGGAGTCCGGGGTGCGACGGGCAAGTATACGACGGCAGAAGCGGCCGGGATCTCCGACTGGTTGGCCATCGCCGTCTTCTTGGGCCTCGGCTTGTCCGGCAGCAGAACGTACTCAAGTTCCTCTCCCTTAATGCGCCTGCTGGTCCGAGTTTCAGGTTCCGCGGTGAGTGGTCTTCTCACCAAGCCGGGAATGGGACTTGCACTGCGGGCCCTTAAAGGAGAATGCTGCACGGGCATGCGGTACCCAGCACCTCCCCCAAAATGTCACGGGTGGTGACCAATAAACAAGAAATAAACAGTAAAGAATAAACGTTTAATGTGGCGAACTTGTGCCAGAAAATAAAAGGGTACAAAAGATAATAACCGAGCGTCGCGGGCGTCGAAGTCGGCGTAGCAGCAGAGTCGAACCGCTGGGGCGAAACTGACTCCGCTCACCTTGCGGCATCCCTAGTTACCCTCGTGGGTTTCTGGATCGCTCGGCGTAGAACATTCTAACCTCGAATCAGCAAGACGGTTCTCGAATTCACCAGAACATCACATTACAGTGTCAACCAAAATGTGTAGCCGCGGCCAGGAATCGAACCCTGGCCTTCTGCGTGGAAGGCAAGCGCGATAACCGTTAGTCCACGCGCGCGCTGCATACTTGGCCAGCTGCGCGCGCGGCACTATTGCGACTGAGAATATTTCTTTGCAAAAGCAGATGGCTACATGCTGTCAAAAAAACCGTCATGTCTGTTAAGTGTTGCCAAGTTTGACGGAGAGTAAGAAAATTTCGACGGCATTGAGTATTGTAATTGGTCAGCGTTTAGTGCGGATAGTGAAGAGACGTTTTATTCCCTACTACATAACCAGTTGCTTTCCTTCGTGAAGTCTTGCATGGAGGATAATGGGAGCAGTAACTGAAGCGGCGTGTCTCTTGAACTTTTTCTGGAGTACCTGAACTGTATGGTGATGGGCTGCGGATATAAGTTATATTTACAAAAACTGCCGTGTATATAATGTCTTGTGTCGCCCCACTCTTAAGGGATATTTTTCTTGGAGAAGTGGGCAGTGCTTTGCCGGTGTTCTTGAGGCCACCTCCGTGAAGAAGGTGTTTGTTTTACTTTGATTTTGAATTATTCTTACACTAGTAGGCTAAGGGGGCGAATACAAGGAGCTAATAAGATATTGACTTGGGCTAGTTGGATATGCGTGATATAAAAGATAAATAGCGCAAAGGTTAGACAAAGGACAGAACATGTTGACAGGACAAGCGCTAACTCACAACTGGCGTTTTAATAAAAAAAGAAGAGAATTAACCAGCATATAAATACAGCTAAACAAGGAAGAAATACCATTCATAAAAAGGGAGAAAATTGAAAGGTATAAAAAATGGAAAGGAAAGAAAAGAAAAGAAAGGGAAGAGCGTAACTAAATCAATTCCGGGAATATATTGAAATTAAGAAAAACACTATAGCTTAAGGAAAGAAGAAGTTGAAAAAACTAGAAAGTACCGTTGAATCAACCTCAAGTTAGCAACCAAAGGTTAAATAATGTTTTGTCTGTTAATGCAACCGATGGTGCACTCACACAAGCGTCTTCCTTTTCCATGATGATTCAGGCCTCGTATATTTCTCGTGAAGCTTTATCCCGGAACCGCCGTAGGACTTTGGTTTTTGTCAGGATTGGTTGCCATTTACAATCTCTAACATGTACTGCGAGATGCCCCGCTGGAGTTGATTTGAGTGAGGTGGCGTGTTCCCGCAACCTGTTGTTGACGAAGTGGCCTGCCTGACCGACGTATACCTTGCCGACGAAAAGGCAAACAGCGCACAGTAAACGGAAACTAAAGGAATTGCAAACAGGACAAACGCTGACACAAGGTTTCTTTGCACTTCCATTAGTCCCCGTTTACTCTGCGCTATTTGCCTTTTCGTCAGTATGAACCAACTAACCGACATCGCCACCCTCATATCTTGCCACAAGTGATTGGTATTTCATAAATTACCTGGCTTTGGAAAGATACATACGTTTGCTTGTGTTTGATGGCGCACTGAAGTTGTCGATCTTTAGGAGTATTTATATTTGGACACAGCTTTATAGCTGGTCTGGTGCTGAGAATATAACAGGAAGGTTATATCTTGACGCCCCCTTTTTCATGTTATGTGACACCTGGTGAATGTAGGGTATCACTGCAGGGCTCTGTCCTGGGGGCTTAGTTTTTCTATTTTCCCTTTTGGGAGCTGATCATTCTTTCAACTGCCTCCAACAAGACGGTACTTGAACCGCCAGAGGTCGCAAGCCCTTGCAACTGGTCTTCAAAAATCTCTCCCGCCTTGGGGGGGTCGGTGGCCGAGTGGGCTGAAGCGCACACCCAGCTCGACGCGCGTGGAGCGAAAGCTCGCGCTGCAGAACCCTGGGATCCTGGGTTCGAGCCCCACCCCTGCCCGTTTCGATCTGGATGAGCGTCGTACCGGCGTGCGGTCGTGTATCACTACTGCGTGGTGCACGTTAAAGACCCCAGGCTAGCGGTTGTACTGCACTGGCTAAATTGCTCACCTACAGCGTGTGACTCGTCGCAACTTTAAATGGCAGACCAACTACACGCTGTATACATATCCCCACAACCCCCCCCCCCCCCCAATTATTATTCTCCCGCCTTGTGTTCACATGACTTCTTGAGGGCTGCATTGAGCCAGTTTGTGATGATTGCCGTTTTTATGAGTTTTTAATGCGAAGTCTAATATTGAAGTAATCTTTTCTTCGACCTCGTCTTATATATCCAGCACGTGTGGTTTCCTTGGAAATTTAGTTGTAGATTGAGAAATTGTAGGGTGAAGTGTGTAGGTAGGTCGTATGTAGACTTAAGCCCTTGAGCATTTCTCGTAAAGACTGCTGTGATGTTGTTGATTTGCGTCTCGACTTTTTCATCTGGTTTATTGCTTAGAAGCACGAGATAGTCATCAACGTACCACATTATTTTTAGAACCTGGTCGTTGGCTATTTGCTAAGCGATGGCTTGATCGCATACGGAGAAGAAGATATCGCATAGCACAGGAGCTGTGCTGGAGCCGATGCAGATTCCTTTCTTTTGCAGGTGGGTATTGTTGTTGAAAGTGGCGGCTATAGATGCAACGTAGTATGTCAGCAGCTCCAAGAATGAACCTAGATGTAAGACAGATTTGTTTTGACAAGAAACTGTACCATTTTGCTCAATACAATCTCTTACGGTTTTGAACAGACGGTCATGAGGTATGGAACAGAACACATCTTCCACATCAAAGAAGAAAGCATATCGTACTTGTTGGTTGTCATTTTTTTTAGAAAACGTATAATTTCTTCTGAATTAGGGATCAGAAAAGAATCTTAAAGTCGAAGAGCAGATAAGTGATTAAAAATGAACTGTGACATTGCTTTTTGCCATGAACCATCTTCTGTTACAACGACGCGGAATGGACATTCTATTTTGTGCATCTCTGCCGTGAAAAACATATCCAAGAATTCTTTTTTGGCCGTAGTAGTCTGCGTTTTCAGGTTACTCAGAACATGTCTGGAGTAAAGTTGAAGTATTTTAGCGTTTACTTTTTATATGTTACTGTCTTGCAACTTATTAAAGTTTTGCTGGATGGCTACTCCTGCCTTTTCCATATAAGTGACCCAGGTAGCACGCCAGAGGAATGCCGAGCTTGGGCAAAGGTCTGGCAGACATAAGGGCCCAACTTTGGCGCAGTTAGGTTTTTGCACCATGGCACTCATCAGTGCCAAAGTACTGTGCCTAACTATAGCCTTAGTTGGGCGATCCTAGGGCATGCCAAAGTCTGGCTCTTCTCTGGTACGCCGGAGGAGTGCCAAAGTTGGTGCCATACTTGAGCCATAACTGCCATAGTAAATCCTAATCTGGGAATTCGGGGGATGCCAAGGTTTGGCGTTTCTCTGGTCCGCCAGAGGAGCGCCAAAGTTGGTGCCATGCTTCAGCCATAACTGCCAGAGCAACGCCTAATTTCGGTATTTGGGACGTGCCAAAGTTTGGCTTTTCTCGGGTCCGCCCCAGGATTGCCGAAGTAGTGCCATACTAGAGCTATAACTGCCAGAGCAACGCCCAATTTGGGTATTTTGGACATGCCAAAGTTTGGCGTTGCTCTGGTCCGCCAGAGGAGCGCCAAAGTTGGTGCCATAATTCAGCCATAACTGCCAGAGCAACGCCTAATTTGGATATTTCGGACACGCCAAAATTTGGCGTTTCTCTGGTACTCCACAGGAGTGCCGAAGTATGCCATACTTGAGCCATAACTACCAAAGAAACGCCTAATTTCGATATTTCGGCCTCGCCGAGTTTGGCTTTTCTCTGGTCCGCCACAGTTGTGCCGAAGTAAGTGCCAGACTTGAGCGATAACTGCCGCAGTAAATCTTAATTTGTCGATTCGGGGCATGCCGAACTTTGGCTCTTCTCTGGCTACCCACTGAAGCGCCAAATAAATGCCAAAAGTGGCAAAGAAAGCCGAGAGGCCAGCCCAAGTTTCGAATATTTCTGGTGTGTCACAGAAGTACTCTTTCACGCGTCCCAGAAGAGAAAGAAATTAAATAAATGTTGTAAACACGATGGTAAGATGTCATCACCTCCGTTCCCAAGCAGCACGGCAATATTTTCCAGTATCGTGCAGTGACGGCCGAAAGTCGGTTCCAATATCGCTCAAATGTCCAGTTTTGCACCACCGTTTGATACTCGGCAGGTATTGCCGTAGAGCTGTTTTGCCCCAACCTATCGTTCGCGCAATATTGTGCAAAAACTCTATGTTGCGTCTGCTCCGTATTGGCCGAACGTCGTGCAAGTATGTGTACGTTGCATGTCATTTGTTGCATATCCAATCACTTATACGGACAAACAGATTTTTTTCGATCGCTCCCAGAAGTTTATTAAACAACTATCATTACACACAGTGTATTCTCAACATATTTACAAAGGTCACACTTCTCTGTAAAACGAAAAGCACATTATAAAATACAATTAACACTGTCCTCAAACTCATCACACAAAAAACGCGGAGATTGAGAGGAAAGCAGGACGACTATCAGAATCATGCTCGCAGTGCACTTACTAATAAAAGAGCGATATCATGTAATCCTTGATAGATGCATAATCCAACTCAGGCACCCCACAGACACATTCGAGGAAGAAGGTTGCGCACATTCAACTGACGTCTCGTTGTCGCCGGAGAGCAGTTTTTGTCGAAACGTGTCCAACAAACACATCACAAGTATTCCACAAACTCCGGTGAAAAAAATGGCTGTTACCGAAAAATTGAACTGGATGTATTCCGACCGTCTACGACGAAAAAACACGGCCGCGTCTGCAACGTACGAAAGCAACAGAACACTGAAGAGCGCAGTTCGAAAACCGGACCTACGTGGCCCGCTTATTTCTATAACTAGGCAAACGGCGAAAACGACAGCCCCAAAGATCCCATCAGCGTGACAGAGAAAGTCACGTGACAAATTTTCGTCTAAGCGTTTTTGTCCTACGCGTCCTACGTAGAGAGGTCACGCTGGGTCACGCGTTTCGCCCCACCCTTTTGATTTGCTTAACGCGGCTGTCGCGCTCGCTGACAGCCACACAAAAGCAGGTAAGGAGGATTTGCACAAGGCGAGGTCGAAGGGGCATCAACAACGCACAAAAGGAAAGGCCGCTTCTGCCGGAGACCTTGTCGCCTTGCCTAGTCTGTCAGCGCTCGGCTTCCATTGAGGGCCTCCAGAAAGATAATCTCCTTTTTTGAGAGCGAAATGGAAGGGGTGCTTATGTTTTGCGGGCTTGTCGCCATCCTATGGACCTCAGTTATTTCTCTCGCCACCCGCTCGCAGTGGCTTCCCATGGCTGTCGTGCCGGTGAGATTAGGAGCGCAAAAATACTCCAGAAGCCGGGCGAAGACATGAGAAACGTAATAACAAAAACAGCTTGACATAACAAAAATAACAAATTAATTAAACGTTTCGCCTCCTATGCGGGAGGCATCTTCAGTAGAGCACAGACCGAGTGAGAGTCGCACAAAAAAGTTCGGCTATTTAGGCATAAAGTTTGTGTACACGTCGGGCAGGGGGCCACGGTTCTTGTTTACCAGCGATGAATCACTTCCGCGTTTGTCGTTCTGGTTGCACCAAGATTCCAGCAGCTTCCTTGGTCCCCACCTTTTATACCTCGCCAAGGTCGATGCCTTGTCAAAGTCAAATTGGTGTCCTGACGCCCATGCGTGGTCCACGAGTTCGGTCTTGAAGCGGGTGGCGTTCGTGGAATCGGCGACATATCGTGCGTGTTCTTTTAGTCTTTGTTTTTCTTTTTTGTCCCGTCTCTACAATGTAGGAAGCGTCACATTCCTTGCACTGCACCTGGTAGATCATGCCCCTTTCTGCCTTTGGCGGGGTCGGGTCTTTTGGTTTGGAGATAACATTGACAATTGTTCTGTAGTACCCCCAACGGCCTGAGGGCGCGTCCCAATGCCTCCGAAACCCCCTTAATGTACAGGATGCAAATGACGTCACGTGTTCGGTCGGCTCGATCCGGGAGCCGACGGGACATTTGTTTCTTAACGCGATTGATAAATCGGTCGGGGTAGTTACGTTTCTTCAAAGTCTCCCGCACATGGCTAAGTTCTTGATTGCTAAGTGTTGAGTTAGATGGGACTGTTTCTGAATGATGAAGTAACGATCTTACAACTGAGCTTTTGTGTTGAGTAAGGTGATGAGAGTGGTAGTCAAGAAAGTTTTGTCTGTCGCATAGTTTACGATATATATGATACGGCAAGGTACTCTCGGTTTCATGTTCGCAGGTGAACTGAATTGAGGGGTGGACACTATTCAAATTGCGGTGAAAATAGGTTACGTTCAATCTGTTAACTATTACAAAAGTGTCATCGACATAACGACGGTAGAACTTCACGGGGAAATCAATGCCAGACATTACCTTTTCTCAACATATTTTATGACGACATTCGGGAGGGTTACCTTCATGTTTAGGTTTTATCATATGGTCCTGCAAGACTTCCCTGTCCGCCACAAGCTAGCCAATAATTCAAGGACATAACGACGGCAGCGTATTCAAACTGTAAAATAAAATGTATATAATAGTTATAAAAACACCCTTGTCTTCACTGCCTGGCTTTCAAATTTTTAGCGCTGCAAATAATCGTAATCAAAATATTTTTATGATTGAAGGCCCCTCGTCGTGCATCGAACCCAAAATTACGCTAACGTGAAACCTGATTCGGCGCAGGAGCAGCTCGAGTCACCGTAAACTTTTTTATTTTTTTTTGCAACGTGGATTTTGCTTTTTAATATAACTTAGGTACAACTGGCAGAACAAGAATCGCATACTTGGAAGGTATGAGAACTCATATAGCTGGTTGAGTGAATGCAATACTATCGTATTCGTTGAAGCTCCATTTGTTGATTCGAACTTCAACAAATCCCCCCCTCCCACACGCACCCATTCTCCCTATTCCTGTTTACCCAGTCATAGTCGTTCCCTCACCATGCAATACGAGTACAAGTAACAGCAGTTTATGCAATATTGACGTTACACAGCCGTGATCGCACGGTTTTTAGAAGAGCTATAGAACGAGCACAAGCGTCGAATTTCGGTACT
The DNA here is from genome assembly GCF_016920785.2 of Ixodes scapularis. NCBI lineage: Eukaryota > Metazoa > Arthropoda > Arachnida > Ixodida > Ixodidae > Ixodes > Ixodes scapularis. The sequence goes on along the minus strand of NW_024609838.1, from coordinate 47,902,375 downwards.
CTGACTGATTTCTGTCTCCCCGCCGTGACACCACACGAGAAAAGCGATTTCGTTCTCTCGGTGAAACTAGGAATACAGAAATCAACATATAATCCCGTAATAAAACGACGTGAAATGGATCTCTGCTGCCGATACCCAACCGTTCGCCAGGTGACTAGGCAAAAGCATATATTACCTCCCTGTCTCCCTCTGCACACCGCCAGAGAGTCATACAAACTCCTTTGCGCTATTATCAACACGATTGCGTTTGCAAGCCGGTAGTTTGACTCGGCTGGGATTCGTCCCTTCTGGCTTTCAAAGCTCTCTATGAAACCAGAAAGGTAGATACTTTTCTACATTGGGTGGGTTTGCCCGGGGCTTCCAGTTATTTACGGCCAAAATCACACTAGAGGCGCTTCAGCAATGTTCACTCTGGTCGATACACATTCGATTTAAAAATTCCTGTCGTCTACTCTTTCCCAAAAGATACTTGAAGAGACAAGCTTAGAGACCGACGGATAACGAGGCCGAAATTTTGCTTAGACCTCAAAGAAATTATAACACAAATTAGGCGTCGTCATTCCCAAACTGGTTGCCGGACGAAATTCTCTATGCGAATTGCAAGCCAGGGTTGGTAATAGTAACATAAGATACGTACGGCAGAATTCCCTGCCATAAATAAAATGATTTGGCTAACGCCAAAGTAACGCGAAATAGGTGCAAAGAGTTTTGCGGAAGGAAGCGTAAACCGAAAAAAAGGAAAAAAAAAAGAAAGACTGAAAGAAAGAAGAAATAAGAAAAAAAATCTCTAATGACGCGGCCGAAAAAAAAATTCTGTTCATGTGATTTTTCTTGTCACGTAACCGCACAAAAAAAATAAACGAAAAAAAAAAAGAACATGAGAAAAAAATAAAACATCCCCTGCCCGGTTTCGACGCTATGCCCTCTTGATCGTGAAACTAGCGTGCTATCCGTTGCGCCAACATAACTCTGCCTGTAATATTCACGCATTCTCCCATCATAGAAGAAAGCTTAGTTGCCTTCGTAGTTTTTCATGCATGTGTTATTTTTATTTGTGGCAAGAGTTCATGTCCAGAATGCTTTTAGAATTTTCGAGAAAAACGGGTTTTCTTCATCCGGGTCACCTTCTAGAACCAGTAGACCGCACTGGGTCGTCCAGCTAATCAATCAGCTATTTTCAAATTCTCTGACGTGCCCGACCTCGCATCCGAGGTCGCCGTTTGACAAGCTTATCTTTCTTCCACCTGGTAGCCGGAACAACCGGCGGACACTTCGAGCGACTTCCGTTTAGCTATTTGAGCGCCATCTCTTATCTGTTGGTATTTCCGGTTTACGCCGGAAAGTTTATTTAATAGGATGAGATACACATTATTGTTGCTGCTTACAGATTTTAAAAAAAATTATCCTGGTAAGATGAAACAAATATTTTGGTTAGCTAAAGTTTCGCCCTCATACTTTGCTCTCATTGGCCGGTTGTTTTTTGTATTTTGACCGTTGAGAACAGTTGCGCGTCGGCTGCTGCGCTCGCGTATGTGTCGGCTGCTCGACGGCGCCTGTGCCAACGGTGCCGTGGTGGTTTTCGTTTGCGGCAGCGGGCAGTGGCGTTGACCTATTGGTTATCGGTCTATTTCTTCTACCAAAACACGGAGGAAACGAAGCCTTGTCTATTGCTCGACTTAGTGGTGCTCTAATTCCAGTGGCAACATCTCTGCCAAGTTCTTTGGGTTCCCGGTCGAGTGACGAAAGGTAAAGACGGGCTGCTATACTTTTGGTTATACAGTTTCGGATTGCCGAAAGCTTGCTGGTGCATGTTTCTTTATGGTAGAGTTATTGTAGAAGGTCACAAGGGACAGCGCATGTGTCTTAAAATGAGCGATGTGGGCGGTATCGGTGTTAGAGCACCGCAGCTCGTGCGTGGAGCAGCTCGCTGCAGAAGGAACCTGCGAGAGACCGTGGCGGTCGAATCACTGTCGCTAACTACCGCAAAGTTAAATGTGTTATTGCAGGTCTGTGAATACTTGAATAGTAGTTTCGTGTAGATTTTGTTACTTTGTTGTGCCGTGCAGTGTACATGTTTTTTTTTTCCTCTGTATAAAGAGCGTGCCTAATAAAAAGAGAACTTGCAAAAGAAGTTTTGACTTGTGCTCAGGCTGGCGATGTGCGCCCATCTTAAGCCGCTAAACAGCAGCGGCTGGGCGTAATTTGCATTCATTGAGTGACCATTTTATGAGAACTGGCTGTCATTGAACATGCACTGTTGCCAAGCTGATATCAATCGGGCAACGCAAAGTCAAATGCAATCGTTTCGGAGCGTCGGAAATTCGCAAAAAAAAAAGGTAAACACATTGTATTGTAGAAGAACAAGACGGCGGCAATGGGAGCAGTTCCCTCTTCTCTCAATATCAGCGACAATAGGATGCAAATTCATTCGGAGTTCGGAGGCTGCTCCGAACTTCGAACGAACTCGCATCCTTTTGTCGCCGAGGGTGAGAGAGAGGGAGAGGAGGGACCACACTTCTCACACCCTCTCCGATAACCAAGCGGTTGCCATGACGACGGCGCGCGTATTGTTTTGTCTATTTTTTACTTGTGGAGAAACCCAACGCCCGTTAGGGGAGATTTTGCGCTGCCGTCTGCAATTGGAGTCCCAATGGGAGGTATAGGAAGAGTCCGCCGGTTGGCCGGAACCCCCACGGCCAGCTTTGTTCCGTCCCCACTCCCTCTCGACAGGATGGCTCGCCTTGAGGCTAATCCCATTCTCTAGACAATCTTTCCATCCAACGCTGGCCCTTTCGCTCCCCGTCCCCCAGCTTCGGGAGAAAAGGTTCATTTCTGCAGAACGTCCCGTTTGTACAGCGGCCTTTAAACTTCAAAGAATTTCCTGTCTGTATCGTCCCTTTTGTGTCTCCACTTTTTAATGTTTAAAAAGTATCAACAGGCTAAAATAGTACAAGTTCCGGGATTTCATTTTTATTCCCCAAGTGTGAAGCGGGAACCGCGCCACGGAGCCCCGGTCGTTTCCGCTCTTTGTTATCGCTAGGATTTGACAGTGCTCAATCACAATGCAAGACACGCACAGAGCCACGCTCGCCTTTGCAATGCGCCGCCTAATAATGATATCTCTTGTGGAGACGTGCGCACATCCCTCTTGCGCATTGTTAGCTCAATAGCAGCACTTTCTGTAAAGGCCGATTCACACCGGGGATGTAAGCAGTCCCGCGATCAAACTAAATCGCATCGAAAAAAAAAGTAATTAGTTGGTCAATCTGACGTGCGCGATGAGCGAGTCCAACGCCTTAGTTGGCGAGTCGCTTCTCAAAAACTCTCGCTCCGAACGCCGTTGGTTGGCTCGGCCTCTCCGCGACTAGAGTGCATCGCAAAAAGTCGGGTCAGCGAGCGACTGCTCAAATCCCGTCACTTTTTGCCCGCGATGGTCGCTTTTGCGATGAACGTTTTGGCGCGACTAGATCGCATCGCCGGTGTGAACGCGCCTTAATGTCAAACCAGTCTCACGGCGCGTCCCTATATTGGCTTGTGTACCTACGCGCGAGTACAACATCTGGCACAATTTGCGTTTGCAAAGCCTGCTCCAGCCGCGACAAAACATTCAGCCAACCTTTGGACTGCTGAAATCAAGAGACACCCGAAAAAAGATAATGTTGCCAGCGGAAAAAAACTTGATACCTATTTAATTAAGATGATGACCACCCGCGTACATCAAATACCTCATCAGCCGTACTCCAAGGCAGTAAGCCTAGCTCTGGCACTTGTTTGGCAACTTTGGCTCGTAGCTGCCAGATGACAGCCGAACTATCGGGAAGCGAAGCCTAACTTGGGCACTCGTTTGGCGACTTGGGCCCAAAGATGCCAGATCTCAACCGTACTACAAGGTAGTAAGCCTAACTCTGGCACATTTGTGGCAATTTCGGCCCGAATGTGCCAGGTGACAGCCGAGCTGTCAAAAAGTGAAGCCTAACTTTGGCATTAGTTCGGCGATTTTGGCCCAAAAATGCCAAAGCTCTGCCGAACTACAAGGTAGTAGGCCTAACTCTGGCACATCTGTGGCGATTTTGGCCCGAATATGCCAGGTGACAGCCGAACTATCAAAAAGTGAAGCCTAACTTTGGCATTAGTTTGGCGATTTTGGCTCAGAAATGCCAAAGGTCTGCCGAACTACCGGGCAGTAAGCCTAAATCTGGCATTTGTTAGGCGATTTAGGCCCGAAGATGCCAGATGACAGCCGAACTACCCGGCAGCGAAGCCTAAGTTTGGCAGTTTGCCGAATTAGGGCCAAGGTAACCAGACTGTTGCCAAGGGAGGTCAGGTTTGGCACTACTTTGGCTTCTTCGGGCTTTTAATGCCCTAAACCGCCAGACGCAAGCCAAATTTTGGCCCAGAACTCGGTGCTGCCTGGGGATGTTTTAACACACTACAAATCCTCATTCCTTATAGGAAACTAGGAGGTTTAAATAGTGTTGTTTAAAATACGTTTCCACTCATAGAACTTTCGGGTATAGAAATTGTGCAAAGTCGTTTATATCTTTACTAGGGTGTAGATGCGATATGGGGATAATAAAATATTATATTATAAAGTATAATTGTTATCAATATGTATTACCTTAAAATATGATTAATGTTTCGTTCTATGAAGAGAAAGACCCTGCTATAACAGTGGAATTATTATAAAAACATATTTCGTCTTTTGAAAAATTATTTCGTTCTATGAAGAGAAAGACCCTGCTATAACGGTGGAATTATTATAAAAACATATTTCGTCTTTTGAAAAAGTAAATATTCGCGAATTTTTTTAGCGGGAAATACCTTCTGGCCCAAACATGTTTTCACGCGATTGCAAGCTATCGATTATTACGGAATTTCAGACCTAAATAACTCAACATTGAAGGAGAATTTCAAAATGCTCTCCAGGAATCTGTTAAAGCTAGGATTAATAAATATTCGGATTTGAGTTCAAGTTGTTGTGGAGCCAAGATTGTCTTCCTGGTAGGTGAATGACACATTTTTTTTTCAATTGAGGTCTATTGGAACCCGATAAATGATTCAGGAATAAAATACAATAACCGTGTGGAATTGAAATTTCTGAAATAGGCGGGCTATTAACTCAAGCTTAAAATCCCTCAATTGCAATCAAATCTGTGTTTTTTTACTGAATTGCTAAAATAAACTTTTTTTTGCCCATTGAGTTAAGCTGGGGCGCTCATGTGACAGCTGAGAGATGGCGTAAATTGTAAGCAGCGGCGTATCCCGAAGTCTTGGGGTTGAATGATAAAAACTTAATCTGGGCCAGAGAATATCCCCAACGGATTTGTCTTAAGATACTGCGAGTGGGTGTATCGGTGCATATAAATACTTTTTAAGCGTTTCACTTCCAGAGAAAGCTACCAGAATACTGGCTATGTGGGAAATTTTTTCCCATTTACAAGTCGGGAAATATTATCGCGCTATATCTTTAAAAACGAGATGCTTGAAACATTTGGACCACAATTCCTAATCATAAAAATAAATACTTAGGTGAAAATAACTTACTTTATAAACCCCACAACGGATCTCGGCGGGGTCTGTCGACAGTCACCCCACTAATAGAGAGCACACATGAGTTGGCTTCAGCAGTTTACTCAGGATTAACCTAAGTATCAGTGTTAGGGCCTAATTCATTCTCAATTTTTATAAATCATATAGCAACATTTGCCTTCCTCCGTATCAATCAAATTGTTAGCAAACGACTCTATGGTATTTTCAAAGGTGTCAACAATTCAGGACAAGAAAAATCTCAACCGGTCCTGAAAGAACTCTTCTTTTGGAGTGAGAAATGATGCATGGTAATTGATCTTGATAAAACTGTCTTTTCTAGTATTGCAAATAAGAACAAAAAAATGTGTCAGATTGGCGCTATTCTGTAGGCGGCTGTGAAATCAATAAAGTAAGAGAAGGTAAGTAGTTATTTCAGCTAATACTCTACGCTGGAATAGTCATGTGGATTACTTATGCACCAAGGCTTATCAAAAGTTCGGTTTTCTTAGATGGCATGTTAGACATGCAAATATAGATATTCAATTTGCTGCATCTAAATCTTATGAGCGTCCAATATTACAATAGGCGGTGTGCGAATTGGACACACACAGGAAGCAGCAGTTCGGCTACAAGTAGTAGTAAATGTGCACCAGTTCACACAGATTTTAAACAAACCGTTGCTAGGGGCGTTGCCCTGTGGGCGGGACCCGATCCAACCAATCACAGCGCAGCCGGGCGGGGCCTACCCCAATCCGACCAATCAGAGAGCAGTGGGGCGGGGCCCCTTCCCTCTCTCCCATCCCAGTGACCAAAGACATCGATGGCCCCGCCCACAGGGAATTATCCAGTGACCAATCATAGCTAATCGAGGTCCCGCCCTCTTCACGTACGCGGTATAGGTGTGGGGTCACGTAGCCAATGTTAACACCTTGTTAAGGATGTTAACACATGCTTAACAAGGTGTTGACAGCCGATGTTATCAGTCACGTACGCGGCGCGTGTCAGAAGCGTGGGAAAGACACGTACAGAGATGTCGTCACCACCGCTCCCATCAAGTGATTCTAACCACGTGATTTCCCCGCGTTCGAGTTGCGTCCGACAGAGGGCGCTCACGTGATGTCACACAGGGTTCGTGTTGCATCCGATAGAGGGCGCTGCGCCGCGGTCACGTGATGGTCAAGTGACATTATTTGAATCTCTGCGCGGTAAATGGCTTTTATTCGCTAAAAAAAGGCTCTGCGGCGGCTGGGCATCGACCTCTCTACCTTGTGCACAGCAGCCCGACACTCTACCCCCTGAGCTAGAAGCACATTGCTTCCCAGCGGGCTTAACTCTTCGTAGCTGTCCGTGTGTGCAAATCAGATCACGTGTTTTCCCGCTACTAGGCTTTTGTAATATAGGTAAAAAATAAACCCCAAAGGATTTTAAATGCGTCACTATCGCGGGTCATGTGACGATGTAGTTATCCGTATGTCGCGCAAGTCAGATCACGTGTTAAAGCTGTCCTGCTACTTGATTTATGCAATCTGGTCTTCGACCCGCTAAATTTGGGCGTCATGTGACGGTCCCAAAAGGCACCAGCTCGCGGATCGTGATATATCTTGGTCCAGCGTAAAGCTTTAAAGTAGCCCTGCTAAAATTTGGGGCGAGCTCGTAAAACTTTGTAAAGACCCAGCGAATTTCGGGAATAGGCGCCATCTAGTGTTCAAACTGTGAAGTGGTCCTCGTTAAAAATTGAGTGCCATCTGGTGGTAAAAGCTTGGACCTGCTATAAATTTTGAGCGTCGTGTGAAGGTCCCAATTAGCAACAGCTGGGTGCCACTAAATTGGGGGTGAGGTCACGGTAAAACTTTGAAGCTGGCGGACCGTGTTAATTGTTGGGCCAACGTAAAGCTTTGAAGTGGGCCTGCGTAATTTTGCGGGCCAGCGCAAAGTCTTGAAGCTCAAAGACCATGCCGGACCCAGCAATTTTTTTTAAATTTTTTTGATAGGCACCATCTAGTGTTAGAGCTTTGAAGAGTTAATGCTAAAATTGCTGACATCTAGTGGTAAAAGCTTCGACCCGCTAAATTTGGGCGTCATTTGAAGATTCCCTTAGCACCAGCTGGGTGCCGCTAAATTTTTAGCTGGGGTCACGGTAAAAGTTCACAGGCCGTGCTACATCTTGGCCCCAGCGTAAAGCATTCAAGTGGCCCTGCTAAATATTGGCTTCCAGCGTACACTTTGAAAAGCTCACAGACCGTGCTGGACCCAGTGAATTTCGGGATAGGAGTCATCTAGGGTTAGAAATTTGAAGCGCTCATCGCTAAAATTGTTCACCTCGGGTCTTAGAAGCTTCGACCCGGTAAATTTGGGCGTTACGTACTTAGCACATGTGGCAAGCTGTATCCACCTAATTTCGAGGGGTGACGGTAAAATTTTGAAGCTCACAGACCGTGCTAAGTTCAGACCCAGCGTAAATTTTTGAAGTAGCACTGACATATTTTGGGGGGGCTAGCGGCGTGGGTGTGACCTTGCGACATCTTTTGCGGAAAAGGTGAATTGCTTGTATTTTTAAGGTGTGCTCATCCGTATTTTCCCGCTCGCGCAAGTCCGTTCTTTGTGCGGATAAGTGGCCAATTCCGTTTGTACATGGTGAACATTAGCAATATCGCGTCAACTCTCTCTCGCGCGCGCGTGACATCTCTCGCTAATTTTAGCGTCATCTGTAGCTGCTGAACGGAGCAGTGTTGAAATGAAACGGAGCGTCGCGCGCATCCATACGCGCTAATGAAGAGACTGACATGGTGTTTCATATTTTTTTTTTATTCTCGTTCGCTCTTAGAACAGGCACAATTATAAATTTAGATACGGCGTTTATATTCAATCTACGCAACAAAAACATCATTGGAAATACTTTACACAAAAAAAATGTACACAACAGAAGCGGTTTCAAGACAAATCCGAGGTAAAAAAACAAAGTTGTGAAACGGCATCTTACGAGCAACGCGCGATACAGTCCAAAATATTTACGCGGTCAGGATCTTCGACGACGAGAAAGATCGCTCGCTTCCGTACACTATCGGATTATACAGAAAAAAATGTACAACAATACAAGATGTTTCAAGACATACCGACGGCGAAAAGTTTGGGAAATGACATCTCGCGAGCAACGCGGTATACAGTCTAAAAAAATATTGACAAAGTCAGGGCGTGCGATGAGGATATGAAGATCGCTTGCTTCCGGAAACGCTCTTTTGGCAGGCGCAGCTTTGTGGGGGATCCTCTCCAGCCTGGACCGACAGATGGCATACCGAAAGCTGTAAAGAAAATCCGATAGGGCGTGCAAGTTGATCGGCTTTTCTTTTACACACCGAACGCATTGACATTTTTCCGCCCTTTTTCCAACCAATGCCGACGAACGCGTTTCTGCCAAGTCATCCTTTAGATGCAACTGCGTAACGTTCTAGGCGGATTTCTCACCGATGAGGAGATGACACGAAGCATCTGCTGTTATTCGCTGTCCACATAGACATCCTCCACACCACTATCGTCATCTGAAAAAAAGAAAAAGCAAAGTGGATGAAGCTATCAAGCTGTACATACGTGACTCACCAGTCCGCACTGGCAGCAGGTGCTCAGCCGCTATCAGATGATCCCGCACAAATTCTCGCACTTGCTGCGTCGCCTCGGCCGCCTCGGCCGCCCCGCGGGATCCACCCAACCCAGCCCAAAACTGTAGAGTCCGGAAGCGGGCCGTCAATTGTTGAACAAGGTCAGAGGGTGAAAAATACGATAAAAGCATCCCGCAAGGGCAGATATGCTCACCGAAGGCGACCGCAAGGATCGCCGACATTTGCATCGCCAATTATGCAAATAGAGGTGGTTGTATATCTCTCCCGGGATCAACTTCTTCCTCGTCCCCGTTTTCTCCTTCACCCGAGCCGTAGTCGTGGAGGAGTTGCGGATTGACAAACGCAATAATCTCCTCCAAAGACCGAGGGTTTCTTTGCCGAAAACGCTCGATGAAGTGAGAATGTACAACATCAAAGACTCGCTGTCCCTCCTCAGCCATCTTTAAAACGACGGGGTAGTTATCGGGCTGCCGTTGGGTAGTGCGACAGCGAGTCAGTTTCTACCCCTATTTTATACAAACCTTTTCCTCGTGTGCAACTATATTTAATTTCAGATATGCGCGCGTACAGCGCGCATATTAATCTTTGTTAGCCCGCGATTTTAAACGGAGTTATGAAATATGCACAAACAAAGTTGTTTTTCGACGTCCTTCTTGGAACTACATGCAAATGAGATCGGGATAGTTAAACGTTGCATGAGGGTGGTTAACGCCTCACACGTCTGCTATAGAAGCGCCCATTGAGAAAGCGCGCGCGCGGTATATCTCGAAATAGCGACCTTGAAGCGGTTTGACTGGTTTTTTGCGTCTTTCCAGCCACTGTCTTGTTTAAGCTGGTTAATGGCTTTGTCGGCGGGGCGTCCGCATCCCGCAGTAATTGCTTTTAGGAAAATATGCGTTAAACATTGCGACTTCACCGTTTCCTGTGATTGCACAGCATATGTTTCATTGTGTATACCCCAGCTTTGGGACTCTATAACACTGATTCGCAACCGAAATACCCGACTCACGCTTCGTTTTTTTCCTGATCTTCGCACTGCAGTGTGAGCAGACTAAAAGCCTCGCGTTTTCCTTGCTAAGAAGACATTTTGTAATGTAAGTGTCGTCGTATGTGCACATCCTACAGTAATTGCTTAGAGGAAAATCTGCGTTAAACATTACCGCTTCACCGTTTACTGCGATTGCACAGAATAGGACTCCCTGGGCGTACTCCAGCTTTGGGACTGTATAAAACTGCCTCGCACTCGAACAACCCGACTCGAGCATCGTTTTTTCTCCTGATCTTCGCGCTGCAGGGTGAGCAGACCGAAAGCGTCACGTTTCCATTGCTAATAAGAAAGTTTGCTTCAGAATTTGGTCATCAAGAGGGAGAAAAATTACCTCGGTCTGGCATCACACCGTTCATGCACAGAAGGTGAGCAGTCCAAAAATCCTGGCGTTCTCCTGGTTAATGGGACTTTTTTTGTTTTGTTTCGATATCTGAAAAGTTCACACATGCATTCCGCTTTACGAAAGTGTGTGGAATGCAGGGATTGGTGTTCCACGCGCTGCACGCGCTGGCCGCAGCTGTAGTAACTTTTCTAAATCAAATTCCCAAAACAAATGGCATCCTGCACGTGTGTTCGTCAACGCTTTATTTTGGTTACTTACGTCAAATTTTTTATACGGGGAAGGCGTGCGCATATTGCATGTGTAACACTAGTCCCTTTCTCCTTGATGTTTGGGTAATTTAGCAATTTGTCTTGTGAACCAAGGCTAAGTGAACTTGCAGCGCTTTCGTAAAGCGGAATGCATGGCGATGGAGTCACATTGTGAACCAAGACTAAGTGAATTTGCAGCGAGTCTGCACTGCAGGTCCAAACCGCGTTTGTGGACGGTCAAATCAGTAGTTTGATGCTGCGAGTGTGCACTGTAATAATGCTGTCGGTAGTCGGGTAGCCAGCCCGCAGGTTTAGAAGGTTTAGAGAACTAGCCCACACCCAATGTCCTGAAAACTGCCCCCCACCCAATGTCCTGAGAACTACCCTCCCACCCAACAACAGGTTGAAACATGTCTGCGCGCGTCTTAAAAACAAAACAGGATAAAAAAAAATGTTGTGAGAGGCGCGCGGCGATACCTAGCAAATTCGTTTCTTGATCGTCGAATACCTAAGGATATCGTCTATCCACTTCATACTCGTCATGGTTACTCGTAACCTGTGCTCTCCCGAGAGCAAATTCGTTTCTTGATCGTCGAATACCTAAGGATATCGTCTAGCCACTTCATACACGTAATGGTTACTCGTAACCTGTGCTCTCCCGACGACCGAAGCATTATTACAGTGCAGACTCGGAGCATCGAACTACTGATTTGACCGTCCACAAACGCGGTTTGGACCTGCAGTGCAGACTCGCTGCAAATTCACTTAGCCTTGGTTCACAATGTGACTCCATCGCCATGCATTCCGCTTTACGAAAGCGCTGCAAGTTCACTTAGCCTTGGTTCACAAGAGAAATTGCTAAATTACCCAAACATCAAGGAGAAAGGGACTAGTGTTACACAAGCAATACGCGCACGCCTTCCCCGTATAAAAAATTTGAAGTAAGTAACCAAAATAAAGCGTTGACGAACGCACGTGCAGGATGCCATTTGTTTTGGGAATTTGATTTAGAAAAGTTACTACAGCTGCGGCCAGCGCGTGCAGCGCGTGGAACACCAATCCCTGCATTCCACACACTTTCGTAAAGCGGAATGCATGTGTGAACTTTTCAGATATCGAAACAAAACAAAAAAAGTCCCATTAACCAGGAGAACGCCAGGATTTTAGACTGCTCACCTTGCTGTGCATGAACGGTGTGATGCCAGACCGAGGTAATTTTTCTCCCGCTTGATGACCAAATTCTGAAGCAAACTTTCTTATTAGCAATGGAAACGTGACGCGTTCGGTCTGCTCACCCTGCAGCGCGAAGATCAGGAGAAAAAACGATGCTCGAGTCGGGTTGTTCGAGTGCGAGGCAGTTTTATACAGTCCCAAAGCTGGAGTACGCCCAGGGAGTCCTATTCTGTGCAATCGCAGTAAACGGTGAAGCGGTAATGTTTAACGCAGATTTTCCTCTAAGCAATTACTGTAGGATGTGCACATACGACGACACTTACATCACAAAATGTCTTATTAGCAAGGAAAACGCGAGGCTTTTAGTCTGCTCACACTGCAGTGCGAAGATCAGGAGAAAAACGATGCGTGAGTCGGGTATTTCGGTTGCGAATCAGTGTTATAGAGTCCCAAAGCTGGGGTATACACAATGAAACATATGCTGTGCAATCACAGGAAACGGTGAAGTCGCAATGTTTAACGCATATTTTCCTAAAAGCAATTACTGCGGGATGCGGACGCCCCGCCGACACAGCCATTAACCAGCTTAAACGAGACAGTGGCTGGAAAGAAGCAAAAAACCAGTCAAACCGCTTCAATGTCGCTATTTCGAGATATACCAGGCGCGTTTTCTCGATGGGCGCTTCTATAGCAGACGTGTGAGGCGTTAACCACCCTCATGCAACGTTAACTATCTCGATCTCATTTGCATGTAGTTCCAAGAAGGACGTCGAAAAACAACTTTGTTTGTGCATATTTCATAACTCCGTTTAAAATCGCGGGTTAACAAAGATTAATATGCGCGCTGTACGCGCGCATATCTAAAATTAAATATAGTTGCACACGAGGAAAAGGTTTGTATAAAATAGGGGTAGAAACTGACTCGCAGTCGCACTACCCAAAGGCAGCCCGATAACTACACCGTCGTTTTAAAGATGGCAGAGGAGGGACAGCGAGTCTTTGATGTTGTACATTCTCACTTCATCGAGCGTTTTCGGCAAAGAAACCCTCGGTCTTTGGAGGAGATTATTGCGTTTGTCAATCCGCAACTCCTCCACGACTACGGCTCGGGTGAAGGAGAAAACTGGGACGAGGAAGAAGTTGATCCCGGGAGAGATATACAACCACCTCTATTTGCATACATGGCAATGCAAATGTCGGCGATCCTTGCGGTCGCCTTCGGTGAGCATATCTGCCCTTGCGGGATGCTTCTATCGTATTTTTCACCCTTTGACCTTGTTCAACAATTGACGGCCCGCTTCCGGACTCTACAGTTTTGGGCTGGGTTGGGTGGATCCCGCAGGGCGGCCGAGGCGGCCGAGGCGACGCAGCAGGTGCGAGAATTTGTGCGGGATCATCTGATAGCGGCTGAGCACCTGCTGCCAGTGCGGACTGGTGAGTCACGTATGTACAGCTTGATAACTTCATCCACTTTCCTTTTTCTTTTTTTCAGATGACGATAGTCGTGTGGAGGATGACTATGTGGACAGCCTATAACAGCTGATGCTTCGTGTCATCTCCTCATCGGTGAGAAATCCGCCTAGAACGTTACGCAGTTGTATCTAAAGGATGACTTGGCAGAAACGCGTTCGTCGACATTGGTTGGAAAAAGGGCGGAAAAATGTCAATGCGTTCGGTGTGTAAAAGAAAAGCCGATCAACTTGCACGCCCTATCGGATTTTCTTTACAGCTTTCGGTATGCCATCTGTCGGTCCAGGCTGGAGAGGATCCCCCACATAGCTGCGCCTGCCAAAAGAGCGTTTCCGGAAGCAAGCGATCTTCATATCCTCAACGCACGCCCTGACTTTGTAAACATTTTTTTAGACTGTAGACCGCGTTGCTCGCGAGATGTCATTTCCCAAACTTTTCGCCGTCGGTATGTCTTGAAACATCTTCTATTGTTGTACATTTTTTTCTGTATAATCCGATAGTGTACGGAAGCGAGCGATCTTTCTCCTCGTCGAAGATCCTGACCGTGTAAATATTTTGGACTGTATCGCGCGTTGCTCGTAAGATGCCGTTTCATAACTTTGTTTTTTTACCTCGGATTTGTCTTAAAACCGCTTCTGTTGTATACATTTTTTGTGTAAAGTATTTCCAATGATGTCTTTGTTGCGTAGATTGAATATAAACGCCGTATCTAAATTTATAATTGTGCGTGTTCTAAGAGCGAACGAGAATAAAAAAAAATATGAAACACCATGTCAGTCTCTTCATTAGCGCGTATGGATGTGCGCGACGCTCCGTTCCATTTCAACACTGCTCCGTTCAGCAGCTATAGATGACGCTAAAATTAGCGAGAGATGTCACGCGCGGGCGAGAGAGAGTTGACGCGATATTGCTTATGTTCACCATGTACAAACAGAATTGGCCACTTATCCGCACAAAGCCCGGACTTGCGCGAGCGGGAAAATACGGATGAGCACACCTTAGAAATACAAGCAATTCACCTTTTCCGCAAAAGATGTCGCAAGGTCACACCCACGCCGCTAGCCCCCCCAAAATATGTCAGTGCTACTTCAAAACTTTACGCTGGGTCTGAACTTAGCACGGTCTGTGAGCTTCAAAATTTTACCGTCACCCCTCGAAATTAGGTGGATACAGCTTGCCACATGTGCTAAGTACGTAACGTCCAAATTTACCGGGTCGAAGCTTCTACCACCAGAGGTGAACAATTTTAGCGATGAGCGCTTCAAATTTCTAACCCTAGATGACTCCTATCCCGAAATTCACTGGGTCCAGCACGGTCTGTGAGCTTTTCAAAGTGTACGCTGGAAGCCAATATTTAGCAGGGCCACTTGAATGCTTTAAGCTGGGGAGAAGATGTAGCACGGCCTGTGAACTTCAAAGTTTTACTGTGACCCCAGCTAAAAATTTAGCGGCACCCAGCTGGTGCTAAGGGAATCTTCAAATGACGCCCAAATTTAGCGGGTCGAAGCTTTTACCACTAGATGTCAGCAACTTTAGCATTTAACTCTTAAAAGCTCTAACACTAGATGGTGCCTATCAAAAAAATTAAAAAAAAATCGCTGGGTCCGGCATGGTCTTTGAGCTTCAAGACTTTGCGCTGGCCCGCAAAATTACGCAGGCCCACTTCAAAGCTTTACGTTGGCCCAACAATTAACACGGTCCGCCAGCTTCAAAGTTTTACCTGGACCTCACCCCCAATTTAGTGGCACCCAGCTGGTGCTAATTGGGACCTTCACACGACGCTCAAAATTTATAGCAGGTCCAAGCTTTTACCACCAGATGGCACTCAATTTTTAACGAGGACCACTTCACAGTTTGAACACTAGATGGCGCCTATTCCCGAAATTCGCTGGGTCTTTACAAAGTTTTACGAGCTCGCCCCAAATTTTAGCAGGGCTACTTTAAAGCTTTACGCTGGACCAAGATATATCACGATCCGCGAGCTGGTGCCTTTTGGGACCGTCACATGACGCCCAAATTTAGCGGGTCGAAGACCAGATTGCATAAATCAAGTAGCAGGACAGCCTTAACAAGTGATCTGACTTGCGCGACATACGGATAACTACATCGTCACATGACCCGCGATAGTGACGCATTTAAAATCCTGTGGGGTTTATTTTTTACCAATATTACAAAAGCCTAGTAGCGGGAAAACACGTGATCTGATTTGCACACACGGACAGCTACGAAGAGTTAAGCCCGCTGGGAAGCAATGTGCTTCTAGCTCAGGGGGTAGAGTGTCGGGCTGCTGTGCACAAGGTAGAGAGGTCGATCCCCAGCCGCCGCAGAGCCTTTTTTAGCGAATAAAAGCCATTTACCGCGCTGAGATTCAAATAATGTCACGTGACCATCACGTGACCGCGGCGCAGCGCTCTCTATCGGATGCAACACGAACCCTGTGTGACATCACGTGAGCGCCCTCTTTCAGACGCAACTCGAAACCGGGGAAATCACGTGGTTAGAATCACGTGATGGGAGCGGTGGTGACGGCATCTCTGTACGTGTCTTTCCCACGCTTCTGACACGCGCCGCGTACGGGACTGATAACATCGGCTGTCAACACCTTGCTAAACATGTGTTAACAACCTTAACGAGGTGTTAACATTGGCTACGTGACCCCACACCTATACCGCGTACGTGACTAGAGGGCGGGACCTCGATTAGCTATGATTGGTCACTGGATAATTCCCTGTGGGCGGGGCCATTGATGTCATTGGACACTGGGATGGGAGTGAGGGAAGGGGCCCCGCCCCACTGCTCTGTGATTGGTCGGATTGGGGTAGGCCCCGCCCTGCTGCGCTGTGATTGGTCCCGCCCACAGGGCAACGCCCCTAGCAACGGTTTGTTTACCATCTGTGTGACCTGGTGCACATTTACTACTACTGCTACAGTATAACGCACTTCGGTGTGTTGTTTTGGCGTATTACAACAAGAAATGAAGTGCTGCTGTCTGACCGTTTACACACATATATATATATATATATATATATATATATATATATATATATATATATATATATTGCCGCGCGCGCAGCCGGCCAAGTGGGCAGCGCGCGCGTGGCCTAACGGTTATCGCGCTTGCTTTCCAAGCTGAAAGCCAGGGTTCGATTCCTGGCCGCGGAGGCACATTTTTTGTTGACTCTGTAAAGTAATGTTCTGGTAAATTCGAGAACCGTGTTGCGTGTTCGAGGTCGGAATGTTCTACACGCCGAACCTTCCACGCCGATTATTCCAGAAGCCCACACGTGTACATAAGGGGCTCCGCGTGGCGATCTGCAGTCAGTCTCGCCCCAGCTCTCGATCCTGCGGTTTCGCCGACTTCGACGCCCGCGACGCTTTGTTATTATCTTTTGTACTCTTTTATTTTTGGCACAAGTTCGCCACATTAAACGTTTATTTCTTCCTGTTCATCTATTGTTTTTGGTCACCACCCGTGACATATTGGTGGAGGTGCGGGGTAACGCATGCCCGTGCAGCGTTCCCCTCCGAGGGTTCGCAGTGCAAATCCGGCGCCAAGCCCACGAAGAACCGACGAAGGCACTACCGAGATCCGGATCAGTCGTCGCACCCAAGGCCTACACCCGGAATTCGGACTTCTGCCTCCCAGGACCAAGCAGCCAACGAAGCCGACGATGGCCGACCAGTCGCCGACTGGAGTCTTCGTTTCAGCTTTCCAAGCTGAAACGAAGACACCAGACGCCCCCGATTCTTGGCCACTTCGACCAGTTTGCTGAAACCGAGATCCACACCGACGCCAGTAACACCGGACTGGGTGCGGCACTAGTCCAAGTGCAGGACGGTGCAGAGCGAGTTATCGCATACGCAAGTCGGACGCTGTCTAACGCGGAGACGAACTATTCAACGACTGAAAAGGAGTGCCTTGCTGTCGTCTGGGCAATAACAAAGTTTCGCCCATATTTTTATGGAAGTCCTTTTCGCGTGGTCACAGACCACCACTCGCTCTGCTGGCTAGCGAATCATCTGAAAGACCCCTCCGGACGCCTCGCTCGGTGGAGCCTACGACTGCAGGAGTTCGACATGACCGTGGTGTACAAGTCCGGCCGGAAGCACAATGATGCCGACTGCCTGTCGAGGGCCCCAGTCGAGGCCGGTCCTTCCTGCACCAAAGAGGACGACGATGAGTGTTTCCTCGGCGCTCTGGATGTCAGCGACATGGCAGCACTCCAGCGAGACGACCCTGAGCTGCGAGCACTCATCGAGCACCTCGAGGGACAAGGAAGCGCCGTTCCGCGCGGTTTTGTGCGAACACTGCCAACCTTCTCCATCCGACAAGGTGTGCTCTACAAGGAGAACTTCAGCGACAACAGCACGGCGTGGCTGTTGGTGGTCCCTTCCAGTCTTCAAGAAGAAATTTTTCAAGCCTGCCACGATGACCCGACGGCGGGACACCTTGGTTACAGCAGGACTCCTGCCAGGATACGCGAAAAGTACTACTGGCCCAAGCTTGCGAAGACTGTGCACCACTACCCCCGATCTTGCCTCGAGTGTTTACGACGAAAGAAGCCACCCACGAGACCGGCAGGACTTCTTCAGCCTATTGCGCCGCCATCTGCCCCATTCCAGCAAATCGGTATGTATTTACTCGGACCTTTCCTACCGTCGAGGCAAGGAAATCGATGGATCATCGTCGCAACCGATTATCTCACGCGGTACGCCGAGACCAAAGCCCTTCCATCAGGAACGGCTGTTGAAGTCGCGAAGTTTTTCATCGAGTCCATCGTCCTCCGGCACGGCTCTCCCGAAGTACTGATCTCAGACCGTGGATCATCATTCATGGCCCAGCTGACGCAGGAAATGCTTCGTCTCAGCCACACCAGCCATCGTCGCACCACGGCGTACCACCCGCAGACCAACGGGCTAACGGAGAGACTCAACAAGACCATCGCCGACATGATCTCCATGTACGTCGACATGGAGCACAAGACATGGGACGAGGAGTTGCCGTACGTCACATTTGCCTATAACACGGCCATACAAGAGACCACCGGAGTGACACCCTTTCAACTGGTGCATGGGCGCAAGGTAACGACAATGCTGGACGCTATGTTACCCCACGAACCGGCAGTCGACGCAAGCGACGACGCCCAGGTGGTTGCCCAAAGGGCAGAAGAAGTCTGTCAGCTCGCCAGACTCCGGATTAAGGCTCAGCAACGTGTCGACACTGGCCGCTACAACCTTCGTCGTCGGGACGTCCACTTCCAGCCCGGAGAGAAGGTGTGGGTATGGACACCGATCCGCCGCCGTGGTCTCAGCGAGAAACTCCTGAAGCGCTACTTTGGACCCTACAAAGTGCTTCGTCGACTCGGGGATCTGAACTACGAGGTCATGCCCGACGGAACACGGACTTCCTCACGCCGCCCTCCACGACCGGAAGTCGTCCACGTCGTGCGACTGAAGCCGTACTACGCTCGATAGAACTGTGGACCATATGTGTTCCAAATGACTCTTTAGTTTACCGTCCTTTTTATTTGCTTTGTTTTGTTTTTGGGTTGCATCGGGACGATCCACTTTTTTAAGGGGGGAGTAATGCCGCGCGCGCAGCTGGCCAAGTAGGCAGCGCGTGCGTGGCCTAACGGTTATCGCGTTTGCTTTCCAAGCTGAAAGCCAGGGTTCGATTCCTGGCCGCGGAGGCACATTTTTTTGTTGACTCTGTAAAGTAATGTTCTGGTAAATTCGAGAACCGTGTTGCGTGTTCGAGGTTGGAATGTTCTACACGTCGAACCTTCCACGCCGATTATTCCAGAAGCCCACACGTGTACATAAGGGGCTCCGGGTGGCGATCTGCAGTCAGTCTCGCCCCAGCGCTCGATCCTGCTGTTTCGCCGACTTCGACGCCCGCGACGCTTTGTTATTATCTTTTGTACTCTTTTATTTTTGGCACAAGTTCGCCACATTAAACGTTTATTTCTTCCTGTTCATCTATTGTTTTTGGTCACCACCCGTGACAATATATATACATACTTTTTCTTTTTTCTAAACAGTCAGGCAGCACTTCATTTCTCGTTGCAATAACCTAGTCACTGCTGCTCTACGCCGAAAAAACACACCGAAGTGCGTGATATATATATTATATATATAACGAAGTGAAAAACTCGCGTGAAAAACAACAAACAACGGAAGTTTAATCGGCAGTTTCGCCGAAAGACTCGGCTTCGTCAGGAGATGACATTCAAGTGAGGGCATATATATACAGGGTGTTTTTTTTTATTCTTACCGATTTGTTTAAAAAAAAAACTTCAAAGATACACTAATGCGGTTTGTGCAGATGGATTATACGGCCAGGCGGACATTATGTGGGTGGCTTACCTTTGCGATAAGACGGCTAATTTATTAAAATTCGGTAATTAACTTTTTAATTACTGGAAATAAACGTATGGTTTCAATTAGAAACTTGTAGAGCATTATCGAAAACCATTAAATCGACTTTTTTTTTGAAGGATATAACGCCAGGGAAGCATTTTACGGCGTTCTGTAAAAGCGTTCCATTTGGACGCGCTTCTAGATTTCTGTTTCTTAACGGAGCGCATCGCCACGCCCGCGGTCCTGCTCCCCAGTGGCCGAGACCCGCAACACACGTGCGGCCTACTTCCCTCCATTGTACAAGGGAGGCGAGGGGGTGGTTTTGCGCCGCGACCACCAGGGAGCAGGACCACGGGCACAAAGATGCGCTCAGATATGAAACCGACATCTAGAAACGCGTCCGAATGAAGCGTTTTTACAGAACGCCGTAAAATGCTGCCCCGGTGTTATATCCTGCTGAAAATAGTTAGTATAGGGGGTTTTCAATGATGTTCAGCAAGTTTCTAATTAGAACTATATGTTTATTTTCACTACTTAAAAGTTAATAACGAATTTTGATTAAGTAGCCGACTTATCGCAAAAATTAGCCACCCACATATAATGTCCGCCTGGCTATATAACCGACCTGCACAAACCGCATTAGTGTAGCTTTAACGTGTATTTTTTAAACAAATGTGTAAGAATAAAAAAACACCCTGTATATATATATATGTTATGGCCAATGGCTTGACAAGGTTAATCCTGAACTGTACATTTTGCCTTCAACACCACGCTCCAAAACGAAGGAAAATACTAAGACGATTTTACAGTATCAGTACGGAAATTATATCTCTAATTGTATTGCTGTTCGCCCAACTATTGCTGAGTGGAACACTCTGCCAGAGCAGATTGTCAATTCTTGTAATCCTGAAATACTTTAAGCACAGTTAAATGAATAGTTTATTTAAGTTTTGCATGTAAAATTGCATATCTAGAGCATGCCTGGGTAGCTACATTCTACCTGCGCTCTCTTCGCGTGGTGAGTGCATGATCGAATTTTTTTTTTTGCTATTTTTCTCTTTTGTGTGAACCGGAAGGTCAACAGTATTATGGAGAAATAAAACGTACGACGCGAACCCGGTTATGACGGCAGCGACGACGCACACGTTGCTGCTCAACGGACAGAAAATATCCTCCAGCTCGCCAAACTTTAGATTCAAGATCAACAGCGTGTCGACGCTATATGGTACGACTTTTGTGAGATCGACGTTCGTTTTAAGCCCGGAAAACCTGTGTGGGTCTGATCTCCGATACGACGATGCGGTCTAAGAGAGAAACTCCCGTAGCGTCGCATTGGACTTTACAAAGTACTCCACCGCATTGGAGACTTGAACTACGAGGGGATGCCCGAAGGAACAAGAACATCATCACGCCGCCACCCACGACCTGAGGTCGTCCATGTCGTTCGCCGCAAGCCGTACACTGCACGATAAGACTGTAAATTGTGATCCTATTCTACGCTCAATAGGACCGTGTTTTACCATTCTCCATAGTCTACCATTTTATTTAGATGGATTTGTGTATTTTGATTCTTTGCACATAGCATAGAGACGATTCTTGTGACCTCGTGTTGTGTTGTCCTTCCATCTTCCCAGTCTCGGAGGCGGCTTCCAGTTCGCACAAACCATTAATTTTCAAATCCGGTTCAAAGTCAAATTCGAGGAATTCCGTAGAGGCAAATTCCGGTTCGCTCATACCGTGATTTTCCTAATACGGTTCAAAGTCAAATTGAAGGAATTCCGGACAGGCAAATCCCTGTTCGCTCAAACCGTGATTTTCCTAATCGACTTCAAATTCAAATTGGAGGAATTCCAGACAGACAAATTCCGGTTCACACAAACCGTGATTTTCCTAATCGGTTCGCACAAACTGTGATTTTTAGAATCCGATTAAAAGTACAATTGAAGGAATTCCAGACACACAATATGCGGTTCAATGAAACCATTCCTTGCCGAATTCGGTTAAGAGGCAAATTGGACAAAGTCTAGACTGAAAATATCCGCTTTGCACAAACCATACTTTCCCATATCTTGTTCAAAAGAAAATCGGACCAGCCGCCTGGTGCCGAAGACTTTCATCCGTATGTTTGAAACATCAAGTTGCAAACAATCCATCCCGATGCCGTTCGGGCTGCGTCGATCAGAGCTCAGACCGCAGAAGACAACGAGCTGATACGTGGCGCCAAAAAGGTAACATCAAGGCGATTTTTGCGCAAGTCATTGCCATCTAATTCCATCTAGCTTTTTCTATGCACTCTGCAATACTTGTTCATTATTATGCTTGAATTATGTTTTCTTATTTTTAGAGCGCAGCTCTTAGGGGCCCGTTTCCGGCTTGAGCGGCGTGGCCGTCGCCGTCGCCGTCGCCGTCGGCGTAACCGCGCGGTGCATCATGGGAAATATCCCATAATGCACCGCGCGAGCCCCCCACCGGGGTCACGTGACTTCGTGGGGAGGCACGTGACCCCCCCCGAGGTCACTGGACCCCTCGAAGTCACGTGACTCCCCTGAGGTCACGTGACCCCCTCCTCGAGGTCACGTGACTCCCCTGAGGTCACGTGACCCCCCGAGGTCACGTGACCCCCGCCGATGTCGTGTGACCCCCCGATGACGTCATCGACACTAATGACGTCACCGGCATCCACATCGTCATCGTCATCATCAGTGATGACGATGACGATGCGGATGCCGGTGACGTCATAAGTGATGATGACGATGACGATGTGGATGCTGGTGACGTCATCAGTGATGATGACGATGACGATGTGGATGCCGGTGACGTCATCAGTGACGATGACGATGTGGATGCCGGTGACGTCATCAGTGATGATGACGATGTGGATGCCGGTGACGTCATCAGTGATGACGTCATCAGTGATGATGACGATGACGATGCGGATGCCGGTGACGTCATCAGTGATGATGACGATGTGGATGCCGGTGACGTCATCAGTGATGATGACGATGACGATGTGGATGCCGGTGACGTCATCGGTGATGATGACGATGACGATGTGGATGTCGGTGACGTTACCGACATCCGCATCGTCATCGTCATCATCACTGATGACGAAATCAGTGACGTCATTGATGTCGTCACCGGCATTCGCATCGTCATCGTCATCATCACTGATGACGTCGTCAGCGACGTCACTGATGACGTCACCGACATTCGCATCGTCATCGTCATCATCACTTTTGAAGTCATCAGTGACGTCACTAATGACGTCATCAGTGACGTCAGTGATGACATCATCGGCATTGGGGGTCAGGTGACCCCCCAAGGTCACGTAACCCCCCCCCCCTGGTTAGTCTGACCCCCCCCCCCAGCGCCCTTCCCTCCTCCTCCTCAAGAGCTGCGCTCCAATTCGGCGTTACAGGGAGTTGTAAGCGGCTTTCACTTGTTTTTAAATTATTTTTAAAATAATTGAGTGATAACTGTCGAATAACCTTTTCTACATAATTTTCTTCGGATACAAACAAGCAAAAACAAGAAGTAATGTGATGCCCCAGCTAAATGTACACACAAGCGGAAAGTGTCATTTCATTATATTCCATAGCTTTCCTGCGGTCTCCTTGTTTGTGCCTCCATGCTCAACGTTCTATTATGGTGCACATGCAGGCAATTTCAAGGGCTTTCATCAATATAGGTACGTAAAGCAGGGACTAGTCATACCGTAACCGTAACCGAAAGGGAAAACCATTTAGGAACTGAAATTTTCAGTAACCGTAGCCGGAACAAAATTGTTATTTGAAGTTTAAAAAAAAGAAAACGTAACCGTAACCGTAACCGTAACCGTAAAGTATTTACCGGTATCCGTTTTTAACCAATATTAGCCGAAAAATGAAAAAAAAAAATAGTTTTTCTCAGGTATGACCTGGAGGAGAGATCTTGAAATATCGTGGCAATTTGAGAGTTACTTTCAGCGAGTGGTGCATCTGGTAATACCTTTCCGTTCAATCTAACTTTAGGATTAAGGATACTTTGTTGGAATCAGAGGTCGTGCTTATAACAAAAACGTCTCTATTTCTATATCTGTCACACTCCTACATTGCTCCATGTATCACTATGTGTGGCCTTCAGTGTAATAACTAAGTTAGAATTACCAGATGTCCATCCAATTCGGTTCGCTCAAAACCACCGATGTCCCTGATATGCAGTTGCCAGTATGAAGAAACGAGGTAAATTGACCGTCATGCAGAGCTGGCGGAAAAAAAAAACCTGGTATTCATTTAGTCTGAAACGTGTCGCTAGTGACGATTTTGAGACAACACAGAGAGAAAAAAGATGTAAGAGGTTTGACATTGGCGTTAAGTGGATGGTTTATATCAACGTGATCCAGAATATATCGCAACAGAAAACAATCACAAAAATTAAAAGTATTCTGCGAAGTGAAAGCTAATATATCCTTTGACTGAACTTCCATGTATTTACATGGAAGTTCAGTGACTGGCCGGTATCGGCGCTTTGCTGTTCAAACTGAAGAGCCCCGTCATGGAAGATCCGTTTACTGACCGGCATCGCTTTATTGTTTTGCCTTTTTCACTATGCATTTAAGTCATTGAGATTCTGACGAACTGCGGCAATTCATGAATAGTGAGTGGAAATGTTTGTGTTGTTTAATCCTTCCTAAATGACTGCCGACGCTAGGGTATATCATCCGAGCATGGCAAGGCTGACGTGTTTTGTCGCGCACATGCAAGAAAAAACAATGCGGTGAACAAAATTTGATACCCAGGATTTGAGAAATCACCGCCTTCGCCACGAAAAATAAATTTTACAACGCCGAGTATTACTTTTTTCAGGGACGCTAGTTTAATTTGACGTACTATACTTAAGGTCCGCTGGCATACGCACGTGTTTCGTTCTGATAACAAATAAAAACGGTATAAAGTAGCCTAAAAATGAAAAAAAAAGTGGCATGAGTGAGCACGCGTTTTGAGTTACAAGAAAGATAATAAACATTACTTTCCTGAGACTAGAAAAGTAAGAGTTGTGTTTATTGCTTATGACGGTACGAAATTGAGTGTGAAAATATGCTATTTCAGGCAGGAGTCAACTGTTTTCTGTGGTAGTTACAATTATCTAACAGAAATATTTCAAATGTTCCCATAGCCAAACTATATCTGTCTCTTTGATAGCTTATGTTATACGACATACCGCACCAGAGGAACGCGAATATAAAAACTTTTTTTTTTAACGCAAAAAAGCGAGAAACACCACTGCGTTGTAAATGTTCACATTGCCGGGTTTGTGAATGTGACTCCTTGGCGCTATGAAAATAATTGTTACAACGCCGAACGATACCATTTCTGAAAGCTAGTTTAATTATCCGTGCTGTACTTGAATCTCAGGAATAAAAACGTGTCTAGGCCTAATAAAAAGTAAAACTGCGGAGCGCAACCTGTATAAGTTAGACCTGGCGGCACGCGGGGGATAGCACTGATCTATCAGAACAAATTAAATAGTACTTTACTGAAGTCAGATAATTAAGAGATGTGCTTAATACGTTGCGAGCTATGAGCTCAGCTAAATTACAGCCTTAAAATGGAGGTATTTTTGATTCAATAGTGTGTGGAGATGGCCGCTTTCAGAAAAACTTCGGCTGCATTACTGTGGCAGTTTTTCCACCTACACATTTTCCCATTTTGCTCGCAATACGCTGATTATTGTTATATTGCTTTCTTCTCTGAAAGGACGTGTGCTGTTTTCCTACGGTTATGAATTATCCCGGCAAAACAAGAGGGCCACTGTTTGTGCATTGCAACGATCCAAACTTAGGCTCACACTTTTTATTTTCACCTTGTCCGTAATTATTACCCTAAAGAACGGTGCCGATGACTGTAAAAACAAAACATAGGAAATATGTAAAATAATAAAATCTAATACGAAAAGGTGAGAAAAAATATTTAAAATAATAAATACTAATACAAGGTGAGAAAAAAAATATTTAAAATAATAAAAACTAATACAAAAAGGCGAGAAAAATATTTAAATTAATAAAAACTAACGCAAGACGAGAAAAAAATATTTAAAATAATAAGCACTAATACGAATAACATAAGAAGAAAAGAGTGTTTACGGGATTCGCAACAACGTCCGCACGGTCAGCAAGACAGCGCGTAAGCAAACTACGTTACAGTCGCCCGGTTGACCTGGCTTATTTTCTAGAAGAATATATGTCTGCTGAATTCGTTGCGGACTATTAAATACTTTGTTTTGTATTTAATTTTTTGCAACGTGTTCAGGACTTATTAATAATATTATGGCAATAATTACGTCCGCAATAATTTATTATAACTGTGTATTTTGTGAGTTTTATAATGCGGTTTGCTCATCCTTTTATTTGAAACGTTTTGAAGATACGAAAACAATCTCATCGAATCAAACGCCTACGTTTCGCACGGTTTGTCGGCCGTGTCGGCCGTGTGCGTTTAAATGCCTGCGTTCACGACCGGCTAATGGTCAAATCTCCCGATTAGTTGTGATTCGTGGAGTTTGCCTTAGTTTCAAACGTCTCCGAAAAAGACGGAAGCGACTGTGAGAAGTGGAACTTCGTCAAATCGGCTCAACAGCCAAGATCATGGCACGGGGTCCGAAGTAAGTTTGTTTCTTTGTTCGTTAGGGCTACCTTATTTTCTGCGATCAGAAAGCTTGTTATTGTCTGTAGATTGCTTGCTTTTACCCGTATTATTAATTGTGCGCGAATGGTGTTATGCGAGGCTGTTTTTCTTCTGTTTTCCCCGATGCAGAGACTGTGTACTCGCTCAAGGTCCATCAGTAGCGGCGGAACATTTTGGGAGACGGGGGGTGGAGGGGAGGGGGTCAAAGGCGGAAGAGGAGGGGGGAGGGTTGATTGCCTCCCTCTGCCGTATTGTTTACTGGTAAACTAGAATATCTGGAAGCGCGCGGTGCGGAGCCCTCCATCGCCGACGCCATTGCGTGCGGAGAGCTGGACCCGACAAAAAGCAGCGATTGATTGATCGAGCAAGCCCGTAGCTTCCACCGCCCAGTCGTCTCCAAACGATTTCATTTTCGGGATTTGTAATAAAAAAAGAATGACCAAAAATTAATGCCCCAATGAATTCACCCCATGGATATTATAATGCTTAGGATACCACTTCCGATCGCAAAAATTTGTGCCGCGAAATGTCGAGCTCTAAATATCATTTGCTGTACACATGTTTTGTATGATCTAACGCACGAGCAACGAATTTCGCACCTCCAGAAACACTCGGGCTGCTTTAAATGGTGAAGCATTTATTCTTTTCCTACAGCTGTCTTTTTTAGAACCTATCAAGTATTAATTACAAGCTTCTAGGGAAATTTACAAGCATGTCCTCAATTAAGGTAGTGTGTCGCCAGTTTTTTGTATCTACATTTTGTTCATTGTAACTATATAGTGTGAGACATACCTCACCGAACCCTTTTTTCTTCGTTTGGTACTGCCTTTAGTGAATGGAGTAAGTTGTAATTGTTTTTAGTTGTTGCAAGGTTGTAGTAAGGCGGTGAGCTGGTACTAATTGAACATCTTGAAAAATAGTTCGCAAAAAATCAAGGATTCCTCATGCAAGCGCAAACTGAACTCGCATAAATCAGAGAAGGAAGAAATAAAAATGCGGAAGGGCGGAAGCACAGGCCCAAAAAAGCCGAAAAAAAGCGAAAAAAAGCACATAATTTTTATGTCAGTGAAGGTAACAGATAGATGGCTAGTACATAGAGCTCAATCTCTTTCTAAATTCTACGATGAATTGTCACCTACTTATGTACTGTTTACACTGGTCGTGCATGTCATCCTTAGAAAAAACGTGACTAATTAGCAGATACTCTAAAAACATAGAAGAGAATTATTTTAACCCTTTATTATGCGTTGTATGGGGCGACCAATGTGTCCGCACATCCGTCTGTTACCTGAGCTGCCGAAGAAATTGTTTTTACTGTATTATGCATATGGGTGAATTAGCACGGCCCACTTTGACTTGTTCAAACTTTTGCTAAAGTTCCTAACGAATTCTTTTTTTTTCTAATTTATGTGTGTTGGGAGTCTGTACTCGTATGTAATGTATGTATTCCTCTCGTTTATTCCTTGTATTTTGTGTTCTATATTTCGAGATGTTCGATCAGAATGTACTCGCCACTTTACTACATGGAAAAGCTGTTGCTAATTCTAGAGTGTCTGTAATACAATCTACCTGACATCTTTGCCTCACGCCCCGGTTCCTGAAGCTCACATTCTCTGAGTACAGCCATTCTGATTTCTCTCATCCTCTTGTTTTCTTTTGTGTACAATCAATAGAGTTGCGAATGTGCACCAGTCTGCGTCCTACGTGTTCCTGTCCTTTTGTCCTTGTCTTTTTGTGCACTTTTTTCAAGTAGGTCCATGATATTTTTTATCAGAAATTCTAATCGGTGTTTTCATTTTTATACTTACTGCAGTCTTTCCCAATTAGACGTTGGCATTCACTTTCGCCATCCTGATGTGAGTGACCTGAGACGACACAAAATGATGGTCTCCCCTCCTGAAGTCCTGGCTTCATGAAAGACTGCCAAGGCTTTTCGTGGTAAGGTGCTCTATATATTGAGCAATATAATAGCAACTTACCGCTGCTAGGATTGTTCTCAACACAGACTGTATTTATGGGCTGGCCTTTAGCAATTCTGTTGTCACTCACGTGGAATTAAACAAATCCTTTAGGGAAATTGCGCATTTCATTCGTAAGCGGAATGCTGAGTTTACAAGAGAAGCACGTTACGTTGCCTTGCGTTGGGGGACCGGTGGCCGACTGCGCTAGCGCACACCAGCTCTGAGCACGTGGAACAAAATCTTGCGCTGCAGAACCCGGGCATTCTGGGTTCAATCCCCACCCCTGCCCATTTCGATCTAGAAAAGCATCGTACTAGCATGCGGACGTGTATCACTACTGCGTGGTACAGGTTGAAGATTTCAGGCTAGCAGTCATACAGCACTGGCTAAATTGCTCATCTACAGCAAGCAACTCATCGCAACTTTGAAATGGCTCACCAACTACACGCTGTATAAATATCCACAGAACCCCAACAGAAGTGCGTCACTGATTGCATCCAGTATTGCTGTGTGTTTCATCTGAATTTTGCATTAGTTTATTTAGTGTTCCCAATAATGACTGAAGCATTCCCATTGGTACGCTCGTTAGTAGCAACACAAAAACACAAACAAACGGCGGCAGTGGTGAACACCACCAATTTACCGCTCGCCACCGCGCCCATTGGTTTCCGGAGAAGTTTGCAGTGTTAGTCTTCGTGGTATTTGGTCATATATCGCACATGGACACAACATGGACACTGTAACTACAACTCAACACTTGCAAGACTTGCGTGAATACACCCTGTAGGTGCTTACACTTTCAGTCGTTTTTCCGAAGGGAAAAACAGTCCTCTACGCTTTCTGAAAACGTTCACACTTGTGTTAAGCACTTTTATCTAATTATGCTTATAAGTCTTAGTTAAACATAAAAAATCTCGCTAGACGTACTATGTGACGTATCATGAACAAAGGAAAGTACATAGTCTTTAAGTTTCCAGGGCAAGCGTCTTTGCCTTGTGAAACGTCTTGTTGTGGAGCTTGTTACTTGATTGTCCGTTTGTGATCGGTCATCAGGTACATAAGTCTCTTGTTCCATAACCGATAGAGAAAGCACTGTGGTCGCTACAGGGAACTCTATAATATCGACGGACTCTGTCACTGCTGAGGTATCTACAAACACCATTGACTCACTCACTCCACCGTCAGATGGCTCTAGAAGAGGCGTCGATTCTGGCGTCGCTGGACGCGTTGCAACCGGGGTGCTTGCATTCGGTGGCTGAAAGCACTGGGCAGATGAAGTCACGACGGGCTTCGGCTGGGCAGCGGGAGGGACCGTTGACTTATTTGTAGTCGCAGTTGCTGGACTCTCACGGACAGCATCCTTGCCAGGCGATTCTGTGAAAACTTTAGACTTCATACGCATAAAAGGCACAGTTATCTTGTCAGTAACTGAATCGTTATCATCGTCATCAAAATATTCTTGTGGCAAACGACTTGTGTTTGTGGTTGCGCTTGCTTGTAACGAACTCCTCTGTAACTGTGAAGGTACCGCCGTAAGTTTCTTCGCATTCCATTTTCGGCCATCTTGCATACGGTACGTTGCTGGACCAACTTGCTCTTCAATAACTTGCGGTTCTGTGTACGTGCTAGGGAGCTTAGTCTGATGCAATGGACGAAAAATTCGGACTGACTGTCTAACTGAAAATCTCGGTTCCTTAGCCGCTCTTCTAGTGTCTGCATATCGCTTCATCTTGAACTGATACTTCTCAACTCGCTCATGGAGTTGTGCTTGATTCCTATGCTTTTCTGTCAATTGTGGTGTCGGTACACCTTGGATATCCATTCTTGATCTATGTATTCTACCATGCAACAAAACTGAAGGGGCTCGCCCTGTAGCTGGATGTGTCGTGCGTCTGTATGCTTCTAAGTATTCTTGAACCGCTTCAGGAAGAGGTCGGTGTTAAACTGTAGCAAGTTGCAGACAAGACTTTAGAACTCTATTAAACCTTTCCACTTGGCCGTTGGACTGTGGATGGTACAATGACGACTTGAGATGTTTAATGCCATGCTGTTTTAAAAACTCTTCAAATTCTCTGGAGACAAACTGTACGCCATTGTCTCTGACGATCTCGCGAGGAAGTCCTCGAGCGAAAATGTTTTTTAGAAACTCGATCACTGTTGCTGATCTGGCTGTCGAAGTATGCTGGACTTCTGGCCACTTAGAGTGGTAATCAAAGAGGATTATGAAGAATCTCTGACTCTGCGGTGCTTTATCTATTGGTCCTACAATGTCCAACCCAATCTTATCCCACGGTTGATCTGGAAACTGGACTGGTTGCAGCGGAGCAGACGCTGCCTTGACTGGTCTGTCTGTCGCGTTACAGACTGCGCAATGCTGTGCTTTATGCTTGATCTGTTCATCCATCCGTGGCCACCAATAACGATCGCGGATGATGCTGGCGGTTCTTACGATTCCTTGATGTGTCTCATGTGCTATATCTAAATTGTTTTCTCGCAGAGCTTGCGGTACAACTATCTTTTCGCCTTGCATCAACAACTCATTATGCACTGATAGCTGATTTCTTACACTGTAGTACGGACGCAAATCTGGCACACTGGCACTATCCGGTGGCCATGTCGACATTGTATACCGTATCACACCAGGCAGAACTGGATCATTGGCCGTAGCTGTCTGAGAATCTGTGCGAGACAAGGGACCAATGACTAGGGATACTACGTCCTCTTCGAAAAACCTACCGTTCTCGGTATCAGGACTGGGAAGCCTAGACAGGGCGTCTGCTACTAAATTATCAACACCTTTCTGATACTCCATACGGAAGTTGTAGTTTAACAAGCGAGATGCCCATCTGGTGATACGCAGCGGACGTACTCCTGAGCCTTTGTTAGAGAGTAACTTCACCAACGCCTGGTGATCTGTACGAATGATGAATGGACGTCCCCATAGGTAAACGTGCCATTTTTCACACGCCCATAGGCAAGCTAGGGCTTCTTTTTCACCTGTGGAATATCTACGCTCAGCGTCAGTGAGCGACCTGGAGGCGAAAGCAACTGTTTGAAGATGCCTCCCGGCTCGTAGCTGAAGTACAGCGCCGAGACAGTAGTTAGAGGCATCAGTCGATACTACGACTGACAAGGACGGATCGAACATGGATAAGATGGGAGCATTCTGGATGCTCGCCTTAACTCTCTCAAAACTCGCCTGAGCTTCAGGGGACCAGACAAAACGCACGCCTTTTCGCAGTAGGCGTCGCAGAGGCGCGACTATGGTTGAACAGTGCGGGATGAACTCGCTGTAATACTCGATGAGACCTAGGAATGCTTTAAGCTTGGCTGCATCTGAGGGAGCTTTAAAATTCTGGACATGGTCTACCTTTAATGGAAGGGGTGCTAACCCGTCCATCGACAGACTATGGCCCAGAAATGTGAGCTCGCGTACATTAAACACACCTTTCTTGTTTACCTTCATTCCCGCTCGGGAGATAGCTGACAGCACCTCTCGCAAGTTATGACCATGCTCCTTCTGAGAGGATCCGTAAACTATAATGCCATCCAAGTGGAACTGCACTCCTTTACATTCTTTGAGAATTTTTGACATTATCTGCTGAAACGCTGCCGGAGCGGATGCCAAACCAAAACATACTCTCTTGAATCTAAAGAGTCCTTCATGAGTAATGAATGCAGTTAGATCTCGACTCACCGGGTCGAGTCGGATCTGGTGGTACGCGGATGCTAGGTCCAGCTTGGAAAGTGTGATGCTCCTTGTAAAGAGTTGAGGAGCTCGTCGATGTGTGGCAAAGGGAAAGAGTCTGTGACGACGGCCTGGTTGGGCGCACGTAGATCGACACACATCCTGATGCTGCCGTCCTTTTTCTTAAGTACTACGATTGGTGAGACCCATTCTGAGGCGTTGATGCTCTCGATGACTCCTTGACGTTAATGTTTGAAAATTTCTTCGGAAACTGCATCGCGTAGGGTGATCGGCAGACGACGTAGTCTTGACTGTACAGGAGGCACGTTTTGGCGTACTTTTACAGTATGCGTCTGGTTCCGTGCCAGACCAAGTTCTGGCGTGAACAAGTGCTCGAACTCCGTGAGCCCAGGAGGCAGCTTTGATGTGTCCCGTGCTGGCGGGTTTGAAGACTTTGAACTGGTGACAACTGGTTGTTTCACCTCTGTAGACTCGATGTCCACGACGTCTGTGCCTGTAGATGAGAACCGTGGAGCGTTGATACTTGGAAGTAGTGGTCGCGATGGTCCGTCGCCAAGAACGCTTGGTACCCTTGAATTCTGCCAGCGGAAGTTGAAACCCGGTTGTAGTGAAGACGATCCGTTGCCTGGGGCATACGGTTGACTTGATCCGAAACCACTGGACTGCTGTGACGACACGGTGA
This sequence comes from Ixodes scapularis, assembly GCF_016920785.2. Classification (NCBI taxonomy): domain Eukaryota; kingdom Metazoa; phylum Arthropoda; class Arachnida; order Ixodida; family Ixodidae; genus Ixodes; species Ixodes scapularis. Next base: position 47,869,576 of record NW_024609838.1, on the reverse strand, counting down.
ACGGAGTCCTCTGGGAGTCGTCGGCCGGTCTCACAGGGTGACTTGCTGCTGGTCCTTGGACAGCTGCATCAACATAGAAACATTCAAATTCCGCGCCTGACATGGTCATCTTCAATTCTCGTACTCCATCAATGCCAAGTAGTGATCTCCCGCCCCGAATAACGTAGAACTCTAATGGCGCTTTTCTATTTCTGAACTTGACTTGAGCAAGGAAACAACCTAATACTGGAATTGACTGATGCATGTAGTGCATGAGACGTCTTCGTGGTCGCTGTAGACGTATGTTCCGAGCTTTGTTAATTTGCTGGAAGATCTTCTCATTTAAAATGGAGACATGCGATCCAGTGTCAATGAGGAGATTGAGAGGAACTCCATTTACCTTGACATCTGCGATGAACTGGTTGTACTGACTGTGTTCCTCAGCCTGCGGTTCCAGAGACCGAACTGGGGTGTCGTCCGTGGTAATGTAGTAGTTGTACGCTGGTGCCGCTGCTGACGAATCAGGCCTCCATGGACGTCTGGAGAGTTGTCGTCGTCCTAGGCTTAAGGCTGGATGACGACGGCGATCACCGTCCGCGGCAGGTGGTGGTGCACGGCTGCGACAAACTATCGCAAAGTGTCCCATCTTACCGCATATGTAACACTGTGCGCTCAATGCAGGACAATGTTCTCTTGAGTGGGTTCCCCGACCACAAAACTAGCAGGTGGTGTTTGGCTGTGGTCCGTACCTCGCGGGAGGCAGGTCACGACGTTGCATGTGACTCTGTCGTCCCGATGGGCGAGATGCATGAGCTGAAGCAGGATGTCCTCGATGGAACCTTGGCGCAGGCGTGGTCGGCTCATATGACCATGCCGGAAAACCTGCCCTCTGCATAGCTGAATGTTCGTCTCTCGGGAAGACCGGAGACTGCCGACTTTCGCGACTGGTCACTTGTGCGCGTTCGGTTTTGGGCACCGCAACATACTGCACCGGGGCAGTGGAATTAGGGGTTTCAGGCACCGCTCGACGAGACTGATGATACTGTTGAGATGTAAGCGCTAACTGCCCAAACTGGAGGGTCAACCGTACGGCACAATCTAGTGTTTCCACTTGTGTGTCCACAAACTCTCTTAAGATCCGGTCTTGGACATGACGGGAGTCCAAGCCATTGAGGAATAAGTCACACATACGTTCGTCTGACTGCGCTTGGAATGCACAAAGGTCATACTGACGGCGCAGTGCCGCGAGATACTAGGTGACACTTTCACCGGGCTGTTGCACGCGACTGCGTAACTTCTTACGTTCTAGCGCGAGCGAGCCGGAGAACACAAAATGCTTTTCTACCGCCGTCATGAACGTGTCGAATGCATCATGAAGCTCTGTAGCAGGAAGATTTGTTAACCTAAAAGCAGCCACTACACGTTGCCCTTCGACTCCCAGCAACGAAAACAAGAGCTGGGTGATTTCAGATAAGATCGACCAAAGGATGGCTAGTCGACATTTTCAAATCAACTGACGTTTTTATATGTTATTGTCTAGTGTCCGGTATGAACGAATCCAAACTTAGTTTTGACTAGAAAAAATACTTGGGGACAGGAAAAATCGTAAGGCATGAGGTGGTGGACAGTTGCATTAACGCGCACTGATGGAGGGGGCCCGTTTGAGAGTGAATAACTAAAGCGATAACATTAGGAGAACTCTAATACGTTTTAGGCGCAAACTATGGGTATAGCTTCCTTGTAATATAAAGTAATCATATTTATTTAAAATATATTTATTTTTCTAAAAATTGACAAACATGCCTGCTCGAACGACAAATGGCAAAATTTGGAGGTCTGTATCCCAGGAAATAATTTAATCATTATGATATAATTTGCAGATATTATTCTACTAATGTATAGCTAATATTTAAAAAAAATTTAAGGTATGTGTGTGATACAATAGTTAGGATATATTTAGTCAAACATGGAAAAAAAATCAAACAAAGAAAAATTCCGATGCGAATAAAAAAAAAAAACACCACCCTCGATTTTTTTAAAATTTAGGTAACCTGTTATACTCTATTTCGGCATTCATTTCCATTAAAAACATGTTGCATCATTTTATTGAGAAGGAAGATACAACTCCCCAAAGTAGGGTCCTTTTTCAAAGCCTACACTTAGCAGTGTTTTATACAAGAACTGACTCTGAGTTCCAGTTTCATGAAACCAACACACATCTTTTATATATTTTTATTCAGATGAGGCCAATGATAACTAAAGAAATCGTTCACACACTTAAATTAAGGAGAAAGTACTGTGTACAAAGAGGTATCATATTACGGACTAGTGATCCGAGAAAAGATCATGCAGCCATCGGCCACTAGGAACTTTGTTTACTTTATTCTCCTGCGACACTATATGCTATTCCCTCTTCCGCTCTACCTTCATCTCTCTCTCTCTCTCTCTCATATATATCCCTGATATATTCCAGATCAAAAACATGGTCAAGCATTTCCTTTCTGCGTGGTAGTGTTCTGTGGCTAGCAAAAATCATTTCCTCGCTAAGCTCACGATTATGGCAAAATAGTTGCCGGAAACCGCAGACGACACTCGTCGCTAGTTCTGGCAAAACGGCCGAAACAATCTTTTTTTCGCATTTCCCCGCTCACTGTCAAGGACAAGGGGGCTCGCTTCAACCAGCAAAACATGGCCGCCGACGCCTGTTTACTGAGCAGTCATGCCTGTCGCCATCTCACTCGCTGGCGTCACGGGCGATAATATCAGGCACAAAGGGGCACACCAACCGGCAGCGTTATCCCCAAATACTCGAGCCTCGCGTAAATACATAGAGTGTAAACGCTGTCGCCATGTTATCGTAGTAAGACCGCCCCCCCCCTCCCCCAACGGGGGCTGCAGTACGCGACGGCGTACTAACACAACGGCGACGATATCGACATCGCGGGCTCCGAATTTTCCCATAGTTCTACTCCACGGGCATTTCTCGAAACGCTTGATATTGTGTACGCCCGCCTGGAAGGATTTCAGGCGCGTAGTTAAGATAAGGCGGTTCTCCGCGGCAAAAGAAAGCAATTTCACAAAAGCTTAAAAGCGGCGGCGACGCGTGTGCGGTGAACGCTTGTAGTTTTGGTGTAGACAGGGTGTGTGTGTCCTCGTTGTTGACACCAGCCGGCGATAAGGCACTGCAGGCGGTAGCTCAGTACAGCAAGGGCTAATCCGAGTGACCATCAACGTAACCCCACCGCCAACCCCTCGCGAACCGGTCGCCGAAATGGCTCAGGCTGTGTCATGAACCACGTGGTAGAAGCTCTAGTGCTTTCATATCAGCGCGTGGAGGGACGACAGTGCGATTCCGGAAAGTCTTTTTCGAAGGCCGCTGACCACAATTTTTTTGTCTGGAGACTTTCCCTCTTTCTTCCTTTGACGTGGATCAAGATTTGCCGACAGCCTCAGTTGTGACCTCTCTTTTCAAATGTACGCTTGCAGTGAGTGAGCTCCTCAGCCTCGGACTTGTCACTTGAGCACCCAGTAGTTCTTTCACTTGGCAATTATATGCCATCAGTTGGGGTTTAATTTCTATTATTCATGTATACATTATGAAGACGTCCTGGAGCTCCGAACGAGTGTTTTGTGCAGATTACTTTTCCAAACACAAAAAGACTATACCAAAGCAGCGGAATTTTCGAAGTGTTGGCGAGCTGGACCTAAACTCGTTGATACAAATTCTTCCGCCTGACTGTTCCACCAAAGTGAGTGCGACGGACTACCTGTGCTACCATTGCTTCATGCACATCACTAAGGAGATCTCGATGCGAAGCTCAGAGCAGTGCCTTGACATATTTGTGCCAGCTGAAGAAGCAATTGAAGATCTAAATCGCAGCATACTACCTACAGATGTGTCGCCGCTGAGACAACCTAGCGTCGTAAGAAGTCGGGATAGGCCTGCCTATGTCAAGAGAAAGCAGACAGAACTGGAGAAGGTTGCTGTCAAGAATATACGCTCAACGCTACGTATTGCGTACGACAGGGACGCACCATCGGGGTCGTCCGAACCAACATGCTCCACATGCACTGAGTGGGTGGACAACTTTCGGCAGGCCTTTGAAACCGCCACCTCTCTCCGGGAACGTTGTCGACTGCTTACACGCCTGCCGTCAACACTGACAAAGAATGAGGTTCAAAAGATGATTCGACAGGCCTCAATGTACCTCATCAGTAAATCCCGAAAACTCAAGGAAAAGCATGGAGTGTGGTATGAGCCGGACCCTTACACTAGGTGCAAGGTGAGCCCTGAGAACCTGTCTGCTGCCCTAGAGTACTTCACGAAAGACGAGCTACAATGTTCGCGCCAAAGTCCCAACCAGAAGGACGTCATCTCTGTCATGCTCAACGGAGAGAAAACGTTCGTGCCAAAGCGCTTCACGACATGCTCAATACGAGAGGCCTTCCGTATATACAAAGACAAGCATCCCGATTCCGGCGTTGGGCTAACTAAATTTTATTCGTTGCGCCCTAGATGGGTCCAATGTATTCTACACCAGGAAGTGTGCGTTTGTGTGCGCTGCGCCAATTATTATCTTTGTATTGCCGCTCTAGAGAACGTTACAGGCTCAACATTCAACACTGGTGAAATGAACTCGGCATTTCTGTGCGACCCAGCAACAGAACTGTGCCTTCAAGGAGACTGTGATCACTGCCCAAAAGGCCAGTTTCTTACACTCCAGGAACTTGATATCCCGGAGGATGAAGAGATTGTGCTTGCAACATGGGAGACCGGCGACCTTGTGAAAAAAACTTTGGAGCCTGAGACTTTCCTAAAAGTCATCCAAGTGACGGTTGGAAGTTGGGTACTTCACAACCATATCCGGCAAACGCAAGGTAAAGCGATCTACGATGAAAAACAGTGCATGCAACGCGGGAGCATTGTCTTTCATTTTGACTTTGCTGAAAACTGGACCATCGTGCTTCCTGACGAAGTGCAAGCATATCACTGGAAAAAAAACAAGTTTCGATATTTACATGTGTAGTGACGACAAGAAAATCTACAAACAGCTTTGCCATCATCACTGAGGACCTGTGTCACGACGCCGCTCACGCTTGCTTGGCTCTAGAAAAAGTGAAGGAGTGGGTTGAAGACAACGTTGCGGTATACTCGTACGTGACGTACGTAAGTGATGGCGCCGCCAGTCATTTCAAGAATCGCTACCAGCTTCACCAATTTGCAAAGGACGATTGCCCACTAGCCCAGTGGTTATTTTCTGCATCTGGACATGGGAAAAATGCATGTGACGAAGTTGGCGGACTCGTGAAGCACCAGGCCACGCTGAACAACCTCAGAGAACGTTCAGTAAGCGCAAATCAGACGGCCAGGACAATGGTGAGCGTTCTATCAAAGAAACTGAAAGGCGTGCATCTTGTATATCTGGAAGAAAATGAGGTTGTTCGGTATCGTGAACAAAAAAAAAAGAAGAGTGGCTGACGGTGCGCGCCTTCCCTGACATTCAGTCTTGGCACGCGTGGTGTCTCAGCAAGTCATCAACAGAAGGGACCTGTGACGTACATGTAGCACGGACAGTCGGATGTGCTTGGAAGCAACTTTATTAAATGGGTACAGCGAGGAAAACCTTAGCGTAAAGTGCCGAATTTGATTTCCCAAGGACTGCTCATTTTGAATGCAGGGACATCTTATTTATCACATTTTTCTTCACGGGGTATTTAACCTACTGTTTTTGTTGGTGGTTACTAATAATTTTTATCTGATCACTATAAAAAAAAATCCCAAAATGTTATCCTCGAGCAGGATAAAATATATCAGCTTGCCACGATTCATTCATACACCGAGAGCATCGAAGCTGCTCCAGTTAGGCACTATGGCATCCGTCACCTGAAATTGTTTGTGATCGTAAATACATAGCCAACCTAAATATCTTACTATTATATCTTTGTTTTTGTGTGTGGAAGTAAATTTATTTATTTTACTCTAGGTGTAAAATATACCGGAAGGTACAACTTCACACTGCATCATCTTTTCTCAAATCATTAGTCTCTATTATGATACCACTTTGTACGCTTATGTAAAATGCTGTATATAGTTTCTCCTCCCTTTTACTGTGTGACCGATCGCTCTTTTTATCAATGACCTCATCTGAATAAATGTATATAAAAGATTTGTGCAAGTTTCATGAAACTGGAACTCAGAGTCACTTCTTGTATAGGACACTGCTAAGTGTAGGCTTTGAAAAAGGACCCTACTTTGGGGAGTTGTTTCTTCTTTCACAGTCAATGATGCAACATGTTTTAATAGAAATGAATGCCGAAAGAGAGTATAACAGGGTACCCAAATTTAAAAAAAAATCGAAGGTGGTGTTTTTTTTTTATTCGCATTGGAATTTTTCTTTGTTTGATTTTTTTCCCATGTTTGCCTAAATATATTGTAACTATTGTGTCACTCAGGTACCTTATTTATTTTTTCAATAAGAGCCATATATTAGTGAAATAATGTCTGCAAGTTATGTAATAATGATTAAATTATTTCATGAGATACAGATTTCCAAATTTTGCCATCTGTCGTTCGAGCAGGCATGTTTGGCAATTTCTAGAGAACTAAAGAATTTTTTAATAAATATAATTACTTTATATTACAAGCAAGTTGTGCCCATAGTTTGTTTGTAAAGAGTTTTAAAATTCTCCTAATTTTATTGTTTTAATTATTCACTTTCAAACTTGCCCCCTCCATCAGTGCGCGTTATTGCAACTGTGCACCTCTCCCTGCCTTACGATTTTTCTTGTCTCCAAATTTGTTTTCTGGTCAAAACTAAGTGTGGATTCGTTTATACCAGACACTAGACAATGTCATATAAAAACATCAGTTGATTTAAAAATGTCGACCAGCCACCCTTTGGTCGATCTTCTCTGAAATCACCCAGCTGTTTCTTTCTTCTGGGCTCGACTTGCTCAAGACCCGACGCTCCTAAGAATGATAGGAACGTTTCCTTCCATGCGGGCCATGCCTGCGGTGGCGATCCAGCGACTGCAAGGAATGGTGCAGGTGGAGGTAATGCCGCAGGCTGTATGACTGTAATGTGCTGTGCATTTTCCATTATGTAACTGCAGGTATGATGAGGAGTATTTCAAAGTCTGTTTCCAAAGATGACGAAAGAAACAAAAAATTGCTTAAATGCCAGTGAGGAGCATGTATACTCAAGGCGAGTTTCAACCCAAGATGGAATCGTGTCCGGGACACCAAAAATAATTATGAACTCGCGTGAGCTTTTGTGCGCAACGTACAGAGAGATTATCACGTGCAGCACACTTTCGAATGACCGTTGACAACTTATTATCAACGACTTTGAACCTCACCAGGTTGACTGACGAAATCGATGGTGAGCAATAACACCGTTATGCAAAAGACATGCGTGACGTATGTCGCGCGTTCACAACGTGTGGACACGGTCACAACCGACAAGGGTGAATTTCAAAGAGACAAGACTACAAGTCCGCAAGTGAATGTAGGTAAACGGCTGTAAAAGAATCGGGTAGCCTTGTGCGGCGTACTGTATTAATACACCGAATTGTTTCATGCGTAAACCTCTGTACGGTGTTTCAAGTCTACGTCAAAGTGCAAAAGCTGTAAATGGTACGCTTGCACGAGCGGGACACAACTGCCTCAAAACCCAACTAGGTGAACGAAATCCCGTCACGAAACACTATTTACGATAACAGGAACCTGCTCACACTGGTTCATAATGTAGAGACGTTCTCGAAAGAATGAAGTTTCGGGCTATAGTACTGCAGTGAAGACGAGAACACCGGTCGGAAATTCAAACCACCAAACAGATGAAACATAACGACCTAGGTGTTCGATCGAGTAGGATTCATAATCCTTCAAGCGAAAGATTTCGATTTGCACTGTCACAAACCCAAAAACCGAAATTCAATGCTTCGTCCTTTTCTTCCTTCAAAACGAGGGGTTAACCGCCATGTTGCAAGAATCGGGAAGGCCGGCCGTCATGACTGCCATTTTGTTTTCGTTCGTTCGTTCGTTCGAACAAGGCATCTTGGCGAGGGCCCCATCCCGGCAAACCGCGTCCGCGAACAACACTTGACAACCGTTGTGTTCACAGAGAACCAACCCAGAAAAAAAAAAGAATCTGGACCGCGATAGTCACCGGGCTCCCATGCCAGTAATTATCCTTGCGAACAGCGACTACACTGTTGGAAACGGAACCCAACGCCAGCGAAAAGAGAAAAAAAAAATATGGCCGACGTGGAGGATTGCCTGAACGCGACCTCAACCGAAACTTAGAAAGAGGACCTCGTCGCCAAAATTATGTTATGTTTTAGGGGGGTACACGCGCCGATCCCCCCTGGTCCAGCTACATGTCAAGGACGAGGGTGGGCGGCGAGGGCACAACTCACCGAGCTGCCCAACGGGGCCCCATGACGCGAGCGGGGCCGGTGGTCGGATCAAAGAGACATGTAGTTGGGTCAACGTTCAGGCCAATCTTCGAGCAAGCTGCTTGAGCCGCCCATTTATATACACACTCCCGTAGATGGCGCTAGTTTGCAACACTACATTTCTCCTCCCCATAAAATGACAGAGGAAAACATGCTACCGCTAACTGCAACTCTGTACATGGAAGATACGCTGACACTACACCCAGCCGTAGTAGAAGCTACCGCCTCCGAGGAACCGAGGCCCAGGGCTCAGATTGAGACACCGCCGTCGCCCGGTGTGTCATCCTCTGAACGTCGTCTTCGTCATCTCGAATAGAAAAATCGAGCCCGCTGGCTTAGACAGGCAGCACCTTTTCCCACCGTTAAGGCTGCGGTCCCACGGCAGCCATCTTGAACAAGGCGTTAGTTCAACCAATAGATGGCGACACGCACCCGTGGGGTGGCCGAAACATTGGTTCACAGTGGGATGGCTCGAGCACCATCACGTTCCCTCGTGGCCTAGCTCGCGCCGCTGCCAGCTGTGCTCAGCTAGCTCAAGTAGCGTGGCCCATCAAACGGATGTATGCGATAATGTCAGGCTGGGTATAAATTGTTCTCTGATATAGGGACATACGGTTCGGCGGTTGTAACGGGCTTTCGCAATAAATCTTACCAAGACGGAATCAAATGTTGATTGACGTGTCAATATTCTATCAATGAAAATTTCCTCTGCAGGAATGCACGCTCAGTAGACTCAACCAGTGGAAGCGGACGTCAAGTAAACTGCTTTGCGATTTACGGTACTTACCTCACCATTTTAATGACGACAAAAATAACGTCACTAAATATTGTGTTTCACGGGGTCCGGAAGATGTTGTAAAGGTTGTTACATTATGGTTCCCGGAAAACAAACGCCGTTGCAATATTTTCGGAAGTATCGACACACATAATGTTGTAAGTACAGCTTAGGAAAACCATCAGAAGAAATAGGAAGATGTTTATTTGCAATGAAGACGCTATGAATGAACGGCGTTTAGCGACGGCAAGTTATGAGCGTTCGGGAATTTATAAGTTGACGTGATTGCTAACTATGGACATGCGAACAATGAAGACCTGTTTTGTCGGGAGACGGTGTTGCGGTGATGACCTGATATCGGACGACTCATGGCAGACGAACAAGCAAGTTTCTTCTCAGCGAATGGTAAGTGTCCAGTATCAAGCACAACACGTGGCTACCGACGTTGTCGACGTTTCGAACACTTACCGCTTTCGACAAAAGTCCTGGCACCTGGGCTAACTTTGCGCAAAAACTCGAAGTCTTCCTTGAGTCCAACGCCATCATGAACAGTAACTGAAAACGATCCACTATTCAGTCGGTGGGTGGCGAAACGTATCCGCATCTACGGAGTCATGGGCGATGCGTGCTCTAAGTGGCTGGAAGTTTACACAATGCCTGCCACGACGTCCAAACACGTCATTGACGTTCTACGGTCTCTTTTACCTACTTTTGCCCTACCGAAAATACATTTCTTTAATAACGCGCAAAATTTTGCTTCAAATAAAATAAACAAAAAAAAAAAAACCGGCATGAGGCATCACATTATTGCACCATACCATCCAGCAACTAACGGGCAAGCAGAACAGATGATGTGCGAAACGAAAAAAAAGCCCTTTTGAAGCTTACGGAAGAAGCAGTTCAGTGAAGAGACGCCAGGTTCTTGTTCCGGTAGCACGCGACGGTCTCACCTTACACGAAAAGAAACCCGCCGAAGCAATATTCGGCGGACGAAGAGCCACACCCCTCGATCTCATAATACTGTGGCCTACGAACAAAGATCGAGAGATTCTCAGATAGAGAGTAATGGCAGTTTAATCGGTCGGACAACTCGTCTACGTGAGGAATTTCAGCGGAAGTGGGGCCTTCCATGTAAAACTTGAGTAGAAAAGGCTCTATGTTGGTTGACCAGGAGGTGTCATCTCTCTGAATACGTTGGATATCAATGCCCTTCAGTGTAAATATAACTAAATCACAAAACTCTCTTTGTGTATTTTGTAACTGCCCTTGTATTTGATAGTACAAGCTATGGTGGTGATTTGGACCTTTCACACCAGGCTCCTTTTTCTTATTTTTCGCCTCAAACTCCTTTGCGGTTTAAGTATGCTTCAAGAATCTTTTGGAACGGGGACACTTTACGTCAACGAGGCCATTTGTTCCAAGTAGTCAATCAGGGAATGCTGCTAGAAATCCGTCCCTCATATTAACGAATAAGCCGCACTTCTGCACAGTGCAGTTTTCCTGTTCAACGTACAGTTGTAAAGCAGCATCCTCATTGATTCTACCTTATACTGTTGCGGGTGAAGAAAGTTTTTGGGAACACGACACTTGAAACAAGTCTGGCACTGTACGTTGTGGTTCGACACCCACTAATGTCGTCGTCCTTATGGAGCCTCATCAATTAATAATTACCTCGTCACCTCATATTGCTCTTCATCAACAGTAAGTACAATAGGCTACTGCCATATTACAATCCAAGAATTGAAAAATTTAGTCGTTCAGTCCTTCAACAAGTTTATTATTTATACATTGTTATTACGTTACATTACCTCGAGACGATCGACGTCCATCGTCGATCTTCAAATACTTATACCTGTATATAAATTAGACGCACGAAGGGGGGGGGGGGGGGGGGAGGTCGGTGTCCGAGTGCATGGTCTAGCGCACACCGTCTCGGAGCTCTTGGAGCGAAAGCGCGCTCTGCAGAACCCACCCCGCCCCTGCCCGTTTCGATCTGGAAGAGCATCGTACCGGCGTGCGGTCGTGTATCACTACTCCGTGGTGCACGTTAAAGGGGTACTCCACTGGTTTTTTCATTGTCTCCGATTTGCTTGAAATTTTGCTAAACTAACCAAAGAACATCGTAAAAATAGTATCCGAAATATTAGGTCAAAATATTGTTTTTCTACTAAGGGTAAACGCTCAGCTAGTTTGTTCTGAGACATCTTAAGTAAAACCAGCTGAACAAAGGAAGGAAGGTGACAGGAGAAAAGATTGGCGAACCGACCGCTGGACTACCAACTGTTTTTTTTATTAAATCTTCCTCTTCTTCAATTAATTCATCTCCAATCATCCCGTTTCTTCTTCTTCCTCATTGCTCTTATTTTTGCTCTTATTTTTTCTCCCGGTTTTTATCAATTATTCACGAAGGGTGCCGTGTAGAAAGAGTTTTTTTTTGGCTTGCAAGGTAGTTGAAGGGATGCTCACGCACTTGTCGGCTTCTTCGTCGATAGCAAGGGCCTCTAAAACCTCCCTTGCAACCCGGTTTCTAAAGGTCTGTTCACACGATGCATCTTTTAGGCGCGCAACAGTTTCGCGACACTCAAGTTTCGCGAAATGTGCTCGTTCACACGTACCGCTTCACGTGCAACAACGATGACGTTTAGACTCGCGAAAATAGTTTGGGTGTTTACCATAAAGTGGCGCTTGAGTTGAAAGCCAACATCATCATTATCACAATTAGCCATTTAGCGTCGTGTCATTTACTTCCATTTACTTAATTTACTCTTAAATTGTCATTTACTAGTTGTTGAATTGTCATTTACTGCCATTTACTTTATTTACTGTTGAATATGCATAATTTGGATGGAGGTTGACAAAGAAGAAGACTGTTGTGGATGTAAATGACAGCTATAGACGCTTTGCAGCAGCTGTGCATGGACGCCGCCATAACTGACCTTCAGTTTTTGCATCCTCTTATTCCGTTTACTTCACTTCATTATTACCATAGCAGGCCAGGTTATTGCCATATTAGTTTCAACTGTGTCCTTTTTTAAAGCATCGGCCTTTGTAGAGGATCGTCAACTACCGTTTCAGTTGCTCGGCATCTCGGTAAGACAAGAGAAGGTCAGCAATGGCGGCTGTAACTTGGCGCGTGTGTAAAGCGTCTATACGCTGTGCTGGTTTTTAGACGGTACTGTGTACGTCCCTTTTTGTTTCCTTGTCTCAAGGTTTTATTTCTTAATTATGACTAAAATAGACGCGAATTATCATCATCACAAATTACGTCTTCGTCCATCCCTGGCTTTTTTCCGATATGCTACTCACTTTTCCTTCAGTGGTGCTTGACGTGCTTGCGGAAGCGCCGGCAGTATCCATCGTTCGTGGTTTCGGTTTTTTTCGGATTTGGCTCGGCTAAAACAACGGCAGTGAAGTGGTCTTCTCAAACAGCTCGCTCCCCCCTCAAAGGCCACGTGAGAGCGTTTCTGAGCGGCCATTGGCGGCGCCCTCAGAGTGATTGACAGGACTCGGCAAAGTTTCAGCAAAAGCTCGCCCCAGAAGCGAGGTGTGCGCGCAACATTTTTTAGATGCGCGCGTCCTTTTCGGACCCGTTCAGACGGCGCAACCATTTCGCGAAACTACGTTTCGCGACACTAGATGCGCGAGAAAAATGCATCGTGTGAACGAGGCTTAAAGTGTCCCGGGGGATCGGTGACCGAGTGGGCTAAAGCGCACGCCCAGCTCCACGCGCGTGGAGCGAAAGCTCGCGCTGCAGAACCCAGGGATCCTGGGTTCGAGCCCCACCCCTGCCCGTTTCGATCTGGATGAGCATCGTACCGGCGTGCGGTCGTGTATCACTACTGCGTGGTGCACGTTAAAGACCCCAGGCTAGCGGTTGTACCGCACTGGCTAAATTGCTCATCTACAGTGGGTAACAATGTCGCCATGTTCTGGCAGACTAAACTCCTGCTGTATAAACAACTAACGACCAATTTGTTTGTTTTTCTATGGTGTCCCATTATGTGAAGATGGTCGAGCTCTGCTGTACACAGGCATGACCAGGGGAGCTATTCTGGTCACAAACGGTCACGTTCGTGTTTCTCGAAAACTCCTCCCCCCTACGAACCGCGCGCACCTATTGGCTGCAGCCCGCGTGGTAATTCCACGCGGTTCCCATGGGAACGTTCGCGAAACACGAAAGCCACCGTTTGCCGTAACTGAGTTCGGACCGTGACGACAAAGTGACGTATGACCACGTCCGACCTACGTAGCACATAGCGGAAGTCGCGTCACTAGATTAACTGCGGTATTACTCGACACACCCTACTCTCTGTTTCACTATGAGTGCGAGCTAGTGCGGGTGTAGGAGCTACAAGAACGTGCTCCGGGCTTTCAACGTCCCTGTCGAGCAGGCGCGCTTGCGCAGTGCAAGCCAACATTCGTGCAAGATCGTTCGGGGTGATGCGCTCGTGCTTTTAACCTCTCTTTCTATTGCACGAAGGGGAACAAGCTTTGGGCAGGATTCTAGAGCGTAGAAAATGGCGGTGATGCTTGTTGCTCAACGATGGCTCGACCAACGCGTAGAATGACGGGTTTTCCGCGAGCACCCGGTTGCCTTCGCGATGCACGACGACTGTTTCTGACGACAATACCGCTTGTCGAAAAGCACCGTGTGATCGCAGTGTGACAACGAGAGACGGCGACGATGAGATATGATGACCGTCGAGCAGCAGCTACTAATTGAATTGCACTGAGATTTTTCGCAACGGGGAACTACAAGGGCGCGGTTGCCCCCGATGATCACATAGCTAATGCCCAGTGGATGGTGATCAGAGCCGTGACGGCCGTCATGAGTATCGCTGTCAACCGGCTGGGAAGAGGCGGTTGGGTCGACAAAACCCCGGACCGAGGCAGCTTAGGCATGTGCGAAAGGAGGCTTTCGTCGCCACCATGACAAGCACACCGACGTCGTCAGGTGCGTTGACTAAACTTAGACTCTAACTAAACCTTTGTCACCGTCATCATCGGTCTGAAGGAGACCGTCACCATTCTGAAGGACTCCAACGTTTTGCCGCAAACACCATCTTGCCATTACCAACATGGTGGTAAGTTGACGTTTAAACTTCAGGGTTTCTACCGCTCGAAGTTAGTGCACGCTTAGTACCTATGTCTTCAGTTGACAATTTGTTGCGGTCTGTAGCTACTGTCAATCACGCAATAAAATCTGGATGGGTTGCTGATGGCATTTTGTTGTATCAATTAGATATTTTACCTTTTCACGCCAAGCTGCTGGAATTGCAAGTCAGTCATCGGAAAGTCATAAGAACACTTTTCGATGCCCTGCAATAAACTACGAACAGGTCTGTCCTAAAATGAATCGTTACTTGTCTAGACAGCAGCACTTTAGTCTGACAGAGTATGGTAACATTGTTACCCACTGTAGACGAGAAATTTAGCCAGTGTCTTGTGGATGGTTGTCATCTTCGTGACCAAGAAAAACAAAAAAATAGAATTGTCCTACATTCAGCACACGAGTGTTAAATGTAAAGGTTATTATAGTAATTAAATAGATTGTCGTTTCAAAAGTGACAGTAACTCATTGAAATTAAAGAGTAGTGTGAGCTGGATTTTTGAAATTTGCTTGTGATGCAGAGCAAATACGCAATGTTGGCTTATCACCATCAAGCATAAACGACAAGCGGAGGCAGAGTAGATGTGTGAAAGAAAAACGAGCATATGTACTAAAGAAAGAACTGTTACGTAACGTGAAGAATGTCAGCAACTATCTTGCCATTGTGGTACGAGCTCAGTGGCTATGCACATGCTTATAGCAGCCTGTGAATGTAGGATGCTCCCCTTATGTGGCAAAGCCAGAGGGGGGGGGGGGGGGGGGCAAGGGGGGGGGGGTGGTTTATGGGGCTTCGCTTCTTCCCTCTCCAAATCCGGCGGGCCCTAGAATATACACACACATTCCGACACCATCCCCCCCGCACCCCAAGTCATGAATATCCCAGCCACCTCAACCCCCCTCCATCCTCACCCCCTTAGAAGTTCCTGGCTGCGCCACTACTATCAACAGCACTCAATAGATAGTCAACATTATCAAGATAAACGAAATTTATCTTATTTTATCCACCATATAGGAAGTGTTTTTGTCTTTATATGCATGCAGCCAAAACACACACTGTAGAAAACACTTGTGTGAAGCCTGCGTTCACAATGCAGTCCCCGTCAAACTTTCAAGGCGTTAACGAATTCCACAAATTGAATTTTCAACGAAACGAATTCGTTTTGCAAAACGCTGGCAAACTTACGTTGCGTTTTACATCATTCACCTTTGTCGTCCGATGAATCAGTAGTCAGCACTACACAAACCTCAATGAGCCTGTCGTTTGTTTTCTTGCCGTTGGGGCGATCGCTGGCGGTCGTGGCGGCGGCAAAATTCTTTCTCAGACCGTTGGCTGCTGCCTCCGTGCTGCGCGGAAACGTGGTTCCCTTTGTGTCAAGGTGAGGTTTTGAATCTTAATGCACGGCAACGCTGAATAAAGGTCTATTACCGTCTTCATAATCTCAGCAACGCTACCATACGAGCCACAACACCACGACTTTCAAGCTTCATAACACCGGCACAAATAGAAGCCAAGTCTTGCATCTCGCCAAGCGTTACATCGGAGACGTTAAACGCCAGCTCACTGTGCTCTTCGATCCGGTCCTGCCTCCGAATGGGCTCATCCAACAGCACGAAAGTATTCGTGTGCGCGTTGATCAAATGTGACCGATCGCATGTCAAACCCCAGCCGCGGTCGATCCGACGAGCATCGCGGCCATGTTCTTTCGAGTTTAACTCGCCAAGGGTACGGTTGTCGAGTTAAAACAATGCAAATAGTCCCGTGCATTCTTGTTCTTACGTCATTTTGTCGTCACAACCCGAACTCGAAAAATGACTGTTAGCGGCAAACAGAGGCTTTCTAGTTTCACGAACGTTTCCATGGCAAATTTCGTTGAATCGTCACGCGCAATGAAGCCAATGGGAAAGCGAGGTACCTATGTAGGGACGTGTAAAAACGTAAAAGCCGTTTTTTTTTTTTGCACAAGCTATTCTACAAATAAAAATAAGTAAAAAAGTCTGCCCGAGATTATGCCGTCGCGTGCATTTTTTCAGCGCCGAAAGAGAAGAGCATGACTTATGGAGACTATACCGGCATAATCACTGCAGTGAGCAAAGGAGCAAAGCATTATTAAAACTGCCCGAAGAAACTTTCCTGCATCATCCACACAATGCTCACAACCGTTGCACTCTGCGTCAATCTCATGACTTGTCATATACTACCACAGAGTCGTCGCCAGCTCTGTATCCATTTGAAGTCTCCTTCACTGGCAAACAGGAAATATCATTTGCAGCTTATGTTCACGGCGGCTTCACAAAGGATGATCGGTGTCGCAGCGCACCTTCACGTAATATTTTTTTTTCTCGTAATGCCATCCGTATCGTGCAGAAGCAGGGAAAGCAACGATGCAAACGAGACACAAACACCACAAGGTCGTTACCGCGGTTTTCGCCATGTTTGTTTTCAAAGACCGTAGCGAAAGACTTCGAGGAAAAAAAGCTGAGATATCTTAGCTAAATTTACTTTACGTCATAATTATTGTAATAATCTTTCGTATTTTATAAAAGGATAATATTATTTTTTTCTGTTTCCTTCCATTTTCCGGAAGGTAGCCTTTTCTCCGTTATTCGCTCGTTTTAACTCCCGGAAGAAAGTAAGAAGATAACAAAAAGAACTGGGGGAAATACAGGGATTTCTTCGCCCCAACTGGGTGGACACGTCACCGCGACGTAGGGCATCGTCAGATTCTAGCTGACCGCGTGCGTGAACCCGAACGTTGGGGCGGAGCCTCAAACAAGAATCATTCTAGTTTGAGGCTCCGCCCCTTCTTTCTCGATACGTCACAACTCGAAAGGTACCCGTTTGCGACCAGAATAGCACCCCAGGGGTGCTATTCTGGTCGCAAACGTGTACCTTTCGAGTTGTGGTAGCGCCAGGTAGCGCGACAAAACACCCAAACAGTTTTTAATTGTTTTTAAAATTAGCTAAGCTCTACACCTATTAAGAAACCAAAGCAAGATCATTGTGAAAATTTAAGGCATCGCAATGTGTATCTATTCCAAACAATAAATGTTATTAAATGCCAATAAATCTGTTTGATGTCCAAAACAGATATGCGTCAAAAACAGGTAAGTTTGAAGAGCTCCTGGAGCGTTATGACTTTGAAAATGAAAAAAAGCCATCGTCCACCTCTTGGGCAACCATTGTGGCTCTGAATGTTATAAACGATTTTATCATAGTTTAATTATTTCTTCAGCGGCATTTGAACTACCATGACTCGAAGCACAAAAAAGTGCTACGTTTGATATAAAATATCTAAACAAAAAAATTTACACAACATTAAATTTTTTTCTGCATATTACCAATTATAAGCACTACATCTGCAGCTAATTTCATTGCCCTAGCGCTTGTCATTAAAAACATATTCGAGCTGAAAAATGTCAATTTTAGGGCAATATTTGGAGGGATGAAAAAAACAAAGTAGTGCAAATGCCAAAAAAGTGTATCGTTATATTCTGCTCCGACATCATCTTAACAAAACTGCTATATTGGAGCCGTGTTATCTTTAATGGATCACTCATAAAACATGAACTAGCGGAGCAAGTGAGGGTCCGCGCCATCATATTCACAACGCTACAAATATGCATGAACAGTAAAAACCAACACATACATAATATCAAATAAAAGAGGATTGCATTGCCTTTCGAATGACATCAATCCCACAAAACAGTATTTAAAAGGAGATGAGTAATGGCCTGCCAAAAAGTACCTAAACTGCCTCATTCAGTGGGACCGTGGCCTTAAGGGGCCGTGAAAGGATTGCGGCCAGCGATTTCTCGAAGCAGCCAGAGGTTCTTGACCACCGTGAAACGTTTTCACGAGGACGCCTTTTCAAACAAAGTCTGCGCAGCCATCTTAGTGCAGAGAGGTTCATAACGGTCAAGCGCGCTCCCAAGCATGATTTCAAATAGCGAGATCCCACCTTTCCAGAAAAACACCATCTGGTGAACCTTTACTGAGAGTGGAACGTGCTTCTTAAAATGGCGAGGAAAGCGGAGCTGACGCTTCACGCTAAAATCCCAGAGCGGGTCGCGCATGCGCGATGGCGACTCCGCTGTCCATAGAATGGAGCGAGAAAGCAAAAACGGTCTACCAAAACTCTTTATCGACTTCATTACATTTTTTGCCAGTCCAGAACACTTGCCCACGTGGTAATAATTTGTGCACTCCGAACACTTAATACATGCAGCATCATGTCCAATTTTTTTCAAGCAAGAAGGAGAGTCACTTTTTTCAGCCATCTTCGTGAAATCACCAAACTAAAAACACAAAGCAAAAAAAGCAATAAAAGAAAAAAAGCAAAATGCAGACCAGCGAAATGCACACCCGCGCACTTACAAATATAAGTGAGTGAATATGAAATTCGTGGCGATGCATTCCGCTGGTCTGCGAAGAGTTGTTCAGCGACTGCCGCTTTTAGAGCCCAGAGATTCCGACGATAGGCTGTCCCGATGCGCTGTCTGCCAGCAGGCGCGAGCGATCATTCGCTGATAACTGGGTATCGATGCGTAGGCCGTCCACGTGCAGCTATCTCTTGATATCGTCGCTTGAATCCAGGATCGGCTGTCTCGTTTGTTTTGCGGACAGATGGGCGTCCGTCCCCCAACTCTTTTGGTGCCTTTGGCACTACGTCGTCACCAAGGCGCTGCCGTTCCTGCAGTGGCACCTGCCACCCAAGGAAGTTTTGCCCGGCCGCCCACCTTTGCTGCTTTTATTCTGCGGGAAACCCGGACACCTCGACCGTTTCTGCGAGAGTCGACCCCGGTGGCCACGACTCGACCATGTGGGGACCTAGCTACCCTCCCACCGTGGTCGAGTCCGGCCACCAAGTCGACGCACCCGATGCGTTGTCTTTTGGCGCCCCGAGCACCATGGTTCCGGCCCCGGGGTGGCACTTTCCCTCCGGACCTCCCACCGTCCGCTGCGGCGCAGTCTGCTGCAGCCCCTTCCGCTGCAGTTCCTGCTGCTGCTCCGTCTGCAGTTCCTGCTGCTGCTCCGTCTGCAGTTTCGTCCGCCCTACCTGAAGCCCGTTTGCTGCAGCGCCTCCCGCAGCCCTGTCTGCCGCAGTTTCGCCATCCGCAGCCCCGCTTGCAGTCCGGCCGGCTCTTCCGGAGCCGCCCGTTCCTGGTCCGCCCAGCCCGGACAACACTACAAATCCCAAGAACGAGGTACCAGTTCCGTTTCCGAAGGGAGTGCCGTCAGCTATGTGAGTATCATCACACAGCCAGTCTACACCCAGCCCTGAGCCACCAGAGCCCTTGGGTCCGCACACGTCTACTCCTCGGCAAGACAGTCGTTAGCGTCCAAGTCGCTGGCTGTCGGATGTTCTGAAGATCTATTTTGCGGACTCTTTCGGACAAATACAAGACGTATGATGTGTGTGAACCAGTGATCTATTTTGTATTTAACTCTACTGCCTCAGCGCAGCCCTTTCCAGTATATTACTTTCCGCAAATGTCACTATGACGTGTTTTTTTTCCCGCCATTTGTATTTCTAATCTCTCGACAGAGAGCCTGTCAGACCTCATTTAATTCAATATGACAGTTAGCATTTCCTTTCAGTGAATTTTCTTAGAAGTCGTCCCAACCGCCGTGCAGTTTGGCGTTGTTTTTTTCCCGTTCCTTTTATCATTGTGTTCGGGAAGAGAGAAAGTGCCTAATAATTTTTTTTTTTCTAAGAAAGGGGCGAAAGATGGTGTATTTTAATTTTTCGCATTTACCATCTACACTAGCGAGGTGGCGCCACATACCACTTTGGTGCCCGTGTTTTCAGGGCTGCGTCCCCGTGGCGCTTGAACCTCATGTTGTTTGACCGTTACATAACTGAGTACGTTACCAGCAACCATCCGTGTCGGACACCTCTTTTCTTGAGGGGGCCTTCCCGCGCCCTGCGGGCCCCGCCGGTCACCACCTCGTCACGTATGTCCCCTCGTTTTTCTCCGCAGACCCACGTAGGCCCTGCGGTGCTTTATTTTCACGGGCGGCCGTCTTTTATTTACTACATTTCTTGTGTCGAGCGAATCGCTACACTGTTATAGTCCAAGCGATGGACTGATAATAAAAAGGAAAAAAATAAACATAATCACTGAATAAATTAAAAAGAAAAAGAGATCACAGACACACATAAGTCGGCCAGGGACATGCCCCGACGCGTACCAGAAAAAAAAAATGAAAGCCGTTTACAACTCCCTGTAACGCCGAATTTGAGCGCAGCTCTTGAGGAGGGGGAGGGAAGGGTAAGGGGGGTGGGTGGGTCACGTGACCTGGGTCACGTGACCTTGGGGGCCACGTGACGATGCCAATGACGTCATCAGTGACGTCACTGATGACGTCATCAGTGACGTCACTCATGTGACGATGACGATGCGGATACCGATGACGTCATCAGTGATGATGACGATGACGATGCGGATGCCGGTGACGTCATAAGTGACGTCACTGATGACGCTATCAGCGATGATGACGATGACGATGCGGATGCCGGTGACGTTATCAGTGACGATGACGCCATCGGGGGGGGGGGGTCACGTGACCTCGGGGGAGGGGGTCACGTGACCTGGGGAGTCACGTGACCTGTTGCATGCAACCTGTTGCATTTCCTCTGAGTTGCTGCATCTCAGGTTGCATGCAACCTGTTGCTACTTCATCGAGTTGCTGCATCTCAGGTTGCATGCAACCTGTTACATTTCCTCTGAGTTGCTGCATCTCAGGCTGCATGCAACCTGTTGCATCTCCTATGAGCTGCTGCATCTCAGGTTGCATGCAACCTGCTGCATGTCAGGTTGCATGCAACCTGTTATCATCTCCTCTGAGTTGCATGCAACGCGCGGTTACGCCGACGGCGACGGCGACGGCGACGGCGACGGCGACGGCGACGCCGCTCAGGCTGGAAACGGGCCCCTAAGAGCTGCGCTCTAAAAAATCATCGAGTAAACAGTGACTGCTGACTATGTCAAAAACGCGGCTCAAATTGGAGCCTAAGGTTCTCGAAATTCGATAGAGTTGAGACGTCCAAGCCAGGCGGGAAACAATCCAAGCAGAAAATCGGAAGTACTCGTGGGGAAAAATAACTTGTGCTCATAGAGTCATGCAGAAGTTCTTACTAACGTATGGGGCTCACAGAGGTACACATTTTGAGTACAAGATACCAAAAAGAAAAACTAAAAATCGAGATCACGAGAAAAACATTGCCAATCTCCAATTCGAAAAAAAAATACACAACAAGAAATGAAGATTTCATGCATCCCCACTCGAGTAAGTTAAGAAACAACAATAGTAATCAGAATAATAATAAGGTAAATATTAATATAATAATAAAAAGTGAAAGCTGCTTACAACTCCCAGTAACGCCGAATTAGCGCGCAGCTCTTGAGGAGGAGGGAAGGGCACTGGGGGGGGGGGGGGTTAAACTAACCAGGGGGGTCACGTGACCTTGGGGGTTACGTGACCTTGGGGGTCACGTGACCCCCAATGCCGATGATGTCATCACTGACGTCACTGATGACGTCATCAGTGACGATGACGATGCGGGTACCGATGACGTCATTAGTGACGTCACTGATGACTTCACCAGTGATGATGAGGATGACGATGCGAATGTCGGTGACGTCATCAGTGACGTCGTTGATGACGTCATCAGTGATGATGACGATGACGATGCGGATGTCGGTAACGTCATCAGTGATGATGACGATGACGATGCGGATGTCGGTGACGTCATCAGTGATGATGACGATGACGATGCGGATGCCGGTGACGTCATCAGTGACGATGACGATGTGGATGCCGGTGACGACATCAGTGACGTCACTGATGACGTCATCAGTGATGATGACGATGACGATGTGGATGTCGGTAACGTCATCAGTGATGATGACGATGACGATGCGGATGCCGGTGACGTCATCAGTGATAATGACGATGACGATGTGGATGCCGGTGACGTCATCAGTGATGACGATGACGATGTGGATGCCGGTGACGTCATCAGTGATGACATCATCAGTGATGATGACGATGACGATGTGGATGCCGGTGACGTCATCAGTGACGATGACGTCATTGGGGGTCACGCGACATCGGCGGGCGTCACGTGACCTCAGGGGAGTCACGTGACTTTGGGGGGTCACGTGACCCCGGTGGTGGGCTCGCGCGGTGCATTATGGGACATTTCCCATGATGCGCCGAGGTCACGTGCCCCCCACGAGGTCACGTGACCCCGGTGGGGGGCTCGCGCGGTGCATTATGGGACATTTCCCATGATGCACCGCGCGGTTACGTCGACGCCGCTCAAGCCGGAAACGGGCCCCTAAGAGCTGCGCTCTAAAAGAAATTCGTGAAAGAGACGACATGTAGAAGAGTGGCATTGCAAACAAATAGTGGGGTGGACTTGGAGTTTAGGCTGATCTGAATCAAGATTAGCGCAGCGGTGAATTGATAAAAGACGACAACAAAGTCAGTCATTCATGGCTATCTTCGTTAGCAGAGAATGATAAAGTCTACTTTTGTTTTAACATGTAACTATTCGAGACAACACGATAATTATGATCTGATTAGGCAGTCTCAGGGCCTCCTCGTAGACTTCCGTCGAACGAAGCGGAACGCCAAAGTTGGATGCTTCGTTCTTTATCTTGGCTTGCAATGTTCGGTCCGAATCATCCAAGTGGCGTAAAAATCGTTCATTAATGTAATGTTGTTTTAGAGCACAGCTCCCAGGAACCCGTTGCTGAGTTGAGCGGCGTCGGTATAACCGCGCGTAGCATTAAGGGCTGTTTCCCAAAAGGACGTAACACGTGACGTCACGTGTGTCATTACGTGTGACGTCACGAGGGTAAAATTTGCCGCTAATTTTCGCGGTAAAAGTGTTTGCTAGGTTTGGCGAAACATTTTACCCGTGTGACGTCACGTGACGTCACACCTAAAATTTCAGATGACGTGTCGTGTGACGTCACACTTCAATTCAGCGGGAAAATTTCCCGGCTAAATTAAGCGGGAAATTTAGCGAAATGCTTACGCTAAGTGGGATGGGAACAGGAGAGGAGGATGGGAGGGTACGGAGGGGAGCAGCTGGCATAATCTCCCCTTCGTACCCTTCCTCCCTCCTCCTCAAGAGCTAAGCTCCAATTCGGCATTACAAAGAATTGTAAACGTCTAATTTTTTTAACACGTCTTTATTAAGGGGTATCGGTGGCCGAGTGGGCTAGCGCCCACCAGATCGGAGTACGTGGAGAGTAAACCCAGCGATCCTGAGCTCGATCCCCAGCCCTGCCCGAAGAACACACTTCCAATGAATGAAGTGAGTTCGGGGAGCACACTACGCTCGCTCCGGTAGACCGAGTGTGTAATCTCGACAGCAGTGTTCAAGGAGTGAAAATAATAGACGAAATTAACGCTGCATAAAATTAGTATTATTTTGATAGGAGTAATATTAGATGCGCACTTGTTTTCTGTTGACAGGAAAGTAGAGTATTGTAGAAAAACAAGCGACTAATCTAGTTTCCAGCCTTGGCCCCTGTGCGACGGCCAGCGACGGCCAGGAGGCACCTGCAAGACTTTACTAGGAATCTGAAGGTGGCAGGAGAGACGCGAAAGGCTCAAACGGCTCTGGAAAGGCTTGCCTAAAATGAAACTCGCCCAAATGGGGCAAGGTGTCTTAGAACCACCGTTCGTTCCTCTGGAAAGTCCACCGTTCTCGACTGATCACGGGTAGGTTGTCGGTCATGAGAGCGGCTAGGGTGAAGCCATTGGCCTGCAGCTGCTGATCGATGTCACTTGAAATTCTTGCCTGTTCGTCGGAATCCAGGTCGAGCTGCATCTCATCTGAAAGGCGTTGGGTTCTCACGGAGAAGAGTACCCCAACCACGTGCTTCCAATGCCCAACATCGCGGATATCGCCCTCCAGCTCGTCCTCCGCACACTCCATGATGTTTCGTTGTGGCGAGTGGCCGAGTGGGCTCGCGCACACCAGCTTGGAGCACGCGGAGCGAAAGCTCGCGCTGCAGAAGCCAGGAATCCTGGGTTCAATCCCTATTGGCGACGTGCGCGATTAAAAGCATCGCTGCGGCCTTCCACGATTGGCCGAAGGGTGACTATGACGTTAGCAAAGGCTTTCTCAACGACAGAAATAAGAGTAATATAAGAATTTCAATTTTGACGGTGTTGGCAGTGTTGGTTTCAGAGCGCAGTGATCTCAAGCTTCCACCATGTTAATTATAAACACCGTTGAACTTGCTGTTTGTAAAGTAATGACGTCACGAGAGGAAACCATAGGAGGGCGCCACCAAAGCTTCTCGCCGCTAATCCTTCTGCTCGTTTCTATATATCGTACCGGAGTGCGGTGTGTATCACTGGCTTGTAATGGCTGATCGTAATGATCAAATTGGTTTTAAATTTGGATTAAAGCTCGTGCCTTAGCGCAACAATGTGTGGTAACGTGTTTCTAATAAGACGACGATGTTATTTATGAAAAAATTGCTATGCACTGTAATATTTTGTGTGCCCTTCACTTACCCATCGTCATTGCCATCATTTTGGAGTGACACTAAGTTTTCCCGTGTATCACCAACACACTCGGAGTGTGTTTCGACGGGTTGAAGTGCACTAGCTTGTAGTGACACTAAACTAACCCGTCTGACAGGGGTATAAGATACACTCTTTAGGTGAGGACACGGCGGGGCTGAACGCGCGGCGCGAGGAATCAGATATTGTTCGTTCGATGAGCATCCGAAAGGCTGCATTATTCCGCGGCCACCGTGCACGCGGCTGACAGTGTCGCCGTCGGCCAAAAGGTGAAACTGTGTGAGAGCGAAAAAAAAGATCTCGTTTTCATGACACCCCGGTAAACCTAAGACTTTCTGCACGAGCGATAACCTCGCTGGAGCTCTGCGCGTGTGGAGCATGAGGCGGCACGAGCCATCCTTGCCGTGCCCACGGGTCGACGGGTCATCTGCCGGCGCCTCTTGAAACCACAGTGAGAGAGAGAAAGAGAGAGAGTGAAAAGCGAACTTTATCTGCACTGCGCGAGGAGCGCGCTGTCCTCACCTCAAGAGTATTATCTTCCACCGTGACCAGAATTCAGGTCTTTAAGTTTACACCGCAAAGACTTTATGTACCTCGGAGTGAACCATACTGAGCAGTAGTTTTGCAATAGCTTCTTTGGATTTGACTCAGAAAGACAGTCGACTCACCGGTTTCGCTGTTCATATAAAGGTGAAGGTTCTTACTAAAATTGTGATATCCCTTAGTCTACCTGATTTAAGAGATGAAGACCATGTCAGTTTGTTAAATTGGGCAATTTGAGCTTTTTCTTACAAGGAGTAGTCACGTGAAACTTTTCCCTTCCGCCTCGGTCGAAATCTAATCCCATTCTCTCGAGAGCACTATACTCGGCGACAGATTTTCTTGGCATTGCAGTGGAGATAAGAGAGCCCGGCCACAGCTGTGTTCAGTGCTAAAAATGGGAAAAAGAACGCGTGCCTGTACCTTCCACTGCATTGCCAAGAAAAGTTGTCGCCGAGTATAGTCGACCTATTCTCGGTCATTCCTTTGAAAGGGGCATTATTCCGAAACACCCGAAGAGTCCAAGATTTTGCGCATTGTCCCTAATTGCTAAGCAAAAGCGTCACTAGTTGAGGAATGGCGCGAGCTTCCTAAATTATGTACTTTCTCAACAAACGGGGGCGATATCTGCTTGTAGGCTTATTCCTGAATAAACTTCGAAAGGGAAAGCAGCGACGCATACCGCGAGCCGCACCTGCTTTAACTGAGGACGCACGAAACGTCTTGGAATAAACTGTTTATACCGGTCGTTTGTTTTTCTCGATGGTCGAAGCTTATGCTTTGACCTTGCTTAGCGAAAGTACAAGGATGGGGGATCAGTTTGTCCTGTCCCCCCAGGTTTTAAATTATGTTTAATTCACTGGTGATCTGCGCGTTCATCCCTAAACTGACGCAGTCATCTTAGGGAGGTGTTTGTTGGAGCAGTCCCACGTCTATCGTTCGCCACGTAACCACGCTCTCGTTCATACTCACGCACAAAGAAAGGGGCGGGACACGTGATTAAAAGGTGTTTGATTGGTTCTGGTTAGCCTGCAGCTCCCACAGCACTGTCAGCTTATGAATGAACGAAATATACTATCGTCATGATGACGCCACGCCGTGAATCTGTCGTGCCTGAAGTTCGTAAGCCGTTGCTTTCCAGCAACGTCTACATGCAAGCTTTTCTCCTTCGGATTTTCAGCCCTCCCTTGTGCGTCTGTACAGCTCTTCGTGCAAAACAATTCACTCTGGCGGCCGTCGATTATTTTCTCTGATGCTCTTTTACAACATATCACCATGCAAATTTTTTTCTTGTTTCTTAAAGTTTGTACACAAATTTTCTAATTGAGGACAAAAGTAATTTCAAGAGTATTGAGCAATTTTCTTGAAATTACGCCTTAAAAGTAATTAATTACATTACTAAATTTCAAGCCCAGAGAAGTAATTCAATACATATCTCATTACTCCAAAAAGTAATTTAAGTACCGTAACTTCATAACAGTAATGCCATTGCTGCCATCTCTGCCTTTGACGTGTCAGATCCTTCAGCCCTAACCCCTTAGCCCAGTGGTCCTGAACCATTTATGTTTCCAGGACCCCTTGCGGATCGGCGGCCGATATGAAAAAACTCGTTTCTGGTGAGGGGAAGGAACAAGTGTAGAATAACAATGATAATTATTTAATAAATAATAAAACTAAAGGTTATTGCGAAATATACTCCTCTTATTGACACAGACATCAGGAAACTCAATATAAAAGGGCACTCCTTTTATTGACTGGTGCGGGATATTGCTACCAACACAGGTTCCGATAGAGTAACCAGAGGGTTGTCTCAACAGCGGCGGCGATCTCAAAGGAGCCGTCCAACTTAGTAGCCCGGTCCCCACATCTCCGCAGCAATGTAGACAACATTTAGGGCTACGTTAGTGCGGGTCGATTCGATTAATCGCCTCCGTCGGTGCCAATGATCGACTACCCTGTCTCACTCTCTCGATTATAGCGGAAGAGAAGACACACGCAACAGAGCAAGGACAGAGTCCAAGAGCTTTTATTAGAACACTCTTAAAATGAACTACTATATCCCCATCCAAAATGCCCCCCGCGCCGGCAGGGTAAGAAAAGGTCCTCACCTGCCAGACGCGGGTTCCGGAGAGCCAAGACCTGGGAAGTGTCGGAGGAGTCGCCGACACACGTCCTATCTCTTTCGCGGTCACCCGGACGAGTCCCTTTTTCGAAAGCGGGAAAACAAGAGGCGAAACCTCTTCGCCAGTCAGCAGTGATCAGCATCCGAGCGGGGGGAACGGAAATCGGTCCTCCCGAGAGAAAGAGAAAGTGAGAGGAGGGCCCCCCACAGATCAGTGTTCTCTCCCTTCACTCGAAAACCGCCGTAAAATTGCTCTTCTGTGCCTCATCCATAAGCTCTACTATCACGATAATAATACACCTTTTCTTGAGCCTCCTAACAGATCTTCCCATCGAACCACTAATAGCAAAAGTTTCAAGCACCTAACCGGTAAAACTAATGTGTTTATTAACTCCGCTGTCCCGCGAGGTATCCGCGATTGGAACGACCTTCCCAACACCATAGTCGACATTAGTGACACCGGCCTGTTCCGTGAGGCGATTTCTACATTATTTTCATAGTTGGCTACCTTATTTTTATATTTTATTATATATTTCTTATTTTGTTTATTATTTTAATATTATTATTTTTTGTTGTTTGTCGAGTGCTTACATAGACGATATGTTGGTGATTTTTGTCCTCATTTGTTTCTGTGTGGATTTTCCCTGCTATTTTTATAGCGTGTACACATGTATAATTGATGTGTTTTTTTTGTTTGTTTTTTTTTGCTTCGTGCGGTGTTCTGTATTTTTGATTTTATATGCCTTACCCCCCCTTATGTAATGCCCATTGGGCCTTTAAGGGTTGAATAAATGAAAGACAAGGGACCCTCCGCCTCACGAACAGGTCGGAGCTCACGGCGAAGGAGGCCGAGTGTTCCGACCCGCGGCCGTTATCGCAGCCATCGGGGAAGGGAGATCACAGGAATCCCCACATCATCCCCTCCTTAAAACGGTAGGTTGGTCTTAAGTAAAACGGTAGGTTGGTCTTAAGAAAGAATAAAGGAGGTCCACCTGCTCTCACAAAATAATGTATATATCTGCGCACCCCCAACAAATACACGCGACACCCAGCGCGCGTTTTCACAGTGTCCGCCGTCAACAGCTGGCCCGCAGGACCGAAGACCCGGAAAGTTAAAATCCCCAAGCACTTGACAGTCGCCGCCACAGTCCCGCAGAGGTTCACAAGCACCGAACACCGTGCGGATGCAGCTGGACGCAGGTGTCGCACTTCGAGCTGGCCTGCAGCGGGGGCAGTCAGGCGGTCGTGAAGGCGGAAGCACTAAAATACCAACGACCGCCACCCACCAGCGGAGACCAGCTAGGGAAGTCCCAGACACACCACCCGGGGGGTTCGGCGCGATCTCGGCCGCAGTGGGCTGGTGAAGGAGGGTGGACGACCTCGGAGCAGACCTGCGAAGTCGTAATGCGCCAGCAGCCAACACGCCTAGAGCCGGCCGTAGACCTCCCCAAAGGGAAGAAAGGGCGCCGCAGCCTCAAAATGAGGGGGCGCGCGCAAGTGGCGCTCACCTGCCTCGGACCGCAAAGGCGACAAAAACGGGCAGGAGCAAACGACAGACAGAACCACAAAAAAAAATGGCCAGTTTGTCAATGGTGACAGGAAGGCGCTCAGTTGGGAAACGGACCTGACGAGCGGTCAGAGGACATATGCCAGAGTGACACGCTTCGACACCGGAAGAAGAAGCCATAAAAGAGGGCCCCTCCGTTCGAAACACGTCCACATACCAAGCAAAGTAATTGAGTTCGCTTAATGTGGACACCGGGGAGAGACCTTCTAGGAAAAACGCCGAGTTCTTAATCCTTTGCGCAGGCAGCTAGCACAGACGCTGCCTACAATACCCGGTTTTATAGTGACCGGAAGAGTCCGTTGACTATAAGTGGCCAAAAACAGATAACAGTCTGCAGCTGGCCCATCTTCTGAAATCGAGGTAAACGGATACGGGGACTTCGAAGGGGCGAATAGAAACAAACTGCCATGCATGCGCGTCTGCGAGTGGGGAAGATGCAAGTTCCCGCGCAAAATAGCCGCCATCTTGCTCCCCACGGAGGAAGACAAAAGGGGTCGCAGCTCACACGCTCAAAACTGCTAGCTTCGACAAATATTCGAGCTAGCTAGCTTACCGAGGCTAGAAAAACCTGTCTTGCACTCGATACGACTCGATCAAAGGCTTACAACGGTGTGGACCTTTCTTTTGAAGCAAGGCCAGTGTTCAGAGCAACGTAACTGCTGAGAGTCTTATGGTCGCTTTTCCACCTGGATCACGCGAGTCTGACAGATATCGCCAAAGGGCGCTCTGTCTACATGGCGCCCGGGTTTCAGAGCAGCAGAACCTCCGAAAGTCTTAGAGTCACTCGTCCACCCAGATACTCTTACAGTGCGCCTCAGACCGCGTAGCGCCACCACCATGAACGCAAAACTAGCGTCCTTCTTGGAAAACAACAACATTCTGCAGGAGTACGTTGGCATCAAGTAGATACAATTCTTTCCCAAAGAAAACCCTCCGCGCCCACTGCAATACCAGCAGCGAATATCTTGACAGCAGAGAATATCTTGACGCCGACGGTTACGCGGCCCGGCTCCCGGAGCCCGTCAGTATCAGTACCGGCTACCTATCGACGTTATTGGCAGGCGTACCGTCCGATTCTTAATGAGTGTGCCCGACTACTCCGAGTCAAAGAAAACGCGAATATTCACATTCTCAGATTGCACTGCTGATCCTTCGCAACTCTTTTCTGCCAAGCCACGCTCCCCGCCGGACATAAAAGTCCACGAGGTACTCATACGTCATAAAAACTTCTATATACATTTTCCCTTCAGGACAAGTTGTTGATGGCGCGCAAGGAACCCAAATACACACAGGTGAAGGGTTCGCCTCAAGCATGGAGAACGGAGGGTCTCCCGCAACAACCTATGTTGCTTGACGCACGCTCATTCAAAACAGGAACGCGCGTACGAATCACACTGCGCTCGCCCAAAGGAGTGGCACTGTGGGTTCCTGACTCGGAATTAATCGCTCAACCATAAGTGGCGAGATCAGGACGCTCGTGGTACGGGGCGATCAAAGGCAAGGAAGGTCGGCAAATAGGCCGGACAAAGGGACGGAGGCCAGAAGTGGCTTCTGGCCTCCGTCCCTTTGTCCGGCCTATTTGCCTATTTGGCGGCTTCCTTTATCGTGGTCGTGGCGACCACGATAAAGGAAGCGGCCAACGTTGGGCGCCATTTTATGTGGGATTTGCTAGCTACCAACTAACACAGGTACCGATAGAGTAACCAAAGATTTCTCTCAACAGCGGCGGCGATCTCAAAGGAGCCGTCGAACCTAGTAGCCCGGTCCCCACATCTCCGCGGCAATGTAGACGACGTTTAGGGCTACGCTACTGCGGGTCGGTTTGATTAATCGCCTCCTTCGGTGCCAATGATCGACTGCCTTGTCTCACTCTCTCGAATATAGCGGAAGAGAGGACACACGTACCAGAGTAAGGACAGAGTCCAAGAGCATTTATTAGAACACTCTTAAAATGAACTACTATGTTCCCATCCCAAATGCCCCCCGCGCCGGCAAGGTAAGAAAAGGTCCTTACCTGCCAGACGCGGGGTTCCGGAGAGCCAAGACCGGGGAAGCGTCGGAGAAGTCGCCGACACACGTCCTATCTCTGTCGCGGTCACACGGACGAGTCCCTTTCCCGAAAGCGGGAAAACAAGAGGCGAAACCTCCTCGCCAGTCAGCAGTGATCCGCATCCGAGCGGGGGGAACGGAAATCGGTCCCCCCGAGAGAGAGAGAGTGAGAGGAGGGCCCCCCAAGACAAGGGTCCCTCCGCCTCACTAACAAGTCGGAGCTCACGGCGAATGAGGCCCAGTGTTCCGACCCGCGGCCGTTATCGCAGCCATCGGGGAAGGGAGATCACAGGAATCCCCACACTGGTTAGACAGATCAAACAGGGCTTTGCGGATCCCTAGCATGCCTTCGCGGACTTCAAAAGGTCTGCGGGACCCATTTGAGAGCCACTGCCTTATATCATCAAGACTTTAGACGTACAAATGACTGTCAACCGTAGACAAAAAGGCAGTTCAAAACGTTATTGGCAATTTATTTCAGACATTTAGTTTTACATGCATGCTGTAACTGAAAAAAGACGATAAAAACCAACGTTTGTTTAAACCCCGCCGCAAGCAGCGGTAGACAAAAGCGATCAGATGAAATAGGGACAACTGACTTCTTTACCGTGAAAAAAAAAATCTTTCAAAGTATTTACAATGTTGCTAGGTAAGTTCCTTATATACGGTAGTTCAGCTAATTAAACCGAGCGAGTGCACCTCACGGACACATACACAGTGTCATAAGCACGTTTAGCGAAAACCACGAACTTGCAAGCAGCACCCGCCACCGTTGAGACATCCTTAGCAAAGTTACTGTTTCGCACCTGATTCCGTCACGGCGGCATCTTCGGCGTCGTTTTCACTCGGTGGATTCTTCTAAAGGCGGACGAACGAAGAGCCGCAAAGAACAATGCAGGACAGCGGCCGTCATCCACCGTCTCAGGACCCACATTGCCATGATCCCGGTGCGCAGGCACTACATGCGTAGGGACGCTGACCCCAACTGCCAGGCTTGCGGCGAGTAAGCCGACACCGGCCACCATTTTCCATTTTCTTGAATGCGCCGAACACCATGGCGCTCGAGCGGTGCTGAAGGCGGCCAATGCCGAAATGCTGTTCATCTGTGGAACGAAGGAAGAAACTGCACGGATCAAAACAGACCAAGGGGCGAGCCCTCAAAGCCATGCTCACCTTCCTGAAGGAAACCGGTCCGCTCCAGAGATCCACTGCACTGTTGGTTGCTATTCGTGGTCTTTGACGACGAAAAGAGAGGACGTCTGACTCTGGTGAAAAGTAACATGGCTCTGTTCGCTTTATCTTTTTTGGGGAGTGTCCCACCCGGAGGAACCAGTTCTCAGAATGGGTCGCTGCCGCTTCCCCTTCACCATCTCCCGCGCGTCCTTGTTCATGAGCTGGCGCGGGGAGCAGGGTAAGACCGAGCGGACAGGATTGCGTTCGCGTACAAAAGCCGTTGGGCCCGCGCCTCGTCAATTCTCCACATGGGGTGGTCGCCCCCAGTGGTCTCCTTGGCGACCGAACACAAGGGCAGTGACAGACGGATCCAGGAGACCACACCCACGATTGTCCTCCGTTTCATTTCCCAACTACCTATTCATATTCTATAATGACTATGCGGTTTCCTTGACGAATATATTCTGAAGGGTCACGCGATCTCTACCACAAACCCGTCAAAGCGGTTTTGATCGGTGGTGTGGTTTTACGGACAGCATTGGGGCAATCCCCACAGGCCTCTCACAAAGCTATGTCGGATGTCTTACACCTTTTACGGATTTGCTAAACGGTATGTCAGGCTCCTTAAAAACTTTTGACGCACATCTCAAACACGTCAAACAACTTTGATAGGTACGTCCGAACATTTTGAAAATCTTGGTGAGCCCCATAGACGGATTTTCAATAGGGGTTCCTTAGTCATGGTGGTGTGAATGTAAAGTTAATCGTGTGTATCTGATAGGTTTTGTTGTGGCGCGCTAAAAATAATTGCTTTGGTTAGGTATACCTTGGAGAAGTTTTGACATACTTTTATCGGAGCATTTTCGCGCTCTCAGAAGATCTTGCGCGCTATATATTTTGAGATTAGCATACAAAATAAAAGTGACGACTAATTCAATCGAAGGAGCATCGGCCTTAAAATCCGAGGTACCTAGGATCTATTCCTGCCTGTGTTAAAGAGTATTTTATGTTCCGCTTTGTAGTGGCTTTTTTATCCAATCTACTCTTAAGGCCGGTTCTCACATGCAGCGAAGCGCTGATGTAGCGCTACTCACGTGTCGTCAGCATCTTATCGTCTGCCATGAGCAACAGTTTTGACGGTGCGATACAAAGCTGGTGAACGCTGCCGTCAGCACGCGGTAAACGCGAGGTTAGCGCTATGCTTGTAGCGCTCCGCTCCATGTGTGAACAGGCCTTAAAACGCACTCCCCGCGGAAAAAAATTTGGGGTCGGTTTTCTCAACTTGCACTCTTTGAATTCCTAGTTTTTTAATCAATCAACCTACGCGAATAGTTTTTACCGCGCTGCACATTCTTAGAATTATATGAAACTCAGTAGTACTTCGTCGTATAGCGGAACGAATACAATACATATACCACGTCCGATCGCGAAAGTTCGCGCTCGCGAAATATTTCCGAAACCGACCGGCACCTTGAGAAATTCACAAAAAATCCAACTCGAGCGCGAAAAAAATTAAAGTAAAGGTATAGAATCTAGTTTACACGTAGCTCGCTGAATTACTGCAAGATGAACTTCAATCTTCAAAAAATCACACAACCAAATTCGTTCTGGGAAGTATTTCAAAGACAATATTTTCTACAACCGGATGTCCGATATCTTCGTGCTGTCTCTTCTGCACATTCTTCTAATTTACCATCACTTAGCCGTCATGTAGCTGTCATATATCCGGTATGCCGTCATATATCCGGGATTCAAGAATATTGTTTTGGCGTTGGCATAAACGGCTATTGTTGCATCCTGTAGCCGTCATATAGCCGGTATAAAGCAATATATTTTTGGATGCTGACAGAAACGCCAAATGTTGCCGTCCTGTAAGGGTCATGTAGCCGGGATGCACCAATATCATTTGGAAGCTAGCAGAAACAACGAATGTTGACGTCATAAAGCAAGGATTCAGCATATAGTTTGGACGGCTGCAGAAATGGCCAATGTTGCCGTCACGTAGCCAGTTCACTGCCAGCATCCTGAAATGCTGGGTCTGGACTAGTAAACCTGGCACCATATGGGGCCACCTTAACCATGATGACACCAATATAGTGTGGTGCCTCGGCGTATCATGATGTCAGAGATGGAAACCCTAAGAGGGCACCACAGAAATATCTCGGAGTTGGATGCTGGGACAGTAGCGCCACTGCCCCCATGACTGATGGAAGGACACAAAGATATACTTGCATACGGACGACCAAACCCTGGCAAGGCGATTGGCTGCTCAATCTCTGTTGCCATGGCAATCGCCATTTCGGTCATTTCTAATATTCAAAAGGGTCGATCTGAACCTGCCCTGCCAAGATCGCTAGGGAGCGACATCGTAGCGAAAGCATTCCTCGCCAATATTAGCACATTTATCACTTGTTTGGCTGGTGTGTACCTAAAAAAATCTCAGGATACAAGAACTTTCTTTATAAAGAACATATGTCCCAGGCAGCACACCAATATTGGTCCGACATTGACCTATCGTTGGTAAAGAGAGGCCTCAATAATTGAGAATATTGAAAGAGCCACCCGTTCCAACGTCGTCCCAGTCATTGGTGCCAACACTGGGCCAATGTTCAGCCATCGTTCCAGCAAATGTTGGCCCCATCACTGCTGACAATGTTCGGATATTGCTAAACCACGGTTCCAGCCAATGGTGGTTTCGCATTGGCAAAGACGTGCGTAATATTAGACATTACCGGAAGCGCTACCCCATCCAGTGTTGGCCGTCTTGGTGCTGATGTTAATCCATCGTTGCACTCGCCCAGCTGTTTGCAAAAAGGAAGGTCAACAGACAAAGGGAATGTTTTGAAATATCGTAGAAGTTTACTAAACACAGCCTTCTCTGTAGGCAAGCACAAACTAAGCAATCTGTAATATGTAAAGAGGTGCTACTCATCTGTTATACAGCTGAGAAGATTGCAAAGAAAACAACAACCAGGGTAATTCGTGAGTTATGTCCAGTCTCCCGGCAGCCGGCAGACTTTTTCCTTCGACATTCTACCGGCAGTTGCCCTAATTGCCTGCGGAATCAGTTCACAGAACAACGGTTTATTGAAAGATCGTTTCATCAATACGCGATGCTCATCTAAAGACATTTAATATTGATTGGCATTGAACTAAGCTTTGGGCTTCATCACGTAGCAAGCATGGGTGAGGTGTAATTCAAGAACATTTAATGTTCGACGAGTTTAGTGCTTTGTGGTGCTTTCCCATCTGTTTCGGTGTCACGGAGTGGGGTTCAAATTAATAAAAATAATTCAATGATCCACTCTGAGGATAAACGAGAAATTACGGGAAAAGAACAAAAGAGCTAAGTTCGACCATTGACTAGCGCTAGGTCCACGCCTGGTGTATAATCAGTAGAGAAAGACGATGACACAGGGAGGATAAGCAAACAAAATATTAGATTTAATGAAGTGAAAAACTAAGCTGTACATGGCAATAGAGCACTCAACACAAACCACACTCCAGCTCAAAACTATGGAACCCTGCGAGACAGAAACTAATACTAAAAAGACTCGACGCTCATAAAACCGGAATAAGCCAACAAAACAGTGATGAAAACCCGACACTAACAACGAGAGCAAACCGAGATGGAACTCGAACGTTACCGCTAAACACATGGGATAATCACCCAAAACAGTCGCGACAGAAAGTAACACTGTGTAAAACTCTTCCCAACATTCAACAGTTCGTACTTCAGAGCCAGAGAATGAAGTAGACAAGTTCTAGAAAACCAGGCTTAGCTTTCCGGTAGGTGCTGAGTCCGGAGCAGTCCGTAGTCTGGAGTTGTCGGCTGAAGAACTTCGTCTCGGAGTCCGGCGGTCCGGTTAGAAGCTTGATAAGGTCGACACCGCGCACCACACAGCCACACACGCTTCAGCACAACAAACTCAAACACTTGCCCAACAGGCAGGGCAGACGCCAAAAATTACACGTTCCAAGACTCATCTGCAGGGAGTAACCGCGTTGAGCATCGACCCGGCCAGCTCTGGGGTTGGACTACCTTCTTTGTTCCCGAACCCTCTTTTATAGGCTCGTCTACCGACCAACCTCCTGTTTCCCCGCCTTTCGGGTCAGTCAACTTTCAAGAAAAACAAAGCTGAACAGCAACAACACAAATGGCAAAACCTATTACATTTTTCAGACAACCAAACTTATGTGCCCATCCATTCCCCCGTACGAGTCCAAAAACATCAATTATCGCCGATACATAGAACACGACGGGCGGCAGACTGAGCAAAGCCGCCGCCTTCAAAAAGCGCGCTAGCCAGCGTAAACATCTTTGTATCCCGGCGGCGCCCCCGCATGTCAAATCGGCACCATACGCGAGTCAGCATACGCACCCCTCCGTCTGCGAGGTCAAAGCCACAAGCTGTGACCTGGGATGGTCTACGTCGCCCGTTAACAAAAACCCATTCCGCAAACGAGCAAATTCGTTGGGGACTTAGAAAGGAACTACGACGGGACGAACTGAGATTAAAAGTGGCACCACACTCCCCCTTTTTGACCGTACCAACAGTTAAAGTGGTAAAAAAAAAATATCATAAAAGTATTTAAAAAAATGAAGAGAAGCCTGAATTTGTGGCACCCGGTTTCTCCATCCTGTGTTTTTTTGGTGCTTTTTCTATTACGGAGCAAGACACTATTCCAGCCGTAGGCACCAGATGTAATTCCCGTTTGCGGTCATAAGATTAAAGGATCCTAACTGCCGGCAGCTAAGTGTCAATTACATCCGGCTTGTGCATACAGTGCAACATATTTTGCTATTCAGCTGATCATCACTTTACAGCCTTGGTATCTGTTCTTGTAAACGACAGTAGTGCTACATGTTAAACGGCTCTAAAGCGATAGAGCAAACTCGCATCCCATTATCTTTTAGCTGAATAAACTGTTTGTTTGGTTATGCTTGTTATCCAATCTTTGTTTTAAATTTAATTTTCTCATATAAACACCTTACATTATAGAAAAAAAAATATTTTTATAGTACGGAGGTGTCCATACTAAGAAGATATGACGGTATCATCTTTGAAACTAGTTTGCCACAGCCAGTGTTATAATATGTATTGATTTTGTATGCAGTGCCTGCCTTTCCTTGCCCCTTGTAAGGACGACTGAGAAAGCGACTTTGCGCCACAACGACGGATGGCAAGTATCCCAAGTGTCGTCATGTATAGTGGTCCTGTGCTATGTGTTCGCAGCATTGTAGGCCGACCGTGGAGCACTTTCAAAAGGGAACTTTCGCCGTGTGCACAGTATGACCGTGTACAATACGGGGCACGTACAGTCAGAAGAATTATGAGAGGGAACATGCGGGCGCGTGTCACTTGGTACAGGCAGAGCAGCCTAGCAAGTGTCATGCTTGTGCACTGAGGGGCCCTGGTTTGAAGAGCCGAGGCAGAAGTTTCAGCGGCGGTGTCAGCGCCCTGGCGGCTTGTCGCCGAAGCAGAAACGGGGTTAGCTAGCTTTGCTCGTGGCTGGCTTTGTGTAGTGTGTGTAGACCGGGAACGTAGGCTTATGAACTTCGGCAACAAGAATACTACACGGCTTTGGTGTTTTGGTACGAGCAACAAACGTGACACTATCTGCTACGACTAGCTACGACCACCCACCGCAGCGGTGAAGGCATCGAAGAAGCAGAACCTGTGTATTACGCCGTTGCCGTAACCCAACAGTGCTCATTTGTCATGGAGGGCTTTCCACCCAGAGACTTTGCCCGTCACAGAGTGTTATTTCCCGTGTTTCTCTTTGTGTGCTCAGTGGCTGGACTGGCCTCATACAGCAGTTCTTCAGGCTCAAAGCTGAATAAAGTTGAGGGTGGATGGACTTGGAGCAATCACCTCGGTTGGTGCGTGTGACAGAACCTTTGTACGGCATCATTGGGAGGATACTGTTGTAAGTTAGCAAGTTGTCCAATTGTATGTTCATTATGCTAATATTTGAAAAATCTTGTTTAAAAGGTTGCTGGACCAAAATTTGGATTCCATAAAATAAGGCCGCGGAAGCTTTGAATGGGAGCTCTACAAACTTTGAAACATCACTCATACATTAATATCTCAAACGGATGGCCGTATTCTTGGAAAGGAAAGGGCGCAATCAAAAAAGAAATGTGACATCATACTTCTCCTGTTACACTTTAGAATGAGGGGAAGCGGCCTCGCTTCTCTCATTCCCGCTTCGGTTCACCTGCTTCAGGGGATGAAGCCTAGAGGAGAGGGAATGAGAATCACGACATCACATGTCTCGTCGGCCTTGTTGAATCCCACATGTTTCCAAAAATACGGCCATCCGTTAGAAATAATGCTCTATGTGTGATGTTTTGGGGGTTTTGCAGCGTCCCGCCTACCGCCCCAATGTTGTTTTGCAAGCTTCAAATTTCGGTTAAGCATACCTTTTAATATGAATAATTGTGTCATCAGAATGTTAGAACATGTCAGTTCTACACAGGTACTCTCAAACATTTTCGAGTGGTCTCGCCTGCCAGATTAAAGGGGGGCGGGGGGGGGGGGGGGCAACATGTACATGTTTTTATGTCTACAGCACAAATAGTTCCTATCATGCTCTGTAAATAGCTGTCAATTGACAGACTGGGTAAAAGAGTGAGCACAAACAAGTCCGACTACCAACAGTGCTGTCCATGGCGAATCTTGGACACCATGTCTTACGTTATGTGGCCTCAGCGGTCTTTGTATAGTTCTTTTCATTGTTGCCGGTAGAGCAGCTACCGATAGGGGGGTGGGGGTTGCGAGGACGTCAACTTTGAAATGCAGTTTCTTCACATAATGTTTGCATTTTGGGAAGTTTCTACACATATACCTTGAAGTCGCTATTGTACGGATGAAACAACTTTGTAAAATTGTCTATGAAAACTTTGGCAGGGTTCTCTTTAAAGGGATACTACAACGAAATTTTGGCGCTCATTTTTTGGTCTATATGTGTTCAAAAAAGCAGTATCACATGGAACATACCAATATCTTGATAAAAAAAAGTCTCGAAAAGGAATTTTAAAACGAATTAAACGATTAGCAAAGAGCACCTGGTGGATGTCGCTAACGCCTCATTTGTAATGCTCGTCTAGGAACCTTGACAGCTAGTGACGGAGGTTGTCTCCTCTCCGGCCACGACGAGAGAAGGGGGGAAGGAGGAACTCCCCTCTTCCCGAGAATCCCTTTTGTGTGTCGCAGAAGTCGCTATTGTCCCCCTAGAAGATTATAGAAGATTAACCCGTCACTCAAAATTCGTACAAAAGCAGCCGCTTCGGTGGCTGGAACGACTAGGCCATCCTCTCGACGTCAGCCTCGCGGTAGCTTTGCTCGTCTTGAGACGACCTACGTCACGATTGCGTTGGATGTCACGTGCTCTAAGCTGGGCCTTCTCCGAGCTCTTGCCAGTGTGGGCCGTTTATAACGAAAAATACAGCCACCAGGATCAAAATACAAACGTGCGATTGTCATTTACGGATATTGTGGATCATATTCAACCCATTTTTGAACACGACGGGAATATTTCAAATTTCGTTGAAGTATCCCTTTAACGTGCCTGACTTACAACAAGGCTGTCCAACTTGAGAAATTTCACTGGTGGGAAGCTTATTTTCATATAAGAATGGTGTACTTCTTCACAGCGCTGTATGTATGCAACAGAAACTCCAGATGTGTTCAATAAAAGTTGCATTTGCTAATATTGTGTTTTCTGTGTATCTGATGCACAGAAATTGATTTCCAAAGATGATTTGTTTTGAACGCTTGCTACGTTTAGGCTATAAAAAATAGTCTAAATTTTATGCCGACAAGCTTATTGAAAAAGAAGTGTTCGATCTGAATAAAAGATTCCAGAAATTACACTAAAATAAATTGCTACTTGGGGTGGCAAAAATGGTGTTTTACAGTCGACTTTCATTATTTCAAACTCCAGGGCCCGTTTGCTCGAAGCGCAAACCGCGGCTGAAGTTAGCCGCAGTACCTAGGAGAGTGATTTTCAAATCACGTGACTGGCTCGGTAGGGATGCAGGGAAGCGTGGCGGTGCCCCGGTGAGTGAGCGCCGCACGCTTTGAAACTAATATGTCGTTGTAGCTGCAATACCGGGCGCGTTAGTCAGCAACGAATGGTGCCGGAGGCTTTCGCTTTGCCTTACCTCACTTCATCACAAAGCATGAGCAAGGCTCTCGCCGCATTTTTTAGATAGTCATTCGACTCTGGCCATTCCTAAGCCTAAATGAATGCGACAATTGTCGGCTTGGCACCATCTTTCGAAAGCGGATTGTCTTGACTCAATCGGTCGGATATTGATTGCACACAAAAGCAGACAGCATCCCTATAGACCTTTTTCTAAATTACCCAAGCATCGAGAAGAACGCTGGAAGTACAATTCTGCGGTCCGCGCGCACTGGCCTTCCTCTTATAAAAGATTCGAAGTAAATAATCATAATAAAAATTTGACCAACGCACGTGCAAGACAAAATTTGTTTTAGACTTTTTGCTTTAGAACAGTTACTACTTCAGACGCCAGCACGTGCAGCGCGTGTAACTACACTTGTAGCATGCACCTCGGTGCTTGGGAAATTTAGAGAAAGGTCTAATATGGTCTATTGGGACGCTGTCTGCTTTTGTGTGCTATTAATACCCAGCCGATTGAGTCAAGGCAATCCACTTTCCAAAGACAATGCCATGCTAACATTTATCGCGTTCATTTAGGCTTAGGAATGGCCAGAATCGAAAGACTATCTAAAAAATGCGGCGAGGTCATATGCTCATGCTTTGCGATTTAAATGAGGTAAGGCAAAGCGGAACCCTCTGGCACCATTCATTGCTGACTGACGCACCCAATATTGCAGCTACAACGACATATTAGTTTCAAAGCGAGCGGCGCTCACTCACCGGGGCACCGCCATGTTTCCCTGCATCCCTGCCGAGCGAGTCACGTGATTTCAAAATCCCTCTCCTAGGTACTGCGGCTAACTTTAGCCGCAGTTAGCGCTTGAGCAAACGGGCCCTGGAACCCACACACTTTAGTTTGAAATATCAGAAGATTGAATTATCAAAATTGATCTAAATATTGTCACGAATAAAAACATACTTATTTAATAAACTTAATATCAGTGTGTAATGCGCCGAACTTGTGCTGAGAAACATAAATTAACAAACACAAATTAACAATTAACAAACTTTCGTGGTGTCGAAAGGACAACTGCCTCAAGCAGCCATGCAAAGGTACTTTTGTAAGCGCGTGGGTATCTAGAAGTTTCTGAGCTCGAACAAAAAAAATTTAGAGTCATCTCATCATTCCAGTCACGCAAAAAAAAAGAAAGAAGGACATGCGCTGGCGGGGTCAGCGGCATGTGAGTCGATCACGCTGCTGACTCGGCTATTTGCACGTGGCATTACTCCCCTCTTGTGAAAGACTCATCGTCTTTATGCAACACAAAATTAAATTAACAGCTTAAACAAGACTAGGTCAAAATACAGAGTCACGTAAATAGCAGATTTTCACAGTCCTACCGAGCTTACCTAGTTCAGTTGAGTCAGAAGACGTGAATCACCTACGGGTCGCAGTGGGCAGCGTGACAATGTCGATGTGCCATTGGCCAACGACTTACAACTTAGGTCTCATGTAGCGAATAACCTTGAGGTCGAAGCACCACTTTAACAGTTCCTTGGTGCGACGATGAATTGGTGTTTAGATTCACAGTGGGTAGCCAGGCTGAAACTGGGCGTCGTGGCGACAAAGATTGTAGCAGTCATCGTCAGGAAGTTGTGGCTTGCATCAAAATGCGACCAAGCTGGCAAACTTCCTCCGTTCGTTGAGTGACATACCAGGCGTCGTCGTCCTGTTCGTCTTCGTGACAGATACCACACTTGCCGTAGGTATCGTCATCGGGTTCATCATCAAGGTCGCCGTCAAGTTTGTAGTCGTGGTTGTCGTTAAAGGGCAACTCCGGACCATACTTTCAATTTTGGGATTATGACTGTTTTTAGTGCAGTCAGCGTCCCTGAATTGCAAGGTGTAATTTTTTCCTCGTTATTGTGCGTAGTTTTAAAGATATGGACGCCTCAAAGTTTTGTTTGGGGCACGGCCAACAAAACCGAAACTAGCCGCTCGAGGCCCTGGCAGCACTAGAAATCAGCCGCTATGTGAACGTGACGTTAGGATCGTTCTCATTCAACGAGTACGCAGGTTGATCAGCAGCTACTTCTGTTGCGCTAGCCGTCTAAAGGTAGGAGGTAAGCTGATTTTATTTTAATTCTGTATATGTGGTAGTTATCCAGCACATGTAGGAAGAGTTAGTGCGTATACCCAAAGGCTAGTGACTGGAAAACCCATAAACTCGTACAGTGCCGTACTCGGCGGCCGCTGCCGCCGTGCGTGTGCCATGCCGTACTTGTCGCTAGTATACCCAAAATGTAGCGACTGGAAAACGAGTGAACTCGTTCAGTACCGTACTCAGCGGCTGTCGCCGTGTGTGCAGTCTTCCGTACTCTGTCGCTAGGCCTAAATTGTCATCGGGGCTCCGTGGATGGAGCGGCGTTGCTCTACGACGCGCTGCCAGTGAAGTACAGTACTGGGGGCCCTCTCGCTTTCGCGCTGCGGGTCAGTAACAGACACGAAGCTTTGAGGCTTTCCGGCACGGGCTGCTGCGTTAGGGCTTTACATGTCTGTTTTTGCATTCTTTTTTCCTTGGGCGCTTAAAAGCCAAAGTCCACTCGTCGAACAGCGTTTACCCACACCTTCTTCAATTTCTGGTACGTTGGAAACTTGTGAAAAAGCACCTCCGGGTTGTGCAGCGGGTTGTTTGAGCAGCCCACAGCACTACAAGTTCTACTCGGCATCCTTCGAGGAACAGCTGGGCAGT
The DNA here is from genome assembly GCF_016920785.2 of Ixodes scapularis. Taxonomy (NCBI): domain Eukaryota; kingdom Metazoa; phylum Arthropoda; class Arachnida; order Ixodida; family Ixodidae; genus Ixodes; species Ixodes scapularis. Next base: position 47,826,363 of record NW_024609838.1, on the reverse strand, counting down.
CTTGGGCGCTACGAGTTGCTCGCTAAAACCAGTCTTTGAGTCCTCACAAGCAAATAAACAAAAGGCTATACCGAAGCTACACGGGCTACAGATAAAAGCAATGGCTAAACATGACAATCACAAGTCCAAGTAGCGGTGGTAGCGGCTCAAAGAAGCGCACTCCGCGTAACGCTTGGAGGAAAAAAAGAATGATACTGACGTCACGGCCCAATGTTGCTTTAGTGATCGGCAACCCGCTAGCCGACCGCTAAGGTGCAGCGGCTCGCGGCGGGTCACATTTTTATTATCGGCATTAGTTGAGAATGCGGCATCCCACGGACGTAATATTTTGGCTGGGGTCGTATTTTGTGTCACTACAGCGATACCAGTAATTTCTTTAGTTTTGAGTTTTGGCCGGAGTTGCCCTTTAAAGTCATCGTCCGGATTGTCCTTGGATAACTGTCAAAGCCGTAGTCGGGATCGTCTTCCATGAAATTGTTTGAGTCTTCGCCTGGGTCATCATCAGTGTCGTCATCAGTCTCGTCACCACGGTTGAAGACTGTTTGTCATCGAGGCTGTTGTCAGGTTGGTTGTTGACATTGTAGCCGGGTTTGGTCTTTGGAGTTGTCGTCCGTTTCATCATCAGCGTAGAAGTCGTCATGATGTTTTCGTCTAAGTGTGGTAGCCAGGGGCTTTGTCAAGTTCATTGTCCGGGTCGTTTCTGAGGCCATAGTTGAGGTCGTCGTTGGTGTCAGAGTTGGAGTCGTCCTCGAATGATTTCAAGGACGTCGCCTTCACGATCGTCGTCTTCAGAGTTATCGTGTTCACAGATGGTACGCTTTATGGGCATAGACTGCTTTACCCTGCACATCCACCAATATGTCATGAACAAAAACAAACTTGATTAATAAAACTTCAGATCAATGTTAAATGCAGCGAACTTGTGCCGAGAAACATAAAGTAACAAAGACCGCACATACTTTGACAGCGACAAAAGGACGACTGACTCGAGCAGCCATGCGAAGCTCTTTTTGTAAGCCCGTAGGTATCTAGAAGGTTCCGAGCTCGAACAAACAAGATTCTCGAGTCATCTCAAACATTCTAGGCGTGCAAACAAACAAAAGATTCCCCATTCCACCCAACTCCATTGCAGAGAATTGGAATTTTCTAATACTAATTCCATTCCTTTTGAACTCCTGGAAAGGAAAAACTGGGCCCATTCCCACTCCTGGAATGGCTGAACTGCTGCATTCCATTCCTCTCAATCCCTCCCAATTGTGAAAATGGCACTTGACAGCTAGTACTAAGTTACCGGAAAATAACGTCGGCGTAAAGCTGGCGTTGTGAAATGCGTAGACAACTGCAAAATTCAAAACCCTACCCGCAATCATTGATTTTACTAAGTTGAGCTTTGGTCGCACATAGCACTAGTGGCAATTGGTATGGGGGCACTGCAGATATTGATAGCACCACCAGGTGTAAAAGCCTCGTAACAGAGAGGAAAACTAAGCCGCCCATCTTTTCCACAAAAGAACCGTATATGTCCTCCACTTTTATGAGATACATAATAAGTGAGGAGTCACGTGTATTAACGAAGTGCGGGCGGTGTGACATTGTCCCTGCCTGGTGGCCTGCAACTGGTGCTGTAATCACACATGGTCCCAACAGCCTTATGGTTGCATCTCGCAGCACCAGGAACGACACTTTGGCTGTGTTCCAAATCTTACCCAAATAGATCCGAGTTACTCCGGTGGGTCGTGTCACGTGACAACACAGATTGAAAAGTGCTGGGCACGGGTAGTTTTTGGAACGCTGAGGTACAAAACCCTTACCCTGGATTAAGATCGAGTAAATTGCCCTTGTCAGCCTACAACTCTACAGTTTGGGTTGCTTCACTGGGGTTGCCACTTTCATCCTCGAAGGAACATAAGCAGTCAGATAACCAAACCGTCAGTTACCTAAGTGCAATAATGCCGTTTCGAAAGCCCCTTTGACGGCATCTAAGCAGCTCGCATTAGAACAAAGCCTATTCCATTCCTACTCTATTCTGGGCAAAATGTAACTACTAATTTCATTCCCATTCCATTCCAGTGCTGCCACCATTTTATTTGCATTCGATTCCAGGGTTGTGGAAGTGCGGAATCGTTCCAACTCTGGAGTGGCAACTCCTCAACACTGGTGATAGTCACCAAGGCACCCAGTTCAGTGTGAATGCTGTCCTCACAGCCCATCCAAAGCTGTTATTACTGTAACAAACTCCAGTACGACGAAGTAGTTGAATTCGGAAGCCTGTTGTGGAGATTTGTACCTCGCATTGTTTCCGGTATTTTTTATTTCTTTTGTATTTTATAATGGACAACAACCGTTGTAATCTCGGTATTGTTGCCAAACCTGAAGGTTTTATCATTGGTGCAGTTTTAAATAAATACATATATGCCACAGCCGCAGCTCAGCGATGAGCACTTACACTGCGACTTAGGTGTTTCGTAAGTATTCATTTTGATTGCGCGATAATGATGTTTGTCTTCTGTTAGAATTAAAAAAACCAAAACAATATTCAACATGATGGATAATTTTGGACACCCGCGGCATGTGTGATCTGAGCATTTGTTCTTTTCATCTGAAGTGTGTCTCTTGCTTACTACCTATAGAGTATACGATGTTGTGGACGGAAAAGATGCTGCGACCGACTCCGAGCAATAAAAACATTCTGTTTATTCTCATGTCGTTGAGCTCGTGGTGACGAGTATGAGTAGCACTGTCATCTTTGGCGATGCCAAGGCTGAACCGATAGACTGCCGCAGAGCTATCGCCCTCAGCTCTGCACTGTGAGGAAAGGCTCGATTTTGTTGAAGTGATTGCGGCTCCAGAGAGGTGTCGTTGCTGTTGACATGTACCGCAAGCAGGATGACATACTAGAGAGCAGGAAAGAGAGCGTTTGGAAGCCGTGCATGGTAGTTGACGCCGAGGTCAGGAAATGAGGCAGCAGACGGGGGAAATCGACCCTGTCGTGCTTTCAGTCGGCTCAATCAGTTTGGAGTGTACAGCCTCGGACTGAAAGGGGGATGCCGGCCGACTGCGGGGCCGATGCAACATCCCCTAAGATGAGGAACCGAACTGAGAGCGAATGCCTGACATGGCAACGATGAGGAGACCCTGGTCGGCTAGCAACATGCCTTGTGAACAGTGTGAAGATGTCAATGAATATTCACTTGCCAAGTCGGTGGGGCAAGCAAGGTGGTCGCAGCCCATTGCTGGGAGATGCCGGTGCTAGATGCGACAGAGCAGAGGTGGTTGCAGAGGCGCTGCAGATGTGGAGGCTGAGAAAGTTGAATATGTGCCTACTGCATTTTCGTCCGAAAAGGCTGAGCCATTGCCGTGCCCTTGGCCACGAAGAACATTCCCCTGGATAGCAGGTGCTCGGAGTCAATCATCATGTCCAGGTCACCAATCTGTAGCACTTTCGATCTTGAGGACGGAAGAGACGGTGCAACAGACTCTGAGTTTAACTGTGAAAACATTCTCTTTATTCTCGTACCGTCAAGCTCGTTCCGACGAGTAGCTTGCTTTTATACACTGCAGTCATTAGCATTATAGTTGATCTAAGTATTTTGCAACACTATTAATACGGCAGATTGGGCGAGTTGGTACGGCATAATTACGAACCAGCGCACAGGTAGACCAGTTACTCAAAATCCAGATACACAAAAATATACACTCGCACAGCGCTGATGTGAGTTTTTTGTGTTTGGATTTTTGGTAACTGTCTACCTGTGCGCTGGTTCGTAATATTGCAACACTGCCGTCTTTAGGCGGTGTGGAGGCTGAACCGATGGACCGCCAGAGGCCCATATCTGTATCTGTTTCATATACTGAATGCCTTTTTGCACGGCTCTGTGTTTACTTTTGTCTTCCAGATTTTTACTGCTCACTTGTTTTTTAAATTTTATTTAGAGGATACTACTGGCCATTGAAGGCCCAAGTAGGAGTGGGGTGCAACATATGCATTCACACACCTACAACAACAAACAAATTACACGACATAAAGAGGTTTACAACAACTAACCAGCAAATATACAGGATATATATATTTAGAAGGGGGGGGGGGGGGCGGCACAGCATGCATCAAGCAGCATGTAATTCAATCATTTGTAATAATAGATGTGAAATTTAATACTCATATTTAAGATTGAACATTATCAAACAAATGTGAATTTAATTAAGCTATAAATTTTATATAGACTGTTACTTTTTATACAATTTTGTCTAGATTTGTCAGGATACAATCTGCAAGTACGCATAAAGTAACTGGAAAGTTGAAAGAAGCAAATTAGAGATTGCAAAACCTACTTCTCAATAAATATTTTTTTCCCAAAGTATTTACGTGATAGTGCAGCTGAAATAAGGCTCCTTTTTCAGTTTTTTTTATTTGAAACACCTTAAAAATACATTGTTTTCTAAGATTTTTTTTAGTATTATGCTTGGAAAATTAAGTTACCGATTGTGTTTAGTTTATTCTAAACTATTTATATGAAATTCCAGAGTGCTTTTGTGCATAACAGTGGCTAGATAAGGTTTTTATAATTTCTGATAAAACAAACTGACTAGTTTCTCTTTAGTGACCGTTTCGCCAAGGTGACAGCAGAACAAGTAACGGATCCCGACGTCAAACTGCAGGAATTTGAGATATATGTTTTCTTAGCGAATGCACGCCACTGTTGTGACATATTTGAATATCCTTATCGCTTGCTTGGGCTCAGCGGGTAATGCAGGTCGGCACTAGCGTGAGTATAAAGGCTGAACTGCATAAAGCGATTTAGCGAGCGACGGCGACAGCGACGAGTCAGCGACGTATTACGAAGATTTCTTACTATCGCTCGTCGCGTCACTCGGTTTTTGGATTTCTAGAAAACATCGTTCCGCTTTCATACGGCTTGCGTCGTCGCGCGAGTGACCGAGCGTCAGCGAAACGGGTCTCCGTCGCTGTTCTCGTCGCTCGCAAAATCGTTTACATTCGGTTTATACTTCACGCTGTCAATAATATCGACTCGAGCGCATAATTTCATTTCCACGGGAGCGCGTGTAAATCAAACCCTAAACCAAGACGGGGGCTGCAGCCAGCAGCTTTGAGAGCGTCATACAATGGATTATAGTTTGACAGAAGCAAGCACACACTTCGCTAGCGCATTCCAGCCTTGAGCGCTCGAACTTCCGAAAACGAAACCAGATTTTGCTACATTTTGGCTAGCTCGAAACATTTTTTTTTTAAAATATAGGGTGTCTTTTAGCTATAATCTAGACTAAGAGAAATGTGTATCTTCCCAAATTATATTTATGTCGCCGTACTATATAAGTAATAATTGTGTAATATCGTTACATTCATATAAAATACGGGGGATGTCACCGGACCTTCGTCTGAAACAAAAAGTCTGCTATATATACCGAGCGGGTTTCTATTATAATTGAGTAAGAGTGTCGGGTTGTTGGTGCCTCTGTTCGTTGGTTGTGTATGTAGATGCTTGTATGTTGATTTGTGGTATGTCCTGTGATGAATATGTTGGTATGCTGCCGTCCGTGTTCGAGCGTGTCACTTCCACAAATGCCAAAATGTCCTTCATTTTTGTAGTTTTCCGCATACTCACTAGGTGGCGCAAGCAGCCGCCCAATTTCATTTTAGCTTTGTTTGTACATAGTCTATTTATGTGTAAGGAACCACACCACATAGCTACATCTAATAGAAAAGTAACCGCGTGTTTCAATGGCGCATAGCGTCGGCGTTCAGTTCGTCTTCGTTCGCTGGCCGTTTTGGTAGCCGATTCGTACCCGGAAAGCCGCAAAATTTGCGTACACACGAGATATGAGTGGATACGTCGAAACGTCGCGTACAACTTTGCTCGCGGTAAAGAGGTGAGCGGGACGTCGGTAACGCCGGTCGGGTAGGGTCGGGTCGGGTCGGGTCGGTGTCGGAGCTATTCGTCGTCGCTCGCGGCAAACGGGCTTTTTCAATAAAGTTCATGTCTGTGGTCGCGAAAAGATAACTGCTGTGGAAATTACCCGGCGTCGGTGACAATGTAACCGGCTTGAGGCCTCGGCGATCGGCTGAACCGCCACACGAACGAGACCTGCTCGATGGGGAAGCACGCTGCTGTATGCAGTCGATGGTCGCTCCCACTGTCGCGTAATCGCCGTAATGGATACGGCGTCGGCGCTTGGGGGTGAATGCTTGCGGTAGTTCAGCACGTATGGACGATTACGAACGAACACGTGCAAACTACGCTTTCGCTGCGGCGAAAAGCCGTGTAAAGCGCTGGGCCTCGCTCGTCGAACCCGTCTTGCGTCAAACGGCCGCCATTGTAAAAAAAACACCCCTAGACGTGTGATCGCAGAACGAAGTACACGTTCAAAGATGTTCATTTTACACGAGACCTCGGGTGCAAACGAAATAAACCGAGCCTCGCGTGTAAAACGAACACCATTTGGGGAGTCCGCCCTGGGACAACGGTTTACACGTCCAGGGGTGTACTTTTTCGCTGTGTGTGTAGTCGTGACAGTCTTTGTTCTTTCTCTTCTTTACCTGCGTAATTTCTGTGTATGCAGTTCGATAGCTTGGCTGAAAAATCACACCGCTCAGCTAGGGTCGATGCGCTCCTGCAGGAACGATCCTGCCTACGTGCAGCGCGTTGCTTCCAGCGGCAGGACGTCCGTGAACGTTTGGGGTGCCATCACAAAACATGGCCTCGGTCCTCTGCACCGCATAGTCGGGAGGCTGACATCGACCAGTTACTGCGACGTTGTGGACACCATCCTTATATCCTTCGTTCGGAGTGGTCTCTTCCCCGACGGGAACTTCCTTTTTCATCAAGATCTGGCGCCCGTCCACACTGCCCGCACCGTGAAGGACCACTTGCGGCAGTGCGGCATAGAGGAGTTGCCATGGGTTCCGAAGGGCGCGGACCTCAACATCATTGAGAACGTGTGGGGCCGAATGAAGGCGGCCATGGTGCGGACTCCTATTTATTCCGCCACAGAAGACCAGCTGTGGGACGCGGTCCAAGCAAAATCGGAACGTTTGAAAGGAGACGCGTCTTTCGTGTCAAGTCTTTACGACTCGCTGCCGCCAAGGATGGCGGCTGTAGTCGAGCTAAACGGGGATATGACCCGTTACTGAGCCTGTTTTAGTTGACTTGATTTTTCTTTGACTGCAGGTAGCAGCCATTCAATTTTACATCAGCAATAAAGTTTGCACTTTCCTTGCCCGACACTACTGACACAACGTCGTCGTTACAGAAATTGGCTGCAGCAAGCTTTATGGGCAGAAATCTTAGACGTCTGCACCCCACAGTCACCAAAACACATCTATCACAGGCCAAAAGGCAATAACAATAAGGAAGATAAGAACCACAAACTAGAAATGCAGTTATCAAGGTCAGGACCACGTTAATTAATGATGCAGACGCGCTGGCCGACCATTAGTTTATGATCACCGCGCCCGAGATAGCTCTAGACTTTACAGGAAGCGGGGTCGGCGAAGCTGGCGCAGACTGACGCGAGAAGAAAAAAAGTCACAATGTTTATTTGCTTTAACAAATACTAAAACTAAACCAGGAAAGGAGATGAGCACATTGGAGGAGCTTTCATTTTAGGGTTCACCACCTTTCGGGTATGCCAAAGTTCTTGCTATCACCAGTAGCATGCGCATGGTAGAAAACAGCCGTAGCAGACAACACACGTAGCAGACAGCACACGTAGCAGGCGAGGCGCGTAGCAGACGACAGGCGTAGCAGACGACACACGTAGCAGACGACAGGCGTAGCAGACGACAGGTGTAGCAGACGATAGACGTAGCAGACGACGCGCGTAGCAGACGACAGACGAGCGCTCAGATGACGTGATGCGCGAGACGGGAATATAATCTCGCCGCACGCGCGCTGCGCATGCGCAGCAGTTGCGCGCGAGTCCGGTAGAGCGCTCTGATAGTGCCCGCTGCCACGCGCTCCGGCGTTCCCGGTAACTGTGATCAAGATAGTACCTGCTCCACGAGTCGTAACTTTAGTACAATACTACGCTTCTCACGCGCTCAAAGTCTTTCTGAAAATGACTGATTTAGTGGTTTTCGATGACGCTGAGCAAGCTTCTAATTGGAACCATATGTCCAGTTTCATTAATTAAAATGTTAATTAACAAATTTTAATTAATTCCACGACTGATCGTTACAATTAGCCCGCTATAATATGTCCCCCTGGCCGTATAAATCACCTCCACAAGCAGCATAAGTGTAACTTTCACGTTTTTTGTTAAACAAATCTGTTAATCTTAAAAAAACACCCTGTATGTATATATATATATATATATCCCACAAATTAAAAAATTATGTGATGTGTACACCGTTACACTTCGGTACATTTACATAAAATATGAATGCCTTGTCTTGAGCGTTGATGCGATGCCGTTGTGGCTATTTACATGGCTGTGTTCTTTTCATTAAACGTGCAGTTGAAGCTCAGCGCTTGCCTTGGGCATTCCTTCCTTTTTCTTTGTGTTTTTGCCCGCTGCTACAGGTTGTAACACACTGTTAGGTTCACGTTTTAAACTTCCAAATTTCTTTACGAAAGAGTTACACATAATGGACACCGCGGACAGCATATCGTCCGACTTTCAAAACACGATGAATCGCCGACGCTCGCAGACGGAAGGTCGTGATGCTGCGGGAACGGTTTTTGAAAGTTGCTGCGTAGGGTACGACGAGGGCGACGACTTCGCAACCCTGCGAAGTGCAAAACCTTAGCGGCGACAAAGTAGCCTCTTGCATCTTTAGTAAGCCAACGATGGACGAGAGTCCCAATCTTCTATTTTCGCAGTGCGAGCGCGGCCGGCCAGATCTAGGCTCAGTCGGCTCTCGCATCGCAATTGCTACGTCGTTGCTTTGCCTACACTGGTGACATGTGCAGTGGCAGTCGAAAAAGCCATCCGAGACTTCATTCGAGTAAAATAGACGACTTTATAGCGTGACAGACTCTCGTAACAAGATCAGAAGTCACTTCGGTAGCGGCGGAAGCAGGGGCTTTATGTTCATTGACGCCTGCGGCGAGAACGACGAGATTTGCACAGAAATGTTAAATATAAAAAAATACATCACGCAGAAAGACGTAAAAACATTGCAGGGATACGGAAAAAGTAGAGGTCGTTAACGCTACAAAATGCATATGATGACAAAATACACTGGACGAGATAGATATAACAAAAGTAAAAGAACGGAAAAATGAGATGACGAAGGGAGAGCAGCCGGCAAAAACTGCAATAGTGAAATAGGCAGGTAAGGGCACTTTTATGATTGTGGTTATAAAGCCCCCTGAAAGAGATACTGAACCGAAATTTCGAGTTCTCACAACAAGGCTGAACGAATAGGCGGGACACTGCAAAACCCCAAAACATGACTCATACAGCGATATCTCTAACAGATCGCCATATTTTTGGAAAAGAAGTGCGCGCTTGAAACAGAGCGGATGATGAGAGCATGAAACGACACGTCACGTTTCTTATTCCTTCTCCTCCAAGGTAGGCCAAGCCGAGCTGGTGAATGGAACTGAGTGGGAGAGAAGCGAGGCCGCTTCTCCTCATTCTCTAATTCTCCCGGAGGACAATGACGTCAAAAAGCTCGCTTGATGGCGCCCTTCTTTCCAAAAGTACGGCCATCCGCTTGAGATAACTATGTATGAGTAATGTCTTGGAGTTCGTGGCGTCCCGTTCAACGCCACTGGTGACTTATTTCGCGAAATTCAAGTTTTGGTTAAGTATCCCTTTAAGCTGGCTAAATAAAAATTTCGCACCAAACGCGCGCTTGAATGACTCTTTCCCGCTTTCCTACCTCTGGAGTGCAAAAAAAAGGTCGCGGGTGTATAGCGTAGGCGACATAAAACACCATTGAACCGGCTAAAAAAAGGGACAATTGAAAGTCTAAAACTCGAGAGACATATTTGTTTATTTATTTATTTCATTACCCTTATTGCCAACGACATTACAGAGGGGAGTGGGTTGTATTCAAGAAGAAAAACTATACAATGAATAACTTACATGCATACCTCTAGAACCGGCTAAATCACATTGAAAGTCGAACTCCTATAGCTTCGGTGGCATAAAGCACCACTGAGCTAGTCGTCTAAAGAAAATTCCATGGTCGCGTGTCTATAGATTCAGGGACGGTCAATATCTTATAGTCGGCTAAAGCCCATTGAATAGTCGGGGATCTATAGCATTAACGACGTACATTTTTCGATACGGAGGGAAAGCCATCTGCTCTTTCGCGTAGCCCGGAGCCGTTACGTCACTTCGCCGCGCTCTGATTGGAGGATGACTCCTGGCAGGAGCTCGGGGGTAAACAAAGCGGTGTCGCCGTTTTTCCGCGGCCGCCATTGCGGAAGGCCTTTCTGTGGCTCTCGGAAATCCACTGCTAGTGCTTGAACAAGAACGCGGCATACGGAAAAAAGAGACCGTAAATACCTTGAAATGTACGTTACTTCATTTGACGCGAAAGAATCTTCCCTGACAGCATAGGAATCACCAATAGGCGTAGCGGTCACCGGCGGTCGTACGCTGACGTGAGCCCCTCCGACGTCAGCACGGTGATGTGCAACTCTTGAGTTGCGCATCTCAACTATTGAGACGTCGCCTCCTTGTGGCCTCTTTTCTTCTCGTCCCCTTTTCCGAAATACCCCAGTCTCGGGTTAAACAAAACTATGTGCAACTCGATTGAGCCTTTCTACTTCTTGACGGAGACCCTCTTTCGCTAGGAAGTGTCTTGGTGTCTCCGTGAAGCATCAAGTGTAGCTACAGCCCTCTTCGGCGAGCTGAACGGGCTGCCCAGCTTTCGAAGGCCGATCTCCCGCAGCGCTGGCGGCACCCGGAGAACCGCGCCATGGCGCTTGATGGGGTGAATTACGTCGTCTTTGCACATTTCGCATTATTCACAAACAGTTGCGCGCTAAAGGAGTATTGCAAAGTGAAACGGAATGTTAGAGAAAAGCAGCGTATTAGGCGATCGGTGCGCTACGACCGAGCCGAGTGGGCAGTCGTCTGTTTTTAGGCTTCTCCCCCAGCGAAAGGTTGTATGCCACTCGTCCAAAACGGATAGTGTGGTAAAACAGGGTGATTCAAGGAGACGGCAGGCTCTTTAAATCGACCGAAAAATTCGGTTTCTTAACCTATCGCGCTACGACTTTGGGCAGCGTTGCCCACAGATGGTGCATTTTTTTTTTTTGTAAAATTTGAAAATAGCGAACTTACATGAGGAAAAAGTGAAGAAAGAAAAAGGCTTAGGTTCTATGGAAAGGCAGCGAAGCCACCGGTCTGCAAACAGGGCGCCGTTTTGCACAGGAGACAAGAGATGGCGCAAGCGACGCGACGCCAACTGGCGCCAACGAACGAGCAGACGACGCCGAGAGCCGGCGTATTTAGCAGACAAAGAACTGCAGTTCTTTGTTACCGCGCCTGTTTTTGTTTCTCCGAGTGTCGCCGCCTGCGGTACGCGCGCCGCTTTTGAGTCGAAAAGATTGTCCGCTAAAGACGCTGGCTCTCGGCGCCGTATGCTCGTCTGTTGGCGGCGTTCGTTGCGCCATCTCTTGTCTCCCGTGCAAAACGGCGACATGTTGTTTGGAGACCGGTGGCATCGCTGCGTTTCCATAGGAGCTAAGCCTTTTTCCTTCGTTATTTTTCCTCAGGTAAATTCGCTTTTTGCAAATGAAAAAATATAAAAAATTACCATCTGTGGGCAACGCTGCACAAAGTCGTAGCGCGATAGGTTAAGAAACCGATTTTTTCCGGTCGATTTAAACAGCCTGGCGTCTCCTTGTGTCACCCTGTATATCTGAATGTGGGTCATAAAATTTACAGTCACGACTCAGTGTTGGATGGTAGCCTGTGTTATGAGTCATTTCGCCGTGTCTAAGTAACACCCGATGCCACTTCATGCCAGTGGCGTAGGCAGGGAGGGGGACCGAGGGGAGGGGGGGGGGGTTCAGTACCTCGGACCCCAAATTAACCCCCCCCCCCCCCCCCCGGGCCCGGAAAAAAACCTTCACACCAGTGCGACACGCGCGCGATACAGCATCGTCTTAGGGTGTTAAGCTCGAGAAGTACTGTTCCTCTGACGTGTGTTCCATCAGTCGTTCGCCGCCGATTTGTTTCACCATAAAGCTCCAGTCAGGTCAACGCTGCGGGGGCGAGTAACATGTTTTCGTATCTGACTACAAGTTCTCTTAGGTCCATTAATTTGCAAGTGCTTGAGTTCCCCCTACCCCATCATTCCAACAGAATCCGCCGGCCGTCGGACTACTGAAAGGGCCCTCTGCTCGGAGGACATGCTGCAGGCCCTCTGTAATGCCCTAACCACCTGTGTGACTTCCGGGGGTCTGCGTTTCACGGCCCCGTTACCAGCTCAGAAGTTTTCCATGGAGGTAAAATTATGAAAGACACCACTCTATGCCTTCAGAGGCAGCTTTCAGAAGTAGTGGAAGCCAAATACAGATGCTGATATCTCCAGTAAGTAAAAATCAAATTATTACTTGCTTTATAACTTAAGCATCTCTATTTTGCAAACCACATATGGCAGGAAAGTGTCACGTGATGTCAACTTCGTTGCTGAAGGCACTGAAATGTTTCCTGTTGCAGACCACCGTACCGTTGTCATCGATTATTTGATTTTTGTTTTTTTGGCACCGGGGAGATCGGTAGCCGAGTGGGCTAGCGCGCACCAGCTCGGAGAACGTGGAGCGAAAGCTGGTGCTGCAGGACCCAGGATCCTGTGTTCAATCACCACCCCTGCCTGTTTTGATCTGAATGAGCATCATACCGGCGTGCGGTCATGTATCACTACTACGTGTAGCTTCTTTAACACTCTAGGCTAGCGGTTGCTTTGCACTGGCTAAATTGCTCCTCTACAGCTGGGAGACTTGTCACCTGTTGAGGCAGACCAAGTTCTAGGCTGTATAAACATTCCCACACAAAGCAATCCCTTGGCACGCTGCTGGTATTGCTCTGCTGATGTTTGGACGTCCTTTTCTTGGTCGTTGAAATGACCACTGTGATGCTTGGGTGAAATATCCTGGTAAATTCCCTCCTCCACCGTAGAGTGTCGTTCACTTCTTACTTCCTCTTCTTCTCTGGTTAATGTGGCTCAGATAGCAGTCATGAAGTCAGCCCGGTTGAAGTCTTCTTGAGACCACAATTTCATATCTCTGGCCGATTGTCCTGCTTTCACACAAAACCCACAGACCTCATCTTCTTCGATATTCCCGAATGCGCCTCGGTCGCCTGCTCAGCCGCTATGTTCAGTCCCGTGCCCACTGTTTTATAACAGCCTCCTTGACGTGACAAATCAAGCTTCTGTGTCCGACCGTCAATGCGGGTTAGTGTTAAATTTGTAAATTTAATGGTTCAAAATAACAGTACGAGCTTCCTCCAGCATCTAGTAGCAACCAAGCAATGACAAAAACCAAAGCTTCAACTTCCAAGACTAAAAAGATAGGAGTATGGGGACAGAAGGGACAAGCGTGCATATCCTCGAAGTTCCCAGCTTTAATATTGTGGTAGTGTTTGAGTGGTTTGAATTCAAGGAGTCTCAAGAGAAAAAATTAATGCAAACTTGCGATGTTTTTTTATACTGATTTGCATTCCTTGGATGCTGGCAGGTGTTCAGTACAAAGGGAATTAACTAGACATGTTAATTTATGCATTTTGTTGCGTATAAAAATAGGCTCATTAATTTTCAGTGGGTTATAACATGGGAGGACAAATACGCTGCTCAAAGGTGTAATCGAACCGTTTGACTAGTGGGACGTCTTTTTTTACAGGAGACTACATCCCGTCCAGCACGAACACGCTTGGTTTCATCTGGGACCAAGTGCACGAGGGGGTCGCGCTGCAAGCACATATAAAAGGGCACTGTGACCTCGAGGTCAAGCTTGTACATCTATCAGTACAGAGTCCTGAATGGATGACCTGACCTGCTAATTGGGGCGGATGACCTTAGGAAGGTGAAATGCCACTGGATTTAAACGGAAAATCTGATTGGAGGTAAACTGATGTTTTGTCTGACTTTATCCTCTTTCGACTTGAAAGTAATCTGCCTACTTTATGAGCTTTGAAAATGCAAAATATGTTTCCGTAACTATTCCACTTCAACGTAATGTGCGCATTGAAACATGTTCCTCTTTTTTTTTTTGCTTTGCGGTGAGAAAAAAAAAAACGAATCTCCCTCTTCCTTGTTGCAATGGGGAGGTGTGGAAGACCGATTGCATATTTTATATGCGCAATCAGTTTCATAAGTGAATATAAATTAAAGCAGAATACATGTTAACAGATTATTTGTGAACCCTTGCACTTGGTGAAGTGAGTAGTTTATGTTCGAGTCTTGTAATTGTGAAGTCAAAACCAGCTTTAATGCATTTTTAAGAAGTCTTTTAAACCTGAGACTTCTGCTTTGACTCAGCGATACACAACTCACCTTTGTTATTCCTATAGCACAGCCGAAACTATAAACACGAGCATGTTTCCTGACCAATGCTTGGGCTGCCGTGAGATCGACGAAGCCCCTATCCGTCGAGAACAAGTGTCAACGGGGGGTAGTAGAAAGGCCACGGTATTTATTGCACACGCATACTTGATTTGAAGTGTGCAGATTGAATTGTTTATTGAATCACCCATTCTTAAACCTGTTTGAGATTCTATTGGTTCATGTTCACAGTACATTTATTTATTTTATTTCTGCAAGGAATGTTTTAGAGACAGATGTTTGTGGTCACGCTTGATGCTTTTATTTCCGCAAAATGCAAGTGTGCAAAAGATTATATCCGGCTTTGTAAACTGATTTTTTATGTACTCTTCCAAACAGCATATGGCTACATCTGCGAGGGTCGATACACCTGGCATCTCATTAGTTCTATATCGTGTGCCCGTGAGACGCTACACTCTATTTCACGGTAACTTGGCAAACTGTGAAGGCTGCGGCCTTCGTGACCCAATAAGACCATTGAAGCCAGGCACGTGACAATACTCCATGGTCGAGTCCTCGTTATCACCACTGCAACAGCGCCATCTGCGATGAAACATAGTTCTAGGCTTTTTTTTTTCTTCTTTTAGTAGTGTTGCCGTCGGATTCTTCTGACCGCAGCACTACACGACACGAAAGAAAGTTGAAGACATATGTTACTTATTAATGACACTTAACATAAATTAACACTTTTTTGAGAAAAACATGGCCTCTGAACGATGTTCGAACAATCGCAGCTGTGAATCGATCACTTCCGCTCAAAACATCGCCCTTGCATTTAAACCCGCCACAGGTTTATGTGCACATTGAGCGTCTGCTTGTCTCATAAAAGTGTTCCTGAAGTGCTAGCTACCCTAGCGGACAGTAATGTTGCTGCAGTGGACGTTCATCCGAAGTTGTTTGGTTTCTCAGCAGACGAGAGCCGGTTCTGGCGTGTGGTCCTTGCATCTGGCGTGGTGACACAAACGCTCCTGTGACATGCTGCCATGTGCCTCGCTCCAACATTCTCACTGGGTCGCAGGAGCCGTAGCCTCGACAGTTCGCCAACTTATCGTGAAACGAAGTGTAGACTAAGTTGTTTGCTAATTAAAGTAGCCTTACCAATATCACGTATTATGTATGAAACAGTGCATAATTCGAGAAAACAAATAAAGCCATTCAACCTTTCCACAGATTGCGTTTGTTCATTAGTAAAACTTGGTTCAGGGAACTTATTACGTTTCAGTATTACCATGAACATGACAGGTAAATTCAATTACTATTGCTTTAGAGCACTCCAAACAGTTTCCAAGTGGCTCATACAAAGCAGCTCACATGGTACTACTCCCCAGGAAAGAGACGAGGCATCCCTGATGAATCTACCTCAGCCGCAAAGCACAGCAAACTGAATATTGCCGTTTCAAGGAAATTGGAATCAACCAAACAATCCTATAGAAAGGCGCACCACGAACAGCTTTGGTGTGAGGGTGAGCCTCATCTGCAGCGACAATAATAAAGGCTCGCATGCCACCATTACTAACACATGCCAGTAGCCACTCAGTGCCTGGCATACATGGGCATTGATGAAACAAGAAAAGATAGTGAATGAGCGGACTAGAAGTGTGGATACAAACGGGATTGTTTTCACATTCTTCACAATCGCTGCATGACCGTTGGAGTGTTTATGGATGTCAACAGCCCATCTGAGACCTAGAAATGACAAATGATGTCAGAAAGTTTGTCACAATGGCTTTTGTTTGACCCACTCTGCTCAGCGAACAAAACAAAAATGCATACATGTTAGCCATTGTTAACTCCCGTGTCAATTCCATGGAGCGCCCACTTGCTAGGCTTGGATAGTGCGCAATCTTAAAATTTTAATCTTGGTATTGGAACAAAAAAAGAGAGAAGGGACACACAAAAACATGTCAGACACTGACAGCGTCGATGTGGTTTGAAGATACACTGCGCGACACATTTTGCAGAAAGGCGGCATCGGTACTTCTTTGACAATTTATTCCTACTGGCTAATGTGAAACGGCAAATTACTATTGTCCGAGTTTGTTCACTCCGTTACACATAACAGCCATTCAAATTTCATTCCTGAAAGAAAAAAAAAACAATCGCGTTTTTGTCGAACGTTTTGAGCTCTGTGCTTTTCTATGTTGCCATGATTACAACCGTAGACTGCAACTACTATACCAAATACGATGTATGAATATACTGCGTCTCAACAAAGCGCGAACGAACCGAAAACTACAAACGCGAGAGTCTGAGCAGTGCTTGCACTGCATGATCGCACATGCGTGGCAGCTATGATCGAAGCTCGGGACTCGCCCATGTAGATTTAACTTCGATCGCATTTAAAATGAAACGGACAATAGTTTATACGGCCTCCGTGCAGTTTCGAGTCGAAATGATGAGCTTATATTCTTAAATATCACCTTCGAAGATGTACTTTGGAGGATCGCGAAAACGCTACTTTTTTAGCTGTTTTTCAAGTAATAGCCTATCGACTCCGCCACACAAGACTTAAGGCCCGTTCACACTCTTGCGACCGAGTACGACTGAGAGAGACGAGATCTCTTAAAACTTCTTAAATGTTTTTAGAATGAGGGAACACACTGGCATTGTGGCGCCATCTATGCGGTGACCACGGAACTGCATTTCCCAAGAGCGAAGGTTTTGCGGGATTACCGAGGTCAAATGTGCGTAATACCCATAAAAAGGCTCGTTTATAACATTGACAAAAGTTTTTCGAGCAAAGAAAGAAAAAATAATGCGCGAGAAATAAAAAAAAAATATGCCGGACCGCCGAGTTTAAACTGCTTCCCAATAGATGGCGCCAGTGTGTTCTCTGGTTTAAGAAGTTTTAAGGAACCCAGGTTTATGAGGTCGCAAGAGTGTGAACGGGCCTTTATCCCAAGCAGCACATTTGCTTGGGCTAGCTGGGGCCAGGATTGGGCCTTGGCCGTAGTAGACTGGACCGGGACCGCCCGGGATATTCAATGAACTGCCAGCCTGGCGTCTCACCGTATTTCCCGGGCACCGGTATGCCACGGAACTGCCAGGGGAGGGATTTCCTTGGCGTTCCTTGTCTTTGCTTGGTTCGAGCAGACCAGTGTAGACAGGCGGCCGCCAAAATTGGCGCTTCAGTGTGTTCATTGGCCCCAGGATTTTATGGAACTGCCAGGAAAGTGATTTCCTTGGCGTTTTTTGTATTTTGTTGGTCCGAGCCGACCAGGGTAGACAGGCGGCCGCCAACATTGAAGTCTTACTGGCGCTTCAGCGTGTTCATTGGCCCCGGAATTCTACGTAACTGCCAGAGAAGTGATTTCCTTGGCGTTCCTTGTATTGTCCTGGTCCGAGCTGACCAGGGTAGACAGGCGTCTACCAACATTTGAGGACTTCGTGGCGCTTCGCTGAATTCACTGGCCCCAGGATTCCACGGAACTGCCGGGGAGTGGTTTCGGGTGCAGTGAAGGGGGGTGCGGGGGGGGGGGGGGGGGGGGGGAGGGGAGGCGAGGCGGACCGCCCCGGGTGCAGCGTTCCGGGGGGTGTCGCGACGGGCCGGTGGGGGTGAAGGGGGGGGGGGGCGAGGTGGGCGACGAGCGGAGGGGGGGGGGGGGGGGGACTTGCGGCGGGCGAGGGGGGGGATGGAGGCGGGCGACGAGCAGGGGGGGGAGGGGGGGCGCGGGGGGGGAGGGTGTCGCCGCGGGCCACTGTCCCGGGCGCCGCTGACCCTAGTGACGCCACTGTTCGGGCGTCGTTTATTTTTGCAAGATTCAGCGCGCTAAGGCACGACGGGCAATTACTGTCGTTCATTATTTTTTAGCTGGAACTTGCTTTTCATCGCACCATGAAGTACTCGATACCGCCACTTTCATTTATAACATCAACTTAAAATGTGTTTTTACGTTGCGCTTAAATTTGACTCTTGCGGTATTATCACATAGCCAGTGACATTGCTTTGTCCACGAGTATCTGCGCTTAACCTTGGGCCAGGACCTTTTTCCTCCTTTTCTTATCAAAAATATTGCGTTTGTTGGCGCGACGCCATCGTCGGGCTTTATTGACAGGCCCGTGCCGGCAGTACATCGCAACCGCAAGCAGGGTCCGTAAAACAGCACCCTGTCTGATTTCACAAAACCGCCAAAAACAAGGAACTGTTGCACTGCATGTGTAAATTAGAAAACACAATAGAACACATTTCATCAGATCCTAGAGGCCGGTGTTTATACCAGAACAAATTAACTAATCGCAAATAAGTCGAAGCTTCAAAAAAAAAAAATGTGAAAGACATGCTGCTCAACTAAATCCGCACACCTTGCCGCGCCGTTGAACACGCGTGTTGAATTTTCAGTTCGCTCAGACCCTGCGTTCTTTCCAGACTGAAAATAATGACCGGGCGCTTGAGTCAAATTGATCGCCCCAAACTTTATATGAACAAGAAAAATCAGTTTCACATGATTCGTAATTGCGGCCTGGTGGTGCGTTTTATTCGCGACAGCGAACTTGCCTCAGAAGCTGCAAGCAAAAAATGCTTTCTAAAACCGACATGTGCTAAGCCTTTAGTTTTTCAAATGAAATGCGACACGCGAAACTTCGCCACGAGAAAGGCTTGTATGTTGGCTGGTATTTCTAAGTTCAAGAAGAGGCAAGACTGCTCTCGCTACACCTACGTGGAAACTTCGCAGTATGAGAAACTGATTTTTAGAATTTATTTAAAGTGGGAACGACTCATCTGACTCACCTGACACCGCCGACACACGTGGAATGCGGTCCGCACAGAACGCACCACAAAGTTACGAAAGCCTTGGCCACGCGTGGCGTAAAGCAAAGGTATGTGCAGGTGGCGCTAGTGATCAAGTACATAAAAAAGAAGTTTATTCCACGGAAAATCGCTTTTACGGATCAGCAATCGCATTAATGTCACTGATGCGTACAATGTATACATTGTACGCATCAGTGACATTAATGCGATCACGGTATCCCCTACTTTGTTCGGATTCCTTATAAGGAATCCGAACAAAGTAGGGAATACCGTGATTGTAATATTTATTTACATTTTTATTTTCATCTCAAAAAAAGCAAGCCGGGTTTTAATCATAGAGTTATTATAACGTACGCTAGAGTTTCAACTGGCGCTATTAGGGCTCATTCACACTGGAAGCGGATCCGCGTTCGCAAAGCGGTTGCGAACGCGGTTGTATAAGGATTCAGTACAATTGCACGCGCACACGATGTCATCGAGTGCGCGTGCAATTGCAGTGGATCTTTATACAACCGCTTTCGCAACCGCTTCGCGAACGCGGATCCGCTTCCAGTGTGAATGGAGGGCTAGACAGTTTTAGTGGATCGTACGCTAAAGCCTTGCGTACGCAATAAAATTGCGGGTCGGGAGTGCGCGTGCGCAGAACGCAATAGAAGAGCTAGAGTATTGCGTACGCACGCAAGGCTGGGGATTTTGCGTGGCGGGCTAGCGGGCTCTGCGGGACGTTCTCGAGAGATCTCGGACTCAACGAGAGCGCCAGTTTCAAGATGGTGGTTACCTCGACTGGCGCAGCAAAGGCGACGTGGTGTTTTCGAAGTTCTGTGTTACGTGAAATTGCGTGGTGTTCAGCTCGGCAATGCTTTCCGGGACCTACGGCGGTCGAATCAGATCGCCGTGCAGCTGAAGGAGTGCACTGTGAAAATGTTCGCCGCTTGGAATGTGCGTCAACGCTGCGACCTGCTCAACGCTAAGCCTATTGGCACAGTTCATCGCCGACGGACGAGCGACTCTAAAAGAAATCGCCGAAGTTCTCGCTATGTACTGGACATCAGTAGGTCATGCATTTCATTCCGCGATAGCATTGATAAAAGGTGACGTTTCAAAGGGAAGATTGACGGAGGCTCCGTGATCGAATTTGGCTACGCACTCTTAAAGGGGTACGGAAACCAAATTCTGGAGCTCATTTCTTTGTTTCAACACGACGCAGGTAGCAGCACAACCACAGAAACATAAATATTGCGCTAGAAAACGCAAGAAAAATATTTTAAAGTGAATTAAACGATCGTGACGACAACATGCCTCTGAAAGCAGCGCCACAGCGGTATGTCCGCTCACTGGTATAGATTGCCTAGGCCTGAACGCAATACCGAAGCGTCTTGGTGGAAAGAGCCAAAACGAAGTGAGCCACCTTGGTTTCAGCTCTCGCGCGACGTGCAAACGCGTGCTTCGGTTGTTCTCAGGTTTGGTGCGCGTGTCTTTGTCGTGAAGTTTAACACGCATCATTTTTCTGCGAGGTTTTTCGGCGACTTTACGACGGGATGCCAAAATATTGTGCGGCAGAGGGTTGTGGGAACAGTGTTGTTCGTTGTGAGACGTCGGCACACACGTTTCCGAAGGACGAGAAGCTCTGTTACCTGTGGAGTCGTCTCGCTCGCCCGTCCTTTCCAACGTGGGTTCCCTCGAAAAGTGATCGTCTATGCAGCGAGCATTTTCGGGATGAGGACTACATCAGGAGCCCCAGTGCACTGAAGAGTGTGCATTTGCCGACCAAACACAATCGGTTGAATCCAGGAGCTCTTCCGAGTGTGTTTTCAAAAAAGCGCAAACCGGAAGACCTCGCCGAACACATCGAGAAGCGACGCAAAGTGGTAAGTGAGAATTCTCTTTATAAAACATCCCCGTGTTTGCGAATCGTCGTTTTATTCAGAAGTGTTGGGGGTATTAATTAATTTTACGCATGATTTATTCGCGTGCGACTAAACATTGCTTGTAGTTTTGCTAATGTGAAATGAAGTAACGAGTCGTCATTTGATATACTATTATTTGCACCAGACGCCTCCGTGCGATGCCGCTCGCAGTCTGGAAGAGGAGGATGATACTTGGGGAAATACTAATTTCGAAGTGGTGGAGCAGTCATCTGCTAAATCAGTTAGGAAGTCACAGAAATTTCTTGTCTTTCGATAAACACCTGTTTATGCTACACCAACAGGCACATATCAATTCGGGGGGGCATGGGGCCCGGCCTCTTCCCCCCCCCCCCTCCCCCCCGAAATCTACCAATTTGCTGTGCCCCCCCCCCCCCCCCTAGAGCATTTTGTCATCGCCCCTCCCCCCCTGAATCAAAATCCTGACTACGTGACTGCACACCAGTATTGTTAGCACACAATATTTGGAACAAAAGTCTAAGCATATTTCCTGAGTACTTTTGCTCGCTGCTCTCTCCCTAACCACTGCAGTTACCCTGGATGCTGCAGCTGGTGAACAGCTGGCTGCCGCAGCGTCCCCAGCCGCTACGGCCCTGACCGACAGCCCTCGCACGCCCTCCGGTATGTATGGGCCACAAATCGAGTGCCATATGATGAGTGAGGGAAATTGAATCTAATGGGATCATGAACTGCGTGCTAGGTGTGCATGGACCATTGGTGTTTTTTTTTTAATCTTCATAGTTTCTTCAGTAATAGCGTTCTTCTCCGTTCTCTCACCTTTATTTAGCTGCCTCGGCCACAGGACTGCTGGCTGCCGCAGCGTCCCCAACCGCTACGGCCCTGACCGACAGCCCTCGCACGCCCTCCGGTATGTATGGGCCACAAATCGAGTGCCATATAATGAGTGAGGGAAATTGAATCTAATGGGATCATGAACTGCGTGCTAGGTGTGCATGGACCATTGGTGTTTTTTTTTTAATCTTCATAGTTTCTTCAGTAATAGCGTTCTTCTCCGTTCTCTCACCTTCCTTCAGCTGCCTCGGCCAGAGGACAGCTGGCTGCCGCAGCGTCCCCAACCGCTACGGCCCTGACCGACAGCCCTCGCACGCCCTCCGGTATAGTAGTAGTAGTAGATTGGTGTTTTGTGGCGCAAAAGCAGCTAAGGCTATGATGCGCCAAGAAATGATACTATTGCAGAAGAGGATTTTGGAGAAGAAAGAGCTTTAGTAGCTGGTAATTTGCAAAATGTATAAAATAAGAGTAAGACCATACATTATTTATAATGCTACAATTTGTGTAAAAGATCAGCGCTTTTTAAAAACTTAAAAACCTGGGTGGGTGGGAGTAGTGGCTCATTTCCAAGTAACACACATAGGTGTAAAGGAACATGCTCAATGTACAGTTGGAAAAAGTAGTGGAGGCGTTTTTCTTCATACGCAGGACATTCTAGAAGGATATGTGAGACACTCAGCGGTTCCTGGCAATGTTCACATCCAGGAGGGTCCTCTTCACGTAAGACGTGTCCATGCGTGAGCCGCGTGTGTCCTATGCGTAGTCGACAAAGGACTACCTCATAAAACCTGTCTCTGTGCCTAGCACTCTGCCACTCACTAAGAAAAGGCTTAATCATGTGCAGTTTGTTTGACACCTGTAGGCTCCATTCTGCTTGCCACTGGGCTTTAACATGGTATTTAATTAGGGCACAGTAATCTCTGTACGGGATGCTCCTAATGTCTACAGCACGGGAGCCAGAAGTGCCCGCAGCACGATCTACCTCTTCGTTCCCTGGGATTCCAACATGGCTCGGTACCCAGCAGAATAGAACATTACATCCTTTCCTGGTTGCCGTTATTATTTTGTTTTGTAATAAAACAACGAGGGCATTCTTTGGGGTTTCAAGCGATGTCAGAGCCCGCAAAGCACTCAGCGAATCTGTATATACAACTGACCGAGAGTTACTTGTTTGGATGATGTGATCTACTGCAAGCAGAAGGCCATGCAGTTCAGCAGTGAAAACAGTAGCGGACGAATTAAGCCTACGAACACTTCTTACTGAAGGGCCAATCATGGCACAGCCAACAAATGATTCAGTTTTTGTGCCGTCTGTGTAGTAGTGGGAATGAGAATTGTGTTCCTTGTGGAGTTCGAAAAATTCTTGTCGCATGACCTCAGTTGGGGTATCCTTCTTATTGAACTTTGTTAATGAAAAATCACAACGTATGCAGTTAAAATCCCATGGAGCCACCATCCTTGCAACTGTATCAACTAGGAGCTTACTGTCAATCCCAATAGATTCTGCCAAATTCCTGTTTCTCATCACGAATGGAGGGATAATGCTAGGCTTGTTTTCGAATGTCTTCTGGTATCTAGTGCTCTCCACAACCTCCCGGGCTGGATGCTGAGCGACTGAACGTATCCTTAACGAATACATAAACCCTAGGGAGAAACGCCGTCTGTCAAGGGACATCTCATTTCCTTCAGCATAGAGACTGAGCACAGGCGACGTTCTGAAGGCTCCAAGTGCTAAACGAAGTCCCTGATGATGGATGGGGTCTAGTGCCTTAAGAGCTGATTGCCTAGCAGATCCGTATACAAAACTACCGTAGTCCAGACGTGAGCGAATCACAGAACGATAAATTTGTAAAAGACATAGACGATCAGAACCCCATGTCTTGTGGGACAGAACTTTAAGGAGGTTCAGTGATTTCTGACATTTTATCTTCAGATTCTTTATGTGAGATATGAAGGACAGTTGACGGTCGAAAATAAGACCCACAAACTTATGCTCCTTCTTTACCGGGATGGGAGTCTGGTGCATTCGTAAGGAAGGCTCTACGGAGATTCCCCTTCTCCGAGAGTAGCAGACACACACCGTCTTATCAGGAGAAAACCTAAAACCATTTTCGTCTGCCCACTTCAAGAGCTTGTTGACTGCAACTTGGAGTCTACGTTCACAAATGGAAAGATTGCATGATGAAACGGATATCTGGAGATCGTCCACATAAAGAGAATATTGCACACATGGAGGTATAGACCGGGCTATTGAGTTCATCTTGACTATAAAGAGAGTAACACTCAAGACACCGCCTTGCGGAACTCCAGCCTCCTGAACAAATTCTCTGGAGAGAGCAGTGCCCAACTTCACAAAAAAGGTTCGCTCAGATAAATAGCTCTTTATGATAGCAAGCAACCTGCCACGTACCCCTACTTCATACAAGTCACGAAGGATTCCATAGCGCCATGCTGTGTCGTATGCCTTCTCCAAGTCGAAAAACACTGATACGCAGTGTTGTTTATTAACAAAAGCATCACGAATTGTGGTTTCAAGACGCACCAAGTGGTCAACAGTGGAATGGCAGGAACGGAAACCTCATTGATTTTTATCTAAAATCTTTTGTTTTTCTAAGAAGTACATGAGCCTTTTATTAATGATGCGTTCAAATGTCTTGCTTAGGCAACTGGTGAGGGCAATTGGGCTGTAGCTAGATGCGGACGAAGCGTCCTTCCCGGGTTTCAGAAGTGGTATGACTGTGGCTACCTTCCATGCCAGTGGGAATCTACCCTCTTGCCAGACGCGATTGAAGAGGTACAAAATAAGGAGTAGCGTAGAAGGATGAAGGTGAGTAAGCATCCGGTAGTGGATACCATCAGGTCCAGGAGATGAAGGCTTAGTTGAACGAAGGACATTTCGAGCTCGTGCTGTGTGAGGGGTTGATTGTAAGCCTCGCGAACACCACCTGAGGTCTTCACGGCATGCGCTTCCGCTTGCTCTTTGTATCGAAGAAATGCAGAGGAAGAGTTTTTGGAACTTGATACATGAGCAAAATGCTGACCAAGAAGATTGGCCTGACCCTCTAGGCTCTCTGGACAGATCCCATTGTGGGAAAGAAGTGGGACTGCGAAAGCATGGTATCGCCCCTCGATCCGATGAACTTTATCCCAGACTTCTTTTAGTGTTGCAGTGCTATTAATTGAAGAGGCATACCCCTGGAAATTGTCTCGCTTAGATTGGCGGCGAATGTATCTTGCCCGAGCTTTCATTTGTTTAAACGCGAGGAGATTACTCTGCGTGGGGTAACGTCGAAAAATACCCCAAGCTCTGTTTTGTTTTTTTCTCGATTCAGTGCACTCTTCATTCCACCACGGCTTGGGTCTCCGAGGGAGATGCGTAGAAGTCATAGGAATAGCAAGAGATGCTGCATAAAGAATAGACTCACTTAACAGTTCTGTAACTTCGTCCACCGAGATTTTATCAAATGATGTACAGGCAAGCTGCGTTGACTCGGTAAAAACAGACCAATCTGCTTTCTCGAACTTCCAACGGGCAGTCCGCATCGGCACGGACTTGGGGGAAAAGTTGCTTTTCAAGAAAATTGGAAAGTGATCGCTTCCATGTGGGTTAGTATCTGCGACCCACGTAAAAGAAGTAAAAATGGAAGCGCTACCGATGGAAAGATCAATACACGAGGATGATAATGAGGATGGGCTAAAATAGGTTGGTTCTCCCGTTTTAAAAAGGCAAAGTGAGTGAGACGTTAAAATTGATTCTATCAGTCGACCACGGGCGTCAACGTGGTCGCTACCCCATAGAGAGTTGTGGGCATTAAAATCTCCCAGTAAAAGAAAGGGCTCCGGAAGTTGGAGTAAAAGATCATTAAAATCGTTTATGGAAAATGTAAAAGAAGGAGGAATGTACAAAGAACAAATAGTCACTACTTTGTGAAGGAGGAGACGCACCGCTACTGCCTCTAGCGCAGTATTAAGAGCGATTTCGGAACAGGGAAGGTGCCTTGGGACAACCACTGCAACTCCTCCTGCAGAAATACACGCATCCTCTCGGTCTTTTCTAAAAATATGGTAGCGTCTAAGAAAGTTAGTATGCTTTGAACTGAGATGCGTTTCTTGTAAACATAAAGCATGTGGGCGGTGTTGCTCCAGGAGAAACTCGATATCATCAAAGTTCCTCAGTAGACCTCGGCAATTCCACTGAATGATCGCCGTCATTCTTTATAGAAATTTAACTATCAGAGGAGCGATGGAAAAAGGGGTGATGTATGTGATGCTTCATTTAGGAGGGAAAACTGGTGTTTTCCCTTTATGTTTTGGTTTCTGGGTCTGCCATCCATATCCTCTGAATCTGGTTCTGGGGCAGAAAGGTCGCCTGCCTCTGCAGTCTTTTCTGCTTCTAGGGACTTCTTGGCAGGCCTACTGGAGGCCTTAGAGTTGTCTAGGGATCGTAGGGGCAACCCACGGCCCCTGCATTGACCTGATGGGCCAGCGGTCGACGTGCTAGGTCGGCCCGTTGTCCCGCCGGTATCGTCCGTTGCACGTGGCACGTGCTGCCTCCTAGACGGGGAAGTTCTCCCCAGGGAAGAGGAGCGAGCCACTCGCTCCGTTGCCTGAGGGGAGGGACCAGGAGGCGGGGACGAAGGTGTAACCTCCGTCGCAGCTGCGGCACCTATGTCCTTGGTGCGACTATGTGGATCTGCTGCTTTCGCAGCTGAGATAGAATGCCCAGGAAGTGCAAGCTTCAGCCTGGGCGTAGAGGACTGCAGTGGCTTCCCGTGGTCTGAAAAAGACACCTGGGTCGGCACCGATACCTTAGACGGTGCAGGTCCTCTGCTGGACAACGCCTCGGCAAAAGATCCTCCCTGGAAAGCAGAGAGGCGGCGCTTTGCATCCTGGTAGGAAATGTTTTCTTTCACCTTGAGAGCAAGTATTTCTTTTTCCTTTTTAAAGTGGTTACATGATCGAGAGTAGGCAGGATGGTCGGCGTTGCAGTTTGCACATTTATAGTCGAGGTTGCAGTCGTCAGCAGTATGGTCAGAGCCGCTGCACCTGGCACAGGTTTCACGACCACGGCAAGCTCGTGAACCGTGACCGTATCGCTGGCAGCGAAAGCAGCGAAGCGGGTTTGGGACATATGGCCGCACTTTGCAGTTAATGTAACCCGCCTTTACGGTAGGGGCAACGAGTTTTTCTCGAACGTCAGTATGACATGTTTCGTAGGTCGTTCCTCGCCGTCCTTACGGATTTTAATTCGTTTTGCGGCCACAACACCTTGAGTGCTTAGACCCTCCACGATTTCCTCTTCGGAACTGGTTATGAGATAATCCTCAGATATCACACCACGAATGGTGTTTAGCGTACGGTGTGCAGATACGGTCACTTTGAGATCATGAATCATATTCAGATTGAGGAGGGCAGTTGCCTGATACCTTTCATAAATCTCGACAAGAAGATCACCGGAAAAAAGCTTTTTTGCTTCATATTTTGCCCCGAGTGTGTTTTGAAGAACTTTAGCAACAAGGAATGGAGACAGTCTTGAGAGTGGCATAGAAGAGTCATCGGAGTGTAGAACGAAAAATCTTGTGAAGTGATCATTTGAGTTGTCGCGTTTCAGAAATGTGGATAGTGCTTCGGTCCGGCCTCTTTTCGGAGGCCGATCAGGTTGTTTTTGCTTAGAACCCGTAAGAGGGGAATGGTTTTCGGAAACTGTGGTGCACCGCCCACCACCGAGCCCAACAAGGGAATAGGTAACGCTTCATAACAAGATGGGCTTGGCTGAAGACGTTACTCTATTAGTGCTGCCAAGTTTCTATAACCAAGTGTGGTTTTGGACAAGAGGTCTTTCGCCACCCAAGGTTAGCCCTTGCCGCCAAAGGAGTTGAAAAAGGAAAGAAGAGGAATGAGAAGAGTGAAAAGAAGGAGAAGACAAGGGTGAAAGAGAGGAGGGGATAGTAGAAGTGGCGACTAGGCTGAATCATCCTGGCCGGGCCTTACCAGGACTCCCGTCTATGAGAAGCGGGGGCCGAAGTGGTGTATTGCCTCGCCCGGGGGTCCCCGAAGGGTCCAAACCTACCCCGGGCTCGGCTCAACCACCAGGATGCCCTTTTCCCCAGACACGGGAAAGCCACGCACAGCCATACGTGGGCGGGCGAACCCGCATGGCCCGGGGTCCGTGGAGACGCCACTCTCCAAACACCTGCTTTCACAGGTGCCCCCTGCGGGGGCCCTCCGGTATGTATGGGCCACAAATTGAGTGCCATATAATGAGTGAGGAAAATTGAATCTAATGGGATCATGAACTGCGTGCTAGGTGTGCATGGACCATTGGTGTTTTTTTTTAATCTTCATAGTTTCTTCAGCAATAGCATTCTTCTCCGTTCTTTCACCTTCCTTCAGCTGCCTCGGCCAGAGGACAGCTTGCTGCCGTGGGGTCCCTGAACGCTACGGCCCTGACCGACAGCCCCCGTACGCCCTCCGGTATGTATGGGCCACTAACTGAACCTCTGCCACATTGCAATATCTGTCCTAGAACAACTGTTTGAACATGTGCCTAAATTGCGTGCCTTGATGCCACCGTGAACACCCATACAATGCTTTGATGGTATCAACGGTTCCCAGGTGATTTTATAGTTCCTTCTTTATTTTCTCTTTAGGGAACTCCAGTGCGGGAACTAGCACAAGGCCGTCTTTGGCATCAGCAGCAGCGTGTTGCAAGACACGGTGTGCACTGACACAGACGACGGGCATCTACAAAAATAAAGGTGGGGTCATATGCTGGAACTTGTTTTGGTTGGTATGAGAATGCCTTAAAGGAGATTACTTTACTTGGGAACCTTATGTTTGTGTTTATGGCATTGCATGATGTCAGAAGGCCACGTGACATCATTGTCATATGACAACATGGTGTCATGTGAGGCCTCAGTGCGACGGTCACAATTTACCGAGTTTATTTTTTTCACAAACTTCAGATAGAAAGTGCTGTTTGTTAAACACTCCATCAAGTGTTGTCACACACTTACTGCTTTTGATGGAATGTCTAAGCCAGATGATTTTTAAATGCATATCAAAAAATATTTACCATGAAAGTTATATAGATTGGCGGAAGCCAAGATTCCTGTTGACTTATACATGAAGATATTACTTGAGCAATTCTAGAGATGTACTTCTAGAATTCATGGGATGTCATGAGAGTTTCTTTATTAGAAGCTTTGGCACAATTTCTGAAGTGTTCCAAGTAGCCGCCAATCCAATATTAAATTCAAATATGTGCATTTTATTGTGTAAAGGCATGTTTCTAGAGCTCCACGCTGTTCACCAGTTACCCAGGCATGCATCAAACCGCCGTCAAGGACCCGGTTCGTGCAGACGGATGTTTCGGGGACGATGGTCTGGTGTTCTTCACCGTCTCACGGAGACGATGCGCTCGACACTGATCTGGATCTCTCAGCTCTGTGTCCACCAAGAGCAGAAGCGGATTCCAGCTACTGTCTGTCAGAGGACAGCTTTGCTAGGTTTGTATGCTATTGAGCAATAACGGACCCCATCTTCATTCTTGACTGAGCCACTTGTTGAGATGATGTTTGTTTTTGCAACATAGACCCGAGAAGGAAGCTCCGTCTTTGGTGCATGAGCGGAAGTTCATCGTCTTCGAGTCATGCCTGGACCAGCTACTGGAGACGTGTCGCTCCTGTGCTGCCCCCAACACTTACATCGACAAGACCGTCCAGGGCTCAAGCCTTCAGGTGTCTACGCTCTGTCGGAGCGGCCATACAGAGACGTGGTGCAGCCAACCTGTCATCAGGCGGAAGCCAGTTGGCAACATCCTGGTGGCTGCTGCAATCCTCTTCACGGGCTGCAGCATCAAGAAGGCCCTGCGGATGCTCAGTAGCATGGGCATCGCCTGTTTCTTCTACAAGACCTTCTTTATTATTCAGAAGGCCTTTCTCCTCCCGGCAATCGAGAAGGTATATTGAAGAAAAAGTATTCAGGCCATGCAGAGCTATAAAGCTAAAACACAACACAAAATATTATGATGGTAGTATGTACTTTAGAACTGAGATTTTATTTATATCAGAAAAAAAAGAGTCAATACCTTCGTTCAAACAGCTGTGGAAAGTGTCATTTCCAAACTAGGCTGCCTTTATATGGTGATCCTTTTCAATCACGAGGGCAGTCGGTAGGGTGGCCCTATTTTCTTCTTTGGGGTATTTTAATGGCATGCTCAAAATGTGAAGAGCTGAGTGATTAATCAAATGTCTATTTCA
The DNA here is from genome assembly GCF_016920785.2 of Ixodes scapularis. Classification (NCBI taxonomy): domain Eukaryota; kingdom Metazoa; phylum Arthropoda; class Arachnida; order Ixodida; family Ixodidae; genus Ixodes; species Ixodes scapularis. The sequence goes on along the minus strand of NW_024609838.1, from coordinate 47,796,111 downwards.
TTTCATTTGACCCCTCTTGTAGAGCAAGTATTAACAGAAATGGCATTTGTACTGTTCATCTGTGTTTCCTTGGGTATAGCAACGAAAATAACTTGGCCATAATTCAAAACTGCGGTCGTGCCAACAAATGGGACAAAAAAGACATTGGTTTATGTCTTCATGCCTTTGTTGCAAACCCAGTTTCATTGTAGGAATCCTTCATTTTACATAACCAGGTGTGGAACAAGCACTGTACTAGAAAATCGAGGTCTTATCACATGTGATGTTTTTTTTTTTAGAAAGTTGAGTTTTGCTGTGAATTGTTCCATGAAGTTAGTACAAATGTGTTTCCAGGTGCCTTTCTGTTCCTGACTGAGCAAAACGTGAAAATTATTAAAATTTCCTGCAACAATTGGTGATCAAGTATTTGTTGGTAACAGACATGGGAAGCGCACTTGAACCGAGTTAATGGGAGGACTTGCAGCAGAACCAGACTCAGTGAGAAAGGTCAAGACCTGTTGCAAGAAGTATATTTTTCAGTACAATACGGAAACGGACCATCTTGTATATTCGACCTACATCACCCTGTTCTGGTTTTGTGTTGTATAATAAATGTGTGTTGATTCCAGGCCGTTTTTGTCTAGCCACATCAGTTATAGCATGATGTAAAGGAGTTCTTCATATGGCAGATACATTTTATTTCTTGAAACCGACATAACTTCCATCGGTGGATGGGAACTCTCGTTGAATTCGTTGCACGGCGCAGCTGGGCAGTGGCACCCGGTTACCGCGCCCCAGCTTATGGTGAACCCACCAAGTGAATTGCCGGTAGGCAGTGTAGCGGTGCCTCCTAAAATGAGATGGTTGCATGAAGTACCAGTCAGTTGCCAGTTCAAGAGAATATAATAGAACCTAACTGCAATTTACAAAAATTTTCTCAATATCTAGTCACATGGTAGCAATATCGATAATGCAGGAAGAAGCATACCTTTGTATTTTTATTACTTGTCATCACCGAGGTCAATCAGTCATTGGCATTTATAAAAATTTACTTCTCGTTACGCAATTTTGTTATTTTTTCCTTGAGATATCGCACCCAACCATGCTGCAATGATGACCTGTATATGTACCAGTTGCTATCTGTATTATCTGAAATGCTATGAATACAGCGATAGACGAGCTTGAAAGCAAATTTTATTGAGTAGTAAACTCTTCATAGATTGTGCATGTTTACACATGCGTTTTATTTGGTGACAACTATTTTCTGCCATGTTGCAAAAGATAGAGTAGCTGCGATAGTGCTTTAACTGTCAAAGCTAGTTGTGCGATAGCATTTGATTGAGAATAAACACAAAGCCATGTGCTTTTGCAGCAGTGTGTAGCTGAAGCACGGTGGAAGCTACATTTGCCTCCACAATGCAGCACAAAACAGGTGATGCCGAGTACAGTGCAGGCAATACAAGTTACAGAACTCTTCTATGGCGGTTTATCCTTTTATCTTACAAATCCAGAAAAAAATGGAGCATAAGAAAACTGGAATCATGGAATGTTGATTTCTGAAGGAGAGGCAGTATCAAGTGAGAAAATCATCTTGCTTACATCATGACTTCTGCTAGAATTACAATATACATACTCTTGTGGGCCCCTGTCTCCTGCATCAAGAGGGCAGAAGTACCGGAGCTTGAGGTACTCTAGGTCCAAGATGTCGGTGTTTAGGCAATACAGCTCGAACAAGGGGTGCTTTGTTACACAAGGCACCCCCTGGTCACTGCACATACGCACCACATTGTGCAACTCCCTGCAGCACACCGACTCCTCGACTGTCTGCATTGGTCTGCAGACGCTGCCACAGGAGCACCTGTTAAAACAAAGAAATTTGTTTTTCTATTTATTCACCCTTAATGTTCTCGAGACCTACAAAGTGTGTGGTATGTACAAATATGTTCGTGAAAAAGTACTAAATTCGCACAGCCTTCACAACGTGTGTTCTTTACATCTTTGGTTTGCAAGCACTCACAGTAGATTACATTCCTTCAGGGAAGATTAGTAGCCGAGGATGTTGAACGGAACATGAAATCGCAGAACCAGCTGGGGATGCTGGGCTCTGTCCATCCCTCTCCTGTTCGATCTCGATGAGCATCGTACCGCCGTGTACCGTTACTACATGACATATTGCACTGACGCAATGTCTCGGCTACAGTGTGAAGCACTGTTGCTGCACTACGGGAGGCAGTCTTCAGCGATAAGTCTGAGCGAAGATGCTACCAGACCGAGCGCGATGCTTTGAGCGGTACCGCTGCGCACGCGCGAAGGGGAAACGTCGTGCAAAACCACCTCGGGCTTGTAGCATGGTAGCACTGGTTACGTACGCACTTGCGGCGGAGCACCCGGGCAGATTGTGTTGCTAGATCACGAAAATAAAAAGCGCGAAAGACGAGGACAAGTGGAAGACTACACAGGACAAGGGTTTGTCCTGTCTAGTCTTCCACTTCTCCTTGTCTTTCGCGCTTTTTTATTTTTGTGATGTTTACCCAACTAGGCCAACAAATTATTTCGCTAAAGATGTTGCCTGCACGATCCAGCCCACGCCCGGGGAAAGCTCTTTCGAAGGCCACACGCGCTTTTTGGTTCGAAACTCGCGTTTTTATACATCTTTCAGTCCTTCCATAAAAGCGTTTCGCGGCACATTCATTGCAGTGTTCGTGCGTACGTACACTTTTGGATAGCCGCCGTTGCAAGCGTACTTTAGCTACTGATCTTTGTTAACGCGAGCGCTCCTTCGACAAAACCACCTTTCGCAAGCTTACCAACAGAAGTTACACGCTAATACAACGACCTGGTTTAGACAGCGTACTTTCATCATTCAAGACAGCGCGGCTAGCGCGCTGTCATTAAATCGTCTCGCTGCTTTATTACACGTGCGCGCGCGAATGCATTCGCGGACTCTTCTGTGACTAGGCTCACCTAAAGCCCCTTGATAAGGGTGTTTTCACAAGTACCGCCAACCATTGTTGTGGAAATGCGCAAGACACGTGCCACGAGCGGGTGCTCCGCCGCCATTCGCTTCCAAGGGCCGCTCAGTTCAGTGCTGCGCCGCCATTTGCTTCCAAAAGCCGCTCGAGACCTGGGCCACGTGCGCTCGCGCATTTGGCGCTACTTGCAAAGACAAACGAAACCATATCGAGGGGCTTTAGGCTCACCTAGCGTGCCTCAATGTCCTTCTGTTTAGGGTGATGCCACCCTTTGTAGTACCCGATGCCGACAGCACGCGCTCACGGGTAAAATACAAAGAAATCGACGAAAACAAAATGTCGCCGGAGCACAGTCAGCGCCACGAGCGCGTGCAGGGACGCGTTCTTTCACGCGCTTCTGAACAAAAAGTAAAAATAAAAGTGTGAGACAAAATGGCCATATGTCTCCACCCTAAGCAAAGCGCACATGAAGGCTCACCAATTCGCCGTGCCGACGCGCCGGGCTGCTGGTGGATGTGGGCTGCCTGGCCAGCCTGGCGTTTCCGGAGAGTCGGACGACTCCTCGTCTGTTGCGGACGACGATGCCGAAGGATCGTACAGATATGGCTCTAAGCCGAATCGCTTTTCCCCCACCATAGCCACTAGCGATCTGTTGACGTCTTCGTCTTCGCTAATGTCATCGTACCCAATGCCGCTGCCACCACTCTCGTCATGTAGACACGCCATCGCACACTCAAGGCAGTTGAAGCAGTTGTGACACCTTTGCCTCTCCGCGCCTCTGCTGCCTCTGCTGGCCCCGCGATATCTACAACCCTTGGGTACTTCGACAAAGCGAGATTGTAATGCGTTGACGCCTCCAAGTGGCAAAACTCGTCACTACGGTACGCTTGGTCGTCCGATGCATGATGACGTCAAGACGTCTGCCGGATATCCCGAGATGCATCGCGCTCCTCCAAGGCTGATTTTGAAGCGCTCGCCAAAATCGCGGCATTTAGAGCATAAAATATAGCCATCTGCTCAAAATACGACCGCGCGATTATTCATTACAGGCTTAGCTGATCATATTGAACTCATTTCTTGATGTTTTCTCTATATTTCAAGTTTCGATTCCGTATCCCTTGAAGCCTGGTTCAGACAGTTGCGTTTGACTGCGTTTGACTGCGTTGCGGCAGCACCAGGACATCCCTGCTACTTATATCGCGTGCTAAGATGATTCTTTGAATTGGATTGCACGCTTCACACGAAGCACAGATGTGCCGGTGACTTGCTTTCGGTTCTCGACGCAACGCAGTCAAACGCACTCAAGCGCAAGTGTCTGAACCGGCCTTTACTCGCAGCCTCTGTACCCCGCAGAAAAGCGCGCTTGACGAGGCAGCTGCGGCTTGGTTTAATTTGAAATAAAATCATTGGACACGTTTTCATTTTCAATATTTCTTTCCAGGAGCATGGTTGCGCTATAAGCACGCAGAATTATGTAGCTCTAGCAAATCCAACCAAGATCATGCGCGGTGTTCACTCGAAAACGTAACGCACAACTAAATTCGGTCCGAGCAGGTCATTTTTAGCGTACGCTATACTATTGCGTATTGCGTACGTAAGAGCCAGCAACGCTATACTAAAACTGTCTATTGTCTATGCGGCTTCCGTGACGCAAATTGAAGCAGACAGCAACCAGTCTACTTTTGCGGTGCTCTTGCGCATTCCTATGAGAAAACGCGCGTGCATTTTGCCTCTTCGGCGAAAAATAACACGTAACACTTCGATTATTTGGGTCGTACCGAAAAATATACACCTTGATTAACACTGCAAAGGTGTGATTGCTTTAGTTAGCGCATTTTTCTTCATCGGTGAACGATGCTTAACTTCGCTACATTTCAGCCCAAAACGTGTGTTCCACAGCAGGTGTGTAAATATTAAGCGACGATTCAAAGCGAAATTGCAATCGAATGGAATATAGAGTGTGTTCAAGGTTCACCAGCATTCCGGTGACGCTTATATATTGATAATATGCCCGTCCTGTCACCAAATGAAAATAACCCCGCCGTGTGTTAGTGGATGAAAACATTCAAACCGTAGAGGATAAAGTCCGTGGGCTATAAAAGGTGTCTCCCCGTATTGTTTTCTCTGCCGGGCAGCTTTTATCGGGCACTTGGGCTCAAAGATTTCGAGCGTGCGGGTGATATTTTGAACGTAGAACAAACATCTTCGCTCAGAGCAGAAAGAATAAAGGGTACTTACTTATTTAAAATCGGAATAGATTACGTGGCGTTTAATTTATTTTGATCGTACATGCACAAGTATTTACCGATCCAGTGTTACTGCGTAGTTCTTGCCGTCTCCCTCAATTTCCGGACGTTTTTCATTCGTTTGGCACGTGTATCCCTCATGCTGAAAAGCGCTGACGTCGTGTTCGCGTTAACAGTGCCCGACAGTGCAGATAAATTCACGTACGAAGCCGTTTAAGCACCGTTTTTAATGCGATGAATTTGAAAGAAAAACGCCGTAACTGACCAATTTTTTCGTCGGCCTGACTGAGAAATGTTCTAAGCTACCTAGTACGTACGAATTATTTGGGATATTTGTACGATCAAGCGCAGAGAGAAAATGCACTCACTTTTTCGCATAGGAATGCATTACCGGAAGTCAGTTTTGAACTGGTTGCTGTCTGCTTCAATTTGCGTCAGCACACTAGCGCCACTTGAACCTCTAGCGTACATTATAATAACTCTGTGGTTTTAATCCGCGTTTGGATAGGTTCCACGTGGACGCATGCTTATCAGAATTTGTAAATACGAAATAGGCTTAGCTTAGGCGGTCAAAACATAGATCTACCCTGCCATCTATTACACAACAGAAAATATATGGCAATCATTTCTTTGTTCTATGACTCTTTAATCTCTCTTTCATGATAAATGCGAGCGAAGGAGAGCTCTTGACGTGTCAACATCGACCTCACATTGCTTTGGCTCGCACTGAGTGTGAAACGAAGTGTAGGACACCTAGGGCACGTTTCGGCGGTGCACGAGGTTAGCGTAACTTCTGCAGTGCTCCAATTTTGTCAAAGCTGGGGTGAGCACGTGCAAATTAGAGGCAACACAAAGCCTCGTGGGTGCGCTCTTGTTCTTAGTTTACTGAATGCGCTGATCGCGTGCGCTGAAAACAGCCTGTAGCTATGGCTCCAGAGTATTTGAATTGAAAACGTTTATTGGCCATAAACTAAGGGATGAGGAATAAGGGCGGTGTCGGTGGTGACGGCGACCTGGACACTCTTGGCACTATGCTACATACTATATACACTACATGTGAACATCGAGTTTCGCCTCAAAGATGAAGTCCAAGAGACTCTTCAGGATGTTCACGTTGTCTGGTGGTCTTGGAGGTGGGCGCACCCATTCCTCCAGCGATGTGATGTTTGTGGGCTTGTGCTTTGTCCTCAAGTCCTTGTAGTACGGAGAGTTCCATAGAAGGTGGACAGTGTCCGCCTTTGCTGTTCCGTTGCATTTTACGCATGTGCCTGATTGTCCTTTACCCCACCGGGCAATCCGGGCCGGAGTGGGATTGGCGTTGGCTTGTATGCGAGCGAGGATTACTCGTCCTCTTCGTCCTAATCCCCCTGGAAGGGGATCCGGATCCGGGGGCAGGCTTTGCCACAGGCGATGCTCGTATTGCTCTTTGATGCGAAGCTTTTCTTCACCGGGGTCGTAGTTGTTTTCATCCGCGGACTCCTGTGCCTGATTACAAGCGATGGAGTAGCCGTGGTCCAGCTGGTGTGAGGGCATAGTGGATTGCTCGCGGAGGGAGATAACGGCGACGCGAGCAAGCTGATGTGCCTTTTCGTTGCTTTGGATTCCGGCGTGACCCGGAACCCTTCTGATAATAGTCTTCGTCCCCTCCAAGAGGAGACGAGCAGCAATTTTCTTTATTTTCCTCACCCTTCGGCACGGGCTGTTGGCTTTTTTACATTCTGTGACTGCTTCCTTAGAGTCGGAAAAGATATGTAGTTCTTTTGGTCTGGTGGTGAAGTTCTCCAGGACAGATTCTAGGGCCACTTGAATGGCCGCTAGTTCCCCTCCTCGAACTGTCATGCTAGTTGGAAGTTTCGTGCTCACATCGACCTGGATCTCCGGAAAGCTGGCTTCTGCCGCCCCGGGGCCGTCGTTGTCGAGAACAAAATCTGTGTATGCAGCGAGTATGGTACTTGGATTTGTCCAGGATCCGACCATTTTGTTGTGGGCTTTTACAAGTCTCTCTTGCTTCTGTGTGTCGCCCTTCCTGAGCTTCCCCAGGGGTTTGTGTTCCACGATGTCCAGCAAATCCTCCTAGGGGGGAAGCTGTTCCGGGAGTGCTGGCCAATCCTCTTGTTTACTGCCGAGTCGGCAGAGAATCTCTCTGCCTTGCCTAGAGTGTTTCAGTCGGTCCCAGTGGGCCCGACCTCGCGCATGCACCGTGTCGTAGAGTGAGTTGAGTTGAGCCTTTTTTCTTGAGTCTTGGAAGTGCCGTGTAAGCCGGTAGACCGGTGGTTACGCGCATCGCTTGGTGGTTTAGCGTTTCCAGTCTTTTCCATTGTGCTTTGGTGAGCCTGCAGTGAGTCGCGCCGTAGCAGACGCGTGACACCACGAGCGCCTTGATAATCCGCCTGGCTACTTCTTCTGTTGCTCCTCCTTGTGCCGAGCAGATGCGGCGAATAACGTTCAGGGCCGAGTTGCATTGCTTGATAGTTTGTCGAAGCCAGAGGTCTGCTCCACCGGTCTCATCTATTAGGAGCCCTAGGATCTTGACTGATGGCGCTGCGACGATCCTCTTCCCTGCCAGCACCACGTTGAAGGCGTCTGAAATCTTGGCTTCGCGCAGCCGTTTCGGGGCAAGAACGACAAAACTGGTCTTCTCTGGTGACGCTTCTAGCCCGACGCGACGAAGATGATTCTCTATCGTGTCAAGGCCGGCTTGCAGAGTGTCTTGTTGTTGGGATAGGCTCGATTCTCTCGTCCAGATTGATATATCATCTGCATATATCGTAAACCCAAGTTGTGGCACCTTGTCAAGTTCGTGTGGGAGTGCTGCCATGACTATGTTGAATAGCATAGGCGATAATACAGATCCTTGAGGTACTCCTACCCGGTTCGCCCTTGGTTCGCTGTGACTAGAGCGACACTGAACTGAGTTCGTTCTTCCTGCAAGGAAAGCCCGGATAAAGTTGAGCGGTCTCCCACCGAGGCCGAGTTGTTGTGCCTCGCGAATGACTCCGGCGTGGGGAACCGAATCAAACGCCTTCTTGACGTCCACCGTAACAATGGCACGCACGGCTTGGCGTGTGGCTGTTGTGATGACTCCCGCCGATAGGAGCGTTAGGCTCTCCTGCGTGCTTAGGCCGGGCCGGAACCCAGTCTGCACGGAGTGGAAAGCCCCAGTCGTCTCAAGGAGCCATTCGATACGCCGCAGAACCATTCTCTCCATGACCTTACACGTGCACGACGTGAGGGAGATGGGTCTATAGTTTGCAAGGTCACCTTTGTCTTTCCCTGGTTTAGGAATGGGAATCACTGCAGAGTGTTTCCAATCTTGTGGTAGTTGTCCCGTTTCCCAGATCTCATTGATATGGCACAGAAGCTCTTGTCCGATGTGGTCAGGTAAATTCCGTAGCATGTTCGTGGTGACTTGGTCGGGTCCTGGTGCGGTGTTGGCTTTCCCAGGGTGCAGGGCGCTCTCCAGCTCTCCCCTTGTGAATGGTCTGTCCAGATTTGAGTCTGGTGCAAGCACTTCTTGCGCGTAGGACTCATAGTCAGAGGAGTCGGCCGCCGGTTGCGGAAAGAACAAGTCCCCCGCCATGACCGTCAGCTCCTTTTCCGTCTTTCCCATCTTGAGTGCAAGGGTGCCGGTAGCAGCCTTTGTCCTCTTTTTTCCAAGCATGGAGCGGCTGGTGGCCCAGAGTCGAGCCACCGACGTCTTCTCGGAAAGCGTCGAGCTGTAATCTAACCACCGCTGAAGCCCAAGCTTCTCGGCGTAGACTTTAGCCTCAACCGTCGCTCGCGTAATGTTGGGTCTTTTGATTGGAGTGCGTGGTCCCTTTCTGTAAGTCTGCACCGCTCGCAGGCGGTGAGCCCAGAGCTGCAGCAGGCCCAAATCGGGTGTAGGCGTGTCTTCATCCACTTTGGTCTTGATTGTGGCTTTTTCAATTGCGCACTGAAGTCTTAGATCTAGGGGGTGGCCTCCATAGTCTCGTCCTTCAATGTTTGCCTGAACTTATCCCAGTATATTGTCTTAACTTGTCGTTTCTCCGCTGGCCCGTCGCGTGCCTTCCGAGTCAACGAAAATTGAAAAGGGATTGGAAAATGATCGCTCCCCCAGTTGTCTGGAAGGCACTTCCATTTGTGATGCTGTATGTAAGGATTCGCTACCCAAGTAAGGTCCGGAGTAGTGTCCTTCTGGCGGGCGCCACCGATCCTCGTCTTGATTCCTTTTTTGTTAGTTAGATGCATCTGGTAGTTGCTCATCTCTTCGATGAGCTTTTCCGCTCCGCCTCCGCTGCTTGCGTAACCCAAAAGAGTGTGCTGCGCGTTGAAATCTCCTGCGTACAACTTGTGGTCCCGTGGGTACAAGTTGTGCAGATAGGCCACCCAGCCGTAGTCTCGTGGAGTACCTCCTCCTCGCCTTGGTCTGTAGTACGCCGAGACGACTACCAGGTTTTGGAGCTGGTACGATACCCTGATGGCAACCACCTCCTGATTCTCAGTGCAAAACTTTGTAGTGTTTATTTGGTGCCGATGCCAGTCCTGGCGAACGTACACCATGGCCATCCCGGGAGGGTCAACGAGGTGTTCGTTCGCCCGCCCTGGTATCGATGGACTTGAGTATGATTCGTACCCTTGGAGTACGATGTTCGTTGTGTTCGTCTCTTGCAACACCAGGATGTCAGAGCGTTCTGATGGTCTGTCTACGTACCTTGCCTTGAGCTCCGCCGCCCTGCCTCGGAGCCCCCGACAATTCCATTGCAGGACTTTTATCATTTAATGAATGCTTGCAAGGCTTGTAGTACGGCGGTATTCCGTGCTTGCCTTTCTAGTTGTTCTTCAGTATCAATCAATCAATCAATCAAATCTTTTTATTCTCCAGAAATTCTGGAGGGGAGCCTAGGCAAAAAGCTGTTCAAGAACAGCTTGACTGGGCTCAGGCTCCCCCGTTTACAGGCAGCAGCATTCAATAGAGAAAACAGAGAATGAATACACAGTACGCACACATAAAGATACATGAAAATAAATGCTACAATTCATTCAAAAAATCAAAATACAATAAAAACCAACTAAATAAAATACAACAAGATGTCTTTCTTGCTAGCCGAATATATATCTATGTTCTTGGTGAGATATGTATTTAACAAAGATGGAAGAATATGCCGCAGGGATTGTAGATTATAGTTGGTACGTGACCGAGGGATAGCCCAAAACTCTGTACGACGTGTGCTGACGATGCTGGGGTTTTCAGTTAATTGCGAAATACAATATAAGAATTCAATAACTGATGGCGGTGCGAAACGAATGGAACACATCAGGCGGTATTCATACAAATGCTTAATAGGAAGGATATTATACTTAGAAAACAGAGGTTCAGTGTGATCAAGATAATGTACTTCCAAAATGTGTCGTAAGACCTTTTTCTGGAGCAAAAATAATTTATTTATATTTGTTTTAGTTGCAGTAGCCCAGATGAGATGACAGTAATTCAAATGAGACTGAAATAATGCGTGTAATATTTTTAACTTAACATGAAGTGGCAAAATACCACGACAACGAGCAAATACACCGACAATACGAGACAGTTTCGAAATCAAAAAGTTTACATGAGCGTCCCAGGTCACATGTTCGGAAAAGTATACACCTAATATTTTGTGCTGGTTCACGATTTCTATTTCCGAATTGCCAAGTAGAATTGGGCTATGAGTTAAGATAGACTTATTTACGTATCTAAAAATAATTGCTTTGCATTTCTTCGCATTAATCCTGAGCGCGTTAGCCTCTGACCATAAAAAGAAGTTCTGAAGAACAGAATTTGCGCGACATATTAATTCATCGGCACTATCCGCAGAAAAAAAAAGGCTTGTATCATCGGCATAAATGATGAACTGTGCTCGGTTATCAACGTTTACAATGTCGTTGATGTAAACATTAAACAGAAAGGGCCCAAGTATACTTCCTTGAGGTACCCCACAAGGAACGTCTTGAAAAGAGGAAGCATGATTATTAATGACAACAGACTGTTTACGACCTTTATGTATGACTCAATTAGCTTATGGGGTACGCCACGGACACCATAGTAGTCTAGTTTTGCCAGCAATGTTTTATGATTTAACACGTCGAAAGCTTTAGAAAAGTCGATGAACACGCCTAATGTAAGCAACCTTTTTTCTATACCTTGTAATATAATTTCTTTTTGCAGCAGTAAAGCTGTCTCGGTGGATTTACCTTTCCTAAATCCAAATTGAAATTCTGTTAATACAGACTGTTCAAGAAAAAAGTCATTGAGGCGCATAAAGATAATTTTCTCAAGTGCCTTAGAAAACACAGGTAGCACCGATATAGGCCTGTAGTTGGTGACAACGTTTGAGTCACCACCTTTATGTATTACTGAAACTTTAGCCAATTTCATATTGGTGGGAAATTTACCTGACGATGAAGACAGATTATATATGTGTGTTAGGCAGGGTACGATGATATCCATCACGAATTTGACAGGTTTCAATTGTAGTTCATCAACATCTGTGCTTTTCGTGTTCTTAAGTCCTAGAAAAATGTTAAATATCTCTTGGTCGTCAGTTGGGGCTAGAAAAAAGGTATGGCTACTAAGCGTGAGCTTCAAAAGGGCGTCGTCATTATAAGGTTTGGGTTGCAGATTTAGAAAACCCGAGTTGAAATATTCCGCCCAAGGCACACCAAACATAGCTTGGCCATCAATTTTTAATTCGCCTATGCGAGGAGGAATTTTACTACGATTCAGGACTTCGTTAATCATTTTCCATAAAGTATCAGGGCGTTTTTTAGTAGCATCCTCGAACTTGCGCTTATAGTACAGCGTCTTCGCTTTCCGGAGTTCAGACGTTAGGACGTTCCGAAATTTCTTAAAAGTTAACAACTTGTTGTTATCTCTCGATGTGAGAAACGATTTGTATAGGCGGGCTTTTTTTTGCATCATTTTAATACGTATGGGTGTCACCCAAGGTTTTCTTATTTTGTTGGTCACAGTTATAGTTTTAAATGGAAAATGTAAATTGTAAAGTCTTTGAAAAACATTTAAAAACTCGATGTACGCATCATCCACATCCAGCTTAGAATGAACTGAGCTCCAATTATGGTCCAAAACTGCATTTCTGAAGGCCAGCAGGCAACTATCTGACATGTTCCTGAAGGTGACCGTAGCCTTTGCAACCTTTCTTTTCAGGTCATGATTAAACAGAGACAAAAAAATTGGAAGATGATCGCTAATATCAGCACACATGGTTCCAGAAGCGTGTAGTTTCTTAATGCAATTCGTGATGAAAAGATCAATTGCATTAGATGTGGTCTGGGTGATCCTAGTAGCTGACGTAATTATATTAACAAACCCACTTGAGCTGAGCACATTTTTGAGCTCAATAGTTTGAAAAGAATCATCTAGAACGTTAACGTTGAAGTCTCCTCCCATAATTACGCTAAACTTGTTAATCGAAACATGTTCAAAAAAGCGATCGAGAAAAGCGATAAATTTTCCAAAGTCTCCCGATGGTGGGCGATACAAAACAGTTATGATGTAGTTTCCTATTTTTAGGCTTAAAACCTCGTAGTCACTTGTTAGTAATGAAAAAGTGTTCAACAGCTCGCATTCAAGGGAAGTCTTTACGTAAATTGACACGCCTCCCCCTCTCTTATCCTGACGGTTTAAGAAATAGTGCTTGTAACCGGGTAAAACCAACATGTCAGCATCCTGCTGATACCAGGTTTCTGAGAACATTATTATCTCAAATGACACGCGGCATCGGTTCAAAAAGGATGTTATAACGTCATGTTTATTTTTTACAGATCGCGCATTCAAGTGAAAAATACGGGTAAAATTTCCATCTAGCAGACACTGACTAAGGTCTTCAGGCAAGACAAGTTCAAAGTACTCCATTTGAGACGACATGCAAAAGATGAAAAGAATGACATAAGCAGGAAGCTGGACTAACAAATCTTATCAACTGCAGCTTCATTATCAATTGTGATTACTGAAGCGCTTTCATTCTTACGGGCAAAAATCTTGCCGTTCCGCACCCATACGAACTTCCAGTTACATTGGCGTTTTTTTGCGATCGCTTTACCAATAGTTCGCTTCAGGGCCTGGCAAAGATGCTCATTTATGAACACGGGTTCCTCCGAGCCAAGCCCTAGGGTTGTGTTTGTAAGACGCATTTTCTTTGCTTTTACGAGAACAGCATCCCGTTTGCTGCGGCTCACGAACTGTACAATTATGTTCGATTTACCAGAGTCCCGGGTTGGTACACGATGGCAAATGGTAACATCAGCCCGTACAATAGGTTCTCCAATCGATTCCCCCAACTTAGCAATTACGTCAGTGAGCTCTTCGTGGTCGCTCCTTATGACGCCTTTAATTTCAAGATTTATATTCCTGGAGTATTGTTCGGCTTCTGTAAGCCGATCCTGGCAGTCACTTAGGCGTTTTTCCATTTCTTCACATTTCCTTGAAAGAGCTCCATTTTCTCTTTTTAGTTCGGAATTTTCTTTCAAGACCGTTTCAAGCTTCTTTTTTATGTCCTCGAACTCAAGGTTCATAAAGTCCATGCTATCTTTTACTCCCTTAAAGTCCGTTCGCATGTCACGGATATCACTGCGAATATCCCGTTCCAGAGTAACCCTGAAAGCTTTCCATTCATTGCGTAGTTCGTCTTTAAGCTCATTTAAAATTTTAGAAATTTCTTTAGACATTACGTCTTGGTTCACAACAGCCAGAAAACAAACAAACACAAACAACAGCTGTGGCAGCAGCGACGGTACACTTTCTAAGGAGGAAGCAACAAGAAGTCGAGCAAACCTGCAAAGATGGTCAGGCTATAGCGTCGATATTTCGTGCCGCCGCTGCTGCCAAGTGTCTGGAAGACCGGGTGCGTCCTCCTTTTACAGGGCCGAGTCGCTGATGTGTGTAGATTCGTCCAATGGCCTGCTGGGTTGATGAAGTGCGTGGTCACGCTGACAGCTGAGCCACGTGTCTGCAGAGCAGCGAGACGAGATGCAGCACCGGGGACGGGGATCGTGTTGCGCCAGCAGAAAGGCAAACTGCAAAGATGGTCAAGCTATAGCGTCGATATTTCGTGCCGCCGCTGCTGCCAAGTGTCTGGAAGACCGGGTGCGTCCTCCTTTTACAGGGCCGAGTCGCTGATGTGTGTAGATCCGTCCAATGGCCTGCTGGGTTGATGAAGTGCGTGGTCACGCTGACAGCTGAGCCACGTGTCTGCAGAGCAGCGAGACGAGATGCAGCACCGGGGACGGGGATCGTGTTGCGCCAGCAGAAAGGCAAACTGCAAAGATGGTCAGGCTATAGCGTCGATATTTCGTGCCGCCGCTGCTGCCAAGTGGCAGCAGCAATGGCTTCCGTCTCTGCTCGGAGGTAGAGATAGAGGTTCCTGAAGTCTGGTGGTGCTGCTCCATCGGGCTTCGAGGAATCAGAAGACTGCTTCCCGTTCTTTACTCTATCTGCCCAACTCCTTCCACTCGGGGGTACTGGAATCTTAATCAGTCGTTCCCGCGGGCCGGGGTGCAGATGAGTTTGCTGTTTCTGCTGCTTGCGAAATCGCTGGTGTTCCTCTCGCATCTTCATGTTGGTTGCTTTCCTTATGGGACAGCTGTTGCTGGTTGCTAAGTGTCCTGCTTTCTTGCATCCCTGACAGAAGGGTGTGTCTCCAGCGCATTGCATCCCTCCAGTGTCAGGGACGAGAACCATCGCATGTTTCGCCTGGCCACACGACGTACATACCCCTGAATTGGGGCAGATATCCTCCTTATGGCCGAGGCAGTGGCAGTTGGCGCACACCACCGCTTTTGGTTTGTATGGGAAAACCCGCTTGTAAATATTCCCGTATAGGATCGATCGCGGCAGTTGATCACCATCAAAGGTGATAATTGCCGTGTTGGTCTTGCCAAGCCGGCGCGCTGCAACAATCTGGACGTTATTCGATTCTAGTTTGTTGTTTAGAGTGTGGTCGGCTTTGTCTTGGGTTAAGTTAAAGAGGTCATAAATGACCCCCTTGACATACGTATTGCCGTACGTGCGAAACACTTGCACGGGGAGCTCCTTGAAGTCCTCTGCTTGTATCGTTTTGATTTCTTGGATGTGGCGGGCCACTTCCTCGGTGTCAGTACGAATCGAAATGATGTTGGCGTTTTCTAGAAGGTGGAGTGTGAGTGCGACTTTCTTGTCAGGCAGGTATTTACAGCACTGCATCTTGAATGACTGGAGGTATGGCTTGATCGAAGTCTGGCTTCTGGTAAGTCTCACTTTTAGTTCAAAAAATCGATTGAAGGTCTTGTTTGGTGGTTTCAGTACCTCCGCAGGTTCTTCGCGACCTCGCTTAGGCGCGCGCTTGTATGTGACTTGTTTGCACGGATCTCCGGTGTCTTCCTCCATATTTTTTTCTAGCGGTGCTTGGCGGTGCGCAAAATCTTGTGCCACCATCTCCGCAACTTCCTTGAGTGACGACAGGCCTCCATCTGCAGGTGTTGCACCGTCGGTGTCGACGGGGCACCCGCCGGCATCACCTGATGGCTTCGTATTGGGTAGTGGCGCTGCTTGCGTTCCTTGACCTGGACGGTCTTGGTTCGCAGCCACGCTACCGTGACCTTGGGGAGCACCCTTGGTTTTCTTTGATTTCTTCTTTTTCCTGGGTTTGCTCGTACTCTCGTTATGCTTCTCTACGAGAAGCTTCTTGAGAATTTGTAGTTGAAGCTCGTGGGGTAATTCCTCGAGCAATCTTCTGATCCCGGTCTCTGCCGACAATTCTTTCATTGCTTGAAGATGGCTGAGTTTAAGCCTCTTGTAGTGTAGACCTGTTTCCGTGGTCTTCGGAGATTTCCGCATTCTCGGTAACCTTCATGACCTCGGACCACAGCCCGATCCTCGGCTCTCTGACCTGGGCTGCGTCAGGTGCTACAATATTACTGAAAGTAGCCTCACTTGCCTGGCTTGCAAAAGGCAGAGGACTTTCTTCCGTCGAAGGCCCAGCTTGTGGGGTGAGTTCCGGGAACTGGACAGGATTCGCCATGTCCCCCGAAAAGAAATTCAGGGGCCATAGGTTAAGAGCAAGAAAAATGCGTCCGAAATGTTCGGCAGCTTCTTCTTTCTCCCCTGGCTCCAGAGAAACATTGGGGTGTGTTTTATGTTTATACAGCCTAGAATTCGGTCTGCCTCAATGGCCGACGAGTCTCCCAGCTGTAGATTAAAAATTTAGACAATGCAGTACAACCGATAGCGCGGGGTCTTACCCCCCATTCACACTGAAAGCGGATCCGCGTTCGCGAAGCGGTTGCAAAAGCGGTTGTATAAAGATCCAGTGCAATTGCACGCGCATTTGATGTCATCAAATGCGCGTGCAATTGTACTGAGTCCTTATACAACCGCGTTCGCAACCGCTTTGCGAACGCGGATCCGCTTCCAGTGTGAATGAGCCCTTAACGTGCATCACGCAGTAATGATACACGACAACGCGCCGGTAGGATGTTCATCCAGATCGAAACGGGCAGGGGTGCGGATAGACCGATTTCACCGTCTTGTTCGAGTACGCAGCCGCTGCCGCCATGCATCGTGGGAGCTGTAGTCTTTCTGCACGCGCGACAAACCTGCTGGAGGTCTGCGCGAGCAGAGCACGAGGTGGCATGAGCTGTCTCGTAAACTGGTGTCTGCTTCTATGATTTACAGTAATGGCGGCGTCACGCATGCTTGGAACGCTTGGTGGGATCGGTCTATTGAGCCCAGGATCCCTGGGTTCTGTAGCGCGAGCTTTCGCTCCACGTGCTCTGAGCTGGTGTGCTCTAGCCCAGTCGGCCGCCGATCCCGCTCCGGAGGGAAACATGTCTTCTGTTTCGAAACGCACGGCACGTTGGCAACTGGATTACACCGCTGTATGAACTGCGAGCTGTAACGATTTGAAAGGTCCACGAAAAAAAAAACAAACATACTCGTTGACAGGTTAAAAGTAAACGCTGGGGAGGGGGTCGGCTCCTCTCCAGCGTTCGGTCTGCAAAAGTGGAAAGAGATGGGAGGAGCTGCTTTATCTCAAAACTGAAAGTCATGCTCAGCAAATCCCACGCGAAGCACAAAATGCACGCCTCCTTAGATTTGTGTGTATGTTTATGAGGCAAAAAACGCAGTGCCTCTTCTTCTCTTATGCGCATTTAGCGACGCAGCCACGAATATTTTCCAAGGGGGAGGGGGGGGGGGCGATCCTGAACGCTTCTCCTTCCTCCCCTCTATCTTCATCACTGGTGTATTGTCGGCTGTACGTGATCTTGAATTTCTCAAAACAACCCGTTTTACTGAGCCACACAACACGACCTGCACTTTAAGCCAACCCCCCCCCCCCCTCCCTCCAAAAAAAAAAACAAACAAAACAAAACACTAATAATAAATAAAATATACACCAACCAAATCCTTGTATGAAGGCAAAACCCTACGTTTCGAGACCAGCTCGGTCTCTTCTTCAGGGGTTGACTGCGGCTATGGCCATTGAGGAGCAGCAATCTGTTTTCTTCTTCTTCTACGGCAGTGTCTATCGTTTTCCATCGGTGAGGTGGCGAAGTCCGTTCACGTAGCCGGTCGGCAGAGTGCCGAGGGACCTATTTATGTTTTCTGGCGTTGTTTGTATATGCCAAGATTCAATAAAAAGTCTATGTTTGGGATTGGTTTCAACAGCCAGGATGCTGGTGTTGGCAAAGTCAATTTTGTGGTCCTTGACGTCGCAGTGCTCAGCTACGGCGCTGCGTTCATGGTCGAACTTTCGAACATCGTTCATATGCTGGCGGATTCTCTCCCGGAAGTTCTTCGTTTCCCCTGAAGAAGAGACCGAGCTGGTCTCGAAACGTAGGGTTTTGCCTTCATACAAGGATTTGGTTGGTGTATATTTTATTTATTATTATTGTTGCTCCCCAACCAGAGAGACTTCTCTCAAATGTTCACCTTCAAAACAAAACACGTATATTTTTGAGCAAAAAATAAAAACTGAAAACAAACATCCAGTGAATGATTAAGGAATTACATGTCTTTACAAATAATAAATCAAGTTGAATTAAGATATTGAACACCGTATGTTTGAAGGACGAGATGAACGTAAGTTGATGTCGATTTCAATCAGCAAACAAAGGTTATCAAGCAACGTAAAACAGGAGAAGAAGCTGGGAAATTATGTCTGCGCGCCTTCGATTCACTTCAAAGTTCGTACAGAGCATGATAACTGCGGTAATGCCCACAGCAGCGACACCGGCCCCAGAAATATGAACTGTGATAGAGTGGGGTCGAAACCGAAACTATTACGACGTATTCAATCCTTGACTTCGTGCCAATCTAAAGCCACAAGCAGCTTCCGCACCCTTGTTCGCGTTGGAGAGGAGAGAAAGGCCTGTTTCTCGGAGTGCGTCGGTCGATCCGAGTTTAGGTACGTTTTGCCGATTTCATCTTCATAATGCATGCTAGAAAAATATCCAGATATGGCTAGATCATCTTCCAAACAACGCAGCTCACGTTGCCACCGTAATTTCGATGATTTTTCACTTTTTTCTACGATTTGAGTCGAAAAAAAGTGAAATCGTCTAAGCACTGACCGGCGGCGGCGGCGCGTTGCTATCAGTGAACTGTTCTGTGTTGTCAAACGCTTGAATACGGATGTTGGAAGGAATGCCATGGGTGTGTTTCGGGATGGCGGCACTCGGGTGGTTTTTACTTTGGCGTGTCGTCTTGTCCTATGTCATGCTAGCGACAGCGTTGAGTTGTGCCCAGTATTTTGAAACTCCCGGACTGGGCGCCCTTGGTTTTCGCGCCGCGTCCAGCGGGATGGGGCGGTTCGAGTGTTGGTGTAGCGCTGGCGTTTGGCGGATTGATAGGACAGGCGTCTAGCTGGGCGTCGTCGTTGTGCTCGTGTACGGCGTGTGCCTCGCGCCGGCCTGCGGAGCGTGGCGTTGCGTTTGAGGTGCGCGGGCCTAGAGTTTCTTAAAAGTGTTGACCGAACACTGTTCATCTCATCGTTCTTGTTGTTTTCTTCCTTGTTGCCTGTTTGCTATTTAATCATCTTGCTCTGGTTGATTGGCTAGCAGTCCATCGTGCGCACGGGCCCCTGCATATATGTCTAGCCTTGCGAGCCACCCAGAGTACTATTGTCGCTAATAAAAATTATTATTGCTTGCCTTAGCGGCGTTTTAATTTACCCCGGCTACATTCGTGACTTGTGGAACTCGTGGGTGCATAAGTAGTTTACATGGCTGAGGAAAGAGGTTGAATAATTTGATTCAAATGCTTTGGTCTGGTATAGAACGTTTAGTGGTACAAAGGTTGCAATAGAAACTCACACATCTGGCAGGCGCTCTCACACGTACTGCAGAGACACGTACAGTCGGGAGCAAAAGTTTGCGGGGCACGGGAGCGCGTGCCGAAATGCATCGCCGCGCCGTCCGACGGCGTGCCGCCGCATTAAAGAGACAAGGTTTGCGCATGCGCGCCCTTCGTGGTCGCAGTCATGTCTCTTTGGCTCGTTTCTTTTCGACGCGCTCCTGATAACAGGAGTCGGCGCCAGGGGCGTGAGTTGGCGCTTCGCTGGCTGTCTGCTGCGCGTCCGCTTCAGCCGTCTCAGCCGCCGCGCTTTGTCACGGAGCTCTGCGTGTGTGTGTGTGTGTGGGGGGGGTGGGGGGGGGGGGTGGGGTGGCGGGCGCCTTGTCACCCAGCGCGGCTGCTGAGGCAGCTAAGAGGACGCGGGGTATGACAGCCAGCGAGACGGTAACTTGCGCTCCTGGCGCCGACTCCGGTTATCAGGAGGGCGTCGAAAAGCAACGAGCCAAAGAGACATGACTGCCAGCACGAAGGGCGCGCATGCGCAAAGCGCGGCTTTTTAATGCAGTGGCGCGCCGTTGCACGGCGCGGCGATGCACTTCGGCACGCGCTCCTGTGCCCCGCAAACTTTTGCTCCCGACTGTGCAATCAGCACGAAATGAAACCCGAACGCCGGAACGCGTGGCCGCTGATACAGGCTGCTCCACCTGGAGGGCCCCTGAGAACTAATGCAAATGCACCCGAGTTCGAGAGTGCGGGGCCTATTAAGATGAGCTCAACCATCGCGCGGCGCGTCTGGGAGTTCCGCGCTTCGCCGGTGGTGCGCTGTAAGCGCCGTCACATTCGCATCGGGGAGATCAATTCGAGGGAGATGATGCGATACAACATATAGGAGCAGTGATGTAGGAGAAATTTCGGGAACGGATACATGTGGAAGATAGGAGAATCGAAGGAAGTAGCAGTCCAGTTTGTGACATCGCGGATTTTGGACAGAGAGAATGAGAAAAGGCGAAACGAAAAGTCCCTGGTGGCACGTCGACAGGCACAGATGGTATCCCTATCAAACTGGTGAAGAATTTGTATCCTAAATCTAAGGCAAATCTAAGCGAGTTAGTGAGTACCATGATAACAAAAGGAAATATTCCAGATGAATGGAGGCTTAGTAGGTTGAGTATGATATATAACGAAAAGGGAGATAAGTCTGATATTAGGAATTATCGTCCCATAACCGTGACACCGGTTATTTACAGATTGGTAATGCAGATTATAAAGAACAGACTGGAGGAATGGGTAGATTGCGAGGGCATACTGGACGAGTTACAGAACGGGTTTCGGAAACAAAGAAGGTTGGGGGACAATTTAATTTCTCTAACACAGTGTATAGAAATAGCGCAAAAAGAAAACAGACAGCTCTGGCTGGCATTTCTGGATATCAAGGGTGCCTATGACAATGTGAACCAAAGAAAGCTGTGGGACATAATGGAGAGCTTAAACCTAGATAAAGGACTAACAGCACTATTAAGGAACATTTACAAAGATAACAAGGTGATTATAGCATGGGAAGGAAAGGCGACAGGGAAAATAGAGATAAGACGAGGCCTTAGGCAGGGGTGCCCGCTATCGCCTTTGCTGTTTATGTCGTATCTGAGAGGATTGGAGGATAGACAAGAGAAGAGTGGGCTTGAATTCGACCTTTCTTACAGTAAGCTAGGCCAAAATATTCAGCAATTCTTACCGGGCTTGATGTATGCGGATGATATCGTACTAATGGCTAATACAGGACAGAGTTGCAGGAATTAATGAGCATCTGTGGTAGGGAAGGAGAGGAATTCGGTTTAGAATTCAGTAGCGAAAAATCAGCAGTCATGATTTTTTCCGAGGATGAAGATGAGAGGCTGAAGATATAGAATATTACAGTTGAGAGAGCTAGTAAATACAAGTATCTAGGAGTATGGATATGTGATGGTGCAGAATATCTCAGAGAGCATGAAAAGTATATAATAGGTAAGGACAACAGAAAATAGAGCTGTAATGAAAAATAGAGCACTTTGGAATCACAACAGGTATGAGGTAGTGAGAGAGTTTTGGAAAGGGGTCATGGTGCCTGGCTTGACTTTTGGAAACTCAGTGCTATGCATGAAATCCGAAGTGCATGCCAGACTAGAAATAAAACAGCGCGGAGTAGGTACACTGGCTTTGGGGGCACATTGCAAAACGCCAAACCAGGGAGTACAAGGAGACATGGGATGGGCGTCATTTGAGAGCAGGGAAGCGGTGACCAAGATAGAATTTGAGGATAGGTTGAGGCAAATGAATGGGGAGCAATGGGCAGGAAAGGTTTTCAGCTATTTATACATGAGGCGTGTAGACACAAAGTGGAGACAGCGGACTAAAAAATTAAGAGGAAAGTTTTTGGGCTATAGCAAACATACGGAAGAGCAAGTCTCAGTTAAGAAGAAAGTTAAGGCCACAGAAAGAGATCGGTGGCTAGAGGGAATGCAGACAAAGACGGCTCTGGAAAGCTGTAGATTAAGCAAAACAGTTATTGCCAAAGAAAGCATTTATGACAATTCTAGGGGAAGCTCATTGTTGTTTGAGGCGAGGACGGTTGTTCTGCGAACCAGAACATACAGAGTGAAATACCAGGGAATGGATACAGTGTGCACTGCTTGTGGAGAGGAGGACGAGACGGCTGAGCACTTGATACTCTACTGTAAAGGGCTTCACCCTGTGCCTACCGAAGAAAACTTAGATTTAATAAACTCGTTGGGTTTTAGAGACAGCGAAGGGAGTGTGGATTTCAAGACTGTAGAGATTACCAAGCAAAAATTAAGTGAATGGTGGTAGAAATCGAGAGAAAACTAGGTACTTTCTTATTCACTGATGGCAAGGGGGTTTCATAGCCTCACTTTCTTTGCTTTGCGGGGTGAATATAGATTTCACATTTAAATATTCTAAGCTTAAAGGGTAAAACAAAATGGCTAGGTGGCGTAAGCTTCCGCCCGATCCAAAGGGCTCAGCCGTATTCATCCATCCATCCATTCATTCGATACAAAAAAGTGAAAGCCGTTTACAAATCCCTGTAACGCCGAATTGGAGCGCAGCTCTTGAGGAGGAGGAGTGAAAGGTACTGAGGAGAGGGTAGACCCCTCCTCCTTCTCCTCCTCCTCCCCTTATTCTTTAATATGCTCCGGGGGGGGGGGGGTCACGTGACCTCGGGGGGGGGGGGTGTCACGTGACTTCGGGGAGGGGGTCACGTGACCTCGGGGAGGCGTGACCTGGGGGTCACGTGACCTTGGGTGTCACATGGGGGTCCCCTCAAGGTCACGTGACCCCCACGTGGCCTCAGGGGGTCACGTGACCTTGGGGGTCACGTGACCTGGAGGGGTCACGTGACCTCATGGGTCACGTGACCTCAGAGGGGTCACCTGGGGGTCACCTTGGGGTTACGTGACTTTGAGATGACCTTAGGAGGGGTCACGTGACCTCGGGGGTCACGTGACCTTGGGAAGGGGGCACGTGGCCTCGGGGGTCACGTGACCTCAGAGGGGTCACGTGACCTCAGAGGGGTCACGTGACCTCAGCGGGGTCACGTGACTTGGGGGTCACGTGACCTTCAAAGGGTCACGTGACCTTGAGATGACCTTGGGAGGGGTCACGTGACCTCGAGGGGTCACGTGACCTTCAGGGGGTCACGTGGGGTCACGTGACCTTGAGATGACCTTGGGAGGGGTCACGTGACCTGGAGGGGTCACGTGACCTTGGGGGTCACGTGACCTTCTGATAACCTTGGTTACGCCGACGCCGACGCCGTTCAAGCCGGGAACGGGCCCCTAAGAGCTGCGCTCTAAAAGCACTGTCACTCCTTTTGTGTATCGGATTACCAGCGATATCTCTTCAGCGCTGTCATTCATTATCACTTTGTGTATCGCAAGGGCGAAATTAAAATATTTTGTGCAAAGAAGACCCGTTGTGCTCGATGACATGTCCCCGGAAACAACGTGCCACGTGCGGTTTCTGAGAAATAGTGAAACGTCATAAACGCGAAATAAATTTCGTTTATTCGCACACCCATATTCTTTATGAAAAAAAATGCTGCAATAGACCGACGCGGATGCCTCGGTTTTATGAGCAATGCGCATTTTTTCGTGCGAGGTTATCAGTAGATTCTTACAGAAATCGAGAAATTGCTCGCTGAGGTTCTCTTCGGTAACCACCGATATGCCAGGCGTGTCAATTCCGGAGTGGAATAAATTCATTACCCTGTCTGAGCAGGGCCTATCGCAAACAGCTATAGCCAGGTTAAGCGGCCGCCCGGTGTCGACCGGGCGACAGTGCGGCGACAGAAGAGCACCCCGAGTGACGGCGGTTACAGCGCGCCACCGGCGAAACGCGAAAGTCCCAGACGCCCTGCGCGAGGGTTGAGGATTTCTTAGTAAGACCCGCACCCTCGCACCCAGGTGTATTTTCATTAGTTCTCAGGGGCCCTCCAGGTGGAGCAGCCTGTATCGATGGCCACGCATTCCGGCGTTCGGGTTTCATTCCGTGCTGATTGTACAAATCAAGGAGATGCAACTTTGAATGTGATGTCTCCTTACTTACTAAAGCATATAAATACCTGAGGCTCTGGTAAGGCTGAAGGGAGTCTCTTAAAGCATTCGTGGAAAGACCCAAAGCTGGGTACAATTTTAGTCTAAAAGCTGGTCTACACTGTTGCACCCGACTAGGACTGACTCCGACAAAACCAGTCTTTAACCCTCTTGTGGCGGTTATGACCACGCTGTCCAGCAGTAATGGCAGTCGTAAGCGTATTAAAACCCTGTTTTGTTCAACTCGGTCGTAGTCAGTTGCAACAGTGTGAACCAGATTTAACGCCTCTTAGGCGCATGCGCAAACAGTAGTTTCAGGATAAACTTGCGCATTGCACTGCCCCAAAGGATTTCGATCACATCCCAGGTGTTTATTTTTTATCTGTATCCCTGCACTGCAGAACACGTCAAAAGGCTTGTTGATTGCTGTGCATGTGCCAATCAAGCGAGCTGTGCTATTTTAATTGGTGTTTAATTTGTTCTTAGCTTCCTGGGATTTCTTAAGGTACCAGTAGGTATCGATCTAAGCTCTATATGCACACTGTTCTTAACAGGCACTTCGCCTGAATTTTTTTTTTTTTTGGGGGAGGGGCACCCAAGACAAAATGCTGTATGAGGGGTAGGGGGAGAGGGGGGCCCAGCAAGATGGACGCTTTGGGGGGGGGATAGGGTAGGTAATAGAGCAAAGCTGAGGTAGGCTCCTACCCCCCCCCCTCCGGCGGCGTGCCTGGTTCTTACTACAATTACGTCATGAAGAAGCTCAGTTTCCTTGTTTGGTTGAGTTTAATAGTGCCGTCATCATGGTCTTTGCACTGTCGACAACAATAGAAGCGTTATGTTGGCACTCGTTCTTTTGTTGATGTGTCAACCAAGTTTTGGTTTCTTTTTTTGTTCCAGAATGTTAGTCTCATTCTCATTCATGGTATTGCAGAAAGTCTGCATCATCAAGAAAAACTGCAGGTGGCTGCAAGCTGCCGATCAGCTGCCAGTCCAGATAGTAGCCCTCAACTCAGCAAAGGCCAGCAGGCGGATCAGCCCACCCGTTTCTTTGCTGCCATTCAAGACAGGATGCTTTGTGAAAGGTAAAACGGGGCCTATGCACCGCTTCCGCAGGGTTCTGATGGTATTTCATTTCATTTCATTTATTTCCACCTTAAAAGCCCAGTCAGGGCGTTACATAAGGGGGGGGGGGGGCAGTACGACACAATAAATCAACATATAAACGCAATAAACTACAATAATATGGAGTCAGAAAAATTGGAGTAGAAATTATACATGATGAAAACAAAAGAACACTCACAAAACATGGGTTTGAAGCGTATTCAGGAACGCTGTTGCGTCGCTAGTGGTGACTATCGATGATGGCAACTGATTCCATTCGGATATGGCGAGAGGAAGAAGGGATTTGGTAAAAGCTTTGGAATTACCAGAAATTCGTTTGATGGCACAGGAGTTATTTAGACGAGACGACGTTCCTTCTGGGGGTGATAATAAGGAGTCCCTGAGGTCTGGGCAGTGGTAGTAAATTTTGTGAAGGAGGCAGAGTCGAGAAACTTTCCTTCGTACGAGCAGAGGCGTCAGTCCGAGTTGATTTTTCAAAGAAGACACACTGACATTTTGACATTTTGTTTTCCTAAACAAATAACACCATTACAAACTGCAATATACCGAGCAAGTGCCCACTCTAAATTGGGGATGACAGTGGAGAGCTGGGGGATAGGGTAGGTAATAAAGCAAAGGTGTACATGGTCCGGTGGTCCCTTTGGTCTTACCACGGAATTACAAACAGCTGCCATTTGCAAAGCTAGTTGACTGCAAACACGTAAAAACAAAACGTCTGTTTTTTTTTTCTTTTTTTGGTTACAAAGTAACATTCTAAAGAATGGTTGCTTACGCATCTGCTTGTTTTGGTTATAAAGCCTTAAATATATTCTTCCGAATTAGAACAAAAAAGCAATCCATCTCTTTTTAGGCGCAACTTTCTTTGGCAATGAAGAGAAAGCTAGGGAGGGGGAGGCAGGCAGTGCTAATGGCTATGTGCTAGTGCACCAAATAGTTTTCGTTTTTTTTTTGTCTCTGTTTTTTGTTAGCGTTTTGGCGCGTCAAACACGCAGTTGCTTCAGTGCATGTTTTTGTACGAGGATTGCGGTTGAGGGAGCTGAACCGCGATCGCCGAGCATGCAGGCATATTCAGATATATTTCTGAAGGCTTCACCCGTTTTTAAACCTAAGCCAACGCTTTGACTGAATGCCTCAGACAGACTAGCCATGTAGATTTCACCGTGGTCAATCTCCTAGAATTTAATATGTCTCTCAGCTGACGAAGATAGGCAGTGTCGAATCAGGAAAAGCTGCGAACTTCATGATAGTAGAAAAGCGCCGGAAAAATACCGAGACAAAAATTTGACGTGAACACTGGCGTACTGGCAACTAACATTTACTAAAAACAAAATTTCTTATCTAGCTGTGAAAAACGTCCGTCATGACTACAACTGGTGTAACCCTCTATCAAAAAATTAATTCTTTTGCCAATAAGGTTATGAATATGTCACTTGTACACCTGGTGCCTTTGGCTTTAATCTTAAACGCCTGGTGTAGGTCTCTAGATTCTTTATCTGGGTATCACGCCAAAAATTTGGTGTCCTTAAATGACTATGATCAAAAGCAGCGTCTGCAGTGTGTGGCCAGATGTCCTGATGGAGGTCGCTTGTGTTGCCACCTCGTGATTGCGGGCGCAATCATTAATACGTAGGCCTGTCTGACCTGTGTATATGACATTGGGATTTCGTACACAACTTTGGTCGTGCATTCTGTGAATTTTTCGCAGTGTTTAGTATTGCATTTGTCTTTTTCAAGGGCCGCTGCTGCAGCGACCCCACACATCAGCTGCTGCCCTTGTTTGGTGTCATTTAATGACACCGAATGTTTGGCCAGATACCCAGATAAAATGTCTAGAAAGCTACACGAGGTGTTTGAGATTATAGCCGAAGGCGCGAGTTGTACAAGTGACACATTCATAACCTTATCAGCAAAATAATATGAATTTCTTGATAGAGGTCTGCATTGGTTCTAATCATGATCGACATTTTTCACGGCAATGTAAGAGATTGTTTTTTTTTTCAGTAATGTTAGTTGCGAGTGCGCCAGTGGCAACTTCTTGACTCTGTCTATTTTTTGGCGCTTGTCAATGATCATGAACCGCCTCACCCAAATTGCCACATGAACGAATTTCATGAGTGCTGCTGCGTTTTGAGGTCAGTTATCCGTACACTCTTTTGGTGCTGAAAAACTATTGCGCGGGAGGAATATACAGAAAAAGAAGCACATGTACTCCACGACGCAAAGTCGCATTCCATTTGGATCGCATTCAGTTATGGCAGGTCCTAGGGGGTCGCTGGCACATCACAGCTCATAATATCTGTAGTGAGGATTGCGCTGCAGAACCCAGGAGTCCTGAGCTCGATCCCCACCCCTGCTCACTCACAGCAGTGAGCTTGCTAGCCAACCGGTATACGGAAACAACTAGGAGTCCCGGTTCCCACTGTCCCATTTGTCATACACGTTGCACACCACTTGCTTGCTTGGTTTGTTTTAAGATTTCTTGGTTGCCAAACTTCGTAAAAATCTTACATGTCAAACAGAGGAACGAGCTCACAAATTGTACCTACAATACATTACACTGATGATGCCCAAAGATGCGCATGATAAAGATGCCATCTTAATTTTGCAGGGAGCTAGAAAACCTAGGGTGAATTTAAACAATGGAAACACAAAATAGCTAAAAAGGAAATGCTCTAGGTTTGGCACATCCTGGCTAATGTTATGCTAACATTCTAAAGTCAAAGCTAAACAGAACAATTTTACATATATTTTAATTA
This sequence comes from Ixodes scapularis, assembly GCF_016920785.2. Taxonomy (NCBI): domain Eukaryota; kingdom Metazoa; phylum Arthropoda; class Arachnida; order Ixodida; family Ixodidae; genus Ixodes; species Ixodes scapularis. The sequence continues at coordinate 47,768,145 of NW_024609838.1, read as the reverse complement.
GTTACGTTCCACCCAGCAAATTATTATGGTTGAACTATATTCAGCTATGCGGTGAAACGGTGTCTTTTGGCTCTCTAGCTTTAGCTCCATTGCCAGAAAACGTTGTCCCCAAGTATATCACTTTCTAGCTCTTTTCGACTGCACCCCTCGTGCTCCTCTCCTGCTCTGCCGTTCTACTCGTTCTATCCCCATTCTGTCTGCCAGTCGTGGAGATAAACGCCCATGGCGACAGGGCGATTGATGTCTCTTTCATATATTTTTAACTTGCTTAAAATAGAGGAATAGGCTTTAATATGTCCTTAGATGACTTGATATGCTTCAAAAGTAGGGGTTGAGCGCTTACTCTGCCACGGGTGCATGCTCGGTGTTTCTTTGGTAGTTTTATGGTGTTGTGTGTTACTAGAATAAATTGGGCTTTAGTAGAGTTACCGCATATCTGTACAGGTAATTCATGCAGTTGTTAATGACCGCTAGTACCTAACTCGACCCTGTGCAGGGTGTCTATGAGCTGAAAAATTGGTATTGAGGAATTCGGCAATTGGAAAAGTGTCAAGATTTCCAGCCTAATCACCATCGATCAGGGAAGTTTAGCCTTCCTTTCTCTGAATGTAAGCAAAAGACTCGTGTGGTGTGGCACATGCACCTCCCTCCTACTCAGCAACTCGGCCGGCCTGCCAACGTAAATCTTTGCTGTAAGCTAGAGTCTTGGTAGAATCCAGAGATGCAACTCCATTTCGAAATGTATTTAGAAGGCAAACTTTTATACTGTCAATAAACTGCTGCTGCTTATGGCAGATTTGTGGAATGGCTTCATAGTGCGAGAGCTTGTCGCTATAGCTACCCTAGTTGCTCCTGAATAAACTTCTAGGGGATATTTTCCGGGCTGTGAACATAATGGCAGTTGAGGTAGTTTCTGCTGGTAAAGGGAAGGGGGGGGGGGGCAGAGAGGGTATCCCTCAGTCCATAGAAGCTTTGTCAGCCTGGATTTTGAATGTTGCGAGGACAATGACGGCTGTGTTATCTCATATATTTTCTGCCAGAAACTGTAGGACCAACTGCCAGGATTGCAACATCCAACAGCATGACATGCCGGCTCCTGTGGTGTCATTTAATTTTGTCTCTTAAAGACCACTTTGGGTACCTGGGTGGTATAGAACACTAAACGAACAAGTTGGAGGCGCATTCCAGGCACCATAACGTAGCCTCTGCTGCAGAGATGTTCTTATTGAAGGTATAATTTCCGATTCTGTCTCTTTTGTTTTTCAGTGGGAGCTCATGAAGGTGGCACGGAGTATGGGAGGACAGAGTTGCTGACAGTGAGCTGCTCAAGCAAGCTGCTGGCTCTTGTGACCGTCTCCGAAAGCGTCTCGATGGGCAAATCGCAGACGTGCCTGGACATTTATAAATGGTAAACACAATCTAGACTACCTTTGAATTATGCCTTGGTCTAACGGATGCAGCTTGTATGTTGTGTTTGGCTGCTAGAATGGAACTGGATAGTGTTAAGCGGCAGATGTCACCAAGTAAGCACACGCTGGGACGCTTATCCGCTAACTCGGCTTCCCAGTCCACGAGCCACCAAAGACCCAGCCAAAGAGATCCCGAGTCATTCATTATTTCATGTTTCATACCTATATGATGGTTTTACTGCAACAGCTCGTACTATTTGGCATTCTAAACTTCCCATCACTATGGATACATTTTTGTGGTGCCATGCGTGTTGGTTTTCATAAGCTGTGATATCTGGGCCTTGTTCTGTCAGCTTCCACGCAAACTGTGAATCGCTTGCCAAGGATGCTTTTGCCACTGCAGGCCAATTTCCTAGGCAAGGCATTTAACTATTTCTGGTTTCATACTTGGCTTCAATTTATTGTTGAGCCATTGACTTTCTCTTTCGACGCTGGCACTGCCACCACAATAGTCCCATCACATACACTGGCACTCCGGCCCGTTACAAAAGGTACAGCCGCTTGCATCTCTCTAAACATCCATTAGATGGTACTTTCTTCTATGCCATGCAGGCCCTTAAGGTAATCTAGCTCTCCACTTGCCGTGAAGTTCTTCACATCAAGTTAGAAGGAATCTTTCACATTCTTTTAGAAAATTCTTCACTTCAACAGTAAAAGGAGTTTCTCACATGCGTTTAGAAGATTCGTCCCAATATAGGAATGTTGCTTGCCTTGACATCTCTACACCACCTCTGTAGTGGTTTCTCAATGTCTTAATATGCCGTGCATCAGAATGGGTTTTGTCGCGCTTTTATGTCACACCGTTTCTTGAGTAGTTTACAAAGATCTTGTGGGCTCCAGTGGCACAAAATTTTTTGTCTCCTTCTCCACACGCCTTATTATTTCAAGTTCTGTTGCAAATGTCAACTTTGCCCTCTAGACATTCACAGTCAAGACAACTCTCAGAGAATTCAGTGGTTTGTGTACTCTTTTTACTGGTTTCCGTTTTGAGCAAAATGTGTGAGTGCCGAAAGCACAAGCTCGGAGGAAGGGATCAAGAAGAAAGAAGGTGGAACCTGCGCGCAGTGTGTTTGTGGTGCAACGCGATGCAAGGCTTCGGAGCTATGGCCGGTGGAACGGCAAACAAGGCTTCGAGGGTTTAGGTGGTCGAACCTCGAGCAAGGCTTCGTCAAGACTGTTGGTGGACCCCGAGCAAGTCTTAGACAATGTGCTTGTGCTTGTGAGTGAGCGCTGTGTTGCGCTGTAAGCACCCAAGCCACCACCGACCTCTTGGGACCACGATTGGACTCTCCTCGAAATGTATGGCATCTTTGATTTGGCTTCTGTTCCTTTTGTTATGCTTTCGAAGCTTTTGTGTTTTTCCTTCCGCGGCTATGAAGAGTGGAACGTTTGCAAGATATGTTCTATTCCTTTATTTTTTTTACGACTGTGTGTGCGTCCTGAGCACCTTTTCTTTAATTTTGAATTTCATTACTATTAAATTGTGTACCGTAACGCCAGGCACGACTCACTCTCAATTCCTACCACCTCTCAGGAAGTTCATCGCCTAGGTGTCGCCCTAGCACCTGGACAGCGGTCCAATTCAAATTACAAGTTTGTTTTTATGGGATCTTTTCCAACCGAACCTGGGACTAACTAGTGACAGGTTCAAGTCCTGTAGTGGTTGCCAGTTTGTCACAGGTTCGGTTGGAAAAGATGCCATAAACAAATAAACTTGTAATTTGAATTGGTCCGCTGTCCAGGTGCTAGGGCCACACCTAGGTGATGGACTTCCTTAGAGGCGGTAGGAATTGAGAGTGAGTTGTACCTAGCATTTCGAAACACCATTTATTAGTAATGAAATTCAAAAGTAAAAAAAGGTATAGGACGCACAAACGGTCGTAAAAAAACGAATATAATAAAGGAAAAGAACATATCTTGCAAGCCTTCGCTCTTCGTAACAGTGCCAAGAAAATCACAAAAGCTTCGAAAGCGTAACAAAGAGGGAACAGAAGCCAAATCAAAGACGCCATACATTTCGTATGAGGAAAGTCGAATCATGGTCCCAAGATGTCGGTGATGGTCCCAGTCCCTTGCGGCGCCAGTCGGCGTCGAGAACTTGTGGTGGCTTGGGTGTTTATAGTGCCGAACAGCGCTCGCCCACAAGCATATGCACATCATCGAAGCTTGCTCAGGGCCTACCAACCATCTTGACAAAGCCTTGTTCGGGGTTCAACCTCCCACACCACTGAAGCCTTGTTTGTTGTTCCAACCACTGAAGCCTAGCTCTACGCAGCTTCTGCCTTCCTTCTTTTTTTTCTTTTTCTTCCCTTCCGAGCTCGTGTTTTCGGCACTCCTGCATCTTACTCAAAACGGAAGCCAACAAATAAAAATCGTTCAATTCTGTGACAGCAACATGTAGGCCTCTTTGTTGCTTGATTCTAATGTCAAATATTCATGGTTGTCCACATTGGATCTCATTTGCCTGTGGTGTGTTCTGCAGCTACAAACATCTGCCATGCCACCACTACGCATTATTGTTCAGTGGAGAAGCCTGCTACGTGGCTTCAGAGCATACAGTCAATAATTTCAACACTAAAGAATTCGACAGTGATGTCTAATGCAAGTGGACACCTCCGTTCCTACCCAAAAGCGTCCATAATGTGAGCTGTGCATAATAACAGGACAAAATGCAGGTATTTACCCGGTTGGTCCCCGAAAACGGTTTTTATATAGCAGAGTATCCATATTACTGAGAGATGACTGTTTACCCACTCTGCCCGAGTCCCACTAGAGCGACAAGGAAAAACATTGACACTGGTATGCCTCAAAACTGGATAATACGCCAAAAAACACAGACGAAATGAAGGAAGATCTGGGCAGGACACGTCTTAACTTTCAACTGAATAGTTTACTTTGGTAAAAAAAAAATATCTACTGATAGGAAGTAGCACATGCTGTCAGAACACTGTAAACCTGATTCGCATGGTGTGATTTTACTTCCGAATTTGCTGTTGGGACGTCACTCATGCAGCAAAATATAGGCATGGGGGAAGCTGCAGTGCCTAACGTCACAGGTGTAAGTTTGCAAGTGAAATCGCGCCATGTGAAGTGGGCTGACGCGACGTCTGAACACACTCCCCCAGAAATCAAGCGTCATTGGCTCTGCAGACCGTGGATTTCTTTGTCATGTATTAGTAATGAGGGTGTGCTCACATGAGTTGTTATTCTAGGATTTCATCAAGAAAGCATTGTGAATTTTCCTCTTTGTTATTGTCTTGTAGCAGCCCATGACACTAGTCTTTTTCTAAGTTGGACTTGCACTCACAATGGACACAGTGAATTGCTAGGTGACCTTCTGGATAAAATGCCAGAGTAGCAACTCTTGTCTGAGTGCACCCTTAGTGTCATTGTCTGACAGAATTTCACTCTCTGTGGAACTAGTGGCACTGGTTTCTGAGGAAGTGCATTTTGACCTTACAGCGTTCTGCCAGCAGGTGTCAGTTTTTATATGTATAGATGCTTTTAGGGAGTCAGTTACTCGAGCTGCCACCAGTCGGCGCGCTTAATGGGCTGCCATAGCCGACCTTCATTTTGTCGCCGTTGCTCCGCGTTGTGTGCTGCACCGGTCACCACCGCAGCTTTGTTTTCATGTTCTTTTACGTTCCCCGTTGAAGTCGAGTGTTTTCTTTAGGTCTTTTTGATATTTCAGGCTTTCATTTAATCATTTGATAGCTATGTTTCAATATATATGTTGTATTTTCTTATTTATAGAATGGAATCGGACAGCGAATGGATCACGATACAAGATCATTTCCTAGGCTTCAGAGAACATGTAAGTTCATCACATTCTTTTGTTTTTGTCGCTAATAAAGGGCAGTCAACACCATTGCGACATATGAAAATTTCAACTGATGCAGTGAGGCTATCTCCAGATGCCCGTCGTTGGTTTGGCACGCAAAACCCCCAAATTTTTGGCAGTGAGCCTATCGCAGTCGTGCTTCTCGGTGCACGAGCGCGCTTTTAGACATTGTTTCCATAGATAAATGCCGAACGGCATGTAAGTGTTTAGCGAACGACAACGACGAGTCAGCGACGAAAGTTTCTCACTGCCGCCCGTCGGGGTGCTCGGCTTTTGGATTTCTAGAAAACCGCATGCAAGCGATTTGGGGAGCAACGAGACAAGCGACTCGCTTCGCTTTCACTCGATCAGTCGCGCGACGAGGCAAACCACACGCAAGCGACCAAGACGATCAGTGACGTTTTCTAGAAATCCAAAAACCGAGCGATGCAAAAGGCGACAGTGAGAAATCTTCGTCGCTGACTCTCATCGTTGTCGCCGTTGCTCGTCTCGCCGCTCGCTTGAGCGCTCACATGCGGTTCGGCTTTCACTTACGGAAACGATGTCTGAAGATCGCACATGCAGCAAGAAGCACGACTGCGATAGCCTTCAGCGTCAGTTGAAATTTTTATGTGTCGCAATAGTGTTGACTGCCCTTGTTAGCGATAAAAACAAAATGTGATGAACTTAATGGTCTCTGAAGCCTAGGCCATAATCTTGTATCGTGGATCCATTCGCTGTCCGATTCCATTCTATAAATAAGAAAATACAAGAGCGATGTTCAAATGCAGATATCGAATGATTAAATGAAAGCCCGAAATATCTAAAGGACCTAAAGCAAACACACGATTTCAACGCGGAACGTAAAAGAACTCGAGAACAAAGCTTCGGTGGTGGCCGGTGCAGCACACAACGCGGAGCAACTGCGAGAAACTGAAGGTCGGCTATGGCGGCAGGGTCACGTGACGTCAAGATGGCGGCGGCGGCACCCATGAAATGTTGCCTGAAAGGGTTTATATGTATTTCTGTTTTTTATGTGAATCATTCAGTTGGAGGTTATTCCGTGTCCTGTCCAGATCTTCCTTTGTTGTGTCTGTGTTTTCTGGCATATTATTCAGTGATGAATAACCAACTTGCCATCTTAAGCCTCAAGACCATGCAGCATGCATACAAAGATGTCTTTTGGCAGGCTTACAATAACTTGTGCCTACTACTTCAAGAGCCTCGAAAAATGGGAAGCCTGCCAAGGTATCTTCGTGTGCCTGCTGAATGTATTTAAGTCGTGTCGGGGTTGTGTTGTGCTCTAGTAAGACTCTCACCCCATTTTACATTGAAAGTTTATAATACATTTTCACAAGAGTATTTCTCACATTCATTGCATTTATAGATTCATTATAATCAAGTCAGACTGAATGTTTTTTCTGATGTGATTTTCTTTTGTGTCGTTCTAATTACTAGGAAATTTGTTTTTTGTGGGTTTATAGCTTCAAGGGACTGTCAGTGGAAGTTGAGACCACTTTATATCAACCTTAGAGGTAGCAAAGTGTAAAGTTGGGCGAGTTCGTTGATGGTCATATTGAATGGGTTAAAACAGCGCAAAAAAGATGGACCAGTAAGAGGAAAGACACAACGCTGTGTTTGTGATTAAACATGAGGAAGATAAATAAAAAGGGGGTACGGACAACGAAGTTGTCCGTCCGTCCCCCCCTTTCTATGTATCTTCCTCATATTTAGTTACTGTTACCAACACGCTCGTTTTGTACGTAAGTGTGTCTGTGCGTTTCCTTTTACTGGTCCTTCGTCTTTTTAGAGGTAGGTAACATAAATACCAAAAACTACTTTTATGCATTTAAAGAAAAGCAGATAGAAAACATTGTCTTTACAGTCGAGTTGTACTTATGGCTTGGTTTTACTATCAAGAGAAACAAGAAAAATTCCCTTGCGGCAATTCAAAGTCTGCTTTCAAACGATCTGAGCAACCTTCCACAGTACTGTATGTTATATGTGGTGTTCCCATTGAGGTGCTCTAACTGGCTTTTATTTTGCATTTACTGACAGTAGTATTCTACAAATGGAGGGAAATCATGCTTGTCACTGTCAAGTTCTGTAGTTCCTGCGTTATGTATTCTCCTGCAGTATGAAAGACCCAGTGGGAGCGCCTGGCCGAGGCAGTGACTGGGGGGGGGGGGGGGGGGGGGGAAGGGGGGGCACTCTGCGTGCTCTGGGAGATCCCAATCTACCCGAGGGGGAACTCACTTAGCGTTCAGCTAAAGCGCAATGCACACTTATCATTTTTCGGGTCACGGTGGAGAGCAGTTCATTCACATTATGTCACAGCCACTAATTCTGAAATAGCTGTCTGAGAGAAACTGGCCCGAGTCAAACCATTTATTTTCCCTTCTAAAGTGCATGTTCCATGCCATCCTTCTGATTAATGAATCCGCTCTTCATAACATTCTATTTTTCAAATATGTGACTCGGGTGTAACATTAGTATTTGTGTCTGTCTTCAAATTTTACCCCAGAAACAACTGATAGCGAAAACAGTAATGAGCATGCTTACTTCGAGCCTCCATGATCATATCTCTGCGCGATGCCGATAAAGCACACTCTTAGTCTAAACCTAAACCAAAAACGGTTAGCAAGTTCTCGACCAGTTCAGCCCCGAGTGAGCGTCCTTTCCTCGAGGTAGAACAGAATCTCGTGGAGCGCACATAGCGCCCCCGACCACCGCCATCTCGGCCACGCGCTTTTAGTACGTCTTTTATATTGAAGGAGACTGAACATACCACCAAGACCTTTTGGGTGGCCTTTCTGCTGTGTTATAATTTAATTAGGAGCATGATTTATAGTTCATGTAAAACATATTTACTAAACAGGCATCACTGGTTATCTTGTTCCTTCTCCAGATGCTGCTATCCAGCTCTACGTCACAGCCATGAAGTGGCCATGGGGTGAACCATGGACAACTGCTGTCATTAGTACTCGAATCGGCAGAGCCACCTACTAGCTGTGAAGCCCAGTTGCCAGGCAGCAGATACTCGACCAGCAACCAGCTTTTGTCGCTCTAGTGGGACACTAGAGCGACAAACAGAAACAAACGATACGGACAAGCCTCCAACCCATTCAGCATGCCCGTGATGGTACTTGTGGCAGGCGTTTATTCGTTCGGTGCTCGTGAAATAAGCATGAGTGATCCCAAGCCTGCCAAAGATACCCTCGCGTGCATGATGCTTGTGTTTAAGCATAGCCTCCTTTATTCTACAAAGCCTATCAAATCGTAAAAGACTCAGGTTTGAGACTTGTCGTCATTTGTTTCTGCTTGTCGCTGTAGTGGGACTCGGGCATAAGGTAGCACCATGTACTGAACATGAAATAAAAGAACCACTGTATTAAACTTGACTTGATTTTGCAGCTTCATTTGCATGCCAACCGCACAATGAATACAACAGCTCGCACATGTTTTCAACATTAATTTTATTGTTTAAGTATTCTGAGAAAATTAATGAGCAGCTCTATTAATCGTGGGTCACTAAATCCGGAACAAAGTGGCAACCAGATTTTTTCTGGACACGGCACCAAAAATTGGAGATGTTTGACTATATCATATACCACAAAAATATCCTTTGAATGACAACACAGACTTCCTTGGGAGAAGTCTGTAAATTCCCCGTATGGCCAAGATTGAATGACCAGAGAACTCCCACCCTGCCCCACACTGCATTTACACCGTTTTGCCAAGCTTGACTGACCACAGAACTGCCAGTGTGACCCAGGATGCATTTAGACCGTTTTGCCAAGCTTGGATGACCACTGAACTGCCAGCCTGGACCAGGCTTGTTTTACACCGTTTAGCCAAGCTTGACTGTACAAGGAACCCCCACTGAACTGCCGGGCCGGCTAGCCAGGCTGGAGCTAGCTTGCCCCTTGGAGAAAAACGGTGCTTGGTCCAGGGAAACTTTCCCCGGCTGCCCAAGGAGGCTCAAGCTTGAGCCGGTGAATTGTGCTGCTTGGGATAAAGACCTGCTAGAAGGCAAAATTCGTTTTGTTCGTAAAAGAACAAGGTAAAAAGCAACTTGCTGGTACAACCGGACGGCGGTCTTGTAGTGACCGGCGCAAACGGCGTTTCAATCGCGAGGTTAGGCAACCGCCTTCTTTTAGATGCTCATTGTCGTCTTCATCTTGGAATCTTCGAAATGCCTCGAGCAGACGGCGCATGAATCGTAAGGGGCACAAAGCTGCTCGATCTTGTGAACTCGGCAAATTTTAACAGGGCTACAATAAACGACAGACTCGCGGTCGACGCTACAGTACGGCCGCCATTACCGACGCCGATGTTTGTTTACCCCCAGCCTTCCCCGACATGTGCGAGGAGGGCGGAGCTTAGTCGGGATTGTCATCAACCACCTCTCCCGCCCTCGTGCCTCCTTTCTCATGCGCAGAAGACGAAAATGAGCCCACTTGTGAGGCGTATAACTTGCTAATGGAAATTGAATATTCGCGAGTTTATAGCTTCATAGGCCCACATTATTCCATTGCCAGCTATACCAATATGAATGGACGAGATTCTATAAATTTGAAGACATAAATTATTCTGGATGTGGCTATGGCTATAGCGTGTTTTCTGCTTTCTTATGGCTGACCATAGAGGGCCATATACAATGATAGCTCACCATAGGATTTTCCATAGACGTCCATAGACCATTTTTGTATGGAATATGCTCTAACAAATATATGACAGCTTACATGCGTATACCCATTATCGATGAACTATTGGCTGTGGCAGTACAATAATGACCAGCCTTTGAAAGCACATCACCAATAGTGAAAAACTTTTGGCTTTGACAGTTTAATATTAACCAGCTTAGGCCAGCGGATATACAATATCAGAAAGCCATTGGCTCTGACAGTCCAATATTTTACACGATGTGCCGGCGTATATGCCAATATTGGAAATCCACTGGCTTTGGCAGTCCAATTTTAGCCAACTTATGCCGGTGTATAGCCGTATCAGAAAGCCAGTGGCTCAGGCAGCCCAATATTGTAGAGCTTATGCCGCCGCATATTAAATATTGGTAAGCTATTCGCTTTGACAGTCCAATGTTGACCATCCAATGCCAATGTATCACCAATATTCGAAAACAATTGGATCCGATAATTCATTATTGGCCTTGCGATTCCAAAATTGGGAAACCTACGGCTCAGCTGCACCGTTTTTAAGTTATTCTTTGCCAGATCAAATTGAACTTTGGACCAATACCGTGTGCTGCCTGGGGTCACCCCGATTTCGAATCACCTCACCAAGAATAGACAAGGATAAACTGCTCACACCATGAACAAAAATTGTGCCCATACTGGGAGCTTGAAGCAACTCGGTCAGGGTCTAGTGAATGCACTACGTATAAAACAGAAGTATAGGCCTGTAGCTCCAAAGTTAGAACAGTGCCACTAGAAAGCAAAATAAGCAAGTTTCCATTTAAAGAAGACCGTGATTTTTAGCACTGGTAAATTAACTATGCATCGCAGAGAGCTCAAGCACAAGGAGAATGTGACACTAGCAGGTCAGATAGATAGACGCGAAAGCTTAAAAACGTAACGTTATCTCTTTAAAAAAACATTGAGGAACACGAATTTTGTTTGGGTCGACGTCTGCCTAACGACTAATATCTTCAAAACAAGAGCTGATATTGTGAACGCGTGTGGGATTTACCTATATCAGTGAAAAACACTTATCAGCAAGAAAGAGGATATCGTTTCCGTTCTTGCTGACATTTTTTTTTTTTTTTTTACCGCAATGGTTGCTACAGCAGGCCACAGTGTTACTTCTCATTTTTGCGATGTCCGGCTCAGGTAGACGTCGGCTCGGAGAAAATGTTCGTCTTTCTCGATTATCGATTGATCAAGGTAACATCATGACGCAAACTTCAGCTTTCTTTTCTAACCACAATAACCTTCACATGGCGTTTCAAATTTTTGCTACGCATGGTTTACTTGCCCCGCCCTTCCCGAAAAAAAAAAAAAAAAAAAAACAACAACAAATGGACAGTTTTTTTTTTTAGCTGCAAAAATAAACAGTGCACCGCCAAACGTTCATTCTGCGATCTAACATGGCGCGAGAGGTCCGAACCAAATGCCAATGTTTCAGTACACACCATTATCGTATGCAAGAGGTATAAGTGATCTTTCGAAAGTTTCAGTGGGAATGTGTGGCCAATTATCACCCGTCTTCGGTAACTGGCGCCACAGAGCTTCATGTATTTGAGAGCACGGCCTGAAGTCATTTTTCCAATGAAAATTTCAGAAAATCACTAATAACTTTTCAATGAGATAGGGGCTAGTGCTAACTTTGGCATCTTGTTCGGACCGCTGTGACCGTTTAGATGAAGAATTAGGATTCGGTGATGCATAATTTATTGTTTCGTTACAAAATAAAAATTCACTTCTTTTTTTTTTGTTGCAATTCATGGTCCTCCTGTTTTTGAGACTTTGAATTTGACTATTTGTATAACATTTTTTGACCCTCCCTATGCGTCTTCCGCGCCCAGCAGGGATACGCGAACGGACAGCAGACGACAAGATAAAAGAAACATTTGTCTGCATTTTAATACTTTTTTAGTGAAGAGAAAAGTTTGCTTGTTTCTAAATGCGCACTAAAAGCCAGTATCGTTCATATATTTCCTTGAAATTATTATTTATTGTGGTTATCCTTCTCATTGCCAGTCTCTTTTTGGGCATTTTTGCGTTTTTTCACACTAAAGCCCCTTCGTGCTTTAAAAGTTGTGCAAGAACCGACTGTTTTGTTTCGACCTCTATTTACGACATTGTTTCAAAGGCCTCTATCCTAGGCTCCAACGACTTCGTCTTCGTCGTCTTAGTCTTCGTCATCTTCAAAGCGTCTTCGTCGGGACGAAGACGTCTCGACCAGCTGAGGACGTGCTCAGGACCATCTGCGTTGTCTGGGCATTTGTGGGCTCTATTGTGAGGACCGCCGAAAACTCCAAGCAGGGGATACCGACCTTTCGACGCTGTTCCCGTTGTATCAATATCTGTAAAAGGGGGATGAACTAAAGCCCCTCGATGTGTTTGCGCTTGTCTTGCAAGTAGCGTCAAATGCGCGAGTGCACGAGGCTCATGTCTCGAGCGGCCCTTGGAAGCAAATGGCGGCGCAGCACTGAAATGAGCGGGCCTTGGAAGCGAATGGCGGCGGAGCACCCGCTCATGGCACGTGTCTCGCGCGCTTCCACAACAATGGTTGGCGGTACTTGTAAGAAACGCTTTTATCAAGGGGCTTTAGCGTGAACCTCGTCAAGTCGACATCTGTCGGGTTTTTGTTCATGCCTCCAGTGCCTGTATTCGTGTACAGACGCTAATAAAATGATTGATTGATCGATCGATTGATTGATTGATTGATAATATGTAATCAATCAGCGCCGGCAGTTTGCCGAAAAAGATTTAGCGCAAACGAAACCGACAAAAACCGAAATGGAGGAATGGGGCGTTCCTTTTGCCCTCGCTAACAGAAGAAAAAACGTTTAGTGTGCTTCGGCGTCTCTCCTCAGCGGGGTGCTTGTTACATGACTCTCTTCTTATCCGTTGTTTGCTACTGTACCCTTTCAATTTCGGCGGCCCCGTCACGTGAATATCTGCCAGGCTTTGTTAATATTACCGGCGAGATCAGGGCGAGATGTTTTGGCAGCGCCCTCCTACGGTTTCCTCTCGTGACGTCATTACCTTACGAACACCAAGTTCGATGGTGTTTATGATTAGCATGGTTGAAGCTTGAGATCATTGCGCTCTAAAACCAACACTGCCAACACCGACAAAATTTGATTTCTTACATTACTTTTATTTCTGTCGATGAGAAAACCTTTGCTGACGTCATAGTCAGCATTCGGCCAATCGTTGAAGGCCGACCACAGCGACGCTTTTGATCGCGCACGTCGCCAATAGACCTTTCCAAAAAAGAGCGTGCGGCCGGTGCCATATTGAGTGTTCGTGCGTGCGGCGCGCGCCTTGCTCGTCTTCTGAAGCGACGAACACGCACGTGATGGGCTGTGAAGATCGCACGCTGGACTGTCATTTTGTAAACATTGGAGAGGTCTATAGTGAGTATTCACTGGCGGCCATAGCTATGTGCGCGACTGCTGAGCACGTGCAAAGGGCGAGCTTCAACAGTTATTTTGCAACCTCCATTGCACACCATCAAGATTGGCCAACTTAGCAGGCTATTAATGTGAGCTCGTTCTGAGCATGCGCTCTAAGCAGAACCCACAAATATTGCATCCAGTGAATACTCTCTATAGGGGAGGCTATGGTACTTAAAGGGATACTGAACCAAGGAATTTGGTGTCCATAATAAGTGGCGCACGTTCTTTCCACGAGCCCGCAGCCGCCGGTGTGCGCGAGCACAGGCAACAAAAATGACGTCACAGACCTCCATTCGTGGTTGAGATGACAGTGAAATGTATGGGCTTCGGACCAAAGGAGAATAAAGACAAGTTTTTCATCTACACAGTGGTGCCTGGTGTAAAAAGTAAGCGATGAATTGGTCTAACAAGCACGTAGCTTTCACTTGTAGAGATGAAAAGCCTCTCTTTATTCTCCTTTAGTCCGAAGCCCATGCATTTCATTGTCCTCTCAACCGCGAATGGAGGCCTGTGACGTCATTTTTGTTGCGTGTGCTCGCGCACACCGGCGGCGCTGGCTGGTGGAAAGAACGTGCGCCACTTATTACGGGCACTAAATTCTTTGGTTCAGTATCCCTTTAAGGCCACGGTCCCACTGAATGTGGCAGTTTAGGTACTTTTTGGCAGGTCATTACTCATCTCCCTTTAAATGCTGTTTTCTGGGATTGATGTCATTCGAAAGGCAATGCAACCCTCTTTCATTTGCTTTTATGTGTGTGTTGGTTTTTACTGTTCATGCGCATTTGTAGCGTTGGGAATACGATGGCGCGGACCCTCACTTGCTCCGCTAGTTCATGTTTTATGAACGATTTATTAAAGATAACACGGTTCCGATATAGCAGTTTTGTTAAGATGATGTCAGAGCAGAATTTAACGTTACACTTTTTTGGTATTTGCACTACTTTGTTTTATTCATCCCTCCAAATATTGCCCTAAAATTGACATTTTTCATCACAAATATGTTTTTAATGACAAGCGCTAAGACAATGAAATTAGCTACAGATGTAGTGCTTATAATTGGTAATATGCAGAAAAAAATTTAATGTTGAGTAAAATTTTCTTGTTTAGATATTTTATATCAAACGTAGCACTTTTTTGTGCTTCGAGTCATGGTACTTCAAATGCCGCCGAGGAAATATTTAAACTATGATCAAATATTTTATAACATTTAGAGCTACAATGGTTTCCCAAGAGGTGGACGATGGCTTTTTTTTTATTTTCAAAGTCATAACGCTCCAGGAGTCCTTCAAACTTACCTGTTTTGACGCATACCTTTTTTGGACCTCAAACAAATTTATTGGCATCTAATAACATTTATTGTTTGGAATATATATACAGTGCGATGTATTACATTCTCACAATGATCTTGCTTTGGTTTTTTAATAGGTGTAGAGCTTAGCTAATTTTAAAAACTATTAAAAACTGTTTGGGTGTTTTGTTGCGCTACCTGGCGGATGGCAGACAAACTGCTGATTTCTAATGTTCAAAAATTTCCGAGGGCGGCGTTGGCGTCTGTTTCATCATGAATCTCCGTGTGTTTTTACCTTCACATTTAAAATATATTGGAAGATTTACTATCGATAAATGAATCGTTTAAGTACTGGGTCAAGATAATAAATCTAAGACAAATAATTACACAAGCGCTGCGTGTTATAGACCAGTGTCCGCGCCAATTCCAGGGCGCCGCCATGTTTATCTACGCTCGCGCCACCACGCGGAGAGAACTGGCAGGCAGGAGGGGGGGGGGGGGGCTGCGTCGGCGGCGTTGCTTTGGGGAGCTGGATGCGGCAGGCTGTCCGAATGCACCGGCACATCGTGAACGATGTCTTCACCAGAAGCCTCCGCGACCCGTTCTTCAACAGATAAGATGTCGTGAACATTCGAGAACCCATCTCGATCAAAAAAACAAGAGAAAACCTTCCTTGTCTTAAATGTTCTCGGTGTCTGCTGACCCTTGACATCCGCGTTTCAGTCCGGGTTCATTGCGTAGTAAATATTTCGCTACCGCTTTCTTGTAGCTTTCAAATGCTTGATTGTGGGCTTCTTGTATACGACATTACATTCGTGACACGTTTGAGACCGATTTTCGCGATCTGCTTGCCTTTCTGCGGCAGCGCGGCTCTGCCGAGCCGAAATAACTGGGAGGCGTTCACTTGATCGAACGCCGTTTTAGCGAATGAAAACGAGACCACGACGTTTCATCGAATGACTAGCGAATGCCCGGCCCCCACGCCCCCCCCACACACACACACACAAACACACACTGCGAGCGTCTGGGTTCGAAACTATTAAATGCCAGTTCTAAAGGATGGTACTTACTTGAAGTGGGAGCTGGAATTCTACGAGGTACCAGGAGACACTTACTATCGGACAACGAAGCACGGTGCCTGTGGGGGCGGAGTCTAGGAACGCTACTGATTAATATTGTGACAGGCGATCAGCTATGATAGCAGACGAAACTTCTACTCGTTTGTTCAGAAGTTCGCGGTGATATTTTATTAGCCCTCGTTAGAGCACACCAAGGATCTGAGGCAGTGAAATTCACATCACGCAGGCTCGTCCGTCGTAGTCAAATGAGCGCAGTCGACGATGAGGTGTAATGAGCTACTAAGCTTCACAAGGAAAATGCGCGTGAGAAAGAGTTTTGAGGAAGTCCAAAACACCGATCCAGCAGACGCACGTACGTACGTTTACTCCGGACTTCATGAACCCGACGGCGCAAGATCAAAGAGCACCGCCGCCATCGCCACCCGGTTTTCTCTGCACTTTGCGCGATGACGGCACTGCAACGGAGGGCACTCGCCTCGGCGTTAACAATCCGCGAAATAGATTAATTTCCCAGTCTTGAAGCCATTCCAAATGATAAATGAAAATACCTCGGCGTTGTTGAACATCTGACGACACAACCAACACAACTGTGCCGCTGGCTGCGTGAGCCTGACACAACTGGCACCGTTGTTGCTCGTGAAGGCCTGCTTATTTGTAGTTGAGACGATGATTCCACATCTTTCGTGCCACTCGTGGTGCTTGCAATAAATTCGAAGGGCAGGGGAATCTTCTCACGAGGACGCTGAAGACACTCAACACCGGAGCCACCAAAGCGATCGCACAAACCGTCGCCATGTTTGCTTCTTCGTCACTCGCGGCGCGGTCAACTCGTCGCGAGATGTTTTCTGGCTCGGCTAGATGGAAACCAACAGCGGAAAAGTGGCGTATGGACACGCGGCTCTCACATTACGGGCACTATACTCCCATACCGCGGTAAACAGGACCGATGCCAGCGAAACGGCAGTCGGCACACCAGCGAAGAAGCCCTCACCGGGAAGCGGCGGCGCAGGCCGACGCAGCCCCCCCCTCCCCGTGAGCGTCTGGGTTCGAGATTATTGTTCGCTTTTGCTCCTTGCGGTCGAGGCTAAAAAGAGCACTTCCGGACAAAGGTCTATAATGTGTTCATTATTCGATATGATTGAAATCAATAAACAATAAAGACGAAGAGGAAAAGAATACACCCGAGTTCACTTCATGCCTAGAGTCACTAAATGAGCTTGAAAGTATGGGCACTCCGTTCCCCAAATTGTTTAGGGCGTGGCCATTCTGGGTCTTGTTCAGAGCAAACGCAACTGCCGATCGTCATGATCCAAAAGTACGATTCCTCAGCATTAAATGCGGTGATAGGAAGCTGATGCAATATTGCAATGCTCTGTCGCGGGTTGTTTAAACATTTGTGGGGGACGGAAAAGCGTTTCCTGTGATTTTAGATAAAGCTTCAGATAACTGGTAACCATGATTTTAAGCCACAATTTTAAGCCAAGTGTCGTTACTCTGAACCGTAGCTAATATACTGGCACAAGCGGGAACAATGAGGAAGAGGCAGGTGTCAAAAGGTAGTGGCTTGTGGAATCAACGGGGCTTACGTCATGCCCCCTCCAGGTATTACAAGCCTCTTGAACAAGAGCATGAATAGTGTCATTAAATAAGCTACGCTTCAGAGTAGCGACACTTGGCCATATTGTGGCGTAAAATCATGGTTCCCAGTTATTTGAAGCTTTATCTGAAATCACAAGAAACGCTTTTCGTCCTCCACTTTAAACAGTTTTCGACAAAGCAAAGCAACATTACATTAGCTTCCTAACACCGAATCAAATGCTGAGGATGTCGCACTTTTGAATCATGACGATCGGCAGTTGCGCCTGCTCTGCATAGGTATAAAATGGCGGCATTCACAACACTGTCGGGGAAGAGAGTTCCGATACTCTAACTGCAGCTCATTTATTGGCTCTACTTCCCTCAAACCTCTTTTCCCCTGACTGAAACTGAAAGTAAATGTGAATATTACACCATTATTATAGCTTATTTAGTTATTACCAACTACACATAATGACAGGAGGAAGCGGCCGGGTAGCAAAAACGCGGGTTTTAAGTGCAACCGTTCTTACCGTCTCAAAAGAGAGAACGCGCGAGCTTGCGCTGGTTTAAAAAAAAAACGATCCAAAAAAAAAAGAAGCCGCACGCTGTGTTCTTTGTGATTGTGCGTCTATACTTCGTCGTACCTTAAGGCCGGTTCAGACACTTGCGTTTGAGTGCGTTTGACTGCGCTGCGTCGAGAACCGAAAGCGAGTCACCGGCATATCTGTGCTTTGTATGAAGCGTGGAATCCAATTCAAGGAATCCTCTTGGCACGCGATATAAGCAGCATCGATGTCCTGGTTTCTCGCGGCCGCAACGCAGTCAAACGCAGTCAAATGCAACTGTCTGATCCAGGCTGCACGAGCGCTCGTGCAGCAAGTGCTCTAGTCAAGGCAGTCGAGGCTGGCCGCTCGCGCTAGCACAGCCTTCGCGGTTAGTCCATACTAGGGTGAGACGAAGTATAATAGACCCTTTCCGAAATTCAGTGCCATCTAGAGGCTCATATTGCAGTTTAGGTTTAGCCATACCAATGGCGGTAATGAAGTTCTATATTATCGGGCACCGCCACTTTCACAAGTCAACGGCAGGCGAGGAATTGCTCAATGTGTAATTATTTTTTGATCACTTTCAGTTCGATGGTAACGAAAAACCTGCAGTGAGAACAAAGCTCCAACCGACACAGACGCCTCGATAAAATTCTATACACCAAACGGCTTTGAAGCCGATGCCGCCCACAGATTTACTGAATCTGAATTAGAAATGAACACTTACGTAGCTCTTGTGCTCATTACTACAACGCATCGTACTAACCGCCGAATGTACAGGCCTCGTATAATCCGCTTAGGAGCATCTTCAACATCTTCCTTTATCAGTCACTAGAAAGCCGCCATTGGTATGGCACAGATGTCGTTCCACAGATGATGATAGTGATCAAAGTGGCCAGACTGAATTTCGGAAAGGGTCTATTGCATATTGTTGTGGGTATGTTTAGACATCCATAAGTTAGTGTGCCTCAGTGGGCGTGTGGTGTCTCAGCTGTAGATGAGCAATTTAGCCAGTGCGGTACAACCGCTAGCCTGGGGTCTTTAAAGTGCACCACGCAGATAGTGATACACGACCGCACGCCGGTACGATGCTCTTCCAGATCAAAACGGGCAGGGGCGAGGTTGGTTCGGCAGCGCGAGCTTTCGCTCCACGTGCTCCGAGCTGGTGTGCGCTATACTCCGTTTCACCTTATGTTATACCGCAGAGAAGGCTAGAAGCGCGAGCTCATAGCGTTGGTAGCTGCTCTTAACATACGAGAGCTTGTGCCGCCGAGATGTGCCCTAGAGCAAGGAGCTCGCGCGTGTACCTTTTACTGCGGTACATCATACGGTGAAACAGAGTATAGACCATGCACTCGGCCACCCATCCCCCCCCCCCCCCCCCCCCCCCCTTTGTGCGTCTAATTTATATGCAGGTATAAGTATTTGGAGATCGTCGATGGACGTCGATCGTCCCGAGGTAATGTAACGTAATAACATTATATAAGCGATAAACATATTGAAGGACTGAACGACTCAATTTTTCAATTCTTGGGTTGTAATGAGGCGGTAGCCTATTGTACTTACTGTTGATGAAAAGCAATATGAGGTGACGAGGCAATGATTAAATGATGAGGCTCTATAAGGGCGACGACATTAGTGAATGTCGAACCACAAAGTACATTGCCAGACTTGTTTCAAGTATCGTGTACCCAAAGACCTTTCTTCACCCGAAATAGGATATGGTAGAATCAATGAGGATGCTGCTTTACAACTGTATGTGGAGCAGGAAAACTGCACTGTGCAGAAGTGCGGCTCATTCGTTAATATGAGGGACGGATTTCTAGCAGCACTCCCTGATTAACTCCTTGGAACAAATGGCTTCGTTGACATAAAGTGTCCCCGTTCCAAAAGATTCTTGAAGCCTGCTGAAACCGCAAAGGAGTACCAGGCGAAAAATAAGAAAAAGGAGCCTGGTGTAAACGATATGTCACCACCATCGCTTCAATTACCAAATACAAGGACAGCTACACAATACACAAAGAGAGTTTTGTGATTTCTTTATATTTACACTGAAGGGCATTGATATCCAACGTATTCAGAGAGATGACACCTTCAGGTCAACCAACAAAGAGCCTTTTCTACTCAAGTTTTACATGGAAGGCCCGACTTCCGCTGAAATTCCTCAAGTAGACGAGTTGCCCGACCGAATAAACTGCCATTACACCCGACCTGAGAATCTCTCGATCTTCGTTCGTAGGCCATAGTATCATGGGATCGAGAGGTGTGGCTCTTCGTCCGCCGAACATTGCTTCGGCGGGTGTTTTTACCGTGTAAGATGAGACCGTCGCGTGTTGCTGGAACAAGAACCTGGCGATTCTTTACTGAACTGCTTCTTCCCTAAGCTCCAAGAGGGCTTTCTTCGTTTTACACACCATCTGTTCCGCTTGCGCGTTAGTTGGAGGATGGTATGGTGCACTAAAGGTGATGCCTGATGCCGGTTTTCTTTTTTTTTCAAAAACTTGTTTATTTTATTTGCAGCAAGATTTGGCGCGTTATCAGAGAAAAGTATTTTCGGTAGTGCAAAAGTAGGAAAAACAGAGCCTAGAACGTCAATGACGCGTTTGGACGTCGTGGCAGTCATCGTGTAAACTTCCAACCACTTAAAGTACGCATCGACAATGACTCCGCAGATGCTGATACGTTTCGCCACCCACCGACTGAATAATGGATCGCTTTCAATTATTGTTCATGATGGCGCTGAACTCGATGAAAACTTCGAGTCTTTCCAGAAAGTTAGCCCAGGTGCCAGCACTTTTGTCGAAAGCGGTAAGTGTTTGAAAAGTAGAGAACGTCGGTAGCCACGGGCTGTGCTTGATACTGAACGCTTACCATTCGCTGAGAAGAAACTTGCTTGTTCGTCTGCCACGAGTTGTCCGATATCAGGTCATTACCGCTACTCCATCTCCCGACAAAACAGGTCTTCATTGTCCGCATGTCCATAGTTAGCAATCACGTGAACTTATAAATTCCCGAACACTCATAACTTGCCGTCGCTAAACGCCGTTCATTCATAGCCTCTTCATTGCAAATAAATGTCTTCCTGTTTATTTTGATGGTTTTCATCATATTCCTCCTAAGCTGTACTTACAACATTTTGTGTGTCGGTACTTTCGAAATTATTGGAATGGCGTTTGTTTTCTGGGAACTATAATGAACAACCTTTACAACACCTTCCGGATCCCGTGAAACACAATATTTCGTGACGTAACTTTTCAGTCGTCATTATAATGGTGAGGTAAGTACCGTAAATCGCGAAGCAGCTTACTTGACGTCCGCTTCCACTGGTATTTTGGAAGATTGAGTCTACTGAACGTACATTCCTGCGGAAGAAGTTTTCATTGATAGAATAATGACACGTCAATCAACAAATGATTCCTTCTTGGTAAGATTTATTGCGAAAACCCGTGGCAACCGCCGAACCGCATTTATACCCAGCCTGACATTCTCGCATACAGGAGTTTGCTGGGCCACGCTACTTGAGCTAGCTGAGCACAGCTGGCAGCGGCGCGAGCAAGGCCACGAGGGGAACGTGATGGTGCCCGAGCCATTCCACCGTAAACCAATGTTTCGGCCACCCCACGGGTGCGTGTCGCCATCTATTGGCTGACCTAACGCTTTGTTCAAGATGGCTGCCGTGGGACCCCAGCCTTAAAGCCCCTTCATGTTTCAAAAGTAGTGCAAGGTGCGTCGATGCACGAGGCACGTGAAACGTGCAGCCTTTGTGAAGATTAGTGCCACTAAATAAGCTACGCTTCAGAGTAACGGCACTTGGCCATATTGTGTCTTAAAATCATGGTTGCCAGTTATCTGAAGCTTGGACTAGGGCCAGCTGAACTTAGAGGAGAGATGAAGCGTGAGAAACAGGGACAGAAAAAGACATAGACACTCCGCTGGACTACCAACTACGGTTTTAATTCTTCTTTTTCTTTTTCTTTCCTCCCGTGATCCTCTGCTGCTTTTGTTTTCGAAATTCTTGCTTTCTTATCTTTTTCTTCTTCTTTTCGTTTTTGTTTCTGGAGCTCAATGATTAAAGGACATTTGGACGCCTGCGGGGCGGAAAGCACCGCAAAAATTGCTTCTCTTTGGTGCTAAGCTTGATTGATGGCTCGCTGACGCATGTCGCTTGGTTCCCCTCTATGGCGATGGTCTCTATCATTTCCCGA